>NC_083349.1:27750562-28971562 GCF_030254825.1 Meriones unguiculatus
GCTTGAGCTCTGGGCTTGCGGGAGAAATAAAAGAGATATTGCTAACTCCAGCCAAGCTAAGGTTGTAACGTCGCAGTTTCTTCTTTAAAACCGGCAGGTGGAGGCAGAAGTCCCAGTTCTCGCTCCTCTCGGTCTTCAGAGCCATCTCTAGATCTGTCAGGGTGGCCTTTGGGGTCTTCTGGGAGTGGAATTACTACTGCTAATTCCAAAAGGGCTGACCAGTCACTAGCAGGCTTCTGCCGTGCCACACTATTCGTGTGCCTCCCCTCTTTTTTCCTTCGAATTCTGATTTTAAAAAACAAAACAAAACTCCGCCCAAATAAAATTTTAGGAGTCGTGGTCGATGCCGGAGAAGGACGTCTCACATTCCGCTCCGCCTTGGGCGGAGTCAAGGGCTTGGTGGGGTGGCTGAGTCCCAAGGGGAGCGGTGAGACAGCGTGGACTTACACTGCCCCCTCGTGGCCACAACGCGGGAGGCCGCCTCTGCCCACTCAGCCTCTTAAGTGCTTCGCTGGCATTCTCTTCCACAGCCTCCTTATTCCGGTGCCCTCTGCCCCAGCCCTTTCTATTTCTACAGCTCTCTGCACAATATCCTTTTCGACTCCTTCGGATGGTGTAGCCCGGCTCCAGTGGGAGCTCACTGATATTAGGACAAATCCTAAATCAACCAACACCGCCTTTTTGGGAAGCCCATATACTGTGTGTCCTGTACAAAGGTCCAGAGTTGGGGCTTGGCTTTTAGAAACTAAGGACGGGGGAGCGGAGATGTATGCATTTAGCAGAAGGAGACAAGGGTTGGCATGGGCCTTGGGCTTGAACATTTATGGTCAGTGTGCCCTATGCTTTGAAAGATGGAGTGTGGGAACACTGCTAAGATTTTTACAAGCGATCAAACTTCCTGTGGTGGGAGCGTGGTCATTGACTTGCTTGGCATCTGGGAGGGTGTAAAGGGGCCTTTGGGGTTATAGCAGCCAGGGAGGATGGCGTGGCCTGTGCATATGGAATGAATGATTCCACGGGTCTCCTCAGCTGATTAAACAAGGAAGGGATAATGGAATGTCCATCAGGCTCCTGGCTGGAACAGCGAAGCCCAGAGGATGGAGTTAGAATCCAGTAACATTTAGGACCAGACTTGGACCAGGAGAGACGGTATCTCTGGTCTCTGACAAGCTGGGTTAGAACTATTGACTAGATGGTGGGACCTAGCTAGTGGGCTTTGCACTCTACTGATGGCAAATAACAGAAGCCTAGAGGAAAGAAGCCTTCTGGGATTTCTGGTGTGGCCCCAGCGCAGGACCCAATTGCCCTTCCTTAGTTCTGGTTCACTTCAGTCATTTCAGGACCAACCTTCTGGGTCTAGCAGGCACGTAAAAAGACCAGTGCACACAGGCAAGTGAGATGCTTGCAGTTTATTGCAGAGAGGCAATGGGGGTTGATAGGGAGAGGTCAAGGAGGCACAGGGCAATGGCAGGGGCGTTTAGCAGGAGAATATCTTTGAAATCCAGTGAGCTTCAGACCTTTGTATTTTGCTTACACAGAGGACTTGTTAGGATTTTCTCCTAGAATAAAGAAACGCCCCACCCCACACAAACATAATAGTGAGTGACCCTCAGAAGTATATGGGGTGGTAGAGCACAGACTTAACAGAGACAAAAGCTACCGCAAGTTCTGAGAGGAACTGAGGGTTAGAAGGCTTTAATAAAAAAGGCAGGCAAAGCAGCTTAGCTGTAAATGCTCCTGCCATCAAACCTGGGCAAAGCAGCTTAGCTGTAAATGCTCCTGCCATCAAACCTGGCTCCATGAGTTTGATCCATAGGACCCACATGGTGGAAGAAAAGAACCGACTCCTGAAGGATTGGGCTCTGACCTCCACATGTGTAACACACACAGACACACCCACACTAAATAAAGAAAATGTTAAAATTTTTAGGAAAAAACCCCAGGAGTTATAGGACAGTAAGGCTAGCTCAGAGAGACCCCATCTAAAACACACACGCACACACACACACACTAACACTAAATAAAGACAATGTTAAAATTCTTAGAAAAAACCCAAAAAAAAACTCCAGGACAGTAAGGCTAGCTCAGAGAGACCGCATCTAAAACACACACACACACACACACACACACACACACACACACACACAAATGGGCAGGGAATATGACCAGGATATTCATTAGCCTTATAATCCCCCAAATGGTATGACACTGTAGTTGGGGAACCACTTAGAATGAATGTTAGTGATAGGATTTTCATACCGTGAGATTCATGATTTTTATTCTGGTCTCTTCACAGAGGGTATCCACCAGCTTCTTCAACTGGATTCCTGCACTTTGCAGGTCTGAGCCAGGGTTGAAAGGCTTCAGGGCTGCCTCATAACTGGACTCTGTGCCCATGAAGAGGGCCTCGAGGGCTTGAAGAAATCCTGGGCAGATGTCTGAAGAAGCTGGAGTGCAAGCAAAAGAAAACACATGGAACCTGCTTCATCTCTGAGAACCAGCCAGCACTCTGCTGGACCAGCCAGTCTGGTCAGCAAGAGATAGCAGCCTTTGGGTGATAGAGTAGAATGTAAGATCTGGTGAGATTCCAAGCGGCTGAAAATCTGGCACAATGTGAGAACTTTCTAGGTTACAGACAGCTTTTGTGGCTTTCCTGAGCTGCCTTTGGATTCCTGGCTTGGGTTGGCCAATGTTTCTACCATTGTTCTGGACAGAGAGTGTAATAGAAGCTGCTGGTCTGGCTGTTTTTTGCAGTGTGGGGACAGGGAGGAAGCCCCTGAGGGCCTTGCTTTCTACCAGAATGCTCCTCACCATGGCTAGTGGTGGTCTGTGCCCCATGTTACTGAGAGCATGTGACATAGCCCTTAGGCCAGCCAAGCATGGCCCCCAAACCTGGCCTGGAAGATCAATGCACACATGGGTTCTAGTCTGATGGCTCAGTCAGTTTGCAGACAAGCCTCTCTCTCACCTCACCGTGTTCCCTGAAACAGCAGTGCTCTTTGGATTGTGCTGTGTGCCCGGGTGCCTACTCCTGTGAACATGATTTCCTCCCTGATTGCTTCCATCTTCTAACCTAGTCTCAGTCTCTGCACCCCCCACCCCCCACCTGGAATTCCCTGCATTGTTTGCAAATTTGACTTTACTGCTCTGACTCAGGACCCTATTCCTGAGGCCACTCTTACTCCAAAGAGCCACTCCAGCTAATGGCCATGCTAGCTGGGTATGATAACTCACAGCACTGAGGAGGCTGAAGTTGGATGGCCGTGAATTCAGACCAGAAGGAGACCCTGTCTCAAAACCAAAAACAATGGTTATTCCAACTTAAACTCCCTGCATGATGTCACCCAGCAGGGTGCTTCATTTTCCAGTGTTTCGGTTTTCTAATCTGCAAAATGGGCACAATACCTACTTTGTGGGGTTGTTATGAAAATGAAAAGAATAGTGTGTGAAATGGCAGAGGGTGGTGACTAGCGCATTGTAGGTAGTATTAACTAGTTTTACTATCAGAGTTTTAAAAAGTCAACACATCAATATGCAAACATTCTCCAGTTCCCCCCTTCACATATTTTAGCTTTGTCTTGCTGAGCCACCCACCATCAGAGGTATAACACTGATATCTAATTAATAGACCATCTTAATCCAAAATGATATCTTTCCCCGTAAAAGCAAATAAAAACAGCTTGATTAAAAACAGCTGCCCCCCCCCCCCCCCGCCTTGTTGTCTGGGGTCTAAATCCCTTTGGTCATAAAATCTGTACCCATGAGCATTATTAACCTTTTCAAGTACATTAATTAGGGGTTGATTTTAGAAAAACAACACAGTATTATCAGAGGGGAGTGGGGGAAGCTGATGGAGAGAAAAATCTTCCCAACTCCATTCTCAAAGCACAAGACACCTGTCTCCTCTCTTCTCCCTCCCTCTCTCTATCCATCCTTGCCTCCCTCCCTCTCTCATTTCCCATTCCTTTCTCCATGGTGATAGCAACAACTATTCAGAGACCTCTAATCCTTTTTCCAGAGGACAGAATGTTTAGAAAATTCCACCCAGAGTTGGCAGTTTCCCAAAGGGAAGAGCTCTTTCTGGAATATTCCTTTTGTCCCAGAACAGGAGACTTGGGTTTGAGGACATAAATCTCTGTATTTCCCTTTCTAGACTGACTACCAGAGTTGAGTGGGGACCCTCCCTAACCTGGAGGCTGTATCAAGGTCTCTTAGCATCTTGAGCCAGTCCTAGTCTGGGCTTCAAAGGGCCCCGTATTCCTACTCCATTTTCAGATGGATATGCTGGTCTAGAAGAGCTCTCTTGGCTCTCCCCAGCTCCCCTGACCAGGTTTCCCTAGTCCCCGGAAGCACAGGGGTTCAGGATTAGAAAGTTGAGATTCTGGGCTTTCTAGAGCTCAATGTTTCCCCCCAAGTCACAAAGTAGCATTGGTCACTAGACTCCATGTTTCTGAGGCTCAGCATTCTCTCTACCCAGCAAACCACAGAGGGATTGGCCACATCCTTCTGTCCTTGAGAAAGGGACCTGGGCACTCACCTGAGCTGCAGCAGATGGACAGCATGACCACAGTGGTTAGGATGGTTATCTTCATGGTGGAGACTGAGAGGCTCTGGCTGTCTGTGGATGTCGGGTGGGATTGTGTGTGTGTATGGGTGCACAGACCAGGTTTTATATGTTCTAGGCAGCTCACAAGAGGTAGGGGGGCAGGGACTGGGCTCCACTTAAGATATTGCCTTATTGACTCGGTCATCTTCTCTGTGGAGTAAGCAAATAATTTCTTTTCTTAAACCCGGTTTCTGTTCCCATTGAAACTGAGTTCACATAACAGGGCACTTGTGGGGCGTTCAGGCAGCTGGGGTGGGGGTAACTCAAGTCAGAAGTCGTGGAAGTGTGGACACCTGCGTCCTCTCTCTGAAGTCAAGCACTGAGCCCTCTGGATTCCAGGAAGCAGTTGCTAACCCTGGAGAACCTGAGGCTGGAGGCCCTCCACCAGTCACAGGGAAGGGCAAAGACTGAGGATTCTAAGATGCCACGGCGCTCCTCCTGTCTTCCTGTAACGAAGGTATCTAGACTTCATGCCACAAAGGTCCCTTTATTCTTGGCCATCATCAGGCACGCTGGATCCTGAACACAGCAGATGTGAACAAATGAAAACTTTTCCATAGTACACATCAGAGACTCTGGTCCCCGATCAGGCACGCTAGGTCTGTTCCTACCCAAAGCCTTCCTTAAGCCCTGTCCTTCTGATGGCCAGTTGAGGGCACCTTCAGTCTTGACCTGACCTCTCCCTGACCTTTACCCTATAGCATCCTCCTTCTTGCCCTATCCTCTCCCAGGCTCTCCCACACTTGGCTCTTTCCTGTTTTCCTTCCTTGGACATTCTTTCTTATTCTTTCTTGATGTTGACAGTTCTCAAGTGTTAGTAATTCCCAGGCTTCAGCTTAGCCTCCTTGCTTCCCATGGCCTCCTTCAGTGTTTACTCTTTGACTTCTCTGGTGCCCTGTGTCTTAGCATGTAACCTGGCTTGCTTGAAATCAACACCTTCTCCGGTCTCTCTGCTTCCAGCTTGCACTCCCCAGTCATTCTCCATTTCCACAAATCCTATTCAGACATCTAGATTGTTTCAAATGTTCATCCATCCACTTACTCAATAGATGCTTGGTACCTACTATAGTGCAGTGGGACTGAAAATTGGGGAAGACCTGGAGAGGCATCTCAGGAGCCCCTCATGAACTTCCTCATAGAAGTTGTGAGAAGTGTGGTCAGCCGAGAGCCTCCAGCTTCCAGTAACTTCAGACTTTGCCCAAGCTGCAGAGCTTTGCCTTATGGGCTTCTTCTCTCCTCTCCATACCTCACTCTTCCTTTCTGAGTGGGCTTCTGGCTCAGGTCGTGAAAACACAGTGCTGTTCCTGGGTGATGCCTCAGTGGGCAGAAGATGGAGGTTGGCCTTGGGGTGGGGGTGGTCCTCAGTTTGCTACCAGCAAGAGTATCAGACAGGCTCTTCCGTCCTGGTTTTTGGGAGAGCCCTGCTCGGCAGCAGTGGGCCTTTCCCCTGCCCTGGGATCTGTGAAACTCCTGCTTCCCTGAACCTCCACAGGAATGTGTCATCCAAGGCCCTAAAGCATGTCACCCACCCACCCACCCCACACTTTGACTTACAGGCTAGAGCCCTAAGCTTGCTTAGCACCTGGGGAAGGCTAGGGACTGCCATCTGTAGTTGCATTGGGGGCAGGTATACTGTCAAAAGTCAAACTCTCTGGGAAAGAGAAGCCACTTGGTTACCAGTAGGTGGTACTGAATTGGCACATCTCCTACTGGTCCCTCTACCCTGCTGATGTCCTGCATTAGCTGTGACTGGTTCTGGAGAGCCTTGATCCCTAGATTGATGGAGAGCTTTGAGGTCTTTTGGAGTGATATAGGTACGTGGGGCCTGATTTTAGAAAAGGTCAGGAGGAGCCTCACTCAGAGTCTGGGGGGACTGATGGGCTTGGATGCTTTGCTTGGGTATTTGGATTCTTAAGTCCCTAGGTCAACCGACCCTTCCCTCACACCAGTGGTGTGTGTGGATAACACGTGAGTATGCATGTGGGTGCCATGTTGCTGGGCCATGTTCAGTGTCTCCTAGTGAACCCCTTTCCTGTTCTCCCTTATGACTCTGGTGGCAATGGCAGGAGGGAGGGGTGAAGCCCTCCCTGGGTGAAGCCCAGTATGGTAGCTTCCACCACGTACTGCTAGGAGGTATTGCCTAAGACCAGGCTTTAGTGCTTAGCCTATCCCCAAAGGCAGAAGCTGGGGAACAAGTCTCAGCATGGTTCAAGAAGAAGGTTGGAGGCTCTGGGTGGGCCATTCTGAGCCATAGAAGGACTGGGCTGCAGAAGAACTGGTCAGACCACATGAGCTGGGGTCAGCTCATGAGGTCAACTGTGGGGCAAGCTGTAGAGGCCCTTCTCCACGTCCTCCCCCAGAGGCTAGCTCTGAGATTACTCAGGAAACAGCTGTCAAACAGAGCAGATTTTCCCTCATGAGTTTGATTCATTTTCTTCTGCCCCAAGGCTGACCCCTGCATTGATTTAGAACCCTTATAGGAAGGGCTTGGTACCTTCTGAGTGAGTTTGTTTTGCTTAGCAGTGATGATGCCCAGATCCATAGGACTTTTCTTTTTTTAAAATATTATTTTAAATTTTATTTTATGTGTATAGGTGTTCTGCCTGTATGTATGTCTGTGTACAATGTACATGCCTGAAATCCCCTAAAACTGGAGTTACAGCCAGCTGTAAGCTGCCAAAGAGGTGTGGGAAGCTGGACCCAGGTCCTCAGGAAGAGCAGCCAATGTGCTTAACCACTGAACCATCTCCCTCTCCAGGCCCCCTTTGAGCTTTTTTAGAGGACCTAAAATAATGGTCATTGTCTTAGTTAAGGTTTTATTGCTGTGAAGAGACACAGACTCACAGAGATCCTCCTGCCTCTGCCTCCCGAGCGCTGGGATTAAAGGTGTGCATCACCAATGCCCAGCCCGTGGCAGCTCTTATGAAGGAAAAGATTTAACCTGGACTGGCTGCAGAGGTTTAGCCCAGCGTTGAGAAGTTCAGTCCATTACCGTCACGGAGGGAAGCATGGTGGCTTGCAGACTAACATGGTGCTGTAGAAGCAGCTGAGAGCTCTCCATCCGGATCAGCGGGGAGGACGAAGAGGACTGATTTGAGCTTCAGAGACCTCAAAGCCCACTCTCACAGTGACGCACTTCCCTCCGCAAGGCCACACCTACTCCAACAAGACCATGCCTCCTAATAGTGCCACTCCCAATGGGCCGAGAATTCCAGCGTATAAATCTTTGGGGGCCATTCCTGTTCAAACCATCAGCCGTACAGCCATCCCATTGACTCTAAAATGTGGAAAGGAGATCTCTAAATTGTTGTCGGTGGATATTTATCTAGATGACAGAATTTAAGCTATTAGCCATAGCTCAGTCCGACTAGGACACAGTTACGTGGAGATGTGCAGTTTAAAGTTTAAATTAAGCTAAACTGCAGTCTCTACCTAGGATTAGAGCAAATCCAGTGCAATCTCCTTCAAAAAGCTTAGAGCTAACTTACACTTCCTGTAAGGACCGTGCGCTTCTTTTTTGCTTGTTTAATTTTGTCTGACTTTTCACTTACTTTTGTTGTGTGTGCACGTGCCCTAGGGCCTACGTGTAGAAAGCTTTGTGGAGTTGGTTCTCTCGTTCCATGGATTGAACTCAGGTCATCGGACTTGTATAGCAAGTACCTTTGTCTGCTAAACCCCTCTATTACCTCACTGCTCATCTGTTTTTAAAGACAAGGTCTCATGCAGCCTAAGTTGGCCTGGAACTTGCTGTGAAACTAAGGCAGCCTCGAACTCTTGATCTAGCTTTTCCCATTGAATGTTCTGTCTTGTATTGTCTTTTGAAATGTGTGTGTGTATGTGTGTGTGTGTGTGTGCTGGTGCACTAGCCTGAGTGGGTATGTTTAGAGGCCAGAGATTGACATCTACTGTCTTCCATTGTCTTTCTTGGTTTTTGAGACAGGGTCTCTATGTAGCCATGGCTGGTTCACTATATAGACCAGACTGTCCTTGAACTCACAGAGCTCCACCTCTTGAGTGCTCAGATTAAAGGTGTGTGGTACCATACCAGACTACACTTTATTTTTTGAGACAGGGTCTCTCACTGAACTTGGAACTCATCATTTTGTCTAGGTGCTGGGTGGCTGGATCCTGGGTCCCATGGGTCCCCTTGTGTCCTCCCACCCAATGCTTGGGTTCCTACTGTGTGCCACAATGCCTGGCGTTAACACTGAGGAACTGAACTGTTCTTTATGAGTGAATGCACAGCAAGCATTTTTACCACTGAGATCGTGCTACTTCTAAACACACGATCTTCTCTCGTGCTATAGATGGTCAGGTTGCGTGGCTCTGCTATGATTTAATTTGCCACTACCTTGTTGATGACACTAGTTTCTAGTTTTTTTGCCCTAATAAGCCATACTGTGTTTGCCTTTTGCCCTATGGGCTCTTTCTCTAGGGGACATGCCTGGATTTAGACAGGCCCTTGTTGGTGTTGGGTCTCTCAAGCCTGGATGTCCATCTATTCCAACAGGAAAAGGGGTGTTGCAGGTAATGGTCAAGGCTGGGGAGCTGGGAAAGAAGGAGGAAGATGTCATCATAGGCTGAGCTGTCAACTGTTCTGAGCACCAGAAAGTTTTGGCTGTTTTTGATTGTTTATTTCAATTTGTCACTTAGCCCACAAACATCTATTCAGCACATATGTGTCCTTCAAGGTTACAGGGTGGCATCTTGTGGTTAAACACCACTCTCTAGCTGCCAGTTCTACTCAGGCATGAAATGACTTGGCTCTCTCTGTTCCTAGAGCCCAAGGGCTTTAGGGAGGGTGGAAGTAGGCTTTGCTACATTACAAATCTGGGTGCTTTCTTGGCTCCCCAACTAGGTAGGCACTGTCTCAAGGAGGTGTGACTGAACTGAAGTTTGGGGATGGAAAGGTGGGGCAGAGAGTGAGAGCTGGGGACGTGCCTGGCAAGGGTGTCCCAGCAGAACCAGCAGGTTAAGTTACCTTTGAGGGGTGTGGATGAAGAAGCAGCTGGGACTCTCTGTTCCGCAGGATGGAAACTGGTTCCTTTCCCTTCCTCAGGCTTGCTCTGGGGATTTGGAGGTTGACAGAACAACACAGTTCTCTTGTTGACCTTTCCCAGGATGCTCACTCACTCTGTTGCCAACCTCTGCAGGTTCTTTCTTCTCCAGTGAGTCACTTGGGTTCTGCCCTCCGTGCCTGTAAACCCTCTACCACCTTGCTTGCTCTGAGCTTGTATCCATTCATATATTTGGCTAGTCACTGCTGAGGCTCCCCCGTCCCCGGTGTGAACTGTGGGTTATGTATCGCTGCTCTTAGCTGGCCACCACAGCGAAGACGTGCTGACGTGGTGGCAGAGCTAGAGCAGCACCAAGCTCAGTTGTTGATTGGCAAAGTGGTCCAGCACAGCTCCAGCTCTCGTCTATGGAAAGGGGACAGGGTGAGGATCACGGGTTCTTTAGGCTCCAAGATTCTGAGGACCAGCTGACGTCTCGCCATGAGGAATCTGGTGAGGCTCCAAAGCTGCTTCCCTAGCCAACGGACTGACGCTTCCCTACCATGTCAATCAATTTTAGTCCAACATTATGTGCAGGATGATTCAAGGTCCCCAAAAGAGGGGCTCCCAAATGAAGTAGCACTTCTCTTTTCTACCTAATCTAATCTTTTATCTATCACCTGTATCTTATATTTTCTAACTAATATTGTTTCATTCTTATGTTTATATATTTTACATATAACAGACATATGGCATAATACATTGTATATCACACAATACATAACACATAACAGAAAACTTATAGTCAGCTTAGTATACTGTTAACTAAAATAGAAGATAATTAAATTAAATTAAAAAAATGTGTGTGTGTGTGTGGGGGGGTACACATGCACACACCATGGCACTAGTGTGAAAGATCTGAGGACAACTTGTGGGAGTCATCATATGGGTCCAGGCGATTGTACTCAAGTTGTCACGACTGGAGGCAAGTGCCTTTAACTTCTGAGCCGTTTCACCAGCCCTAAAATAGGAGTTCATTTGCAAGCTTTCCATATGCTAGGGGGATCTAAATTTGATCATGGTCATCTTGTGTGCTCAGCAGTCTGGCTGCTGCTGTGCTGTGCTGAGTCCTGGGAACTAAGTGTCTATAAAGCCATGCCAATAAAAATAAAGAAAAGCCAGAACACACACGAATATGTATGAAAACACAAATGTTTATTCAACGGCCTGCATGTTTATCTAGTTGTCCTTTGGTGTTTTTGGTTATAGTCTGATATGTTAAGTGTTACGTGAATAGCTAGTAAATCAATATAAGCAAATTTTCTCAAAATCAAAAATACTGTACAAGGCACATTTTTGGAGCAATTACTAAATTGTATTGTTTCTAATTTAATTCAGTTTTTACTTTTGGGATAGGATCTCACAAACCTTGGGCTGTCTTTGAACTCACTAGGTAGTCAAGGAGGATCTTGAACTTCCCCTAGTTCTCCTATGTGTTGCTAGGGGTTAAACTCATATTTTATGCACATTAGGTAAAGTACAACTGAGCCACATCCCCAGCCCTTGATTTATTCTAAAACAAATAACAATCCAAAAAGAATGTATCTTAGCTCTAAAGATACAAAAATTCAGTAAGCCATTTCCCAGGTGACCTACAATGTTAACTTACTGGATAGAAATATTACACTTTGTCCATTTAAAAATAAAAATTCCAAGCTGGGTGTGATGGTGCAAGCCTGTAATCCCAACACTCGGGGAGGCAGAGGCAGGGGGATCTCTGAGTTTGAGGCCAGCCTGGTCTACCGAATCAGTCCAGGACAGCCAAGGCAACACAGAGAAACCCTGTCTCGAAAAAAAAATTAAAAATTGTACATGAATATGTTTTTATTTTTTAACTTTAAAGTTAATTTTTGTTTGTTTGTTTTGAGCTAGAATCTAATGTGCAGAGGTAGCCCTGGCTGGCCTGGAACTCACTATGTAGACCAGGCTGGCCTCAGATTCACAGAGGCCCACCTGTCTCTGCCTCCTGAGTATTGAGATTAAAGGAGTGAGCTGTCACAAGCAGCAATATGTGTTCATATTTTGATAATATTTGCAGTCAGTTATATTTGCACTCTTCTTTCTCTGCTTCTAGTTCCAATGACCCCCCCCCCTCCAGGTTGTCTTAAAGTCCTTTTCCTGCCTGAACCTGAGGGAAGAGAAGGCATCAGTGGGGCGTACCAGCACTTGCTTTTCCACGCCCCACCCGCCCTCCGCCCTCCGTCCTGGGAATCCTTTTCAATTGGCATGTGGCAGGGTTCCGAGCTCTGCCTCTTACACACAGCTGGCACCTGGAGGGTTTTCCACACTCAGTAGACCCAGCTGTCATCTGAATTGTAAAAGCCAGGAAAAGACTTTCCCTTTCATTGCTTTGTTCTTTCACAGTTCTTCCCTGGGGCCCCCTAGGATGCCTGATTCAGGGAAGAGCTAAGAGAAGAAAGGAAAATAAAAGGAAAAGAAAATCATATGGGTTAACACTTCTAGAATGTTCCTCTACCAAAGACTAGCTCAGAATCCTCTTCCTCTTCCTTCTCCTCTTTGAGACAGGGTGCCTCTATGAATCTCAGCTGGCTTGGAACTCACTATGTAAACTGGGCTTGCTGGCCTTGAACTCATAGAGATTCCCTCTGCCTTTGCCTCTCAAGTGCTGGGATTAAAGGTCAGGTAATTCTTAACAACTGCTTCTGACCTACCCCAGGTCTGAGCTCCCAAGAACTCTCGGAGGAGTCTTTGATCCGAAAGAGTGGGAGGGCTATGGAGAAAATTTACTCTACCTTGTGGATTCTGGAGAGCATATTTATCAAAGGTTGCCTCCACAGTTAGTGGTAGAAACAGGCTTTGAAAATGGGGGCCTGGCTACTCAGCTCAGGGATCTTCCTGTGGGGCCAAGCTATAGCTCTCTCTCTCTATGGTCATATGAGCAAACATAGCTTATGCTCTGAGCTTAATGGAGCCTTGGAGCCTTGTAAAAACGCAGAAAAACAACCAGAACTGGCTGTAACTTGCTTTCCTCTGAAGTTACTGTGCTTCTTTCTCTGGGTGGATCCAGAGTGCCAGGAAAGACGATAAGAGGGGAGCAAGCATTCCTCAGTCCCAGAGGCTGAAAACAGCTGCCTCAGTCAGGCGAGAGACGATTGTCAGCAGCCTGTGCCACAGCTGCTCAGGACGGGACAGTGCCAGACCTGAGACCTAGCCTGGAGGTGACATAGAGAGACTGCCTTCTTGGCGCTCTACTTCAGCGTGGGCTTCAAGTCCACACTTAGATCCTGTTTTCCCCACCAGCTGGAGTGATTTTTGTTGTTGCTGCTGAGGAGGGAGGTTGGCCTTCAATGTACTATGTAGTTAGTGGAGGATAATCTTGAACTCCTGATCCTTCCGCCTCTACCTTCCAAGTGCTGAGGTTATACATGTGCATTACCACACCTAGTGTAGCTGGTGCTAGGGGTCCAGGGCCTCCTGTACGTTAGGTGGCTTGAACGAGAACTGTCCTCCTCCACAGGCGTTTGACCGGTCCCCAGGGGGATGTGTTTAGGGGATGCAGCCCTTTTGGAGGATGTATGTCATGTGGGTGGCCTTTGAGAGCATCACCTCATCTTACTTCTCTGCTGTGCTGTGCGCTTGCAATTGAAGATGTGAGCTCTCAGCTTCCCGCTCCTGTCTCCACGGCTACCACTTGCTGCTGTGCCTCCCCACCATGATGGAGTCTGGCGCGAAAAACCCTCTTATTAGTTGCGTCTGGTCATGGTGCTTTGTCACGGCCACAGGAAAGTACCTACAGCGGGCAGCAGTAGGTACTCACCAGCTGAGCTCCATTCCCGGCCCCGGCGTGACTGTTTCGGAGTGTATACACCAGGTTACGTCACTTCTTTGGGTAAAACCATACAGATCCGTGAGAGATGGTTCTTGACAACCAAGCTGGTTAAGAAATTTGCGTCCTTTCATTGGTGGCCAAGACGGAGAGCAGGCTTGAGCCGCTGGAAAGTCTCCTGGTGCCCAAGTTCAGGGATACAGAGTTTTTAATGACAAAACCCATAAAGATACATCAAAGTTGGATGAGGGTCAGAGTAACCTTGAAATGTTCATTCCTGGCAGAGCACAGTAGTTATTTTAGACACAACCTGCCAATTATTTTGGTTAATACATCTGGACCACGGTCAAGGCCATGGATATCTCAAATGTGTTGCCAAGGCAGATGTGACTGTTGCCGGGAGGTGGGCGGAGGCCCAAGAACTGTCTGAGCAGACACAAAATAATGTCAGAACATGGTGGCTTTACCTTAGTAATTTCAAAACCTCCTTGGCTTCCTGGAATACTTACGATTCTACTCAAGGCCCCACAGGACCCTACCTCCATGTGCCTCCCTGGCCTCAGCTTGTCCGTTTCTTCCCAACCCCAGGGCCCTGGTGATGTAAGGAATACTTGCCTTGTTTAGACCTTTCTCTTGCTTTCCCTCAGTCCAGGCATTCTCAGGATTATTTCTACCTCTGGCCATCAACGTCACTCATCCATCCCCCATGTAGGCAACAATCTTTCCTGGTTACCCTGAGTCACTCACCCTGTTACTAAAGATGTGGCTTCATCACTGTGAAGTGGCCTTCTTTGTACGTTGGCTCAAGTACTGTCTGCTTCCTTGTTCACCTTCTTGCGCCAAGAGCCCAGACACAGCAGATGCGTATTAAATATTTATTGAATGAATGAACATGTCTCTGAGCCTTTCCCCTCAGCCTCACTTCCAGGTATCTGTGAGCATTAGGAGGGTTCAGGGGGATGTGTTCAGGACCAGGCATCTGTGAAATCCTCAGTGTTTGAAGTCTGATGATTGAACCGTCCTGCTCCCAGGGCCTGGACTTAGAAATCTCACTGTCCCAGTTGTCTTGCCTCTATACCTTTGTGCACACCCATTTTCCATCGCTGTCATCACCTGCTGGAATCCTTTTTTACCTTCAAGACCCAGCCCAAAGGCAACTTCTGCAAGGTTCTCTCCCTCTCTCAAGGTGCCATTAGTCACGCTATCAATAGCAATAACTAACACCTACCTTCTGCCAGGCGTTGAGCTAAATGGGATAGATCTTAGTTAATCCTTCCAACTGGGTTGGAAGAATTATTCAGGTCCTATTACAAAGATGAGAGACCAGGGCTCAGAAAGCCTACTCAAAGCCTCGTAGTCATCAAACAGGGAATCTGGAGTTTCAACATAGGAGGCTGGCCCCACCCATGATCTACACCACACTGTTGATTCTAACCGTTGGCAGCCTTGCTCGCCTTCCCATGCAGCACCAGGTCCCTTTCATCTGCCTCGCCTGGAGTAGAGATCCTGCCTGTCAACTGTCTCCATCCTGAGGTTCCATGCGCTGCTCACAGCAGGTGCTCGGTGGCTGGAATTGAGTTGAATACTGCTCCTGTCCTTATCCTGAGCAACAAAGACTTTTGCTTTGTTTCATGTTTTAGTTAATTAATACATTTGTTTTTAAATTAAGTGTAAGTGTGTGTGTGTATGTGCATGTATCAGGACACACACATGGAGGTCAGAGGATAACTTGCGAGATGTTGTTCTCTTCTTCCACCAAATAGATTCTAGGAATAGATCTCAGGTTGTTCGGCTTGATGGTAGACACCCTTACCCACTGAGCCATAGTCTTGGTTCAGCTTACTGTTGCTATCATGAGACACCATGACCAAAGCAACCTGGGGAAAAAAGGGTTAATTTGGCTTATGCTTCCACATCAGCGCTTATCACTAAAGAAAGTCGGGGACAGGAACTCAAACAAAGCAGGAACCTGGAGGCAGGAGCTGATGCAGAGGTCACGGAGGGGTGCCACTTACTGGCTTGCTCCTCATGGCTTGCTCAGCTTGCTTTCTCATAGACCCCAGGACCACCAGCCCAGGGATGGCCACACTCACAATGGGCCGTGGCTCTTCCACATTAATCACTAATTAAGAAAATGCCTTTATAAGGGCAGTTTCGTAATTGAGGCACCTTCCTCTCTGATAACTCTAGCTTGTGTCAAGTTGATGTAAAACCAGCCAGCACAGGCATCTTGTTGCCCTCCTCCTTCTGAGACAGTATCTCATTCTATAGCTCAGGCTTGCTGGAATTCACTTTGTAGCCCAGGCTAGCCTTGGAGTTCTGGCAATCTCCCTGCCTCAATAGTCTGATCATTAAATTACAGGTGTGAGTAGCTGAGAAGTCACACTTTACTTCTTCATCTTTCTTTGGCCACAGAACTTAGTTTCATAGAATTTCGAAGGAGAAGAGTTTGTTCCTAAAGGGACGGCTAGAAATTTGGCAAACAGAACAGTTACTGCAAAGGTCACCTTGACCTTCTGTGTGATCACCTCTTCCGTAGTCCAAGCTGCTGTAGAAGCCTTCTTACAATTCACTCCTGACAGAGGTAATTAAGCCATCTATTTCTTTTTCTTTTCCTTAAAAGGTCTGGGGGCTTTGTGTGAATAGTTCTGTGGCTTAGAGAGGGCAACTCTGAGACTGCCCCTCCCCAGTCTACCACAGTGCCAGTGGGGTCAGCCTTCTGCATTTCCAGGTTCTGTACGTGTGGTTTCAGTAATCCAAAGAGCAAAACCATTCCAAAAGAGAGATTGTGTCTGTAATGAACAGGTAGACATTAAAAAAAAATTAAACTATTATTATCAGAGCTGGAGAGATGGCTCAGAGGTTAAGAGCACTGATTGCTCTTCCAGAGGTCATGAGTTCAGTTCCCAGCAACCACATGGTGGCTCACAATCATCTGTAATGATACCTGCTGTCTTTTTCTGGTGTGCAGGTGTACATGCAGACAACATTGTATACATAATAAATAAATCTTTTAAAAAAACTATTATCATTTTCTGCATGTGCCATGATGTGGAGTTCAGAGGACAACTTTGGGGAGTTGGTTTTCTCTTTCTACTGTGGATTCTTGGCGTCTAATTTATGTCATCAGAGGGCTGTCAGAGTCCATTAAGGAACAGGAGAGGTCAAAGCAGTTTGTGTTGGGGTCTGTTGGGCCCAGCTGCTTGGGGCTATCTCAAGGATCTCAAAGTACTGTGGGAGATAGCGGGACTATGAGACCATAGTTCATGGGCAGTTTCTTAGAAATTTCTCAGAGCATGCTGGGTGTGATGGCACATGCTTTCAATCCCAGCACTCCAGAAGCAGAGGCAGAGGATCTCTGTGTGTTTGGGGCAATCTGGTCTGCATAGTGAATTCCAGGACAGCCAGGGTTGTCTTAGCATAAACATGTGGGCAAATAAATAGAAAGAAAAAAAGAAAAAGACTATTCAGAGGAGAAAAACATGACTTCTGAGCTGTTGGAAAAATCTTTCTGGTGTGTGTGGGGTCTTTGAGCTGGGTCTGGTGGAGGTAGGACAGATCTTGCAAGAAGGAAGCAGCAGCAGAGCTTGGAGAGGTCCCTGCTGTGTTTCCTCCCTTCTTTCCTCCTTCCCTGCCTGCCTGCTTCCCTCTTTTCTTCTCCCCCACAACCTGCACTTCTCCGTGTGTGCCCACAGCATGCATGTGGAAGTGAGAGGACAATTATGTGGAGTCTTATTTTTTCCTTAGACTTTTTTGAGGGGGTTCCAGAGATCCAAGCCAGGTCACTATGCCTGCACAAGAAAGCACCATTATTGTTTTCAGCCATCTTGTGAGTGTACCCTCCTCACCTCCACATGGCCTCAAGTAGCCTAAGCTGGCCTTGACCTTGACAGTGACTTTGAACCATGACTTTCCTGCCTCCACTTCTCGGCTGCTGGTCTCACAGATGTGCATAAGCAGCCCTAGTTTATTTGGTGGTATGGATTGAACCCAGGGCCTCATCCATGCTAAGACAACATTCTACTAACAGAGACACATCTCCACCCATCTACTGTTCTTTTATTCACTGAACATTTGTAAAGATGGAGATGTGTGTCAGGTCTGCTGTTGTTGCTGGGGTCAGATGCTAATCCCAATGGAGTGATTTCCAGGAATGAGACTCAAGTAGTTAAACAGAAGTCTGTGGGTCAGCAGGCTTCTTCACTGTCCAGAAGGGTGTGGGTGTACAGCGTGGTGGGCAGGAAACACAAGAGAAACCAAAACGGTGCCTGGGAACGTTAGGGTGGTTCTGGGTGTGAAGGCAAAGCCAGGTTGAACTCATGCAGTTCAACCTGCTGTGTCTTTTAGAAACCTGCACTGTGCTCTAGCCTCTCCTGCTCTGGCTGGAGGGAGGCTTGGGCTCTGGGTGGAGTTCGGCTGTATTGTTCCTGCTCTGTGGTCATAACTGTGGTTTGTTAAATGAATGAGGGCAGTGCCTCTGCTGGGGCTCAGGACTCGGATCCTACCCACTCCCAGTACACAGAGGCTCAGGGTCAGCCTCTGCTTCCCCTTGCTTGGCCTGAGGGTTGCTCTGCACGAATAACCCCAGGCCTTCCTTGTCATGGAAGTGGTCATGGCAGTTACAGAAATAACTCCCAGAAAGGGCCTGTAAGGCTGGGCCATGACACAGGGCCTTCACCATCATGGTCTATACCTGCTCTCTTTATTTTGCCTTTACCTTCTTGCTACCCAGTCTCCATCCTCACCAGCCTTGCCTGCTCTGTCTTTCTCCCCAAGGTCCTTGACTTGAATGCTGTCAAGGTAACTCTATCTTAGAGTCTTTATGGTGGCTGGGTGCTAACTCCTTGTCCTTAAAGACCAGGATAAATAAGGGAATCTTGACCTTATGAGTTGGAGACAGGGCTGCAAGCAAGGAAGATGTGGTCTCAGCACTCAAACCAGCTTCATTCTGGTTTGACTAGAGGGACAGAGGAAAAGCTCCCAAAGAGGAGATCACACCTACACACAGGCCTGCCTGTGGAGTCCCACAGACTCTGGTTCATATCCTGGTGTCCCTGCTTGATAGTTTGGAAAGTCACAAAGCTGGGTGTGGTGGTGTAGGCCTGCATTCCCAGTCCTTGAGAGGCAGGGGCAGGGGCAGGGGCAGGGGCAGGGGCAGGGGCAGGGGCAGGGGCAGGGGCAGGGGCAGGGGCAGGGAGACCACTGTGAATTGGAGACCAGCCTGGTCTACATAATAATGAGCTCCATGCAAGCTGGAGCGACACAGTGAGACCCTACCTCAGAAGAGAACCAAAGAAAGACTTCTCATCTGAGAAGCAGGCATAGCGTCTGCCTTCCAGAGTAGTTAAGGTAAGAGAGAGTTAATGGAAATGTGGCTGGCCCTGGACACTCCTTGTTCTGACCCCCAGATTGAAACGACCTTGTGGTCTGGCCTCAGCTCTGTTGTATGTCTCTTCTGGGCCCAGGAGGCCCACTTCTTCATGAAGAAGAGCTCTCTGCCAGGAGCTGAGCTCATGGGTGGGGTGGCTACAGGGGCCACCCATCAGCCGTCCTCCCTTTCCTGGGAGCTGCTCCAGAGACAAGGGGCAGGACATCTGCTTTTCATTGTGTGGCTGTCTCTAATTCTTCTGGCATCTGAACTTCTTTTTTTGAAAAAGGACACAGTTAGCTGGTTGTGACCAAGCTCATTGCTGAGGGGAAGAAAAAAAAAAATCAAACCAACTGGGATTGGAATCCGGCAGAGCTATGTGTTAGGTGTTAGGCCTCAGTCCCTGACTTCAACCATGCTCTGCCTGGTAGGGCTCATTTAGAACCAGAGTGATTGTTAATGCTGTGTCCACTCCACATTGTAGAAACAGAAGTAAAAATGTCTTGTAAACCATAGACTATGAAACTGGCATTCTTCTTTGTGTGGGCGTTATGCAGGGAACAGCAGAGTCCCTGCCAGTTTAGGGGGATGGGCCAAAATAGTCAAAGTTAACTCCTGAGACCACAGAGCGGTGTTTAGTTATTTGCTTGCTTATTTAGGAAAGAGTCTCACTCTGTAGCTGAAGCTGTCCTGGAACTCCCGACCTCAGCTTTCTGAGTCCTGGGATTACATGCCTACACGGTCCCACCCAGCCAGAGGCCCACTGTAAAGATGCAGGCTGATGGTCCTGAAGAATGGCAGGGAGGGTATCAGTAAGCAGAGGGCTGCCTGGTTGGCGCAGTTTAGGATGATAGTAGATGAGAACAATTAACACATGCTCTACGTCGGGCGCATGTCTGAGGATTTTCCATGCAATAAGTAATTGGCCACCACAGCCCTTCTGGGCGAGGTTACTATCAATCTTCTTGCCTTTCAGAACGGGCCTCCTGGGAGGGTCAGTGACAGACTGGCTGAGAAGCGCAGATTCCAAGAAAGAAGGTGTGGTTTCCTCATTCCTCAGGCTTCTTCTTTGAGCATGAGCCCAGCTGCTTCCCATGTGGCCCCTAGGAAGCCTTGAGGCAGAGATGGACTCAGAAATTGGGCTGTGTGTGATTGTGGCCACAGAGCCCTGACAGCACCAAATGGAGTGAGGGTCGGGTCCTGTGTGTGTCAGGCCTCCAAGGCAGGCAGCTCTCCTGGTGAAGAGCAGGGAAACACTCACTGCTGAGTGTTAGAGGGGCCAGCATATTCTGCATGCTGTGGTAAGACACTAGTGCCTTCCTAGGTGTGGCGGGCCCTGGCAGGGCTGGGTCTGGGACTGACCCTCCGTGGGGAGGGAGTGGAACAATAGCCGTGGTGGTTAGAGATAGGAAGCACAGCTGCCACCGCTTTTCTCGAAAACAATGAAGCCCTTGCCAGGGACCCAAGAGCTGCTGAGGACATTGCTGTACTGGTCTGCACACTTGGGAGGTGCGCTCACGGGCCCAGCAGCCGGTCTCCGCAGCACGCTTTCTGAGTTCCAACCCAGCCGGGAACCTGGAGGCAGGGGTGGGGAAGGGGGTCCTGTACTCAAGTGACAGTGACCCACCCCAGGTCCTGACTCTTTTTGCTTGACAGTAAGACAGCAAATACATTGGAATTTGTACCACCGCAGGGACGGGGTGGGAAAGGGCTTGGGAGAGTGGCACACGTTTTAGCCATAAGTCATGGTGTGATATCTGCATGATCTATGCTGGAGATAAGATGAAAGGGCCGGCACTGGGGAAGCTCAGGACAGACAGGCTGGATCAAGGTGAAGTCAGCTCGAAGGTATGTGGGGCCCACACCTCCCTCAGTGGGTGCAGAGGAGGGGCCTGGACAAGCCCAGAGGAAGGCCTTGTTCTTTCTTGCTTTTAAGATTAAATACTTGGTTTCTGAGTTCAAGTCCCTGGGGACCTGCACAGGGTAGGGGGTGCTAGGCTCTTCTTGAAGGCCAGTAGCACCACAGGATCCTTAGCCCAAGGTAAATATTCCTGGGTTCGGACTGAGAGGCACAGCTGCAGCGATTGTAAACACTGTGATGCACTGGGGTGGCCTGGCTATTGTGTTGGGGCACGGGGCCCTGGGAAAGGTTGGAGGTGAGAGTAGCTAGGAAGAACAGCAAACAGACCCTTTGTAGGAGGGGAAGTGACCTGGTGAGGAAGGGGCTGGGTGAGTCCTTTCCTGGTAGCTGCACAGGGTGAACCCACTCTCACCTGCTCTTCTTACCCTAGCTCGCACCCTGCCAAACTCTGGGTGGGGCTTTGGCACAACCCGTATTTCCCTTTCCAGCCTTCTGCACAGGACCTATCTCGCAGCTCAGTGTTGATCAGCTTCTGTGGCACAAGGAAGCAGGAATTTCTGTTGGAATCGGTCTACATAGCCCCAAGCACCCCTGGCCTGTGGTCCTAAGTCACAGACCTCTCTCAACTACCTAAGGCAACCTTACCCAATGGAGAAAGTAGCACACTGTGGGCACAGGAGTCTATTCAAGTCTGTGACACAAAATGGAGGTAAAGTTGGATAACCCCATTGCAAATAAAGATGGGGGTATTTGAATGAGGGCAGAACACTTGACATAGAATGGTAGAAAATATTGACTGAGTTTCATGGGGCTGGAGAGATGGCTCAGTGGTTACAAGCACTGGCTGCTCTTGCAGAAGACCTGGGTTCAGTTCCCAGCACCCATGTGGCGGCTCACAACCTTGTGAAACTACAATTCCAAGGGATCTGACTCTCTTTTTCTGGCTGCTGTGAGAAACAGGCACATGTGATGTGAATACATGCCATTCAAACACATACAATTTTTTAAAAAGTTACCTGTAGCATGTATGTATGTTCTCATTTTTGGAAAATTATGTATTCTAAGTAGGAAGTGTGTGTGCCTGGGTTTGTGTTGAGGTTGATGCTGAATGCTTTGTCCTATTACTTTCCACCTTGATTTTTGAGGCCAGGTCTCTCATCGAGCGTGGAGCCTGCCATTTTGGCTAGACTGGTTACCAGAGGCCCTTGGGATCCTCCCAGGTTTGGGGTTCACCACGCATGGATTTTTATCTGGGTCGGGGGGGGGAGATAAGCATTCAGGACCTCTTGCCTGCACATCAAGCCCTTTCCCACTGAGCCATCTTTTAAGCTGTTACTCTTTTTAACTTTACTCATTTTAAAATTTCTACAGTTCACATGCCTGCCTTTGCTGCATTTGAGGTTATTGTTTTGCTGAGATAGGATTTGCTGTGTTATCCAGGAGAGCCTTGAGCTCCTGGGATCAAATAATTCTCTTGCTGCAGCCCTCTGAGTAGCTGAGCGTACTGCTGTGCTCAGAGTAGAAGGTTACTTTTCTCTTGAAAGTATTTAATGAAAGATGGCTGACCTTTAAGAATCTGGGACCTGCCCCAGGTACTAAGTGGCGACCACTGAGCCTCTGTCTTCCAGGAGGATAAGACCCAAACTGTTGTCTTTTATTTTTATTTTTATTTATTTATTTTTATGTGCATTAGTGTGAAGGTGTCAGATCGCTTGGAATGAGCATTACAGACAGTTGTGAGCTGCCATGTGGGTGCTGGGAATTGAACCTGGGTCCTTTGGAAGAGCAGGCAGTGCTCTTAACCACACTGAGCCATCTCTCCAGCCCCCCAAACTATTGTCTTTACCAGACAAGGTCTCACGTAGGCCAGGCTGGCCTCAAGCTTCTTCTGAGGCTGAAACTCCTGGGCCTGCTGCTTCAGCACCCCAAGTGAAGAGAATATAGGGGTGTGTGTGTCATGGCAGTTGCTCACAACCTCTTTTCTTCATGGTACCAAGTTATAACCCAGAACCCAAGCTCCCAAGTCCTGTACAGAATCTACAGAGTGCTGGTAATTGCACAGTGGATGTTAGCGCTGAGATATTGGTTAAATTCTCTTCCATACTGGTTTTGCTTATAAATCCAATCATGTCTGACCCCTACTGCTGTGCAATTACCAGTACCTTCTAGATTCTGCACAGAACGCAGGAGCTTGGCTTCTGAAAACCTAGTTTCACTTTAATGTTGAGGAAAAGCAGAATTTGAAGGATAAAATTGCCAGCAGGCATTGTTTTTCCAAACCTCTGACCCAGAGTGCTTTTGGGTTGCCCCTAGATCTGGGTATGGCATCCGGGTATGAACCACAGAACGTGTGAAAGGGAAAGCTGACATAACAAGCCCCAAGGGACACTCTAGTATCTCTGGCTTTTTAAAAAGATGTTTTTTTTCCCTCCACAAGATCTGGATGGCCCTGAGTTTTCAGAAATGGAAAATTTCTGACCCCTCAGGAGACAGAACTATGGCTCAACTCTTCTGCATGTGGCATTTATGCCATGGAGGAGTCACATAAATGGCACCTATGTGTCACACCCACCTGTCCCAGTCCTACCTGTGGCCCAAACATCCTCTGCCCCATTCCTGACCCGGGGTTGCCTCTGATTTCTGCTGGCCCTCATTCCTCCCAGGGAGCAGGACACCTGTGTTTTCCTGGGGTCACTCCCTGTTGCCCTAGAATAGCTACAGAATCCAAACCCAGTGAGGATTTCGTGCAAAGATGATTGACGGGAGAGGTGGGAGAAGTGACCCTGCCAGGCTCCCCTCACCCTCCATTTCTGATGACTGGGGTACCCACCCAACTTCCTCTCTGGGAATAAGGACCAAGTCAGAGAGCTTATTTGAAAACACAAATGAAACCATTTCCCGAGCAGCAACTACAAGGTAGAGGCTCTTCCTTACCTGGGACTTTTCTCTGCCATTTGGCAGAGGGCTGGCTGTCATGTCTCTTGTTGTACAGTTGCCTAGGTTCTGGTGTTTTCCTGGTCTTAATTATCCCACCATTTTGGCTGGTAGTGACCAAATGGCAATTTACCTGTCTTTCTGGCTGAAAGGTGCAACTAAAGGCAGGGGCTGGGAAGCTTGAGCCTTGGACCCTGATGGGCAGTAGCAGGCCATCATGGGCAGCAGGGTGTTGGACAGCTCTGCTCGAAAATAAACTGAGGTGTTTGGGTGGGAAGGACGGCTGTGATTAGGAACCCTGTCAATTCCAAATGTTGACAGTAGGTAGGCTACTCTGAGCCTGACTCCTCGCCTGAAAGCTGCCCACGAGTTGTAGTTTGCTGCCCTCTTGTGGCGTAGACGTGCTCACACAGCCGATGGTCGTTCTCGCCAAGAATTACTTGCTAGTTAGTAATGTGTGAGGCAAGAGCGAGAACCATTTGTGGTCTCCGCTGAGTGGATTTCAGTGGATCTCACCAGAACCAAGGTCTGAAGGCAAACATACGTACTAGGATTTTACATAGAGGGGCTGGCTATCAGGTGTCCCCGGACCAAGTGGCAGTGGTCTATTAACCAGGGCACCTCCCTTGTGCCTGGCACAACCAACAAGCTCAAGGTCGGATCTTCCATCTGGCTCCTCTGCTCCTGTTCTTTTCTTCCAGGTATCTAGTGGCTGTTATTTTCTCCAAAGGGTCTCATCCTTCTTCAACCCCTATTATGGTTTCTGCTTTGTCTGCCGTTACTTCTACAGTTCCCAGGGTGAGGTGGGGTGGGGTATCTCAGGCCCTTTTCCCAGTAACTCAGAATGTGACTACATCTGGGGACAGTTCCACCAAAGGAGTGATGAGCTTAAAATGCGGGTGTTGTAGGGCCAGGGAAATCCAAGTTTATGTGACTGGTGTCCCTGTTAAGAAGAGGGCTTTGTGTGTTCAGAGAAAAAATCTCACATTAGGTGGCCAGGCAGGGTGGTATATATATATCTACAGGCCTATCATCTCAGCACTTGGGAGGCTGAAGCTGAACAACTGAGAATCTAAAGGTCAGCTTAGGCTATACAGAGAGATTCCATCTCAAAGACAAAAACAAAAAACTACAGAAAAACTAACAAAACAATAATACTCCCAAAGCCCCAACCAACCAACCAATCAGAAACAAGCAAAAACAAAACAAAACCAAAAATATCTCTTGATGTTGGAATTTCAGTGTCCAGAACTGAGAAAATACATTTCTGAGAATTAAGCCACCCAGCCTGGGGCATTTTGTTGGGGCAAGTTACTAGCAATGTATATATGTCTCTTCATAAAATGCTCTGAATCAGCAGGTACCACATACTGAGCCTTCCAAGGTTTATAATGCATAACCGTCCTCACACTGGGGACCAGCTATAGTTTCTGAATTTATCCAGAGGACCCTTATGATATAATAAGTTTTTCTTCAGTTTCATTTAATCTCCAGAGTCCTACAGGGTTTTCATAGATGAAAAATTCTCAAATGTTAACATTCCCAGGGGCCCCTGGGGAGTGAGGAGAGGCAGCTTCAAGCTCAGCTCTGCCTCTTAAGCACCTCTCTTTTTCTTTAAGGCAGAGCAGCTACAGGCTCACTACAGAGTCTTGGGTCAGGAGCCACAGAGGATCTGGGCAAAGTGTTGGGGAGAGAGAGCCACGAGTCCGGCTGAGACTTGGAAATGGTGGTTTTGTTTCTTGTTTCTGCCTTAACACACTCATAGAAAGGTCAATGTTTCTAAACAAAACAACGACAACAGCAACACCCCTACTACTAAATTCCATGAGGCAGAATATACTATTACACTCAGGCTCCACCCTTAAAAGGCCAAAAGGTCCCCTCATCTATTACATCTGCCTGCATTGAGGGACCAAGAGAGGAGCTTGTATCTGTTCCGGTCTTGGTCAACAGTGACGCCTAACCACATCTTATTCTTTCAAAAATACATTTTATTAGTGGCAAGTTAAAGTTAGTCAGTTTCTTCCCAGAGAGAAGAGAATCCCTGCTAGACTAAAAAGCTGGACTGACACACCACAGCAGACATGCCATTTCCAGGGTGATGGCAGGTGCATGAGGCACGCTCCACTGAGGAGACTGCTTTCTATGTCATGGTCATCACCCTGAACATTTGATTCAGTGTGCATTGGACTGTCTTGAAGCACGGGCAGTCAACTCCTCAGTGCGTCACAGTGACATCTCTCTGACCTTCTACCACCCAACCATTGGAGAAGCTAGAAAGGTCATGAGCCCTACCAAGCCCCAGTGAGGACAGCTGGGGCGGGGTCAGGTGGGGCTGCTTTTGGAAGCTCACCTTCGAGCCAAGAAAGACCCTAGATGTTAAGAAACTCCACAGACTCCATCAGTCCACAGATCGGGCATCGATGGAGTCTCTGACCAGATATGTGTTGGAGGAGTCTGAGCTTTCTGGAAAGATCCATTTCCTCCTCACAGATGGAGTGCACCTCCCTGAGCATCCTGCCAGGTGTTCTTGAGGCTCAGAATAAACTCTGCAACATTTTGAGCCTCACCTGGACAGACCTGGTTGGGTCTTTCTCACACCTTTCTTCAGCCCTTTCTCCCACACCCTCCCAGCCTAACCATTCTCCAAATCCAAAGAGCACTCCCAGCTCAGAAGCAGTTCTGTGGGGCCAAAATCCAGCAGCTCCTTTCTAGCCTTGCACGATGGAGACTGGGAAAGAAGGCCTCCTCAGGGCTTCCATCTTCCCTAGTCTGAACACTGGCAGACATCTCCCATCGCTTCAGAACCCAATCCTCAACCAAGCATTCATTGACTTAGTGATCAAGAAAACAAAAGGAGGGACAGACCGAGTAAGTTTTCCATGTCTACATCTAATTGATTAAGCTAGGTCTCCACACCAGGCAGCTGAACTTCACACTTCCCGGCAAGCAGGCAGGTTACAATCTTCTGGGGCTTAGGGCAGGTCCTTGGCTCTGGTTTCACAAACGTCGATGCCGGCCTGCAGCTTGCCATTCTTCACTGCTGCCCAGGGCATGGAGGCAGAGGTAAACTTTGCTACCCACTCTCCTGTTTTGCTGACCAAGATGAGGCCACCTAGACCTTTGAGCTTTGACTTCATATAATCCAATGCCAACTCAGCAGCCTCATCTACGCTCTTTCCTAAAAACAAAAAGAGGTTGAGAACTATCCCATGTGATCATTTTCACAGGCTCCCATGTTTGGACACCTGGACCCCAGCTCTGGCGCTGCTCTGGGACACTGAAATCTATGGATGGGCTTCACTGGAGAAAGAGGGTGGCTGGGGGGAGCAGACGAGGACCAGTCCTGCCTTCTGTCCTATCTGTTTCCTGGTCCACTGAGAACTGAGCAAGCAACTGCTGCACACTCCCACTGCCACAGAGCTGCCACCACCATGCCTTCCCCATCGCAGTGGACTGTACTCCCTTCAAACTGTGAGCCCAAGCAAATCTCCTTAAAAGGCTTCTTGTCAGAGGTCTGGTCACCCTGACCAGCAAAGCAATACAACGTGCACACTTCAGCTCCTTTCTGGGACACAGACATCTTCCCTTACACCCCTGGTCAAGGTTAACCCCCTTTCTATTGCCTTGCCTTTGTTTTCTTTTTTTTTTTTCTAGTTTTTCAAGATAGGGTTTCTCTGTGTAGCCTAGACTCACTTTGTAGACCAGGCTGGCCTGGAACTCACAGAGATTTGCCTGCCTCTGCCTCCCAGAGTGCTGGGATTCAGGCATGTCCCACCACACCTGGCTTACCTTGTCTTTTGAGACGTGAAAGAGAAGAGCAGACACACATCGTGTATGTGCTCCTGTGTGTGCCCACACATGCATGGAGGCCAGGGTACCAGGTGTCCTACTCTATCATGTTTGCCTTGGTGACTTGAGACAGGGTTTCTTTTTCTTCTTCTTTTTCCTTTCTACACTGTCACCCAGCAAATACTAGTGATTCTCCGGTCTCCACCTCCATAGTGCTGAGGTACCTATAGGCACCTGCACAGTCATACGTGACTTTCTTCATGTCCTTGGGACTTGAACTCAGGTCTTCATGAGTGTGCAGCAAGCGCTCTCAAACACAGAGACATTTCCCCAGCCTAGAGAACAGTGTCTCAGAACAGTCATCTAAAGGCTCTTCTAGTCCATACCCTACCAGAATGCAGGTAGGTATTGGAAAAGTGTAACAACCTTGGGGCAGGGTCTGTTGCAAGGAAGGTTCCGTACCCTAGCCTGCCAGTGGCCAATAGCATCTATGTATTTGTCTTCACCTGTTGTGCACTTGTTCCACAGCTTACATACCTTGTTCAACATGGAAGAGGGCGAGTCTGGCCAGATTCACCTTCAGGATACTTTCCCCATGTCCAGTGGTTGAAACAGCTCCGATGTTATTATCTGCGTAACCTCCAGCTCCTGCTCAAAAAAGGTGACTGGTTCTAGCTGAGCAACAATAGTCAAAAAGTTCAAACACAAGGCTCATGCTATATAACGTTATATCCTAGAGATGTAGGTCAGATCCATATTCATGACCTGGTGATGTCAAAGTGTATAAGGGGTCACCTGTAAACACGCAGGGCCCAGGATGACAGAACCCTCAGGAGTCAGGTGTGGCCTTTCACAGAGCTGTGACACCAGGGCCACACCTCCTTTGCTCCAAAGGACATCTACCTCATCTCTCTCAGTGATGCCATTCCTCTTGCATATCCCACTCCCTAAGGATGAAGAACACCTTGGGGATGTCACCTGAATGACCTGGACAGCCATTAGAGATTAAAATAATTTGGGGAAAACTGAACCCTCCCAAGGCCAACCTCTATGTTGATTTAGAAAGTATTTCTACCTGTCAAAAGTAGCTTAGACCTGAGAGAACTATTCTGGATTATCTGTATAATGGGTTCTGGAGCCAAAGTAAACTTGATAAAATTTCTCCCCTAGTCTTAGACTAAGCAACTCTACAGTCATTTCTCCATCATTCCTTACTGTTCACACAGAGCCACCAGTCTAAGAGTCCTGAGCCTGGCAGGTTTCACCTTTACTTTGTTCTGGTTGGCACAGAAGCACTATACTGCCATTCGCCTTACTTACTGATGCTGGGTATGGGGGAAGGGCTCAGGAGGGCAGATCTCTGCTGAGTGCTGAAAGGAGCTAACTCCACGGTTTCTGTTCTGGAGGAGTAGAGATTGGGTAAGGAATATGAAGTCTTACGGAAGAGAAGATGGCTTTCCCTTCAAGCTGTTGCTGCAGGGTGAACTAGACTGACTCCGTGGCGTAAATAAGGCCCTACTATTGGAAGCAGCCAAGTCTTCATTTTCCTTTCAGTTTCTTTAGAGTCACACAAGGCCAGGGTGACTCTGTGGGTCCTGGCAAGGGCAGCCCCCCTTTTTTCAGGATGATAAGCGCACTGCTAAGGAAATGTTACTGTGTGCCTACTGTCACCTTCAGAACATCCTCAAGGGACAGCTGGACCCTCCTGGGAAATGCTTATCAGAAAGGTCAAGAAGAGCACATTTGGTACCAACAACCAAGACAGGGGTGTCTGAGAATTCAGGTCACAGATTTTTCCTCTCAGTACTTTGCCACGAGGACTCACAAAGCCTGAAGTTAATTCTTAGGCTCTGATCTGATTCTAGGGCCTTGTTGGATCCCAGCTGGATTCAGGCTGTATTACTGAGCAGCCATATTTTGGAAGGGTTTTTGCTAAGGAGCAAAAAGGTGAGCGTTTCCTGTTTCTGGAGTAAACAAAGGGCCTAGGCCTCTGCCTCTGAGTGGAGTGCCACAGCATCTCAGCAGACAGGCCTCTGACCTTTAAGGAGGCTTCAAGCATTCCCTCCAAGGCTATCGTTGTGTAGGGTACAAAGAACTGTCAAGAGTGTGGATTAGCACTAAGAGTAGCACGCCATATACATAAGGTCAAGTTTTCTGCTAACGTATAAGCTACTCTTTTGGGCAGATGAACAATTTAACTGTTTCTTGAAATGTCATTCAGCTGCAGCGGTTTGTGAGAATTCCCACAAGAAATTACAAATCAGTACAGAGCGAAAGATGCATTCCTACAGCATGCTGCTTCTTGCTTTGCACTTGGTGTTGATGTGAGGGACATTTCCGTCTGCAGGAGTGTGCTACTGCCACATAGTACCTGTAAACGCTCTCAGCCACCACTGTGTGTGTGTGTAGCTCATTTAGCTACACCAGCTGGCTAACAAACTCTGGTGATCCACTCATTTCTGCCTCTGCCAGTGCTGGGTTACAGATGCACACAGCTGCAGATGGCTTTTCCATGGTGCTGAGGATCTGAATGCAGGTCCATGTATGTGCCCAGCAAGTATTTTCCCCATGAGCCATCTCTCCAGCTCAGTTTTTCAGCTGCTTATTTTTACACTGTTAACGTGAGCCATGCCTGGAAGAGGCACTGTGTATTTATAGCCCCTGCAAGTGAGCCTGAGGACCCTGAAATTGGGGCTACACAGAAGACAGGCATGGCTGCAGCAGTCCAAGACAGTGTCAGCATCCTCACCTCTCAAGATCTCATCTCTCAAGATGTCCCCAAAACATAATCAAGGGGAAACCAATGTGCCTATTAGATGAGAACGCCTCCGAGCAGTGGTGCCCTCTTCCAACCCAACCTCTTCCAACCCAACTGCCACTCCTAGAAGCTGCCACCAAGAGGAAACAACTCAGGGAAAGGTGAGAACCTGATGACACAGGGGCAAGGGAAGCGCATGAGCTATCCTTCAGTCTTACCTATGCAAGGTGAGTCTCCAACTCGGCCAACCATTTTATTGACAATCCCCCCTGTAGAGGTTGCATAAGCCACGTTTCCTTTGGAGTCCAAGGCAACAGCACCTACTGTTCCTGAGTTTCTGCCAAAAGTGAACAGCAAAAGGAAGAGAAGGAAGAGTGAAACAGTCCCCCAGGTAACACTTAACTTAAAATCACTTCAATTCCTACATTAGATGCTAGCATTCTGGGCTCAAGAAAACATTTGTTTCTGATTCTACATGTCACTGGCAGGCAGATTTCCACACAGTCCTTTACATTTCTACCCTAAAGAGTACACCCATCCCAGCACTCAGGAGACAGAGGCAGGTGGGTCTCTGAGTCTGAGGTCAGCTTGGTGTACACAGTGTATTCCAGGCCAGCTAAGGCTACATAGTGGGACCCTGTCCCAAAAAATTTTATTCATTTTATATGTTTCCTTCACTTACTTCTTATTGAGATGGACACATGCACAAATGTAACCCTTTTCGAGATGACACTGACTCACGAAGGCCTCCAGGAGCTTAAACTGAAATATGTGGAGGCAAGGAAGTGGGCATGCTGCGTGGTGCAAGAGTTCCTCTTCAGATGGTTCCCCTCTTCCCCAAGTCCCATTCTTCCCAGGCTCCCCAAAAGTGTTCATTTCTGATGCTGACAGCGGCAGAGCCCAGACTTTGCGTTCAGATAGGCAAAAGCACCTTTCCTGCCTCGAGGCTGCCCAGTGTCAGTGACAGGGACGGAGGTCATCTGTCATGCCGAGCCAACGCTGAGTGTCAAAGGTGCCCCCAGGCGACACTAAGCCGCAGGGTCCAAAGCAAGAGGCCATTTGTTTACCTCTAAGAGTGGCACTGGCTCGTGAAGGCGCACAGTTCGAGATGTCTTTCGTGTTCACCGCTGGGCATTGAGCCCAGGGCCTTATGCACAATACACATGTACTGTACCACTGAACCACTCCCTCCGCTCATACACAGCTTCCAGAAAGCAATGGGAAAGCAGCTTTGAAAATAAACACACAGCATGGATCCAGTAGCCGCAGTCCTCTGACTGCAGTCCACAGATATAAGAGCTTGAAATCCTAGTACCTGGGAAGCTGAGAAAGGAGGACTGCAAATTCCGCACCTAGACTAGGCTACATAGCAAGATCCTATCTCAGAGCAAATGGAAGAATAATAGTATGTTAACATCTCCGATCTCATTCTGGAAAGGCATCAGAATGATCACAGAGACTTGCATATAACACTTGCCTGGCCTCTTTGCCTCAGACCTATCAAAACCAATTCTTTAGAAAAGGGGGCCTGTGTGTGTGTGTGTTTGTGTATTTAGTCTGAATATATATATTCTGCCTAGGTTTTAAGGCTTCTGGTAAATGCTAGGGACTCCGTAGTGTTACGAGACTGAATTCTCTTCTATTATGAGCTCCTGGGTCCTAGTGAATTATTATTAGGCGTTTGAGCTAGGGTTTTACGCTACAGCTCAGGCTGTCTTGAAAGCTGTCCTGTTGTCTCTGCCTCTGGGTGGCTGGGATTATGAGTATATGCCTCCCAGGCTGGCTAGGAATCCTCTGCTTAGCTGTGCCAGAGAAGAACTCTTATCCACACAGGAGGAGTAAATAAGGGTAGAGTGAGGGCTGAGAAGAGTTTCAGCTCCTTAGGAAATACAGCTGAGGGAGCACTGCCAAGCTCTTCCACTGTATGACTAGGGAAGTTTGGGTGGCGCCTGGCACTTACTTAAAGCATTCAGTTTTCTGCATCCCCTTCCCAAACTTCTCTTTCTCCAGGTGCTTCTTGCTTCTCTCCGTGATCAGTTTTTCTGCAGGAACCCCTGGTATCCCCACGTCTGATGCAAATTTCTCCGCACCATGGCCAGTCAGAAAGCAATGAGGTGTCTAAGCCAGGATGGGAAGGGACAGAGAAGTTTAAATGAATGAATGAATGAGTGTACATTTATCTGTTCTATGATGTGAAAATAATGACTACATTTTTAGTGTTAAAAGGTCCCAAAGTGAAAACTGAACTGGGTCCCCTCCCTCCATTTTTCTTCTCTGGGTTGGCGGTCAACCCCAGAGCCTTGGTGAGCCCTAGGTAGGTGATCATTCACTGAGCTGTTTAAGGAAGGCCGGGAGATGACAGGGTCAGCATGTGTCACACAGCAGTCAGGGTCTAAGCCATGGCTGATCCATGAGAATCCAATGGTGCTATGCGTGTCCCTGTGTGTGCTTGGAACATTGATGTTCAGCACTGCTCACAATCTGGCCCAGATGCCAGCAGTGAAGGCTTCTCTGGAAACGCTGCTTCCACCACACATACCTTTTCCATAACGAGCCGTGCAAGTTTAATGGGATTGGCGACACAGCGCACGGCAGACACTGCTCCCGCAGACAGGTCCTTCCCATTCATGATACTAGCATCCATCTCAACATCACCATTTACATTCAGGACAGACCCACAACCTAAACCAAGAAGAAGTTGAAAAGTAAGAGTGAAAAACTTATAAAAGACTCCAGATTTTTCTTCCAACTTACTCTTTCAAACCACCCTCTGTTCTGCTGTAGACAAACATTATAAAAACACATTTGACTTGGTACCTACTGGTTTGGATATGGTTTGTCTACCATAGGCCTCCAGGACAGTAGTATTGAGGTAGTGGAACCTTTAAGAGGTTGGGCCTAACAGAAGATAATTAGGTCATGATACTCCATCCTCATGCATAGATGAATGGCGGTCTTATCTGAATGGGTTTTCTCAATTCAATAAAGGTCATCTATAAACTCTTACAGCCAATATCATACATTATGGTGAGAGTCTGATGCATCTCTCTGTAGATAGTGACCAACAAGGATGTTTGCTCTCATTACTCCTAGTGAAATCGTACCATTTGAATGGCCTAGCCAACACATTATATGAACTGGTGTGGTGGCATATACATGTAACCTCATGTAATCTTGGCACGCAGGAGGCTAACACAGGATGACTACATGCTAGAAGCCAACCTGGGTTATACAATGAGTTCCAGGCCAGCTTCAGCTGCACAGTAAGAGCTTTTCTCCACAAAGAAAACAAAATATGAAGACGAAAGGATATAAAAATAGAGGGTAGGAGACTAGGTGGAGTAAGGAAGAGGATTAGGGGAATTTGGAGGGGAAAGAGAGAGGATAATGGGGGAGTAAATGATTAAAATATAAACAAGCTTGAAAATGTCAAAATGGAACACATTATTATGCTTAATTACCATATGCTAATAAAAACTTAAAAACAAACAACTCAAAATTTTAGTTTAAAAGCAATCCAGGGGCAGGAAGGATGATTCATCAGGTGTAAGCATTTTCTATGGAAATCAGAGGGAACAAGTTCTATTTCTATTTCTAGAACCCACAGTGGAAGGAGAACTGACCTCTGAAAATTGTCCTCTGACTTCTACTCCCATGCCATGGTACATGTGCACCCATTTTCTCTCTCTCTCCTTTCTCTCTCTTACACACAACACACACACACACACTCTCACATACATTCAGACAATACTCTCACACTCTACACACAATAATAATATAATAAAAGTTTGTCATAAAAGTAAACTACTTTTTGCTTCTTTTCATAGCAACCAAAGAGATAAAGTCAATATACAAAACCAGTAGTATTGTTTCATAAGCAAATGACACAGAAAACTTCACTAGTTTGTAAAATTGGTATGAATTAATAAAAAGAATAGTTAAGAGAAAGAATAAAGATAGTATCTAAACTGAACCAGTGGTACAAAGCAGACGGGGTAAGCTGGGTGAGGAGGGCCTAAGGACTCAGTAGCGACTAAGAAAAGATCCAACACCTAATTTACTGGAGTCCCAAAATGAGGGAGGGAGAGCTTAGAGCTAAAAAGCATTCAAGGAAATGACTGAAAATATTCCACATTTAACAAATGGTCTTAATCTACAAATTCAAGAAGCCGAGCAAAGTCCCAATACTATGAGATACAAAGCAATTCATAGTAAGATATCATAATCAATATAGAAATTCTGTGAGGGGCCAGGGGTGATAGAGCGCTTTGTGAGGGTTCAAATCCCAAGCACTAGAAAAACAGTCTTGAAAGTAGCAAGAAAGAAATGGCACCTTACCTATAGGGGAAAACCAATTATAATGACAAAGGATTTCTCAGCAGAAACCATGGAGGCCAGAAAGAGGTACAGCATTTTCCAAGGGCTGAAAGAAAAGAACTACCAAATCAGAATTCTGTGTCTAACAAAATAATACCCTTCATATGTGCTTATGAAGTCTAGACTGAACTAGTCTCTTTGGGCTGCTATAACAAGATACCCCAGACTGGGTTGCTCACATAACAGAGTTATTTTCAATCTGCAGACTGGGAAGCTCAAGGTCAAAGTGCCTCAAAGGTTGACCTTTTCCTGAGTTTGGCAATCACCATCTGGGGTGGGTAATCACCATCCCTCTGTGTATTCCAATGGTCTCTCCTTGCGCCACAGGGAGAAGGCAAACTCTAGTCAATTAATGAAGATCTTTGTGTGTGTTCTTACGACTACTGGCAAAATGTACCATGGGACAGCTGTGGAGGCCAGGGGACCACCTCGCTTGTCGGTTCTCACGGTTCATCTTGTTTTAGACATGGTCCGGTGTTCCCCACTGTGCACACCAGGTTGTTTGCGCATCTGCTGATTCGCCTGTCTCCACTGCCTATCCTGTTAGAGGAGTGCTGGAATTACTGACTTAGAGTGGTCTATTGCGGATTTGTGTGGGTTCTGGGGAATCCCAATTTAGGTTCTTACAATTGGGCACTTTACCTGAGGTGCCATATCCAGCTTTTAAAAAAAAACTTACTTATTTAATGTATGTGGGTGTTTTGTGTGCATGTATGTCTGTGCACCAAGTGTGTGCCTGGTGCCCTTAGAGGCCAGAAGAGGGTGTCAGACCTCCTGCAACTGGAGACAGACAACAGACAGTTGTGAGCTGCCCTGTGGTGCTGAGAATCAAACCCACGTCCTCCGGCAGAGCCTCAGTGCTCTTAACTACTAGTCCTCCTGGTTCTTTTTGTAAGAATGCTAACCCTGATCAGACTCTGTCCCACACCCTTAATGTGAACAATTTCCTTAGTGGCCCTATCTCCAGAGACTGGCACAGTGGGGGAATCCTGCGTTCAACATTAGAATTTTGTAGGGGCACAAACATGGATACACACATTGAGTCTATAATATAGATGGAGGAAAACAGAACCTTTTTCCGAGGGCCCAACCCAGTAGACCTAACCAGTCTAAAAGAGGCCTTGAAGCAGAGAGGCAACAACAGAAGAGAGGAATCCTGCAAAACCAAGATGGAAGAACCAGCTGCAAAGAGAAAATATGGAAAAATGCAGCAGCTTGCCATATCCTCTTCGGTTTCTTAGTTTGTTTGTTGCTTGTTGCAAAAATGACAAGATCCTGAAATTGTTCCAAGTGTATAGAGAAGAAATTGGAAATAACTGTAAGGCGGAACTCACCACCAGCTAGTCACAGAGAGGAAAGGGCTCTACATTCTGCCTCCATTGTCAAAATGCTTTATCATTAGATAGTGGTTTGTTACATACATAAGAAAATCTCTAGAGCAAACTCCTAAAATTCTACACAAAGATGTACACTCAATACTATTGATAAAACAAAACACATTTCCAAAATCAATGTTCAGGTAACTTAGAGGAAGGAAGAAAGAGCAAACAGGAAAGCAAGGGTAAATAGATCCCAACACATAATAGCTGATGTAAGTCCTTAATATTCGAAATAGACTTACTGAAAGGTATTGTGGTTAAAAAATTTTTTTGGCCCAATTGGGAGAAAATACCTACAGACCAAATTAATGTATGCAATAAAATATTCCTGCCTAGAATATATAAGTACATTATGAAACCTCATAATAAGGAGGAAAACACTAAAACAAAACAAAACAAAACAAAAGACAGAAACACTTTTAGCAGACACACCAGCAGTCTGTTCTCTATCAGAATTTTACTGGCTGCTCTGGCAGGCATGTGGGATGCTGTGTGGTGAGAACAGGATTTACCAGTGTGAGCCCTCGAGTTGCTAGTGGCCTGTTGTCCCATCAGCTACGCAAAAGTTAAAAGTCTGGATGCCGATAACACGCTCCCAGCTGTTATCACGGGTGTCACCACATCAAGACTAGCTCGACACCATGTTGACACTCCAGGTGACCTTGGCATCATCATAATCTTCTGATAATAAAAACATGCATCCATAAGTGCCATGGCAGATCTGATCATGTCCAAGGAAGAGAAGAAGCGGCATCCTGGTTCCTGAGGATCTCCCTTCTCTGTGAAAAACTACAATGACAGTATGCACTACCTCACACCTCACCCCAGCCCGAGTAAAAGCCTACCAACATGTGCTCAGGAAGGACGATGCATCTAGGGCATGAACTCCCCTTCTTCACTCATTGCTTAGTTAACACCTTCCCCAACCACACACACAACTGTTTGCTTGTTTGCATGTGATACCAAGCCAGAGAGGGACCCGAAGACTTGGTGGCAGTATTTCTTTTCAGTCCCCGTAGATAAATGTCAGAATAGACCAGCCCTTGCACGGCATACTCCCTTGTGTGGCTTTGTTTTGTTTTTTAATTTATTTTTATTTTTTTTTTTAATTTGAGACAGGGTCTCTCTACATAGCCCTGGCTGTCCTGGAAGTAACTATGTACACCAGGCTGGCCTCAAATTCACAGAGATCTACTTGCCTCTGCCTCCTGAGTGCTGGAATCAAAGGCATGTGCCACTATGCCTGGCTTGGCTGATCATTACTATTCTTTAGTATTTACTTTATAACAGATGAGCAAATACAAGTAAATTTCCCTAAATTTTTTCAGTCATCAGAAAATGACTGAACCTGAGCAGTGCAATATAGGAAGCCCAGTTTGTAGCCATGCTGGTAGATGTATGAGTAACCCAGGCACCAGTATTTGTGATTAGTGCTTGAAGTAGGGGACAGTCTTGTGTAAATGAGACCTTAACCTGTATTGACTCTACACCAACTCCAGGTAGCACGGTGGTTCTCAACCTCCCTAATGCTGTGACCCTTCAGCCCAGTACCTCATGTTATGGTGACCCCCAACCACAAAATTATTTCATTTTGCTACTTCCATAACTGTAATGTTGTTACTGTCATGAACTGTAATGTGACTATCTGAGATGCAGGGTATCTAATATGTGACCACTGAAGTTGAGAGCTGCTGAGGTAGAGTCATAGTTACATTGTAGGACATGTAATTGGGGATCCAGAGTGTTAGAGGACGGGTGGTATTTAAAACCCTGCTTCATGCCACACAGTGGAGGCAGGCAGAAGACACCAAAGGCCCACCTGCTACACACACAGTGCATGGGGTGGTGGTGGGGAAGAGCAGCCTGATGTGGGTAGCCTGTTCTGCCACCTGAGGCTGTGGTGAAGTCCCAGCCTGCACCGCCAGAGGGCCATGTCTGGGTCCGTGGCCTTGCAACAGCAGGGTCTACATCAATGTCCCTGGCTCACATTACCACCAAAGACCATGTGGACATCCCTGGTCTGGGTTGTCCCCTGGGACCAGGTTGATTCTAAGGGCTGAGGGTCTCTGGCCATCACCAGCCGCAGCACTCAGGAGAGTGGGCCCTACACCTTGCCTGGGCAGCGCAGTAGAGCTGACCTTGATGATCAGGTGAGGGTGAGCTGGCCCTGAGGGCAAGAACTCAGCAGAGCTGGAGCAGCTACTAGTTTGCCATGAAGTGTCATGGGCAATGGGAAATGCGCCTCCCTGCCCTACCTGCCCCTTGCTACCTGTAGCAGGCAAGACAGCTGGCCCCAGGGTCATAAGAGCAGGAGAGCTGTTCCTGCCCCTTACCAGCTGCAGCACTGAGGGCCCTATATTTCTCCTGGGCAGCACAGCAGAGCTGGCTCTGGTGGCATGGGTGTGGGTGAGCTAGCCCTGAGAGCATGAGTGGGAGAGCTGGCCCCACCCCTTACTGGCTTCAGCATTGGGTGAGCTAGCTAGAGCAGTGCTGTAGAAATAACCCTGGTGATGTGAGTGTGAGAGCTGGCAAGCTGACCAACTCAGTTACCACCCAGGCCCAGAATCATGGCTTTGAATTGGCCCACTCAACATATACCTCATCTATGAGCTGTGAAAGGAGCAGTCCAACAGATCCAAAGCTGAAGGATCTCCATAACACAGGGGAACAGCAGGGTATCTGAGGAATGCCTGTGAGGATCCAGTATTGATGGTGTAGCAGAAGCCAGAGGCCTCAAACCAGACCAACGGCTCACTGCAATGAACATTTACAAGTAATGATGTGTATACAAAAGGGTGTACTGTGGGACACACTGTGACATGCTACAGCTTCCACAATGAGATACTTTTTGTTTTGCCTTTTTTAAAAATTTAATTTTTGTTATTTATTTTCTTTTGAGGAGAGGTTGCAAGGACAGAGGGCAAATACAAAGGGACAAGGAGATGAGTGGGATTGGGGTGTATGATGTGAAATTTACAAAGAGTCAATAAAAAAATAAAAAAGAAAACCCAAACCAAACCAAAAACAACCCTGCTTCAGTCTGGAGAGATGGCTCTGTGGTTAAGAGCACTGGCTGTTCTTGCAAAGGATCCAGGATCAATTATTAACATCCACATGGTGGCTCCCAACTGTCTATAAACTCCATTTCCAGGGAACCAGGCATGCATAAGATGCACAAATATACATGCAGGCAAACACTCATACACATAAAATACAAAAACCAAAAACCAACCAACCAACCAACCAAACAAACAAACAAAAAAAAACTCACAATAAAAACAAACCCCAAACCAAACCAAAATGCTGCTACATGTTAGGGGCCAGAGTGTTTCAGAGTTTGTTTTTCCTACATATTTTTCCAAAGATTTGTACAGAACATTAAAACTTAATATACACTGTGAAGCATACAAAATTTTATTCATAACCAAATATATGTAAAAATTTTAGAAGATAACCAAAAAGAAAATGTTCAGGCAACTATTCTTTAAGCTATGATAGGAAATGCATGATTTGTTACAACAAAAACAGATTAATTGTGTTTCTACAAAAATCAATAACGTGTCCACTGTGGTACTCTTTCTGGAGTAAGCTCTCTAATACCACTGGAAGTAGAAGAGAGGAGATAATGCTGGTGGGCTGAAGCCAGGATGGGTCCTGACAGGCCTTGGACTCAGGTTTAGACTGTATTTTCATATTAAACTATAAAAACCAGAAGGTGTGGTGGGTAAACAAGCGAGTTTTTACAGAGTCATACATTGGCTGTTAGCACGTTGTTAAGGGCAACGACCCATTGTTTCAGCTACTTCTCCAGGTCAGTCTGTCCCTGGTAACGAATGGAGTCAGGCTTGGCAGATGGCAGCAGGGCAGTGCGTCAAGTGAATCACTAACTAAATCAATAAATCACTGTCCTATAACGGGTCTTTTCTACCTTATTCTACTTCACACTCTTTAAAAGACATTCCCAAGAGACAGGAAAGATAAAGGCAGAGTTGGGAGGAAACATCTGCTGATGACATTCGTACCTTTGCTGAGAGATTTATATCTTAAATAGAAAAAGAATCCCTAGAACTCTTAGGAAGTAAAGAAAATAATCTAATAAAAATGGACAAAAGGCTTGATTAGATACTTCATCCCCTCAAAATGTTTAATATCATTGACCATTTGTGGAAATGCAATCAGCCCTACAACACAGGTCTACTTTGATTATTAGGCTGGCTAAATGAAAAAACAAACCAAAGCAAGCAAAACTCACCAGAGTGTTTGTGTGCTCCTAGGAATGGAAGAAGGCATTTACAAGCACAAAGTCTGGAAGTCCTAATAAAGTAACCACAACCTTTCTTGAATGCCCAAGAGAAAGTAAAATGTGTGTTTCTGGTGATTTCATGTAAAGCGTCGCTACACATGTTCAGCCAGCTACACAGTGGTGGTGCATCTACCAGAAGAGTCCAGTCTTTGACACTGTGATACAATATTGTCATCTTCAAAGTTCACAGTCAAGAGCCACATAATTTGAGTTTAAAAATTGTAAAAATTCAGGTTTTAGGTAAGTTTATTGGGTTCTCCGTGGCTGTGATGGACATGTTTGATCCCTGTGGCCATGGAGATCACCTAGCCCATCATGGTAAGCAGAGCCCAGGAGCAACAATTTACCATTACATGGTTCCATTGTGACAATGGCAAAGGCAAAACCACAGGCACAGGAAAGAGCAGAGTTGAGGGTTGCAGAGATGCGGAACAATAGGACTCTCTTTCTTCATTGTGGCGGTGGTTACTACACTGTTTGTCACAGGTACAATTACACATTGGAAAGGGGATTTTGTTGTATGTAAATATATGGGATTAAACATTGTATGGCACTCTGATAAAGGCTTCTAAATTTCATGACACCTCAGACTTACCTGGAGGTTTCAAAGCAAAGGCAAGAAAATCAGTTCCTAAGCCACTATTCCTAAATATTTTGTTTTTGGTTATCTTCTAAAAATTTTAGACATACTTGGTTATGAATAAAATTTTGTGTGCTTCAAAATATATATCAAGTTTCAATGTTCTGTATAAATCAGTTGAAAAATATGTAGAAAAAAACCCCCATGTTTTCCTTTCTACACTCAGGGAACACTCTGGCTCCTAACGTAGCAGTGTTTTGTTTTGATTTGTTTTTTTGTTTTTGTTGTGGATTTTTAAATTTGTACTTTATGTGTGTGTTTGCCTGCATGTACATTTGTGAACCTCATGCATGCCTGGTGCCCTCAGAGGTCAGATGTAGGTGTTGGGCCACTTGGGAATGGAGTTAATTGTTAGGAGCCATTCTGTGAAAGGGGCTCATTGGGCAGGTGGGCCTTCTGGCGATCCCATATTTCGGCAAGGTTTGTATTGTGCTGTTCTCCAGAATTGCTTCCAATCTCTGACAACCATGTCATTTGTGCACTGTTGCCTCTTTCTATAATCAGGTTTGGTGTGAATCATCACTTTGTGGGTATTTACACACTCCGATTGAACAAACTGCCTATGGGATCTTATTAAAGATGTACTGCTGTTCAGATGAATTAATTCCTTATTTAATTCAAACAATTTTAAAAGTTAAATTGTTTTAGAACTTTTAAAACAATTTTAGAGCTTATGGCTGCAATAAATACCTTTGTGGACCTCCAGATGAGTTAATAGGAGACAGGCTTAAGGCAGATTTGTAACCTCAGATAGCCTTCACTCCAGATGACACCATGAATCCTGGTATACACCATAAGTACAGGCTAGCTGGTTTAAACCTCCCATGAACCCAAACTATAATGGAGCTACCTAAAAATGTTTAAATTAAGTAAAAATCTTGATGTCATTAAATACAAATTGCTCTGTTGTAATTCCTTATGCCTTGTCACCTTATGGCATTATATACTGTCATTTTAAATTTACTTTGTTTCTTAGATTGAAAGACAGATAAAATTATTGTCCTGAACTCACTATACACTTAGTGATACCTGAAAAACGTGTAGCTAGGTCAGGCCTAATTGAAAAGACACATATTCTTGTAACTTTTGGATCCTGTTAACCTTTAGGCCTTATCAACCTTTGTCGCTCTGAACTCACTCTGAACTCACTCTGAACTCATTCTGAACTTATGTAATGAATACATAGATAAGAAATTTTTAGTTTTAAATCATGTCACCTGTTGTATTTTAGAATCCAACTGTTTTTGTGATTAATTACCTTTTTGACTACGAGGTAATTCCTTTTCTGCGAATTTTGTCTCAGAGATATAAAGCCATGTCCATACAATAAACATTGGCAGAACCCAGTTGGCAGAAGCCCAGTGGTGGAAGCCTATTGAATGGAAACCCACTGGAATTTACTTTGTCCATGAGTTGTAAATATGTATATAGATGTGTTTAAATGTAATATGCCTGTTTGTTTTTTGTACATATGTTACATGAGTGTATATCAGTTGTCTGTCTGTATGTAAGGAGCTCCTTTTGTATCATTCACTGAATGTGTGTATGAATATGTACAGGTCTATTTGTTTGATTGATTATGTGTACATATGGGCTGATGCTATGGAACCAGCAATCTAAACATGCTGCAGCTTCTGCAGAGACGCTAGCAAAAATCAACATCATCTCATATGTAAGCTTGTGGGAATTCGCTGAAGTTGACTGTGTGTGCATGAATGGTCTTTGTTTACTTTCTCTTCTCTTTTTCTTACCAGTTTACAGATAAGCTAGCAGATTCAGGATCTAACTATCAGCCTAACATGAGCAGGACAAACTTTACTGTAGTCTGTGGAGGCCTCCAGTGGCCTGCTCCTGCACAAGGGCTACTCTTAGATCAAGCAGGCCCTTTTTACAACCCCCTGCAGTTTTGGCTAGAGGCCACTTTTTGCAGTCCTGGCTGCAGGATAAAAAGGTGACCAGTTTAAGTTTGCCTCCTTAGCAGCAGAGTAGCCTAGTCCTAGAGAAGGAATCCTAGGACCACTCCCCTACTTCTCTTCTTTCAATCATCTGTCCTGAATGATTGCCTGAGACATCAACTTGGTGACCCAGGAGATAAATCGAAAGGGGATTCGGCATCCTGTCCCAGATTCTACCCTGGACCCTGGAACCTTGTCAAAGCAGAGAGAGACATTGGCAGCCGACTTTGGCAAGCGGACTTTAACAGTTTTTCAGACAGTTGGTAGCCACCACAGAAGATGTTTATCTTATAGATGTAAAGGGCTTACAAATGTTAAAATGGTTCTACAGTTGGTGCAAGGAACTAAAAGCAGATAAGGAAGACAATCTTGTTATCTCAAAGGCTCTGACAGGTTATCAGAGCAAATGGTAGCACAAGTAAAACACTAGTAAACACAGTTTAACTCCAGTGAATGCAAAAGGTAATTACTTAGTTGTCCATTTAAGTAAATCTTTAAAAAATATTTTTAAGTTGGGTGTGGTGGCCTGTGCCTGTAGTTCCAGCTATTCAGGAGGCTGAAGTAAGAGGATCACTTGAGCCTAGAAGTTTGAGGCCAGGTGTGGAAAATGCCAGTCCCCACCTCAAAAAACGAAACAAAACAAAACAAATACTTGAATCCAAATCTAGAATCAGTTTTACAGTGTTACTAACATGTTACCTTCCAATAATTTAAGTATTAGGGAACAAGCTCTGAATTTAAAATCAAGTTCACATTGAAATATGACCAGAAACAGGAGACATTTTCAAATACATGCAGACAAGGTGTCACGGATGCTAATTAGGACCATGGAACTCTTATCATTATCCAGAGTCAGCTTTTTGAAGATTCCAAATAATTACCCAGAGGCTCTTAGCAGAGGCTGCTGGGATACTGTTTCTATTGACCTCAGCTGGAGACAGCAGATGGAAAAGACAGCGTAGAGGCAGAGGCAGAGGCAGAGGCAGAGGCAGATATTCGGCTCTTACCAGCCCCACCATAGCTGCTCAACCTCTGATCGCATTTTCAGCACTATTCACCTTCCGCCTGCCCAACAGCGCTGGCATCTGAAGTGGGAGAGGCCTTCGGGAGCAGCTGCTGCAGTTCCCTGATCTACACCCCTCAACTCGTGTGGAGGAGGGCCCTGTTAGGTTACAGCCCATCAAATGAGGGATCTTTCTCTGGAAATTGGTGAGGGGGCACCTCTGGGATGGGGGAAGCTTCCAGGAGTCTATTGGGGTGACCCTAGGTGAGACTCCTAGCAGCAGTTGGGGGTGGGAGTTAAAGAGCCTGAAGTTGCCACCTCCTATAGTCAGGCGGAACTTCCATTGCAGGAACGGGGACACCCAATCACCCATAAAAACTTCGGCTTAAAATTTGTCCTACCTATGAGAAGTGTAGTGATACAGATGGAGTAGAGACTGAAGAAATGGCAAGCCAATGACTGGCCCAACTTGACCCACCCCATGGGAGAGAGTCAACCTGTGACCCTATTCATGATACTCTGCTCTGCCTAGCATAACTCTCTTCTGAGAGGCTTCATCCAGCATTTGATGGAAAGAGATGCTGATACAGCCAAGCATCAGATGGAGCTCAGGGAGTCTTGTGAAAGAATAGAGACCAAGAGAGCCAGAGGGCTCAAGGACATCACAAGAAGTGGTGCACATATACAGTAGTGGTTCAGAGTTTAGTAGCATTGACTGTTCTTCCAGAGGACTGGGGTTTGATTCCCAGCATCGACATGATGTCTCATAGTACTCTGTGATGCCAGTCCCAGGGATCTGATGCCCTCTTCTGGCCTCCGTAGGCATTGCAGGTAAAAACACTCCACAGGCACAGACAGACATACCTGTAGGCAAAAACACCCATACACACAAAAACATCCATACCCATAAAATAAAATTTATGGACACCTACTGAGTAAACGAACCCGGGCCCATGGCGGCTCAAAGAGACTGAACCACCAACCAAAGGGCATGCACGGCCCCTAGACATATATAGCAGATGTGCAACTTGGTCGTTATGTGGGTCCCCTAACAACTGGAATAGGGGCTGTCTCTGACTTTATTGCCTCCCACTGGATCCCTTTCCCCTCACTGGGCTGCCTTGTCTGGCCTCAGTGGGAGAGAATGTGCTTAGTCCTGCTGTGACTTGATGTGCCAGATTGGGTTGGTACCCATGGTGGTGGGGGGCTCCCCTTCTCTGAGGAGGAGGGAAAGAGGTAAGAAGGAAGGAGATGTGAGGGTGGGGCTGAAGAAGAGGAAGAAGGGGCTGTAATCAGGCTATCAAGTGATTAAATTAATAAAAAAAAATGAGGGATATTTTTAGGTCACCGGTCACCAGAGGCCTAACTGAGCCAGCTTCTTCAAGGACACGTTCTGGAAGACTAGTCTGTCAGTCAAGAGGTCTTTCCTGTGAGCAGACACAGCTTACAATGACTCTTACAGGCTGTGGCTACACCATGCTGGCACACTGATTAACAAGCAGCTGGTAAATTCTGTCTCTAGAAACCACCACAAAAGCGCACTGTAATGTCTCATAGACAGACAAATTAACTTAAGAAAATTTCCATTAAGTGTCAGAATGCCTAACAGAATCAAGGAGACAGAGAACACACTCTGTAAATATGTGATGATGAATTAGTTGAGAGCCTGAAATTTTATTCTGTGACAGATGCTGTGTGGGTGGTGCAGTTCCTAGAATTATTTTAATCTTAAGGTCTTAGCTTTCTATTTTAAAACCAAATGTTTTCCCAGTAAGTTAATCTGAAGTGTTCTGAGACACTAATTTTGCTTACTTCACAACACTACATACAGGCTTGAGTTATTAATCTTTTCAGTTTCGTAGACCACCGCTACCTGCGATTTGTAGATACATTAACTATGATGATTACTATCCTAGAACATGGCCAAACACAGAATAATAACTCACTCTGATGGCATTTATATGACTTTTAGGAAATGCAAACTCATTTGCCCTGACAGCGGCAGATCAGTGAGTGCCTGGTGCTGGCGGTAAAGGGGAGAGGGACCTGCAAAGGCCAGGGAAAGCTGTGGGGGTTTCCTACATTCTCCCCACATCAGTGCTCTGGCAGACACTGACCTTCTGACACTAGCCACCTGAAGAGCCCAGAGGTTAAGGGGCTCAGTCCCCCAAGATTGCTTCCTCACTTCCGACGACAATTCTAAGTAGTAGGTTATCCATAACTTCTGCCAGTCTGTAAGCCAGTCTCTCCCAAGGTCCTGCACAGAACTCAGACATATTACCAGCATGTTCTATAAAGCAAGTGTGGCACCAGCAAGATGAAGACACATGGAGGTCTGGGTCTGGAAGCGTGCTGCAGGCATGTCCTGCTTTTGCTGTGGAGTCAGGATTGGCATTTTGGAAGTTCTTCTAATCTCAAAATTTGGGATGTTTTTTTGGATTGCTTGGGTGTGGAGGTCCCTTTCTCTTTTCCAGAGGACGAGAGGGGCTGTAAACCCCAAGTTTCCAGTCATGGCTTGGTCTGTAAAATCGCCAGTCTCCACTTAGAGACCCACGAGAGTCAATTTACTAACCAGAAAGATGATTAGGGACTTTTTTGGGGACCAGATAGTATAATAAGGATTCTCCCAGCATCTGTTTCAGAATTTCTGAAGCTAAAATGGGGGAGGCGGAGAAACACACACACACACACACACACACACACGCATGCACACCACATGAGGGGGGTGGAGGAGGGAGGGAAGGAGGGAATACACACACACACACACACTTCTTAGAACCGAAGTGGTTACTACGGTATGTAAAGTCTATGCCAACACCCACAAATAAAAAAAGTCTGTGCTGTAACTCCAGCGCTTGGAAGGCTGAGCCTTGAAGATTGTGACTTTTAGGCTCTGGAGGGCTCCTCAGCAAGATGGCTGGCTTTTGGTACGGAATTCTTAGGGAGCAGGCTAAATAAAGGGTAAGTTAACAGATTTAAAAAGTCTCAGAACAAGTTGCTTAGTGCAGAACGACGAAATTCAGTACTTCATCTTGCCCTAGCATACTGGTGGACCACAAAGCCAGCCAGACTCACGTACACCACGTCTATGGGGGCAGGAGCTTGCCCCAGTTTGGCACTGTTCACCAGTCAAAGCACAGTTTACCTGCGTTGAACTCGGGGTCGTTTTCCAGGACAGCCACGGCTTCTTCCACGGCATCTACGGCACTCCCTCCGGCCTTGAGAATGTTGTAGCCCTCGGTTGCCGCTTTGGCAATGCCCTCGCGCACCCGGTCTTTCCGGATGTCCGAAATGTTGCTGGCTCCGCCACCGTGGACTACCACCACGAGTGTCACTTCGGGGGAGGCTAGGCATCGGAAAGAGGCAAGCATCATTTTGAACCGGTCCAAGAGAACCGATCCGAGTGAGCAGCAGTGGCAGACCCGTTTGCGTTTTTTTGTTTTGAGTGCCAAGGGGAGAAACAGCTCGGCGTGATTTTCACACGGAAAGCCCAACCCATGGCTCCCAGCATTCCTCTCCATGCTTTCCCACCCAGACCCCGGGGCAGGGCTTGGGGCATATGTGGCTCAGAATGCTGGGTTTCAGGACTCGGAGCCCGCGCCCGTGCCACAGCGCTACCCCTCAGCCTCAGTTTCCCCGGAGAACATCAGCCTCTGTCTGATGTTTTGGGTCGCAGGCACAGAGGACGCATGTATCAGAGCTTCGGCCTTCCTCCCAGGCTTCAATCGGTTCCTCAGTTTCCCGGGGTAGGTGCTCCCAGTTCTAATCCCCCCACCCCCCCATACGGGTCCGGGCAGCTTGAGGACTGGACCTCCCCACGTCCTTCGGACCTGACCTCCCCGTCTTCGGTAAATCCTACGTTTTTGTTCTTGTTCACGTTCCCATACCTTGGGCCGCCGCGGCCAAGGAGGCGCGGCACGGAGGTTTGGCGGTCGCCAGGATGTCAAGCTGGCCAAACCACAAGCAGCAAAACGCTCGCCCCACAACCGCTCAGCAGGCAACGGTTCCGCGCCTGCGCACGAGGGTGGGGCCGCGGCGCCGCCGGGTTACCGTAAAGCTCGGGGTCCCTCCCGCAGCGCACCCACCTTGGTGGGGCGCGGGGGCGCTCCCGATCTAGAACAACGCTGCTCTTCCACTCTTCGACCTCCCTCGCAGCACACGGGACCCTCCGTCTCCAGTGCTTTGAAATTATTGCATTGCATGCTCTTAAGTCTTGCTAGTAAATTTGTTTAAAATATTTAAAATAAAAATCTCTACTCTTTAAGCGCCTCCATCCTAATCTTTCAGAAGAGCAGAAAATAAAAGTATAAAACTGCCTGTAACTTGCCTGGTTCTGTTCGTTAGGTGCTCCCAGAACCAGGAAATCCCAGCTCCCTCCCTCCTATCTATAAGCCTGGGCTAACAGCTCTAAATCCCTTCATCTCTCAGTGTCCTTTTTTTTTTTTTTTTTTTTTTTTTTTTTTTTAACGTTTCTCCTCTCCCTGCGTCCAGCATTTCCTAAGTTGTGACACCAGGGGGAGAAGACTATTGTATTCACCGATCTGATCCTAGATTCTAGTTTTGTTCTAATAGTCAGAGGAAAACCAGATCACCAGTGCCACATGGAAAGGATGCCCTGCTTTATAATGTAAAGCAATTTTATTTGAATTATGAGTTTTAAAAAATTTAAAAAACTTACATATTTACTTTACATTCCGACTGTAGCCCCTTCCTTCCTCTCCTCCCAGTCCCTCCCACCCACTGTTTTTCCCCTAGTTTCCCACCCCTTGTCCTCAGAGAAGGGTAGCCCCCTCTCCCGCAGCAACCCACCCCACCACAGAAAGTCTCATCAGGATTGAATTCCTCCTCATCCACCGAGGCCAGGCAAGGCAGTCCAGTTAGGGCAAAATGACGGAAAGCAGGCAACAGAGTTCGTGCCATAGAAAGCACTCTCTCAACTTACTAGAGAACCCACATGAAGATCAAGCTACTCATCGGTTACATGTTGGGGGGCCTAGGTGCGGTCCGTGCATGCTCTTTGGTTGGTGCTTCCGCCTCTGTAAGCCCCCATTGGTCTAAGTTAGTTGACTCGGTTGGTGATCTGGTTGGTGATCTTGCAACTGTTCTTGTCCCCTCCGGGGTCTTTCTATCTCCCCCCCCCCCCACCCCTCCACAGGACTCCCTGAGCTCCATCTGATGCTTGGCTGTGAGTATCAGCATAGGATTCGACCTGATTCCATCAGTTACTGTGAGTGGGGGTGGGGCTCTCAGAGAATGGTTAAATCAGGCTCCTGTCTGTAAACATAGCAGAGTATCCTTAATGGTGTCAGGGGGTTGGCTTTCTCCCATGAGTGTCAGGTTGGGCCAAGGAGGGTTGGACATTCCCTCAGTCTCTATCTCTGCACATCTTGTAAGTAGGGTAAATTTTGGTTCAAAGGTTTTGTAGGTGGATTGGCAGTCCTCTCCCACCACTTCTGGCTAGCGGGTGGCCTCCTCAGTCTCCATGTCCCCCACTGCTAAGAGCTCAGCTAGAAACATCCCCATATCCTCCCTGTGGCCTACCCTGTTGGGGATCTCCAGTTCTCCAGCTTGTCTCAGCGATGCCCCAACCTTTGGTTTCGCTTTTCCCTTTAGGCCCTTAAACTTCCCCTCCTCACTCTCCCCACATCTGATTCCCTCCTCCCTCCTTTTCCTCCCCACACCCTCTCCTACATAGTCCCTTCTCTACTTCCTCTTCAACTGTCTATTCTATTTCCCCATCGGAGTGAGATTCAAGGAGGGCCTCCCTTGGGCCCTCCTCTTATCTTCTTTGGGTCGGTGATAAGTAGTATAGTTATCCTTTAATATATCCACTTACTAGTGAGTAGTGAGGACATACCATTCGTGTCTTTCTGGGTCTGGGTAGCCTCATTCAGGATGATCCTTTCTAGTTCCATCCATTTGCCCTTAAATTTCATGATTTCCTTGTGTTTAATAGCTGAGTACTATTACATTGTGTTAATGTACCACAGTTTCTTTATCCATTCTTTGGTTGAGGGACATCTAGGTTGTTTCCAGTTTCTGACTATTATGAATAAAGCTGCTGTGAACATAGCTGAGCAAATGTCCTTGGTGAATGGTGGAGCAGCTTTTGGGTACATGCCCAAAAGTGGTATAGCTGGGTCTTGAGGTAGCACTATTCCCAACTTTCTGAGAAAGTGCCAGTTTGATTTCCAAAATGGTTGTAAAAGTTAGAATGGGAGGAGGACCTCCCCTATCAGTGGACTAGGGGAGGAGCATAGAGGGGAGAAGAGGGAGGAAGGGTGGGACTGGGAGGAGATGAGGAAGGGGGCCATAGCCAGAATACAAATTGAATAAATTGTAATAAATGATAATAACAAACAGAAAAATGGAGGCAAAAAAGCTTGCACTCCCACTAGCAATGGAGGAGTGTTCCCCTTGCTCCACATCCTTACCAGCATGTGCTGTCACTTGAGTTTTTTATCTTAGCCACTGAGACTGGTGTAAGATGGAATCTGAGAGCCATTTTGGTTTGCATTTCTCTGATGGCTAAAGATGTTGAGCATTTCTTTAAGTGCTTCTCTGCCATTCGATAGTCCTCTATTGAGAATTCTCTGTTTAGCTCAGTACCCCATTTTTAATTGGATTATTTGGTTTGTTGTTTTTGATTTCTTGAGTTCTTTATGTATTTTGGATACTATCCTTTTGTCTAATGTAGGGTTGGTGAAGATCTTTTCCCAATCTGTAGGCTGCCTTTTTGTTCTGTTGACAGTGTCCTTTGACTTAAAGAAGCTTTTCGGTTTCATGAGGTCATATTTATTAATTGTTGATTTTTGAGCCTTGCCTGTTGGTGTTCTGTTCAGGAAATTGTCTCCTGTGCCAATGAGTTCAAGGCTAGTTCCCTCTTTTCCTTCTAATATATTTAGTGTTTCTAATTTAGTGGTCTTTGATTTACTTGCACTTGAGCTTTTTGCAGGGTGATAAATATGGATCTATTTGCAATTTTCTACATGTAGACATCCAGTTGGACCAGCACCATTTGTTGAAAATGCTTTCTTTTTTCCATTGTATGATTTTGGCTTCTTTGTTAAAAATCAAGTGTCCATAGGTGTGAAGGTTTATTTCTGGGTCTTTGATTTGATTCCATTGATCAACCAGTCTGTTATAATCTATGCCAACACCATGCAGTTTTCATTACTATTGCTTTGTAGTACAGCTTAAAGTTCATGGATTGAGGTACCTTCAGAATTTCTTTTATTTTATAAGTTTGTTTTAGCTATTCTGCTTTTTTTTTCCCATATGAAGTTGAGAATTGTTTTTTCAAGGCCTTTAAATAATTGTGTTGGGGGCTGAAGAGATGGCTCAGCGGTTAAGAGCACTGGCTGCTCTTCCAGAGGTCCTGAGCTCAATTCCTAGCAACCACATGGTGGCTCACAACCATCTATAATCAGATCTGGTGCCCTCTTCTAGCATGCAGGCACACATGCAGGCAGAACATTGTATACATAATAAATGAAATAAAAATAATCATGCTGGTATTTTGTTGGGAATTGCATTGAATCTATAGATTGCTTTTGGTAAGATGGCCATTTTTACTATGTTGACCCCAGGAATTCATGAGCATGACAGATCTTTCCATCTTCTGATATCTTCTTTAATTTCTGTTTTCAGAGACTTGAAGTTTTTGTCATATAGTTCTTTCACTTGCTTGCTTGGTTAGAGTTACACAAAGATACATTGTATTATTTGTGGCTATTGTGAAAGATGTTGTCTCCCTAATTTCTTTCTCAGCCTGTTGTTTATATTCAGGAAGAATACTGATTTTTTTTTTTAGTTAATTTTTGTATCCAGCCACTTTGCAGAAGGTGTTTATTAGCTGTAGGAGTTCTCTGGTAGACTTTTGGTGATCACATATATACTATTATATATATATATATATATATATAACACATATATACTATATACACCTGCAAATAGGGATGCTTTGATTTCTTCTATTCTAATTTTTATTCCCCTGATATCCTTTAGTTGTCTTATTGATATAGCTAGAACTTCAAGTACTATATTGAAAAGATATGGAGAGAATGGGCAGACTTGTATTGTTCCTGATTTTGGTGGACTTGCTTTGAGTTTCTCTCTATTTAATTTGATGTTGGCTATAGGCTTGCTGTATATAGCCTTTATTATGTTTAGATATGGGCCTTGTATCCCTAATATCTCCAAGACTTTTATATGAGGGGGTGCTGGATTTTGTAGAAGGCTTTTCATACATGTAATGAGATGATAATGTGATTATTTCAGTTTGTTTATATGATGGATTACATTGATGGATTTTCATATGTTGAACTTTCCCTGCATCCCTGAGATGAAGTCTACTTGATTATGGTGGATGATTTATTTGATGTGTTCTTCAATTTGGTTTGCAAGTATCTTATTATTTTTGCATCAGTGTTCATAAGGGAAACTGATCTGAAATTTTCTTTCTTTGTTAAGTCTTTGTGTGCTTTAGATGTCAGGCTGACTGTGGCTTCATAGAATGAGTTTGGTAATATTCCTTCTGTTTCTATTTTGTGGGATAGTTTGAGGAATATTGGTATTAGCTCTTCTTTGAAAGTCTGGTAGAATTCTGAGCTAAAACCATTTGGCCCTGGGCTTCTTTTGTTGGGAGCCTTTTAACGACCAATTCAATGTCCTTAAAAGTTATAGGACTGTTTAAACTGTTTACCTGATCTTGATTTAACTTTGGTAAGTGAAACCTATCAGGAAAATAATTCATTTCCTTTACATTTTCTAATTTTGTGGTGTACAGGCTTTTGAGTAAGACCTAATGATTCCTTGGATTTCCTCAGTGCCTGTTGTCATGTCTCCTTTTTCACTTCTGATTTTGTTAATTTGGGTACTGTCTCTTTGCCTTTTAGTTAGTTTGTCTATCTTGTTGATTTCTCAAAGAATTGGCTCTTGGTTTTGTTGATTCTTTGTATTGTTCTCTTTGTTTCTAAGTTATTGATTTCAGCGCTGAGTTTGCTTATTTCCTGTTGTCTGCCTCTCTTGGATGTGTTTGCTTCTTTTTGTTCTAGAGCTTTTAGGTGTGCTTTTAAATTGCTAGTATGTGATTTCTCCAATTTCTTTATGGAAGCACTAAGTGCTATGAAATTTCCCCTTAGCAGTGCTTTCATTGTGTCCCATAAGTTTGGGTATGTTGTGACTTCATTTTCATTGAATTCTAGAAAGTTTTTAATTTCCTTTCTTCCCTTTATTCTTTATTTATTTCATTGAGTAGAGAGTTGTTCAGTTTCCATGAGTTTGCAGGTTTTCTCTTGTTTATGTTGTTGTTGAAATCTAGCTTTAATCCATGGTAGTCTTATAAGATACAAGGGGTTATTTCAATTTTCTTATATATGTTGAGGCTTGCTTTGTGACCAAATATATGGTCAATTTTGGAGAAGGTTCTGTGAGGTGCTGAGAAGAATGTATATTGTTTTGTGTTTGGGTGAAATGTTCTGTAGATATGTCAGGTTCATTTGATTCATGTTAGTTTAATTATTTTTCTGGTCAGTTTCTGTCTCAATGACCTGTCCTTTGGTGAGATCGGGGTGTTGAAGTCTTCCACTATTAATGTGTGGGGATTAATGTGGATTTAAGCTTTAGTAATGTTTCTTTAACAAATGTGGGTGCCCTTATATTTGGAGCATAAATGTTCAGAATTCAGATGTCATCTTGGATTTTTCCTTTGATGAGCATGAAGTGTCTTTCCTAATCTCTTTTGATTAATTTGGGTTGAAAGTCTATTTTATTAGATATTGCTTCTTGGGCCTGTTTGCTCTATCTTTGTTGCTAAGGTGTGTTTCTTGTATGCAGCAGAATGATGGATCCTGTTTATGCATCTGTTCTGTTAGGCTGTGTCTATTTTTGGGGTGAATTAAGTCCATTGATGTTGAGAAATATTAATGATCAATGATTGTTGGTGGGTATAGTGTGTGTGTTTCTCTTCTTTTGGTGCTGCTGCAGTGGCATTATTTATTTTCTGGGGTGTAGTTTGCTTCCTTCAGTTGCATCCTTCTAGTATCTTCTGTAAGGCTGGATTTGTGTGTAGATTGCTTAAATTTGGCTTTGTATTGGAATATCTTTTTTTTTTCTCCATCTATAGTGATTGGAAGTTTTGCTTGGTATAGTAGTCTGGGTTGATATCTATGTTCTCTTAGGGTCTGCATGACATCTGTTCAGGCCCTTCTGGCTTTCATAGTCTTTGTTGAGAAGTCAGATGTGATTCTGATTGGCCTGCCTTTATATGTTACTTGGCCTTTTTACCTTGTAGCTTTTAATATTTTTCTTTGCTTTGTACATTTAGTGTTTTGATTATTATGTGCTGGGAGAATTTTCTGAGAATCTACTCCTCTATTATTTTTTGTTGTTGTTGTTGTTATTCTTAGGTTTTATCTTTTCATAGTATCCTTGATTTTTTTGGATGTTTTGTGTAAGGAAGTTTTTAAGATTTAACATTTTCCTTGACAGCTGTATTGATTTTTTCAGTTTTATATTGTACACCTGTGATTTTTTTTCCCCTCCATCTCTTGTATTTTGTTGGTGATGCCTACCTCTGTAGTTTCTGTTATCATACCTGTTTTTAGCTCCAGGATTTCCTCAGTTTGTGTTTTCTTTATTGTTTCTGTTACCATTTTCAGGTCTTAAACCATTTTATTCATTTTCTTCACCCGTTTGTTTGTATTTTCCTGTATTTCTTTAGGCTATTTATTCATTTCCTCTTTAAATGACTCTATCATCTTCAAAAACATATATTTAAGTTTTTTTTTATTTGTGTGTGTGTGTGTGTGTGTGTGTGTGTGTGTGTTTCAATTGTGTTAGGGCATCCAGGATTGCTTGCAGTGGAAAAACTGGGTTTTGGAGGTGCCATGTTGCCTGGCTTTTGTTGATTTTGTTCTTATGCTGCCTTTCGCCATCTTGTTGTCTCTGGCATTGGCTGGTTGTTCCTGGTGCCCACTGATTTCATGGGCACAGGGGCTTGTCTGAGACACAGGGACCATGCAGGATATAACCTAGAGCCCCTGCTTGGACGTAGACCATGGCAGCTCAGTATCCAAATGGCTTTCCTAATAAGGGGAACAGGGACTGTCTCTGGCATGAACTCTGGGAGCTCTTTGACCTCCCCAGCCTCCCGTGGAAGAAGCAGCCTAGCTAGGCCATAGAGGAGGACATTGCAGCCAGTCCTGGTGAGACCTAAGAAGCTAGGGTCAGATGGAAGGGAAGTAGGATCTTCCCTATCAGTCAATTTAGAGAGGGGCAGGGAGGAGATAAGGGAGGGAGGGTGGGATTTCGAGGGAATTAGGGAGGGGGCTACAGCTGGGATACAAAGTAAATGAACTGTAATTAATATAAAAATAAAAAATTAATAAAAAATAATAAAAGCAAAACAGTCATGGTATACACTCACTTATAAGCGGATAATAGTCATATAATACAGGATAAACATACTGAAATCTATAGACCTAAAGAAGCTAAACAATAAGGATGGCCCTAGGAAGGGTGCTTAAATCTCATTCAGAATGGCAAACAGGATAGACACCAGAAGCAGTGGAAGAGAGGGAACCGTATGGCAGTTTACTATAGAGGGTCCTCTGAAAGGCTCCACCCAACAGGGGATCGAAGCAGATGTTGAGACTCACAGCCAAAGTTTGGGAAAAGTGCAAGGAGTCTTATGGAAGAAGGGGTGGGGGAAATAGAAGGACACGGAGGGAACAGGAACCCCAAAAGGAGACCAACAAAGGTAAAAAACCTGAGCCCAGGGGGTCCTGCAGAGACTGATGCACCAATAAAGGACCGTGCATGGAGAGGACCTAGACCCATGGGCAGCTCAGTGTGGGTTTCTGAGTAAGGGAAGCCTCTGTCATGAACTCAGTTGCCTGCTCTTTGATCACTTGCCCCTGGCAATGAGGCCTTGCCAGGACACAGAGAAAGAGGATCCAGGCTGTCCTGATGAATCTTGATAAGCTATGGTCAGATAGATGGCAGAGGAGGAGAACTCCCCCTTATTGAAATTTATTGTGCTTTCAATTACCAGTCTGGTTGATCAGAGCTAATTTCTACCTTGGTGTTAAAACCAGTGAAGGCCTGGGCACCTAGCCACCCCTTGAACCAATTGTTATTGCTAAACAAGTGGGATGCCTCAGTTTGCAGACATGGTTTATGTATCCATGGCTAATGGTTAGGGAGTGAGGGTCTAAATTTAATAATGGCATCTCATCTCCTAGTCATTTGCTGAATAGGTGTTCTCTGTTCTTGGAACCAACTGAGCTTTGTGTCCCTTGTCTGATTCTTGTTCTTATTTCAACTGCCAAGATGAGCAGCTTCAGAAATCCCACTTTGCCACCGAGACATGAGCTGTAATATGCAAATTTAAATATCAACTATTGATATTAAATATCAAATGAAAATGGCGTTTTTATTTCAAGCTTTGTTTTCATAGGAGACCAGAGCAGGCATCTGAACGGAACGTTCCTTTAGTAATTCCACCTCTCTTACTCCCCCCCCCCATGCTGGGGATTTAACATGCTGGGGATTTAACATGCTGGGGATTTAACTGGGGATGTTTCACATAAGCTCCCCAGTTGGCTCCACTGTTTGAGGAGAGTATGCAGCTTTTGGGACTGGAGCATTGTTGGAGCAAGTGTATCACTGGGGGTGGGCTTCAAGTGCCTATAACTTTGCCCACTACCAGTTTGCTCTCTCTACGGACTATTATGGACTCTTTGGAACCATAAACCAAATTAAACACGTTTGTTTCTAAGTTGCTCCTGGTAATGGTGTTTTATCACAGCAGCAGAAAAGTAACTGCTGTACACCCACAGCTTTGTTCCTTCCAAGGGCACTTTTGTTTTGTACCAAAGACTGTATCTTTCTTATTAAAATAAAGCTTTCCCTCCGGTGGTCTTTAATTCTTTCCTGGTAAGTTTTGTTAACAGATTTGTACCTCATTCTTCTAAAAAGTCTTCATGAGTATCCCATAGTATATGCCTGCAGCCAGCTTGTCCCAGAAGTCTGTGTGGCAGGCGAAGAAGAGACAGAGGTCTGGCCCTTTAATGTGTTAATGTGTCCGTTATACAGCATGTGCCATCTGTAGCCTCTGATAACTTAGTCTCTCCATCAACGTCCTTTGAGAGGGTAGCAAGAATCACGGACAGAGAGGCAGACTCTCAGCAAGCTTACCATTTCCTCAGCTCTGAGGATAGAGGCAGGAAGAAGCTGGTGCAGGAGAATACAGCCATAGTGTTCTCAGTCCAAATCTAACACCCTGGCTTAGAGAATTAGCCCCAGGATCAATTCTTTCATTTTGGGATACAATTTTTTTAAAGTTTTATTTTCATTTTGTTATATTAATTACAGGTTATTTACTTTGTATCCCAGCTGTAGCCCCCTCTCTCTCCTTCCCTCCCAATCCCACCCTCCTTCCCTCATCTCCTCTCTGCCTCTCTCCAAGTCCAGTGATAGGGGAGGTCCTCCTCCCCTTCCATCTGACCCTATTTTATCAGGTCTCACCAGGACTGGCTGCAATGTCCTCCTCTGTGGCCAAGCAAGTTGTTCCTTCTTTGGAAGCGGGGGGCGTCGAGGGGAGGTAAAGGAGCCAGTCACTGAGTTCATGTCAGAAATAGTTCCTGTTCCCCTTACTAAGGAAACCCACTTGGATACTGAGCTGCCATGGGCTACATCTGAGCAGGGTTTCTAGGTTATATCCTTACATGGTCCTTGGTTGGAGAAACAGTCTCATAGAGGGCCCCTGTGTTGGGCTACCATTTGTAACAGCATAATCAACCCTCTTATTTTAGAGATATTTTGGTCTTAAAAAAACTTTGACTTATCACAGCTATAATTAAGTCTCTGGAAGGATGCCCAGTCCTGACCCTGGTTTCTCCTCACTGTGAGTAGGGGGACACTTAAAGCAATGGAGCTGTAGTCTCAGCTTGTGGTTTCAGATGTTGGCACAAGAATTACTTGGAGGCAGCATGCAGCTTGCTAGGTCCCACCCCCAGCATTTCCTATGCAGCAGGTCTTTGTAAGCACATTTAATCAGGCACAGTTTTCCTCAAAGAATCCAGAGTAGGCCAGAGGAAGGATGGGAAATGTAAGTCCTCTTAGGTTTTGTCTTTTCATTGAAGTACTTGATGAATGGTGAATGATTTTCATTTATTTCTTAAACACTGAGCTGCTTGATTCAGCCCAACTGTGGGTAGGCTAAGGGGATTTCAAGCAGACTAGAAATAATTAAAATCAGTGCCCCAAAGTATATTTGCAGGCCGATAGGTGTGCTTGAGGAAGGGGAAATTCTTTCAGGGAGGTTGTGGCTATTATTGAATTTGTCCATGTTACACATTGAGCCCTTAGCATCTAATGAGCAGAGCCTTAACAGTTCCCTTGGGATTGTGAACTAAAGTTTCCATAAAGAAGGCATGTGTTTTCGAAGGTTCATTGACTAATTAGAACTTCAGCGACTGTGGAGAAGCTGGAATGTTGTAGGACAGGAGCCTAAATTGTAGAACATCTTGGCCTGCCTGTCATTAGCTCCTTTGATATCCACTCATTGCCATCTCTGTATTAGCCTAACCCTGTGACTTTTAAGTAAGAAGTTTTGGAATATACAAACAGACCCCTGGCTTCTACATCCCAAACTTAATGTCTTCAGCTACTGGTACCTGAGACAGTAGACACTCCCCGCAAATCGCCTACCTGACGAAGTCACTAACGTGTCTGAAAAGTGACAGTGACTTTCCTTGTTTTGTTACAATAAAATGTCATGAAACTGCTTCCATGTTGGAATATGGAATTTGGGGCAGCCTACATCTGTATTCCTGGTCCCCTGTCACCATCTTTTTTTTTTTTCTCATTTGAGATAAGGGCTTCATATTTATGGTACCACAAAGCTTAGCACAGGGACAGGGCTCCACTCTCACAGTTTTAATGATTGAAGAACAGTTTTGCTGGTTGAAGAACATACAATTCGGAACCTTCAAACAAAACAAATGAACAAGCAAACATCTCTCCCAACTAATTCCCAGAAGTCTGGGGCACTGACTCTTTAGAATGAAAGAAACTGGGGTAATTGGGATGTGTGTGAGCTGGCCAGTGAGTGTGACCTGTTGCCATGGCAGAGTGAACACTGGGTTTCCATGGATATGCTAGGAATTTGTGCTCCTGGTGGGGTCATGGCCCTGCTGGGCTGGGCCTTACAGGAGCAGAAACAACCCTGCAGGGGCGGTTCTGGAATAAGAGGGGGGTGGTTAGGGAGTTAGCTTAGTGTTAGAGCTCAAGGCCCTGGGTTCAGTCCTCAGGAACACCCCACCCCCTTTCCTCACCACCTGCCTTCCCCCAAGAAAAGACAAAGTAAAACAGCCAGGTGCACAGATGACAGCGTGCATACCACATCCCTCAGAAAACAGCCCTAAGAATCCAAACTTTAGACCTGCTTGGGGAGAAGGTGTCTTCCAACTCTGAGCATCTCTGTTCTGTTCACTGGCTATTCGATAGAGTCTTCTGCCTGCTGCCCAAGTGTCTCAGAGCACCAAGTTGGAGAACATGCAAACTTAGTGAAGGGCGTACATGAGTTTCTTGGAAAGGAGGATGCTACCCCTTTTTCCTCTCTCATTTGGGCATGGTTGCATTGGTCCAAGGCATTGGTGGGCATGCTTTTATGATTATAATGAAATCAGAAGGAACCCAAAATCATCTGGAGTGTTGACATGGCGCCAGGACCAACAGAGGTAGCCTGGAGTCCTTCCTCTTAGTTTGCTGATAGCGTGTGTTACTTTAGTAATTGACAGCTGAGAGCACGGGATAAGCAGCATTCAGGCTTTAGTCTTTGTGATCAACGGCCACTTGATTGACAGGACAATAGATTATCAGCAGTTTGGGGGCTCAGGATGGTGTCATACTGATCACATTCAGGCTTCCTTATCCTCCCTCACCCCTCCTACCTGCAGTTACTTTTACATTTACATCACCTTCCCCCCCCCTTTTACCTTCTTTGTGTGACAGAGGGCATGCAGTACTTTTTTCCCCCTCTTCTGTGTCTGGGTTATGCCACCTAATACAATAAGTGTCCTTTAGTACCACTTATTTTTTCTGTAAAGGTCATGATTTCACTCTTTTTTTTATGGCCATGTGTTCATCTGACATACTATTCATTCATTCATTCATCCACTGATAGCCAACTTAGCCTAACTATGTATATTAGTATCATTGCGAATAACGCTACAACAAATGTTTATGTGCTGCTGTCTTTTTGGTATGTTGATTTTATTTTATTTTTCTTTTGAAATATACTCAGAATTGAGTTAGCCGGGGCTGCAGATACAGAGTTGAGGCTGTAAGTTCAATCTCCAACACCAAAAATAATAACAAAAAAGAAAGTATAGCTGGATCATATAGTAGATCTATTTTTATTTTTTTCCTTAAGGTTTTATTTATGTGAATATGTCTGTGTGGGTATGTGTGCAGGGACCCAAGGAGACCAGAAGAAGTCGCTTCATCCCCTAGAGCTGGAGCAGGAGTTACAGATAGCTATGGAACATCCATAATGACTGCTAGGAAATGAACTCAGGTCCTCTGCAAGACCAGCAAGTGCTTTTAACAGTTCATTCATCTCTCAAGGAAACTGGTGTTTACCAATTGCCTAGGCTAGCTGGCCAGTTGGCTCCCGGGTTCTGCTTGTCTCTGTCCTCCCAGTGCTAGGATTACAAGTTTTCAGCATTATAAATAGCTTTATGTGGGTGCTGGGAATCCAAATTTATCCCTGCCCCATCTTATGCTGCAGACTTTCTGCTAACTGAGCCACCTCTCCAGGGTAAAAGGAACTTTTATTTGCCTGTTTCGGTTGTAATCTCAGAAGCTTACTGCCTCCCTCTGCTAACCTAGGCCTAGTCCTGGAAGCGTCTAGCCTCTTTACAATCTAACCTAGGCCTTGAACATTTTTACTCTCTGAGACTTACTGCTGAATAAGCTCACCCTTTCTTGTTCTTATTGAGCTCCAGGCTGCTGCTGGGCTGGCTGGTTCAACTCAGCTGTTCTGGCTCAAACTCCTCTCCCAGCTGACTTATTCAAGCTGGCCTCTCTCCCAGCCTCTGAATCGCTCTGCTTGCCCTCAAGCTAACTCCAGCAATTTTCTGGCCACTCATTCTCTGGCTCATTCTGTCTTCCTCTGAGTTCTCTCTCTGCAATCTGGCTCTCTATTACTGTTCTGGTAAAAACTGCCTCTTCTCTCTGCATTGTCCCTTAAGTATCTCTAAAGTAGCTTCCCTTTCCTCTCTAAATTTGGGTGTATCCTATTCTGTCAAATCTTCTCTGATTTGTCAATTTTTCTACCATTCAATTAGACATTACTATCAAGCATGGGCACTCCCTTCTACAAACTAACTTTACCTTCATTATTTGGGATTAAAGGCATGTACCTAAGCTTTTTTTTTTTCCCCCACCTGATACTTGTTCTATACCAGGATGGCCTTGGACTCAGATTTGCTTGCCTCTGTCTTCTGGATCGAAGGTGTATTTGTATTCCATCCAGCTCACACAGACCCAGAAGGTCTTCGGATATAATTTCTTGCCAGAGCAGCCACGTTCTGAATTAAAATTCCTATACACTCCAGCCCAAGTATTATTTGTTTTGCTGTAAAATACGTTCATCACAGATCCAGATCATGTACTATGAAGATAGATTTTGTTTATTTGGTTTTGAGACAGGCTCTCATGGAACCCATACTTGGCTCAAATTCACTTATGTAGATTGCACTTGAACCTTTGGTCCTCCTTCCCCACCTTTCATGTGCTGGAATTACAGATTTATGTCTCCTTTGTTTTTCTTACAGTTGGTTTCTTTTATTATTTCATTATCTGCCTTGTCAAACCTTTTAAATTATCACAATTTTTGCATGTAGTATAAAATCTTGCCAGGCATCATGGTGTTGCATGCTCTTCATCCTGGCACTTGGGATCTCTGTGAATTGGAGGCCAGCCTGATCTACATAGCAAGTTCCAGGCCAGCTAAGGCTCTGTAGTGAAACTTGTGTTGTAAGTGACGATTAATATTTACTATTGATATATCTTCTAATAAAGCTGCTGTTAATCCTAAACAGCTGTATAACCAAATCACCACACAGAGACTGGAACACAATGCTAGAACACAATGCTGGGCAAAAGTTACTCCCTCTTAAACCTCCAAGCCTCGTAGTTTCCTAACATTTAGATTTTACCCATTATATTTGCTTTTTGTGAAATCTTAGGTCTGGTTCATTCTCCACGTCATTCCAAGATCTGTCCTCCAACTGCTCTCCTAGTTCTGCCCTTGCCCTTTTGCCTTCCACTCTTTTTTAACTAACAGTTTTCATAATTATTATTGTATTGAAAGAAAAGGAGCCTTTTATTGGACTTGAAGGGGGAAATGTTGCATGGTTGTGAGCCACCATGTGGTTCCTGGGAACTGAACTCAGGACCGTTGGAGCCTGCTTGATTGTTTCAGTCCTAGCAATTGACCCTCAGTCTGTAGATATGGTTTCCAGTGCATTTCTTGGACATCACGCATAGTTGAATCTAGGTTTGCTGAAGGACTGTGTTCAATATGATTGATGCCTTTCTAGCTCTTTTTTATGCACCTACTCCTGTGATGGATTTTAGTCTTTTCTTATCTCAGGGATACAACTAATCTCTCTTCTGTTGTGTATATCATTTCTTTAAATATTTCCTGCAACACAGATTTGTTTGTCATGAGTTGACTTAGTTTATGCTTGTCCAAAAATGTCTTCATTTGTTCTTGAGTTTGAAAGACAGTTTTGATGGGCATAGCAATCCTGTTTAGCAGTTTGTAATGGAAGTTTTGGTCTCTTTAAAAAACTCAGTTATGTTATGTAAATGTGTTTTGTTTGTTTTAATCCCAAGTGTGGGATTTTAGTTTGGATTTTAGTTTGTCCACAACTGATAATTACCTCCTACAGGACCTGGTCTTTGTCAGCTGGTAACAGCCTGTTTCATACAGCATGGAAAGGGACATGGTCTAGGACTCTGAGGAATATAAATATGAGAGCCCAGAAAGAGAAGGTGTGGCAGAGACCAGAGATGATGGTGTGGCAGCTTGGAAGAGACAGCTGGAGAGAAACATTTCAATGCAGCAGCTTGAAGGAGATTGCTTGCTGCGTGTGCCACTGATGAAGATTGGTATAGCCCCAAAAGAACCAACTGACCCCTAACAGCCAGGAAAAGTAAAAGGGTCTGTGCCCTTCTCCCCGTTAACCTTCTCTCTCTTACTTAAGGTTAAAAGGTTGGTGGAAGGGAGGTAGAGGATTAAATACCCAAAATAAAATGGAGTTTAAAAGTGAGTGCAGCAGTAGTTGCTTGCTTTCAAGAATAAAAATGTATGAATTAATTTTTTCAGGTCTTTGAGATTGCTCTGGTGATATCTGATATTATTTTGAGGTGTTTGTCTTTGTAGATAAGTTGAGTTTTAAAAATATCTTTTAATCTGATTCTTTCATTTTGTATATTTACATCTGCCATGCGTGGATTCTTCTCTGATCTGGTAGAGTTGGGGTTCTCAATATCTCTTATATTTGGATACCCATTTTTTTTCTAAATTTCAGAAAATTTCTGATACAATTTGCTGAACTAATTATCTGTGTCTTCAGTGTTTATTTCACCTCATTTGTTTCTCTGTTGGATTAACAGGCAAATTAAGGCAAATCTCTTGATCTTATCTAAAGTTATGTTCATTTAATTACTTTTTCCCTTATATACTTCTGTATTAGTTCATCAACCATGTCCTTTGTACTGTGTTTGTGTGTGTGTGTGTGTGTGTATGTATTTTTTTGGGGGGAAGTTAGGTCAAGTCTATTGATGATGATTTCTAATGTGGTTTTTTTTAGTCAATGAATTTTAAATTTTCAATGTTTTTTTTTCAAATTTCAATTTCTGTGCTTACTTTTCCATCCACTGTTATGGGTTATTAATATTTATATTGATTTATCTTTTAGTTAAGCAGCAGTTATTCCTAAACCAGCTGTATACCCAAATCACTATGATTTATTTAATTTGCCTAGAGCACAATGCTGAGCAATAGTTATTCCATCCTAAACTTCCGAGCCCACATAGTTTCCTACCATTCAGATTTCACCCATTATACTTGCTTTTAGTTATATCTTAGGTCTGGTTCATCTCTCCTCATGGTTTGAAGTCCTGTCCTTCCGGTCCCTGCTCTCCTACTCCTCCCACTTGCTTCCATCTCTCCCCCTCCAGACCAGGATGTCCCACCCTCTTCTCTCCATTGCTCAGCATTGTGGTTGGTTGTTTTATTGGCAATATAGAGAACAAATGGTGGCATGTTTACACAAACTTGAGACAAAGCATCACAATGTAATGTCCGGATTGAAACCAGATAGTGAGATAGAGAAATCAGTATTTGAATGAACAAGGGTAAATTGTATACATTCCATAAGAACATTATACCAACAATCCACATTGTTGTTTTTCTCAGATTGCTGTTAATTGAACATTGTTTAAGAGAGTTGTTTTACTGAATATCACCTAAGAGAGCTGTAAACTAAAACACCCCCACCTGTACTCCTAGCTGATGGGGATCCTGTATACCAACCTCTTCTGACTCTGCTTCATCCTCCTCAGCCCCATGGGCAGTGATGCCTTAACACCCCAAGGCAAGAAGTGGAGCTCAGGACCACATCCTAGGTTGCTAAATACACATGGACTGTGTAGTCCCTCTCCCCCCTCAGTGGTGATCAACATGATCACCACAGTAGCAGTGCAGCAGAGATCAAAATGGCTGTTTCTGTGGCAGCAATGAATCAGTGCAGCCTGCTGCCCTCCCCACAAGAGCTGTCTGTCTAGCCCCTGGGTAGTGCAGCAAAAAAGCTTTACACCACGCACTGCCAGGCCCTCCTTTCCACTTTAGGGCTGTCAGCCCCTCCTCATCTAAGGCTGTGGAGACAGGAGCAGACAAAATGGCATCTCCTGTCAGAGCGGCAAGGCTTCCTCAGTGGGAACTGTCTGTGATGACCTTTCCTGCCTCAGCCTACTGCCATCACCGGAGCTACCCACATTGGCAGGACCTCCTCTCTAGTCTCTGTCAGCTATTCAGGCTGCAGGGAGAAGCTTCCTTACAGTGGACTTCCTTTGTAAACTCTGTATACTTCGTAAACCCAAGACAGAAAAGGGGCCAGACCCCTGCCTAAGAAAACTGCAGCAGCCTAGCCCCTCCCCTACTATCACAAAGGTCAATTCCAGCCTTTCAATAGGACCCATCCAAGATTATGCTAATTTGAAGTGAAAAGTCTGGACAAAACCCATCAATCCCTGAGGAGAACTGACCAATCCCTGAGCTCCCTAAGCTCAGGACTTGAAATACAAACCAATCCTCACTCTGGAAATCTCTGCCCTAGAAAGTTCTATCCGCTAAGAAATCATATAAAGGCTGTGTTTGCCCAGTTCCCTGCTGTCTTCTCTTGGGAGCAAAGGCAGCCACTCCTGGATTTGTTCTTTTATTTAGACAAAAAGGGGAAAATGTGGCAGAATATTTGATCACATTGTGAACCCTGATAAAATAAGGGACAAGACAAGGCTGTCCACCCTCACCATATCTCTTCAATAGAGCACTTGAAGTTCCAGCTAGAGCAATCAGACAAGGAAAGGAGATCAAGGAGATACAAATTGGGGAGGGAGAGAAGAAATCAAAATGTTGCTATTCGCAGATGGTATGATAGTATACATAAGTGACCCCCAAGATTCTACCAGAGAATTACCATGGCTGATAAACACCTTCAGCAAAGTAGCTGGATACAAAATTAACTCAAAAAAGGTCAGTAGTCCTCCTTTATACAAGCGACAAAAAGGCTGAGAAAGAAAGTAGGGAAACAATACCCTTCACAATAGCCACAAATAATATAAAAATATCTTGGTGTAACTCAACCAAGCAAATGAAAGACCTGTATGACAAGAACTTCAAGTCTCTGGAGAAAGAGATTGAAGAAGATTTTAGAAGATGGAAAGATCTCCCAGGCTCATGGATCGTTAGAATTAACATAGTAAAAATGGCCATCCTGCCAAAAGCTATCTACATATTCAATGAAATTCCCATCAAAATTCTAACATAATTCTTTACAGACCTGGAAAGAGCAACCATTAACTTCATATGAAAAAATAGAAGACCCAGTAAAGCCAAAACAATTCTGTGCAATAAAAGAACTTCTGGTGGTATCAACATCCCTGATTTCAAGCTGGACTACAGAGCAATAGTAACAAAAATTGCATGGTATTGGCATAGAAACAGAGAGGTTGATCAATGGAACTGAACTGAAGACCCAGAAATGACCCCACACACTTATGGGTACTTGATTTTCAACAAAGAAGCCAAAACCATACAATGGAAAGAAGAAAACAACTTCAATAAATGGTGCTGATCTAACTGGATGTCTGCATGTAGAAAAATACAAATAGACTCGTATTTATCATCCTGCACAAAACTTAAGTCCTAGTGTATCAAAGTCCTTGACATAAAACCAGAAACTCTAAAACTATGAGAAGACAAAGTGGGGAAAAGTCTGGAACTCATTGACATAGGAGGCAACTTCCTGAACAGAGCACCAACAGCACAGGCTCTGAGACCAACTATTAATAAATGGGATCTCACCAAATGAAAAAGCTTCTGTAAGTCAAAGGACACTGTCAGTAGAACAAAACAGCAGCCTACAGATTGGGAAAAGATATTCTCCAGTCTTACATCTGACAGAGGGCTAATATCTAATATATACAAAGAACTTAAGAAATTAAATACCAACAAATGAAATAATCCAATTAAAAATGGGGTATAGAGCTAAACCTAGAATTCACAACAGAGGAATCTTTTTTTTTTTTTCAATGCAGTTTATTCAGGAACCTTGAACAATCATCTGACCCTGGGGAAAGCCAGCCCACAGCTTAAATAGCCTCTGGGTAGCCAACCCCAGCGTGCCACGTGGGCAATGCAGATAGGTCCACATACATGGAAGCAAGCCAGATCCTCAGCCTTAGCCGAATGTGGAGTTGTTTGTGACAGAGAGCACTCACCATCGGGAAGGTGGAAGGCGGAAACCAGCTCCATCTTTAGGGTACAGCATTCTGCAGCTCTCTACAGTTCCCCCTTTTTGTTTTAGACGCATCAGGCAAGAGTAGAGGTCTGATCTCTGATATTAGAAATAAATTGGGACTTTGTACTGATGTTCATTTAGGTGTCATCCACCCAAAGAGCATCAGACCTGTCTGATACCTTTTTCTCAGAGGCGGGACCTGGGGCATCAACCCGCATGCAATCAGACATGCTCTTCTCTGGGTCGAAAGCGGCTGACCCTGAGTGCAGTGCTTAGCCTCGCATCCTGAGCATAACATTTTAGCTTTTTATGGTAGCCAACCATGCTTGGGGAGACTGTCCTGCTTCAATGGCTGTAAAGGCCTGAATGGTCATGGCTGCATTACGCTGTTGTGAGATTCTAATCTTGCATATATACCACAGGCACACCAAGGAGACCAACACCAGAAGGCCTGCTAACGCTCCCATGCCCGCTCATTCCTTCAGATGATTCATGGCTGCAGCAATCCATGATGATAATCCTGTGGCTGGTCCTGCGTCCACAACAGAGGAATCTTGAATGGCTGAGAAGCACTTAAAGAAATGCTCAATGTCATTAAGTCATCAGAGAAATGCAAATCAAAACAACTCTAAGATTCCATCTTACACCAGTCAGAATGGCTAAGGTAAAAAACTCAAGTGACAACACATGCTGGAGAGGATGTGGAGAAAGGGGAACACATCTTCACTGCTGATGGGAGTGCAAACTTGTACAACCTTTCTGGATATCAGTCTGTCACTTTCTCAGAAAATTGGGAATAGTTTTACCTCAAGACCCAGCTATATCACTCCTGGGCATACACCCAAAAGATGCTCAATCATACAACAAGGACATTTGCTCAGCTTTATTCATAGTGGCTTTATTCATAATAATCTGAATCTGGAAACAACCTAGATATCTCTCAACCAAAGAATGGATGCAGTAATTGTGGTACAATTACACAATGGACTATTATCCAGCTATTAAAAATAAGGAAATCATGAACTTTGCAGGCAAATGGATGGAACTAGAAAAAAAAATCATATTGAGTGAGGTATCTCAGAAAAGTGAGTACATGGTATGTACTCACTTATAAGCAGATATTAGACTGATAGTACAGGATAACCATAATACAATTTATAGACCCAAAGAAACTAAGTAACAAGGAGGGCCCAAGGGAGGGTGCTGGAATGTCACTCAGAAAGGGAAATAGGGAAATAGAAGAGACAGCAGAAGTGGATGAAGAGAGAGTCAGGAAATGGAATGAGGAGGGAAACAAGGGTGAGGATCAGATATGGGGAGCACAGGGTGGGAGGTGAGAGGGCTGGAAATGAGAAGGAAAACTGAGGGGGACATCTCTTTGTCAAGCTGGAGGCCTGTGACAGGGTAGGCTCCTTGGAGAATATGGGTGTGACTCTAACTGAGACTTCTAATGGGGGGGATGACATAAAGACTGAAATGACCACCTCCTGGTCAGGCAGGGCTAGTGGAGGGAGGAGAACAACAGTCTACTGACAAAACCTTTGATCCAAAAATTACCCTGCCTACAAGAAGTGCAGGATAAAGAGGGGACAAAGACTGAGCGAAAGTCCGGCCAATAGCTGGCCCAACCTGAGGCCCACTCAGTGGTAGACAGCTGGCCTCTCACACGATCAAAGGTGCTCTGCTCTGCTTGCAGACAGGAGCCTAACATGATTGTCAGCTAGGAAGCTTCAGCCAGCAGCAAATGGATACAGATGCTGGGACCTGCAACCAAGCATAGGGCAGAGCTCCGGAGGTCCTGTGGAACTGTTGGGGGAAGGACCTGGAGTGGGCAGAAACTGCACAAGAAGACCAACAAAGACAACTAGCTGAGACCCATGTGCTGCACACAGTGATTTTAAGATCCACCGTTCTTCATTAAACCTTCTATCTCAGTTTCTGTAATGTAGTTGGGACTTAAGTCTTATTTAAACATTTATGCTGTGTATACTATTTGTGTTGCTGGTGACTGTATCACAGACTTGGAAGTGTTTTTGCTTTTTCTTTGTTTGCTTGGTCATCCATAAAAGGCAGCGGCCTTCGTAACCTGGACTTTCTGAAGCACTTTCATATGTCCTCTAGAGCAAGCACCCACCAGACTAGAGCACATGGGCCACATTTTGAACAGTAGGTAGTGGGCATCACTAACCCCCTCCTTTCCTTCTCTCTCATTTTCTCCTGTGTCCTGATGTGGTACAAAGCCATGATCATTTTACTGGGGAAGAAAATGTGGAAATAATCACAGAGATGTAAGGAAAGGCCACTAATTATAATTGAATATATGGTTTTAGGACACAAGCTTGCATGTTATAATTATTGTTTGAGAAGTTGTGCTGCATTTATGTAAGAAACAGAGAACATGGTACATCAACTTCAGTGAAGCTTCTGACAACCAGGGCTTTTCTTTCAGAATATGCAGCTTGTCATAAGCAGTACCTTGGCTTGAATGGGGAAGGTACTAATTTGGAGCGTTTAGGCAGTGAATGGTATGTTGTACAGGGGTAGCGATGAGACTGTTCAGTATGGTGGCCACAGGAGAGACCAATGTTTGTTATAATATTTGGTCATTTCCATTTGTGGCTACAGAAAGGGGAAACTTTCTGTCAGGGCAGTAAAGGACACCAAACACGGTGTTCCTGATGCCCGATCTTCAGTCTTGATAGTCATGTTGAGAAAGATTATCTCTATAATTTATCATCATTACTGAAAATGTAAATTTTTAAAAAAAGCAAAACCCATTCAGTGCAAGACCCGAGACTTAGGATAACAACAGACAGATTGTAACATGCTAGGAGAGTAATTTATTAGTGCAAGACATTGAGACCTTCACATCGCTCAGGGAAAGTCAGTTCTCAGAACCAAGAAGTTTTGGCATCAAGGAGATTATTAATATAAGATGTTTTTGTAGCCATGGATCCAAACCACATTTCCCTAAAATTTGTACCTGGAAATAAACAGAAAGCAAGAACATCTCCTAGAGAAGAAATCTTAACAAACCAAGAAATCTTAAACCATGTACCATGGGAGTACAGCATGGAAAGACAGAAGGGAACATGCAATGTGTGCTATGGGAAATGACATAAAATAATGCATAGTAGTAGATACTCTTCAAATTCAGGCAAATACACTCTGAATGGAGTTAATAGTGTGGCTCAAGTCCCTGTTTCTCTGTGCAATCTCTGTGATCAGGAGACAAAAGAGTGGGCCACTGCTCCCCAGGTGACCCTCTGATGATATAGAATTGTGAACTCTACTTTCCTTCCAATAGGATAACCAGGGGAGACCCATGGCAGAAGTGGCTGAGCAGTATTGAAACAGGAAGTTTTCAGGTTCCTGGTAGGGCCAGCTAGGTTGGCAGAGAAATGTGTCCTGCCAATACGCTGCTTGTCAGGAGGTTGTCTCCAGCTTCTTTCCTCCAATCTGTCTGATTTTTATTCACCAACAATCCCAACGCATTCAATAGAGATAATATCCACTTATTGTACAGATGTTAACTTCAGGAAAGCCCCCAGCAGACTGACAATAGAGGTAGCCTCGAATACTCTTTGTGGGCCCTGTTTGTCCTTGTTAGGATGTTATGAGAGTGTTACATCTAGAGTGGAACTCTAGAAGGATGCATCTATCCCAGGTAGTGTTTACAACTGAACTCAAATCAGCAGTGTATCCCTGAACCAACCTATCAATGATGTCCTGTGTTTCCCCCATGTGTGTGTTCCCCACAGAATGTCAGATCAACTTTGTGACCTTCTGAGTGTATAAAGTAAATTACACATACCAATAAATATCCTACTTTAGCTTTGAGCATAAATTTCATATCGTCTATACATTCCTTCACTTTCATTTTTGCTTCAACAGCCTCTTTCGGAGCATCATATTTCTCAAGTTCCATCCGCAGGAGTTTCTTATCCATAAGTAAGAAGATGAAGCTTTCACGCACAATAGCTCTGCAGACATGGTCAGCGTTAGCTGAAAAGTGTAAGGAGAAAGAGAAAGAGTTACAGTTAATCCATTTTGCTTTGTTTAGTTTTGTTTTCTGAGACACGGTTTCTCTTTGTAGTACTGGCTGTCCTGGAATGCACACTGTACACTAGGCCGGCCTGGAACTCACAGAGATATGGCTGCCTCTGCCTTCGGAGTGCTTGCATGTGCCACCACCACCTGGCTACTTCTTATTTTTAATTAATATTTTTGTATGAGCCTCTGTGACTTGAGACTGCAGATGAGAAAGGATATACAGTATATTGTGATCCACTGCTGTGTCTTCACTGATGCAAGATGGCGTGACTTCCTCAAGATCACACAGCAAGCAGTGCTTGCTCTATATTTTTGTATTTTAGTCCACACCCATGACTCCCACAGAGTCTATGGCTTGCTGAAATTCTCCTTTCTAGCCTTAAAAGTTTGAGGTTTGACTAAATCTTCAGTAACATTTTTATGACTCTTGGATAATTGAAAAAAAAAGGCTTTTTTTTTTTTTTGCATTATCCGACTTGACATGAATAACAGAATTAGAATTTTACCAAGAGACGGGAAAAATAAAAAGCAAGTAGATTGGTTATGTGTAGAATGGTAACATTTTGAATCGGACAGAATTAGGACATGGCATCAAGTACAGTTCAAGGTTAAAAGCTAAAGTTACAAGATTTGATCAGGTTTGATGCACAGCAGAGCTTATCCGGGAAATCTGGGAAAGCTTTGCTTTTGTACAATGATGCTCAGATTACTTCTAGGTGTCAGTTTCCCCTGACACCTTCCGTGTGGATTCTAAAGATCTATGATGGATGTTTGTGTAGAACCAAAGAAATCAACTTTCCTAATTCAGGTTCCACCTTTCCCTTCAAGGTTCTTAAGACAAACAAACGAACAAACAAAGAAGCAAACTAAAAAGCAATTCTCCAGAGGTTGCCTGGGCTGGCCTCAGACCCAACTTCCTCTTGTCTCAACCTCCTTCAGCTTGGATGGCAGGATGTGCCACTGTAGCCAATTTTCCTATGGACATAACAATACTGTACTTAGAAAGTGCCTGAACAGGGTCTGATGTGAGACTTAAGCAGATTCCACCAGCCTGTAGGGATCTGTGGTAGGTGAGAGGATGAGAAGTAGCTAGGCAGACAGGAGGAGATGCAGAAAGGCAAGAGTAACTACTCAGGAAACTTGGTTCATTTTGAAGGCACAGAGTACGCAGGAATGCTCTGCTTATGTGTAAATGGATTGTTTGCAAAAATTAGTAAATTTAGGAAAATGGACATCTTACTGATAATGGATGGCTACCCCATTTCTATCACCATTATTGGTAGGACCCTCAGGAAACTGACTAGCCTACACTGGTCTGACTATCCCCAGAGTCTAGTTGAAGGATTTGGAGAGAATATTGACTGTTGGGAACAGAGAGCTCTCTCAAGTTACCTTCCCAGATACAAAGACAATAAACTGCAAAATAACAACAAACAAAATCCCTTTAATAAAAAATATTTCCTCAACTTTGTTCATAGTGACCTTTTTTGGTTGTTTCATTCCCCTCCCCTGCACCAAGCTTCTTATGTAAGAGAAAAATTAGTTGAATATTGGCCTATAGGCAATCAAATTAATAGATTTATCTATCAAATTAAATAGAGAGAAACTTAAATAAATTCCACTGAAATCAGGGACAAGGCAAGGCTGCCCACTCTCTCTGTATCTCTTCAACATAGTACTTGAAGTCCTAGCTAGAGCAATAAGCTAACTAAAAGAGATCAAAGGGGTACAAATTAGAAAAGAAGTCAAAGTATTACTATTTGCAGATGATACAATTGTATATATGAGTAACCCCAAAATTCTACCAGGGAACTCCTCCAGCTGGTAAATACCTTCATCAAAGTGGCTAGATAAAAAATTAGCTAAAAAAAAGAGTAGCCCTCCTATATACAAAAGAGAAACAGGCTGAGAAAGAAATTAGGGAAACAACATCTTTCACTATAGCCACAAAAAAAACCAAAGTATCTTGGTGTAACTCTAACCAAGAAAGTGAAAGACTTGTATAAAAAAAAATTCAAGTCTCTGAAGAGAGAAACTGAAGAAGATATCAGAACATGGAAAAATCTCCCGTGTTCATGGCTCTGTAGGATTAACATAGGAAAAATGGCGACCCCATCTACAGATTCATTGCAGTTCCCATCAAAATACCAATACAATTATTTAAAGAACTTGAAAGAACAATTCTTAACTTCATATGGAAAAACAAAAAACCCAGAATATCTGAGGTGGGCCTGTACAATAAACGCTCTTCTGGAGGTATCTCCATCCCTGATCTCAAGCTGTACGATAGAGCAACAGTAAAAAAACAAAACAAAACAAAAAAACTGCGTGGTACTTGCATAGAAACAAACTGGTGGACAATGGAATCAAGCTGAAGACCCAGAAACAAACCTACCCACCTACGGACACCTGATTTATGACAAAGAAGCGGAAACCATACAATGGAAAAAAGATAGCATCTTCAACAAATGGTGCTGTTGTTCACATGTAGAAAAATACAAATAGACCCATAGCTATCACCATGTGCAAAGTTAAAGTCCAAGTGGGTCAAAGACCTTAACATAAAACCAGATATACTAAATCAGTTGGAAGAAAAAGTGGGGAAGAACTTATTGACACAGGAGACAACTTCCTGAATAGAATACCAACAGCTCAGCCGCTAAGATCAACAATTAATAAATGAGACCTCATGAAACTGAAAAGCTTCTGTAAAGCAAAGGACACTGTCAACAGAACAAAAAGACAGCCTACAGACTCAAAAAAGATCTTTACCAACTCTACATCCAGCAGACACCTAATATCTACAATATATATAATGAACTCAAGAAATTAAACACCAAAAGACCAAACAATCTAATGAAAAATGGGGTAGAGAGATAAACAGAGAATTCTCAACAGAGGACTGTTGAATGGCAGAGAAACATTTAAAGAAATGCTCAACATCCTTAGCCATCAGGGAAATGCAAATCAAAACGACTCTCAGATTCCATCTTACAACTGTCAGAATGGCTAAAACAAAAAACTCAAGTGGCAACACATGCTGGAGAGGATCTGGAGAAAGGGGTACCCTCCTCCATTCCAGGTGGGAGTACAAACTTGTACAAGCACTTTGGAAATCAATCTGTCGCTTTCTCAGTAATAGTGCTACCTCAAGATCCAGCTCTACTACTCCTGGGTATATATCTGAAATTGCTCCACCATTGACGAAGGACATCTGCTCAACTATGCTCATAGAAACTATTCGTAAAAGCCAGAATCTGGAAAAAACCTAGATGTCCCTTAAAGGAAGAATGGATACAGAAATTGTGGCACATTTACACAATGGAATACTACTCAGCAATTATAAATAAAGAAATCATGAAATTTGCAGGCAAATGGATGGAACTAGAGAAGATCATTCTGAGTGAGATAAACCAGAACCAGAAAAACACACATGGTATACTCACTTATAAGCGGCTATTAGCCTTATAATATAGGATAATGATATTAAAATTTATAGACCTAAAGAAGCTAAAGAACAAGGAGGACCTCAGAGAGGATGATTAAATTTGATTAAGAATGGCAAACAAATTCTGGCTGTATGAATAAAGCTGTTATGAACATGGTTGAGCAAATATCCTTGTTGTACAGTTGAGCATCTTTTGGATATATGCAGAGGAATGGTATAGTTGGATCTTGAAACAACATTATTCCTAATTTTCTGAGAAAATGCTAGATTGATTTCCAAAGTGGTTGTAAAGGTTACATTCCCACAAGCAATGGAGGAAGGTTTCCCTTTCTCCATAACCTCTCCAGCATGTGTTATCCTTGAGATTCTCTGTCATTTGATATTCTGCTGTTAAGAATTCTATGCTTAACTCTGTATCCCTTATTTTTTATTGGAAACTTTTTTTACATCTCTTTTTAAAATTTTTCATTAATTACAGTGTATTCATGTCTTATTCCACATGTAGCTTCCTCCCTCTTCCCCTCCCAATCTCATCCTCCCTTGCTCTTTTCCACCTATGCCCCTCCCTCAGTCCACTGATAGGGGAGGTCCTCCTCCCCTTCCATCTGACCCTAGCTTATGAACACTCATCAGAACTGGCTGCATTGTCCTCCACTGTGGCCTGGCAAGGCTGCTCTCCGATCAGGGGGAAGCGGTAAAAGAGTCAGCCACTGAGTTTATGTCAGAGACAGTCCCTGTTCCCCTTACTAGGGAAACCCACTTGGACACTGAACTGCCATGGGCTACATCTGTGCAGGTTATCTCCATGAATGATCCTAGGTTGGAGTATCAGTCTCAGAAAACACCCCTGTGTCCAGATTTTTTGGTTCTGCTGCCCTCTTTGTGGAGCTCTTGTCCCCTGAAGTTTTTTTTTTTATTCTTTGAATTGTTTTATTTGCTTCTAATTTATTTATTTATTTTTAATATTTTAATTTTAATTTTTATTAATTACACTTTTTTCACTTTGTGTCCCCCTGTAGCTCCCTCTCTCCTCTCCTCCCAATCCCACCCTCCCTCCCCTTTCTCCACCCATATCCCTCCCCAAGTCCACTGATGGGGGAGGTCCTCCTCCCCTTCCTTTTGATCCTAATCTATCAGGTCTCATCAGGACTGGATGCATTGCCTTCCTGTGTGGCCTGGTAAGGTTGTTCCCCCCTCAGTGGGAGGTGATCAAAGAGCAGGCAATCAGTTCATGTCAGAGACAGTCCCTGTTCCCATTACTATGGAACCCAGTTGGACACTGAACTGCTATGGGCTACATCTGTCCAGGGGTTCTAGGTTATCTCCATGAATGGTCCTTGGTTGGAGTATCGGTCTCAGAAAAGAACCGTGTGCCCAGAATTTTTGGTTCTGTTGCTCTTCTTGTGGAGCTCCTGACCTCTCCAGGTCTTTCTATTTCCCACTTCTTTCATAAGATTCTCTGCACTCTGCCCAAAGGTTGGCCATAAGTCTCAGCATCTGCTTTGATACCCCTTCAGGTATTTCTATCTCTCTTTCTTTTATAGATTCCCTGCACTCTGCCCAAAGTTTGGCTATGAGTCTCAGCATCTGCTTTGATACCCTGCAGGGTAGAGTCTTTCAGAGATTCTCTGTGGTAGGCTCCTATCCTATTTCTCCCTCTTCTAATGTCCATCCTTTTTGCCTTTCTGAAAGAGGATTGAGCATCTTACACAGAGTCCTCCTTCTTGATTAGCTTCTTTAGGTGTACAGATTTTAATATGTTTGTCCTATATTGTATGTCTGGAATCCACTAAGGAGTGAGTATATACCATGTGTGCCTTTCTGCTTTTGAAATACTTCACTCAGGATGATCTTTTCTAGTTTCCACTATTTGCCTGCAAATTTCATGATTTCCTTGTTTGTAATTGCTGAGTAGTATTCCATTGTGTAAATGTACCACAGTTTCTGTATCCATTCCTCTGTTGAGGGACAACTGTGGTATTTCCAGGTTCTGGCTATTACAAATCAAGCTGCTATGAACATGGTTGAACAACTGTCCTTGTTGTATACCAAAAAAGTCAAAGACTTGTATGAAAAAACTTTCTAGTCTCTGAAGATATAAACAGAAGAAGATAGCAGATAGGATGATCTCCCATGTGCATTCTTTGGCAGGGTTAACATAGTAAAAATGGCCATCTTTCCAAAAGCAATTTACAGATTCAGTACAATTCCCATCAAATTACCAACACAATTCTTTACAGACCTTGAAAGAAAAATTCTCAACTTCATATGGAGCAACAAGAAACCCAGAATTGCTAAAACAATGCTGTATAATAAACGATCTTCTGGAGTTATCTTCACCCCTGATCTCAAGTAACAGTAAAAACTGCATCCATTCTTCAGTTGAGGGGAATCTGGGCTGTTTCCAGCTTCTGGCTATTACAAGTAAAGCTGCTACAAACATGGTTGAGCAAATGTCCTTATTGTGTACTTGAGCCTCTTTTGGATATATGCCTAGGAGTGGTATGGCTGGATCTTGAGGAAGCACTATTCCTAGTTGTCTGAGAAAGGGCCAGATTGATTTCCAGAGTGGTTGTACAAGTTCACATTCCCACCAGCAGTGGAGAAGGGTTCCCCTTTCTCCACAACCTCTCCAGCATGTGTTGTCACTTGAGTTTTTTATCTTGGCCATTCTGATGGGTGTAAGGTAAAATCTCAGGGTTGTTTTGATTTGCATTTTCCTAATGGCTAATGAGGTTGAGCATTTCTTTAAGTGTTTCTCTGCCATTTGATATGCCTCTACAGAGAGTTCTCTGTTTAGCTCTGTTCCCCATTTTTTAAGTGGATTAGTTGGTTTGTTGGTTTTCAGCTTCTTTAGTTCTTTATATATACTGGATATGAGAATGGATGCAGAAATTGTGGTACATCTATACAATGAAGTATTACTCAGCAATGAAAAATAAGGAAATCATGAAATTTTCAGGTAAATGGTGGGGCCTGGAAAGAATCATCCTGAGTGAGTTGTCCCAGAAGCAAAAAGACACACACGGTACATACACACTCATATAGACATACAACATAGGATAAACCCACTAAAATCTATATATCTAAAGAAACTAAGCAAAAGAGAGGACCCTAACTAAAATGCTCAATCCCCATCCTGAAAGGCAAAGAGGAAGGACATCAGAAGAAGAAGAAAACAGGAAACAACCTAGGAACCTGCCACAGAGGGCCTCTGAAAGCCTTTGCCCTGCAGACTATCATTGCAGATGATGAGCCTGATGGCCAACTGTCGGGCAGAGTGAATGGAATTTTATGTAAGAAGTGGGAAATAGTAAGAACTGGAGAGGACAGGAACTCCACAAGGAGAGCAACAGAACAAGAAAATTTGAACACAGGGAACTTCCCACAGACTCATACTCCAACCAAGGACTATTCATGGAGATAACCTAGAACCCCTGCACAGATGTAGCCCATGGCAGTTCAGTGTCCAAGTGGGTTCTATAGTAATGGGAAGAGGGACTGCCTCTGACATAATCTGATTGGCCTGCTCTTTGATCACCTCCCCCTGAAGGGGGAGCAGCCTTACCAGGCCACAGAAGATGACAATGCAGCCACTTCTGATGAGAACTGATAGACTAAGATCAGAAAGAAGGAGAGGAGGACCTCCCCTATCAGTGGACTTGGGGAAGGGCATGCATGCAGAAAGAGGAGGGAGAGTGGGAAGAGGAGGGGAGGAGGGAGGGGCTTATGGGGGGATACAAAATGAATAAAGTGTAATTAATAAAAGTTAAACAAAAATTAAAAAAAACCAGTAAAAACTGCATGGTACTGTCAAGAAACTGACTGCTGGATCAATGGAATCAAATAGAAGACCCTGAAATAAACACACATACTTGTGGACTGATTTTGAACAAAGATGCCAAAACCATACAATGGAAAAATGATAGCATCTTCAACAAATGGTGCGAGTCTAGCTGGATGTCTACATGCAGAAAATGAAAATAGATCCATACTTATCACCCTGCACAAAACTAAAGTCCAAGTGAATCAAAGACCTCAATATAAAACCAGACACACTAATCCTGTTAGAAGAAAAAGTGGGGAAAACCTTTGAACTTACTGGCATACGAGACATCTTCCTGAACAGAACCAACAACACAGGCTCTAAGAGCAACATTCAATACATGGGACCCCATGAAACTGAAAAGCTTCTGTAAAGGAAAGGACACTGTCAGCAGAACAAAACAACTGCCTACAGATTAGGAAAGGATCTTCACCCACCCTATATCTGACAGAGGATTAATATCCAGAATATATAAAGAACTCAAGAAGTTCAACAGCAACAAATCAAGTAATCCAATTAAAAAATGGTGTACAGAGCTAAACAGAGATTTCTCAAGAGGAATATTGAATGGCAGAGAAACACTTAAAGAAATGTTCAATGTCCTTAAGCCACCAGGGAAATGCAAATCAAAATGAGCCTGAGATTTCACCTTATACTCACCAGAATGGTTAAGATCCAAAATTCAAGTGACAACACGTCCTGGAGAGAATGTGGAAAAAGGGGAACTCTTCTCCACTGCTGGTGGGAATATAAACTTGTACAACCACTTTGGAAATCAAACTGGCACTTTCTCAGGCAATTAGGAATAGTGCTACCTCAAGATCCAGCTATACCACTCCTAGGTATATACCCATTTTTTAATTGGATAACTTGGTTTGTTGGTCAGAATCTGGAAACAACCTAGATGTCCTTCAACTGAAGAATGGATACAGAAACTGTGGTACATTTACACAATGGAATACTACTCAGTAGTTAAAAAGAAGGAAATCATGAAATATGCAGGCAAATGGATAGTAGTAGAAAAGATCATCCTGAGTGAGGTCGCCCAGAAGCAGAAAGACACATATGTTATATACTCACTTATAAGTGGATATTAGCCATGTAATACAGGATAAACATATTAAAAACTATAGTCCTAAAGAAGCCAAACAACAAGGAGGACCCTAGGGAAATACTTAATTCTCATTCAGAAGGGTAAACAGGATAGACATCAGAAGCCAGAGGAGTTAGGAAACAGAACAGGAACCTTCCACAGGGAGCCTCTGAAAGATTCTACCCTTCAGGGTATTGAAGTAGAAGCTGAGACTCATAGCCAAACTTTCAGCAGAATGCAGGAAATCTTATGGAAGAAGGGGGAGATAGAAAGACCTTGAAGGGACAGTAGTTCCACAAGGAGACCAACAGAGCCAGAAAACCTGGGCCCAGTGCAGAGAGCAATTCTCCAACCAAAAAATGCATGTAGAGGACCTATACCCCCTTTCTCCACTCAGATGAAGCCTGTAGGCTGCTCATTTTCCAAGTGGGTTCCCTAATAAGGGGAGTAGGGGCTGTCTCTGACATGAATTCAGTGGCGGGTTCTTTGATCTCCTTTCTCTGGGGATGCAGCCTTGCCAGGCCACAGAGGAAGATGATTCAGCCTCTCCTGATGAGACCTGATAGGCTAAGGTTAGATAGAAGGGGAGGAGGCCCTCCCTTACCTGGGAACTAGGGGAGGGACATAGGGGAAAAAGAGGGAGAGTGGTTAGAACTGTGAGTAGATGATAGAGGAGGCTACAGCTGGAAAACAAAGTGAATAAATTGTAATAATAAATAAATACATACATACATAAATAAACAAAATGTAAAAAAAAAGAAATAACAAAAACAAAACACAAAAGAAGAATGGCGAACAGGATAGACACCAGAAGTGGTGGAAGAGAGGAGACAGGATGGGAGCCTAACATAGAGGTCCTCTGAGAGACTCCACTCAACAAGGGATTGAAGCAGATGCAGAGACTCACAGCTAAATTTTGTGCAGAGCACAGGGAGACTTATGGAAAAAGGGGGTGAGAGGGGTAAAAGGACCCAGAGGGGATAGGAGCTCCACAAGGGAATCAACAAAGTAAAAAAATATGGGCCCAGGGTGTCCTGCAGAGACATGCACCAACCAAGGACCATGCATGGAGAGGACCTAGACTCCCTGCTCAGAAGTAGCCTATAGGCAGCTCAGTCTTCTTGTGGGTGCCTCAGTAAGGGGAGCAGGGGATGTCTCTGACATGAGATGTCTCTGACATGAACTTGGTTGTCTGCTCTTTGATCACTGGCCCCTGGCAATGGGACCTTGCCATGCCACAAAGGACAAGGATCCAGGCAGTCCTGATGAGACTTGTTAAGCTAGGGTCAGTTGGCAGGGGAGGGGACTCCCCCATTCAGTGGACTATGGGAAGGGGTTAAGGGAAAAGAGGCAAGGAGTGTGGAACTGGGAGGAGATCAGGGAAGGGATGACAATCGATATATAACATGTAAAAAATAAAATAAAATAATAGAGAGAGAGAAAAGGAGGGTTAGTAAAAGAGGTTGGAACAAATTTTAATTATTAATCTTTTCCTAACATAAACCTTATCACACATAAACTTGCCAACTGTTCAAAGAGGTGAACTCACCAGGAGCTGTGGCTGGATGAATCGTAAATAATACTCACCTTCATAGCAAGAAACAGCAAGAATGAGTAAGAGAAAACATAGGCTCAGCCTCATGGTGCTCAGTTTGCTTTCAGACTTAGCAAATATGAGCAAATGGACTCTACCAGAGCCTGTGGAGACCAGGGATATTTATACATGGTGAGGCTTACAGGTCCTGCCCTCAAGCAAATGAGCTCAGAAAGCCTGTGTAGGCCCTCCTTCTGTGTCACTGAGGGCTAATCCCCTCACCCCATCCATCCTGTTGGGCTCTAGCCCAGAAGAATAACCTCGTGGGATCATTACTCTTCCTTCAGGTGACTTTCACATTAACCAGGAAACAGTCTGTGGTGTTTCAGTTTACCTTTGAGCTTTTGATTATTGCTCTTGATTTCTCTCCTGATCAACAGGCACAGGTGGCTTCTGACATCAGGGTGACCTTCTCTAGGGCATAGAACCTCCAAATACCAGCCCTGGAAATGAGAGCTTTGCAATTGGACTCTGCCATCACTCATACAAATCCCAGCATAGAACTACATCAAAAGATCAGGAAGATCTGAAGAAACAGCCACAACACATTGGAAACAAATAGCAAAATACACTCCAAATTAGTTAAAGAAGGAAACATTGGATAAGAGAAAGTAAAAATTATAGAGCATAAAGCATAGAAAATACCAATGAAACAAAGACACAGCTCTAAAAAAACTAAACCAAAGAAATACATATGTAGACTAACATAGAGAAAAAATGAAAAAAAAATCTGAAAGAAACTATGGAACGAAACGGGAGCCATTACCAGTTATACCATTGAGGAAAATAAAACAAAAAGGCCTGGCTTGTGTCAACAAATGTCATAATCCAAATGCAGGAACCATTTATGAATATATATATATATATATATCTTACCAATATAGAATCATGAAGTATTAAAAAAAACTTGAATAGACAACAATGTGTGATTGGAGCGTATATCTAACAAAAATTCCTAACAATGAATAATAAGTCCATAAGAAAATGGCTTTACTATTGAATTCTATCAAACATTTGCATAATTAAGATTATTGTTATTTTTTTGCAAAACTTCACTTTAGGTAATTGATACTTGTTGGTATAATGTTCTTTTGAAATGTATACACCTTACCCTTGTTCATTCAATACTGATTTCTCCCCCCACCACTCTCTGGTTTCAATCCAGATACTGCATTGTGATACTATTCTAAGCATCCTGTATCAACTGTGTGTAAACAGGCCAAAATAAAGCAACTAGCTACAGTGTTGTGCAATGGGAGGAGCCAGAGGACAAGAAAGAGAGGAGGAGCCGGAGGGCAGGAAATGAGTGGGAAGAGAAGGGGCAAGAGGAGAGCTAAGAGAGGAGCAGAGCTGGAAGAGAGATCTTGGAACTACGTGGAGATGGACTGGACATAATATATCATTAAAAGCATGTATAATGTGGGAAATCTAAATGGTAGGAAACTATGAGGGCTTGGAGGTTTAGGATGGAGTAACTATTGTCCAGCATTGTGTTCTCGGTTAACTAAATAAACCCAGTCTCTGTGTGGTGATTTGGGTATACAGCTGTTTAGGACTAACAGCAGCATTAACAGAAGATAAATCAATAGAAAATATTAATCACTGATTACAACAGATTCTCAAATATTCTACGAGGTCAGCATTTCTGTAATCCAAACTAACACAAAGGTCCACTCACATGCACAGACAGATGAAACCCACAAAACTCCAATATCCTCGATGAACATTGTTGTAAAAATACTCATCAAAATTTCAGTGGGGGATCCAAGATGGCAGCGACAAGCATGCATATTATCTGAGGCGTAGAGGATCTGAAACTCTGAAATTGGTGAGTGGAGTTGCAGCTGCAGCCAGTACATCAACATTGAGGCATCCTGCCTGAGAGGAGACTACCCATGAGCTGAGACCATTTGGATCCAGGTCATCCTCGGACTTCTCAGGGGACTGAGAGGGGTGAATATTCAATCCTCCTGCACTTCCCTTTGTCGGGCCTCCCTCCTCAGTGGAGGCAGCCCACAGTGCCAGCTGCTCCTAGCACAGAACTCCATGCTCGGTGCTCGGTATCTGAGACAGAGAAGGTGAGCCTCCCAGTTCCTGATGGCGGACTGCCAGCTATACCGGCCTTCTTGTCCTGTGCCCGTGAGCAGCTCTACGGGCTCCCCAGGGCCTCCCAGCAGGCATCTGTACAGGCCTCCCAGTTCTGCGGCTGTGGCTGGACTCCCAGTGGGCTGCTGTACCATCCTCTCAGTTCTGCGGCTGCAGCACCAATGAGCTGACAGATCTCCTACACTTGCATTTGCCCTGGCAGGCCCAAATCTCAGAGTAGAGAACATGGTGAATCCTTGTGCTTTCCAGTTAGGTCTGCCAGAGAGTGAGTGCGCCTTCAAGTGAGTGTGTGCAGACCCCAGGTCCAACATCCTTAGTCATCAGGGAGATGCAAATCAAAACAACCCTGAGATTTCACCTCACACCCATCAGAATGGCTAAACTCATGTGACAACACATGCTGAAGAGGATGTGGAGGAAGGGGAACTTTCTTCCACTGCTGGTGGGGATGTAAACTTGTACAACCACTTTAGAAATCAATCTGGCACTTTCTCAGACAATTAGGAATAGCGCTTCCCCAAGATCCAGCTATACCACTCCTAGGCATATATCCAAACTATGCTTAAGTATACAACAAGGACATTTACTCAACCATGTTTGTAGCAGCTTTGTTTGTAATGGCCAGAATATAGGAACAGCACAGTTGTCCTCAACAAAGGAATGGATACAGAAACTGTGGTACATTTACACAATGGAATACTACTCAGCAATTACAAACAAGGAAATCATGAAATTTGCAGGCAAATAGTGGAAACTAGAAAAGATCATCCTGAGTGAAGTATTTCAAAAGTAGAAAGGCACACATGGTATATACTCACTCCTTAGTGGATTCCAGACATACAATATAGGACAAACATATTAAAATCTGTACACCTAAAGAAGCTAATCAAGAAGGAGGACTCTGTGTAAGATGCTCAATCCTCATTCAGAAAGGCAAAAAGGATGGGCATTAGAAGAGGGAGAAACAGGACAGGAGCCTACCACAGAGAACCTCTGAAAGACTCTACCCTGCAGGGTATCAAAGCAGATGCTGAGACTCATAGCCAAACTTTTGGCAGAGTGCACAGAATCTTATGGATAGAAATACCTGGAGGGGACAGGAGCTCCATAAGGAGAGCAACAGAACCAAAATATCTGGACACAGGGTTGTTTTCTGAGACTGATACTCCAACCTAAGACCATTCATGGAGATAACCTGCAAAGATGTAGCCCATGGCAGTTCAGTGTCCAAGTGGGTTTCCCTAGTAAGGGGAGCAGGGACTGTCTCTGACATGAACTGAGTGGCTGGTTCTTTTACCACCTCCCCCTGATCAGGGAGCAGCCTTGCCAGGCCACAGTGGAGGACAATGCAGCCAGTTCTGATGAGTGCTAATAAGCTAGGAAGGGGAGGAGGACCTCCCCTATCAGTGGACTTGGAGAGGGGCATGGGAGGAGATGAGGGAGGGAGGATGAGATTGGGAGGGAATGAGAGAGGGAGCAACAGCTGAGATAGAAAGTGAATAAACTGTAATTAATATAATAAATAAAATAAAATTTCAGCAAACAAAATCCAAAGCACACTGGAATGATGAAAAGATTCATTGTTGTCAAAGCTGTTTCAAGAAGCACGCAATATATGCAGATCACTAGGCATGATATGTTACATCAGTATAATGAAGTAGAAAACCCCTTAATCGTCCTACTACATGCAGAAAGGGCATCATTTAAAGCTTCAGAAGAACACTTTTGGGCTGGCAAAATAGTTCATCAAAGAAAAAAGCTTGCCACCAAGCCTGATGACCTGACCTGAGTTTCCTGAGTTTTCTTTCTTTCTTTCTTTCTTTCTTTCTTTTTTTTCTTTCTTTCTTTCTTTCTTTCTTTCTTTCTTTAAATAATTTTTATTTATTTTTTTATTAATCACAGGTTATTTACTTTGTATCCCAGCTGTATCCTGCTCCCTCATTCCCTCCAAATCCTACCTTTCCTCCCTTATCTCCTCCCTGCCCTTTCCCAAGTCCACTGATAGGGGAGGTCCTCCTCCCCTTCCATTTGACCCTAGCTTATCAGGTATCTTTAGGACTGGCTGCAATGTCCTCCTCTGTGGCTTAGCAAGGCTGCTTCTTCCTTGGGGGATATGGAGGGGAGGTCAAAGAGCCAACTAGAAATAGTCCCTGTTCCCCTTACTACTGAGTTTTTATAACTGTGATCCACATGGGATCACAGTGAAAGGAGAGAACTGTCTCCCACTGATTGTCCTCTGACCTTTACATGCTTACATGACATATGTGTGCCCTCACATACACATACACATATGCATAAATAATGTCATACTAATTTTTAGATTAACAGTTCTTTATTATAAAACATGGAGTGATCTATGCATTAAAAAATGTAGCTCATGATGAAAAGACTGCTGATAATAAGGCAAAGACAAACATCTTCGTGAAGGAGGAATAGTTGAAAGCTTTCCTGTCACATCCTGTAACGAATGGTGTCACTTTCTGTGTTTACTGAACGTGTGGGTGTCCTACACACAGCAGGCATACATAGAAAAGACACAGGCAGCCATACTGGAGAGAGGACAAGACACTGTCAGTGTCTGAAGATGCCACATCTTATATGTAGACACAAAGATTTTTTATTAATTTTTTATTTTTTATATTAATTACAGTTTATTTGCTTTGTATCCCAGCTGTAGCCCCCTCCCTCATTTTCTTCCAATCCCACCCTCCCTCTCTCCTCTCCTCACTGCCCTTCTCTAAGTCCACTGATAGGGGAGGTCTTCCTCTTCTTCCATCTGACTCTAGCTTATCAGGTCTCACCAGGACTGACTGCAATCTCCTCCTCTGTGGCCTAGCTAGGCTGCTCCTTCTACGGGGGGCTGGGAAGGTTGAAGAGCTAGCCTCAGAGTTCATGCCAGAGACAGTTCCTGTTCCCCTTTCTAGGGAAGCCACTTGGGTACTGAGCTGCCATGGGCTACATCCGAAGCAGGGGTTCTAGGTTATATCCATGCATGGTCCCTGGTTGGAGAAACAGTCTCAGAAAAGACCCCTGTGCCCAGATACATTTGGTCCTTGTGGAGCTCCTGTCCTCTCTCGGTCTTACTAACTCTCTCTTCTTTCATATGATTCCCTGCACTCTGCCCAAAGTTTGGCCATGAGTCTCAGCATCTGCTTTGATATACTGCTAGATAGAGTCTTTCAGAGGCCCTCTATGGTAAGCTTCTATCCTGCTTCTCGTTTTCTCTTACTTCCAATGTCCATCCCACTTGTCTTTCTAAGTGAGGATTGATCTTCTTAGCCTGGGTCTTCCTTCATGTTAGCTTCTTTAGGTGTAAAAATTATAGTATGCTTATCTTATCTTATATATCTAAGTGAGTATATACCATGTGAGACACAAAGATTCTACCAGAAAAGTTACACTTTATAAATCAGCTGAGCAGGTCTTCCAGGGACAAACTGCATACAGCGGTGGTGACAGTAAACACCAACAACCAGTTATCTGAACTACAGGTTAGTAATTAATTCTATTTTTGAAAGTATAAAAATATAACAGCAAGATGAAGTTTAACTGAGGATTAAAATCCTAAAAATATAAAGCTGTCAGGCAATGGTGGCACTCGTCTTTAATCCCAGCACTTGGGAGGCAGAGGCAGGCAGCCTGGTTTACAGAGTGAGGTCCAGGATAGCCAGGGAGACATACAAAAACCAAAATAAATAAATAAAAAATAAAGCAGGAGAACAGGATGTGGCAGCAGGGGTGAAACGATGTCCTTGTCTTCGGGACAGAAGGCCACACACCTCTGTTTTTTCAGGCCAGTGCTTGCCTGTATTGTCCCTGCAGGCCATCCATTCAAGGCCCCTTTCTTTCTATGCAAAACTCCACTTTTATAACAAGTATTATTGTTACCCCATGCCCATGACTGCTGCTGTGAAGGCCAGTGACTTACCAGGGTGCCTGCCATCTACTTGCTGGTGAAAAATGGAGTCCACTCATGTAGTGTCAAACATTTCCATGAAAAACACTGAGATGAGAACTTCACCACAGAAGTATGTATGTGAGGTGCTGACTCTATCAACTAGGCTGAATTACACACTTCAGAATATGGTCCTATAACAATATCTACATTATACTATATAATTTATAGTTCATTTATCCATTGGTAACAATATAAAATACGCTCTAAAGGATTTTAGATGTGTGCAGTACCATGCCACTGTGCTGTGGGACTATTAACATGACAGTAGCACACACAATTTTCAGAAGAGAAATTACTTGCAAATTTTGTAAAGAAAACATATAAAAATTTTACATATATCCAGGAACATGGGTCAAATTATCTTTTCCTTTCTAAGTCAATGGTTTAGTTCCAAGAATAGGCAATTTCTGTTTCTCTTTTTCTGTAGATTATAAAACAGAAGCAGGGATTTCAGTGGAATCCTATGGACCTGTAGTAACTAGATGTTTTGACCTTACGTATACAAGCCTTCCTTCCTTCTGTCATCTCTCTCTTCTTTCCTTTCTTCCTTTTATCCTCCCACTCTCCCTCCTTCCTTCTTCTCTTCCTTGCTTCCTTCCTTTCCTTTTGTATATTTGTGTGCTGCAGTGTACAAGTATGGATCAGAGGACAATTTTTTCCTTCTATGGTATGTGCCCCAGGTCTTGAGCTCAGATGGTTGGTCTTGGCCACAAATACCTTTATCATCCTGCCAGCACTACTTATTTCTCCTAAAATAAAATTTCATGAGTCACTGCAAGGGGCAACAGTCTTGGAGATATTATGATGAGAGTACTGCCTGACATCTCTGCCATGTCTATTTATTTTATCAACTGACATATATTCTAGTCCTCAGCCAATATTTTTTAAATCAAATTTTTATTTTTTATATTAATTACAGTTTATTTACTTTGTATCCCAGCTGTAGCCCCCTTCCTCATTCCCTCCCAATCCCATCCTCCCTCCCTTATCTCCTCCCTGCCCCTCTCTAAGTCCACTGATAGGGGAGGTTCTTCTCCCCTTCCATCTGACCTTAGCTTATCAGGTCTCAGGACTGGCTTCAATGTCCTCCTCTGTGGCCTGGCAAGGCTGCTCCTCCCTTGAGTAGGGAGTTCAAAATCCAGCCACTGAGTTCATGTCAGAGACAGTCCCTGTTCCCCTTACTAGGGTACCCACTTGGAGACTAGTAGCTGTCATGGGCTACATCCTTTACAGACATTTTGGATGCTTTCATTATGAAAATGGGCACATCACTGAGAAAGACTTATCTCAAGATGTCTCTACTATTAAATGTTGCATGACATCTCAAGTAGCCAACTTTACTTATGTGTCAGTATCTGAGATTTTCCAGAAGCCTGGAGCAGGACAACCATCACTGTTATTCCACATCTTATTTAATTCCTGGACAGAGCCTGAGACTGAATCATCCTTGCATTATGGTTTTAAAGCAGATGAGACATAAAACCTGTCCTGCAGAAGTGAAGGAACCTGGTTGCCTGCAGTTCCTGAACTCCACTGGAATCTGAGCAAGTCATGCCTGGAACGAGAAAAATTCAGACTAGAAACTCGAAAGCCCTGAGCTTTGTGGGTCCCCTGATTGTCTCTTCAAACACTGTTTCACACACAAGCCTTTTCTCCGCACAGTTACCAGTAATCACTCTCCATTGATTAGCCACCATGTGTGTGGATCACAGTCTCTTCAGTGTGGTGTTAGTACCTAGTGTGGGATAGTTTTTATGACTGGAAACCGCTTAAGTGGCCTGTGGTCCAGCAGGTGCCAGGGCATAGACATAAGTCTGGGACACAGAGTAGAGCCTTTTCACATCCTGGTCAAGGATGCAGTGTCCCATTGACTTTTCAAGGCCTTTACTTGACTGGAGGTTGAAGATCCTGCCTTGGGCAACCATCTGTGAGGACCCATGAAGGAAGGCTCACATGTACTCTCTGGAGAAGTCAGCTTTGTTCTTGGCAACTTGTTCTGCTGATTGAAGGAAAGAACAACATCGTTAGTGATCACACAGAAAAGCGCACTGGTGGATAATCAGAGCACACACCTGCCTGACACTCCTGCTAATTCTCTTGTTTGAACTCTACTGTGTCAGCCAACTATTCTTCTCTTGTTCCTTTTTCCTTCAACTTGTCCCGTTGTCCCTAAGTGATCTTGGTTTTGCAACACAAGACGTGTCATTACCTTACTCTCATGGGTCCGTGTTTCATGTCATACTTGACCTTGGTGATAGCAACTGTCTTTGGGTCCCTCACCTTTCCCCAGTGACCAATCTCTTTGTTTTGGATTCTTAAAAAACGTACAATCACATTAGTGTTTTTATTCTCAATGAAAGAAGTGTGATGTGAGCAAAATTAAGCAGTTTTTACACTTTCACATAAGCTTGAAGAACAAAATATAATAAAATTCTGTATTTTATTTCTTAAAAATTCTTCCACTAAATTGTTCTTTTGCAACTTTGTAGATGTATATAACACTTGCTGACTGACCTCACCCTGCTCTCATGCTTTCCTCTCGCTCGTGCCCTCCTCTTCCTTACAAGTCTCTCTCTCACGTTCATGTCTTGTTTCTTTATTTTGAGAGCCATGTAGTTGAACCTGGGATATCTATGTGAGCAGGGTTTGGAGTGACCCCAGTCCTGTTTAGAAAATTCTTCCCTCTGCCTGTGTCTTCACATGTGTTTTCTTCCTTTTTCATTGTGCAGTTTCAGAGTTTTGCGTTTTATGTAGAAGTCTTTGATCTACTTGGAGCTGATTTTTGGGTAGGAAATGGAGTCCTTCTTTGCAGACAACAGGATTCTATAAATGAAAGACCCCAGTGACTCCACCATAATATAATTGAGTACAATAAACTTCATAAACTTGATAAAAGTCTTAGCTCTGCAAAGTAGTAGAATATAAAATTAACACATAAAGTCATCAGCATTCCTATAGAGACAATGTACTGAGAAATAAATTATAGAAACAATCCCACCCATAGCATATGCTTAAGAAAAAGAACTTGCCAATAAAAAAGACTACACAATGAAATTAATCATGCCAAATTTTTAAAATGTATTTCCATACATGTACAACAGCCATTCTGAAGTTGTAGACCTTCTAACTAGAGTTTATCCTTTTTTTATGAAATATGATTTAAAGTACTTGTCCACCACAGTAAAAAGTAACAATCTCCAGCAGACTTAACACTATAAAAATTTAGGTTCATATTTACTTTCATGATTCACGTGTCTTTCACCTGTGTTCAGTCATACCTCATCCCCTAACATTGATCCTTTCACATTTACTTTTTCTCTTGCTTTCAAAATAAAATACCTTGGAATATGTAATAACAGTGTATTTTAATGAATAATTTCAATAATTGGAAACTATTTTTAATTTTAACGACTATCTTCAAGGGGCATACAACTCACCTATTAAAGTATACAGTACAGTAAAGCAAAGATTGAAGCAATGGCAACCCACGGACAAGCCCAACTTGAGGCCCACCCCATGGGAGAGAACCAACCCTTTACATTAGTAATGATACTCTGCTCTGCTTGCAGACAGGTCCTTAGTATAACTGTTTCTTGAGAGGCTTCACCCAGCAGCTGATGGGAACAGATGAAGAGACCCAAAGACCAAACTTGGGAAGTTTTGTGGAAGAATGGGAGGAAAGTTTGATGGAGTTAGAGGGCTGAAGGACACCACAAGAAGACCTACAGAGTAAACTAACCTGAGCTCATGAAGGCTTACAGAGCCTGAACCACCAGCCAAAGAGCATGCATGGGCTGGACCTAGGCCCCCTACACATATGTAGCAGATGTGTAGCTTGGTCATCATGTGGGTCCCCTAACAACTGGAATTGAGCATGTCTCTGACTCTGTTGCTTGCCTTTGGATCCCTTTCCCCTAGCTGGGCTGCCTTGTCTGGCCTCAGTGGCAGAGTATGACGTGAGTCCTGCTGCAACTTGATGTGCCAGGGTGGGTTGGTGCCCATGGAAGGTCTCCCCTTCTCTGCGAAGAAAGAGAAAGCAAAAGGGGTGAAGAAGAAATAAAGGTAGGACTAGGAGGAAAGGAAGAGGGGCTGAGATCAGGCTGTAAAGTGATAAATAAATATACACAGTGGTTTTCCTAGAGACTCATACTCCAACCAAGTACCAGGCATGGAGATAACCTAGAACCCCTGCACAGATGTAGCCCATGGCAGTTTAGTGTCCAAGTGGGTTACATTGTGATGGGAAGAGGGACTGCCTCTGACATAATCTGATTGGCCTGCTCTTTGATCACTTCCCCCTGAGTGGGGAGCAGCCTTACCAGGCCACAGAAGATGACAATGTAGCCAGTCCTGATGTGATCTGATAGACTAAAATCAGAAGGAAGGAGAGGAGGACCTCCCCTATCAGTGGACTTGAGGAGGGGCATGATGGAGAAGGGGGAGGGAGGGTTAGACTGGGAAGGGAGGAAGGAGGGGCTTATGGGGGATACAAAACGAATAAAGTGTAATTATTAAATTAAAAAGAGAAAAAATATAAAAAGAATATCTTGAAATAGACTTAACTAAGGAAATGAAAGGCCTCTTTAACACACTTTAAGACACTAAAGAATAAAATTAAGCAAAAAGCTAGAATATGGAAAGACCGCCAATGTTCACCAATTGGGAGATTTAATGTTGTAAAAATGGCCTTCCTACCAAAAGCAATCTACAGATTTAATGCAATTCCAATTAGAATCCTAATGAAAATTTTACAGAAATAGAAAAACAACAAACTCACAATTGAGTTGAAATCTCAAAAATTCCCCAATAGCTAAAGCAACCTTAGCAAAAAGAAGAGGGAAGGAGGTTCTACAAAACCTGACTTCACACTTTACTATAGAGCCATAGTACTACAAATAGCATGAAACTAGCCTAAAGCAAACTATAGATCAGTGGTTCTCAACCTTCCTAATCATGTGACCATTTAATGCAGTTTCTCACATTATAGTGTCCTCCAACTATAAAATTATTTCGTTGCTACTCGAAAACTGTAAATTTGCTTCTTTTATGAATCATACTGTAAATACCTGATTTTCAGGATATCTAATATGAGACTCCTGTGAAAGGGTGGTTCAACTCCCTAAGGGGCTGTGACCTGCAGGTTGAAAACCACTGCTGTAGATCAATAGACCAGAATAGCAGACCCAGAGACAAGCCCATGTAACTTCAGCCACCTATATTTTTTAAATTAAGTTTTCTCTTTTTCCTAATTAACTTTTTGAAAGCTGCATAGATGAATAGTGTATTTATATAATTCCCATCCCACCTTAGCCCCTCCAACTTGACCTCTTCTCTTCCAGTCCTCTAAAATTTATGACCTGTCCTTCCTTAATTGTTATCATTACATTTATATATAAATATATATTGACAAGGATGCCAAAATTATCCATTGGAGAAAATACAAAATCTTCAACAAATGGTACTGGAAAAACTGCTTGTGTACATATAAAAAACAGAAATTAGATTTTAGTATGGGACATGTTCTCAACATAGAATATAAGTCTATATGATACTTCAACCAAGGACCATTCATGGAGATAACCCAGAACCCTTGCACAGATGTAGCCCATGGCAGCTCAGTATCCAAGTGGGTTCCCTAGTAAGCAGAGTGGGCTGTCTCTGACATGAACTCATGGCTGGCTCTTTGGTCACCTCCCCCTGAGGAGAGGAGCAGCCTTGCCAGGGCACAGAGGAAGACAATGCAGCTAGTCATGATGAGACCTGATAGGCAAGGATCAGAGGGAGGGGGAGGAGGACCTCCCCTATCAGTGGACTTGGGGAGGAGCACGGGAGAATAGTCAGGGAGGGTCATATTGGAAGGGGACAAAAGAGGGGGCTACTGCTCGGATACAAAGTGAATAATTTGTAAGAAATAAAAAAATTAATTTAAAAAATGGAAAAAACTTGAGAAAAATTAACAATTAACAGTGATTTCTGTAGATGGTAGAAATTAATATATTCTCTCTTAAACTTAAATATTTTGAAAAAGCTGTCCATGGCAAGTAAATTTTCCCCTCCTTATGATGGGTGTAATAGTTCCTTCTTTCAAGATGCTTGTTTATATCAAGACAGAGTCAAACAGATTATATAGCTGTTTGAACTTGATAGTACAAGAGAAAATAAGAAAAAAAGGAGGGAGAGAAGAAGAAAAAGGAAACAGGAGAAATCTTTAATATTCACAAAACTATGATGACAATATAATCTTACACTGCAATGATTATTTTTTTCTCTCTTTTTTTATTCTTTATTAATTACACTTTATTCACTTTGTATCTCCCCTGTGGTTCCCTCCCTCCTCCCATCCCAATCCCTCCCTTCCTCCACCCTCTGCATGCATGCCCCTCCCTAAGTCCACTGGTAGGGGAGGTCTTTTTTTCCTTTCTTCTGATCCTAGCCAATTAGCTCTCATCAGGAGTGCCTGCATTGTCTTCTTCTGTGGCCTGGTAATGTTGCTTCTCTCTCAGGGGGAGGTAATTAAAGAGCAGGCCAATCAGTTAAGTTGCAACACATTTTGGGGTCCCTCTTTCCTGAAGACATGTGTCATTACTCCAGCAATGAAATGCTTGCATCCACAACTCAGTGTCCTGTTGGAGTAAATAAAACTGTCTCCAGGTGAGAGTCTCTGTTTTAGCAAAGGAAATACTTGCAGAGCTTCTCCACAGCTCCTCAAATATCCCTACAGAATGCAGAGTCACAAATGTGGTGGTGACTACAGTAGGAATATTCTGGCTTTGAGGAATCAGAAGGTACTAACAGAATGAAGATGTTGACATAGAGAGCTGATGAAGTACATCAACTGTATCATGGGTAAAAGACTTAATATCTGACCACATTTATCAGGCAATGAGACATTGTGCACCCTTCAGGATTTGGAGTTGGGGCCCAAGGAGAATGAGTCACTGGTGGCTCTAGCTGACTGCACCCTCTGATTCCAAATCCAGCTTCTGTCCCAGCACATGGTGTGTCTGGTTGAGTACCCCTTCTGGGGAAAGTGGACATTGAGTTGCCTGAGCACTGGATGGAGAAGGCTAAACAACCTTTCTCTTTCCATGCATACATGAGCATTAGATCCTAAATTCTCATCCAGGAAAGTTCAGGAACTTACATAGACATTTGTTTTTAGAGCTGGGACTGATACCTGCCTCTCCTAAAGGATTCTATTTTCCCTAACTTCTGCTTCCAAGCAAAGATGGTGACAAACCACATCATATGCTCAGTGGAATCTTTGTTAAAGTTAATTTATGAACCCCTGATCAATCATACAATTATCCACGAATCATCTATTCTATGACTGTAGTATAAAGACAAAGACTGTATGGGCCACAACCTGAAGTCACCACATCCTGGACATTTTGTGTAGAGGTCTTCAGAGAAAGCCATGGATTCACAGGAAGGGAATATCACTGGAAATGTAGAGACAAGAGAAGATGATGACATGACCTATTTTTGACGTGGCTAAGGGAAGGCAAAGGGAAGATCTTTCTGCTCAGAATTGCTTCATCAGGGCAGGAAGGAGGGTATTTTGTTCAGAAAAAGTGTCATGTAGAAAACTGTGATGTGTCTACAAGGTGGTCACAAGGCAGAGCACTGGATCCAAGGCCACAGGATCCAGCTGAGCCACAATGTCAACATCCCTGAGGTGAAGTCAAGGAGGAAGAAAGAGCTGACTGTACACTTTGTTCCAGGGACCTGTCTTTGTACCCTGGTCCTGCCAGGTAGCATTTGTGTCATGAGGATGTTTATCTAAAAATCCCTCTCACGTGTCACTAGGTTGAATGCAACAATACAGGCACCTCAGAACCCTGTTGTTTCCAGATTTACTCCAGAAAGTTCATGTTTTTTCCTGGTAATGCCGTTTATTTTTTTGTCTCTTTTTATTCTCCCAAGTGCCCTGGATGGTGGAATAAAATCTGTATAGAATATAGGGTCTACAAAGAGGTGAAATCATGGCACCATTTTTCATTTAACAAACTAAATCCACTATCAAGCAAATGACATAGTTCATTTTACTTTATCTCTGAACAAAGTATTACGTATGCAGACCACATTTTCATTATCCAATCACCTGCTGTTGGGTACTCATGCTCATTCATTACTACATTATTGCTGCCGATGGCAGCGCAAATATTTCTTCAGAGTATTTTATTCATATACCCAGAAGCGGTATAGTTGGGCCATATGTCAGTCCTTTTTGTAAAACACTCCACATTAACGGTAATACTACTCAAATTCTATCACCAGTGTACAAGGGTTCCTTTTTACATACACCCTCACTGGTTTTTGTGGTCATTTGTTGTTTTGTTGATGGCCTTTCTGTCTAGATTGAGAGGGAATCTGAATTCAATTTTAATTTGCGTTTCCCTGTTGGTTAGGATACTGAACCTGCTTTCAGATACTTGTTTGAATATTTGTATATCATTTTTGCAGATCTGTGTTTAGTTCATTAGCCCATTTATTGAAAAGATGATTGGTTTTATTAATGTATAATTTCTGCAGCTCTATATATTCTAGAGGTAGACCAATAGAATCTATAATCAACAATATTTTCCCCACATTCTTTAAATTGCATCTTTACTCCAGAGATTGCTTTATATTAAAATGTTTTTCAGTTTCATTCAGTTTTGTTTGTCAGTTCTTGGGATTATTTCTTGTTTCAGTGGAGTACTTTTCAGAAGTCACTACCTATTTTGTGTGTGTGTGTGTGTGTGTGTGTGTTTTGGTTGTTGGCTCTCTAGTGTAATGTGAGGCCAGGTGTTGTGATCTAGCCAGCGCTATTCCTTTAATGCTTAGGATTTCTTTGGTTATTTGAAGTCTTTTGTATTCCATATTAATTTTAAGATTCCCAATACTCTCCCAATTCTGTGGTGACTGTCACTAGGACCCTGATTAGGGTTGTGTTGAATCTGAAGATCACTCTGGTACTAGCCATTTACACAGTAGTGATTATGTCAATTCATGATCATAGGAGGCCTTTTCATTTGCTAGTGTCTCCCTCAAATTCTTCACTTTCCCTACATTCTTGCCTGAATGTCTTCTAATTTCTTCTCTTGATGGTAGCCATATGACAAAGATAAGCTAGTATCTCAAAATAGATTTCCTTTGTACAGTACAGACTGAGCCGTTTCTTTGGCCTAAGTCAATTCTTAGTTACACAAAATGAGTGCATTATTTAATGTCAGGATTATTTCTGACATCTTTCTTTCCATCATAGAGAGGGAGCAGAAGATGCCAAGAACAACGGTTGTTTGTGATGACAGGAAAGAGCCATGTGTTTACCTAGGTGTGTGCTTTCATTTGCTAGTTCACAGCCAGCGTCCCTCAGTCATAATCAACCCTGAAACAGAACATTGTGTTTTTGCCCAAGACTTAAGGTGATCTACATAATGCCTCAGACCTTAATAAAGTTAGCTTGTCATTTGCTGGAGGCTCCCTTTGGGACATCTCATTGAGTTTTAAAAAAAATCACTTTGCATCTTGGCCACAGCCCTATCCCTCCTAATCTGCCTGTCCCACTCTCAGATTTATCGAAATTATACCTGATTTCTCAACAGAGACTTTAAAAACTAGAAGGTCCTGGACAGATATGCTACACACACTAAAAGACCGCAGATGTTAGCCCTGACTACTATACCCAGCATAACTTTTAAATCAACATAGCTTGGGAAAACAAGATATTTCACACAAAACAAATTTAAACAATAGGCATTTGTAAATTCCAACCCAAGGAGGTTAACTACACCCAGGAAAACGCAGGAAATCAATATTCGCACATCAGTAAATCCAAAATAAGGTAAGCACACACACCGCACACACACACACACACACACACACACACACACAACCATCACAAATATCAAAATTACATGATAAACAATCATTGGTCATTTATATCTCTCAACATCAATGGGCTTAATTCCCCAATAAAAAGACACAGGCTAACACAATGGATGGAAAAACTGGATCCATCAGTCTGCTCTATACAAGAAACACACCTCAGCAATAAAGATAGAGATTATCTCAGAGTAAAGGGCTGACACATGTTTGTTTTTTTTTTCCAAGAAAACAGACCCAAAGAGCAAACTTACAAAGTCATTCTAGTACCTAATAAAATAGACTTTCAACCAAAATTAATTAAAATAGATTGGGAAGGACACTTCATACTCATCAAAGGAAAAATTCACCAAGATGATGTCTCAATTCTGAACATCTATGCCTTAAATGCAAGGGCACCTGCATTCATAAAAGAGACATACTAAAGCTTAAATTACACATTAAACCTCACACATAAATAGTGAGAGAATTCAATACCCAACTGTCACTAATGGGCAGATCATTGAGACAGAAACTAAACAGAAATAATGAAAGTAATAGATGTCATGTACCAAATGGATCTGACAGACGTCTACAGAACATTTCACCCAAACACAAAAGAATATACATTCTTCTCAGCCCTTCATGGAACCTTCTCCAAGACTGACCATATACTTGGTCACAAAGGAAGCCTCAACTAATACAAAAAAATAATTGAAATAACCCCTTGTATCTTATCAGACCACTATGGACTAAAGCTAGATTTCAACACCAACAGAAGCAAAAAAAAAACAAAACCTACAAACTCTTGGAAGCTGAACAATTCTCTTCTATGCTTCTTTAAAAAGACAGAGTCTGGGACATAAAAAAGCTACAGTGTGCAACACCCTTAGGATGGTAATTAACAAGGAGTGGGTGCTAGGTACATGTGAGCTGCTCCCCATTATTTTAGAGAATGGTGAAGTATGTTTGTGATAAACCCTGAATGACTACCAGGAGCCCAGAGCATCAGAGAAGCACAGTGTCCTGGCTCCAAGTTTTCATTCTTAGCTTAATGCGCAGAGCTGGCACTCCATGACTGGAAAGGAACACTATGGCCTTGATTCCACTGTGCTGTGTAGACCTGGCACTGGCCCATGAGCAAGACCCACAGTTTTCTGATCAAGACTTTTGCTTTTTGCCAATTTGCTTCTCCTTGATACCCCTGAGTCATTTTGAGCTGAAATATTAAGGCCATCTCCATTTCCTCAAGTCCAGGCTTCCTGGCCTTTTCCTCTGAGCTTCTTTGAATTCCCAGGCCACAGTGTCTCCCTCACCCTCAGAGCTTTATCTTGACATTTGTAAGACTTCCTTACAAATGCCACTTCCTTCCCCTTCTTGCTCCTTGAAGTTTTTTGAAGCTCCTTGTTCATTTCTCATACGGCAATAGCAAAAGTCAGTTACATGTGACAGTGTAATTGGCTTTCAGGAAGCAAATGTGTTGTTTTATATTGAATGCTCTATTGATTTATAATGAATGCTTATTTTTTACTTCTAGGTGTGATTAGGAAGCAAATGTCATTAAAGCTTTGAAATTAAGTAAAGTGAACAGCCAGTCCCAAATAAATCCAGGTAACGTCTAGGGCACTAATTTTTACTTTGCTGAGCCAGGTCTTTGTGTTCAGGAAGGGAGGAGCTAGAGATAGTCTTTGTCATATTCTCTAACCTGGTTCATGTAGAGCCAAAAACTATCAGCCAGATTTGGAAGGTCTCTGTCTGGCTTGGGATAACTTTGCTTGGAACCTTGGGATTTACACAGTCTGACATTGCAAAATTAAATGGGGTTCAACATTTAATCCTTTTCCAATGTAATAGCTTGCTTGATTAATTGAGTGCCTATGCTGCTTCCCAGTGAGTTATCCTGGTGAGATTTTAGCACCCCACTTTCTCCTTTAAACATGTCATGCTGACAAAAAAATAAACACAGAAGCCTCAGAATTAAATGACATCTTACTATCAGATGGAGCAGATATCTGCATGATATTCCACACAGATGAGAAAGAATACACACTTGATAGAAGATGGTGGCACCAAGCACATATGGTACCTGAGTCTCGAAAATGTTACCCTAGATCCTTAAAGCTGCAAGTTAAAGAGTTACCTTAGTTTGGGTTGGAGCCTAGACTTTAATGGCTAAGCCCTCTCTCCAGTCCTATACAATAAAAGAACCTCCACAATATCACCATCCTTGATTTCAAGCTGTACTACAGAGCTATAGTAATAAAAAAAACACATGATATTTGCATTAAAACAGCCACATTGATCACTAGAGTTGAATCAGAGAACCAGACATAAATCCACACATCTATAAACACCTGTTTTTTTTTTTTTTTTTTTTTTTTTTTATAAAGAAGCTAGAAATATACAATCGAAATAGGAACATGTCTTCAGCAAATGGTGCTGGTCTAATTGGATGGATCAGAAACTGTAGGGCAAGGGAGTGATCTGGCTACTGACTGAAAATCTTCCTAGACAAGAGGAGGCATCCTGGGAGCTAGGAACCCACAGTTCCAGGTCCCCATGAATGGCTCCTTGGTCCAAGAGACATACACGGTCCTACTCTCCTGGCACCTGACACCTGGCACCAGCACCTTCTGCCTACTTGAACACAACTCCTGAGTTCCAGAAATGCACAGTTCAAGTATCCATACCCCAGAAATCTCCTGCCCTCATGAGGATAGCTCCTGGATACCAGAGACAAGGTCCCAGCCTCCAATTCAAGGTTCTATCCATCTCCAGGCTGGACAATAGGAACAAAAGCGTCTCATTCCAACATGGTGGAGCCCAGAGGATTCTGAGTACCATGAACATAGTGTCTGCAAGCCCAGAAAACACAAAAGAATATGCCTCCTTCTCATCACTGCACAGAATCTTCTCCATAATAGACCTTATACTTGGTTACAAAGCAAACCTCAACTAATAAAGAAAATTGAATTAGCTTATTGTACTTTATCAGATCACCATGGATTAAAGCTGGAATCAACAACAACAACAGAAATAACATTCTTTCTGGAATACTCATGGAAACTGAACCTTGACCACTGGGTCAGGGAAGCAAAAGAAAGAAATGAAAGACTTCTTAAAATTTAATGAAAATGCAGGCACAAAAACCTCAAACTTATGGGACACAATGAAAGCAGTGTTAAGAGGAAAGGTCATAGCACTAAGTGCTTTCAGAATGAAATTGGGGAGAACCCATACTAGGAACAGCTCATCCAAAGGCTTTAGAAAAAAAAGAAGCAAACACATCCAAGAGGAGTAGATAGCAAGAAATAATCAAACCCAAGGCTGAAAACAATAACTTACAAAGAGAACAATTGAAAGAATCAATGAAACCAAGAGCTGATTCTTTGAGAAAATCAACAAGATAGACAAAGCCTTAGCCAAACTAACTAAAAGGCAGAGAGACAATATCCCAATCAACAAAATAAAAATTGAAAAGGGGGACATAACAGTAGACACTGGGAAAATCCAAAGAATCATTAGGTCTTACTTCAAAAGCTTGTACTTCACAAAAGTGGGAAATCTAAATGAAATGGAAATTTTTCTTGTTATATACAACTTAGCAAAGTTAAATCAAGATCTGGTAAGCAAGTTAAATAGCCCTATAATTCTCAAGGCAAGAGAAGAAGTCATAAAAAAATCTCCCAAATTGCCCAAGGCCAAGTGGTTTCAGTGCAGAATTCTATCAGACTTTATTATTTTTTATCTTTGATTATTACAATTTATTCACTTTGTGTCCCAATTGTAGCCCCTCCCTCATCCCTCCCAATCCCACTCACCCTCCTTCTTCTCCTCCCATGCCCCTCCTCCAGTCCACTTATAGGGGAAGTCCTCCTCCCCTTTCTTCTGACCCTAGCCTATCAGGTCTCATTAGGACTGGCTGCATTGTCTTCCTCTGTGGTCTGGAACAGCTGCACTCCCCTCAGGGGGAGGTGATCAAAGAGCCAGTCACTGAGGTAATATTAGAGACAGGCCCTGCTCCCCTTACTATGAAATCCACTTGGAGGTTGAGCTGCCATGGGCTACATCTGAGCAAGGGGTCTAGGTTATCTGCATGCATGGTCCTTGTTTGGAGTATCCATCTTTACAAAGAGACCTGGGCCCAGATTTTTTGGTTCTGTTGCTCTCCTTGTGGAGCTCCTGTTCCCTCCAGGTCTTTCTATTTCCCCCTTCTTTCAAAAGATTCCTTGCACTCAAAGTTTGGCTATGAGTCTCATTCTACCAGACTTTCAAAGAAGAGCTAATACCAATACTTCTCAAACTATTCCACAAAACAGAAACAGAAGGAACATTGCCAAACTCATTCTATGGGGCCACAGTCACCCTGATACATGAAACACATAAAGATCCAACAAAGAAAGAGGATTTCAAACTAATTTCCCTTATGAATACTGATGCAAAAATACTTAACAAAATACTCACAAACTAAATTCAAGAACACATCAGAAATATCATCCACATGATCAAGTAGGATTCATCCCAGGCATGCAGGGGTGGTTCAATGTATAAAAATTCATCAATGTAATCCACCATAGAAACATACTGAAAACAAATATCCACATGATCATCTCATTAGATGCCAGAAAAGCATTTGACAAAATCTAATACCCCTTCTTGTTAAAAGTTTTGGAACGATCACGGATACAAAGCACATAGCGAAACACAATAAAGGCAACACATGGCAAGCCTGTAGCCAACATCAAGTTAAAGGGAGAGAAACTTAAAGCAATCCCACTGAACTCAGGGACAAGACAAGGCTGCCCACTCTCTATCTCTTCAATATAGTACTTTAAATTCTAGCTCGAGCAACAGGACAACTAAAGGATATTTAAAAAATACAAATTGGAAAGGAAGAAGTCAAAGTATTTCTATTCACTGATGATATGATAATATACAGAAGGGACCGCCTAAATTCCATCAGAGAACTCTTACATCTGATAAATACCTTCAGGAAAGTGGATGAATATAAAATTAATTAAAAAAAAATCAGTAGCCTTCCTGTATACAAATGACAGACGGGCTGCAAAAGAAATTAGAGAAACTACACTCTTCACAATAGCCACAAATAATGTGAAGTATCTTGGTGTAACTTTAACCAAGCAAGTGAAAGACCTGTATGACAAAAACTTCAAGTCTTTGAAGAAAGAAATTGAAGAAGATCTCAAAAGATGGAAAGATGTCCCATGCTCACGATTCGACAGGACTAACATAGTAAAAATGACCATCTTACCAAAAGCAATCTATAGATTCAATACAATTCCCCTCGAATTATTAAGACAATTTTTCACAGGCCTTGAAAGAACAATTCTAAACTTCATAAGGAAAAATACCCAGAATAGCTAAAACAATCCAATACAATAAAAGAATTTCCGGAGGTATCTCCATACCTGACTTTAAGCTATACTACAGAGCAGCAGTAATAAGAACTTCATGGTAACTGGGCTCAGTGGGGCATACTGTAATCTCAGCATTCAGGGAGGGAGAGGCAGATGGATCTCTGTAAGTTTGAGGCCAGCCTGCTCTACAAAGTGTGTCTAGGACAGCCAAGGATACACAGAGACACCTCATCTTAAAAAACCAGGTCTTTCTATCTCCCCCTTCTTCAATAAGATTCCCAGCACTCTGCCCAAAGTTTAGTTATGAGTTTCAGCATCTGCTTCGATACTCTGATGAGTGTATTCTTTTTGTTTGTTTGTTTGATTTCATTTCATTTTTATTTTTATTAATTACACTTTATTCACTTTTTATCCCCCCATAAGCCCCTCCCTCCTCCCCTCCCAATCCCACCTTCCCTCCTCTTCACGCCTGCCCCTCCCCTAGTCCACTGATAAGGGAGGTCCTCCTCTCCTTCCTTCTGATCTTAGTCTATCAGATCTCATCAGGAGTGGCTGCATTGTCATGTTCTGTGGCCTGGTAAGGCTGCTCCCCACTCAGGGGGAGGTGATCAAAGAGCAGGCCAGTCAGATTTTGTCAGAGACAGTCCCTGTTCCCATCACTATGGAACCCACTTGAACACTAAACTGCCATGGGCTACATCTGTGTAGGGGTTCTAGGTTATCTCCATGCCTGGTACTTGGTTGGAGTATGAGTCTCTGGGAAGACCCCTGTGTTCAAATTTTCTGGTTCTGTTGCTCTACTTGTGGTATTCCTGTCCTCTCCAGATCTTACTATTTCCCACTTCTTATATAAGATTCCATGCTTCAGAAACACTCTGTGATAGGTTCCTGACTTGGGGATGTCTTCAGAGGGGCATATATAAAAAACATTTCTACATCCCACATTTGGGTTCAAAACAAAAATATGTTTACAACCACACCATGTTCCCCTTTTTGTTAAAACATTTGCTCTTTATCTAACATCAATAAACTATATAAAAATAACAATAATTATGAGAATTATCAGGTAAAATTGCATTTTCAATTTGTATTTGATAATCTTGGAGATATATTCCACTCTCTATCCTATCCTAATGTCCCATGTTCTGTACCTAAATCACTTTCTTATCATACCTAACTTTTATCAACCAAAAACCATGTTTTTAGATCCTAAACAACTTAGGCTTAATTGTTGTAAGTCTATGACTATCTAGGCTTCAACCCCTTCAGAGACTTGAGAAGGAAATATTTCCTAATATGTAGGAAGGTCAGGCAATCAGCTTCCAAAAGTATAGAAGTAATAGAGACTGTTGACTGCCTGGATGGTCACCAAAGGTTTTTCTGTGTCATTGTGGCACAATCTTCAGCCAACTGGTGAGGAATATCTGACAGACATCTGTAAAGCAGGAAATTTGCAAGACCTGCCTGCCTAGTCTCTCCAAAGTTGGACAGTCAGTTTCCCACTGTCTTTCTTATTGCCAGTTTTGGCAGTCAGTCTGCTACCAGCAGTGAAAATAAAGACAGTTTTTTTTTTTTTTTTAATTTTTTTATCCAGTGGCTATCTTACTGCATTTGCTACTTTGATGCCTATCATCTTCTTTGAAGCAGATTGGAGGTGCTGCCAGAATCAGATGTGTCTTTCTGTCAGAAAAGCCTTTTATTGTTAAAACATCTTTAAATGCTATTTTCTGTAGATCTCTGAAGTTTTGAACACCAACTATTTACCATTATAGAGTGCACAATCATATTACCTGTTTGCCTAACTACCTCAGCATATCTAAAGAGACAAACATTGCTTGTTTCTAGCTATGTAATAGCTGCTTAACCTTGTACAAGTGACTATATACAAGTCATTAAATAAAGCTCACTTCTGTAATTAACTAAACTAGTATCTAACCAAGACTACAAGTAAGATCATTTACATGTGACTTACTACTAACTTGCATCTCTAATCATCCTGAACGGTTAGCTTTCGTAAGGCTAGAATGTCACATCACATTTGTAAATGAGTTGCATGTACAATACATTAAGCAAAAGTTGAACAAAATAACCTTAAATTTCTATCAATAAACAATGAGTTGCATATGCACAATATGCTAAGCAAAAGTTGAACAAAATCTTAAATTTCTAACAATATATAATACCAATGTAAAATATTTAAGGCTAGTAGATTCAATAATCTACTTTTTAACCTATGATTTTTATCCACTTATCTTTTATCATTCCCCCTTTTCTTTCTTTTCCCTAACACTAGATAGAAGAGAAAATAAGAGAAAAAATATAGAGGGGGAGAAGGAAAAGGATCCCTAGTTCTAACCTTTATTTTCTTTCCTCCCTTATCATTACTTATAACCAACCTTCCTCTCCCCAAGATGACAACAAACATCCATAACCCACCAAACCACCCACCCTATCTATTAAGAATGGGGGCAATGTGTTCTTAAAATTATTTTTTGATGTGTGGGTCAAAGACATCTTTTGGGTACCCTAGGAAAATTGGAATATTGGCCAAGCCCTGGGAAAACTAGCTGTATCTTTTTTTGTCCAGGGTATGTGTTTTTTGTCCAGCCCTTGTGTCTTCTGTCCTGTCTCTATGTTGTCTGTTCATTCTATGTGGGACTGATCATTTGGGCTAGCTAGCCCTTTTGAAGTTGATCTGCAAGCAAATTCTTGAGGAAACAGGAGCCGAGGAACTCTGTGAGGCTGAATTATCTGGGCTACTTGCTTTGTCTTCAATGTTATCTAGTCTTATGCTGTGCAAATAGACAGATTTTCAAAGATACCAGTATAGGTACTTTTGCACTGATATACATAACATATACACACACACAAGGTGCACATATCAGCTAAGGATAATTTTCTGATCTATGTTTGAGGAAAGGTATCATCAACTTTGTAAGTCTGTTTGAACCATAATATAAATCTCCATCCATGCTATTTGAAAGGATAACATGTCATGAGGTCCAGGTGGCCAATAAGATTCACTTGCCATACAAAGATATTCATGTCCATGTTCTAGACAGTAGGAAGTCTTCCCTGGTCAAAATCTAATGTTTGTAAGTTTTGTTCATAACCATGTTTTTCATTTCCTGTAGATATATAAGCACAACTATGTCCTCATCTTAAAAGTACTACAGGGCTCCATTCTGATGTCAACACATCCTTATAGTTGACCTAGTTCCTCAGTTTTCTCTATAACCCAGTATCTTTCAGCTGTTGTTGTTCCTTTTTCAGTGACATTGAAAACAGTTAGAGTTAACAAAGCATTATTTAGTCTGTCTTTGAGAGTTTTTACTCTTCCCTTTTGTTTAATAAGCATCTCTTTTAAGGTACAATTAGCTCTTTCTACAACTGCTTGTCCCATAGGATTGTGTGATATACCAGTAATGTTCTTTATATTATAATATGCAAGGACTTGCTTTATCTTACTGGATATATATGCAGCAGCATTATCAGTCTTAATTTGTACAGGTATCCCATAATTGCTATTATTTCCAATAAGTGTGTAATTACACAATAATTTCTTTCAGAACCTAAAGCAGTGTCCTACTGAAACCCTGAGTATGTATCAATGGTATGGTGAATATACCTTTGTTTTCCAATATCTGAAAAATGAAACACACCCATCTGCCATATTACATTTCTCTTGTTACCCCTAGGTTTCCTTCCAGCAGGTAGTAACCTGGTTATACAGAGATCACAATATGACATTTTAAAAAATATATTATTTCTTTGGCTTGTTGCCAAGTAACTCTTTCCTAGTAACATAATATATCTCACAAAATCTTGAGGCTTCTAACACATTTCCTGTTAGTAACTGGTCAATTTCCTCTTTTCCTTGTGCCAATGGACCTGGCAAACCTGTATGAGACTGAGTATGATATATATATATATATCATACTCAGTGTAATATATATATAATATATATATATAAATTACATTTTATTCATTTCGTGTCCCAGCTGTATCACCCTCCATCATACCCTGCCAATCACCCCCTCCCTCCCTCCTTCATCTCCTCCCATGCCCCTCCCCAAGTCCACTGATAGGGAAGGTCCTCCTCCACTTCCCTCTGACCTAGCCTGTTAGGTCTCATCAGGACTGGCTGCATTGTCTTCCTCTGTGACCTGGTAAGGCTGCTCCACCCCCTCAGGGGGAGGAGATCCAAAAGCCAGCCACTGAGTTCATTTCAGAGGTAGTCTCTGTTCCCATTTCTAAGATACCCTCTTGGAGACTGAGCTGCATGAGCTTCATCTGTTCAGGGGTTCTAGGTTATCTCCATGCATGGTCCTTGGTTAGAGTATCAATCTCAGAAAAGACCTCTGGGTCCAGATTTCTTGGTTCTGTTGCTCTCCTTGTGAAGATCTGTTCCCTCTAGGTCTTTATGTCTCCTCCTTCTTTCATAAGATTCCCTGCACTCTGCCCAAAGTTTGGCTATGAGCCTCAGCATCTGCTTTGATACCCTGCAGGGTAGAGTCTTTCAGAGGCCCTCTGTGTAAGGCTCCTGTGCTGTTTCTTGTTTTATCCCTCTTCTGATGTCCATCCCATTTGTCTTTCTGAATGAGGATTGAGCATCTTACCCAGGGTCCTTCTTCTTGCTTAGCTTCTTTAGGTGTACAGAATTTATTATGTTTATCCTCTATTATATGTCTAATATCCACTTAGAAGTGAGTATATACCATGTGTGTCTTTCTGCTTCTGAGATACCTCACTCAAAGGATGATCTTTTCTAGTTCTTACCATTTACCTGCAAATTTCATGATTTCCTTGTTTATAATTGTCGAGTAGTATTCCATTGTGTAAATGTACCAAATTTCTCCCTCCATTGAGGGACGTCTGGGTTATTTCCAGGTTCTGGCTATTACAAATAAAGCTCTATCAACATGGTTGAGCAAATGTCCTTGTTGTGTACTTGAGCATTTTTTTGGATATATGCCTAGGAGTGTTACAGCTGGATCTTGAGGAAGCACTATTCCTAATTGTCTGAGAAAGCACCAGATTGATTTCCAAAGTGTTTGTACAAGTTTACATTCCTACCAGCTGGGGAGGAGGGTTCCCCTTTCTCCATATCCTCTACAGCTTGCATTGTCGTTTGAGATTTCGATCTTAGCCATTCTGATGGATGTAAGGTGAAATCTCAGGGTCCTTTTGATTTACATTTCCCTGTTGAATAAGGGCATCAAGCATTTCTTTAAGTGTTTTTCTGCCATTCGTTATTCCTCTATTAAAAATCTCTGTTTATAGATGGATCTTGAGGAAGCACTATTCCTAATTGTCAGAGAAAGTGCCATATTGATTTCTGAAGTGGTTGTACAAGATTACATTCCCACCAGCAGTAGAGGAGGGTTCCCCTTTCTCTGCATCCTCTCCAGCATGTGTTGTCACTTGAGTTTTTGATCTTAGCCATTCTGATGGATGTAAGGTGAAATCTGAGGGTCATTTTGATTTGCATTCCCCTGATGACTAAGGACTCTGAACATTTCTTTAAGTGTTTCTTTGCCATTCATTATTTCTGTATTGAGAATTCTCTGTTTAGCTCTGAACCCCATTTTTTATTTTATTTTTATTTATTTTTTTATTATTTTTTAATTTTTTTTATCAGTTACATTTTATTAACTCTGTATCCCAGCCATGTCCCGATCCCTCATTCCCTCCCAGTCCCTCCCTCCCTCCCTCATTTCCACCGTGCCCCTTTCCAAGTCCACTGATAGGGGGGGACCTCCTCCCCATTCATCTGATCCTGTTTTATCAGGTATCTTCAGGACTGGCTGCAAAGCCCTCCTCTGTGGCCTAACAGGACTGCTCCTCCGTTTGGGGGTGGGGAGGCCAAAGAGCCAGTCATTGAGTTCCTGTTAGAAATAGTCCTTGTTCCCCTCACTTTGGGAAACCAATTGGTTACTGAGTTACCACAGGCTACATCTGAGTGGAGGTTCTAGGTTATATCCATACATGGTCCTTGGTTGAATGTCAGTCTCAGAAAAGACCCTGTGCCCAGATATATTTGGTCCTTGTGGAGCTCCTATCCTTTCCCCATCAGACTAACTCCCCTTCTTTCTTATGATTCCCTGTACTCTGCCAAAGGTTTGGTCATGAGTCTTTGCTTTGAAAACACTGCTAGTTAGAGTCTTTCAGATGCGCTCAGTAGACTCCTGTCATACATTCAATGCACATCCCATCTGTCTTTCTAAACGAGGATTGATCTTCTTGCCCCATGTCCGCTCAATTGATTATCTTTTTTAGGTGTATAGATTTCATTATGTTTATCATATCTTATAGGTCTATATAAGTGAGTATATCCCATGTTTGTCTTTCTTCTTCTGGGATATTTCACTCAGAATGATCTTTTCTAGATCCCACCATTTGCCTGCAAATTTCATGATTTCCTCCTTTTTGATTGCTGAGTAGTATTCCATTGTGTAAAAATACCACAATTTCTGTACCCATTCCACCGTTGATGGACATCTGGGTTGTTTCCAGGTTCTGGCTATTACAAATAAAGCTGCTATAAACATGGTTGAGCAAGTATCCCTTTTGTGTACTTTAACAAACTTTGGGTATATACCTAGGAGTGGTATAGCTGGGTCTTGAGGAAGCACTATTCCTAATTGTCTTAGAAAGCGCCAGATAGATTTCCAGAGTGGTTGTACACGTTTACATTCCCACCAGCAGTGGAGGTGGTGAACCCCATTTTTTAATTGGATTAACTGATTTGTTGCTGTTTAACTTCTTGAGTTCTTTATATATTCTTTATATATTAACTCTTTGTCACATATAGGGTGGGTGAAGATCCTTTCCCAATCTGTAGGCAGTCTTTTTTGTCTGACAACAGTGCCCTTTGCTTTACAGAAGCATTTCAGCTTCATGAGGTTCCATTCATTGATTGTTGCTCTTAGAGCTTGTGTTGTTGGTGTTCTATTCAGGAAGTTGTCTCCTGTTCTAATGAGTTCAAGGCTCTTTCCCACTTTTTCTTTTAGCAGGTTTAGCATGTCTGGTTTTATAGTCAGGTCTTTGATCCACTTGGACTTTAGTTTTGTGCAGGGTGATAAGTATGGATCCATCTGCATTTTTTCTACATGTAGACATCCAATTAAACCAGCACCATTTGTTGAAGATGTTATCTTTTCTCCATTGAATGGTTTTGGCATCTTTGTCCAAAATCAGGTGTCATAAGTGTTTGGATTTATTTCAGGGGGGTCTTCTATTCAATTCCATTGATTCACCAGTCAGTTTCTACACCAGTACCATGGAGTTTTTAGTATTGTTGCTCTATAGTACAGCTTGAGATCAGGGATGGAGATACCTCCAGAAGATATTTTATTGTAGAGGATTGTTTTAGCAATTCCGGGTTTCTTGTTATTTCAAAGAAGTTTAGAATTTTTCTTTCCAGGTCTGTAAAGAATTGTGTTGGTAATTTGATGGGCATTGCATTGAATCTGTAGATTGCTTTTGGTAAGATGGCCATTTTTACTATGTTTATCCTGCCAAACCATGAGCATGGGAGATCTTTCCATCTTCCGATATCTTCTTCAATTTCTTCAGAGACTGGAAATTTTTTTTCATACAGGTCTTTGACTTGCTGGGTTAGAGTCACACTAAGGTACTTTATGTCCTTTGTAGCTATTATAAAAGGTGTTGTTTCCCTAAGTTCGCTCTCAGCCCTTTTTTCTTTTGTATACAGGAGGGCTACTGATTTTTTTGAGTTAATTTTGTATCCAGCCACTTTGCTGAAGGTGTTTATCAGCTGTAGGAGTTCCCTGGTAGAATTTTTGGGGTCACTCAGGTATACTATCATATCATCTGCAAATAGTGATACTTTGACTTCTTTGTTTCTAATTTCCATCCCCTTGATCTCCTTTAATTGTCTTATTGCTCTAGCAAGGACTTCAAGTACTATGTTGAAAAGATATAAAGAGAGTGGACAAACTTGCTCCGTCCCTGATTTCAGTGGGATTGATTTAAGTTTCTCTCCATTGAGTTTGATGTTGGCTATAGGCTTGCTGTATATTGCCTTTATTATGTTTAGGTACGTGCCTTGTATCCCTGATCTCTCCAAGACTTTAAATATGAATGGATGTTGGATTTTGTCAAAGGCTTTTTCAGCATCTAAGGAGATGATCATGTGTTTTTTTTTCTTTCAGTTTGTTAATATGGTGGGTCACATTGATAGATTTCCCTGTATTGAACCACCCCTGCATACCTGGCATGAAGCCTGCTTGGTCATAGTGGATGATATCTTTGATGTGATCTTGTATTAGGTTTGCAAGTATTTTGTTGAGTATTTTTGCATCAATGTTCATAAGGTAGATTGGCCTGAAATTCTTTTTCTTTGTTGGGTCTTTGTGAGGTTTAGGTACCAAGGTGACTGAGGCTTCATAGAATGAGTCTGGTAGTTTCTATTTGTGGAATAGATTGAAGAGTATTGGTGTTAGCTCTTCTTTGAAGGTCTGGTAGAATTCTGCACTGCAACTATCTGGCCCTGGCCTTTTTTTTTTTTTGGATGGGAGACTTTTAATGACCGCTTCTATATTCTTAGGGGATATAGGACTATTTACTTGATTTAGCTGGACTTGATTCAGACTTGGCAAGTGGAATCAATTAAGAAAATCCTCCATTTCATTTAGATTTTCTAAAATGTGGCTTAACTTTTGAAGTAAGACCTAATGATTGTTTTGATTTCCTCCGTGTCTGTTGTTATGTCACCCTTTCACTTCTGATTTTGTTGATTTGGATGATGTTTCTCTTCCTTTTAGTTAGTTTGGGTAAGGGTTTGTCTATCTTTTTGATTTTCTCAAATAACTAGCTCTTGGTTTCATTGATTCTTTGAATAGTTTTATTTGTTTCTAATTGATTGATTTCAGCCTTGTGTTCGATTATTTCCAGCTGTTTACTCCTTTTTGGTGTGTCTGCTTCTTTTTTTCTAGGGCTGTCAGGTCAGTCATTAAGTTGCTTGAATGACATGTTTCAAATGTCTTCTTGAAGGCACTTAGTGCTATGACTTTTCCTCTTAGCACTGCTTTCATTGTGTCCCATAAGTTTGGGTATGTTGTGCCTTCATTTTCATTGAATTCTTGGAAGACCTTAATTTCTTCTCTGACCCAGCTGTCCTTTAGCAGCAAGTTGTTCAGTTTCCATTGTGTGTGTAGGGGTTTTGCTATTTCTGTTGTTGTTGAGGACCAGCTTTAGTCCATGGTGATCAGATAGGATACAAGGGATTATTTCAATCTTCTTGTATCTGTTGAGGCTTGCTTTGTGACCAACTAACTATATGGTCTATTTTGGAGAAAGTTCCATGAGGTGCTGGGTAAATTCTTTTGTGTTTGGGTGTAAGGTTTTGTAGATGTCTGTTAGGTCCATTTGATTCATGACCTTTGTTAGAGATATTGTTTCTTTGTTTAATTTCTGTTTTGTTGACCTGTCCTTTGTTAAGAGTGGGGTGTTATAGTCTCCCACTATTAATGTGTGCAAATCTATGTGTGGCTTACGTTTTATTAATGTTTCTTTTACAAATGTGGGTGCCCTTGTATTTTGGGCATGGATGTTCAGGTTTGTGATGTCTTTCTGGTGGAATTTCCCCTTGTTGAGTATGAAGTGTCCTTCCCCATCTCTTTTTATTAATTTTGGTTGGAAGTCTATTTTTTCAGATACTAGAATGGTTACTCCAGCTTGCTTTTTGGGCCCATTTGCTTTGAAAACCGTCTGCCAGCCCTTTACTCTCAGGTAATGTCTACCTTTGTGACTTAGGTATGTTTCTTGTATGCAGCAGATTGTTGGGTCTTGTTTATGTATCCATCCTGTTCGTCTGTGTCTTCTTATTGGAGAATTAAGTCCATTGATGTTAAGCGAGATTAATGACCAATGGCTGTTAGATCCTTTAATTTTGATGTTGGCTGTGGTAGTGCATTTGTGTGCTTGGCTACTTTTTGTTTTGCTGTAGTGAGGTTAATTATTTCCTGTGTTTTCTTGAAAGTAGTTTTCTTGGGTTTTATTTTTCCTTCTAGTATCTTCTGTAATGCTGGATTTGTGTGTAGGTATTGTTGAAAATTGTTTTTGTCATTGAATATCTTGTTTTCTCCGTCTTTGAAGACGGAGAGTTTTGCCGGGTATAGTAGCCTGGGCTGATACCTGTGTTCTCTTAGGGTCTACATGATATCTGCCCAGGCCCTTCTGGCTTTCATAGTTTCTGTTGAGAAATCAGGTGTGTTTCTGATGGGTTTGCCATTATATGTTACTTGGCCTTTTTCCCTTGTAGTTTTTAGTATTTTTTCTTTGTCCTGTATCCTTACTGTTTATGTGGCGGGAGGATTTTCTTTTCTGGTCTAATTTATTGGGTGTTCTGTAGGCCTCTTGTATTCTTATTGGCCTCTCCTTTAAGTTGGGGAAATTTTCTTCAATGATTTTGTTGAAAATATTTTCTGGGCCTTGGAGCAGGGAATCTTCTTTTTCCTCTATTCCTATTATTCTTAGGTTTTGTCTTTTTATGTTGTCTTGGATTTCTTGGATGGTCTGTGTCAGGAATTTTTTAAATTTAAGATTTTCTTTTACAGATACATCTATTTCTTCCATTGTATATCTTCCACACCTGAGATTCTTTCTTCCATTTCTTGTAGTCTATTGGTTATGCTTACTTCTGTAGTTCCTGTTTTCTTCCCTAAGTTCTTTCTATCCATGATTTCCTCCATTTGTGTTTTCTTTAATTTTTCCAATTCTATCTTCAAGTCTTGAGCCATTTTCTTGATTTCCTTCACCTGTCTGACTGTATTTTCCTTTAGTTCCTTCAGCTGTTTGAACAATCCTCTGTTTCTTTTATTTCTTTCAGTGATTTAAGTATTTCCTCCTAAAGGTCACAAACTGGCTGCATCTTCCTGTATTTCTTTACAGATGGCCACAATCTGTTTGTCTTTATCTTCTTCCATTTCTTTACGGATGGCCATAATCTGTTTGACTTTATTTTCCTCTGGTTCTTTATGCATGTTATTTGTTTCCTCTATTATCCTCTTCATAAGCGTAGATGTAAGGTCATCTTCTTGAATTTCATTTATGCTGAGGTGTCCAGGGCTGCTTGCCCCTGGATAACTGGGTTCTGGAGATGCTATATTGCTCTGCCTTTTGCTGGTTGAGCTTTTATGCTGGCCTCTACCCATTGGGCTATCTTAGGTGTTGTGTGTTAGTTTCTGGTGCTTCTTGGAATCCTGTGGTAGGGAGAATCCCCTTTGGCAGGAAGATAATTTTTCCTGAAGGGGGCCTCCTCAGCATTTTGCATATGGTTACTGAATGGCTGGTGTTTTTCAGGAATTGCTACAGCTCACCTCAGATGTATAGACCTGAGTGGTAATTGCGGTTTTGTTAGTCAAGGAGGCTCTCCTCTCACCCAGAGAAGTCCTGGAGACAGCTGCCCTGCTTTTAGGTTTCTTGCTATAAATTTAGTGAGCTGCTGCTGTAACCTGGGTGCCCTGTGGTTTGGTCAGATTAGTTAGGGATAACTGATTGCCCCTTGGAGTGGTATCTGGGGGCTGATCTCAGGGATCCCAGGCTTCTGTAGGTCTGAGATTGGAGCTCTGTGCCCCAGTACCCATGGGGTAATCAGTGGTAGGTGAGCACAGCTCTCAATTATGTAACAGGAGGCTAGAGCCTGAAGTCTGCGGGTACCCAGGATCTTTTCCAGAGCTGGGTGTCCTGAGGTAGGGCCAGATGTTTCCCCCACTGTGGGGTTTCCTCCGAACAGGGAGACCCAGTCTGTGGTGTTTGGGGTGATGCGTAGAGCACGCAGGCACTGGCAGGTGGTGGCTCCAAGTTGGTGACTGGGAAGGAATCTGGGAACTTCTCCTGAGAACTTTTCCATTGAAAGGGTTAAACTAACTTTGTAACCTGTATGTCTTCTAAAGCCTATAGTTTTGAGTTTTAGGTTCAGGTTAAGCTAAAGCTTCTTAGTACCTTTCCAGAGAATGGAGAAATGTGACCCTATCTGTGAGGACAAATATATATATAAAAAAAAGCAAGCAAGCAATGACCTTCACTCAGCAAAAAGAACGACCAGACCCTTGTCTTCGAGATAGTGTTTCCTAGCAACCAACCCAGACTTCTTCTGAGTAGCTTCTGACCTCCAGCCAAAAGTCCGCAGCCCCAATCTCCAAGGATGAGCTAACCACCCCCACCTTCAATTGCAGCTGCATCCACACTTGGCAGGACTGGCCAAGCCTGAGTACCTAAGACTAACCAATTATCTTACTTTATAGCTTCCTCATCCAATCCTAAATTGCCAAAATTGCAACTTCAAATTTCCCGCAATTTTTCTTTTAAAAACCTAAGGCTTTTGTCTCCCGGTGCCACTCTTTGCTGACCAGCAGGGGTGACCCCATTGTGCAATGGTTAAATTAAACCTCTTGCTTTTACGAGTCATGTGGTCTGTGGGAGTTTCTGGAAGGGCGCGATCTTGAACTCCTGAGCTATGAGACCCCAGGTCTTACACCATATGTGGTGGTGGGGTCGGCTGAGTGCTCTAAGCTCAGCTCTGCTGTTTCCCTCGCTGTGGGGTTTTCTCCCGACAGGGAAACCCAGTCTCTGGTGCCCTGGGGCCCACAGTTCTGTCTGTGATGGAGTCGGGCATGCAGCAGTTCTCTGGGCTGGAGGCTGTGTGCCCGCTGGTTTGTGGGACCTTTTCCAGGGATAGACTGGGTGACCTGAGGTCAGTCCTGTTCACTTCTTTCCCTGTGGGGTTTTCTCGCAACTGGGACTCCCAGTCTCTGGTGTTTTGGTGTCTATAGTTCAGCCTGGGAAGGTGATCAGGACACACAGGCGTGTGGCTTTTGTCTGGGGACCAAGTGCCTGCGGGACCTGGGATCTCTTCTGGGTTTTAGCTGAGTGACCTGAGAATGGACCCAACTGATTCCCACACTGTAGGGTTTCCTCTCACCTAAGAAACATGATTGCTGGTGTTTTAGGGCCCAGAGTTCAGTCTCTTGGTCAGTGTTTTGACACTGCTGTCCTGCTCCTCAGACACAGTGGACATCTGGTGCTGCCATCTTGGATCCCCCTCCCCCGTGCTTTTATTTCTTATATGGAGAACTCTCTGTTTAGATTCATAGCTCATTTCCCCCCTCTGATTCCATTTGTTTTTCTTGAATAATCTGGATATTAATCCTCTGTCAGTTTTATGATTGTCAAAATTTTCTGTCGTCTATATGCTTCCTCTTCACTCTCTTGAATGTTTTCTCAGCTGTATAAAACTCTAATTTTATAATATCTCATTTGTCAATTTTGTTCTTCAGTTCTGGGCCAATAGACTTGTTCAAAAGATTTCCTTTTACTATTGGAAGTACTACCTGTTGTAGCCTGCTATTTGAGACAACACTGCAGCCATCATTGTATTCAGGTTCCATTTTGTTAAACTTTTCAACTCTGCTTCCTGGAAGTGGTTGTTCATAGGTCACCTTATGAGTCAATCATGTCATAATTCATATTTTGTTCACTATTCATTTGGCTACACTCTGGTTTCACCCTTCTTATCTATACACCTGGTGACACTTTAGAAGACCCTAAGCCCTGCCTTACTTACCTCACTCAGGACCAATTCACTCAAAGGTTAGCTGATAATACTTTGTCTGGTTAGCCAAAAATGTAATGTTGCTCTGTACAGTTAGCCAAACTGTGTTCCTGCCCTCTTCATGTCTTTGGCATTTGGTTCTTTCTATAAAAACCCTGCTGTGAGAACTTGTAGATGTCACAGTTAGTCTCCTGAGTCCTTACTATGACCCTGAATGATAAGCTTGGAAAAGGTATTCCAATAAACCATCCATATCTAACTGAGACCGGAGTCTGAGTGATTTGAGTGGCTATTTTTATACCAGAACACTACCTATATTTTTTCTTTATGTCTTTTTAAAAGTCTTTCTTTCTTTCTTTCTTTCTTTCTTTCTTTCTTTCTTTCTTTCTTTCTTTCTTTCTTTCTTTCTTTCCTTTCCATCCTGTTCATAGCTTTCCTCCTCCCCTTCCAGTCCTACTCTTCCTTTCTCATACTTCTCTTCTATTCCTCAAAAAAAAAGGAGTCCCCATCCATCCACCCCAGGCCATCATGTACCATGAGTGTTGGAAGGACCCTGATGTTTGAGGATGCAGTCCTCCCAGTCTGAATAGCCATTCTGAGGGAGGTGTTAAGGTGCAGGACCCCCTCTCCCCAGCAGGGCCTCCTGTTTTCTGCCTGACTTCATCTGGAGAATGTCTCTAGATAGATGCATCTAGCCACATTTGATATATGGCCTTTGACACAACCTCTGCTAGCTCTCACCTTCCTATGCCTATAGAATAACTAGGTCCTATGTTCCTGTTCTTATGATAGGAGCATGCTGTTTAACTCAAATCAAGCATCCTTGAAGTGCCTAGTTCCAATCAATTATGTATACCTATCCTTGGGCCCCCCTCCCCCTCTCCAAGGGGAATATAATATTTGTTCTCTGCAATTAAAGTTGAACTAGCTCCCTGAAATGGTTCCCAGTGTGTGTAATCCCTGTACAATGCTCACCAGCCATTCCAGGAATGCTCCTCTGTATTCTGCCCCTCCTGAATTCATGGGCTGGTGGGAGACAGCCCATGGCAGGAGGAGAACCACACATAAAGACTGCGTTCATCCTCTTCCCCTGTGTTCTGGTAAGGCAGTCCTATCAGGGGAAAGTGATCAAAAAGCAGAAAACAGAGTCCATGTCCATCAGTTCCTGCTCTCCTTGCTAGTGGACCCACATGAATCCTGAGCTTCCCATGGCTACATATATGTCATGGGTCTACGTCCAGTCAATACATGGTCCTTGGTTGGTGCTTCAGATGCCACAGGCCCCTCTAGACCCTTGTTTGTTGGTTGTGTTGCTCTTCTTGTGGAGCTTTTGTCACCTCTAGGTCTTTTTTATCCTTCCCCCCCATTTCCCACTAGACTCTCTATGCTTTGCCCAATTTTTGGCTGTCAGTCTCAGCATCTGTTTTGAACCATTGCTGACTGGAGCCTCTCCTAGGGCAACTCTGATAGGCTCTTGTCTGCAAGTATAGCAGAGTATTGTTAATAGTGTCAGAGGTTGGCTCTCTTGCATGGGGTGGGTCTTGGTTTGGGCCAGGAATTGGTTGGACATTCCCTCAATCCCTGATCTATCTTTTCTAATTTTGTTTCTGTGGGAATTGTAGACAGGATAAGTTTTGGATTGAAGTTTTGTGTGTGGGGGGGTTGGTGTTCTCCCTCCACTAGGAGTCTTGTCTAGTTAGAGGGTGTCCTCTTCAGTCTCCATGGCCCCTGATACTAGGAGTCTCAACTAGAGTACCCATCATATCCTACCAGAGGCCTATTCTGATTTATATCTCCAGATTGTCAAAATGGCCCCACCCACAGCTTCTCTTTTCTCTGAAGGCCTTCTAAGGCCTCCTGCTCCCATTCTCCCCAGGTATGATCTCCACCCTTATTTCTCTCTGAGCTCTTTCTCCTACCTTGTTTCCTCTCTTCAAGCACTCCCTCTGTCTATTCTATTTTCTCTTCTTAGTGAGATTTGTGCATCATCCCTTGGGTCTTCTTTGCTACTTTATAGTCTTTGGGTCTATGAATTGTAGTATGTTTATCTTGTGCTATAACTAAAATCCACTTATACGTTAGTGCTTACCATGTGTGTCTTTCTGGGTCTGTGTTACTTCACTCAGGATGATCTTTTCTAGTTCTATCCATTTGCCTGCAAATTTCATGGTTTCCTTGTTTTTAATGGCTGAGTGGTATTTTATTGTGTAAATGTACCACAATTTCTTTATCCAGTCTTTGGTTGAGGAACAGCTAAGTTGTTTCCAGATTTTGGCTGAGTTCCAAGGTCTTCCCCACTTTCTCTCTAACCGATTTAGTGTATCTGGTTTTATGTTGAGGTCTTTGATCCACTTGGACTTTAGTTTTGTGGAGGGTGATAAATATGGATATATTTTCATTTTTCTGCATGTAGACAACCTGTTGGACCAGCACCATTTGTTGAAGATGCTGTCTTTTTTCCATTGAATGGTTTTGACTTCTTTGTTGAAAATCAAGTATTCATAGGTGTTTGGGTTTATTTCTGTGTCTTCTATTTGGTTCCATTGATCTACTTTTCTGCTTCTATGCCAATAACATGCCATTTTTTATTACTATTGCTCTGTAGTACAGCTTAAGGTCAGGGATGGAGATACCTTCAGATGATCTGTTGTTGTACAGGATATTTTTGGAAATTCGGGCTTTTTGTTTCTCCATATGAAGTTGAGAATTTTTCTTTCAATGTCCGTAAAGAATTGTATTGTTATTTTGATGGGAATTGCATTGAATCTGTAGATTGCTTTTGGCAGGATGGCCATTTTCACTATGTTAATCCTACCAATCCAGGAGCATGGGAGATCTTTCTATCTTCTGATATCTTCTTCAATTTCTTTCTTCAGAGACTTGAAGTTTTTTTCAAACAGGTCTTTCACTTGCTTGGTTAAAGTCACCCCAAAGTACTCTATGCTGTTGGTGGCTATTGTGAAAGGTGTTGTTTCCCTGATTTCTTTCTCGGCCCTTTTTTCTTGGGTATACAGGAGGGCTTCTGATTTTTTTGAATTAATTTTGTATCCAGCCACTTTGCTGAAGGTGTTTATCAGCTGAAGGAGTTCTCTGGTTGAATTTTTGGGATTACTCATGTATACTCTCATGCCATCTGTGAACAGTGAAACTTTGACCTCTTCCTTTCTGATCTTTATTCCCTTAATCTCCTTTACTTGTCTAATTGCTCTTGCTAGGACTTCCAGTACTATGTTGAATAGATATGAAGAGAGTGGGCAGCCTTGCCTTGTCCCTGATTTCAGTGGTATTTATTTAAGTTTCTCTCCATTGAGTTTGATGTTGGCTATAGGCTTGCTGTATATTGCCTTTACTATGTTTAGGTATGTGCTTTTTATTCCTGATCTCTCCAGGACTTTAAACATGAATGGGTGTTGGACTTTATCAAATGCTTTTTCAACATCTAAGGAGATGATCATGTGGTTTTTCTCCTTCAGTTTGTTTATATGGTGGATTACATTGATGGATTTCCTTATATTGAACCATCCTTGCATGCCTGGGATGAAGCCAACTTGGTCATGGTGAATGATATCTTTTATGTGCTCTTGGGTTCAATTTGCGGGTATTTTATTGAGTATCTTTGCATCAATGTTCACAAGAGGGATAGGTCTGATGTTCTCTTTTTTTGTTGGGTCTTTGTGTGGTTTAGGTATCAAGGTGACTGTGGCTTGATAGAATGAGTCTGGTAAAGTTCCTTCTGTTTCTATTTTGTGTAATAGTTTGAAGAGAATTGGAATTAGCACTTCTTTGAAGGTCTGGTAGAATTCTGCACTGAAACCATCTGACCCTAGGCTTTTTTTTTTTTTTTTTTAGAGGGGAGACTGTTGATGACTGTTTCTGTTTCTTTGGGCGATATAGGCCTATTCAATCTTTCTACCTGATCTTGACTTAATTTTGGTAGGTGGAATCTATCAAGAAAATTGTCCATTTCATTTAGATTTTCAAATTTTGTGGCATATAGTCTTTTGTAGTACAACCTGATGATTGTTTCGATTTCCTCAGTATCTGTTGTTATGTCCCCCTTTTCATTTCTGATTTTGCTGATTTGGATAGTTTATCTCTGCCTTTTACTTAGTTTGGCTAAGGATTTGTTAATCTTGTTAATTTTCACAAAGAACCAGCTCTTGGTTTCATCGATTCTTTGAATAGTTTTATTTGTTTCTAAATGATTGATTTTAGCTTTGGGTTTGATTATTTCCAGCCATCTGTTCCTTTTGGGTGTATCTGTTTCTTTTTTTTTTTTCTAAGGCTTTCAGTTGGGCCATTAAGTTGCTTGTATGAGATATTACAAATTTCTTCTTGTAGTACTTAGTGCTATGAATTTTCCTCTGAGCACTGCTTTCATTGTGTCCCATAAATTTAGGTATGTTGTATGTTCATTTTCATTGAATTCTAGGAAGTTTTTAATTTCTTTCTTTCTTTCTTTCTTTCTTTCTTTCTTTCTTTCTTTCTTTCTTTCTTTCTTCCTTAACTTAGCTGTCATTGAGTAGCAAGTTGTTCAGTTTCCATGTGTGTGTAAGCTTTATGTTATTTCTATTGTTGTTGAGGTCCAGCTTTAGACCATGGTGGTCAGATAGAATACAGGGGATTATTTCAATCCTCTTGTATCTGTTTAGGCTTGCTTTGTGACCGACTATATGGTCTATTTTGAAGAAGGTTCCATGACGTGCTGAAAAGAAGGTATACCCTTTTGAATATGGGTGAAAAGTTCTGTAGATATCTATTAGGTCCATTTGAATTAGGGCCTCTGTAAGTTCCTTTATTTCCCTATTTGGCTTCAGTCTAGATGATCTGTCCCTTGGTGAGAGTGGGGTGTTAAAATCTCCCACTATTAGGTGTTGGGATTGATGTGTGATTTAAGCTTTAATAATGTTTCCTTTACGAATGTAGGTGCTCTTGTATTTGGGGCATAGATGTTCAGAATTGTGATGTCCTCTTGGTGGATTTTTTTCTTTAATGAGGATGTAGTGCCCCTCCTCATCTTTTTTGATTAATTTTGGTTGAAAGTCTATCTTATTAGATAATAGGATTGCTACCCCAGCTTGTTTTCATTTTTCCAGCCCTTCACTTTGAGGTAGTGTTTATCTTTGTTTCAGAGGTGTATTTCTTGGATGCAGCAGAATGTTGGATCCTGTTTCTGTACCCATTCTGTTAGTCTGTGTCTTTTTATTGGAGAGATGAGTCCGTTGATGTTGATAGATAATAGTGACCAGTGAACGTTAGTTCCTTTTATTGTGGTGTTGGTGGTCTTACTGTGATTCATTGCTTACTTTCTTTTAATTTTTGTAGGGACATTATTTGTTTCCTATGTTTTCTTGGGTATAGTTGTTTTCATTGGATAGTATAGTTGTCAGTAGCCTGTAGTATACAACTTCTAGTATCTTCTGCAGGGCTGGTTTGCTGTGTAGAAATTGCTTAAATTTAGTTTTATCATGTAATATTTTGTTTTCTCCATCTATGTTGATTGAAAGCCTTTCTGGGTATAGTAGTTTGGGATGGCATTTGTGGTCCCTTAAAGCCTGCATGACCTCTGTCCAAGCCCTTCTGGCTTTCATAGTTTCTGACGAGAAGTCCGGTGTGATTCTGATAGATCTACCTTTATATGTTACTTGGCCTTTTTCCCTTGCTGCTTTTAATGTGTTTTTTTTTTTTTTTTTCTGTATATTTAATGTTTCGACAATGATATGACATGAGGATTTTCTTTTCTGGTCTAGTCTATTTGGTGTTCTATAGGCCTCTTGTATGTTTATGGACATCTCTTTCTTTAAGTTGGGGAAAATTTCTTCTATGATATGAAGATATTTTCTGGACCTTGGACACTAGAGTCTTCTTTTTCATCCATTACTGTTATTCTTAGATTTCGCCTTTTCACGAAGTCTTTGATTTCTTGGATGTTTTGTGTTTGGGAGTTTTCTGATTTTGTTTTTTCTTTGAGAGAAGTATCAATTTCTGCAAGCATATCTTCAACTCCAGAGATTCTCTCTTCCATCTCTTGTATTCTGTTGGTGATGCTTACTTTTGTGGTTCCTGATCTTTTCTCTAAGTTCTCCAGCTCCAGGGTTTTCTCAGTTTATGTTTTCTTTATTAATTCTAATTCTATTTTATGTCTTGTACCATTTCCTTCATCTGTTTGAATGTGGCTTCCTGTCTTTGTATGATGGCCTCTATTTTTTTGTTTGTTTCTTCTCTATATGCCACAAATTTTGCCTCTACTTGTCTTTCTATTTGCGTGGCGATGTCTCTGAGAGCTTTGTTTGTTTCCTCTTTATCTGACTCTAATAATTGAATAAGCATGTCTTTAAGGTCATTTTCCTGTGTTTCTGAAGAATTGGGGTATTCATTCATTTGGGGGATTGCTGGTGAGGCCATGGTTTCCTGATTTTTGTTGGGTGTGTTCTTTCGCCGACCTCTAGGCATTTCTTTATCCTTCACTGTTTGTTCTTGGATTCTGCTGTTCAGATTGGTACAATCTTTCTCTGGTGTCTGGAGAATTCTTCAGGGAGATTAGAGAGGTCCTATGGTTTCAGCGTTTGCATTGGTGCTTCAACTGTACCTGTGGGAGAGAAGTCCAAGGGGGCAAAAGGGCAGATGCAGGCAAGGTTGTATGTGTGTGTGTGCATGGAAGTTTGCCTTCAGGGACAGGGTGTTAGAGACCTTCAGTGTGAGGGAAGAGCGCCTTGAGGTCACCGAAGGGGTCTCAGGGGCTGAAGTTATCGCCCGTGCTGGTTTGATCGCATACGCAAATTTCCTGGGTATGTCAGTGGCCTACAGGCTACTGGTATTGTCTCTAACTGAGCTCCAGGAGTTATTTGCCTAAACTCCACTGGTGGTGTACAGAGCCCCGGTCTCCATGTCTCAGGATACCCTCTGTTTCCCACAGTGGATGTGTGGGTGGGAGGTTTCTGATTCTGGCTGCTAGCTTGGAAGCACCATGGATCTGGGGCTCTTTCAGCATTAGGGGGCGCACTCACCCTCTAGTAGGTCAAATCATAAAGCACTGTTCTCTGAGCCAAATGTGTGCTCAGACAGCTCAGTGGTGCTGTAGCCCCTGTACCCAGGAGTCCAGCTGTGGATGCAGAACTGGGGTGTCTAGTTGCCTTCCAGGAAGTCCTGGAAGCTGCTTCCCTGGCTCGGCGCTTGGTGCACCTGGATATTTTTGCAGGTACGCCGCACAGCCCGGTGTCCAGTACTGAGGGACTGAGCTGCCCTGTGCAGTACAGTCAGACTCTGTGGAGTCAATAGAGCCAGCTGCTCTTGGGCATGGGGCCCAGGCAGTCTTTTGCCACAGATCTGGGGTTCGGCAAGCGGGTTAGGCTGGCTACCAAGGGTGTGGTGCTAGTGTTCCCTTCTCTGCAGTCTTGGTTCTCAGGCAGCCAGTTCTGTGTCACTGGTGCTGTGGCTGGTTATTCTGAGGGGGAGGGAGCCCAAGGAAGGAAAGTGCCCCTTTCCGTTCACAGAGAAGTCCGTGTCTGACCTGAACCAAAAAGTTCTCCGCTCCTGTGCTGTCCCCCTTCCTTCAGGAAGACACAAAGTCGATTTTCCGGCTTCAACTGCCCCTTCACTCACCAGTTTCAGAATTATGAATCTTCTGGCTCTCGGAAATGATGCATGGTGATGGCCACCATCTTGAGGTCCCTCTAGCTAAAACTTTTAATACTATATTGAAGAGATATTGTGAGAGTGGACAGCCTTGTCTTATCCCTGATTGTAGTGGGATTGCTTTGAGTTTCTCTCCATTTAATTTGATGTTGGCTATCTGTTTTCTGTATATTGCCTTTATTATGTTCAGGTACGGGCCTTGTATCCCTGATCTGTCCAAGACTTCATCGTGAAGTGGTGTTAGATTTTGTTAAAGCCTTTTTCTGCATCTAATGAGATGATTATTTGATTTTTTTCTTTCAGTTTGTTTATGTTTTGGATTACATTGATGGATTTTTGTAACTTGAATCATCCCCACATCCCTGAGATGAAGCCTACTTGGTCATGGTGGATCATGTATTTGTTGTGTTCTTAGTTTTTTTTTTTTTTTTATAAGCATTTCATTGAGTATTTTGCATCAATGTTCATGAGTGAAATTGATCTCAGAGTCTCTTCATGTAGTTTAGGTATCAGGATGACTGGGGCCTCATTGATTGAGTTTGGCAATGTTCCTTCTGTTTCTATTTTGTGGAATAGTTTGGGGAGTATTGGTGCTAGCTCATCTTTGAAAGTCTGGTAGTATTCTGCACTAAATCCATCTGGCCCTGGGAATTTTTGTTTGGGAGCCTTTTGATGACTGCTTCTATGTCTTTAGGGGTTATAGGAATGTTTGAACCATTTACCTGATTTTGATTTAACTTTCGTAGGTGAAATCTATCAAGAAAGTCAACCATTTCCTTTAGATTTTCCATTTTGTGGAGTACAAGCTTTTGAATCGAGACTTAATGATGCTTTGGATTTCCTTAGTGTCGTTATGTTCCCTTTTTCATGTCTGATTGTGTTAATTTGGGTATTGCCTCTTTGTCTTTTAGTTAGTTTGGCTAGGGGTTTGTCTATCTTGTTGATTTTCTCCAAGAACTAGCTCTTCATTTCATTGAGTTTTTTCGATTGTTCTCTTTGTTTCTAAGTTATTTATTTCAGCCTTGGGTTTGATTATTTCCTGCCATTTATTCCTCTTGGGTGTGTTTGCTTCTTTTTTCTTTTTTTCTAAAGTTTTCATGTGAACTAGTTTCAAGTTGCTAGTATGGAATCTTTCCAATTTTTTAATGAAGGCACTTATTGCTATGAACTTTCTTAGCACTGTTTTTATGGTGTCCCATAATTTTGGGTATATTGTGCCTTCATTTACATTGAATTCTAGGAAATCTTTAATTTGCTTTTTAATTCTTCCCTGACCCAGTGGTCACTGAGCAGTTTCCACGAGTACATAAGCTTTTTGTTAGTTCTGTTGAGGTCTAGCTTTAATCCATGGTGATCTGATAAAGAACAATGGGTTAATTCAATTTTCTTGTTTTGGTTGAGATTTGCTTTGTGACTGACTATATGGTTGAGATTCCTGTCCCCAGTTTGTTGTAGTTCAGTCACCTAATGTTCCCACGAATGCATTTTTCAAAAAGACTCTTGATTCATGAAGATTAATTTTTCAATGACTATAAAACTTTATCAGACTGGTACCACATTGGAACATGGAAGAGTGTATGAAAAGGCCATATGGTTACTCTGCCTAGAAGGCAGCAACACATTCTTAGCAGATACTGCTGAGTCCAGCCTGTTACGAACAGCACACATTGGCTAGGAAGAAAAACAAATCTGTGGCCACTGCTGGATGATTCACCATGGGAGACTTTTTATTTTTTGCTCTGTATCCAGAGGCATCTACTAGTGTTGTTTTTCTAAAGCTCCTGTTGTCAAACTGTCTTCTAGATCTGCATATTTATGTCATAACTAGCACTGTACTCTGTCTTCATCAGAGAACTGCTTGCACCAGTCGGCAGTGGTTAATACAGGCTCTATAACTGGCCAAAGTGCTGCAAAAAAGAGGACATGATACCATTTCATAACCTCCAAGGCTTAGGGGACATCTTGGCAAAGTGGGTGGAAAGAATGTACTGTTGATGTTTTTATGTGAATTGATGCCTGCTCAGATGGAGAGGTGGCAGACGGTGTTTCTTGTTCTATAATCTTTTATTTAGTTGAACTTTTTTTCTTTCTGCATCTTTAAATTTTCAAGTCATTTTATCAGTTTTGGTCTAATTTTCCAAGCTGTCCTTGCCTATATCTGGATCAACTACTTTTTCAGGACTTATGGTCTGTGCTATACTTTAAAATGATTTTTTTGGGGGGAAGATTATTGTAAATTAATAAATGATGAGTTTTGAGCCATATAATGTTATTTATTAGACCTAAATTTGTCACAGTGGGTGGGATTGGAAGGGAACAAGGGTGGGGCTGTAGCTGGGATACAAAATGAATAAATTGTAATAAATAAAAATTATATTAAAATGTGGAAACAATCACAGATATGTAAGGAATGGCCACTCATTATACTTGATTTTGATTAGGACACATACTTTCATGTTATAGTTATTGATTGTGAAGTTGCATTCATGTAAGGAATAGAGAACACAGTACATCAACTTCAGTGAAGGTTCTGACAACCAGGGCTTTTCTTTTAGAATATGGAGTTTGTCATAAGTAGCACCTTGGCTTGAATGGGGTAGATACTGACTTGGAGTGCTTAGACAGTGAATGGTATGTTGTACAGGGGTAGCAATGAGACTGTCAGTATGTTGGCCACAGGAGAGTTTAACATTTATTACCTTATTTGGCTTCAGAAAGGGGAAACTTACTGTCAGGGCAGTGCAGGACACCAAACACGGTGTTCCTAATTCCCAATCTTTGGTCTTGATAGTCATGTTGATAAAGATTATCTCTGTAACTTATCACCATTACCGAAAAGGCAATTTTTAAAAAAGATCAAAACCCATTCAGTGCAAGACCCAAGACTTAGAATAACAACAGACAGATTGTTACATGCTAGGAGAGTAATTTATTAGTGCAAGACGTTGAAACCTTCACATCGCTCAGGGAAATTCAGTTTGCTCCTGGAATCAATTTAAGCAGATAGCCAAGATGCTCTTCTACCCATTTCTTCACACCACATTCCCCTACAATTTCAAGCTGGAAATAAACAGGAAGAAAGAGAAGAAAAGTGAGGAGAGTCAGGCAGCTCCTGGAGAAGAAATCTTAACAAACCAAGAGTCCATGGGAGTACACCATGGAATGACAGAAGGGAACATGCAATGTGTGCCAGGGGAATTAACATTAAATAATGCATAGTAGTAGATACTCTTCAAATTCAGGCAAATACGCTCTGACTGGGGTCAACAGTGTGGCACAAATCCCTATTTCTCTGTGATCTCTCTGTGATCAGGAGTCAAAAGTGGGGGTAAGGCTGCTCCCCCCTTGGGGGGAGGTGATCAAAGAACAGGCCAGTCAGTTCATGTCAGAGACAGTCCCTGTCCCCATTACTATGGAGGCCACTTGGATACTGAACTGCCACAGGTTACCTCGGTGCAATGGTTCCAGACCATCTCCATGAGTTGTCCTTGGCTGGAGTATCAGTTTCAGCAAAGACCCCTGTGCCCAGACTTTTAGGACTTTTAGTTCTTTTTTTAGCAGAACTCTAGAAGGACGTATCCATCCCAGGTAGTGTTTACAACTGAACTCAAATCAGCAATGTATCCCTGAACCAACCTATCATTGATGTCCTGTGTTTCCCCCATATGTGTGTTCCCCACAGAACGTCATGTCAACTTTGTGACCTTCTGAGTGTATAAAGCAAAATGAACATACCAATACAGTTGCTATTTTAACTTTGTACACAAAATCTATTTTATCTATACATCTCTTCACTTCCAGTTTTGCTTCAACAGCCTCTTCAGGAGCATCATATTTCTCAAGTTCCACCCGTAGTGTTCCCTCATCCAACAATATGAAGATGAAGCTTTCACGCAAAATAGCTTTGCAGACATGGTCAGCATTAGCTGAAAAGTGTAAGGAGAAAGAGAAAGAGTTACAGTTAATCCATTTTGCTTTGTTTAGTTTTGTTTTCTGAGACACGGTTTCTCTTTGTAGTACTGGCTGTCCTGGAATGCACACTGTAGACTAGGCCGGCCTGGAACTCACAGAGATATGGCTGCCTCTGCCTTCTGAGCGCTTGCATGTGCCACCACCACCTGGCTACTTCTTATTTTTAATTAATATTTTTGTATGAGCCTCTGTGACTTGAGACTGCAGATGAGAAAGGATATACAGTATATTGTGACCCACTGCTGTGTCTTCACTGATGCAAGATGGCATGACTTCCTCAAGATCACACAGCAAGCACTGAAGAAAGATTGTTGTTGGCTCTTTATTGTTTGCATTTTTATATTAGATTTTTTAATTAATTATAGTTTATTCACTTTGTATCCCCCCTGTACCTCCCTCCCTCCTCCCCTCCCAATCCTACCCTCCCTCTTTCCCACTCGTGTCCCTCTCCCATTCCACTGAAAAGGGAGGTCCTCCTCTCTTTCCCTCTGATCCTAGTCTATCAGGTCTCATCAGGAGTGGCTGCATTGTCTTCTTCTGTGGTAAGGCTGCTCCCCCCTTGGGGGGAGGTGATCAAAGAACAGGCCAGTCAGTTCATGTCAGAGACAGTCCCTGTCCCCATTACTATGGAGGCCACTTGGATACTGAACTGCCACAGGTTACCACTTGGATACTGAACTGCCACAGGTTACCTCGGTGCAATGGTTCCAGACCATCTCCATGAGTTGTCCTTGGTTGGAGTATCAGTTTCAGCAGAGACCCCTGAGCCCAGACTTTTAGGATCTGTCGCTGTCTTTGTGGAGCTCTTGTTCTCTCCAGGTCTTACTATCTCCCACTTCTTTCATAAGATTCACTGCACTCTGCCCAAACTATGGCTGCGAGTCTCAACATCTGTCTCTATACGCTGCAGGGTAGAATATTACTCAGCGATAAAAAACAAGGAAATCATGAAATTTACAGGTAAATGGTGAGAACCGGAAAAGATCATCCTGAGTGAGGCATCCCAGAAGCAGAAAGACACACAGGGTATATACTTACTCACAAGTGGATACTAGACATATAATATAGGATAAACATACTAAAATCTGTACACCTAAGGAAGCTAATCAGGAAGGAGGACTCTGGCTAAGATGCTCAATGCCCATTCAGAAAGGCAAAGAGGATGGACATCGGAGGAGGGAGAAAACAGGGAACAGAACAGGAGCCTACCACAGAGGGCCTCTGAAAGGCTCTACCCTTTCATCGAGGCAGATGTTGAGACTCATAGCCAAACTTTTTTTGTATTTTAGTCCACACCCAGACTTAATCATAGACTCCCACAGAGTCTATGCCTTGCTGAAATTCCCTTTTCTAGCATTAAAAGTTTGAGGTTTGGGCTGGAGAGATGGCTCAGCAGTTAAGAGCACTGGCTATTCTTCCAGAGGACCTGAGTTCAATTCCCAGCAACCACTTGGTGGCTTTCAACCATCTGTATTGGAATCTCATTCTCTCTTCTGCTGTGCATGAAAACAGTGTTCATATACATAAAATAAATAAATATTTTTTAAAAAGTTTGAGGTTTGACTGAATCTCCAGGAGCATTTCTGTGACTCTTGGATAGTTGAAAAAAAAAAAGGTTTTTTGCATCATCCAACTTGACATGAATAACAAAATTAGAATTTTACCAAGAGACGGGAAAAGTAAAAAGCAAGTAGATTGGTTATGTGTAGAATGGTGATATTTTGAATCAGACAGAATTAGGACATGGCATCAAGTACAGTTCAAGGTTAAAAGGTAAAGTTACAAGACTTGATCAGGTTTGATGCACAGCAGAACTTATCTGGGAAATCTGGGAAAGCTTTGCTTTTGTACAGTGATGCTCAGATTACTTCTAGGGAGGGTGTCAGGGGAATCTGTATGGATTATAAATATCTATGATGGATGTTTGTGTAGAACCGAAGAAATCAACTTTCCTAATTCAGGTTCCACCTTCCCTTCAAGGTTCTTAAAACAAACAAACAAGGGGAGCCAAGATGGCGGCGCCGGGAGAGCACTGTGTCTGAGAAGCAGGACAGCACTCTCCGTGCAGCGACCAGGAGACTGAACTCTGGGCCCTGAAACCACAGCGGTTGTGTTTCCCAGGTGAGGGGAGGCTCCCACGGAGTGGGAATCGGTCAGGTCCACTCGGCTGCCCAGCCAGAACCTGGAAGAGATCCCGGATGGCGCGAGCTTTGGGTCTCCAGGCTGGTGCCTTAAGCCTGCGTGTGCCCATCACTTTTCCAGGCTGATCCGTGGGCACAAGGGTGCCTGAGGCTGGGAGTCCCAGTCTCGGGGGGACCCCACGAGGAAGCAAAGTTGCCAGTCTGATCACGGGTCACCCAGTCTTTCCCCGGAAGGTCTCTGGGATGGCGGTTGCCCGCTGCCATCACAGCTGAGCTCCTGCCGCGTGCGGAGAGCTGCGTGCTCAGCTCAGCAGTACAGACAAGCTGTGTGTCCCAGTACAACAGGGACTAGGAACCCCTGTCCAGAGAGGACCCCACAGAGAAGGAAGAAACCGTGTTGCTGGGATCACCTAGGGAAAGTCTAGCAACTGCAGATCGCAAACAGGTGAGTACGCCCAGCCATCACAGATCTGGGCCCAAACAGGGAGCACAGAGTGATTGGAAACTCAGCTCCCGCAGACTAGCAGGTGGGCGAAACTCCGCCAGCCCAGAGGCCTGCTTTGTACCAACTACTCCTTACAGACAGAACTGTGTGCCCCAAGACACCAGAGCAGTACTCACCCGCCACAGATTACCTCTTGGGTTCTGGGGCACAGAGACCCAACCTCAGACCTACAAATGAGCGGGAACCCTGAGATCAACCCCCAGATACTGCTCCAAGGGGCAACCAGTTATCCCTAACAAAACCGACCAAACCACGGGACACACAGGTTATAGCAGCTGATCACTAAATTTACAGCAAGAAACCCAGAAGGAGAGCAGCTGTCTCCAGGACTTCTCCCGGTGAGAGGAGAGCCCTCTTGACTAATCAGGACCATAGTTACCACCCAGGTCTCTATGCCTGAGGTGAGCTGTAGCAACTCCTGAAAAACACCGGACATCCAGGGACTATACCCAAAAAGCTGGGAAGGCTTCCTTCAGGAAAAACCATCTTCCTGCCAAAGGAATGCTCTCCACTACAAGAGTCCAGGAACAACCAGAAACTAAATTCAAACAACTAAGATAGACCAATGGGTAGAGGACAGCATAAAAGTTCAACCAACAAAAGCCAGCGCAATATGGCATCTCCAGAACCCAGTTATCCAGGGGCAAATAGCCCTAGACACAGCATAAATGAAATTCAAGGAGACGACCTAACATCTATGTTCATGAAGATGATAACAGAGGAAACAAATAAAATACGAAAAGAAATAGAAGAAGCTGCAGCCAAACAGTTTGTGGCCTTTAGAGAAGAAATGCTTAAATCACTGAATGAAATAAAAGAAACAGTGGATTGTTCAAACAAACAGCTGAAGGAATTGACGGAAAAACATGAAAATACAGTCAGACAGGGGAAGGAAACCAACAAAATAGCTCAAGACCTGAAGATAGAATTGGAAAAATTAAAAAAAAAAACACAAATGGAAGAAATTGTGGAGAGAAAGAACTTAGGGAAGAAAGCAGGAACTACAGAGGTTAGCATAACCAAAAGGCTACAAGAAATGGAAGAAAGAATCTCAGGTGTGGAAGATACAATGGAAGAAATAGATGTATCTGTCAAAGAAAATGTTAAATCTAAAAAATTCCTGACACAGACCATCCAAGAAATTCAAGACAACATAAAAGACAAAACCTAAGAATAATAGGAATAGAGGAAAAAGAAGATTCCCTGCTCCAAGGCCCAGAAAATATTTTCAACAAAATCATTGAAGAAAATTTCCCCAACTTAAAGGAGAGGCCAATAAGAATACAAGAGGCCTATAGAACACCCAATAAATTAGACCAGAAAAGAAAATCCTCCTGCCACATAATAATCAAAACAGTAAGGATACAGGACAAAGAAAAAATACTAAAAGCTACAAGGGAAAAAGGCCAAGTAACATATAATGGCAAACCCATTAGAATCACACCTGACTTTTCAACAGAGACTATAAAAGCCAGAAGGGCCTGGACAGATATCATGCAGACCCTAAGAGAACACAGATGTCAGCCCAGGCTACTATACCCCGCAAAACTCTCAGTCCTCATAGACGGAGAAAACAAGATATTCAATGACAAAAACAAATTTCAACAATACCTACATACAAATCCAGCATTACAGAAGACACTGGAAGGGAAAATACAACCCAAGAAAACTAGCTACATTCAAGAAAACACAGGAAATAAATAACCCCACTACAGTAAAACAAAAAGCAACCAAGCACACAACTGTATGACCACAGCCAACATCAAATTTAAAGGATCTAACAGCCACTGGTCATTAATCTCTCTCAATATCAATGGACTTAATTCTCCAATAAAAAGACACAGACTAACAGAATGGATGCGTAAACAAAACCCAGCAATCTGCTGTATACAAGAAACACACCTAAGACACAAAGATAGACATTACCTGAGGGTAAAGGGTTGGAAGACGACTTTCCAAGCAAACGGACCCAAGAAGCAAGCAGGAGTAGCCATTCTAATATCTGATAAAATAGACTTATAAACAAAATTAATAAAAAGAGATGGGGAAGGACACTTCATACTCATCAAGGGAAAATTCCACCAGGAAGATATCACAATCCTGAACATCTATGCCCCAAATACAAGGGCACCCACATTTGTTAAAGAAACATTGATAAAATTTAAAGCACATATAGATCCCCACACATTAATAGTGGGAGACTTCAACATCCCACTCTCAACAAAGGACAGGTCAACAAAACAGAAATTAAACAAAGAAACAATGTCTCTGACAGAGGTTATGAATCGAATGGACCTAACAGACATTTACAGAACTTTACACCCAAACACAAAAGAATTTACCTTCTTCTCAACACCTCATGGAACCTTCTCCAAAATAGACCATATGGTGGGTCACAAAGCAAGCCTCAACAGATACAAGAAGATTGAAATAATCCCTTGTATCCTGTCTGATCACCATGGAATAAAGCTGGACCTGAACAATAACAGAAATAGCAAAAAGCCTACACACACATGGAAACTGAACAACTTGTTACTAAATGACAGCTGGGTCAGGGAAGAAAGAAAGAAAGAAATTAAAGTCTTTCTAGAAATCAATGAAAATGAAGACACAATATACCCAAACTTGTGGGACACAATGAAAACAGTGCTAAGAGGAAAGTTCATAGCACTAAGTGCCTTCAAGAAGAAATTCGAGACAGCTCATTCAAGCACCTTAATGGCTCACTTAAAAACCCTAGAAAAACAAGAAGCAGACACACCAAGAAGGAGTAGATGGCTGGAAATAATCAAACTCAGGGCTGAAATCAATCAATTGTAAACAAATAAAACAATTCAAAGAATCAATGAAACCAAGAGCTGGTTCTTTGAGAAAATCAACAAGATCGACAAACCCTTAGCCAAGCTAACTAAAAGGCAGAGAGACACCACCCAAATCAACAAAATCAGAAATGAAAAGGGGGATATAACTACAGACACTGAGGAAATCCAAACAATCATTAGGACTTACTTCAAAAGTCTATATGCCACAAAATTTGAAAATCTAAATGAAATGGACAATTTTCTTGATCGATTTGACTTACCAAAGCTGAATCAGGACCAGGTAAATCAACTAAATAGTCCTATATCCCCCAAAGAAATAGAAGTGGTCATCAAAAGTCTCCCATCCAAAAAGAGCCCAGGACCAGATGGCTTCAGCGCAGAATTCTACCAGACCTTCAAAGAAGAGCTAACACCAATTCTCTTCAAACTATTCCACAAAATAGAAACAGAAGGAACATTACCAAACTCATTCTATGAAGCCACAGTCACCTTGATACCTAAACCTCACAAAGACTCAACAAAGAAAGAGAATTTCAGGCCAATCTCCCTTATGAACATTGATGCAAAAATACTTAATAAAAATACTTGCAAACCGAATCCAAGAACACATCAAAGATATTATCCACTATGACCAAGTAGGCTTCATCCCAGGTATGCAGGGGTGGTTCAATATACGGAAATCCATCAATGTGATCCACCATATTAACAAACTGAAAGAAAAAAAAAACCACATGATAATCTCCCTAGATGCTGAAAAAGCCTTTGACAAAATCCAACATCCATTTATGTTTAAAGTATTGGAGAGATCAGGGATACAAGGCACATATCTAAACATATTAAAGGCGATATACAGCAAGCCTATAGCCAATATCAAACTGAACGGAGAGAAACTTAAAGCAATCCCACTGAAATCAGGGACAAGACAAGGCTGCCCACTCTCTCCATATCTCTTCAACATAGTTCTGGAAGTCCTTGCTAGAGCAATAAGACAGTTGAAGGAGATCAAGGGGATACAAATTGGAAAGGAAGAAGTCAAATTATCACTATTTGCAGATGATATGATAGTATATGTGAGTGACCCCAAAAACTCTACCAGGGAACTCCTACAGCTGATAAACACCTTCAGCAAAGTGGCCAGATACAAAATTAACTCAAAAAAATCAGTAGCCCTCCTGTATATAAAAGACAAAAGGGCTGAGAAAGAAATTAGGGAAACAACACCCTTCACAATAGCCACAAATGACATAAGGTACCTCGGAGTAACCCTAACCAAGGAAGTCAAGGACTTGTATGAAAAAAATTTCAAATCTCTGAAGAAAGAATTAGAAGATATGAGAAGATGGAAAGATCTCCCATGCTCATGGCTTGGCAAGATTAACATAGTAAAAATGGCCATCTTACCAAAAGCAATCTACAGATTCAATGCAATGCCCATCAAATTACCAACACAATTCTTTACAGACCTGGAAAGAAAAATTCTCAACTTCATATGGAATAACAAGAAACCCAGAATTGCTAAAACAATCCTCTACAATAAAAGATCTTCCGGAGGTATCTCCATCCCTGATCTTAAGTTGTACTATAGAGCAACAGTTTTAAAAACTGCATGGTACTGGCATAGAAACAGAATGGTGGATCAATGGAACCAAACAGAGGACCCAGAAATAAACCCACACACTTATGGACACCTGATCTTTGACAAAGATGCCAAAACCATTCAATGGAAAAAAGATAGCACCTTCAACAAATGGTGCTGGTCCAACTGGATGTCTACATGTAGAAAAATGAAAATAGATCCATACTTATCATCCTGCACAAAACTGAAGTCCAAGTGGATCAAAGACCTCAACATAAAACCAGACACATTAAATCAGCTTGAAAAAAAAGTGGGGAATACCCTAGAACTCATTGGTACAGGAGACAACTTCCTGAACAGAACACCAACAGCACAGGCTCTAAGAATAACAATCAATAAATGGGACCTCATGAAACTGAAAAGCTTCTGCAAAGCAAAGGACACTGTCATCAAAACAAAGCGACTGCCTACAGATTGGGAAAGAATCTTCACCAACCCTTTATCTGACAGAGGACTCATATCCAGTATATATAAAGAACTAAAGAAGCTGAAAAGCAGCAAACCAAGTAATCCACTTAAAAAAATGGGGAACAGAGCTAAACAGAGAATTCTCTGGAGAGGAATACCGAATGGCAGAGAAGCACTTAAAGAAATGCTCAACCTCATTAACCATTAGAGAAATGCAAATCAAAACAACCCTGAGATTTCACCTTACACCCATGAGAATGGCCAAGATCAAAAACTCAAGTGACAACACATGCTGGAGAGGTTGTGGAGAAAGGGGAACCCTCCTCCACTGCTGGTGGGAATGTAAACTTGTACAACCACTCTGGAAATCAATCTGGCGCTTTCTCAGACAACTCGGAATAGTGCTTTCTCAAGATCCAGCCATACCACTCCTGGGCATATATCCAAAAGAGGCTCAAGTACACAAAAAGGACATTTGCTCAACCATGTTTGTAGCAGCTTTATTTGTAATAGCCAGAAGCTGGAAACAACCCAGATGCCCCACAACTGAAGAACGGATGCAGAAATTGTGGTACATCTATACAATGGAATATTACTCAGCAATGAAAAATAAGGAAATCATGAAATTTGCAGGTAAATGGTGGGACCTGGAAAAGATCATCCTGAGTGAGTTGTCCCAGAAGCAAAAAGACACACACGGTATATACTCACTCATATAGACATACAACATAGGACAAACCCACTAAAATCTGTGCATCTAAAGAAACTAAGCAAGAGAGAGGACCCTAACTAATGTCCAATCCCCATCCGGAAAGGCAAAGAGGATGGACATCAGAAGAAGAAGAAAACAGGAAACAACCTAGGAACCTACCACAGAGGGCCTCTGAAAGCCTCTGCCCTACAGACTATCAAAGCAGATGCTGAGCCTGATTGGCAACTGTTGGGCAGAGTGAATGGAATTTTATGTAAGAACTGGGAAATAGTAAGAGCTGGAGAGGACAGGGCCTCCACAAAGAGAGCAATAGAACAGGAAAATTTGAACACAGGGAACTTCCCAGAGACTCATACTCCAACCAAGGACTATTCATGGAGATAACCTAGAACCCCTGCACAGATGTAGCCCACGGCAGCTCAGTCTCCAAGTGGGTTACATAGTAATGTGAAGAGGGACTGCCTCTGACATAATCTGACTGGCCTGCTCTTTGATCACCTCCCCCTGGGGGGGAGCAGCCTTACCAGGCCATAGTAGAGGACAATGCAGCCACTTTTGATATGAACTGATGGACTAAGATCAGAAAGGATAGGAGAACCTCCCCTATTAGTGGACCTGGGGAGTGGCATGAAGGGAGGGGCTTATGGGGAGATGCAGAATGAATAAAGTGTAATTGATGAAAAATTAAAAAAAAGAAAAAAAAAGAAAAGATAATTTAAGAACCTTAAATGACTTTCAAAAGTGGAAGAAAACATGGAGTTAGTCAATTTACATGGAGCACGTCTCGCCCCTTGGGGCAATGGTCTCCTGAACCTACTCAGACCTCGGACACCACCACTGCTAGTTCCAGAACTGATGTAGGATGTTCCAACGAGGGGGTTAAGGCTTCTCATAATATTTCCTATAAGTCCACACCTGTTTGTTTATAACCCCCATTTTTATTCATTGTTAGTCAGATAGAGCCAAGTAATTGTGGAAATGATACTTGTTTTTTTGCCCAATGCCGGAATGCTAGTGAATTTAGGTATGCCCTGGTTACTCGCATGCCTCGCTGGGTGCCTGTGCCCATTGATGCCCCTCACGCTATGACTCTCTTCAGACAGAAAAGGGATCTTGGAATTACAGCCGCCATTGTTACTGCCATCTCATTGGCGGCTGTTGGAGCTACCACCGCGGCATTAGCCATGAGTCATACTATGCAGACTGCTCAGACCCTAAATAATCTTTTAGCCAATGTAGCTCATGCTTTAGATGTATAAAAAGGAATTAATGCTCAACTAAAAGGAGACTTGATGGTGTTCAATCAGAGGATTGACATCGTGCAGGAGCAAATTGATACCATATGGCAAATCGTTCAACTTGGCTGTCAATGAAAGTATGCTGGACTTTGAGTCACTAGCATACAACATGAGAATTTTTCCTGTGCTGCAAATCTTTCTAAACAATTGTCTAGCTATATTTTAGGTAATTGGACTAAAGAATTCGATACTATGATGGAGCAGCTGAGAGTGGCCATTGTTACGGCAAATTCTACCAGAGTGGACGCAGGACTAGCCACAGGATTATCATCATGGATTGCTGCAGCCATGAATCATCTGAAGGAATGGGCGGGCATGGGAGTGTTAGCAGGCCTTCTGGTGTTGGTCTCCTTGGTTTGCCTGTGGTGTATATGCAAGATTAGAGTCTCACAACAGCGTAATGCAACCATGATCATTCAGGCCTTTACAGCCATTGAAGCAGGACAGTCTCCCCAAGCATGGTTGGCTACCATAAAAAGCTAAAATGTTATGCTCAGGATGCGAGGCTAAGCACTGCACTCAGGGTCAGCCGCTTTGGATCCAGAGAAGAGCATGTCTGATTGTATGCGGGTTGATGCCCCAGGTCCCACCTCTGAGAAAAAGGTATCAGACGGGTCTAATGCTCTTTGGGAGGATGACACCTAAATGAACATTGGTACAAAGTCCCAATTTATTTCTAATATCAGAGATCAGACCTCTACTCTTGCCTGATGCGTCTAAAACAAAAAGGGGGAACTGTAGAGAGCTGCATAATGCCACGCCTTAAAGATGGAGCTGGTTTCCGCCTTCCACCTTCCCAATGGTGAGTGCTCTCTATCACGAACAACTCCACATTTGGCTAAGGCTGAGGATCTGGCTTGCTTCCATGTATGTGGACCTATCTGCATTGCCCACGTGGCACGCTGGGGTTGGCTACCCAGAGGCTATTTAAGCTGTGGGCTGGCTTTCCCCAGGGTCAGAAGATTGTTCAAGGTTCCTGAATAAACTGCATTGAGAAGAACAAAAAAAAAAAAAAATCAGAAAGAAGGAGAGGAGGACCTCCCCTATCAGTGGACTTGGGGAGAGGCATGCATGCAGAAAGGAGAGGGAGGGTGGAACTGGGAGGGGAGGAGGGAGGGGCTTATGGGGGGATACAAAAGGAATAAAGTGTAATTAATAAAAGTTAAATAAAAAATAAAAAAAAAAACAAAAAAATAGTTCAGGAAAAAACAAACAAACAAAAAACAAGAAACAAACTAAAAAGCAAATCTCCAGAGGTTGCCTCGGCTGGCCTCAGACCCAACTTCCTCTTACCCTCCTCTTACCTTCCTCTTACCCTGCCATCCTGGATGGCAGGATGTGCCACTGTAGCCAATTTTCCTATGTACATGACAATACTGTACTTAGAAATTGTCTGAACAGGGTCTGATGTGAGACTTAAGCAGATCCCACCACCAGGGATCTGTGGTAGGTGAGAGGATGAGAAGTAGCTAGGCAGACAGGAGGAGATGCAGAAAGGCAAGAGTAACTACTCAGGAAACTTGGCTCATTTTGAAGGCACAGAGTATGCAGGAATGTTATGCTTATGTGTAAATGGATTGTTTGCAAAAATAGTAAATTTAGGAAAATGGACATCTTACTGATAATGGATGGCTACCCCATTTCTATCACCATTATTGGTAGGACCCTCAGGAAACTGACTAGCCTACACTGGTCTGACTATCCCCGGAGTCTAGTTGAAGGATATGGAGATATATGACTCACAGATTGAGAGAATATTGACTGTTGGGAACAGAGAGCTCAAGTTACCTTCCCAGATACAAAGACAATAAACTGCAAAATAACACAACAAACAAAATTCCTTTAATAAAAAATATTTCCTCAACTTGATTCATAGTGACCTTTTTTGGTTGTTTCATTCCCCTCCCCTGCATCAAGCTTCTCAAGTAAGAGAAAAATTAGTTGAATATTGGCCTACAGGCAACATCAAACTAAATAGAGAGAAACTTAAATAAATTCCACTGAAATCAGGGACAAGGCAAGACTACCCACTCTCTCAGTATCTCTGTAACATAGTACTTGAAGTCCTAGCTAGAGCAATAAGCTAACTAAAAGAGATCAAAGGGGTACAAATTAGAAACAAAGAAGTCACAGTATCACTAGTAGCATATGTATTGTAGTATACATTAGTGACCTCCAATATTCTACCAGGGAACTCCTCCAGCTGGTAAACACCTTCATCAAAGTGGCTGGATACAAAAATTAACTCAGAAAAACAAAAAACAAAACAAAACACTAGCCTTCCTGTATACAAAAGTCAAACGGGCTGAGAAAGAAATTAGGGCAACATCCTTCACAGTAGCCACAAAAAAATCATTAAGTATCTCTATATAACTCTAACCAAGCAGGTGAAAGACTTGTATGAAAAAAATGTCATGTCTCTGAAGAAAGAAATTGAAGATGATATCAGAAGATAGAGTGATCTCTCATGCTCATGGCTCTGTAGGATTAACATAGCAAAAATGCCACCCCACCAAGAGCAATCTACAGATTCAATGCAATTCCCATCAAAATACCAACAGAATTATTTAAAGAACTTGAAAGAAAAATTCTCAATTTCATATGGAAAAATTAAAAAAAAAAACAGAATATCTGAAGCAATTATACAAAAACGATCTTCTGGAGGTATCTCCATCCCTGATCTCAAGCTGTACTATAGAACAACAGTAATAAAAACTGCATGGTACTGGTAGAGAAACAGACTGGTGGATCAGTGGAATCAAATTGAAGACCCAGAAATAAACTCACACACCTACGGACACCTGATTTTTTACAAAGATGCCAAAACAATAAAATGGAAAAAAAAAAAGATAGCATCTTCAACAAGTGGTGCTGGTCTAACTGAATGTCCACATGTAAAAAAATGCAAATAGACCCATATCTATCACCATGCACAAAATTAAAGTCCAAGTGGGTCAAAGACCTCAACATAAAACCAGACATGTTAAATCTGTTGGAAGAAAAAGTTGGGAAGAGCCTTGAATTTACTGGCACAGGAGACAACTTCCTGAACAGAACACCAACACTAAGATCACTATTTAAGGCATTGGATGTAGGATAAAACAAATAACAGGAAAGGAGCCTACCACAGAGGGCCACTGAAAGACTTTACCTAGCAGTGTATCAAAAGAGATACTAAGACCCATAACCAAACCTTCAGCACAGTGGAGGGAATCATATGAAAGAAGGGGGAGTTAGTATGACGTGGAGAGGATAGGAGCTCCACAAGGACCAAATATATCTGGGCACAGGGATGTTTTCTGAGACTGTTTCTCCATCCAAGGACCATGTATGGATATAACCTAGGACCTCTGTTCGGATGTAGCCCGTGGTAGCTCAGTAACCAAGTGGGTTTACCTAATAAGGGGAACAGGGACTAATTCTGACAGGAACTCAATGGCAGGCTCTTTGACATCCCCACCCCTGAAAGGGAGGAGCATCCCTGCTAAGCCACAGAGGAGGACTTTGCAGCCATCCCTGAAGATACCTGATAAAACAGGGTCAGATGAAAGGGGAGAGTGGACTAGGAAAAGGGCAGGGAGGAGATAAGGGAGGGAGGGTGGGATTAGGAGGGAATGAGGAAGCAGGATACATGTGGGATACTAATAATAAAAAGAAAAAAAATCACCAATTAATAAATGGGACTTCGTGAAACTGAAAAGCTTCTGTAAAGGACATTGTCTACAGAACAAAAGGACAGCCTACAGACTGTTAAAAGAGCTTTACTAAAACTACATCCGGCAGAGGGCTAATATCCAGAATATATAATGAACTCAAGAAATTAAACACCAATAAACCAATCTAATGAAAAATGAGGTAGAGAGATAAACAGAGAATTCTCAACAGAGGAAAATCGAATGGCAGAGAAACATTTAAAGAAATGCTCAACATCTTTAGTCACCAAAAACAAAACAAACAAAAAAAAAAAAAAAAAACAAAAACAAATCAAAACAACTCTCAGATTCCATCTTACAACTGTCAGAATGGCTAAGATCAAAATCTCAAGTGGCAACAAAGGCTGGAGAGGATCTGGAGAAAGGGGAACCCTCCTCCATTGCAGGTGGGAATGCAAAGTGCTTGTACAAGCACTTTGGAAATCAAATTGTAGCTTTCTCAGTAATAGCGCTACATCAAAATCCAGGTATAATACTTATGGGTATATATCAAAAACCACTCCATCATTCACCAAGGACATTTGCTCAACTATGCTCATAGAAACTTTATTCGTAAAAACCAGAATCTGGAAAAAAACCTAGATGTCCCTCAAAGAAAGAATGGATACAGAAATTGTGGCACATTTACACAATGGAATACTACTCAGCAATTAAAAACAAGGAAATCATGAAATTTGCAGGCAAATGGATGGAACTAGAAAATATCATTTTGAGTGAGATACTTACTTATAGGCGGCTATTAGCCATATAATATAGACCTAAAGAAGCTAAAGAACAAGAAGGACCCTAGGGAGGAGGCTTAAATCTCATTAAGAATGGCAAACAGATTCTGGCTGTATGAATAAAGCTGTTATGAACATGGTTGAGCAAATATCCTTGTTGTATGGTTGAGCATCTTTTGGATATATGCTGAGGAGTGGAATAGTTGGATCTTGAGACAACACTATACCTAATTTTCTGAGAAAATGCCAGATTGATTTACAAAGTGGTTGTAAAGTTTACATTCCCACCAGCAATGGAGGAAGGTTTCCCTTTCTCCACAACTTTTCTAGCATGTGTTATTCCTTGAGATTCTCTGTCATTTGATAGTCCTCTGTTGAGAATTCTATGTTTAACTCTGTCTCCCATTTTTAATTGGATTCCTTAGTTTGTTGGTTAGAATCTGGAACCAACCTAGATATCCTTCAACTGAAGAATGGATACAAAAGTTGTGGTACATTTACACAACAGACTACTACTCAGCAATTAAAAACAAGGAAATAATGAAATTTGCCGGAGAATGGATAGAAGTGGAAAAGATCATCCTGAGTGAGGTTACCCAGAAACAGAAAGACACATATGTTATATACTCACATAAAAGTGGATATTAGCCATATAATATAGGATAAACATACTAAAAGCTATAGTCATAAAGAAGCTAAACAATGAGGAGGACCCTAGGGAAGATGCTCTATCCTCATTCAGAAGGGCAAACAGGATAGACATCAGAAGCAAGAGAAGACAGCGAACAAAACAGGAACCTTCCACAGGGGCCTTTCAAAGACTCTAACCATCAAGGTAGCAAAGTAGATGCTGCGACTCATAGCCAGATTTTGGCTAGAGTGCAGGAAATCTTATGGAAGAAAGGGGAGATAGAAAGACCTGGAGGGGACTGGAGCTCCACAAGGAGACCAACAAAGCCAGAAAACCTGGGCCCAGTGCAGAGACCAATACTCCAACCAAGGAAAATGCATGGAGAGGATCTATACATCCCTCTCCCCCTCCCTCCACTCATATGAAGCCTTTAGGCTGCCCAGTTTCCAAGTGGGTACCCTAGTAAGGGGAGCAGGGGCTGTCTCTGACATGAACTCCGTGGCTGGTTCTTTGATCACCTGCCTGTGGGAATGCATCCTTGCCAGGTCACAGAGGAAGATGATTCAGCCTCTCCTGATGAGACCTGATAGGCTAGGGTCAGATAGAAGGGGAGGAGGTCCTCCCCTATCAGAAAACTGGGGTAGGGGCATGAGAGCGAAGAGGGAGAGAGGTTGGGACTGTGAGGAGATGATGGAGGGGGCTAAAGCGAGAATTAAAGTGAATAAATTGTAATAAATAAATAAATAAACAAATAAAATGTTAAAAACAAAGAATTACCAAAAAAAAAAAAAAAAAGAATGGCGAACAGTTGGAACAGTTGTGGTAGAAGAGAGGGGACAGGATGGGAGCCTAACATAAAGGTCCTCTGAGAGACTCCACCCAATAGGGATTGAAGCAGATGCAGAGACTAACAGCCAATTTTGGGCAGAGTACAGGGAGTCTTATGGAAGAAGGGGGTGGGGGAATAAAAGGACTCAGAGAGGATAGGAGCTCCACAAAGGGGACCAAAAAAGCCAAAAAATATGGGCCCAGGTTTTCCTGAAGAGACATGCACCAATCAAAATCACGTGTGGAGAGGACCTAGACTCCTTGCTCAGATGTAGCCTACAGGCAGCTCAGCCTTCTTGTGGGTCCCCCAGTAAGGGGAACTGGGGATGCCTCTGAGATGAGATGTCTCTGACATGAACTTGGTTGTCTGCTCTTTGATCACTGCCCCTTAGCGATGGGGCCTTGCCGGGCCACAAAGGACAAGGATCCAGGCAGTTAACAACTAAGGTCAGTTGGCAGGGGAGGGGACTCCCCGTTTCAGTGGATTAGGGCATAGCTTTTAAGGGGAAAGAGGCAGGGAGGGTGGGACTGGAGGAGACAAGGGAGGGGGCTGTAATCGATATATAAAATGAATTGTAAAAAATAAAAATAAAATAAAATTAGAAAGAGAGAGAGAAAAAAGGAGGGTTAGTAAAAGAGGTTGGAACAAATTTTAGATTATTAATCTTTTCCTAACATGAACCTTATCACACATAAACTTGTCAACTGTTCAAAGAGGTGAACTCACCATGAGCTGTGGCTGGATGAATCATAAATAATACTCACCTTCATAGCAAGAAACAGCCAGAATGAGTAAGAGAAAACACAGGCTCAGCTTCATGGTGCTCAGTTTGCTTTCAGACTTAGCAAATATGAGCAAATGGAGTCTACTAGACCCTGTGGAGACCAGGGATATTTATACATGGTGAGGCTTATAGGTCCTTCCCTCAGGCAAATGAGCTCGGAAAGCCTGTGTAGGCCCTCCTTCTGTGTCACTGAGGGCTGATCCCCTCACCCCATCCATCCTGTTGGGTTCTAGCCCAGAAGAATAACCTCATGGGATCATTACTCTTCCTTCAGGTGACTTTCACATTAACCAGGAAACAATCTGTGGTGTTTCAGTTTACCTTTGAGCTTTTGATTATTGCACTTGATTTCTCTCCTGATCAACAGGCACAGGTGGCTTCTGACATCAGGGTGACCTTCTCTAGGGCATAGAACCTCCAAATACCAGCCCTGGAAACGAAAGCTTTGCAACTGGACTCTGCCATCACTCGTACAAATCCCAGCATAGAATTACATCAAAAGATCAGGAAGATCTGCAGAAACAACCACAACACACTGGAAACAAATAGCAAAATACACTCCAAATTAGTTAAAGAAGGAAACATTGGATAAGAGAAAGTAAAAATTATAGAACTCAAAGCATAGAAAACACCAATGAAACAAAGACAGCTCTAAAAAACTAAACCAGAGAAATACATATGTAGACTAGCATAGAGAAAAAATGAAAAATGAAAAAAAAAATCTGAAAAAAACTATGGAACGAAACGGGAGCCATTACCAATCATACAATGTGTGGCTGGTGTCCTTATGATAAACTTCATGCCAACAAATGTCATCACCCAGAATTCCAGAGCCATTTATGAATATATATGTGTATATATACACATATAGTCTACCAAGATAGAATCATGAAGAATTTTTAAAAACTTGAATAGACAACAATGTGTGTTTGAGTGTATATGTAACAAAAATTCCCATCCCATGAATAATAACTCCAGAACAAAAGGCTTTACTACTGAAGTCTACCAAACATTTGGACAACTAACATTATTTACTGTTTTTTTTTTTTTTTTTTTTTTTGCAAAACTTCACTTTAGGGAATTGTTCCTAAAATCTTTTACGAGGTCAGCGTTTCTCTAATTCCAAATAACGCAAAAGCACACTCACGTGCACACATAGATCAAACCCACAAAACTCCAGTATCTTTGATGAACATAGCTGTAAAAATATTTATCAAAATTTCAGCAAGCAAAGTCCAAGAGCACACTGGAAAGATTCATTGGCATCAAAGGTGTTGCAAGAAGCACTCAATATATGCAGATCACTAGGCATGATATGTTACATCAGTATAATGAAGTAGAAAACCCCTTAATCGTCCTACTACATGCAGAAAGGGCATCATTTAAAGCTTCAGAGGAACACTTTTGGGCTGGAAAAATAGTTCATCTAAGAAAGAAGCTTGCCACCAAGCCTGATGACCTCAGTTTTCATCCCTTTGATCCACATGGTGCAAGGGAAGAACTGTCTCCCACTGACTGTCCTCTGACCTTTACGTGTTTACACGACACATGTGTGCCCCTCACACACATACGCAAGTGCATAAATAATGTCATACTAATTTTAGATTAACAATTATCTCGTATAAAACATGGAGTGAGCTATGCATTCAAAAATGTAGCTCATGATGAAAAGACTGCTGATAATAAGGCAAAGACAAACATCTTCGTGAAGGAGGAATAGTTGAAAGCTTTCCTGTCACATCCTGTAACGAATGGTGTCACTCTCTGTGTTTACTGAACGTGTGGGTGTCCTACACACAGCAGGCATACATAGAAAAGACACAGGCAGCCATACTGGAGAGAGGACAAGACGCTGTCAGTGTCTGAAGATGCCACATCTTATATGTAGACACAAAGATTCTACCAGAAAAGTTACACTTTATAAATCAGCTGAGCAGGTCTTCCAGGGACAAACTGCATACAGCGGTGGTGACAGTAAACACCAACAACCAGTTATCTGAACTACAGGTTAGTAATTAATTCTATTTTTGAAAGTATAAAAATATAACAGCAAGATGAAGTCTAACTGAAGATTAAAATCCTAAAAATATAAAGCTGTCAGGCAATGGTGGCACTCGTCTTTAATCCCAGCACTTGGGAGGCAGAGGCAGGCAGTCTGGTTTACAGAGTGAGGTCCAGGATAGCCAGGGAGACACACAAAAACCAACATAAATAAATAAAAAATAAAGCAGGAGAACAGGATGTGGCAGCAGGGGTGAAACGATGTCCTTGTCTTCGGGACAGAAGGCCACACACCTCTGTTTTTCAGGCCAGTGCTTGCCTGTATTGTCCCTGCAGGCCATCCATTCAAGGCCCCTTTCTTTCTATGCAAAACTTTACTTTTATAACAAGTATTATTGTTACTCCATGCCCATGACTGCTGCTGTGAAGGCCAGTGACTTACCAGGGTGCCTGCCATGTACTTGCTGGTGAAAAATGGAGTCCACTCATGTAGTGTCAAACATTTCCATGAAAAACACTGAGATGAGAACTTCACCACAGAAGTATGTATGTGAGGTGCTGACTGTATCAATTAGGCTGAATTACACACTTCAGAATATGGTCCTATATCAATATCTACATTATACTATATAATTTATAGTTCATTTATCCATTAGTAACAATATAAAATACGCTTTAAAGGACTTTAGATGTATGCAGTACCATGCCACTGTGCTGTGGGACTATTAACATGACAGTAGCACACACAATTTTCAGAAGAGAAATTACTTGCAAATTTTGTAAAGAAAACATATAAAAATTTTACATATATCCAGGAACATGGGTCAAATTACCTTTTCCTTTCTAAGTCAATGGTTTAGTTCCAAGAATAGGCAATTTCTGTTTCTCTTTTTCTGTAGATTATAAAAGAGAAGCAGGGATTTCAGTGGAATCCTATGGACCTGTAGTAACTAGATGTTTTGACCTTACATATACAAGCCTTCCTTCCTTCTGTCATCTCTCTCTTCTTTCCTTTCTTCCTTTTATCCTCCCACTCTCCCTCCTTCCTTCTTCTCTTCCTTGCTTCCTTCCTTTCCTTTTGTATATTTGTGTGCTGCAGTGTACAAGTATGGATCAGAGGACAATTTTTTCCTTCTATGGTCTGTGCCCCAGGTCTTGAGCTTAGATGGTTGGTCTTGGCCACAAATACCTTTATCATCCTGCCAGCACTACTTGTTTCTCCTAAAATAAAATTTCATGAGTCACTGCAAGGGGCAACAGTCTTTGAGATATTATGATGAGAGTACCCTCCCTCCCTTATCTCCTCCCTGACCCTCTCTAACTCCACTGATAAGGGAGGTCCTCCTCCCCTTTCATCTGACCCTAGCATATCAGGTCTCTTCAGGACTGGCTTCAATGTCTTCCTCTGTGGCCTGGCAAGGCTGCTCCTCCTTCGTGGGGGAAGGGAGGTCAAAAGCCAGCCACTGAGTTCATGTCAGAGATAGTCCTTGTTCCCCTTACTAGGGTACCCATTTGGAGACTGAGCTGCCATGGGCTACATCCTTTACAGACCTTTTGGATGCTTTCATTATGAAAATGGGCACATCACTGAGAAAGACTTCTCTCAAGATGTCACCTGCTGTTAAATGTTGCATGGCATCTCAAGTGGCCAACTCTACTCATGTGTCAGTATCTGAGATCTTCCAGAAGCCTGGAGCAGGACAACCATCACTGTTATTCCACATCTTATTTACTTCCTGGACAGAGCCTGTGACTGAATCATCCTTGCATTATGGTTTTAAAGCAGGTGAGAAAAAAAAAAAAAAAAAAAACCTGTACCACAGAAGTGAGGGAACCTGGTTGCCTGCAGTTCCTGAACTCCATTGGAATCCTGAGCAAGTCACTCCTGGAACGAAGAAAAATTCAGACTGGAAACACGAAAGCCCTGAGTTTTGTGGGTCCCCTGATTGTCTCTTCAAACACTGTTTCACACACAAGCCTTTTCTCCGCACAGTTACCAGTAATCACTCTCCACTGATTAGCCACCACGTGTGTGGATAAAAAACGAATCACAGCCTCTTCAGTGTGGTGTTAGTACCTAGTGTGGGATATGACTAGAAACCACTTAAGTGGCCTGTGGTCCAGCAGGTGCCAGGGCATAGACATAAGTCTGGGACACAGGGTAGAGCCTTTTCACATCCTGGTCAAGGATGCAGTGTCCCATTGGCTTTCCAAGGCCTTTACTTGACTGGAGGTTGAAGATCCTGCCTTGGGCAACCATCTGTGAGGACCCGTGAAGGAAGGCTCACGTGTACTCTCTGGAGAAGTCAGCTGTGTTCTTGGCAACTTGTTTTGTTGATTGAAGGAAAGAACAACATCGTTAGTGATCACACAGAAAAGCGCACTGGCGGATAATCAGAGCACACACCTGCCTGACACTCCTGCTAATTCTCTTGTTTGAACTCTGCTGTGTCAGCCAACTATTCTTCTCTTGTTCCTTTTTCCTTCAATTTGTCCCGTTGTCCCTAAGTGATCTTGGTTTTGCAACACAAGACGTGTCATTATCTTACTCTCATGGGTCCGTGTTTCATGTCATACTTGACCTTGGTGATAGCAACTGTCTTTGGGTCCCTCATCTTTTGCCAGTGACCAATCTCTTTGTTTTGGATTCTTAAAAAATGTGTAATCATGTTAGTGTTTTTATTCTCAATGAAAGAAGTGTGATGTGAGTAAAATTAAGCAGTTTTTACACTTTCACATAAGCTTGAAGAACAAAATATAATAAAATTCTGTATTTTATTTCTTAAAAAAATCTTCCACTAAATTGTTCTTTAGTAACTTCGTAGATGTATATAACACTTGCTGGCTGACCTCACCCCGCTCTCATGCTTTCCTCTCGCTCGTGCCCTCCTCTTCCTTACAAGTCTCTCTCTCACGTTCATGTTTTGTTTCTTTATTTTGAGAGCCATGTAGTTGAACCTGGGATATCTATGTGAGCAGGGTTTGGAGTGACCCCAGTCATGTTTAGAAAATCCTTCCCTCTGCCTGTGTCTTCACGTGTGTTCCCTTCGTTTTGCATTTTTTTTTTTACTTTTTAAAATTAATTTTAATTTTTTTTGTTTTTTAAAAATTCTTTATTAATTACACTTTATTCACTTTGTATCCCCCTATGGTTCCCTCCCTCCTCCCATCCCAATCCCTCCCTTCCTCCACCCTCTGCATGCATGCCCCTCCCCAAGTCCACTGATAGGGGAGGTCTTCTTTTCCTTTCTTCTGATCCTAGCCAATTAGCTCTCATCAGGAGTGGCTGCATTGTCTTCTGTGGCCTGGTAATGTTGCTTCTCTCTCAGGGGGAAATAATTAAAGAGCAGGCCAATCAGTTAAGTTGCAACACATTTTGGGGTTCCTCTTTCCTGAAGACATGTGTCATTACTCCAGCAATGAAATGCTTGCATCCACAACTCAGTGTCCTGTTGGAGTAAATAAAACTGTCTCCAGGTGAGAGTCTCTGTTTTAGCAAAGGAAATACTTGCAGAGCTTCTCCACAGCTCCTCAAATATCCCTACAGAATGCAGAGTCACAAATGTGGTGGTGACTACAGTAGGAATATTCTGGCTTTGAGGAATCAGAAGGTACTAACAGAACGAAGATGTTGACATAGAGAGCTGATGAAGTACATCAACTGTCTCATGGGTAAAAGACTTAATATCTGACCACATTTATCAGGCAATGAGACATTGTGCACCCTTCAGGATTTGGAGTTGGGGCCCAAGAAGAATGAGTCACTGGTGGCTCTAGCTGACTGCACCCTCTGATTCCAAATCCAGCTTCTGTCTCAGCACATGGTGTGTCTGGTTGAGTACCCCTTCTGGGGAAAGTGGACATTGAGTTGCCTGAGCACTGGATGGAGAAGGCTAAACAACCTTTCTCTTTCCATGCATACATGAGCATTAGATCCTAAAGTCTCATCCAGGAAAGTTCAGGAACTTACATAGACATTTGTTTTTAGAGCTGGGACTGATACCTGCCTCTCCTAAAGGATTCTATTTTCCCTAACTTCTGCTTCCAAGCAAAGATGGTGACAAACCACATCATATGTTCAGTGGGATCTTTGTTAAAGTTAACTTATGAACTCATCATCAATCATACAATTACCCATGAATCATCTATTCTATGACTGTAGTGTAAAGACAAAGATTGTTTGGGCTACAACCTGAAGTCACCACATCCTGGACATTTTGGGTAGAGGTCTTCAGAGAAAGCCATGGATTCACATGAGGGGAATATCACTTGAAATGTAGAGACAAGAGAAGATGATGGCATGACCTATTTTTTTTAATTAAAATATTTTTAAATTAAAATTTATTCACCTTGTATTCCCCCATAAGCCCCTCTCTCCTTCCCTCCAAATCTCACCCTCCCACCCCCTTCTTCACGCATGCCCCTCCCCAAGTCCACTGATAGAGGAGGTCCTCCTCTCCTTCCTTCTGAACTTAGTCTATTAGATCTTATCAGGAGTGGCTGCATTGTCATCTTCTGTGGCCTGGTAAGGCTTCTCTGCCGCTCAGGGAGAGGTAATCAAAGAGCAGGCCAAACAGATTATGTCAGAAGCAGTCCGTGTTCCCACTACTATGTAAACCACTTGGGCACTAAACTGCCATGGGGTACATCTGTGCAGGGGTTCTAGGTACTTGGTTGGATGATGAGTCTCTTGGAAGACCACCATGTTCAAATTTCTGGTTCTGTTGCTCTCCTTGTGGGGTTCCTGTCCTTTCCAGATCTTACTGTTTCCCACTTCTTACATAAGATTCCATGCATGTTGCCCAACATTTGGCCATAAGTCTCAGCAGCTGCTTTGATAGTCTGTAGGGCAGAGCCTTTCAGAGGTCCTCCGGGGCAGGTTTCTAGCTTTTTTCCTGTTTTCTTCTTGTGATGTCCTTCCTCTTTGCCTTTTGGGATGGGGATTGAGCATTTTAGTCAGTGTCCTCTCTCTTGATTAGTTTCTTTAGATGTACAGATTTTAGTACGTTTATCCTATTTTACATGTCTACATGATTGAGTATGTACCATGTGTGTCTTTCTGCTTCTGGGACAGCTCACTCAGGATGATCCTTTCCAGGTCCCACCATTTACCTGCAAATTTCATGGCTTCCTTATTTTTCATTGCTGAGTAATATTCCATTGTGGACATACCACAATTTCTGCATCCATTCTTCAGTTGAGGGGCATCCGGGTTGTTACCAGCTTCTGGCTATTACAAATAAAACTGCTAAAAACATGGTTTAGCAAATGTCCTTTTTGTGTACTTGAGCCTCTTTTGGATATATATCTAGGAGTGGTTTGGCTGGATCTTGAGGAAGCACTATTCCTAATTGTTTGAGAAAGCGCCAGATTGATTTCCAGAGTGGTTGTACAAGTTTACATTCCCACCAGCAGTGGAGGAGGGTTCCCCTTTCTCCACAGCCTCTCCAGCATTTGTTGTCACTAGTGTTTTTGATCTTGGCCATTCTGATGGGTGTAAGGTGAAATCTTAGGGTCTTTTTGATTTGCATTTCCCTGATGGCTAATGACGTTGACCATTTCTTTAAGTGTTTCTCTGCCATTCTATATTCCTCTACAGAGAATTCTCTGTTTAGCTCTGTTCCTCATTTTTTAATTGGATTACTTGGTTTGTTGCTTTTCAGCTTCTTTAGTTCTTTATATATACTGAATATTAGCCCTCTGTCAGATATAGGGTTGGTGAAGATTCTTTCCCAATCTGTAGGCAGTCATTTTGTTTTGATGATGGTGTCCTTTGCTTTACAGAAGCTTTTCAGTTTCATGAGGTCCCATTTATTGATTGTTGCTCTTAGAGCCTGTGCTGTTGGTGTTCTGTTCAGGAAGCTGTCTTCTGTATCAATGAGTTCTAGGCCTATTTTTGATGTGGCTAAGGGAAGGCAAAGGAAGATGTTTCTGCTAAGAGTTGCTACATCAGGGCAGGAAGGAGGGTATTTTGTTCAGAAAAAGTGTCATGTAGAAAACTGTGATGTGTCTACAAGGTGGTCACAAGACAGAGCACTGGATCCAAGGCCACAGGATCCAGCTGAGCCACAATGTCAACATCCCTGAGGTGAAGTCAAGGAGGAAGAAAGAGCTGACTGTACACTTTGTTCCAGGGACCTGTCTTTGTACCTTGGTCCTGCCAGGTACCATTTGTGTCATGAGGATGTTTATCTAAAATTATTCTCACACATCACGTGTAGCTTGGGTGCAATGATTCAGGCATCTCAGATCCCTGTTGTTTCCAGATTTACTCAAGAAAGTTCATGTTCATGTTTTTCCTGGGAATGCCATTTATTTTGTTGTCTCTTTTTATTCTCCCAAGTACCCTGGATGGTGGAATAAAATCTGTATAGAATATAGGGTCTACAAAGAGGTGAAATCATTTTCATTTAACAAACTAAATCCACTATCAAGCAAATGACATAGTTCATTTTACTTTATCTCTGAACAAAGTATTACGTATGCAGACCACATTTTCATTATCCAATCACCTGCTGATGGGTACTCATGCTCATTCATTACTACATTATTGCTGCCGATGGCAGCGCAAATATTTCTTCAGAGTATTTTATTCATATACCCAGAAGTGGTATAGTTGGGCCATATGTCAGTCCTTTTTGTAAAACACTCCACATTAACGGTAATACTACTCAAATTCTATCACCAGTGTACAAGGGTTCCTTTTCACATACACCCTCACTGGTTTTTGTGGTCATTTGTTGTTTTGTTGATGGCCTTTCTGTCTAGATTGAGAGGGAATCTGAATTCAATTTTAATTTGCGTTTCCCTGTTGGTTAGGATACTGAACCTGCTTTCAGATACTTGTTTGAATATTTGTATATCATTTTTGCAGATCTGTGTTTAGTTCATTAGCCCATTTATTGAAAGGATGATTGGTTTTATTAATGTATAATTTCTGCAGCTCTATATATTCTAGAGGTAGACCAATAGAATCTATAATCAACAATATTTTCCCCACATTCTTTAAATTGCATCTTTTTTTTTTTGAGTTTTCAAGCCATTTATTTTGTAACACACATGAAGGTTGTTTCAAATTTCAATCACTAATCAGATTAAATTGCATCTTTACTCCAGAGATTGCTTTATATTAAAATGTTTTTCAGTTTCATTCAGTTTTGTTTTGTCAGTTCTTGGGATTATTTCTTGTTTCAGTGGAGTACTTTTCAGAAGTCACTACCTATTTTGTGTGTGTGTGTGTGTGTGTTTTGGTTGTTGGCTCTCTAGTGTAACGTGAGGCCAGGTGTTGTGATCTAGCCAGCACTATTCCTTTAATGCTTAGGATTTCTTTGGTTATTTGAAGTCTTTTGTATTCCATATTAATTTTAAGATTCCTAATACTCTCCCAATTCTGTGGTGACTGTCACTAGGACCCTGATTAGGGTTGTGTTGAATCTGAAGATCACTCTGGTACTAGCCATTTACACAGTAGTGATTGTCAATTCATGATCATAGGAGGCCTTTTCATTTGCTAGTGTCTCCCTCAAGTTCTTAACTTTCCCTACATTCTTGCCTGAATGTCTTCTAATTTCTTCTCTTGATGGTAGCCATATGACAAAGATAAGCTAGAATCTCAAAATAGATTTCCTTTGTACAGTACAGACTGAGCCGTTTCTTTGGCCTAAGTGAATTCTTAGTTACACAAAATGAGTGCATTATTTAATGTCAGGATTATTTCTGACATCTTTCTTTCCATCATAGAGAGGGAGCAGAAGATGCCAAGAACAACGGTTGTTTGTGATGACAGGAAAGAGCCATGTGTTTACCTAGGTGTGTGCTTTCATTTGCTAGTTCACAGCCAGCGTCCCTCAGTCATAATCAACCCTGAAACAGAACATTGTGTTTTTGCCCAAGACTTAAGGTGATCTACATAATGCCTCAGACCTTAATAAAGTTAGCTTGTCATTTGCTGGAGGCTCCCTTTGGGACATCTCGTTGAGTTTTAAAAAAAAATCACTTTGCATCTTGGCCACAGCCCTATCCCTCCTAATCTGCCTGTCCCACTCTCAGATTTATCGAAATTATACCTGATTTCTCAACAGAGACTTTAAAAACTAGAAGGTCCTGGACAGATATGCTACACACACTAAAAGACCGCAGATGTTAGCCCTGACTACTATACCCAGCATAACTTTTAAATCAACATAGCTTGGGAAAACAAGATATTTCACACAAAACAAATTTAAACAATAGGCATTTGTAAATTCCAACCCAAGGAGGTTAACTACACCCAGGAAAATGCAGGAAATCAATATTCGCACATCAGTAAATCCAAAATAAGGTAAGCACACACACCACACACACCACACACACACACACACACACACACACACACACACACAACCACCACAAATATCAAAATTTCATGATAAACAATCATTGGTCATTTATATCTCTCAACATCAATGGGCTTAATTCCCCAATAAAAAGACACAGGCTAACACAATGGATGGAAAAACTGGATCCATCAGTCTGCTCTATACAAGAAACACACCTCAGCAATAAAGATAGAGATTATCTCAGAGTAAAGGGCTGACACATGTTTTTTTTTTTTTTCCAAGAAAACAGACCCAGAGAGCAAGCTTACAAAGTCATTCTAGTACCTAATAAAATAGACTTTCAACCAAAATTAATTAAAATAGATTGGGAAGGACACTTCATACTCATCAAAGGAAAAATTCACCAAGATGACGTCTCAATTCTGAACATCTATGCCTTAAAAGCAAGGGCACCTGCATTCATAAAAGAAACATACTAAAGCTTAAATTACACATTAAACCTCACACATAAATAGTGAGAGAATTCAATACCCAACTCTCACTAATGGGCAGATCATTGAGACAGAAACTAAACAGAAATAATGAAAGTAATAGATGTCATGTACCAAATGGATCTGACAGACGTCTACAGAACATTTCACCCAAACACAAAAGAATATACATTCTTCTCAGCACTTCATGGAACCTTCTCCAAGACTGACCATATACTTGGTCACAAAGGAAGCCTCAACTAATACAAAAAATAATTGAAATAACCCCTTGTATCTTATCAGACCACTATGGACTAAAGCTAGATTTCAACACCAACAGAAGCAAAAAACAAAACAAAACAAACAAAAAAAAACTACAAACTCTTGGAAGCTGAACAATTCTCTTCTATGCTTCTTTAAAAAGACAGTCTGGGACATAAAAAAGCTACAGTGTGCAACACCCTTAGGATGGTAATTAACAAGGAGTGGGTGCTAGGTACATGTGAGCTGCTCCCCATTATTTTAGAGAATGGTGAAGTATGTTTGTGATAAACCCTGAATGACTACCAGGAGCCCAGAGCATCAGAGAAGCACAGTGTCCTGGCTCCAAGTTTTCATTCTTAGCTTAATGCGCAGAGCTGGCACTCCATGACTGGAAAGGAACACTATGGCCTTGATTCCACTGTGCTGTGTAGACCTGGCACTGGCCCATGAGCAAGACCCACAGTTTTCTGATCAAGACTTTTGCTTTTTGCCAATTTGCTTCTCCTTGATACCCCTGAGTCATTTTGAGCTGAAATATTAAGGCCATCTCCATTTCCTCAAGTCCAGGCTTCCTGGCCTTTTCCTCTGAGCTTCTTTGAATTCTCAGGCCATAGTGTCTCCCCCTCAGCAGCTTTATCTTGACATTTGTAAGACTTTCTTGCAAATGCCACTTCCTTCCCCTTCATGCTCCTTGAAGTTTCTTGAAGCTCCTTTTTCATTTCTCATACTGCAATAGCAAAAGTCAGTTACACATGACAGTGTAATTGGCTTTCAGGAAGCGAATGTATTGTTTTATATTGAATGCTCTATTGATTTATAATGAATGCTTATTTTTTACTTCTAGGTGTGATTAGGAAGCAAATGTCATTAAAGCTTTGAAATTAAGTAAAGCGAACAGCCAGTCCCAAATAAATCCAGGTAACGTCTAGGGCACTAACTTTTACTTTGCTGAGCCAGGTCTTTGTGTTCAGGAAGGGAGGGGATAGAGATTGTCTTTGTCATATTCTCTAACCTGGTTCATGTAGAGCCAAAAACTATCAGCCAGATTTGGAAGGTCTCTGTCTGGCTTGGGATAACTTTACATGGCACCTTGGGATTTACACAGTCTGACATTGCAAAATTAAATGGGGTTCAACATTTAATCCTTTTCCAATGTAATAGCTTGCTTGATTTATTGAGTGCCTATGCTGTTTCCCAGTGAGTTACCCTGGTGAGATTTTAGCACCCCACTTTCTCCTTTAAACATGTCATGCTGACAAAAAAATAAACACAGAAGCCTCAGAATTAAATGACATCTTACTATCAGATGGAGCAGATATCTGCATGATATTCCACACAGATGAGAAAGAATACACACTTGATAGAAGATGGTGGCACCCAGCACATATGGTACCTGAGTAATCAGAAGATCAGAAAATGTGGGTCAAGGGAGTGATCTGGTTACTGACTGAAAATCTTCCTAGACAAGAGGAGGCATCCTGGGAGCTAGGAACCCATAGTTCCAGGCCCCCATGAACGGCTCCTTGGTCCAAGGGACATACATGGTCCTACTCTCCTGGCACCTGACACCTGGCACCAGAACCTTCTGCCTACTTGACACAACTCCTGAGTTCCAGAAATGCACAGTTCAAGTATCCACACCTTCGAAATCTCTGCCCACATGAGGACAGCTCCTGGATACCAGAGACAAGGTCCCAGCCTCCAATTCAAGGTTCTATCCATCTCCAGGCTGGACAATAGGAACAAAAGCGTCTCATTCCAAGAAGGTGGAGCCCAGAGGATTCTGAGTACCATGAGCACAGTGTCTACAGGCCCAGAAAACACAAAAGAATATGCCTCCTCATCACTGCACAGAATCTTCTTCACAATAAACCATATACTTGGTTACAAAGCAAACCTCACCTGATAAAGAAAATTGAATTAGCTTATTGTTCTTTATCAGATCACCATGGATTAAAGCTGGAATCAACAACAACAACAGAAATAACATTCTTTCTGGAATTCTCATGGAAACTGAACTTTGACCACTGGGTCAGGGAAGCAAGAGAAAGAAATGAAAGACTTCTGGAAAGGATCATCCTGAGTGAGTTGTCCCAGAAGCAAAAAGACACACATGGTATATACTCACTCATATAGACATACAACATAGGACAAACCCACTAAAACCTGTGCATCTAAAGAAACTAAGCAAGAGAGAGGACCCTAACTAAAATGTCCAATCCCTATCCGGAAAGGCAAAGAGGATGGACATCAGAAGAAGAAGAAAACAGGAAACAACCTAGGAATCTACCACAGAGGGCCTCTGAAAGCCTCTGCCCTACAGACTATCAAAGCAGATGCTGAGCCGGATGGGCAACTGTTGGGCAGGTGAAAGGAATTTTAGGTAAGGAATGGGAAATAGTAAGAGCTGGAGAGGACAGGGTCTCCACAAGGAGAGCAACAGAACAAGAAAATTTGAACACATGGATCTTCCAAGAGACTCATACTCCAAACAAGGACTATTCATGGAGATAACCCAGAACCCCTGCACAGATGTAGCCCAGGGCAGTTCAGAGTCCAATTGGGTTACATAGTAATGTGAAGAGGGAATGCCTCTGATCTAATCTGATTGGCCTGCTCTTTGATCACCTCCCTCTGGGGGGGGGGGGGAGTAGCCTTACCAGGCCATAGTAGAGGACAATACAGCCACTTTTGATGTGAACTGACAGACTAAGATCAGAAAGGAGAGGAGAACCTCCCCTATTAGTGGACTTGGGGAGTGGCATGCAAGCAGAGGGAGGAGGGAGGGTGGGATTGGGAGGGGAGGAGGGAGGGGCTTATGGGGGGATGCAGAATGAATAAAGTGTAATTGATGAAAAAAAAATTCAATGAAAATGCAGGCACAAAAACCTCAAACTTATGGGACACAATGAAAGCAGTGTTAAGAGGAAAGGTCATAGCACTAAGTGCTTTCAGAATGAAATTGGGGAGAACCCATACTAGGAACAGCTCACCGAAATGCTTTAGAAAAAAAAAAAGAAGCAAACACATCCAAGAGGAGTAGATAGCAGGAAATAATCAAACCCAAGGCTGAAAACAATAACTTACAAACAAAGAGAACAATTGAAAGAATCAATGAAACCAAGAGCTGATTCTTTGAGAAAATCAACAAGATAGACAAAGCCTTAGCCAAACTAACTAAAAGGCAGAGAGACAATATCCCAATCAACAAAATAAAAATTGAAAAGGGGGACATAACAGTAGACACTGGGAAAATCCAAAGAATCATTAGGTCTTACTTCAAAAGCTTGTACTTCACAAAAGTGGGAAATCTAAATGAAATGGAAATTTTTCTTGTTATATACAACTTAGCAAAGTTAAATCAAGATCTGGTAAGCAAGTTAAATAGCCCTATAATTCTCAAGGCAATAGAAGAAGTCATAAAAAATCTCCCAAATTGCCCAGGGCCAAGTGGTTTCAGTGCAGAATTCTATCAGACTTTATTATTTTTCTTTGATTATTACAATTTATTCACTTTGTGTCCCAATTGTAGCCCCTCCCTCATCCCCTCCCAATCCCACTCACCCTCCTTCTTCTCCTCCCATGTCCCTCCTCCAGTCTACTTATAGGGGAGGTCCTCCTCCCCTTTCATCTGACCCTAGCCTATCAGGCCTCATCAGGACTGGCTGCATTGTCTTCCTCTGTGGTCTGGAACGGCTGCACTCCCCTCAGGGGGAGGTGATCAAAGAGCCAGTCACTGAGGTAATATGTAGGAAGGTCAGGCAATCAGTTTCCAAAAGTATAGAGACTGTTGACTGCCTGGATGGTCACCAAAGGTTTTTCTGTGTCATTGTGGCACAATCTTCAGCCAACTGGTGAGGAATATCTGACAGACATCTGTAAAGCAGGAAATTTGCAGGACCGGCCTGCCTAGTCTCTCCAAAGTTGGACAGTCAGTTTCCCACTGTCTTTCTTATTGCCAGTTTTGGCAGTCAGTCTGCTAACAGCTGTCAAGATAAGGAAGGACAGTTTTTGTTTTTTAATTTTTTTATCCAGTGGCTATCTTACTGCATTTGCTACTTTGATGCCCATCATCTTCTTTGAAGCAGGTTGGAGGTGCTGCCAGAATCAGATGTGTCTTTCTGTCAGAAAAGCCTTTTATTGTTAAAACATCTTTAAATGCTATTTTCTGTAGATCTCTGAAGTTTTGAACACCAACTATTTACCATTACAGAGTGCATAATCATATTACCTGTCTGCCTAACTATCTCAGCATATCTAAAGAGACAAACATTGCTTGTTTCTAGCTGTGTAATAGCTGCTTAACCTTGAAACCATATACAAGTGACTAAATAAAGCTCATTTCTGTAATTAACTAAACTAGTCTCTAACAAGACTACAAGTAAGATTATGTTACTAACTACTAATATGGATCTCCAATCATCCAGAAAAGTCAGCAACAGTGAGCTTTCATAAGATGAGGACTTTACATATCATTTTCAAATGAGTTGCATACATACAACACATTATGCAAAAGTTGAACAAAAAATCTTCAATTTCTATTAATATACAATACCAATGTAAGATATTTAAGGCTGGACTATTCAACAGTCTACTTTTTTAACCTATGATTTTATATCCACTTTTCTTTTTTTTTAATTCTTTATTAATTATACTTTATTCACTTTGTATTCCCCCTGTGGTTCCCTCCCTCCTCCCATCCCAATCCTTCCTTTCCTCCACCCTTTGCATGCATGACCCTCCCCAAGTCCACTGATAGGGAAGGTCTTCTTTTCCTTCCTTCTGATCCTAGTCAATTAAGTCTCATCAGGAGTGGCTGCATTGTCTTCTTCTGTGGCCTGGTAATGCTGCTTCCCCCTCAGGGGGAGATAATTAAAGAGCAGGCCAATCAGTTCATGTCAGAGACAGTCCCTGTTCCTATTACAATGGAACCCACTTGGATACTGAACTGCCATGGGCTACATCTGAGCAGGCGTCTTAGGTTATCACCATGCATAGTCCTTGGTTGGAGTATCAGTCTCAGGAAAGACCCCTGTGCTCAGATTTTTTGGATCGGTTGCTCTCCTTTTGGACTTCTTGTCCTCTGCAGATCTTACTGCTTCCCACTTCTTTCCTAAGATTCCCTGCACTCTACCCAAAAGTTGCCCATAAGTCTCAGCATCTGCATTGATAGTCTGCAGGGCAGAGCCTTTCAGAGGTCCTGTGTGTCAGGCTCCTGACTTGTTCCCTCTTTTCTCCTTCTTCTGATGTCCATCCTCTTTGCCTTTCTGGATAGGGATTGAGCATTTTTAGCAAAAGTCCTCCCTCTTGATTAGTTTCTTTAGATGTACAGATTTTAGTAAGTTTATCCTCTATTATATGTCTATATGAGTGAGTATATACCGTGTGTATCTTTCTGCTTCTGGGATAGGTCACTCAGGATGATCTTTTCCAGATCCCACCATTTACCTGCAAATTTCATGATTTCCCTGTTTTTTATTGCAAAGTAATATTCCATTGTGTATATGTACCACAATTTGTGCATCCATTCCTTCACTGAGGGGCATCTGGGCTGTTTCCATCTTCTGGCTATTACAAATAAGGTTGCTACATGGTTGAGCAAATGTCCTTATTGTGTACTTGAGCCTCTTTTGGATATATACCTAGCAGTGGTACAGCTGGATCTTGAGGAAGCACTATTCCTAATTGTCTGAGAAAGTGCCAGATTGCTTTCCAGAGTGGTTGTACAAGTTTACATTCCCACCAGCAGTGGAGGAGGGTTCCCCTTTCTCCACAGCCTTTCCAGCATGTGTTGTCTCTTGAGTTTTTGATCTTAGCCATTCTGATGGGTGTAAGGTGAAATCTTAGGGTCTTTTTGATTTGCGTTTCCCTGATGGCTAATGAGGTTGAGCATTTCTTTAAGTGTTTCTCTGCCTTTCGATATTCCTCTATTGAGAATTCTCTGTTTAGCTCTGTACTCCATTTTTTAATTGGATTACTTGATTTTTTGCTGTTTAACTTCTTTAGTTCTTTATATATAGTGGATATTATTCCTCTGTCAGGTATAGGGTTGGTGAAGATCCTTTCCCAATCTGTAGGCAATCATTTTGTTTTGATGATGGTGTCCTTCGCTTTACAGGAGCTCCCTTTTTCAGTTTCATGAGGTTTCATTTATTGATTGTTGCTCTTAGAGCCTGTGCTGTTGGTGTTCTGTTCAGGAAGTTGTCTCCTGTGCCAGTGAGTTCAAGGCTCTTCCCCACTTTTTCTTCTCAGCGGTTTAGTGTGTCTGGTTTTATGTTGAGGTCTTTGATCTACTTGGGCTTTAGTTTTGTGCAGGGTGATAAGTATGGATCTATTTGCATTTTTCTACATGGAGACATCCAGTTAGACCAGCACTGTTCATTGAAGATGCTGTCTTTTTTTTCCATTGAGAGGTTTTGGCATCTTTGTCAAAAATCAGGTGTCCATAAGTGTGTGGATTTATGTCAGGGTCTTCTATTCAATTCCTTTCACCCACCAGTCAGTTTCTATGCCAGTACCATGCAGTTTTTAGTATTGTTGCTCAATAGCACAGCTTGAGATCAGGGATGTAGATACCTCCTGAAGATCTTTTACTGTAGAGAATTGTTTTAGCAATTCTGGGTTTCTTTTTGTTCCATATGAAGGTGAGAATTTTTCTTTCCAGGTCTGTAAAGAATTGTGTTAGCAATTTTATGGGAATTGCATTGAATCTGTAGATTGCTTTTGGTAAGATGGCCATTTTTACTATGTTAATCTTGCCAAGCCATGAGCATGGGAGATCTTTCCATCTTTTGATATCTTCTTCTAATTCTTTCTTCAGAGACTGGAAATTTTTTTCATACAAGTCTTTGACTTGCTTGGTTAGGTTCACACCAAGGTACTTTATGTCATTTGTGGCTATTGTGAAGGGTGTTGTTTCCCTAATTTCTTTCTCGGCCCTTTTGTCTTTTGTATATAGGAGGGCTACTGATTTCTTTGAGTTAATTTTGTATCCAGCCACTTTGCTGAAGGTGTTAATCAGCTGTAGGAGTTTCCTGGTAGAATTTTTGGGGTCACTCAGGTATACTATCATATCATCTGCAAATAGTGATACTTTGACTTCTTCCTTTCTGATTTGGATCCCCTTGATCTCCTTCAATTGTCTTATTGCTCTAGCAAGGACTTCAAGAACAATGTTGAAGAGATATGGAGAGAGTGGGCAGCCTTGCTTTGTCCCTGATTTCAGTGGGAATGAGTTAAGTTTCTCTCCATTGAGTTTGATATTGGCTATAGGCTTGCTGTATATTGCCTTTACTATGTTCAGGTATGTGCCATGTATCCCTGATCTATCCAAGACTTTAAACATGAATGGATGTTGGATTTTGTCAAATGCCTTTTCAGCATCTAAGGAGATGATCATGTGGTTTTTCTCCTTCAGTTTGTTTATGTGGTGGATCACATTGATGGATTTCTGTATATTAAACTACCCCTGCATGCCTGGGATGAAGCCTACTTGGTCGTAGTGGATGATATCTTTGATCTGTTCTTGGATTTGGGTTGCAAGTATTTTGTTGAGTATTTTGGCATCAATGTTCATGAGGGAGATTGGCCTGAAGTTCTCTTTCTTTGTTGGGTCTTTGTGAGGTTTAGTTACCAAGATGATTGTGGCTTCATAGAATGCGTTTGGTAGTGTTCCTTCTGTTCCTATTTTGTGAAACATTTTGAAGAGTACTGGTGTTAGCTGTTAGCTCTTCTTTGAAGGTTTGGTAGAATTCTACACTGAAACCATTTGGCCCTGGGCTTTTTTTTTTTTTTTTTTTTTGCATGGTAGACGTTTGATGACAGCTTCTATTTCCTTAGGGGATATAGGACTATTTAATTGGTTTTCCTGGTCTTGATTCAGCTTTGGCATGTAGAATCAGTCAAGAAAATTGTCCATTTCATTTAGATTTTCAAATTTTGTGGCTAATAGACTTTGGAAGTAAGATCTAATTATTGTTTGGATTTCTTCAGTGTCTGAGGTTATGTCTCCCTTTTCATTTCTGATTTTGTTGATTTGGATAGTTTCTCTCTGCCTTTTAGTTAGTTTGGGTAAGGGTTTGCCTATCTTGTTGATTTTCAAGAACCAGCTCTTGGTTTCATTGATTCTTTGAATTGTTTCATTTGTTTCTAATTTATTTTATTTTATTTTTTTCAATGCAGTTTATTCAGGAACCTTGAACAATCATCTGACCCTGGGGAAAGCCAGCCCACAGCTTAAATAGCTTCTGGGTAGCCAACCCCAGCGTGCCACGTGGGCAGTGCAGATAGGTCCACATACATGGAAGCAAGCCAGATCCTCAGCCTTAGCCGAATGTGGAGTTGTTCGTGACAGAGAGCACTCACCATCGGGAAGGTGGAAGGCGGAAACTAGCTCCATCTTTAAGGCGCGGCATTATGCAGCTCTCTACAGTTCCCCCTTTTTGTTTTAGACGCATCAGGCAAGAGTAGAGGTCTGATCTCTGATATTAGAAATAAATTGGGACTTTGTACTGATGTTCATTTAGGTGTCATCCATCCAAAGAGCATCAGACCCGTCTGATACCTTTTTCTCAGAGGCGGGACCTGGGGCATCAACCCGCATGCAATCAGACATGCTCTTCTCTGGGTCCAAAGCGGCTGACCCTGAGTGCAGTGCTTAGCCTCGCATCCTGAGCATAACATTTTAGCTTTTTATGGTAGCCGACCATGCTTGGGGAGACTGTCCTGCTTCAATGGCTGTAAAGGCCTGAATGATCATGGTTGCATTATGCTGTTGTGAGACTCTAATCTTGCATATATACCACAGGCAAACCAAGGAGACCAACACCAGAAGGCCTGTTAACGCTCCCATGCCCGCCCATTCCTTCAGATGATTCATGGCTGCGGCAATCCATGACGATAATCCTGTGGCTAGTCCTGCGTCCACTCTGGTAGAATTTACCGTGACAATGGCCACTCTCAGCTGCTTTTCAGCCCTGAGTTTGATTATTTCCAGCCGTTTACTCCTTTTTGGTGTGTTTGCTTCTTTTTTTTCTAGGGCTTTTAAGTGAGCCATTATGTTGCTTGCATGAGATGTTTCGAATTTCTTCTTGAGATGATCATGTGGTTTTTTCTTAGCACTGCTTTCATTGTATCCCATAAGTTTGGGTATGTTGTGCCTTCATTTTCATTGAATTTTAGGAAGTTTTTAATTTCTTTATTTCTTCTCTGACCCAGCTGTCATTTAGTAGCAAGTTGTTCAGTTTTCATGAGTGTGTAGGCCTTTTGCTATTTTTGTCATTGAGGTCCAGCTTTAGTCCATGGTGATCAGATAGGATACAGGGATTATTTCAATCTTCTTGTGTCTGTTGAGTCTTGCTTTGTGACCAACTATATGGTCTACTTTGGAGAAGGTTCCATGAGGTGCTGAGAAGAAGGTAAATTCTTTTGTGTTCGGGTGAAAGGTTCTGTAAATGTCTGTGAGGTCCATTTGATTCATGACCTCTGTCAGAGTTATTATTTCTTTGTTTAATTTGTTTTGTTGACCGGTCCTTTGTTGAGAATGGGGTGTTGAAGTCTCCCATTATTAATGTGTGGGGGTCTATGTGTGGTTTAAGTTTTAGTAAAATTTCTTTTACAAATGTGGGTGCCCTTGCATTTGGGGCATATATGTTCAGGATTGTGACATCTTCTTGGTGTATTTTTCCCTTGATGAGTATGAAGTGTCCTTCTCTATCTCTCTTGATTAATTTTGGTTGAAAATCTATTTTATTTGATATTAGAATGGCTACTCCTGCTTGCTTCTTGTGTCCATTTGCTCGGAAAATGTCTTCCAGCCCTTTACTCTCAGGTAATGTCTATCTTTGAGATTTAGGTGTGTTTCTTGTATGCACCAGATTTTTGGGTCTTCTTTATGCATCCATTCTGTTAGTCTGTGTGTTTTTATTGGAGAATTGAGTCCACTGATGTTGAGGGAGATTTGTGACCAGTGGCTGTTAGATCCTTTGACTTTGATGTTGGCTGTGGTAATAAGTTTGTATACTTGGTTGCTTTTTGTTTTGCTCTAGTGAGGTTATTTATTTCTCGTGTTATCTTGAAAGTAGCTAGTTTTCTAGGGTTGTATTTTCTCTTCTAGTGTCTTTTGTAATGCTGGGTTTGTCTGTAGGTATTGTTGAAATTTGCTGAGTACAGTAGCCTAGGCTGACAACTGTGTTCTCTTAGGGTCTGCATGATATCCGTCCAGGCTCTTCTGGCTTTCACAGTTTCTGTTGAGAAGTCAGGTGTGATTCTGATGGGTTTGCCATTATATGTTACTTGGTCTTTTTCCCTTGCAGGTTTTAGTACTTTTTCTTTGTTCTGTATCCTTACCGTTTTGATTATTATGTGACGGTAGGATTTTCTTTTCTGGTCTAATTTATTGGGTGTTCTGTAGGCCTCTTGTTTTCTTATAGGCCTCTTCTTTAAGTTGGGGAAATTTTCTTCAGTGATTTTGTTGAAAATATTTTCTGAGCCTTGGAAGAGGGAATCTTCTTTTTCCTCTATTCCTATTATTCTTAGTTGTTTTTTTTTTTTTTTTTCTTTTTTTATGTTGTCTTGGATTTTTTGGATGGTTTGTGTCAGGAATTTTTTAGATTTATTATTTTCTTTGATGGATACATCTATTTCTTCCATTGTATCTTCCACACCTGAGATTCTTTCTTCCATCTCTTGTACTCTGTTGGTTATGCTCACCTCTGTAGTTCCTGTTTTCTTTCCTAGGTTCTCCCTCTCCATGATTTCCTCCATTTGTATTTTCTTTAATTTTTCCAATTCTATCTTCAGATCTTGAACCGTTTTGTTGATTTCCTTCACCTGTCTGACTGTATTTTCCTTCAATTCCTTTAGCTGTTTGTTTGAACATTCCTCTCTTTCTTTTATTTCTTTCAGTGATTTAATCATTTCCTCTCTGAAGGCCACAAACTGTTTGGCTGCACCTTACTGTATGTCTTTACAGATGACCATAATCTGTTTTATTATGTCTTCTTCTATACAATTCTTTACTCGTTGTATTTGCTTCCTCCATTAACCTCTTCATAAGCATAGATGTAAGGTCATCTTCTTGAATTTCACTTATGTTTTGGTGTCCAGGGCTACTTGCCTCTGGATAACTGGATTCTGGGGATCCCATATTGCTTTGCCTTTTGTTGGTTGTGTTTTTTTGCTGGCCTCTACCCATCTCTCTGTCTCAGGTGTTATATGTTAATTTCTGGTGCCTGCTGGGTCCTGGGGTGAGGATAATCCACTTGGCAGGGTTCTGAAGTTCTCCTCTGCTTTTTGGGTATGGTCAACTAAATGGTGGTGCTTCTCAGGAATTGTCACAGTTCACTTCAGGTGTATGGACCTGTGTGGTAACTGTGGTGTTCAGGAAGGCTCTCCTCTCATCAGGAGAGGTTCTGGTGATGGCTGCCCTGCTGCTGGGTTTCTTGCTCTGAATTTAGTGAGCAGCAGGTGTTGCTCTTAAGGTGTAATTGTTGGGTGCAGCCCTCTTGAAGAACCAGGGATTCCCACAGTTTTGTCAGTTTAGCTAGGGATAACTGGTTGATCCTTGGAGCAGTATCTGAGGGCTGCTGTAATGGCTCTCTGGCTTTTGTAGGTCTGAGGATGCAGCTGTGTGCCCCAGTGCCCTAGCGGTACTCAATAATGGCAGGTGAGCACAGCGCTCATGCCTGCAGTAGAAGGCTAGAGCCTAGAGTCTGCGTGCATCTAGAAAGTCTTTTGGAGCTCGGTGTCCTGAGCGTTGGACCTGACGATCTCCCTATGGGGTTTCCTCCTGACAGGGACACCCAGTCTTTGCTTTGGGGACAGCCGTTCTGTCTGTAATGGTGAGTAGGACCCGCAGGCACAGACTTACGTGGCTTCGCCTTTCTGTCTTTCTGGGGAGTGGGTGCCTGGGCATCTGCCGAAACTGGGTAATTTTTTCTGAGACCTTTTTGGGGTGGTGGTATCAGCTGAGGGCTCTAAGATCAGATCAGTTGTTCCCTTCCCTGTGGGTTTGCACCCAACAGAGAAACTCAGTCTCTGGTGCCCTGGGGCTCACAGTTCTATCTAGGGCAGTGAGTCAGGTGCATAGGCAGACTCTGTGCCTGCACTTGGACCCCTGGCTCTGGCTCTGGGCTGGCTCCTGGGTGCCTTCGGAACCCTGAGTCTTTTCCTGGGAATGTCTGGGTGACCTAAGGTCGGTCCCAATCGCTTCCTGCACCGTGGGGTTATCTCTCTACTGGAAATCTCAGTCTCTGATGTTGTGATGCCCACAGTTCAATCTGGGACAGTGATCAGAGCACGCTGGCATGTGGTTCTGGGCTGGTGACTAAGCACCTGGTGGAACCAGGATCTCTTCCACGGTTTAGCTGGATGAGTTAAAGCTGATTGAATCCCTCACAGTGGGGTATCCTCTCACTTGGGAAACACAATCACTTGTGTTTTAGGGCCGAAATTCTGACTGCTGGTCACTGTGCCAATCCTGCTGTGCTGCTGGTCAGAACGAGAGTCGTCCTGGCACTGCCATCTTGCCGAATTTCTCCACTTTTCTTTTATCATTCCCCTTTCCTTCCTTTTCCCTAACACTAGATAGAAGAGAAAAATAAGAGATAAAAAGAAAGAGGGGGAGAAAGAAAAGGATCCCTGGTTCTAACCTTTACTTTGTTTCCTCCCTTATCATTTCTTATAACCACCCTTTCTTCCTGCAAGATGACAACAAATATCTATAACCCACCAAACCACTCACCCCACCTACTAGGAATGGGAGCAATGTGTTCTTAAAATTATTTTTTGCTGTGTGGGGACAAAGACATCTTTTGGGTACCCTATGAAAATTGGGATATTGGCCAAGCCTCAGGAAAGCTAGCTGTATCTTTTTCTGTCCAGTGTATGTTTTTTTTTTTTTTTGTCCAGTCTTTGTGTCTTCTGTCCAGTCTCTGTGTTGTCCGGTCTTTAGGTTGTCTGTTCAGTCTCTGTGGGAGAGATCATTTGGGCTAGCTAACCCTTTTGAAGTTGATCTGCAAGCAAATTCTCAAGGAAACAGCAGCTGAGGAACTCTGTGAGGCTGAATTATCTGGGCTTTGTCTTCAATGTTATTTGGTCTTATGCTGTGCAAATAGACAGATTTTCAAAGATATTAGTATAGGTATATTTTGCATTGACATATGTCACATATAATACATGTATACATGTATATATATACACACACACATACAAGGTGCACATATCAGCTAAGGATAATTTTCTGCTCTATGTTTGAGGAAAGGTATCATCAACTTTGTAAGTCTGTTTGAACCATAATATAAATCTCCATCCATGCTATTTGAAAGGATAACATGTCATGAGGTCCAGGTGGCCAATAAGATTCACTTGCCATACAAAGATATTCATGTCCATGTTCTAGACAGTAGGAAGTCTTCCCTGATCAAAATCTAATGTTTGTAAGTTTTGTTCATAACCATGTTTTTCATTTCCTGTAGATATATAAGCACAACTATGTCCTCATCTTAAAAGTACTACAGGGTTCCATTCTGATGTCAACACATCCTTATAGTATGTTGGTTGACCTAGTTCCTCAGTTTTCTCTATAACCCAATATCTCTCAGCTGTTGTTTATTTTTTAGTGACATTGAAAACATTTAGAGTTAACAAAGCATTATTTAGTCTGTCCCTGAGAGGTTTTACTCTTCCTTTTTGTTTAATAGGCATCTCTTTTAAGGTACATTTAGCTCTTTGTACAACTGCTTATCCTGTAGGATGGTGTGGTATACTAGTAATATGCTTTATATTATAATATGCAAGGACTTGCTTTATCTTACTGGATACATATGCAGCAGCATTATCAGTCTTAGTTTGTACAGGTATCCCATAATTGCTATTATTTCCAATAAGTGTGTAATTACACAATAATCCTTTTCAAAACCTAAAGCAGTTTCCCACTGAAACCCTGAGTATGTATCAATGGTATGGTGAATATACCTTTGTTTTCCAATATCTGAAAAATGAAACACATCCATCTGCCATATTACACTTCTCTTGTTACCCCTAGGGTTACTTCCAGCAGATAGTAACATGGTTATACAGAGAACAAGTGATAGAGGAATTTTTCTTTAATTCTTTCCTATTAACATAATATATCCCATGAAATCTTGAGGCTTCTAACACATTTCCTGTTAGTAACTGGTCAATTTCTTCTTTTCCTTGTGCCAATGGACCTGGCAAACCTGTACGAGACTGAGTATGATATATATATATATATATATATATTTTAAATTACAGTTCATTCACTTTATATCCATGCTGTAGCACCCTCCGTCATCCCCTCCCAATCCCTCCTTTCCTCTCTCATCTCCTCCCATTCCCCTCCCCAAGTCCACTGAAAGGAGAGGTCCTCCTCCACTTCCCTCTGACCCTATCCTATCAGGTCTCATCAGTACTGGCTGTACTGTCTTCCTTTGTGGCCTGGTAAGTCTGCTCCCCATTCACGGGGAGGTGATCAAAGAGCCTGCCACTGAGTTCATGTCAGAGACAGTCCCTCTTCTCATTACTAGGGAACCCACTTGGAGACTGAGCTGCCATAGGCTACTTCTGAGCAGGGGTTCTAGGTTATCTCCATTCATGGTCCTTGTTTGGAATATCATTCTCAAAAAGGACCCCTGGGCCCAGATTTTTTGGATCTGTTGCTCTACTTGTGGAGCACTTGTTCCCTCCAGGTCTTTCTATCTCCCCCTTCTTTCAAAAGATTCCCTGCACTCTTACCCAAAACTTGGCTATGAGTCTCAGCATCTGCTTTGATACACTGCTGGGTAATGTCTTTCAGTGGCCCTCTGTGTTAGGTGAGTGTCCTGTTCCTTGTTTTAACAATGTTCGTCTCATTTGCCCCTCTGAATAAGGATCGATCATCTTACCCAGGATCTTCCTTCTTGCTTAGCTTCTTTAGTGTACAGGTTTAATATGTTTATCCTATATTACATATCTAAAATCCACTTATAAGAGAGTATATACCATGTGTGCTTTCTGCTTCTGGTATACCTCACTCAGGATAATCTTTTCTAGATCCCACCATTTGCCTGCAAATTTTGTGATTTCCTTGTTTTTAATTGTTGAGTAGTATTCCATTGTATAAATATACCACAATTACTGTATCCATTACTCAACTGAGGGGCATCTGGGTTGTTTCCAGGTTCTGGCTATTATGAATAAAACTGCTATGAACATAGTTGAACAAATGTCCTTGTGTATTTGAGCATCCTTTGGATACATGCCTAGGAGTGGTATAGCTGGATCTTGAGGAAGCACTATTCCTAATTTTCTGAGAAAGTGCCAGATTGATTTCCAAAGTGGGTGTACAAGTTTAAATACTCACCAGCAGTGGAGGAGGATTTCCCTTTCTCTATATCCTCTCCAACAGGTATTGTCCCTTGAGTTTTTGATCTTAGCTATTCTGACGGGTGTAAGGAGAAATCTGAGGGTCATTGTGATTTGCATCTCCCTGATGACTCAGGGTGTTGAACATTTCTTTAAGTATTTCTCTGCCATTCAATATTCCTGTATTGAGAATTTTCTGTTTAGCTTTGTACCTCGTTTTTAAATTGGATTTCTTGATTTATTGCTTTTTAACTTGTTTAGATCTTTATATATACTGGATATTAGCCCTCTGTCGGATATAGCATTGGTGAAGATCCTTTCCCAGTCTGTAGGCTGTCATTTTGTTCTGAAAACAGTGTTCTTTGCTTTACAGAAACTTTTCAATTTCATAAGGTCCCATTTATTGACTGTTGATCTTAGAGCCTGTGCTGTTGGTGTTCTGTTCAGGAAGTTGTCTCTCATACCCAATGATCTCAAGACTCTTCCCCACTTTTTCTTCTAACATGTTTAGTGTGTGTGGTTATATGTTGAGGTCTTTGATCCTCTTGGACTTTAGTTTTGTGCAAGTTGGTAAATATGGATGTATTTACATTTTTCTACATGTGGATATCCCATTAGACCAGCACCATTTGTTGAAGATGCTGTGTTTTCCCCACTGTATGGTTTTGGCTTCTTTGTCAAAAATCAAGTATCTGTAGGTGTGTGGGTTTATTTCTGGGTCTTCTATTCAATTTCATTGATCCACCATTCTGTTTCTAAGCCAGTACATGCTGTTTTTATTACTATTTCTCTGTAGCACAGCCTGAGATCAGGGATGGAGATACCTCCAGACGATCAGTTGTTGTCCAGGATTGTTTTGGCAATCTATGTTTTTTGTTTTTCCATATGAAGTTGAGAATTTTTCTTTCAATTTCTGTAAAGAATTGTGTTGGTATTTTGATGGGAATTGCATTGAATCTTTAGACTGCTTTTGGCAGAATGGCCATTTTCACTATGTTAATCTTACCAATACAGGAGCACGGAAGAACTTTCCATCTTCTGATATCTTCTTCAATTTCTTTCTTCAGAGACTTGAAGTTTTTTTCAAACAGATCTTTCACTTGCTTGAAAGTCACACCAAGGTACTTTATGTTATTAATAGCTATTGTAAGCATGTTGTTTTCCTAATTTCTTTCTCAGCCCTTTTGTCTTTGGTATACAGGAGGGCTTCTGCTTTTTTTGAGTTAATTTTGTATCCAGGCTCTTTGCTGAAGGTGTTTATCAGCTGAAGGAGTTCTCTGCTTGAATTTTTGGGGTTGCTCATGTATACTATCATATCATCTGCAAATAGTGATACTTTGACTTCTTCCTTTCTGATTTGTATCCCCTTGATCTTCTTTAGCTGTCTTATTGCTCTAGCTAGGACTTCAAGTACTATGTTGAAGAGATATGGAGAGAGTGGGCAAACTTGCTCTGTCCATGATTATAGTGGGATTGCTTTAAGTTTCTCTCCATTTAGTTCAATGTTGGCTATAGTCTTGCTGTATATTGTCTTTACTATGTTTAGGTATGTGCCTTGTATCCCTGATCTCTCCAAGACGTTAAACCTGAATGAATGTTGGATTTTGTCAAATGCTTTTTCCGCATCTAAGGAGATGATCATGTGGTTTTTCTCCTTCAGTTTGATTATATGATGGATTACATTGATGGATTTCTATATATTCAATCACCCCTGCATTCCTGGGATGACGCCTACTTCGTCATGGTGAATGATATCTTTTATGTGCTCTTGGGTTCAGTTTGCGGGTATTTTATTGAGTATCTTTGCATCAATGTTCATAAGAGGGATAGGTCTGATGTTCTCTTTTTTTGTTGGGTCTTTGTGTGGTTTAGGTATCAAGGTGACTGTGGCTTGATAGAAAGAGTCTGGTAAAGTTCCTTCTGTTTCTATTTTGTGTAATAGTTTGAAGAGAATTGGAATTAGCACTTCTTTGAAGGTCTGGTAGAATTCTGCACTGAAACCATCTGGCCCTGGGCTTTTTTTGGAAGGGAGACTTTTTATGACTTCTTCTATTTCCTTGGGGGATATAGGACTATTCAATCTTTCTACCCCATCTTGATTTAATTTTGATAAGTGGAATCTATCAAGAAAATTGTCCATTTCATTTAGATTTTCAAATTTTGTGGCATATAGGCTTTTGTAGTAAGTCCTGATGATTGTTTGGATTTCCTGTGTCTGTTGTTATGTCCCCCTTTTCATTTCTGATTTTGCTGATATAGGTAGTTTCTCTCTGCCTTTTAGTTTTTGGTTAAGGGTTTGAGAATCTTGTTGATTTTCTTAAAGACCCAACTCTTGGTTTCATTGATTCTTTGAATTGTTTTATTTGATTCTCATTTATTGATTTCAGCCCTGAGTTTGATTATTTCCAGCCGTCTACTCCTCTTGTGTTTGTCTGCTTCTTTTTTCCTAGGGCTTGTGGGTGGGCCATTAAGTTGCTTGTATTAGATGTTTCAAATTTTTTCTTGAAGGCACTTAGTGCTTTGACTTTTCTTCTTAGCACTGTTTTCATTGTTTCCAATAAGTTTGGGTATGTTGTGCCTTCATTTTCATTGAATTATAGGAATTCTTTAATTCCTTTTTTTATTTCTTCCCTAACCCAGGTGTCATCGTGAAGGGAGTTGTTCAGTTTCCACGTGTGTCTAGTCTTTTTGCTATTTCTCTTGTTGTTGAGGTCCAGGTTTAGTCCATGATGGTCAGATAGAATACAAGGGATTATTTCAATCTTCTTGTATCTGCTGAGGCTTAATTTGTGACCAACATCCATTCTATTTTGGAGAAGTTTCCATGAGGTGCTGAAAGAAGGTATACTCTTTTGAATATGGGTGAAAAGTTCTGTACATCTGTTAGGTCCATTTGATTTAGGGCCTCTCTAAGTGCCTTTATTTCCCTATTTAGCTTCTGTCTAGATGATCTGTCCCTTCGTGAGAGTGGAGTGTTGAAGTCTCCCACTATTAAGGTGTTGGGATCAATGTGCGATTTCAGCTTTAATAATGTTTCATTTACAAATGTAGGCGTTCTTGTATTTGGGGTGTAGATGTTCAGAATTGTGATATCCTCCTTGTGGATTTTTCTTTTGATGAGAATGAAGTGCCCCTCCTCATTTTTTTTTAAATTAATTTTCTTTGAAAGTCCATTTCATTAGATATTAGGATAGCTACCCCAGCTTGTTTTCTGGGTTATTTGCTTGAAAAACATTTTTCCAGCCTTTTATTCCGAGGTAGTGTTTATTTTTGTTGCAGAGGTGTGTTTCTTGGATACAGTAGAATGTTGGATCCTGTTTCTGCAACCATTCTGTCTCTTTTTATTGGAGAGGTGAGTCCATTGATGTTAGATAATATTGACCAATGAATGTTCATTCCTTTTATTGTGGAGTTGGTGGTGTTACTGTGATTCATTGCTTGTTTTCCTTAAATTTTTGTTGTGAAAGTTATCTGTATCCTATGTTTTCTTGGGTGTAGTTGTTTTCGTTGGATTGGAGTTTCCTTCTAGTGCCTTCTATTGGGCTGGGTTGCTGTATAGATAGTGTTTAAATTAGTTTTGTCATGGAACATTTTGCTTTCTCCATCTATGTTTTTTGAAAGCTTTGCTGGGTGGAGTAGTTGGGGTTGGCATCTGTGGTCCCTTAAAGTCTGCATGACATCTGCCCTGGCCCTTTTGGCTTTCATAGTTTCTGATGAGAAGTCTGGTGCAATTCTGATAGGTCTACCTTTATATGTTACTTGACCTTTCTCCCTTGCTGCCTTAATATTTTTTCTTTGTTCTGTAGATTTAGTGTTTTGACTATGATGTGATGTGAGGAGGTTTGTTTGTTTGTTTGTTTTTTCTAGTCTAGTCCATTTTCTCTTGTATGTTTATGGACATCTTTTCCTTTAAGTTGGGAAAATTTTCTTCTATGATTTTCTTAAAAATATGTTCTGGACCTTGGTGCATGGAATCTTCTTTTTCATCTATTCCTATTATTCTTAGATTTCGTCTTTTCATGGCATCCTTGATTTCTTGAATGTTTTGTGTTTGGGACTTCTCCAGTTTTACTTTTTCTTTGAGAGAAGTATCAATTTCTGCAAGTATATCTCCAGCACCTGAGATTCTCTCTTCCATCTCTTATATTCTATTGGTGATGCTTACCTTTGTGGTTCCTAATCTTTTCTCTAAGTTCTCCAGCTCCAGGATTTCTCTATTTGTGTTTTCTTTATTGATTCTAATTCTGTTTTCATGCCTTGCACCATTTCCTTCATCTGTTTGAATGTGGATTTCTGTTTTTCTGTGATGGCTTCTATTTTTTGGCTTGTTTCCTCTGTATATGCCACTAATTGTGCTTCTGTTTCTTTCTTTCTTTTTTTGGCTGTATTTATCTGTGTTTCTTTAAGATCTTTGTTCATTTCCTCCTTATTTGCCTCCACTTGTGTGGCTATTTCTCTGAGAGCTTTGTCCGTTTCCTCTTTATGACTAGATAAGCATAGCTTTAAAGTCATTTTCCTGTGTTTCCCATGAATTGAAATATCCATTGTTTTTGGGGGTTGCTGGTAGAGCCATGATGTCTTGAATTTTGTTTAATGTGTTCTTACGCCGACCTCTGGCCATCTGCTTATCCATAACCTTCACTGTTTGTTCTTGTAGTCTGTACTTCAGACTGGGTCCATCTTTCTCTGGTACGTGAAGTATTCTTCAGGAAGATGAGAGGGGTCCACTCATTTGAGAGTGTATGTTGGTGGTTCAGCTGTACCTAAGGAAGGAAGAGACACTGGGGCAGAGTCACAGTTGTGGGGGAAAAAGCATGTGTGTGTGAGTGGAAGTATGTCTTAAAGGAGAGAGTGCTAGAGAATGTAGATGCTTGGAATGTGGGAGGGAGTGCAGGCGCAGGAGGGGGTGCAGATGCTTGCGCTATTTGCTGGCACAATGCATTTGCGTTGATTTCCTGAATTCATCAGTGGTCTACAGTCCTGTCATACTGTCCTTCTGGAATTCAGATCTGTCTGGGCTCCAGGAGTTGTTTACCTTGATTTCACTGGTAGATCTACAGAACAGAGGCTTTAATGATGAAATGTTGTCCCAAGAATCCCTATGTCGCAGCAGAACTTGGGGGCTGGTGTTGCAATCCACTGAGAGTCCAGCCACCATGGCAGAACTAAGAGGCCACTGGGACAAATGCCTTCTGGAAGGCCCTGGGGCCCTGGGAGCCTGGTTGGCCTGGTGGAGCCGCCAGCACTGTGCTCTGTGCTAGGAGCTGCGCCTCTGCACTCTGCGCTCTTCTGCGCTCTTCTGAGCTCTTCTGCGCTCTTCTGCGCTCTTCTGCGCTCTTCTGCGCTCTTCTGCGCTCTTCTGCGCTCTTCTGCGCTCTTCTGCGCTCTTCTGCGCTCTTCTGCGCTCTTCTGCGCTCTGCGATAGGTGATGTGGGCTGCCTCTGAAACCTCTGCCTCCACCAAGGAGGGAAGAGGGAAACCTGTCGAGGGGAAGTGCCTGGGTATTGAGGATTCTCTGTCTAAAATCTCAAGCACGGGGTTCTGTGCTAGGAGCAGCCAGCACTGTGCTCCATGCTAGGAGCTGAGTGCACTTGGACCTCTGCGACCTCAGGCCTCAGGCCTCAGGCCTCAGGCTGTTGCCTTTGTGCCTCCACCATTGAGTAGGGAAGCATTTTAAAGGGGAAGTGCCTGGAAATTGAGTCCTGTGGCGAAGTCCACGGTTGACCTGAATCCTAATGGGTCTCAGTTCAGGGTTTGTCCTCTCTCTCCCGGAAACCTCAATTTCTATGTTCTGGGTTCAGCTGCCCTTCCACTCACCAATTTTGGAGTTTCAGTTCCTCTGCCTCTCAGATACGGTGTGCACTGATCACCACCATCATGGATCCTCCTCTTTTTCTGTTTCTAATTGGACTTCTATGGGACTTCTACAGGTCTATAGGAATGTCTCTGAGAATTTTGTTATTGGCTATACTGGGCAGCATAACAGCTTTAAGAACAATTCACTACTCTATGTATGCTTTAAAGATTGACTTGCAAACCCTAAAAAGAAAAAAAAAAACTGCAATGAATCATGGAATTGGTCTGGTCTAGCTGCTTTGAAAAATGTATGTCATAGGTTTTTCAGGTTAACAATCCATGGCTTCTGGGACACTGTGAACCTTTCAGTTCCTGAGAACCCAAGGCACCCCCTCAGATTTTAATGCAATCTGGCTGCTTTAAAACCTTCTACTCCTACCTGGTTAAGATTCATTTCTCATCAGCCAAATTAGGTAACCATGGCCCACTGTAAGCAACTGCTGGCGCCTACACTGAGCAGCACTAAAATATCTTGATACATTGTAAGTTAAATAAGACTAAAATGTCTAATTCATAATTTAAAAAGATTAATATTGCCCACCAGATAAGTCAAGTGTTTAAAGGGTTCAGAAATACATTTATAATAAAACCATGCTAAGACCTGATACAGTTAATTACAAGGTTGAGCTTTATCTAGACTCTTGCTTTATGTTTTCATGGCTAAGCCTAGAATGGGTAATTAAATATAAACACAGATTGTTTAGCTCAGCTATACTTAACAGATGGATAGTCCTCAGACACTTCAGAGATCTGCTGAGTATGGCATTTAAATGTTTAATGAAAAAGCTTTACTATGACAGAGACCCCAGCTCCTAACAGTAACCCAAAGGTCCCCTAGAAAATATGGGCAAGGCCATAAAGAACCGTACCTGAATTGTGGTATAATAATCACTGAGCAGGACTGTCCCATTGTCTCACCTGCTGCTAGAGCAAATACAAGGAACTGTATAAAAGGACTGCAGCATTAGGAAGACTGACAACCACTGTCTTAAAGTTTTCGTAGACTTTTCAAACGTCTTCCCCAGCTGGGGAGGAAGTGTTCAACTACACACGCCTATGGAGGCATTTCCTACTAAAACCACCACAGCGCCACAGTGAAAAGCATTTAGAGAACGGACACACTTCTCTCCGTCCATATTAGTAAAGGAAAATGTTTACTTTACTTCTGCCAATATCTTTAAAAAAATAAATGTGACATAAGAAACATTTATTATATCTGTCATTTCTTTTGATTCCTATTTTCATCAGGATGTTTTGTCATTAAGAAAAGTATCATGTTTCCTGTTTTCTTCTTCTTCTGATGTTCATTCTCTTTGCCTTTCAGGATGGGGATTGAGCATTTTAGTCAGGGTCCTCTCTCTTGATTAGTTTCTTTAGATGTACAGATTTTAGTAAGTTTATCCTATATTACATGTCTATATTAGTGAGTATATACCATGTGTGTCTTTCTGCTTCTGGGACAGCTCACTCAGGATGATCCTTTCCAGGTCCCACCATTTACCTGCAAATTTCATGATTTCCTTATTTTTCTTTTTTCTTTTTTTTTAAAGATTTGTTTATTTATTATTTATACAGTACTTTGCCTGCATATGTGCCTACATGCTACAGTAGGGCACCAGATCTCATTATAGATAGTTGTGAGCCACCATGTGGTTGCTGGGAATTGAACTCAGGGCCTTTGGAAGAACAGCCAGTGTGCTTAACCTCCGAGCCATCTCTCCAGTCCCAATTTCCTTATTTTTCATTGCAAAGTAATACTCCATTGTGTAGATGTACCACAATTTCTGCATCCATTCTTCAGTTGAGGGGCATCTGGGCTGTTTCCGGCTTCTGGCTATTACAAATAAAACTGCTACAAACATGGTTGAGCAAATGTCCTTATTGTGTACTTGAGCCTCTTTTGGATATATGCCCAGTAGTGGTATGGCTGGATCTTGAGGAAGCGCTATTCCTAGTTGTCTGAGAAAGTACCAGATTGATTTCCAGAGTGGTTGTACAAGTTTACATTCCCACCAGCAGTGGAGAAGGGTTCCCCTTTCTCCACAGCCTCTCCAGCATGTGTTGTCACTCGAGATTCAGAAGGTCTCTAAAAGGCTCTGCCCTGCAGACTATCAAAACAGATGCTGAGACTTATGGCCAACTGTTGGGCAGTGTGCATGGAATCTTATGTAAGAAGTGGGAAAAAGTAAGATCTGGAGAGGACAGGAACTCCACAAGGAGAGCAACAGAACAAGAAAATTTGAACACAGGGGTCTTCCCAGAGACTCATACTCCAACCAAGTACCATGCATGGAGATAACCTAGAACCCCTGCACAGATGTAGCCCAGGGCAGTTTAGTGTCTAAGTGGGTTACATAGTAATGGGAAGAGGGACTGCCTCTGACATAATCTGGTTGGCCTGCTCTTTGATCACCTCCCCCTGAGGGGGGAGCAGCCTTACCAGGCCACAGAAGATGACAATGCAGCCACTCCTGATGAGATCTGATAGACTAAGATCAGAAAGAGAGGAGGACCTCCCCTATCAGTGGACTTGGGTGAAGAAGAGGATGGGAGGGTGGGATCAGGAGGGGTAGAGGGAGGGGCTTATGGAGGGATACAAAGTGAATAAAGTATAATTAATTAAAAAATATTAAACAAAAAGAAAAGTATCTTAAAAATAAAACAATAAACAATCAAAAAAAACAAAAAAGAAAACAAAAAGCAAACAAACATTTCTTTTCTTTTGTTCTCTTTTCTTTTTTTCTTTCTGACTCTCCTTCACAGAATTACAAGGAATCAACTTCTTGTCTGCCATATTTCCCAGAAGTTGCTCCAATTGATTTTATTTTCAGTCCCTCTGCTTTGAGACAACTGAAAGCTTCTTGTTTTGTTTTTTGCTTTTTTTCTGCAAGACTTTTTTCTTACTTTGAAATTCAACAAATTACCCAAATATATTTTAGGTGTGGAGTTGGAATGGATTTCTATGGCATTTTTCACTTCCTTGTGGTTTTATTTCTGGAAACATTTCCTGTCTTTCTTTTTTTTCAATTCTATTTTTTTCAGTTGTTTCCTTGAGTTTTGACTTCTATGTTGCACACAGTGGTTTTTCAGACCCACTGTTTTTCTTCATTAAACATTCTATCTCAGTTTCTGTAATGTAATGCGGTTGGAACATCAGTTTTATTTAAACATTTATGCTAGAGTCTGGCCTATAAGCTGGTCAAGGAGGTCACCTGCAGTTATTTGTTACACATTGCCTAGACAAGGTGAGGTCAGCCTCTCCCATGTTCATCTTCCAGAAAAAGACTCTCAGGTGGCTGGGCCCGACTGCCAAATACCACTATCACCCTGGACCTATGCCTCCAATAAAGCCATCAACACCACAGTAGCCTCAGGGGATAACCAACTGGGTAATGGGTAAGCCTTTGCCATTTTAATTGATACAGAGGATATTTATATTATATTTCATGCTATAATGTATTCTTTTCTGGTCTCTGATGCATTTAAGGACTAGACTAATAAAAGAAGCAACTATTACTGCTCCTTTTTCTGAGTGAAACATTACTGCTTCTGGTAATCAACCATTTATCTCATGATAAATAATTATATTTAAAAATGTTTAAGAATACCTCTATCAGTAGAGTCTTTCAGAGGTAGGCTGAAAATGTGGTAGGTTCCTATGTTGGTATAATATTCTTGTGGAGTGTATATAATTTACCCTGGTTCATTAAAACGCTGATTTCTCTACCCCACTATCTGGTTTCAATCCAGACTCATAGCCAAACTTTGGGCAGAGTGCATGGAATTTTATGAAAGAAAGGGGGGATAGAAAGAACTGGAGGGGACAGGAGCTCCAAAAGGAGCCCAACAGAGCCCAACAAAACAAAATAAAATAAAACAAACCCCCCAAAACTAAGCCATGGGGTCCTGCAGAGACCAACCAAGGACCATGCATAGAGAGGACCCAAAACCACTGCTCAGATACACCTCATAGACTCAGTCTCCAAGTGGGATCTCTAGTAAGAGGATCAGGAGTTGTCTCTGGCATGAACTCAGTGGCAGGCTCTCTGAAAACCTCACCCTGGGGGGTACAGCCTTGCCAGGCCACAGAGGAAGACAATGCAGCCAGTCCTGATGAAACCTAATAGGCTAGGGCCAGATAGAAGGGGAGGAGGACCTTCCCTATCTTTGGACTATGGGAGGGGCATAGGGGGAGAAGAGGAGGGAATTTGGGATTGAGAGGAGATGAAGGAGGAGGCCACAACTGGGATACAAAGTGAATAAACTGTAATAAATAATAAATAAAAAATTTTTAAAAATACTAAAAAAAAAAAACCAAAAATGTTTATGGTTGGTAACTAGAAGAATACTTTAATATTAATAAATAAAAATTATAGAGGTCAAAGAGTGTAAAAACTTCAATGATGATAAATAATTTAAGGTACTATTGTATTAACACTGTGTAAGGCTTTAATATTAATCAGATTTTAAATTGTTTCCCAAGCCAGTTTGTTTCCTTTCATAAGCTTACAAAGATTCTTATAAGCTTCAAACAAGCAAGCAAACAAACAACAACAACAAAACCTAAGGACCCACCTGCTATAGGTCAAATGTACTCCAGATAAGTAGACCCACCTGTTTCTGAAAATGGGAATTTTCCTTGGTCTTGGGATTCTTCATGTTCCCTAAATCTGATGAGGCCCCTAAATCTGTTCCTCCTGGTTATGTATCATGCCCTTTGCATGATTACATATGACACCCTCCTAACACTCAGGTAATAAAGTTGTCTAATTCCCTAGGGATGAAAAAGACTAACCTTCTGGTAGCTTCTAAAGGTACCTGGTTTGCATGTACCACGGGTTTCAATCCCTGTCTCTCTGTGAGTCATTTCACAAACAAACAAAAACCAGAGTTATCTATACTTATTCACGTAGTATCACAGGTAATCTACTATGAAGGAACAGAGGCTGAGATCACATGGCCTTTATCCCCACTCACATCCTCAAAGGGTCCTGATCCTAGTACCAGGCTAATTGGGATAGGAATTGCAGTTTCAGCAGCCACAGGGGACCTCTGCTATGGTCATGAGGCAGATAAACTTTCACCAACTAGGTGAACAGGTAGATAAAGATTTGACTAAGTTACATTCAGCCACCTCATTCCTAGAATAACAAGTAGACTCATTGGCTGAAATGGTCTTACAAAACTGATGAGCGTTAGCCTTACTGTTCCTCAAGAAAGGAGGATTGTGTATGGCCCTAGGTAAATAATATTGCTTTTATGTTAATCATTCTGGAATAATTAAAAACTTTGACTAAACTCAAAACAGATCTCAATAGAGAACAAAAAAGACAACAAGATATAAACTAGTTTGCAAAATGATTCAATTGTTCCCCTTGATTAACATCCTTAATTACTGCCATAATAGGCTCTCTATGTATATTGCTATTAGCCCTAAACTGCAGACCATGCTTAACAATGCCATCATGTCCTTCATCCACAGGAGAATCTCAACAATTAGACTTATGGTCTTAAGGACCCAATATAACTCTCTGGATGTAAAGGAAGAATGAGAGTCAATGATTTGACTCTAGGCCCAAACTCAAAAGGGGAAAATATTGTAGCCTGCTACTTGAGCCAAAGCTGTACCATTGTATTCAGCTTCCATTTTGTTAAACTTTTCAACTCTGCTTCCTGGAAGTGGTTGTTCATAGCTGACCTTGTGATTCAATCCTGTCATAACACATACTTTGTTATCTATTCATTGGCTACATTCTGGTTGTACCCTTCTTTTTTTTCTGTTATTTTTTTAATTCTTTATTAATTACAATTTATTCACTTTGTATTCCCCCTATGGTTCCCTCCCTCCTCTCATCCCAACCCCTCCCTTCCTCCACCCTCTGCATGCATGCGCCTCCCCAAGTCCACTGATAGGGGAGGTCGTCTTTTCCTTCCTTCTGATCCTAGTCAATTAGGTCTCATCAGGAGTGGCTGTATTGTCTTCTTCTGTGGCCTGGTAATGCTGCTTCCCCTTCAGGGGGAGGTAATTAAAGGGCAGGCCAATCAGTTCATGTCAGAGACAGTCCTTCTTCCTATTACAGTGGAATCCACTTGGATACTGAACTGCCATGGGCTATATCTGTGCAGGGGTCTTAGGAATATTACTCAGCAATAGAAACCAAGGAAATCATGAAATTTGCAGGCAAATGGTGGGATCTGGAAAAGATCATCCTGAGTGAGCTATCCCAGAAGCAGAAAGATGCACATGGTATATACTCACTCATATAGACATGTAATAGAGGATAAACCTACTAAAATCTGTACACCTAAAGAAACTAATCAAGAGGGAGGACTCTTGCTAAAGTGCTCAATTCCTAGCCAGAAAGGCAAAGAGGCTGGACATCAGAAGAAGGAGAAAAGAGGGAACAAGTCAGGAGCCTGACACAGAGGACCTCTGAAAGGCTCTGCCCTGCAGACTATCAATGCAGATGCTGAGACTTATGGGCAACCTTTGGGCAGAGTGCAGGGAATCTTAGGAAAGAAGTGGGAAACAGTAAGATCTGGAGAGGACAGGAACTCTACAAGGAGAGCAACAGAACCAAAAACTCTGAGCACAGGTGTCTTTCCTGAGACTGATACTCCAACCAAGGACTATGCACCCTTCTTAAGTACACACCTAGCTACACTTTGGATATACTCTAGAAGACCCTAAAGCCCTGCATTACTTACCTCACTTAGGACTAATCCACTTAAAGGTTAGCTGATAATACTTTGTCTAGTTAGTCAAAAATGTAATGTTTCTCTGTACAGTTAGCCAAAAAGTTTTACTGCCCATTCCATGTCTTTGGCATTTGGTTCTTTCTATAAAAACCCTGCTGTGAGAACTTGTAGATGTCAGTTAGTCTCCTGAGTCCTTACTATGACTCTGATTGGCTTGGAAAAGACATTCCAATAAACCATTCATATCTAACTGAGACCGGAGTCTGAGTGATTTCTGTGGCTATTTTTATATCAGAACACTCCCTATGTTTTTTTTCTTTTATATCTTTTTAAAAAATTTATTTGGGTATGTGCCTTCATCATCTAAGGAGATAATCATGTCGTTTCTCTCCTTCAGCTTGTTTATATGATGGATTATTTTGATGGATTTCCATATATTGAACCACCCCTGCAGGCCTGGGATGAAGCCTACTTGGCCATGGTGGATGATATCTTTTACATGTTCTTGATTTCGGTTTACCAGTATTTTATTGATGTTTACCAGTATTTTTGCATCAATGTTCATAAGAGAGATAGGTGAAGTTCTCTTTTTCGGTTGGGTCTTTGTGTGGTTTAGGTATCAAGGTGACTGTGGCTTCATAGAATGAATTTGGTAATGTTCCTTCTGTTTCTATTGTGTAGAATAATTTGAGGAGAATTGGAGTAGCAGCTTTATTCATAATTGACAGAATCTGGAAACAACCCAGATGTCCCTCAATGGGGGAATGGATAAAGAAATTGTGGCACATTTACACAATGGAATACTACTCAGCAATTAAAATCAAGGAACTCCTTGTTGTATACTTGAGCATCTTTTGGATATATGCCTAGGAGTGGTATAGCTGGATCTTGAAGAAGCACTATTCATAATTGTCTGAGAAAGTGCCAGTTTGATTTCCAAAGTTGTTGTATAAGTTTACATTCCTGCCAGCAATGGAGGAGGGTTCTCAATTCTCCACATCCTCTCCAGCATGTGTTGTCATTTGAGTTTTTGATCTTAGCCATTCTGATGGGTGTAAAGTGAAATCTCAGGGTTATATTAATTTGCATTTCCCTGATGACTAAGGACATTTCTTTTTTGTTTGTTTGTTTTCAATTTAATTTTATTTTATTAATTACACTTTGTTCACTTTGTATCTCCCCATAAGCTCCTCCCTCCTGCCCTCAGGGTCCTACCCTCCCCTCCCCCTTCTTCAGGCATGCCCCTTCCCAAGTCCACTGATAAGGGAGGTCCTCCTCTCCTTCCTTCTGATCTTATTCTATCAGATCACATCAGGAGTGGCTGCATTGTCATCTTCTGTGGCCTGGTAAGGCTGTTCCCCCCTCAGGGGGAGGTGATCAAAGAGCAGGCCAATCAGACAAGACAAGGCTGCCCACTCTCTCCATATCTCTTCAACATAGTTCTGGAAGTCCTTGCTAGAGTAATAAGACAACTGAAGGAGATCAAGGGGATACAAATTGGAAAGGAAGAAGTCAGAGTATCACTGTTTGCAGATGATATGATAGTATACCTGAGCGACCCCAAAAACTCTACCAGGGAACTCCTACAGCTGATAAACACCTTCAGCAAAATGACCAGATAAAAAATTAACTAAAAAAAAAATCAGTATATAAAAGACAAAAGGGCTGAGAAAGAAATTAGGGAAGCAACACCCTTCACAATAGCCACAAATGACATTAAGTACCTTCGTGTGAACCTAACCAAACAAGTCAAAGACTTGTATGAAAAAAAATTTCCAGTCTCTGAAGAAAGAATTAGAAGAAGATATCAGAAGATGGAAAGATCTCCCATGCTCATGGCTTGGCAGGATAAGCATAGTAAAAATGGCCATCTTACCAAAAGCAATCTACAGGTTCAATGCAATTCTCATCAAATTACCAACACAATTCTTTTCAGACCTGGAAAGAAAAATTCTCACCTTCATATGAAATAACAAGAAACCCAGAATTGCTAAAACAATCCTCTACAATAAAAGATCTTCTGGAGGTATCTCCATCCCTGATCTCAAGCTGTACTATAGAGCAACAATACTAAAAACTTCATGGTACTGGCATAGAAACTGAGTGGTGGATCAATGGAACCAAACAGAAGACCCAGAAATAAACCCACATACTTATGGACACCTGATCTTTGACAAAGATGCCAAAACCATACAATGGAAAAAAATAGCATCTTCAACAAATGGTGCTGGTCTAACTGGATGTCTACATGTAGAAAAATGCAAATAGATCCATACTTATCACCCTGTACAAAACTAAAGTCCAAGTGGATCAAAGACCTCAACATAAAACCAGACACATTAAATAGGTTAGAAGAAAAAGTGGAGGAAACCCTAGAACTCATAGGTACAGGAGACAACTTCCTGAACAGAACACCAACAGCACAGGCTCTAAGAGCAACAATCAATAAATGGGACCTCATGAAACTGAAAAGCTTCTGCAAAGCAAAGGACACCGTCATCAAAACAAAATGACTGCCTACAGATTGGGAAAGAATCTTCACCAGCCCTTTATCTGACAGAGGGCTAATATTCAGTATATATAAAGAACTAAAGAAGCTGAAAAGCAGCAAACCAAGTAATCCACTTAAAAAATGGGGAACAGAGCTAAACAGAAAACTCTCTGTAGAGGAATATTGAATGGCAGAGAAACACTTAAAGAAATGCCCAACCTCATTAGCCATTACGGAAATGCAAATCAAAATGACCCTGAGATTTCGCCTTACACCCATCAGAATGGACAAATGAAAAACTCAAGTGACAACACATGCTGGAGAGGTTGTGGAGAAAAGGGAACCCTTCTCCACTGCTGGTGGGAATGTGAACTTGTACAACCACTCTGGAAATCAATCTGGCGCTTTCTCAGACAACTAGGAATAGCGCTTTCTCAAGATCCAGCCATACCACTTCTAGGCATATATCCAAAAGAGGCTCAAGTATATAATAAAGACATTTGCTCAACCATGTTTGTAGCAGCTTTATTTGTAATAGCCAGAAGCTGGAAACAGCCCATATGCCCCTCAACTGAAGAATGGATGCAGAAATTGTGGTACATCTACACAATGGAGTATTACTTTGCAATGAAAAATAACAAAATCATGAAATTTGCAGGTAAATGGTGGGACCTGGAAAGGATCATCCTGAGTGAGCTGTCCCAGAAGCAGAAAGACACACATGGCTTATACTGACTCATATAGACATATAACATAGGATAATCCTACTAAAATCTGTACATCTAAAGAAACTAATCAAGAGTAAACTAAAATGCTCAATCCCCATCCTGAAAGGCAAAGAGAATGGACATCAGAAGAAGAAGAAAACAGGAAACAACCTAGAAACTTGCCACAGAGGGCCTCTGAAAGGCTCTGCCCTGCAGACTATCAAAGCAGACGCTGAGACTTATGGCCAACTGTTGGGCAGAGTGCATGGAATCTTATGTAAGAAGTGGGAAATAGTAAGATCTGGAGAGGACAGGAACCCCACAAGGAGAGCAACAGAAGCAGAAAATTTTAACACAGGGGTCTTCCCAGAGACTCATACTCCAACCAAGTACCATACATGGAGATAACCTAGAACCCCTGCACAGATGTACCCCATAACAGTTTAGTGTCCAAGAGGGTTACAATAGTAATGGGAAGAGGGACTGCCTCTGACATAAGGTGAACATTTTTTTTAAGTGATTCTCTGCCATTCGATATTCCTCTATTGAGAATTGTCTGTTTAGCTCCGCACCCCATTTTTTAATTGGATTACTTGATTTGTTGCTGTTTAACTTCTTGAGTTCTTTATATAGACTGGATATTATTTCTCTGTCAGATATAGGGTTGGTGAAGATCTTTTCCCAATTTGTAGGCAGTCATTTTGTTTTGATGACAATGTTCTTCACTTTACAGAAGCTTTTCAAGGTCATCTGCTCAACCATGTTTGTAGCAGCTTTATTTGTAATAGTCAGAAGCTGTAAACAGTCCAGATGCCCCTCAGTCAATGAATGGATACAGAAATTGTGGTACATCTACACAATGGAATATTACTCAGCCATAAACAAAAAAACAACAAAAAAAACAAGAAAATAATGAAATTTGTAGGTAACTGGTGGGAACCAGAAAAGATCATCTTGAGTGAGGTATTCCATAAGCAGAAAGATACACAGGGTATATACTCACTCATAAGTGGATATAAGACGTATAATATACGATAAACCTACTAAAATCTATACACCCAAGGAAGCTAATTAGGAAGGAGGACTCTGGCTAAGATGTTCAATCCCCATTCAGAAAGGCAAAGAGGATGGTCATCAGAGGAGGGTACAGGACAGGAGCCTACTACAGAGGGCCTCTGAAAGGCTCTACCCTGCAGGGTATCGAGGCAGATTCTGAGACTCAGCCAATGTTTGAGCAGAGTGCAGGGAATCTTATGAAAGAAGTGGGAGATAATAAGACCTGGAGAGGACAGGCGCTCCACAAGGACAGCAACAGATCCAAAAAGTCTGGGCACAGGGGTCTTTCCTGAAATTGATACTCTAGCCAAGGACCACCCATTGTGATGGCCTGAAACCCTTGCACAGAGATAGCCTATGGCAGTTCAGGCTCTATAGTAATGGGGACAGGGAATGTCTCTAACAGCAACTGATTGGCCTGTTCTTTGATCACCTCCCCTGAGGGTGGAGCAGCCTTGCCAGGCCACAGAAGAAGACAATGCAGCCACTCCTGATGAGACCTGATAGACTAGGATCAGAGGGAAGGGGAGAAGGAGCTCCCTTTTCAGTAGACTGGGAGAGGGATAAAGGTGGGGAAGTGGGAAGTTAGGACTGGGAGGGGTGGAAGGAAGGAGGTACAGGGGGGATACAAAGTGAGTAAATTGTAATTAATAAAAATAAAAAAAACAAGAAAATCATGAAATTTGCATTCAAACAGTGGGATCTAGAAAAGATCATTCTGAGTGAAGTATCTTAGAAACAGAAAGACACACATGGTATATACTCACTTATAAGTGGATATTACACATATAATATAGGTTAAACCTACAAAAATCTGAACACCTAAAGAAGGCAAGCTAGAAGGAGGACCCCCGGTAAGATGATCAATCCTCACTCAGAAAGGCAAATGGGATAGACATTGGAAGAAGGAGAAAAACAGGAAACAGGACAGGAGCCTACCACAGAGGGCCTCTGAAAGACTCCACCCAGTATTGTATACAAGCAGATAATGAGAATCATAAACAAACTTTGGGCAGAGTGCAGGGAATCTTAGGAAAAAAGGGGGATATAGTAAGACCTGGAGAGAACAGGAGCTCCACAAGGATAGCAACCAAAATATCTGGGCACAGGAGTCTTTTCTGAGACTGATACTCCAACCAAGGACCATTCATGGGTATAACCTAGAACCCCTGCTCAGACGTAGCCCATGGCAGTTCAGGGTCCAAGTGGGTTCCCTAGTAAGGAGAACAGGGACTGTCTCTGACATGAACTCAGTGGCTAGCTCTTTGACCGCCTCCACTGGGATAGGGGAGCAGCCTTTCCAGGCCACAGAGGAGGACATTGCAGCCAGTTCTGATGAGGTCGGATAAGCTAGGGTTAGATGGAAGGGGAGGAGCAACTCCCCTATCCATGGATTTGGAGAGGGGCATAGGAGGAGATGAGGGAGGGAGGATGGGATTGGAAGTGGACAAGGGAGGGGACTGTAGCTGGGATACAAAGTTAATAAACTGTAATTAATATAAAAAATTTTTAAATGTATTTATTTATGTATTTATATATTTATTTATGTATTTATTTATTTATTTCCTTTCCATCCTGGTTGTAGCTTTCCTCCTCTTCTCCCAGTACTACCCTTCCTTCCACCTACCCCTCTTCTATTCCTCAGAAAAGGGCAGCCCCCTATCCATCCACCCCAAGTCATCATATACCATGAGTGTTGGAAGGACCCTGATGTTTGAGGATGCAGTCCTCCCAGTCTGGATAGCCATTCTGAGTGAGGTGTTAAGGTGCAGGACCCCCTCTCCCCAGCAAGACCTCCTGTTCTCTGCCTGCCTCCATCTAGAGAGTGTCTCTAGATAGATGCATCTAGCCACATTTGATATACCTTTTACACAGCCCCTGCTAACTCTCACCTTTCCTGTGCCTGTAGAATAACTAGGTCTTGTGTTCCCATTCTTATGATAGGAGCATGCTGTTTAATGCAAATCAAGCATCCTTGAAGTACCTAGTTCCAATCAATTATGTATGCTTATCCTTGGAGTCCCCTCTCTATCACCAAGGGGTATATAGGAGTTGTTCTCTGGCATTAAAGTTGAACTAGCTCCCTGAAATGGTTCCCAGTGTGTGTAATCCCTGTACAATGCTCACCAGCCATTCCAGGAATGCTCCTCTGTATTCTGCTCCTCCTGACTTCAAGGGCTGGTAGGAGACAGCCCCAAGGCAGGAGGAGAACCACACATGAAGACTGAGTTCATCCTCTTCCCCTGTGTTCTGGTAAGGCAGTCCTATCAGGGGAAAGTGATCAAAAAGCAGGAAACCAAGTCCATGTCCATCAGTTCCTGCTCCCCTTGCTAGTGGACCCACATGAATCCTGAGCTTCCCATTGTCTACATATATGTCATGGGCCTAGGTCCAGTCCATACATGGTCTTTGGTTGGTGCTTCAGATGCCACAGGCCCCTCTAGACCCTGGTTAGTTGGTTGTGTTGCTCTTCTTGTGGAGCTTTTGTCACCTCTAGGTCTTTTTATCCTTCCTCCCCCATTTCCCACTAGACTCTCTATGCTTTGCCCAATTTTTGGCTGTCAGTCTCAGCATCTGTTTTGAACCATTGCTGACCAGAGCCTCTCCTAGGGCAACTCTGATAGGCTCTTGTCTGCAAGTATAGCAGAGTATTGTTAATAGTGTCAGAGGTTGGCTCTCTTGCATGGGGTGGGTCTTGGTTTGGGCCAGGAATTGGTTGGACATTCCCTCAATCCCTGATCTATCTCTTCTCATTTTGTTTCTGTGGGAATTGTAGACAGGATAAGTTTTGGATTGAAGTTTTGTGGGGGGGGGGTTGGTGTTCTCCCCCCACTAGGATTCTTGTCTAGTTAGAGGGTGTCCTCTTCAGTCTCCATGGCCCCTGCTACTAAGAGTCTCAGTTAGAGTCCCCCTCATATCTTTCCAGGAACCTCTTCTGACTTATGTCTCCAGATTGTCAAAATGGCCCCACCCACAGCTTCTCTTTTCTCTGAAGGCCTTCTAAGGCCTCCTGCTCCCATTCTCCCCAGGTATGATCTCCACCCTTATTTCTCTCTGAGCTCTTTCTCCTACCTTGTTTCCTCTCTTCAAACACTTCCTCTGTCTATTCTATTTTCTCTTTTAGTGAGATTTGTGCATCATCCCTTGGGTCTTCTTTGCTACTTATAGTCTTTGGGTCTATGAATTGTAGTATGTTTATCTTGTACTATAACTAAAATCCACTTATAAGTTAGTGCTTACCATGTGTGTCTTTCTGGGTCTGTGTTACTTCACTCAGGATGATCTTTTCTACTTCCATCCATTTGCCTGCAAATTTCATGGTTTCCTGTTTTTAATGGCTGAGTAGTATTTTGCTGTGTAAATGTACCACAATTTCTTTATCCAGTCTTTGGTTGAGGAACAGCTAAGTTGTTTCCAGATTTTGGCTATTACAAATAAAGCTGCTATGAACAAATGTTCTTGTTGTGCAATGCAATATCTTTTGTGTATATGCCTAGTGGTGGTATCTCTGGGTCTTGAGGTAGAGCTATTGCAGTTTTGTGAGAAAGCACCCAATTGATTTTCAAAGTGGTTGTACCTGTATGTACTCCCAGCAGCAATGGAGGCGTGTTTCCTTTCTCCACATCCTTGCCAACATATGCTATTGCTTGTGATTTTAATCCCAGTTATTCTGACAGGCCTAAGATGGATCCTAAGTCATATTGATTTGCATTTTCCTGATGACCAAGCATGCTGAACATTTCCTTAAGTGCTTCTCGCCATTCAATATTCCTTTGTTGAAAATTCTCTGTTTAACCATGTGACTCATTTTTTAATTGAAGTAATTTTTTTGGTTGGCATTTATTGTTTTCAGTTCTTTATATGTTTTGGATATTAACCCTTTGTCAGATGTAAGGTTGGTAAAAATCTTTTTCCAATCTGTACACTGCCATTTAGTTCCATTGACAATGTCCGTTGCCTTACAGAAGTCTTTTAGGTGCAAAATGTCCTTGTTTTAATTGTTGATCTTAACTCCTGAGCTGTTGGAGTTCTGTCCAGGAAGTTGTCTCCTGTGCCAATGAGTACAATGACGGTTCTCACTCTCCATTCTAGTAGTTTTCATGTTCTGGTTTTACATTCAGGCCTTTGATCCACTTGAACTTTTTGTACAGGACAATAAAGATGGATCTATTTGCATTTTCTACATGCAGATATCCAGTTAGACCAGCCCCATTTATTAAAAATGTGTTTTTCCCATTGTATGGTTTTGGCTCCTTTGTCAAGAATCATGTGTCCATAAGTGTGTGGGTTTTTTTCTGGGTCTTCAATTCAATCCCATTGATCAACCAGTCTACTCTGTGCTAGTACTATGCAGTTTTTATTACTATTTATCTGTAGTATAGCTTGAACTCAAAAAGCATGGATATACCTCCAGAAGTTCTATTATTGTGTAGGCTTGTTTTAGCTATTCTGAGTTTTTTGTTTGTTTTTCCATATGAAGCTTAGGATTGTTCTTTCAAGGTCTGTGAAGAATTGTGTTGGTATTTGATGGAAACTGCATTGAATCTGTAGATCGCTTTTGGTAAGATGGCCATTTTTCTATGTTCATCCTTCCAGTCCATGAGCATGGGAGATCTTTTCATCATATGTTAGTTCTTCAATTTCTTCAGAGACTTGAAGTTCTTGTCATACAGGTGTGTCAGTTGCCTAGTTAGAGTTACGCCAAGATACTTTATATTATTTGTGGCTATTGTGAAGCATTTGGCTTCCCTACTTTCTTTCTCAGCCCCCTTGTTGTTTACAGAGAGGATACTGGTTTTTAAAAATTAATCTTATATATAGCCACTTTTCTGAAGGTGTTTATCAGCTGTAGGAATTCTCTGGTGGAATTTCTGTATACTATCATATCATCTGTAAGTAGCAATACTTTAACTTCTTTTCTGATTTGTATTCCCTTGATCAATTTTAGTTGCATTATTGCTATAGCTAAAACTTTTAATACAATATTGAAGAGATATTGTGAGAGTGGACAGCCTTGTCTTGTCTCTGATTTTAGTGGGATTGCTTTGAGTTTCTCTCCATTTAATTTGATGTTGGCTATCTGTTTTCTGTATATTGCCTTTATTATGTTCAGGTATGGGCCTTGTATCTCTGAACTGTCCAATACTTTTATTATAAAGGGGTGTTAGATTTTGTTAAAGGCTTTTTTTTATGTCTAATTAGATGATCATTGACTTTTTTCTTTCAGTTTGTTTATGTGTTAGATTACATTGATGGATTTTTGTAACTTGAATCATCCCCACATCCCTGAGATGAAGCCTATTTGGTCATGATGGATCATGTATTTGATGTGTCCTTTGATTTTGTTTATAAGTATTTCATTGAGTTTTTTTGCATCAATGTTCAGAGTCTCTTCATGTAGTTTAGGTATCAGGATGACTGGGGCCTCATTGATTGAGTTTGGCAATGTTCCTTCTGTTTCTATTTTGTGGAATAGTTTGGGGAGTATTGGTGCTAGCTCATCTTTGAAAGTCTGGTAGTATTCTGCACTAAATCCATCTGGCCCTGGGAATTTTTGTTTGGGAGCCTTTTGATGACTGCTTCTATGTCTTTAGGGGTTATAGGAATGTTTGAACCATTTACCTGATCTTGATTTAACTTTGGTAGGTGAAATCTATCAAGAAAGTCAACCATTTCCTTTAGATTTTCCAATTTTGTGGAGTACAAGCTTTTGATTTGAGACCTAATGATTTCCTTAGTGTCTGTTGTTATGTTCCCCTTTTCATGTCTGATTGTGTTAATTTGGGTATTGTCTCTTTGTCTTTTAGTTAGTTTGGCTACGGGTTTGTATGTCTTGTTGTTTTTCTCCAAGAACTAGCTCTTCATTTCATTGAGTTTTTTTGATTGTTCTCTTTGTTTCTAAGTTATTTATTTCAGCCTTGGGTTTGATTATTTCCTGCCATTTATTCCTCTTGGGTGTGTTTGCTTCTTTTTTCTTTTTTTCTAAAGTTTTCATGTGAACTAGTTTCAAGTTGCTAGTATGGAATCTTTCTAAATTTTTAATGAAGGCACTTATTGCTATGAACTTTCTTAGCACTGTTTTTATGGTGTCCCATAATTTTGGGTATATTGTGCCTTCATTTGCATTGAATTCTAGGAAATCTTTAATTTGCTTTTTAATTCTTCCCTGACCCAGTGGTCACTGAGCAGTTTCTACGAGTACATAAGCTTTTTGTTAGTTCTGTTGAGGTCTAGCTTTAATCCATGGTGATCTGATAAAGAACAATGGGTTAATTCAATTTTCTTGTTTTGGTTGAGATTTGCTTTGTGACTGACTGTATGGTTGAGATTCCTGTCCCCAGTTTGTTGTAATTCAGTCACCTAATGTTCCCACGAATGCATTTTTCAAAAAGACTCTTGATTCATGAAGATTAATTTTTCAATGACTACAGAACTTTATCAGACTGGTACCACATTGAAACATGGAAGAGTGTATGAAAAGGCCATATGGTTACTCTGCCTAGAAGGCAGCAACACATTCTTAGCAGATACTGCTGAGTCCAGCCTGTTACGAACAGCACACATTGGCTAGGAAGAAAAACAAATCTGTGGCCACTGCTGGATGATTCACCATGGGAGACTTTTTATTTTTTGCTCTGTATCCGGAGGCATCTACTAGTGTTGTTTTTCTAAAGCTCCTGTTGTCAAACTGTCTTCTAGATCTGCATATTTATGTCATAACTAGCACTGTACTCTGTCTTCATCAGAGAACTGCTTGCACCAGTAGGCAGTGGTTAATACAGGCTCTATAACTGGCCAAAGTGCTGCAAAAAAGAGGACATGATACCATTTCATAACCTCCAAGGCTTAGGGGACATCTTGGCAAAGTGGGTGGAAAGAATGTACTGTTGATGTTTTTATGTGAATTGATGCCTGCTCAGACGGAGAGGCGGCGGACGGTGTTTCTTGTTCTATAATCTTCTCCTCACTTGAACTTTATTTTTCTTTCTACGTCTTTAAATTTTCAAGTCATTTTATCAGTTTTGGTCTAATTTTCCAAGCTGTCCTTGCCTTTACCCGGATCAACTACTTTTTCAGGACTTATACTATGGTCTGTGCTATACTTTAAAATGATTTTGGGGGGAATTGTTGTAAATTAATAATAAATGAATGGGTGTTGGGCTATATAATGTTATTTATTAGCCCTAAGATCGTTATGGTTGTATTACTAACCTGCTATCACAAATAATAAGACACAGACACCTGTTAGATTTTTAGAATTGCCTTATTTACCTTGGGCCAGGCAGATTTTCATACCTAGGGTGTCTGAATAACCTCACCATCCATCTCCCAGCCCCCATCCAATGCCATCCACCTTAATCATTTCAATCTGGACTACCTTCCATCCACAATCCCATGATACTTGCTTGTATTCTTCATCTGGACCTTTCCACACCATTATTGAAGTTCTTCTTCTTCTCCCATGTGGTTCTTGCTCCAGTTTAACCCATTGTGGCGTCCTCTTTCCTCTTGTCTTCCCATTCATCTGATTCCCATAATTCTCTCTTGAACCCCAAAGCCCAGGATCCTTAGCCATGCCTACCCCATTCTGCCCTGCCCAGGTATAGGCTGTTTAATCAACCACTCAGGTGTAATGCCTTAGGCAAGTTTACACAACAAGAGTAGGTTTATACAACAAAGATAGGTTTACGTAAGAATGTGCTCATCTGAGCAGGGACAAGCTCTTGGGGCCAGTAGTTAACACCAAATACATAGTACTAGGCCAACCCCCAACAAGGGATATGAATTATTAATCTTTTTGTGTTCTAGACCCATAATGTAATTTTCTGATTCCAAATATATTACATTTTCTTTTTTCCTGCTGTAATGTATTTTGACGTCATAATTGAGTCATATGGCTGTAGATGCTTGCTTTAGTTTTGATTCTTTTGATATATTTTATTGGTTTCATCCCTTTTAATACCAGTACCATGATGGTCTTATTTGGTACTGAGGAATTTAATGGAAAATAAAACATTGTGACACTTTTAACATTGTTCTTTCTGAGATGGATTGTTTAAAATAGTCAGGGGCTTTTGTGTTTATATTCAGATTTGAGAATTTCTCTCTCTATTTCCCTGAAGATTACTTTTTTAGAACCTTGATAGGAATTTCCCTGAATTTGTTGACTTTTTCAGTAATATGAGTACTTTGACAATATGTTTCTTGCCATTTCATGAGAATAGGTGCTTTTCCTAACTTTTAATGTCTTATTTATTTTCTTCAAAGTTTTAAAGTTTTCATTGTGGGGGTTCTCACATCACTTTGTTTAGGTGATTGTCACCTTGACATAGTCTACAGTCACCTGGAAGATAGATTCAGTGAGGTACTGTCTACATTGGATTGGCCTGTGCTCATATCTGTGGGTTATCTCCAGTAAGTTAATTGATATGGGAAGCCGCAGACACTATAGGCAGCACCCTTTTCTAGACAGGCGGCCTTGAACTGTGTGAGTAAGAGAGGACAATCAAATAGGCAGTGAGCATGCATTCACTACTCTCTGCTCTTACCAAAGCTCCACGCTTCTTTGCTTGAGTGCCCGGTAGTGATGGACTGTAACTTGGAATTAACAGTTAAAACAAATTCTTTCTACCTTGGGTTGTTTCCTGTCAGGGTACTTTTTCACATCTATAGAACTGGGCAGGCACATTTGAAGGTATTTATCTCATTGAGGCTGTTTTAAATGTGTTGTATTCTTAAACTCTCTCTCAATGTGTACCTTATGGGTATGTAGAAATGCTGATTGTTCTTGTATGTTCTCTTTCACATCCTAACATATTTTGATAGAGTTTTTTGTTGTTGTTGTTGTTGTTTTTGTTTTTGTTTTTCTGATCTAAGGGTTTTCTGGTAGAGTCTGTTTTAATTATTGAATCATGTCATCCCAAACAGGGATAATTTGGTTTCTTCCTGTGTTCTTTGGGACACATTCTTTTTATGCTGATTTTCTTGCCTAAAAATTTAGGCAACTCTAACAGTTATTCTTCTGTCACTGTGATAAAGTTCTCTGACAAGAAGCAAGTCTGGGAATAAAGGCTTTATTCTGGTTTGAAGTTCAGAGTGTTAGAGTCCATCACAACAGGGAAGAGAAAGTGACAGGTAAGAAAGACATAGCAGCAGGGACAAGCAATTGAGCACATTTTTCATTTGTACACATGAGTCAGAGAAGGGAAATACGATGTGGAAGAAGACATTAAAACCTCGAGTCTTGAGTGTCTTTCTTCTAGCAATGTGCAGCCTCCTAAAGTAGCTGTTCTGAATCTGTGGGTTGTGACCTCTTGGGTGTCAAAAGACCCTTTCACAGGGTACACATATCAGATATTTTGCATAACAGATAATATCAGATGCTTACTTTATATTCATAATAGTAGCAAAATGCCGGAGGCTGACCGCCCCAGTAAAATTCCTACGACTCGAATTCCCCTGTTCCTGGCCTTGAGTAATTGCCTAACAAATGGCCTTCAAGAAATTGTCTCCTTGGGGACAGGCAGGCTGGAACTTCCCGAGAGAAACTGCAAGATGATCCTTTTCCAGGCCTGCTGAGGCTGACTCCCCCCGCTCTGCTCGCCTGCTTCCTGGTAAGACTGCCTTAAAAAGAAGTAGCTTTCTTTCAATAAACGAGACCTTGACAAGACTTTGGTTTGCTTGGTCTCGTCTTTCTTTCTCGGCCGTTTCTTTTTTTTTTTCAGGTATAGACCTCCTCGGATCCCGCACGAAAAACTGAGTCCCACGGGTCGGGGCAGCAAAATTATAGTTACAAAGCAGCAATGAAAATAATCTTATGTGTGGGGGTCATCACAAATACAAGGAACTGTATAAAAGGACCACAGCGTTAGGAAAGCTGACAACCACCGTCTTAAAGTTTCCTTAGACTTTTCAAACATCTTCCTCAGCTGGGGAGGAAGTGTTCAACTAAATAAGCCTATGGAGGCATTTCCTACTAAAACCACCACAGCGCCACAGTGAAAAGCGTTTAGAGAACGGACACACTTCTCTCCGTCCATATTAGTAAAGGAAAATGCTTACTTTTCTTCTGTCAATATCCTTAAAAAGATAAGTGTGACATAAGAAACATTTATTATGTCTGTCATTTCCTTTGATTCCTATTTTCATCAGGATGTTGTGTCATTAAGAAAAGTATCTTAAAAACAAAACAATAAACAATTTAAAAAAAAGGAAAACCAAAAGCAACAAACATTTTTCTTTTGTTCTCTTCTCTTTTTTTTCCTTCTGACTCTCCTTCACAGAATTACAAGGAATCAGCTTCTTGTCTGCCATATTTCCCAGAAGTTGCTCTGATTGATTTTATTTTCAGTCCCCTCTGCTTTGAAACAACTGAAAGCTTTTTGTTTTGTTTTTTGCTTTTTCCCGGCAAGACTTTTTCCTGGCAAGACTTTTTCCTTACTTTGAAATTCAACAAATTACCCAAATCTATTTTAGGTGTGGAGAGGGAATGGATGTCTATGGCATTTTCACTTCCATGTGGTTTTATTTCTGGAAAATTTTCCTGTCTTTTTTTTTTCAATTCTATTTTTTCAGTTGTTTCCTTGAGTTTTGACTTCTGTGTTGCACACAGTAGTTTTCAGATCCACCGTTCTTCTTTTTATTTTATTTTATTTTATTTATTACACTTTATTCACTTTGTATCCCCCTATAAGCTCCTCCTTCCTCCTTCCTCCTCCCGACCCCACCCTTCCACCCCCTTTTTCATGCATGCCCCTTCCCAAGTCCACTGATAGGGGAGGTCCTCCTCTCCTTCCTTCTGATCTTAGTCTATCAGATCACATCAGGACTGGCTGCACTGTCATCTTCTGTGGCCTGGTAAGGCTGCTCCCCCCTCAGGGGAAGGTGGTCAAAGAGCAGGCCAATCAGATTATGTCAGAGGCAGTCCCTCTTCCCATTAATGTGTAACTCACTTGGACACTAAACTGCCCTGGGCTACATCTGTGCAGGGGTTCTAGGTTATCTCCATGCCTGGTACTTGGTTGGAGTATGAGTCTCTGGGAACACCCTTGTGTTCAAATTTTCTGGTTCTGTTGCTCTCCTTGTGGAGTCCACCGTTCTTCATTAAACATTCTACCTCTGTTTCTGTAGAGTAATGTGGTTTTATTTAAACATTTATGCTGTGTATACTATTTGTGTTACTGGTGACTGTATCACAGTCTTGGAAGTGTTTTTGCTTTTCTTTGTTTGCTTGGTCATCCATAAAAGGCAGCAGCCTTCGTAACCTGAACTTTCTGAAGCACTTTCATATGTCCTCTAGAGCAAGCACCCACCAGACTGGAGCACATGGGCCACGTTTAGAACAGTAAGCAATGGGCATCAATAACCCCCTCCTTTCCTTCTCTCTCATTTTCTCCTGTGTCTCAATGTACAACAAAGCCATGATCATTTTACTGGGAAAGAAAATGAGAAAATAGTCACAGAGATGTAAGGAAAGGCCACTAATTATTACTGAATATGTGGTTTTGATTAGGACACAAGCTTGCATGTTATAATTATTGTTTGAGAAGTTGTGCTGCATTTATGTAAGAAACAGAGAACATGGTACATCAACTTCAGTGAAGCTTCTGACAACCAGGGCTTTTCTTTCAGAATATGCAGCTTGTCATAAGCAGTACCTTGGCTTGAGTGGAGAATATACTGACTTGGATTGCTTAAGCTGTGAATGGTGATTTGTAGAGGGGTAGCAATGAGACTGCTTAATAGGGTGGCCACAGGAGAGGCCAGGGTTTGATGTCATCATTGATCATTTTTCTTTATGGCCACAGCAATGGGAAACTTACTAGCAGGGCAGTGCAGGACAATGCTTGACCAAACACAATGTTCCTGATGCCCGATCCTTAGGCTTGATAGTCATGTTGATAGAGAGAATCTCTGTACCTTATTACCATCACTGAAAATGCAATTTTTACAAATCAAAGCCCATTCAGTGCAAGACCCAAGACTTAGGATAACAACAGACAGATTGTTACATGCTAGGAGAGTAATTTATTAGTGCAAGACGTTGAAACCTTCACATCGCTCAGGGAAAGTCAGGTGATTACCAGGTGACGTCTGATCCCTGGATAATAATGCGGAAGATCCTGAAAACCACATTCTACCAAAATTTCAATCTGGAAATAAACAGAAAGTAAGAGAAGAAAAGTGAGGAGAGTCAGGCAGCGACTGGAGAAGAAATCTTAACAAACCAAGAGACCAAGGGAAAATGCAATGTGTGCCAGAGGAAATAACATCAAATAATGCACAGTAGTCGATACTCTTTTCAAATTCAGACAAATACACTCTGACTGGAGTCAACAGTGTGGCACAAGTCCCTGTTTCTCTGTGCAATCTCTGTGATCAGGAGACAAAAGAGTGGGCCACTGCTCCCCAGGTGACCCTCTGATGATATAGAATTGTGAACTCTACTTTCCTTCCAATAGGATAACCAGGGGAGACCCATGGCAGAAGTGGCTGAGCAGTATTGAAACAGGAAGTTTTCAGGTTCCTGGCAGGGCCAGCTAGGTTGGCAGAGAAATATGTCCTGCCAATACTCTGCTCGTCAGGATGTTGTCTCCAGCTTCTTTCCTCCAACCTGTCTGATTTTTATTCACTAACAATCCCAACACATTCAATAGAGATAATATCCACTTATTGTACAGATGTTAACTTCAGGAAAGCCCCCAGCAGATTGACAATAGAGGTAGCCTCGAATACTCCCTTTGTGGACCCTGTTTGTCCTTGTTAGGATGTCATGAGAGTGTTACATGTAGGGTGGAACTCTAGAGGGATGCATCCATCCCAGGTAGTGTTTACAACTGAACTCAAATCAGCAGTGTATCCCTGAACCAACCTATCACTGATGTCCTGTGTTTCCCCCATATGTGTGTTCCCCACAGAATGTCAGGTCAACTTACTTTGTGACCTTCTGAGTGTATTATGCAAAATGAACATACCAATACAAATGTTATTTTATTTCTATGTATTTCGTTCAGCATGTCAACACATTTCTTTACTTCCATTTTTGCATCAACAGCCTCTTGAGGTGCATTATATCTCTCAAGTTCCTTCCTCAGTGTTGTCTTTTTCCCCGATACAAAGATGAGGGCTTCACGTGCATAAGCTTTGCAGACATGGTCAGCATTAGCTGAAAAGTGTAAGGAGAAAGAGAAAGAGTTACAGTTAATCCATTTTGCTTTGTTTAGTTTTGTTTTCTGAGACATGGTTTCTCTTTGTAGTACTGGCTGTCCTGGAATGCACACTGTAGACTAGGCCGGCCTGGAACTCACAGAGATATGGCTGCCTCTGCCTTCTGAGTACTTGGATTAAAGGCATGTGCCACCACCACCTGGCAACTTCTTAATTTTAATTAATTTTTTCACATGAGCCACTGTGACTTGTGACTGCAGATGAGAGAGTGTACACAGTATATTGTGACCCACTCCGTGACTTTGCTGATGTAAGAAGGCGTGACTTCCTCAAGATCACACAGAAAGGACTGAAGAAAGATAATTGTCGGCTCTCTATATTTCTGTATTTAGTCCACACCCATGACTCCCACAACTTCTATGGCTTGCTGAAATTCCCCTTTCTAGCATTAAAAGTTTGAGGTTTGACTGAATCTTCAGTAGCACTTTTGTGACTTTTGGATAGGTGAACAAAAGGATTTTTTGCATCATCCAACCTAACATGAATAACAGAATTAGAATTTTACCAAGAGACAAAAAAAGTAAAAGGCAAGTAGACTGGCCATGTGTAGAATGGTAACATTTTGAAACGGACAGACTAAGATCATGGCATCAGGTACAGTTCAAGGTTAAAAGCTAAAGTTCCAAGAGGTGATCAGTTTTGATACACTCCAGAGCTTATCTGGGAAATCGCAAAAAGCTTTCCTTTTCTACAGTGATGGTCAGATTACTTCTAGGGAGTATCGATTTTAAAGATTTATCATGAATGTTTGTATAGAACTGAAGAAATCAACTTTCCTAATCTATGTTCTACATTCTCTTTATGGTTCTTAAAACAAACAAACAAAAACGCAAATCTCCAGAGGTTGCCTGGGCTGCCTTAGGCCGAAGTTCCTCTTGTTTCAACCTCCTCCAGCTTGGATGGCAGGATGTGCTACTGTAGCCATATTTCCTATGGACATGACAATACTGTACTTAGAAAGTGCCTGAACAGGGTCTGATGTGAGACTTAAGCAGATTCCACCAGCCTGTAGGAAAATGTGGTAGGTGATAGGATGAGGGGTAGTTAGGCAGACAGGAGGAGATGCAGGAAGGAGAGAGTAACTATTAATGAAACTCAGTTCAGTTTGAAGGTACAGATATGTAAGAATGTTCTGTTTATATGTAAATGGATTGTTTGCAAAGATATAGTGAATTTAAGAAAATGGATGGACACGCCATTTCTTTTTTTTGCTGTTAATATTCATGATTTCTTTTCTTTTTTTAATTTTTTATTAATTACATTATATTCACTTTGTATAGCCCCATAAGCTCCTCCCTCCTCCCCTCCCTTTTTAGCATTTATAGAGAATTATTTTCTGTTTTTCATCTATAGGGTTTTTTTTAACTTTTTAAAAAAATTCTTTATTAATTACACTTTATTCATTTTGTATCCCCTCTGTGGTTCCCTCCCTCGTCCCGTCCAAATCCCTCCCTTCATCCCCCCTCTGCACATATGCCCATCCCCAAGTCCATTGATAAGGGAGGTCTTCTTTTCTTTCCTTCTGATCCTAGTCAATTAGGTCTCATCAGGAGTGGCTGCATTGTCTTCTTCTGTGGCCTGGTAAGGTTGCTTTCCCCATCAGGGGGAGGTGATTAAAGAGCGGGGCAATCAGTTCATATCAGAGACACTCCCTGTTCCTATTACTATGGAACCCACTTGGACACTGAACTGCCATGGGCTACATCTGTGCAGGGGTCCTAGGTTATGTCCATACATGGTCCTTGGTTGGAATAGCAGTCTCAGGAAAGACCCCTGTACTCAGATTTTTTGGTTCTGTTGCTCTCCTTGTGGAGTTCCTGTCCTCTCCAGATCTTACTGCTTCCCACTTCTTTCCTAAGATTCCCTGCACTCTGCCCAAAGGTTGCCCATAAGTCTCAGCATCTACATTGATAGTCTGCAGGACAGACCTTTCAGAGGTCCTCTGTGTCAGGCTCCTAACTTATTCCCTCTTTTCTTCTTCTTCTGATGTCCATCCTCTTTGCCTTTCTGGATAGGGATTGAGCATTTTTAGCAAAAGTCCTCCCGCTTGATTAGTTTCTTTAGGTGTACAGATTTTTTGTCTTTATTTATTTATTTTTATATTTTTTTCTTTATTAATTACACTTTATTCACTTTGTATCCTCCCCCTGTGGTTCCCTCCCTTGTCCCATCCCAATCCCTCCCTTCCTCTACCCTCTGCATGCATGTCCCTCCCCAAGTCCACTGATAGGGGAGGTCTTCTTTTCCTTCCTTCTGATCCTAGTCAATTAGTCTCATCAGGAGTGTCTGCATTATCTTCTTCTGTGGCCTGGTAATGCTGCTTCCCCCCCCCCAGGGGGAGGTAATTAAAGAGCAGACCAATCAGTTCATGTCAGAGACAGTCCCTGTTCCTATTACAATGGAACCCACTTGGATACTGAACTGCCATGGGCTACATCTGCGCAGGGGTCTTAGGTTATCTTCATGCATAGTCCTTGGTTGGAATAGCAGTCTCAGAAAAGACCCCTGTGCTCTCTCAAGTTACCTTCCCAGATACAAAGACAATAAACTACAAAATAACACAACAAACAAAATCCCTTTAATAAAAATATTTCCTCAACTTTGTTCATAGTGGCCTTTTTTTGGTTGTTTTTCCCCCTCCCCTGCATTGAGCTTCTTAAATAAGAGGAAAATTAGTTGAATATTGGCCTATAGACAACATCAAACTAAATAGAGAGAAACTTAAATAAATTCCACTGAAATCAGGGACAAGGCAAGGCTGCCCACTCTCTCTGTATCTCTTCAACACAGTACTTGAAGTCCTAGCTAGAGCAATAAGCCAACTAAAAGAGATCAAGGTGCTACAAATTGGAAAAGAAGAAGTCAAAGTATCACTGTTCACATATGATATGATATTAAACATGAACGACCCCCAAAATTCTACCAGGGAACTCCCCCTTCATAAAAATGACTGGATAAAAAAAATTAACTGAAAAAAAAAAAAAAAACAGTAGCCCTCCTGTACACAAAAGTCAAATGGGCTGAGAAACAAATTAGGGAAACAACATCCTTCACAATAGCAAGAAAAATCATTTAGCATCTTGGTGTAACTCTAACCAAGCAAGTGAAAGACTTCTTTGAAGAAAATGTCAAGTCTCTGAAGAAAGAAACAGAAGAAGATTTCAGAAGAAGGAAAGATCTCCCATGTTCATGACTCTGTGGGATTAACATAGAAAAATGGCCACCACACCAAAAGCAATCTACAAATTCAATGCAATTCCCATCAAAATACCAACACAATTATAAAGACCTTGAAAGAACAATTCTGAACTTCATATAGAAAAATGTTTTAAAAAACCCAGAATATCTGAAGCAATCCTGTACAATGAACTATCTTCTGGAGGTATCTCCATCCCTGATCTCAAGCTGTACTATAGAGCAACAGTAATAAAAACTGCATGCTACTTGCATAGAAACAGACTGGTGGATCAGTGGAATTACGTTTAAGACTCAGAAATAAACCCACATACTTATAGACACCTGATTTTTGACAAAGATGTGAAAACCATAAAATGGGAAAAAAAGATAGCATCTTCAATAAGTGGTGCTGGTCTAACTGGATGTCTACATGTAGAAAAATGCAAATAGACTCATATCTATCAATATACACAAACTTAAAGTTCAAAGGGTCAAAGACCTCAACATAAAACCAGACACACTAAATCTGTTGGAAGAAAAAGTGGGGACAAGCCTTGAACTCATTGGCACAAGAGACAACCTCCTGAACAGAACACTAACAACTCAACCACTAAGATCAACAACTAATGAATGGGACCTCATGAAACTGAAAAGCTTCTTTAAAGCAAAGGACCCTGTCAACAGAACAAAATGACAGCCTACAGACTGGGAAAAGATCTTTATGAACCCTATATCTGGCAGAAGGCTAATATCCAGAATGAACTCAAGAAATTAAACGCCAACAAACCAAACAACCTAATGAAAAATTGGGCAGAGAGCTAAATAGAGAATTCTCAACAGAGGAATTTTGAATGACAGAGAAACACTTAAAGAAATGCTTTTTGTCTAATGTTCTTCCATTCTATTATCACCCTGCACAAAACTAAAATACAAGTGGATCAAAGACCTCAACATAAAACCAGACCCATTAAATCAGTTAGAAGAAAAAGTGGGGAAGAGCCTTGAACTCATTAGCACAGGAGACAACTTCCTGAACATAAACAAACAGCACAGGCTCTAAGAGCAACAATCAATAAATAGGACCTCATGAAACTGAAAAGCTTCTGTAAAGCAAAGGACACCATCATCAAAACAAAACGAATGCCTACAGATTGGAAAAGAATCTTTACCAACCCTCTATCTGACAGAGGGCTAATATCCAGTATATATAAAGAACTAAAGAAGTTGAAAAGCAACGAATCTAGTAATCCAATTAAAAAATGGGGAACAGAGCTAAACAGAACTCTCTGTAGAGGAATAGCGAATGGCAGAGAAACACATAAAGAAATGCTCAACATCATTAGCAATTAGAGAAATGCAAATCAAAACAACCCTGAGATTTCACCTTACACCCATCATAATGGCCAAGATGAAAAACTCAAGTGACAATACATGCTGGAGAGGTTGTGGAGAAAGGGGAACCCTCCTCCACTGCTGGTGGGAATGCAAACTTGTACAACCACTCTGGAAATCAATCTGGCGCTTTCTCAGACAACTAGGAATAGATCCTCAAGATCCAGTTGTACCACTCCTAGGCGTATATCCAAAAGAGGCTCAAGTACACAATAAGGACATGTGTTCAACCATGTTTGTAGCAGCCTTATTTGTAAGAGCCAGAAGCAGGAAACAGCCCAGATGCCCCTCAGTGGAGGAATGGATGCACAAATTGTGGTATATCTACACAATGGAATATTACTCAGCAACAAAACAAAACAAGGAAATCATGAAATTTGCAGGTAAATGGTGGGATCTGGAAAAGATCATCCTGAGTGAGCTATCCCAGAAGCAGAAAGATGCACATGGTATATACTCACTCATATAGACATATAATATAGGATAAACATACTAAAATCTGTACACCTAAAGAAACTAATCAAGAGGGAGGACTCTTGCCAAAGTGCTCAATTCCTATCCAGAAAGCAAAGAGGCTGGACATCAGAAGAAGGAGAAAAGAGGGAACAAGTCAGGAGCCTGACACAGAGGACCTCTGAAAAGCTCTAGCCTGCAGACTATCAATGTAGATGCTGAGACTTATGGGCAACCTTTGGGCAGAGTGCAGGGAATCTTAGGAAAGAAGTGGGAAACAGTAAGATCTGGAGAGGACAGGAATTCCACAAGGAGAGCAACAGAACCAAAAAAATCTGAGTACAGGGGTCTTTCCTGAGACTGCTATTCCAACCAAGGACCATGTATGGAGATAACCTAAGACCCTTGTGCAGATGTAGCCCATGGCAGTTCAATATCCAAGTGGGTTCCATTGTAATAGGAACAGGGACTGTCTCTGACATGAACTGATTGGCCCGCTCTTTACCAAGCCACAGAGCCAAGCATTACCAAGCCACAGAGGAGGACAGTGCAGCCACTCCTCATGAGACCTAATTGACTAGGATCAGAAGGGAGGAAAAGAAGTCCTCCCCTATCAGTGGGCTTGGGGAGGGGCATGCATGCAGAGGGGGGAGGAAGGGAGGGATTGGGATGGGAGAAGGGAGGGAACCACAGGGGGGATACAAAGTGAATAAAGTGTAAAAAAAATAGCTCTACCTCAAGCTCCAGCTATACTACTCCTGGGTATATATCTGAAATTGCTCCACCGTTCACCAAGGGCATTTGCTCAACTATGCTCATAGAAGATTTATTTGTAAAAGCCAGAATCTGGAAACAACCCAGATGTCCCTCAAATGAGCAATGAATACAGAAATTGTGGTACATTTACACAATGGAATACTACTCAGCTATTAAAAACAAGGAAATCATGAAAGTTGCAGGCAAGTGGATGGAACTAGAAAAGATCATTCTGAGTGAGATAAACCAGAACCAGAAAAACACACATGGTATATATTCACTTATAAGCAGCTATTAACCATATCATATAGGATAATGATACTAAAATTTACAAACCTAAAGAGCTAAAGAACAAGAAGGACCCTAGTGAGGATGCTTAAATCTCATGAAGAATGGCAAACAGATTCTGGCTGTATGAATAAAACTGTTATGCACATAGTTGAGCAAATATCCTTGTTGTATGGTTGAGCATCTTTTGGATGTATGCTGAAGAGTGGAATAGTTGGATCTTGAGACAACACTATACCTACTTTTCTGATAAAATGCCAGATTGATTTACAAAGTGGTCGTAAAGTTTACATTCCCACCAGCAATGGAAGAGGGCTTTCCTTTCTCCACAACCTCTCCAGAGAATCCACCTTGAGATTCTCTGCCATTTGATATTCCTCTGTTGAGAATTCTATGTTTAACTCTGTATCCCATTTTTTAATTGGATTCCTTGGTTTGTTGGCCAGAATCTGCAAACAACCTAGATGTCCTTCAACTGAAGAATGGATACAGAAACAGTGGTACATTTATACAACGGAATATTACTCAGCAATTAAAAGAAAGGAAATCATGAAAAATGCTGGCAAATGGATAGAAGTAGAAAAGATCATCTTGAGTGAGGTCACCCAAAAGCAGAAAGACACATATGTTATATATTCACTTAAAAGTAGATATTAGCCACATAGTATAGGATACATATACTAAAAGGTATAGTCCTAAAGAAGCCAAACATCAAGGAGTATCCTAGGGAAGATGCTTAATCCTCATTCAAAAGAGCAAACAGGATAGACATCAAAAGCAAGAGAAGACAGGGAACAAAACAGGAACCTTCCACAGGGGGCCTCTGAAAGAATCTACTCGTCAGGGTAGCTAGGTTGATGCCTAGAGACTCATAGCCAAACTTTGGCTAGAGTGCAGGAAATCTTACAAAAGAAGGGGAAGATAGAAAGACCTGGAGGGGACTGGAGCTCCACAAGGAGACCAACAAGGCCAGAAAATCTGGGCCCAGTGCAGAGACCAATACTCCAACCAAGGAAAATGCATGGAGAGGACTGAGAACCCCACTCCTGTTCATATGAATCCCATAGGCTGCTCAGTTTCCAAGTGGGTACCCTAGTAAGGGGAACAGGAGCTGTCTCTGACATGAACTCAGTGGCTGGTTCTTTGATCACCTGCCACTGGGGCTATAGCCTTGCCAGGCCACAGAGGAAGATGATTCAGCCTCTCCTGATGAGACCTGATAGCCTAGGGTCAGATAGAAGGGGAGGAAGTACTCTCCTATCAGAGGACTAGGGGAGGGGCAGAGGGAGAGAAAAGGGAGGGGTGCTTGGGATTGTGAGGAGATGATGGAAGGAGCCTCAGCAGGTAAACAAAATGAATAAATTGTAATAAATAAATAAACAAAATGTTTTAAAAAATGACAAGAAGCCCCAGAAAAGAATAGCAAACAGGATAGACACCAGAAGTGGTGGAAGAGAGGGGACAGGCTAAGACCCTAACATAGAGGTCCTCTAAAAGACTCCATCCAATGAAGGATCGAAGGATCAAAGCAGATGCAAAGACTCACAGCCAAACTTTGGGCTGAACACAGGGAGTCTTATGGAAGAAGGGAGTGGAGAAATTAAAGGACTCAGAGAGGATAAGAGCTCCACAAACGACCAACAAAGCCAAAATATCTTTTCCCAGGGTGTCCTGCAAAGACATGCACCAACCAAGGACCATGCATGGAGAGGACCTAGACTCCCTGCTCAGAAGTAGCCTATAGGCAGCTCAATCTTCTTGTGGGTGTCCCAGTAAGGGGAGCAGGGGATGTCTCTGACATGAGATGTCTCTGACATGAACTTGGTTGTCTGCTCTTTGATCACTGGCCCCTGGCAATGGGACCTTGCCATGCCACAAAGGACAAGGATCCAGGCAGTCCTGATGAGACTTGTTAAGCTAGGGTCAGTTGGCAGGGGAGGGGACTCCCCCATTCAGTGGACTATGGAAAAGGGTTAAGGGGAAAGAGGCAGGGAATGTGGAACTGGGAGATCAGGGAGGGGATGACAATCGATATATAACATGTAAAAAATAAAATAATATAGAGAAAAGGAGGGTTAGTAAAAGAGGTTGGAACAAATTTTAGATTATTAATCTTTTCCTAACATGAACCTTATCACACATAAACTTGTCAACTGTTCAAAGAGGTGAACTTACCAGGAGCTGTGGCTGGATGAATCATAAATAATACTCACCTTCATAGCAAGAAACAGCCAGAATGAGTAAGAGAAAACATAGGCTCAGCCTCATGGTGCTCAGTTTGCTTTCAGACTTAGCAAATATGAGCAAATGGAGTCTACTAGACCCTGTGGAGACCAGGGATATTTATACATGGTGAGGCTTATAGGTCCTTCCCTCAGGCAAATGAGCTCGGAAAGCCTGTGTAGGCCCTCCTTCTGTGTCACTGAGGGCTGATCCCCTCACCCCATCCATCCTGTTGGGCTCTAGCCTGGAAGAATAACCTCATGGGATCATTACTCTTCCTTCAGGTGACTTTCACATTAACCAGGAAGCAATCTGTGGTGTTTCAGTTTACCTATGAGCTTTTGATTATTGCTCTTGATTTCTCTCCTGCTCAACAGGCACAGGTGGCTTCTGACATCAGGGTGACCTTCTCTAGGGCATAGAACCTCCAAATACCAGCCTTGGAAACAAGAGCTTTGCAATGGGACTCTGCCATCACTCATACAAATTCCAGCATAGAACTACATCAAAAGATCAGGAAGATCTGAAGAAACAACCACAACACACTGGAAACAAATAGCAAAATACACTCCAAATTAGTTAAAGAAGGAAACATTGGATAAGAGAAAGTAAAAATTATAGAGCACAAAGCATAGAAAACACCAATGAAACAAAGACACAGCTCTAAAAAACTAAACTAGAGAAATACATATGTAGACTAACATAGAGAAAAAATGAAAAAAAAAATCTGAAAGAAACTATGGAACAAAACGGGAGCCATTACCAATCATACAATGTGTGGCTGGTGTCCTTATGATAAACTTCATGCCAACAAATGTCATCACCCAGAATTCCAGAGCCATTTATGAATATATATGTGTATATATACACATATAGTCTACCAAGATAGAATCATGAAGAATTTTTAAAAACTTGAATAGACAACAATGTGTGTTTGAGTGTATATGTAACAAAAATTCCCATCCCATGAATAATAACTCCAGAACAAAAGGCTTTACTACTGAAGTCTACCAAACATTTGGACAACTAACATTATTTACTGTTATTATTATTATTATTTTTGCAAAACTTCACTTTAGGGAATTGTTCCTAAAATCTTCTACAAGGTCAGAATTTCTCTAATCCAAAATAACACAAAGGCACACTCACAGGCACACATAGATCAAACCCACAAAACTCCAGTATCTTTGATGAACATAGCTGTAAAAATATTTATCAAAATTTCAGCAAGCAAAGTCCAAGAGCACACTGGAAAGATTCATTGGCATCAAAGGTGTTGCAAGAAGCACTCAATATATGCAGATCACTAGGCATGATATGTTACATCAGTATAATGAAGTAGAAAACCCCTTAATCGTCCTACTACATGCAGAAAGGGCATCATTTAAAGCTTCAGAGGAACACTTTGGGGCTGGAAAAATAGTTCATCAAAGAAAGAAGCTTGCCACCAAGCCTGATGACCTCAGTTTTCATCCCTTTGATCCACATGGTGCAAGGGAAGAACTGTCTCCCACTGACTGTCCTCTCACCTTTACGTGCTTACACGACACGTGTGCCCCTCACACACATACGCAAGTGCATAAATAATGTCATACTAATTTTAGATTAACAATTATCTCGTATAAAACATGGAGTGAGCTATGCATTCAAAAATGTAGCTCATGATGAAAAGACTGCTGATAATAAGGCAAAGACAAACATCTTCGTGAAGGAGGAATAGTTGAAAGCTTTCCTGTCACATCCTGTAACGAATGGTGTCACTCTCTGTGTTTACTGAACGTGTGGGTGTCCTACACACAGCAGGCATACATAGAAAAGACACAGGCAGCCATACTGGAGAGAGGACAAGACGCTGTCAGTGTCTGAAGATGCCACATCTTATATGTAGACACAAAGATTCTACCAGAAAAGTTACACTTTATAAATCAGCTGAGCAGGTCTTCCAGGGACAAACTGCATACAGCGGTGGTGACAGTAAACACCAACAACCAGTTATCTGAACTATGGAAACAAGTTAGGAGCCTCCCACAGAGGGCCTCTGAAAGGCTCTGCCCTGCAGACTATCAAAGCAGATGCTGAGACTTATGGCCAACTGTTGGGCAGAGTGCATGGAATCTTATGAAAGAAGTGGGAAATAGTAAGATCTGGAGAGGACAGGAACCCCACAAGGAGAGCAACAGAACCAAAAAATTTGAACACAGGGGTCTTTTCAGAGACTCATACTCCAACCAAGTACCATGCATGGGGATAAGCTAGAACTCCTGCACAGATGTAGCCCATGGCAATTTAGTGTCCAAGTGGCTTACCTAGTAATGGGAAGAGGGACTGCCTCTGACATGAACTGATTGACCTGCTCTTTGATCACCTCCCTCTGAGGCGGGAGCAGCCTTACCAGGCCACAGAAGATGACAATGCAGCCACTCCTGATGAGATCTGATAGACTAGGATCAGAAGGAAGGAAAGGAATACCTCCCCTATCAGTGGACTTGGGGAGGGGCATGCGTGGAGAAGGGGGAGGGTAGGTGGGATTAAGAGGGGAAGAGGGGGGTTTATGGGAAGATACAAAGAGAATAAAGTTTAATTAATAAAAATTAAATTAAAAAGAATTAATTTTATTTTTGTAACTCTAAAAAATAAAACAGCAAGATTAAATTTAACTGAAGATTAAAAATCATAAAAATATAAAGCTGTCAGGCAATGGTGGCATACGTCTTTAATCCCAGCACTTGGGAGGCACAGGCAGGCAGCCTGGTCTACAGAGTGAGGTCCAGGATAGCCAGAGAGACACACAAAAACCAAAATAAATAAATAAAAAATAAAGCAGGAGAACAGGATGTGGCAGCAGGGGTGAAATGATGCCCTCGTCTTTGGGACAGAAGGCCACACACCTCTGTTTTTCAGGCCAGTGCTTGTCTGTATTGTCCCTGCAGGCCATCCATTAAAGGCCCCTTTCTTTCTACCCAAAACTCCACTTTTATAACAAGTGTTATTGTTACCCCATGCCCATGACTGCTGCTGTAAAGGCCAGTGACTTACCAGGGTGCCTTGCCGGGAGCCAAAGCTATCTACTGAAGCCAAAGTCAAACAGTGAGCCAAAGCTATCTAGCAGAGACAAAGCTATTTACTGAAGCCAATGCCAAGTAGTGAGCAAAGGTCAATTAGTGGAGACCTAAAGCTATTTAGTTGAAGAGTTATATAGGACCCGAAATCATGGGTGATAGATTGTGAGAACATCTATCTGTTAGTTTTAGAGCATCTGTGAGATCGCTTAAGAACACATCCTTACAGCATCTTGCAGGTGCAATATTTAACCCATGAAAGCACTCTTCCTATCTCCTGCAGCAGTAAATTAACCTTCTCCCCTTTTCTGCCTTCTCCCTATAGAAGTTGGATAAAAATTTTTAATAAACGAAGCCTGGATCAGATGAACAGACTTGGCTTTCATTCCTGTGTCTCTTGTCCCTTTCCCCCCATTCCTTCCAATCTCTCCACCTTAGGAACCCCGTTGAAGCCCTGCGGGTCGGGGCAGTGCCTGCCATCTACTTGCTGGTGAAAAATGGAGTCCACTCATGTAGTGTCAAACAATTCCATGAAAAACACTGAGATGAGAACTTCACCACAGAAGTATGTATGTGAGGTGCTGACTGTATCAACTAGGCTGAATTACACACTTCAGAATATGGTCCTATAACAATATATACATTATACTATATAATTTATAGTTCATTATTCATTGGTAACAATATAAAATACGCTCTAAAGGATTTTAGATGTGTGCAGTACCATGACACTGTGCTTTGGGACTATTAACATGACAACAGCACACACAATTTTCAGAAGAGAAATTGCTTGCAAATTTTGTAAAGAAAACATATAAAAATTTTACATATATCCAGGAACATGGGTCAAATTACCTTTTCCTTTCTAAGTCAATGGTTTAGTTCCAAGAATAGGTAATTTCTGTTTCTCTTTTTCTGTGGACTATAAAACAGAGCAGGCCATGGTCATAGCGCCTTTATTCATAATAGCCAGAACCTGGAAACAAACAAGATGTTCCTCAACTGATGAACAAATACAGAAATTGTGGTACATTTATACAATGGAATACTACTCAGCCATTAAAAACAAGGAAATCATGAAATTTGCAGGCAAATGGTAGGAACTAGAAAAGATTATCCTGAGTGAGGTATCCCAGAAGCAGAAAGACACACATGGTATATACTCAATTATAAGTGGGTACTAGACATATAATATAGAATAAACCTACATCAAGTGTGTGGATATAAAAAAAAATGAATCACAGCCTCTTCAGTGTGGTGTTAGTAGCTAGTGTGGGATAGTTTTTATGACTGGAAACCACTTAAGTGGCCTGTGGTCCAGCAGGTGCCAGGGCATAGACATAAGTCTGGGACACAGAGTAGAGCCTTTTCACATCCTGGTCAAGGATGCAGTGTCCCATTGGCTTTCCAAGGCCTTAACTTGACTAGAGGTTGAAGATCCTGCGTTGGGCAACCATCTGTGAGGACCCATGAAGGAAGGCTCACGTGTACTATCTGGAGAAGTCAGCTTTGTTCTTGGCAACTTGTTTTGTTGATTGAAGGAAAGAATAACATCGTTAGTGATCACATAGCAAAGTGCACTGGCGAATAATCAGAGCACACACCTGCCTGACACTCTTGCTAATTCTGTTGTTTGAACTCTTTACTATGTCAGCCAACTATTCTTCTCTTGTTCTTTATTCCTGCGACTTATCCTCTTGTCCCTAAGTGATCTTGGTTTTCCAACACAAGACATGTCATTACCTTACTCTCATGGGTCCGTGTTTCATGTCATACTTGACCTTGGTGATAGCAACTGTCCTTAAACCCCTCATCTTTCCCCAGTGACCAATCTCTTTGTTTTGGATTCTTAAAAAATATACAATCATGTTAGTGTTTTTATTCTCAATGAAAGAAGTGTGATGTGAGCTAAAATTAGGCAGTTTTTACACTTTCATATAAACTTGAAGAACAAAATATAGTAAAGTTGAGAGCCATGTAGTTGAACCTGGGATATCTATGTGAGCAGGGTTTGGAGTGACCCCAGTCCTGTTTAGAAAATCCTTCCCTCTGCCTGTGTCTTCATGTGTGGTCCCTTCCTTTTTCATCATGCAGTTTCAGAGTTTTGTATTTTATGTAGAAGTCTTTCATCTTCTTGGAGTTGATTTTTGGGCAGGAAATGGAGTCCTTTGCAGACAACAGGATTCTATATATGAAAGACCCCAACGACTCTACCATAAAATTCTTGGATCCAATATACCATATAAACCTGATAAAATTCTTAGACCTGCGAAGTAGCAGAATATAAAATTAACACAGAAGCACCATCAGCATTCCTATAGTGACAATGTGTTGAGAAATGAATTATAGAAACAATCCCACCCATATCATTTGCTTAAAAAAAAGAACTTGCAAATAAAAAAAAAATCACACAATGAGATTAACCATGCTAAATTTTATAATGTATTTCCATACACGTAGAACAGCCATTCTGAAGTTGTAGACCTTCAAGCTGGAGTTTATGCATTCTTTATCAACTATGATTTCAAATACTTGTCCACCACCATAAAAATGAACAATCTCCAGCAGAGTTAAACCTAGAAAAAATTAGGTTCATATTTATTTTCATGATTCACGTGTCCTTCACCTGTGTTCAGTCATTCCTCATCCCCTAACATTGATCCTTTCACATTCATCTTTTCTCTTGCTTTTACTTTCAAAATAAAAATACCTTGGAATATGTAATAACAGTGTATTTTAATGAATAATTTTGATAATTGGAACCCATTTTTAGTTTTAAGGGCTATCGTCAAGGGGTGTACAACTCACCTATTAAAGTATACAGTACAGTAAAGCAAAGATTGAAGCAATGGCAACCCACGGACAAGCCCAACTTGAGGCCCACCCCATGGGAGAGAACCAACCCTTGACACTAGTAATGATACTCTGCTCTGCTTGCAGACAGGACCTTAGTATAACTGTCTCCTGAGAGGCTTCACCCAGCAGCTGATGGAACAGATGCAGAGACCAAAGACCAACATTAGGTCAAGCATGGGGAGTTTTGTGGAAGAATGGGAGGAAAGTTTGATGGAGTTAGAGGACTGAAGGACACCACAAGAAGACCTACAGAGTAAACTAATCTGGACCCATGGAGGCTTACAGAGCCTGAACCATCAACCAAAGAGCATGCATGGCCTGGACCTAGGCCCCCTACACATATGTAGCAGATGTGTAGTTTGGTCATCATGTGGGTCCCCTAACAACTGGAGTTGAGCCTGTCTCTGACTCTGTTGCCTGCCTTTGGATCCCTTTCCCCTAGCTGGGCTGCCTTGTCTGGCCTCAGTGGGAGAGTATGAGGTGAGTCCTGCTGTGATTTGATGTGCCAGGGTGGGTTGGTACCCATGGAAGGCCTCCCCTTCTCTGCGAAGAAAGAGAAAGCAAAAGGGGTGAAGAAGAATTAAGTGTGGGACTGGGAGGAGAAGAGGCAGAGGGGCTGAGATCAGGCTGTAAAGTGATAAATAAATAAATGAATAAATAAATAAATAAATGAAAAATATAAAAAGAATATCTTGAAATAAACTTAACTAAGGAAATGACAGACCTCTTAAATACACTTTAAGACACTAAAGAATGAAATTAAGCAAACAACAACAACAACAACAAACAAAAACTAGAATATGGAAAGACCACCAACTTTCACCAGTTGGGAGATTTAATGTTGTAAAAATGGCCTTCCTACCAAAAGTAATCTACAGATTGAATGCAATTCCAATTAGAATCCTAATAAAAATTTTACAGAAGTAGAAAAGCAATGAACTTACAATTGACTTGAAACCTCAAAAATTCCCCAATAGCTAAAGCAACCTTAGTAAAAAGAAGAGGGAAGGAGGTTCTACAAAACCTGACTTCAAACTATACTATAGAGCCATAGTACTACAAATAGCATGAAACTAGCCTAAAGCAAACTATAGATAGTGGTTCTCAACCTTCCTAATCATGTGACCATTTAATGCAGTTTCTCACGTTATAGTGTCCTCCAACTATAAAATTATTTCGTTGCTACTTGAAAACTTTAATTTTTCTACTTTCATGAATCATACTGTAAATACCTGATTTGCAGGATATCTAATATGAGACTCCTGTGAAAGGGTGATTCAACTCCCTAAGGGGCCGTGACCTGCAGGTTGAAAACCACTGCTATAGATCAATAGACCAGAATAGAAGACCCAGAGACAAGCCCATGTAACTTCAGCCACCTCATATTTTTAAATTGTTTTGTCTTTTTTTTCTAATTTACTTTTTGAGAACTGCACAGATGAATACTCTTTTTATATCATTCCCATCCCTCTCACCACTCTAACTTTACCTTCTCTCCCAGTCCTCTAAAATTCATAACCTCCCCTTCCTTAATTGTTATCATTATATTTATATATAAATACATATTGAAAAGGATGCCAAAATTACCCATTGGAGAAAATATGAAGTCTTCAACAAATGGTGCTGGGAAAACTGCATGTGTACATATAAAAAACAGAAACTAGATTTATATTATTGGAGATTTGCTCAACATAGAATATAAGATTACATAAATACTTGAGAAAAATTAAGAGCTATGTCTATAGATGTTAGATATTAACACATTCTCTCCTACACTTAAAGATTCTGACAAATTTGTCCACGATGAGTGAATTCTCCTTTCCTTATGATGGGTGTGATAGTTCCTTCTTTCAAGCTGTTTGTTCGTACCAAGACAGAGTCAAACAGTGCTTTAAGCTCTCTGAAGAAATGAGAACATGAGAAGAAAAAAAGAGACGAGGAGAGGCAGAAAAGTAAGGTAGGAGAAATCCTTAATAGTCACAAACTATGATGACATTATAATCTTACACTGCAATGATTAGTTTCATGTGTTACAACACATTTTCAGATTCCTCTTTCCTGATCCAAATGTGTCATTACTGCAGCAATGAAATGCTTTCATCCAAAACTCAGTGCTCTTTTGGCAGATGAAGGAACTAAGGCTGTCTCTAGGTGAGACTCTCTGTTTTAGCAAAGAAAATACTTGCAGAGCTTCTTCACAGCTCCTCTGCATTCAGCCCTACAGAATGCAGAGTCACAAATGTGGTGGTGACTACAGTAGGAATATTCTGGCTTTGAGGAATCAGAAGGTACTAACAGAATGAAGATGTTGACATAGAGAGCTGATGAAGTACATCAACTGTCTCATGGGTAAAAGACTTAATATCTGACCACATTTATCAGGCAATGAGACATTGTGCACCCTTCAGGATTTGGAGTTGGGGCCCAAGGAGAATGAGTCACTGGTGGCTCTAGCTGACTGCACCCTCTGATTCTAAATCCAGCTTCTGTCCCAGCACATGGTGTGTCTGGTTGAGTACCCCTTCTGGGGAAAGTGGACATTGAGTTGCCTGAGCACTGGATGGAGAAGGCTAAACAACCTTTCTCTTTCCATGCATACATGAGCATTAGATCCTAAATTCTCATCCAGGAAAGTTCAGGAACTTACATAGACATTTGTTTTTAGAGCTGGGACTGATTTTCCCTAACTTCTGCTTCCAAGCGAAGATGGTGACAAACCACATCATATGTTCAGTGGAGTCTTTGTTAAAGTTAACTTATGAACTCATCATCAATCATACAATTATCCACGAATCATCTATTCTATGACTGTAGTGTAAAGACGAAGATTGTTTGGGCCACATCCTGAAGTCACCACATCCTGGACATTTTGGGTAGAGGTCTTCAGAGAAAGCCATGGATTCACAGGAAGGGAATATCACTGGAAATGTAGAGACAAGAGAAGATGATGACATGACCTATTTTTGATGTGGCTAAGATGTTTTTGCTCAGAATTGCTACATCATGCCAGGAAGGAGGGGATTTTGTTCAGAAAAAGTGTCATGTAGAAAACTGTGGGGCGTCTAAAATGTGGTCACAAGGCACGGCACTGGATCCAAGGCCACAGGATCCAGCTGAGCCACAATGTCAACATCCCTGAGGTGAAGTCAAGGAGGAAGAAACAGTTGACTGTACACTTTGTTCCAGGGACCTGTCTTCTTACCCTGGTCCTGCCAGCATTTGTGTCATGAAGATGTTTATATAAAATTCTCACACATCACGTGTAGCTTGGGTGCAATGATTCAGGCACCTCAGATCCCTGTTGTTTCCAGATTTACTCAAGAAAGTTCATGTTCATTTTTTTCCTGGGAATGTCATTTATTTTGTTGTCTCTTTTTATTCTCCCAGATACCCTGGATGGTGGGATAAATTTTATTCTTTCCTGCATGAAAGGCTACAATGTTGCAAACATTAAAGAAGACTTACAAGAGTGCCTGCCATTTTAGGAGGTTCTATATAAAATTTCCACCTTTCTCGTTGAACATTTATTATTAGTTTTTACAACCGTATATTCATTATATATAGTTCCTGGTATTATGACAAAAATACCTTTCAGTCTATCATTTGCTTTGTCTATCGTCACTGTCCATCCTCTCCATTTTCCTCTCTGCTACTGCTGGCTAATGGTTTCGCATATCTATGTAAAATCTTGGGACTACAAAGAGGTGAAATCATGACACTTTTCTCTTTTGGAGAATGACATTTTTCATTTAACAAATTAAACCCACTATTAAGCAAATGACATAGTTCATTTTACTTTATCGCTGAACAAAGTATTATGTATGCAGACCACATTTTCATTATCCAATCATCTGCTGTTGGGTACTCATGCTCATTCCATTACTACATTATTGCTGCCAATGGCAGCTCAAATATTTCTTCAGAGTATTTTATTCATATACTCAGAAGCGGTATAGTTGGGCCATATGTCAGTCCTTAAAAAAAAAAAAAAAAAAAAAAAACCACACTCTAATTTTCATGCTATTCTCATCATCGGTGTAGAAGAGTTCCTTTTATATAAATCCTCACTAGTATTTGTGGTCATTTTGTTGATGGCTTTTCTGTCTAGATTGAGAGGGAATCTGAAATCAATTTGAATTTTCATTTTTTCTGGTGGTTTAGGATACTGAACCTTCTTTTTTATTTTTGTCTCTTTTTTATTTTATTTTTTTATTAATTACACTTTATTCACTTTGTATCCCCCCATAAGCTCCTCCCTATCCCACTCTCCCTCGCCCTTCTTCATGCATGCCCCTCTCCAAGTCCGCTGATAGGGGAGGTCCTCCTCTCCTTCCTTCTGATCTTAGTCTATCAGATCACATCAGGAGTGGCTGCATTGTCATCTTCTGTGGCCTGGTAAGGCTGCTCCCCACTCAGGGGGAGGTGATCAAAGAGCAGGCCAATCAGATTATGCCAGAGGCATAACCCACTTGGACACTAAACTACCCTGGGCTACATCTGTGCAGGGGGTCTAGGTTATCTCCATGCTTGGTACTTGGTTGGAGTATGAGTCTCTGGAAAGACCTCTGTGTTCAAATTTTCTGCTTCCTTTTGGGGTTGCTCTTCTTTTGGGGTTCTTGTCCTCTCTGGCTCTTACTGTTTCCTACTTCTTACATAAGATTCCATGCATACTTCCCAACAGTTGGCCTTAAGTCTCAGCGTCAGCTTTGATAGTCTGCAGGGTAGAACCTTTCAGAGGCCCTCTGTGGCAGGTTCCTAAGTTGTTTCCTGTTTTCTTCTTCTTTTGATGTCCATCCTCTTTGCCTTTCTGGATGGGGATTGAGTGTTTTAGGTAGGGTCCTCTCTCTTGATTAGTTTCTTTAGATGTACAGATTTTAGTAGGTTTATCCTATGTTGTATGTCTATATGAGTGAGTATATGACATGTGTGTCTTTCTGCTTCTGGGACAGCTCACTCAGGATGATCCTTTCCAGGTCCCACCATTTACCTGCAAATTTCATGGTTTCCTTATTTTTCATTGCTGAGTAATATTCCATTGTGTAGATGTACCACAATTTCTGCATGCACTCTTCAGTTGAGGGGCATCTGGGCTGTTTCCAGCTTCTGGCTATTATAAATAAATCTGCTACAAAAATGGTTGAGCAAATGTTCTTATTGTGTACTTGAGCCTCTTTTGGACATATGCCTAGGAGTGGTATGGCTGGATCTTGAGGAAGTGCTATTCTTTCAAATACTTTTTTTGAATTTTTGTATATCATGTTCACATATCTGTCTTTAGTTCATTAGCTCATTTACTGAGCAGATGATTCATTTTATTTTCTGCAACTCAGTATACTCTGGATGTAGACCTGTGGAATCTATAATCAACAAAGGTTTTCCCCCTATTTCTTTAAATTATATCTTTATTCCAGAGATTGCTTTATATTAAAGTGTTTTTCAGTTTCACTCATTTCTGTTTGTCAGTTCTTGGAATTATATTTCTTGTTTCAATGGAGTACTTTTCAGAAGTCACTACCTATTTTGTATCATAAAATGTTTTGTCTGTTTTTCTACAGGCACTATAAACATTCAGGTCTCACTTTTAGATATTTAATCCACTCTATTGATTTTGTGCTGGTTAAGGGCTACTCTTTAGGTTTTTATTTTTGAGTCAGGGTCTTGCTGAATAGTCTTGTCTGTTCCTGAACAAACTACATAGACCAGGCTGGTCTCTAACTCACAGAGATCACCTCCGTTTCCTTCCTGAGTACTGTATTTGAACCTGGCTAGTTTAATTTTTTTTTTTATATGTGAATAGCCATTTCCAAACAGTGTTTGTCGAAGAATCTATCTTTATTCCAACCTATATGTTTGGGACACTCTTTGGAAAGTCAGTGGCAGGGGCTGGGTGAGTTTTCTTCTAGGTTTTCTATTCTATTTCACTGCTTTCATGTCCATATCTGTGCCAACACCATTCCGTAGCTTTTGTTTTTGTGTCTGTTATTATTATTTTTTTTGGTGGTAGTTGTTTCTATCACTCTCTGGTGTGATGTGAGGCCAGGTGTTGTGATCTAGCCAGCACTGTTCCTTTAATGCTTAGGATTTCTTTGGTTACTTGAGGTCTTTTGTATTCCAATTAGAACTTAAGATTCCAGCCCCTTTTGCAATTCTGTGGTGACTGTCACTGGGACCTTGATTGTGGTTGTGTTGAATCTGAAGATCACTGTTGTATCAGCCATTTGCATAACAGTGATTGTGTCAATTCATGATCATAGGAGGCCTTTCCATCTGCTAGTGTCTCCTTCAAGTTCTTCTTTTACTTTAATGTTTTAATTATGAATGTCTGTCTCTTCTGTGGCTAAGTTTATTCCTACGTATTTTATTTTATTTAAAATTGATTTTATTAATGTGCGTGTGAGAGAGTATTGGTGGTGTGTGCCACAGCGTGTGTAGAGAGATCACAGAAAAACTTTCTGGTTCAGTTCTTGACTTGCCACTGTTGAGGTAGGGTTGTCCACTGTTTCTGCCTAGCTGCATCCTCCAGACTGTCTGGCATACAGGCTTCAGTACCAGCATCCTGTCTCTGCATCTTGTCTATCTGTAGGGGTACTCTGGGTTGTATTTCTGTTTCTGGTTTTTTGCATGGATTCCAGGAACCAACCTCAGCTCACCAGGCTTGCACTTAAAATACTTTTCCCTGCTGAGCCATCTCACTGATCCTAATATTTTATTGGTTTTATTTATACATTTTGGGTTTCTTGCATCTTAAAAATATATTGCTTGGTAAATTCATGCCTGTATACAGTGTGTTTTGATCATACTATTCTTTCATTTGTTTCAGACCTGCCCTGGCCTCTCACAAAGCTTTATGCCTTCTTTTCAAGGCCTCCTGAGTCCAGTCAGTGCTGTCCTAGGTGCAGGTGTGCGTGGAGACCGGCTGGCACATGAATAAAATGCTAGGAAAAGTTGTTCTCCCTTCCTCAGGACCCTTCAACTGTCAGAGTTCTTCAGCCTCATGAGCCCTTCCCTCATCCATATTGGGATTTTGACTTGTTTTATCCTGTATAGGTCATGTGTAGGCAACCACAACAAGTGAGTTCGTGCATGCAATGTCTCTCATGTGTTCAGAAGACACTGTTTTACAGCAGTTCTCTCTAACCTCTTGCTCTTGCAGTCTCTCCACCCCATCTTTCACAATGTTCCATGAGCCACGAAGGAGGCTAGGACATAAATATTTTATTTAGGGAAAGGCACTTCACAGTTACTTATCCTTCATTTTGACCAGCAGTGAGTGTGTGTACTGACTGCCATTTCTCTGAAAAGGGAGGTATCACTAATTTGTGGATTAAGAGATAAGTGATTAGAAGGCAGTTTAATAATCTTTCTAGAAAAAGACAGTAGTACATTCTCTTCAGCTACAGGTTCTTGACCAAGTTTTACAGTAGCAGGCATAAGTTCAACCAAGAAACTATTGGCTATGAGTCTTAGTATCTGCTTTGATACACTGCTAGCTAGATTTCTTTCAGGGGCCCTCTGTGGTAGGCTCCTGTCCTGTTGTGTGTTTTCTCCTACGTCCAATGCACCTCCCAATGTCTTTCTAAGTGAGTATTGATCATCTTTCCCCAGGTCCTCTTTCTTGTTTATGTTCTTTAGGTGTATAGATTTCATTATGTTTATCATATCTTATAGGTCTATATGAGTGAGTATATACCATGTGTGTCTTTCTTCTTCTGGGATACTTCACTCAGAATGATTTTTTCTAGATCCCACCATTTGCCTGCAAATTTCATGATTTCCTCATTTTTGATTGCCAAGTAGTATTCCATTGTGTAAAAATACCACTAAAACTCATAACCAAACCTTCGGCAGAGTGCAGGGAATCATATGAAAGTAGGGGGAGTTAGTATGACCTGGAAACGATAGGAGCCCCACAAGGACCAAATATATCTGGGCACAGGGGTCTTTTATGAGACTGACATTCCACTAAGGACCATGTATGGATATAACCTAGAACCTCTGCTCAGATGAAGCCTGTGGTAGCTCAGTAACCAACTGCTTTCCCATAGTAAGGGGAGCAGGGACTATTTCTGACAGGAATTCAACAGCAGGCTCTTCACTGTTTGTTTGTTTGTTGTTTTTGTTTTTTTTTTGAGTCAAGGTTTTTCTGTGTAGCTCTGGCTATCCTGGAGCTCACCCTGTAGACCAGGCTGGCCTCGAACTCAGAGATCCCCCTGCCTCTGCCTCCTGAGCTGGGAATAAAGGCGTGCACCACCACCACCTGGCTCTTTGTCCTCCCCATCCCCCAAGGGAGGAGCAGTCCTGCTAGGCCACAGAAGAGGACTTTGTAGCCAGTCCTGAAGATACCTGATAAAACAGGATCATATGAAAGGGGAGGAGGTCCTCCCTATCAGTGGACTTAGAAAGGGGCAGGGAGGAGATGAGGGAGGAAGGGAAGGTTTGGGAGGGAATGAGGGAGCCGGATACAGCTAGGATACAGAGTTAATAAAATGTAACTAATAATAAAAAAAAAATTTTAAAAAGAAGCTATTGGCTACTGCCACAACATTCACTCTACCAATGGTGTATCTTGCCAGGTTAGTCGGTCACTGCTGAAGCTCTCACGGTTCACAGATGTGTAAAACCATTGATGATGTTTCTTACTCAGTAGTGACTTTCCTCAGAAGAATAAAATGACAATAACTTGGTAGAGAAAGGGCACATTTGCAGATGCAGGGTACCAAGTATGGCAGAATAGCAGCGCTGTTGACCCTCACCTTGCACTACATGGTCTTCAGGCTTCAAAATAAGCTCTGAATCTAGAGAATTCTAGCACTCCTCAGTGTCTCCACATCATGAAGCAACTGGGTACACTCAGTTGCTGTGGTATGGCCACACAAGATCTCACATTTAGAAGTATTTACAGGCCCTTCTAGGACAAAGCATGGTGCAATTGGAAATTTCTCAGGGTAGTACTTGGAAGCAACTCATATTATAAGAGAGAATAATGGTTGTAACAAGAGAGAATTACATTTATGTGTTCATTGGCTTATGGATGACTTAAGTAATTTCACATTAACAGTGTTTGAAAACTGAAAGTACTTTTCATACTTAATATAGTAATATATTAAGTGAATATAGTAAAGACATTAAATAATACAACTTATGTATTTGCAGAAAAAAGCTACATGAACAGACACATTTGAAGAGATACTATTGAAATATTCTTTTAAATTTTAATTTTCTCTACAAATTTAAAGTTTATTATTAAAAAGCTTGAGCACAAACAAATAATCTTTAAGTGTTTTCAACTAGAGGTTATGAGGATGCCTCTGCTGTGTGGCATTTAGGAACATAACATTGCCGTCTTCTCTGTCATTCTGTAAATCTGGATTCTTCCTTTCCTTCAAGGCTAGCTCAATTTCAGACACATTTAAAGAACCCCTTCCTCCTAAGGTCTTCAGAAATGATGTCAGATATACTCTCAGAAGAGAGAAATTTCAGGAGAGGCCCCGGGACTAGGATACATCTCTGTTGGAAGTTAGATGTCTATTACTCAAGCCGTTGGTGTGTCTTCTTCCCTACCTGCTTTTCTTGCCTTGGCTTTGTTGCTCAGTGTTTGGACTCCTTTCATGCCCTGCTTCCATGCAGCATCAATCTCTCCTGAAATCTTTCCATGGGGAACAACACAGTTCCCAGCTCTCCTGGCAGCCACCATCTCCAGCCCGGCCCTTCTGCGCAAGACCGGGGAAACTTCCGGGTTCCTCATGTCCCTCTGTAACACAGAGACCTACCCTCACCACCCACATCTTCTACCCTACCTGCCACTTACTCAGTGTTCCTTCAGATGACTGGCTTTCCTCTTGAATTGTCTGCATGTGGCTCGGAAGGTTGAGACGAGTCAGAGCACATGTTGTGATTTCTCTAAGAGAGAAATGTTACCTGTCTCCTACCTGACAGGGGGTAGAAGCGAAGGCCTCAGCCTCGATGGTGAGTCCACAGCGATTGAGAAAGAGCCCTCCTCACCCAGTGTTTCACTGTTTTGTACTGACTAGGTTTCAGACATATACCTGCATACCTCTATACTTCCAAAAAAGCTGAATAGACACTCAGTAGCACAAAATCATTGAAGGACAGAATAGGGGCGGAAAAAGCTCTGGGAAGGTAGAAGGGAGAAGGAATGGTTCCTTTGACTCAAAATCAGTGGGTGACTTTTGTTTCTGATGATTTCTGGAGACTTGGTTCCATTCAGTAACCCAGGCAGGTGTCCAACCTACTGTAAGTCGGAGGCTTGTCTCAAACTCATGTAATTCTCCTATTTCAACCCCCACCAATCCATATGCTTGGATCTTTGTTGTGAGCCATAGCACCAGACCCCGGTGAGACTCTGAGGAAAGAACAGGTAGTTTCAGGCATTTTGAACTTGGAGACACTCAGGAGGTGAACATGTGCTCAGAGAAAACAGAAACACACTCCCAGAGACACCTCTCTACAGGATGTTGTCCACTCTAAGTGTGCATTCCCGGAACACCAGAAAGATTTGGGAAAGGATTCTGCTGTGTGGAGCCTGCTTCCTGACTGTCAGAAGTCTGCAATCCTGTCTGGTCACTGCCTGAAGGAAGAAGGTGGATGTCTGAGAACTCAGAGTCATAATACCTATGTGAGACTTGATGCTCTTTGCTTCTTTCTTTGCAAATTTGTGTAGCTATTCACTTTACATCCCAGTCATAGCCTTCTCTCTCCTCTCCTCCCAGTCCCATTCTCCCTCCCTCTTCCCCTATCCTCCATCCCCTGCTCCTCAGAAAAGGAGACCTTCTCCTACTAACCCACCCCAGCATTTCAAGTTGCATCAGGACTGAGCACATCTTCTTCCATGGTGGCCTGGCAAAGAGCCCTGTCAAAGGGAGGTGACTGAAAAACATCCAACAGAGTCCATGTCAGAGACAGCCTAGGTCCAGTCTATGCATGGTCCTTCAAGTGAAAAAAGCCAAGTCACATATAAAGGAAGACCTATCAGAATTATACCTGACTTCTCAACAGAGACTTTAGAAACTGGCCAGATATCCTACAAACACTAAGAGACCAGAGATGTCAGCCCCGACATAGATGGGGAAAACAAAACATTCCACAACAAAAACAAATTTAAACAATATTTATTGACAAATTCAGTCCAACAGATGATATTAGAAGGAAAAGTCCAACCCAAGGAGGCTAACTACTCCCAGATAAACACAGGAAATAAATAATCCCACATCGGCAAAACCAAAATAAGGGAAGCACTCTCTCTCTCTCTCTCTCCCACCACTAACATCAAAATAACAAGTTAACAATCATTGGTCATTAATATCTTTCAACAGCAATGGACTCAATTCCCCCAATAAAAAGACACAGGCTAACACAATGGATGGAAAAACTCGATCCATCAATCTGCTCTATACAAGAAACATCTCAGCAATAAAGATAGAGATTATCTCAGAGTAAAGGGCTGACCCAAGGTTTTTTCCCAAGCAAACACACCTAAAAGCAAGCTGAAGTAGCCATTCTAGTATCTGAAGAAATAGACTTTCAACCAAAATTAATTAAAAGAGATTGGGAAGGACACTTCATACTCATCAACGGAAAAATCCACCAAGATGACATCTTAATTCTGAACATTTATTTCTCAAATGCAAGGGCACCTGCATTCATAAAAGAGACATTACTAAAGCTTAAATTACACATCAAACCCCACACATTAATAGTGAGAGAATTCAATATCCAGTTCTCACTAATGGGCAGATCATTGAGACAGAAACTAAACAGTAAGTGAATATATACCATGCCTGTCTGTTTCCGGGTTATCTCACAGGAGTCCCACAGGGAGACCAACAAAACTAAAAGATCTGAGCCCAGGGGGTCCTGCAGGGACTGATGCACCAATGAAGGACCATGCATGTAGAGGACCTACACCCTCTGCTCAGATGCAACCAATTGGCAGCTCAGTCTCCATGTGGATCTCTGAGTGAGGGGAGGAGCAGCTGCTTCTATCATGAACTCAGTTGCCTGCTCTTTGAGCACTTGCTCCTGATGATGCAGCCTTGCCAGGCCACTGAGGAAAAGGATCCAGGCAGTCCTGATGAGACTTAACAAGCTGTGGGGCAGATAGCAATAGTGGAGAACTTCCTTTTTCAGGGGATTAGGGGAAGGGGATGGGGGGAAGAGAGAGGGAGGGTGGGACTGAAGGGAGCTGAGGGAGGGAGCTTCAATTGGGATATATAATGAATAAATTGTGAAGAAAAAATAAAAATAATTAAAAAAAAGCAATCCTACTGAAATCAGGAACAAGACAAGGCTGCCCACTCTCACTGTATCTTTTCAATACAGGACTCTAAGTTCAAGCAAGAGCACTAAGATAACTAAAAGAGATCAAGGGAATACAAATTGGAAAGGAAGAAGGCAAAGTATTGCTATTCACGGATGATATGATAGTGTACATAACTGACCTCTCAAATTCCACCAGAGAATGCTTACAGCTGATAAACACCTTCAGCAAAGTGGCTGGATACAAAATTAAAAGAAAAATCAGTAGCCCTCCTGTATACAAATGACAAATGGCAAACACCCTTCACAATAGCCATAAATAACATAAAGTATCTTGGTGTAACTATAAACAAGCAAGTGAAAGACCTGTATGAGAAGAACTTCAAGTCTCTCCTTTTTATTTGCTAATAACAGCACATACAATACTCAGGGACAGTGATCTGACAAAAATGTAGCTTCTTTTATTCTACTTTTTAATTCACAAAGTTGAACACAATTCTGTTGTACATATATTAAACACATATATTTTCTGACCTTAAATGACACCAGGTATGTTGTTAGCTACTGCATTAAGAATCTTAAAACAGTGGTTAAAAGTATAAAACACCCATAATAGCTATTTTTATTAATGTGCCTTTTTAGAACTTGCTTCGAAGGCACACTGCACTGTTGTTGTTGCTGTTGTTGTTTTTTATGGCTCCTGACCTGTTATTGATTGAAATGTAAGGACACTTGGGGAAGTGCTTTGAACAAGGCTTATATACATAGTTGTCTCATCATTCATGAAAAAACAAAACCAAAACTACTCTGCTCAACCTGCGTAGCAGTGGGATCTTGAAGAAAAAAGAATTTTTAGTTTTAGCCATTACATACTTCACCTGTTATTTCACAAAGAAAGAAAATGAATCTATCACTTCTGTTGTGTTTTATTGTTTCTTGTAGTTTGAAGAAATAGATGCTTGTGTAGAAGAATTTTGAATTTTTGTATCACAGCTGAATGAAAAGTTTAAAAAAAACATTAATAAGGATCTGAATAAGATAAATTTTTATAGATATATTTAACTATAGCTAATACTTTCAATTATTTTATTTACTGAAACATTTAATTTTCCCTTTGTGCACTGCTTTCTCCCCTCCCTTAAACAGTCTTTATGAATATCAAGTTGTACTTCTGCACATCAGCTCTGCATCATTTATTAAGTACTTACGAAATGCTGTCGCTTTCTGAAGCCAAGAGAAAAAGCTACCAAATTATCGCTTTACACCAGGACTTAGTGTTTAACCACATTTATTCAGTGATGTCAAGTTGTTTGAAGTTCAAGGTTTTGGTGATGAAATGTGGGTTTTCATGATTCCAAATACTGTGAAGTGAAGCATCTACGTTACATATCTACAACTTATAACGAGAAAATCTGAAATATCATTTAATCATGATGTTTCCTTTTATAGCTATGTATGTTTTTTTTTTTTTTTTTTACACCACATGAATCCCTGGGACAAAATGTCTCTCACACAGTATTACTTCCTTCTATTAAGTATGGCTGAACTGTTATGTGCCAAAAGTGTTCATGTAATCTATGTTTTAGGTCTTACAGGGGGCAATAGTCATGTAAATATGATTGCTCCTCATCAAATATTTTATTTAGCTGTTAAAACACAAACCCATGTAATGTACAGCTCAGAAACAATTTTAAAGTATGGTGCTTTGGGCTAGTCTTTCATCCATAAATATTTGTCCCAGAGAGTGGGACATTGAAGGATGCTAAACAGACCCTGAACTGTTGGGAAGTTTGAACAGAGTTAGTCACCTTTGGGAAGAGAGAAATATCAACAGCACCACTGTATTGAGCCATTTGGTTTCACAAAATTTCAAATGAGTCTTTTATGTGTTGAATCATTTATATTTAGTTTATTACAAAAAAATTTGCATCAAATGTCCTGAGAAATCATTCAGGTGCAAGAAAAGATGGTCTTTGCTGTATAGATACCTGTGCTGTCATGTGGAGTTTTTTCTCCTCTCATTAATTTATTTTATTCACTTTTCATCCTTGTAGCCCCTTCCCTCCTCTCCTCCTAGTCTCACCCTCAGAAAAGGGAGTTCCCTTTCCCATCCACCTGAGCTCATCAAGCATCAGGACTGAATCTGTCCTCTTCCTCTGTGGCCTGACAAGAGGAACATGACAAAAAGCTAGGAAGTGAGTCCATGTCCAGTGAAGTCCCCACTTCCCTTACTAGAGTACCCACTTGAAGCCTAAGCTGCCCATCTGCTACATCTTTGTAAGGAGCCTTTGTAAGGTCTAGTTCATGCATGGTCCTGTTTGATGTTTCAGTCTCAGTACTAGACCCTTCTTAGTTGGCTCTGTTGTTTTTGCTGTGGAGCTCCTGTTACTTCTGGGTTCTTTTCTCTTTCCTTCCACTCCCTACCCACCAACAATGAGTTTAATACATGAGTGAGGAAGTTTTGAGGGGGTCTTGTTTCAGGTGAAAACAAGACAGGCCCACAGGGATTTGGGAAACAGGAATAGCCCAGTTAAGGACTGAGCAAGTAAACAATATCACATATCACTATCACCTGACTTCAGATTGGATGACTCTGGCAAGGACAACGAGATAAAAGTTCACACATAAAGACATATGTGTACACTTAATGTGCTTGGCTAAATCAGCTTTGTTCTTGGTTTCTGCTCCAGCTGGCTGATGGGAGGGGAAATGTCACAAATAATTTTGACATTAAATAAATCATTCATGGGTCATTAAGAAGTGGTTTTATTTCTCGGACTCACATATACATTTCCTCTTCTTTTTTCATACAGGAACTGTTTTTCCCTCTGTGTTTCATTCATGTGTCACTATCTACACACATCCTTTCTAATTGTTAGTTTCAAAATCTCTACCTCTCCCACCATATTGGATATTAGCAAGTAATATTTTCCTTTAAGCCTATCCTAAGCTATTCTCTCTGTCTGGAACCACTCACTGATTTGTTCCACAGTATCACCATTAACTTATTCGAGAAAATAGTACCTTTTCCAAAAAGGCTGCCCAGTGTTCTGTACAGGATAATGCCTTCAATCCATGATGTCATGGTACCAGCTGATAAAGTATTGTTCTTCCTATATACAACTCTCTGAAATCTTATATTTATCAATAGGTTTGTATAGACTCTCAAATTAAAAAGTGACCTACACAAGACCTGGACCAAAACATTCTTCAGACTGATATGCATTCAACACAGGTTGAAGGAAAAATATGTTTAGAGACTTGAGATGAACAATAAATAGCAAACTGATGGGATAACTTTTTGTATGACTCTTCAGTAAGGATCCGAAAGGAATAAGCTCCCTCTGGAACTCAAAGAAGAGGGTCAACATGAAAGTCTCCTTACAAAAAGGTGTGTGGTAGTGCACTGATCCTAGGCACTGCAACCATCAGAAACAAGAGTAAACAAAATGAAGCTGCTTGAAATTGGAAAATAAAAATTAAAATACAAGAAAAAGACATGAATGAAGAAAAATGAAGAACAACAAGAGAAAGAATGAAAATAGTGAGATGATAATTAAAAAGACAAAAAAAATGAAGAGGGGAAAATGAAGGAGTAAGTGTGTGAAAAAGAAGGAGAATTTTTTTTTCTAATTCAAACTATAGTGCTGCAAGTCTGCATTATTTTTGGAAGCACTTGGATAAAGCTTACCTATTGCCAAACATCACACTTTAATTTTCAGAGCCTGGTTCTCAACAATTTCTTTCCTTGTTTTATACCACCAAATCATAAGCCTTGGGGCTGCTTTGTGCTCTCTGATGTTACATTGCTCTTATGACTTGCACTCTTATTGGCCAGCTGACAATAAGATGGCTGGCCAAGAAACAAATAGAGGAGCACTGAGGTCTCAGCTCCAGAAAATTCCCTGATCTCAGTCTTGTACCAACGACCAACTCCCAAAGACTTCCTCAGCATGAAGCTGCTGCTACTCTTCATGCTAGCTGCCATCCCCATTTGCTGCTATGCCAGTGGTGAGTTCTGTGGAAATGTAGGCTGCTTTGGGGCACATATTATTTCTGTATTCTACAAGAAGTACTGAGCCCCAGGAAATGTTAACATTGACACAAAGTTTCTGATGCAATAGCCTTAAACTCAACATAAGGCTAGACGATCACAGGTGTCATTGATGTGGGTTTGGCCCCTGTGCTGTAACTACATGTAATGTGTCATTACCATGTAGGCGTTACCATGGTGATAAGAGCTCTCTTTTTTTTTTTTTCTTCAATGCAGTTTATTCAGGAACATTGAACAATCCTCGGACCCCGGGGAAAGCCAGCCCACAGCTTAAATAGCCTCTGGGTAGCCAACCCAGGCGTGCCACGGGGGCAATGCAGATAGGTCCACATACATGGAAGCAAGCCAGATCCTCAGCCTTAGCCAAATGTGGAATTGTTCATGACAGAGAGCACTCACCATCGGGAAGGTGGAAGGCGGAAACCAGCTCCATCTTTAAGGCATAGCATTCTGCAGCTCTCTACAGTTCCCCCTTTTTGTTTTAGACGCATCAGGCAAGAGTAGAGGTCTGATCTCTGATATTAGAAATAAATTGGGACTTTGTACAGATGTTCATTTAGGTGTCATCCACCCAAAGAGCATCAGACCTGTCTGATACCTTTTTCTCAGAGGCGGGACCTGGGGCATCAACCCGCATGCAATCAGGCATGCTCTTCTCTGGGTCCAAAGCGACTGACCCTGAGTGCAGTGCTTAGCCTCGCATCCTGAGCGTATCATTTTAGCTTTTTATGGTATCCAACCATGCTTGGGGAGAATGTCCTGCTTCAATGGCTGTAAAGGCCTGAATGATCATGGCTGCATCACACTGTTGTAAGACTCTAATCTTGCATATATACCACAGGCAAACCAAGGAGACCAACACCAGAAGGCCTGCTAACACTCCCATGCCCGCCCATTCCTTCAGATGATTCATGGCTGCAGCAATCCATGTTGATAATCCTGTGGCTAGTCCTGCGTCCACTCCAGTAGAATTTACTGTGACAATGGCCACTCTCAGCTGCTCCATAGTGGTATCGAATTCTCCAGTCCAATTACCTAAAATATAGCTCGACAATTATTTAGACAGATTTGCAGCACAGGAAAAATTCTCATGTTGTATGCTAGTGACACAAAGTCCAGCATACTTTCATTGACAGTCAGGTTGAGTGATTTGCCATAGGGTATCAATTTGCTCCTGCAAGAGGTCAATCCTCTGATTGAACACCATCAAGCTTCCTTTTAGTTGAGCATTAATTCCTTTATGTACAACTAAGGCATGAGCTACATTGGCTAAATGATTATTCAGGGTCTGAGCAGTCTGCCCAGTATGACTCATGGCTAATGCCCTGGTGGTAGCTCCAACAGCCGCCAATGAGATGGTAGTAACAATGGTGGCTGTAGTTCCAAGATCCCTTTTCTGTCTGAAGAGAGTCATAGCGTGAGGGGCATCAATGGGCATAGGCACCCAGTGAGGCATGCGAGTAACCAGGGCATACCTAACTTTACTAGCATTCCAGCATTGGGCAAAAAAGCAAGTATCATTACCACAATTACTTGGCTCTATCTGGCTAATAATGAATAAAAATGGGGGATATAGACAAACAGGTGTGGGCTTATAGGAAATATTATGAGAAGCCTTAACCCCTCGTTGGAACATCCTGCGTCAGTTCTAGAACTAGCAGTGGTGGTGTCCAAGGTCTGAGTAGGTTCAGGAGACCATTGCCCCCAGGGGCGAGACGTGCTCCATGCCAATTGACTAACTCCATGTTTTCCTCCAATTTTGAAAGTCATTTAAGCTTCTTAAATTATTTTTTCCCTTTTTTCTTAAATTTTTCATCAATTACACTTTATTCATTCTGCATCCCCCCATAAGCCCCTCCCTCCTCCCATCCCAATCCCACCCTCCCTCCTCCCTCTGCTTGCATGCCACTCCCCAAGTCCACTAATAGGGGAGGTTCTCCTCTCCTTTCTGATCTCAGTCTGTCAGTTCACATCAAAAGTGGCTGTATTGTCCTCTACTGTGGCCTGGTAAGGCTGCTCCCCCCCCCCCCAGAGGGAGGTGATCAAAGAGCAGGCCAATCAGATTATGTCAGAGGCAGTCCCTCTTCACATTACTATGTAACCCAATTGGACTCTGAACTGCCCTGGGCTACATCTGTGCAGGGGTTCTAGGTTATCTCCATGAATAGTCCTTGGTTGGAGTATGAGTCTCTGGGAAGTTCCCTATGTTCAAATTTTCTTGTTCTGTTGCTCTCCTTGTGGAGACCCTGTCCTCTCCAGCTCTTACTATTCGCAACTGTTGGGCAGAGTGAACGGAATTTTAGGTAAGAACTGGGAAATAGTAAGAGCTCTCTTGAAGTTCGTTACAGGTTTGGATTTGGATATGATATATGTTACAGGAAGTTGGGTAGATATAAACATCCCTGAACCTATATGTTTCTTAAAGATTATACTCATCAATCTTTTTAAAGATGAAAGGAGTTGCTTTTCAAACTACAGCATGTAACCTAGGAATAAATAGCATATGAGCCACAAAACAGATGTGTGAAGGGTTGTTCTAACCCCTTCAAGTTGGGCCAGATACTTTCTTGTCCCTCTGATGGGGAGGACAGCTCACATTCCCCAAGTCCACTTGAAGTAATGAAAGAAGTAAATCTTTGTCTCTGAAAATGTAGTCAGTACAAATATGTCATATGTGTAATAAGCTTTGTATAATTTGTGTCATTTATGTCATCTACTTCACTTACCTGAGAGATTGGTGCAAAATAGCAAGAAGGTGGCATTCTCAGTTAACGTGTAGGAAAGTGAGGGTCAGGCTCAGTCTTAGTGTAAAACTAGTTCACTTGAACCTACTTCCTGACCACTTTCTCTGCCATTGGTTAACCAAATGACAACACTCCAAGTACAAGATTTTATGTTATATGTTACTTTTGATGCAAATGATTGAGTTGATGGTGATAATAGATGATATTCTGAATGCAATATTTATAGACTATTTTAAAATACTTCACAGGGTTCACAAAATAGTGCTAATATGCATCACGGTTAGAAGAAAAAAAAACTATTTACTGTGTCCAGTCAGAACAAAGCTTCTTTTTTCTTGCATGTCATTACTGACAAAGGTTGTGTGAGATTTGACTTTCTTTGTTGGATTGTTAGGGGAAATTTTTCAGGACCTAAAGGAATCTTACAGTCTGCATTCATTTTCTGCATGAAGTTACTTCAACTACTAGATGTTGTGGTGTTTTTTTCTTTTAGCCCCAAGCTCCCAGAATAACAACTCAGATTCAAAATATGTTTTCAAATACCTAGGCCATATAAATACACTCTACTTTGAATAGCTCATAACTTAAAATAACCCATTTATTCTAATCTACATTCTGACATGCGGCTAGTTGCCTCTGCTTAGCTATCATGCATCTGCCTTCCTCACACCTTACTGGATGAATCTCTTATGCCTGACTTTGTCCCAGAATCCTTTCTGCCTGCTAGCTGTCTCACCTTCTATTCTACCCTCTTCTATAGGCCACAGATTTCATTTTTTTGACAGGTGATGCTTCCATATAGACATAAGACATTGCTTCTACAACTAGAACTTCTGTTTAAGTTGCTCTGTAGATGGTAGAGTTAACAAAGCAAAGTGGATAATGTTCTATTTGTGTCATTTATAAGATGTTTGAACATATTCCAAGATGTTCACAAAATGGTAATGAAATGTGGCAGGAGTTTGAGCAAACAAAAAACCAATATGCTTACCATGCCCAGCAATACAACCTGTTAATTCTTCAGTGTCCTTTTTCCTGAAGCCTGTGTGAGGTGTGGCTGCTTCTGCTGAGATATTAGGGGCAGAGTTTGCAGTTTCTAAGTGAACTCTCAGAGCCTGCGTGTTCTGGCGCAGATTTAGCAGTGCTCTATCACCTTTGCTAATCTGTGTCTTCACTTGTGCTCAAGAACATGACTGTCGTGACAGGTAAGCCCTAATAAGTTCAAACCTCCAGTGATGAATGCTATGTCTTTCCAGGTTCAGGCTGTGAAAAACTGGATAAAATTATTGAAAAGACAATTGACCCAACTATGTCTGTGAGTGATTATCAGAAAGTACTAAAACCATACTTAATTGAACGTTTTTCTGAAACAGCTGTAAGCCGATTCAAACAGTGTTTTCTAGACCAATCCAAGGAGACTCTGGACAACTTTAAAGTGATGATGGTAATTGTCAATTTTTCTTTTTTGCATTATCTCATTATATATATATATATATATATATATATATATATATATATATAATGTTAAACATATATGCATGAGAATCTAGGATGGAGGTAACCAGGGCTCACCATATCTGAGGGGCAGAGGATCTGAAACTCCAAAATTGGTACAGCTGAAACAGCAATGCACACTCTCAAACCAGTGGACCTCTCTCATCTTCCTGAAGAATACTCCAGATACCAGAGAAAGATGGACCCAGTCTGAAGTACAGACTCCAGGAACAGTGAAGGTTACAGATAAGCAGATGGCCAGAAGTTGGGTTAGAACACATCCAACAAAAATCAGGACATTATGGCTTCACCAGCACCTCCAAAATCAATGGATATTTTCATTCATCAGAAACACTGGAAAATGTTTTCAAAGCTATGCTTATCCAGTTATTAGAGGCTCATAAAGATGAAATAAACAAATCTCTCAAAGAAGTAGCCACACAATGGAGGCAAATAAAGAGGAAAGAAAAAAAAGCTCTCAAAGAAATATAGGCAAATACAGCCAAACAAATAGAGGCACAATTAATGGCATATAGAAAGGAAACAAACAAAAAATATAATACAAAAAATTATGTATATAAAACAAAAATTATAGAAAGACTGGAATATACATTCAAAAGATAAAGAAAATGGGGCAAGGCATGAAAACAGAATTAGACCCAATAAAGAAAACACCAACAGAGAAAACCCTGGAGCTGGAGAACTCACAGAAAAGATCAGGAACCACAAAGGTAAGCATCACCAATAGAATACAAGAGATGGAACAGAGAATCTCAGGTGCTGAAGATATACTTGCAGAAATTGACACTTCTCTCAAAGAAAAAGTAAAATCAGAAAAGTTCCAAACACAAAACATCCAAGAAATCAAGGAAGCCATGAAAAGACAAAATCTAAAAATAATAGGAATAGATGAAAAAGAAGATTCCAGGCTCCAAGGTCCAGAAAATACTTTTAAGAAAATCATAGAAGAAAATTTTCCCAACTTAAAGAAAGAGATGTCCATAAACATACAAGAGGCCTATAGAACACCAAATAGACTAGACCAGAAAAGAACCTCTTCATGTCACATCATAGTCAAAACACTAAACCTACAGAACAACAACAACAACAACAAAATATTAAAGACAGCAAGGAAAAAAGGCCATGTAAATATAAAGGTAGACCTATGAGAATCACAGCAGACTTCTCAACAGAAACTATGAAAGCCAGAAGGGGCTGGGCAGATGTCATGCAGACTTTAAAGGACCACAGATGCCAACCTAGACTACTATACCCAGCAAAGCTTTCAGTCAACATAGATGGAGAAACAAAATATCCATGACAAAACTAAACTTAAACAATGTCTACACATCAACCCAGCCCTATAGAAGATAGTAGAAGAAAAACTCCAATCCAATGAAAACAACTACACCCAAGAAAACATAGGATATAGATAACTTCACAACAAAAAATTAAAAGAAAGCAAGCAATGAAACACAGTAACATCACCAACCCCACAATAAAAGAAACTAACATTCATTGGTCACTATTATCTAGCAACATCATGGACTCAACTCTCCAACAAAAAAGCACAGACTAATAGAATGGTTGCAGAAACAAGATCCAACATTCTGCTGCATCCAAGAAACACACCTCTGCAACAAAGACAAACACTGCTTCAGAGTAAAGGGCTGGAAAAATGTTTTTCAATTAAATGGGCCCAGAAAACAAACTGGAGCAGCTATCCTATTATCTAATAAAATCAACTTGCCACTTTGGAAATCAATTTGGCGCTTTCTCAGATAATTAGGAATAGTGCTTCCTCAAGATCCAGCTATACCACTCCTAGGCATATATCCAAAATATGCTCAAGTACACAACAAGGATATTTGCTCAACAATGTTTGTAGCAGCTTTATTCATAATAGCCAGAATCTGGAAATAACACTGTTGTCCCCCAGCAGAGAAATGGATACAGAAACGGTGGTGCATTTACACAATGGAATACTACTCAGCAATTACAAACAAGGCAATCGTGAAATTTGCAGGCAAATGGCGGGAACTAGAAAAGATCATCCTGAGTGAGGTAACCCAGAAGCAGAAAGACATACATGGTATATGTAGAAATTAGTCACGTATAAGTGGAAATTAACCATACAATATAGGATAAACATACTAATATTTGCACACCTAAAGAAGCTAAACAAGAAGGAGGACCCTGGGTAAGATCATCAATCCTCACTCAGAAAGGCAAACAGAGTAGACATCAGAGAGGGAGAAAACATAAAATAGGACAAGAGCCTACCACAGAGGTCCTCTGAAGGACTCTACCCCGCAGGGTATCTAAGCAGATGCTGAGACTCATAGCCAAACTTTGGGCAGAGTTCAGGGAATCTTATGAAAGAAGGGGGAGATAGAAAGACGTGGTGGGGACAGGAACTCCACAAGAAGAGTAACAGAACCAAGAAATCTGGGCACAAGGGTCTTTTCTGAGACTGATACTCCAACCAAGGACCATGCGTGGAGATAACCTAGAACCCTTGCACAGACATAGCCCATGGCATCTCAGTGTCCAAGTGGGTTCCTTAGTAAGGGGAGCAGAGGCTGTCTCTGATATGAACTCAGTGGCTGGCTCTTTGATCACCTTCCCTTGGGAGGAGTGCAGCTGTACCAGGCCACAGAGGAAGACAATGCAGACAGTCCTAATGAGGCTTGACAGGCTAGGCTCAGATGGAAGGGGAGTAGGACGTCCCCTATCAGTGGACTCGGGGAGGGGCATCAGTGGAGTGGGGGAGAAGAAGAGAGATGGAGGGTGGGATGGGGAGGGGATGAAGGAGGGGATTAAAACTGGGATACAAAGTGAATACATGTGATTTTAAAAAACCACAGGTTGGACATTCAGTAATGCATGGGGCCTAAAAGTACTGGTAAGGGCTTTTCATTTGATTCTAATATATCTAAGTTTTTAGAATATTGAAGAATTTAAAAAGTCACCCTCTTTCTCTTAAGCAACAATTCAATTTTGCACATATTGTGATAGTAATAGACGAGCATTTCAAATTGGGGATCACCAGACACCTTCAGCTACAGCTTCAGTTCCTATGAAAATAGCTCAGGGAGTTTGGAAGTTAGAAGGAAATGGTGATCAAGAGGGTGTCTTTGGAGAAAAACCAAAACACAATTGTTTTTTGTAACTGGTTTTGTTTTTGTGATTCATTATCTCTTGAATGATAGAACACATATACCTAATTAGAGTTTTCTCCCAGAGCTTTCTGGAATATTTAATAGTCATTGAAAATAATGAAAAATAGTAACAAAAACGAGGATTTTTTTTTTCTTTTCAATATTGGGCTGTACAGAGCTCAGATTTAAGTCACTTCCTTATTTGTTTTCCAGGAGGCAATATATAACAGTAAAGAGTGTCAGCAGCCATAAACCGCCCCCTCCTCTCCTTTTCCTCAGAAAAAGGGAGCTCCCTTTCCCATCTACCCTGGCTCATCAAGTTGCGTCAGGTCTGAGTATATCTTCTTCCCTTGTGGTCTGTCAAGTCAGTCCTGCCACAATTCATAGGGATCCTTGGGGAATAGTGGGAGGAAAGAGAAAAGGACCCAGAAGTGACAGGAGCCCCACAAGAAAAATAACAGAGCCAACTAAACAGGATCCAGAGTGGTTTGCTTAGACTGAAACATCAACCAAGGACCATGCATGGACTGAACCTTACAAAGATATAGCAGATGGGCAGCTTAGGCTTCTAGTGGGTCCTCTAGTAGGGAAGTGTGGACTGCATTGGAAATGGACTCACTTGTAGCTTTTTGATCACTTTTTGTGATCTTTTAAAACTAGGGGATAAGGAAGCCTTCTACCTTCTACTCTAGGACACATAGCTGCCTCCCCCACAACCTTAAAGTGAGACAGATTGGAAAGATCTCTCTCCCATGTCCTGCATGGGTTCCCTTGACGGAAAACTGCTCTGACTGCTTTCTCCCCACCACCTCTCCACAGCATCCTTGAGATTCTGCTGCTGGGGGGTGGGGGGGGAGGGTTTTGAGACTTGAATGTGCTCTTAGCCCTTCTGCCACCAGGATTACAAGAATTAAGAAATATGAATGTTCCACAAGAATTAGGAAATAAGAACAGTTTGAGGTATGCTGCTCAATTAATAAAATTTAGGACTTTAAAAGATTCATGGAAAGAAATCATATAATCATCTCATGAGAAAAAAAGGCTTTGACAAAATTCAGAGGTTTTTGTTTGTTTGATTGCTGTTTTGGAGAGGATTGTTTGTTTGTTGTTTTGCTTGTAAGCTATTTCCCTTAAGGGCAAAATGTCCTGATGAAAATAGGAATCAAGGAAATGACAAACATAATAAATGTTTCTTATGTCAAGCTTGTTTTTTCATTACTATTATTATTATTTACAATTTATTCACTCTGTATCCCTGTTGTAAGATTACTGACACAAAAAAGTAAACTGTTTCCTTTAATAATGAATGGGAGAAGAATATCCATTCACATATAAATAGAAGGAAGAAAAAAATGTAAGTTTCTAAGGAAGGAAGGAAAGAAGGTAGGATAACATATTTAAGGTCAAAATATCTAGTTATTACCAGATTCACAGGATTCTACTGAAATCCCAGCTTCTGTTTTATAATCTATAGGAAAAAGAGCCAGAGCTTAGCTATACTTAAAATAAACCATTAAGTTAGAAAGAAAAGTGTAATTTAATCCATGTACACTGGGCTTTTACTTAATTTCTCTTTTTGCAAATGTTTTGTTGACAGATATTGCACATAATTATCTTCTAAAAGTTGTGCAAGCTACTGTCAAGTCTGTGAGCTGCCACTTGCCTGAGGGCAGGACCTGTAAGCCTCATGATGTATAAATATCCCTGGTCCCCACAGGGTCTGATAGAGTCCATTTGCTAAGTCTGAAAGCAAACTGAGGACCATGAAGCTGATCCTGTGCCTTCTCTTACTCATTCTGGCTGTTTTTTACTATGTAGGTGAGTATTATTTATGATTCACCCAGCCACAGCTCCTTTATAGTTCACCTCTTTGAACAGTTAGTAAGTCTATGTGTATTAAGGTTGAGGTCAAGAAAAGACCAATAATCTAAAATTTCTCCCAACCTATTTTTCTAGCTCTCAAAAAAAAAAAAAAAAAAAAAAAAAAAAAAAAAAAAAAAAAAAAAAAAAGCCTAGATACATTCAACTAATTTCCACTTATTTAAGAAGCTTTATGTGTGTGAAATGGCCATTTTGGACAAAGCTGAAAAATATTTTTTATTAAAGGAAAATTGTTTGTTGTATTGTTTTTCAGTTTATTGTCTTTGTATCTGGGAAGATAACTTGAGAGAGTTCACTGTTCCCAACAGTCAATATTCTCTGACTCTGTGCGTGATTTATCTTCAAATCCTTCAACTAGACTCTGATGATAAGCAGGCCTGTGTAGGCTAGTCAGTTTCATGTGAGTCCTACCAATAATGGAATAGAAATGGTGTGGCCATTACTAGTAAGATCTCTATTTTTTCTCAAGTACACAACAAGGACATTTGCTCAACCATGTTTGTAGCAGCTTTATTCGTAATAGCCAGAACCTGGAAACAACCTAGATGTCCCTCAATGGAGGAATGGATACAGAAACTGTGGTACATTTACAGAATGGAATACTACTCAGCAATTAAAAACAAGGAAATCATGAAATTTGCAGGCAAATGGTGGGATCTAGAAAAGATTATCCTGAGTGAGAAATCCCAGAAGCAGAAAGACACACATGCTATATACTCACTTATAAGTGGGTACTACACCTATAAGATAGGATAAACATACTAAAATTTGTACAACTAACGAAGCTAAGCAAGAAGGAGGACCCTGGGTAAGATGATCAATCCTCACTCAGAAAGGCAAATGGGATGGACATCGGAAGAGGGAGTAAACAGGGAACAGGACAGGAGCCTACCACAGAGGGCCTCTGGAAGACTCTACCCAATAGGGTATCAAAAGCAGATGGTGAGACTCATAGCCAAACTTTGGGCAGAGTGCAGAGAATCTATGACAAAAGGGGGAGATAGAAATACCTGGAAGGGACAGGAGGTCCACAAGAAGAACAACAAAACCAAAAAAATCTGGGCACAAGGGTCTTTTCTGAGACTGCTACTCCAACCAAGGACCATTCTGGAGATAACCTAGAACCCCTACACAGATGTAGACCATGGTAGCTCAGTGTCCAAGTGGGTTCCCTAGTAAGGAGAACAGAGACTGTCTCTGGCATGAACTCAGTGGTTGGCTCTTTGATCACCTCCCTTTGGGAAGGGATCAGCATTACTAGGCCACAGAGGAAGACAATGCAGCCAGTTCTGATGAGACCTGATAGGCTAGGGTCAGATGGAAGGGGAGGAGGACCTCTCCTCTCAGTGGATTTAGAGAGGGGTATGGGAGGAGATGAAGGAGGGAGGGTAGGATTGGGAGGGAATGAGGGAGGGGGTTACAGCTGGGATACCAAGTGAATAAACTGTAATTAATATAAATAAATAAATAAATAAAAAGAAAAGAAAAGAAAACCTCTCACAGACATGAGCAAAGGCCAATCCAATGTAAACACTACCTCATTGGAACTATAGTCCAGATGAGTGTAGACTGTGTCAAGGTGACAATCACCTAAACAAAATGATGTGTGAGACCTTTACAATGAAAACTTTAAAACTTTGAAAAAACAAAATGAATAAAACATTAGAAGTTAGGAAAAGCACCTATTTTCATGAATCAGCAATATAAATATTGTTAAAAGACCTGCATTACTAAAAACCTTCTACAGATTCAGAGAAACTTCTGTCAAAAATCTTAAAAAGTAATCTTTAGTAAAACAGGAGGGAAATTCTCAAATTTGAATGAAAACACAAAAGCCTCTGATTATCTTAAATAATACATAGCAAAAAGAACAGTGCTGAAATATCATAATACCTTATTTTCCATTAAACTCCTGTGCTATGGCACTAAGACCAGCATGGTACTAGCATGAAGAGGGATGTAACCAAATACATTAGAAGAGTCAAAAGTAAATCTTGCATCAACAGCCATATGACTCATTTATTGTATCGAAATTCATTAGAGAAAAAAATAAAGAACCTTTAATAAATTTGGACTCAGAAAACTACACTATGGGTGTAGAACACAAAAGGAGAGTGAGTAATAGTTCACTCTCCAAAACCCATTTTAAAATATATCGAAGACCATAGCATAGCCCATGAAACCAAAACTAGTAATGGGAAAACAGAAAGGAAATAGTTGATGCAGACAAAGAAAAGAACAGCTCAGAAAATTAGACGAAAACTGGCAAATGGAATGACTTGAAAAAAAAATTTGATGGTGACTTTTTAAAATTAATTTATTTTTTATTAATTACAATTTATTCTTTTTGTATCCCAGCTGTAGCCCCCTCACTTGTGCCCTCCCCACCTCATCCTTCCTCCCTCTTCACCTCCCATGACCCTTCCCCAGTCCACTGATAGAGGAAGTCTTCCTCCCTTTTCCTCTGACCCTAGCCTATCAGGTCTCATCAGGACTGGCTGCATTGTCTTCCTCTGTGACCTGGTAAGGCTGATCACCCCCTCAGGGGGAGGTGATCAAAGAGCCTGCCACTGAGTTCATTTCAGAGACAGCCCCTGTTCTCCTTACAAGGAAACTCACCTTAGACATTGAAATGATTTAGGCTACATCTGTGCAGGGGTTCTAGGTTATCTCCATGCACGGTCCTTGGTTGGCATATCAGTCTCAGAAAAGACCCCTGGGCCCAGATTTCTTGGTTCTGTTGTTCTCCTTGCGTAGCTCCCCTCGAGGTCTTTCATCTCCCTCTTCTTTCAAAAATTTCTCCTGTACTCTGCCCAAACCTTGGCTATAAGTCTCAGCATCTGCTCTTGATACCCTATTGGATAGAGTCTTTCAGAGGCCCCCTGTGGTAAGCTCCTGTCCTGTTCTCTGTTTTCTCTCTCTTCTGATGTCCATCCCATTTGCCTTTCTGAGTGAGGATTGATCATCTTACCCAGGGTCCTCCTTCTTGCTTAGCTTCGTTAGTTGTACAGATTTTAGTATGTTTACCCTGTATTTCTTTTTTTTTTCTTTTTTATATAATTTTTAATTTTTATATTAATTACTGGTTATTTACTTTGTATCCCAGCTGTAGTCCCCTCCTTCATTCCCTCCCAATCTCACTCTCTCTCCCTCATCTCCTCCCTGCCCCTCTCTAAGTTCCCTGATAGGGGAGGTCCTCCTCCCCTTCCATCTGACCCTAGTTTATCAGGACTGGCTGCAATGTCCTCCTCTGTGGCCTAGCAAGGCTGCTCCTCCCTTGTGGGGGTGGAGCAGAAATAGAAAACAAATCCTAAATTTTGTATGGAACCAGAAAAGACCTCAGATAGGCAACGCAATCCTGAGTAAGTGAAAAAAATATTAGATGCCTGGCTATCCCAACCTTCAAAATATATGATAGTGTGCAATAATAAAACAACATAGTACTAGCACAAAAAAATAGAAAAGATGTAGACCAAGGCCTAAAACAGAAGACCCAAACATGAATAACTGTAGCCATCTGATATTTGGCAAAAGAGGCCAAAAAATTATTAGCAGAACAACGACAACAAAAAACATCTTCTTCATCCATCTTCAACAAATGGAGTTGGGAAAACTGTATATCAACTGTATGCAGAAGAATGAAATTAGACCCATAGCTAGCATCCTGCAGGAAAAAAAGTAGATCCAGGTGGATCCAAGATCTCAATTTGAAACCTAGAACTCTAAAGCTGCCATAAGAAAACATAGGTAGTACCTACAACAGTACAGGGAAGGTATTTCTGAACAAGACTCTACTCGCCCAGAAATGAAGACCAACAATTGACAAATGGGACATTATAAATTTAAAAGAATTTCATACAGCTGAGGAAACATTAAAGAGAGTGAAGAAGCCTATAGGATGAGAGAATTTTTGACAGCCATAGTCTGACTTGGCTTAATATCCATAATACACAAGAAAAAAACAGAATCATGAAAAAATGAGCTATGACTCTGACAGCGTTTTAATACAAGAAACAAATCCAGATTAAAAAAAAACAAATTTCAAAAGTGTTCATTGTCCTTAGCATTAGAAAACTGCAAGTTAAAGCAACTTTGAGATTTCATCTTACCCCAGTCAGAACAGATAAAATGAACAAAACAACTGAAAACAAATGTTAGCACTATTGTGGGGAAATAGGACACCTCATTCACTGGTGGGAATGCAAATTAGTGTAGCCACTCTGAAAAGCAGTATGAAGAATCCTCAAAAAATGTAAGACCTAGCTATACCACTCTTGAATATATGCTTAAAGGACTAACATATTACTCCACAGATATTTACCCCGCAATGTTCATAGCTGCCCTAGTCACAATAGTCAGGAAATGTCCTTCAACAGATTAATGGATAATAAAAATGTGGTACATATTCACAGTGGAATGTTATTCAACTAAATAAAAGTGAAAGCATGAGTTTTGCAGGTAATGCATGAACTGAGAAAAGGTTCTTTTGAGTGAGACAAATGCTGTGAGTTTTCTGTCCCTTGTGGTTCTTACCTTCAGGTATTCAGATATAAGTGGTGCTACCACTCCTCATCAAAGAAGCTTCTCTTTACAGGAAGTGGAGATCATCACAGAAAACTACCACTAGACACAATGCAGAGAACAACTGATCGTAGGTAGCCCCAGCCCCAACAGACACTGTGTCACTCCTGCATCTATGGCATATTTTGAATATATATGTGAGAAATATTTTGAAAGAGGAGCAGAAAGATTATATGAATTAGAATAGAAGGAAATGTGCTGTGAAATGGAGTTTCCTAGAAATGGCTATATAAACAAACAAGAACAATGGCAATATCAATGGACAGATTAACAGCAAAGGGAGAAAATTCTATGAAGTCCAGCATTAAGACATGGAAGGACAAGAAACTAAGTACTGCCAGGAAGAAGAATTCCTTACCTTTCCCAGGTCTGAGTCCACTGTTGGATGTCAGTCTGATGACTGTATTTTGATGCTAATTGCTGGCCCTCGAGATTTGGTTATTGCCCGGATAAACCTATCCTTGTTGTGTAAACCTGAATAAGACATTTTACCTGATCGGTTGATTAAAGGCTTAAAACCTGGGCAGGGCAAAATGGAGTAGGCATGGCTAAGGTTCCTGGGCTTTGGGCTCAAGAGAATCATGGGAAATGGGAAAAGAGGAAGGAGGACACTACAATGGGTTAGCGTGGAGAAGAAATCAAGTGGGCCTAGAGGAAGGACTCCAATAATAGTGTGGAAAGACTCAGATGAAGAATAAAAACAAGTATTTCTAGGATTATGGATGGAAAATAGCCCAGATGGGCATGGTTGAGGCAGATGGCATTGGCTGGGAGGTGGATGGTGAGATTATTGAGACAGCATAGGTGAAATGTTTGCCCAACTATCGATAAACAAGGCAATTATAAAATATAACAGATTTCTGTGTCTTATTATTTGTGAAAACAGGTTAAATAATACCATTGTGATCATCATAGGGCAAATAATAATAAACATTATATAGCCCAACATAATTTTTAATTAATTAACTAATTAATTATTACAATTTATTCATTTTGTATCCTAGCTGTAGCCCCATCCCACATCTCCTCCCAGTCTCACCCACCCTCTTCCTTCTCCTCCTATGCCCTTTCCCTAGTCCACTGATAGGGGAGGACCTCCTCCCCTTCTATTTGACCCTAGCCTATCAGGTCTCATCAGGACTGGCTGCATCATCATCCTCTGTAGCCTGGCAAGGCTGCACCCTTCAGGAGGAGGTGATCAAAGAGCCAGCCACTGAGTTCATGTCAGAGACAGGCCTTGATCCCCTTACAAGGGAACCCACTTGGAAACTGAGCAGTCTATAGGCTTCATCTGTGCAAGGGTTCTAGGTCTTCTCCATGGTTGGAATATCAGTCTCTGCAGGACCCCCTGGGCCCAGTTTTTTTTTTTTCTCTGTTGGTCTCCTTGTGGTACTCCTGTCCCCCTCCAGGACTTTCTGTCTCCCCCTTCTTCCATAAGATTCCCTGCACTCTGCCCAAAGTTTGCTTATGAGTCTGAGCATTTGCTTCGATGCCCTGATGGGTAGTCTTTCAGAAGACATCTATGGTAGCCTCCTGTCCTGTTCCCTGTCTTTTCCTACTTCTGATTCCTAAACCGTTTGCAAACTCTGAATGAGGATTAAGCATCTTTCCTGGGGTCCTCCTTGTTGTTTGGCTTCTTTAGGACTATAAGTTTTAGTATGTTTATTCTACATTATATGGCTAATACCCATTTATGAGTGAGTATATACCATATGTGTCTTTCTGCTTTTGGGTTACCTCACTCAGGATGATTTCTTATAGTTCCATCCATTTGCCTGCAAATTTCATGATTTCCTTGTTTTTAATAGCTGAGTAGTATTCAACTGTGTAAATGTACCACAAATTCTGTATCCATTCCTCCATTGAGGGACATCTGGGTTGTTTCCAGGTTCTGGCTATTACAAATAAAGCTGCTACAAACATGGTTGAGCAAATGTCCTTGTTGTATACTTGAGCATATTTTGGATATATGCCTAGGAGTGGTACAGCTCGATTTTGAGGTGGCAGTATTCCTAATATTCTGAGAAAATGCCAGATTGATTTCCAAAGTGGTTGTACAAGTTTACATTCCCACCAGTGATGAGAAGGGTTCCCCTTTCTCCACAACCTCTCCACAGCCCAACATCATTTTTATTTACAAAAACAATCCCCTAATTGATTATGCAATATAAAGTGGTCAGCTTTGAACCATGCACACAAAAACAGGAAAAAAATACTCAGCAGGTTTTTAAAGTATATTTGTTACACATACTTATATGTATAACAATAATAACCAAAAAAAGATGCTATCAATTTGAGAATTTGGGAGAATGGGAGGGGTTGGGGAAAGGGAACCTGGGAAGGGCTGGAGGGAGAAAGGGAAAGGGGGAAGAGTGATGTAATTTTATTTTAATTCAAATGTACTTAAATTGTTATTTAAATTTAAAAACCAAAATAAAGGATAATAATTTTGGTGGAGTTTTAAAAAACATCTGTGCTTGGCTGTGATGGTGCATGCCTTTAATTGCAGCACATAAAGCATGGACTTGAAGAAATGAAAGTGCCTTTAATATTTCAGCTCAGAATGACTCAGGTGCATCAAAGAGAAGTGAATTGATAAACAAAAGGCTCAAGCAGAAACCTCTGGGGCTTGCTCATGAATCAGTGCCAGATCTGCACAGCACAGTAGAGTCAAGGCCATAGTGTTCCTTTCCAATCATGGAGTGCCAGCTCTTTGCATTAAGCTAAGGAGGAAAACATGGAGCCAGAATTCTGGGTTTCTCTGGTGCTCTTGGCCCCTGGTAGTTATTCAGGATTTATCACAAACATGCTTCTCGGTTCTCTAAAATAATGGGGGAGCCTCTGACATGTACCTCCCACCCAATTTTTATCAATCACTCTCCTAAGGAGCACACTGTAGCTCATTTATGTCTCAACCTCTGTGCTTTTTGTCTTTTTAAAGAAGCAGAAAAGAGAGTTGTTCAGTTTCCATGAGTTTGTAGTTTGGTCTTGTTTCTGTTGTTGAAATCTAGCTTTAATGCATGGTGGTCTGATAAGATACAAGTGGTTAGTTCAATTTTCTTGTACCTGTTGAAGCTTGTTTTGTGACAAAATATATGGCCAATTTTGGAGAAGGTTCTGTGAGGTGCTAAAAAGAATGTACACTCTTTCGTGTTTGGGTGAAATGTTCTGCAGATGCCTGTTAGGTCCATTTGATTTCTGATTCTGTTATTTTCATTATTTCTCTGTTTAGTTTCGGTCTCCATGATCTATTCATTAGTGAGAATGGGGTGTTGAAGTCTCCCACTATTAATGTGTGCAGTTCGACGTGTGGTTTAAGCTTTAGTAATGTTTAGTAATGTTAATGAATGCAGGTGCCCTTGCATTTGGGGCATAGATGTGGAGAATTGTGATGTCATCTTGATGGATTTTTCCTTTGATGAGTATGAAGTGTTTTTCCCCATCTCTTTTGAATACTTTTGGTTGAAAGTCTATTTTATTAGCTACTAGAATGGCTACTCCAGCTTGCTTCTTGGGTCCTTTTGCTTGGAAAACCTTTTTCTAGCCCTTTACTCTGAGATAATGTCTATCTTTATAGATGAGGTGTGTTTCTTGTATGCAGTAGATCGAGGGATCCTGTTTTTGCATTCATTGAGTGAGCCTATGTCTTTTAATTAGGGATTTGAGTCCATTGACATTGAGAGATATTAATGACCAGTGACTGTTAATTCCTGTTTTTTTGATGTGGGGGGCTTCCCTTCTTTTGTTTTGCTGATGTTGGTTTACTTATTTCCTGTGTTTCCCTGGGTGTAGTTAGCCTCCTTGTGTTTGAGTTTTCCTTCTAGTACCTTCTGTAGGGCTAGGTTTGTGGATAGATACTGTTTAAATTTGTTTTTGTCAAGGAATATCTTGTTTTTTCCATCTATGGTGATTAATAGTTTTGCTGGGTATAGTAGTAGGGGCTGACATCTGTGGTCTGTTAGTATTTGTAAGATATCTGCCCAGACCCTCTGTCTTTCAGAATCTCTGTTGAGAAGTCAAGTGTAATTCTGATAGGTCTGCCTATATATCTGACTTGGCCTTTTTCCCTTGAAGGACTATGCATGGACTGGACCTAGGCCCCCTAAACATATGTATCAAATGGGCAGCTTGATCTTCATGTGGGTTCTCTAGTAAGAGGAGAGGGGGCTATCTCTGACATGAATTCTGTTGCAAGCTTTTTTTCTCACCTCCACCATGGAAGAGGATGTGCTCGGTGATGATACAACTTGATGTGCTGTGGTGGATTAGAAGGGGATGCTTCCCTTTTCTGGGGGGCAGGGAGGGTGGATAAGACAAGAGGGAGGGAGAGTGGGACTGGGAAGAAAGGAGGGAGAATGCTACAATTGGGATATAAAGTGAATAACTAACTAAATAGTTTTTTAAAAACAGAAGTAGCAAGCATCATGTCTCACAAAGGTATTGTGGCCCTGAGTCCTCACACATGCACCCTTAGACAGTGAAGGGACAGGAAGGACAACATCTCATAAGGAGGAAGCAGGCTCCAAACAGTGAAGCCTAATCTTTCTGGTGTTCTGGGAATGCACAGCTAAAACAGAGAACACTTCCTATAGTGAGAGATTTCTCCTGGAGCTTGCTTCTGTTTTCTCTGAGCAGCTGTTCATCTCCTGAGTGTCTCTGAGTTCGAACTGCCTGTTCTCTCTTCAAAGTCTTCCCCCAACGTCTGGTGGTATAGCTCATAACGAAATTCCAAGCATATGGGGGTGGAGGTTGAAATAGGAGAATTACATGAGTTTGAAACAAGCCTCAGACTTATAGTAGGTTGACCACCTTCCTGGATTACTGAATGAGACCAAGGCTCCAGAAAACAACAGAAACATAAGCCAACCACTGATATCCTGAGTCAGAGGAAACATTCCCTCTCTCGTCTACCTTCCCAGAGCTCTTGATCCCTATCTATCTGCCCTTACCCTATTCTTCCAGGCTCTATTGCTACTGAGTGTCTATTCAGCCTTTTGGGAAGAAGTATAGAGGTATGCAGGTATATGTCTGAAATCTAGTCAGTACAAAACAGTGAAACACTGGGTGAGGAGGGCTCTTTCTCAATCGCTGTGGACTCACCATCGAGGCTGAGGCCTTCGCTTCTACCCCATGTCAGGTAGGAGACAGGTAACATTTCTCTCTTAGAGAAGTCACAACATGTGCTCTGACTCGTCTCAACCTTCCGAGCCATATGCAGACAATTCAAGAGGAAAGCCAGTCATCTGAAGGAACACTGAGTAAGTGGCAGGTAGGGTAGAAGATGTGGGTGGTGAGGGTAGGTCTCTGTGTTACAGAGGGACATGAGGAACCCGGAAGTTTCCCCGGTCTTGCGCAGAAGGGCCGGGCTGGAGATGGTGGCTGCCAGGAGAGCTGGGAACTGTGTTGTTCCCCATGGAAAGATTTCAGGAGAGATTGATGCTGCATGGAAGCAGGGCATGAAAGGAGTCCAAACACTGAGCAACAAAGCCAAGGCAAGAAAAGCAGGTAGGGAAGAAGACACACCAACAGCTTGAGTAATAGACATCTAACTTCCAACAGAGATGTATCCTAGTCCCGGGGCCTCTCCTGAAATTTCTCTCTTCTGAGAGTATATCTGACATCATTTCTGGACTTCAAAAGACCTTAGGAGGAAGGGGTTCTTTAAACGTGTCTGAAATTGATCTAGCCTTGAAGGAAAAGAAGAATCCAGATCTACAGAATGACAGAGAAGATGGCAATGTTATGTTCCTAAATGCCACACAGCAGAGACATCCTCATAACCTCTAACTAAAAACACTTAAAGATTATTTCTTTTGCTCTCAAGCTTTTTAATAATAAACTTTAAATCTGTAGAGAAAATTAAAATTTAAAAGAATATTTCAATAGTATCTCTTCAAATGTGTCTGTTCATGTAGCTGTTCATGTGTCTGTTCATGTTTGTTCATACACAAACATGTCAAGGAGAAAGCCAGTTGTCTGCACTGAGTAGATGGCCAGTAGGGTAGAGGATATGAGTGCTGAGAATAGGTCTCTGTGTTACAGAGGGACATGAGCAACCTAGAAGCTTCCCCTGTCTTGTGCAGAAGGGCCGGGCTGTAGATGGTGGCTACCAGGAGAGCTTGGGACTGTGTTGTTGTTCCCCATGAAAAGATTTTAGAAGAGACTGGTGCTGCATGGAAGCAGGGTTTGGAGGGAGTCCAAACATTGAGCAACAAAGCCAAGGCAAGAAAAGCAAGTAGCTAAGAAAAACATCAGTGGCTTGATAAACAGACATCTAACCTCCAACAAAGATGTGTTCAATTCCATGGGCCTCTCTTCAAATGTCTGTCCTGTGAAAGCATATCCAACCCAATTTCTAGATTTCAAAAGACTTTAAAGAGAAGGGACTCTATAAATGGTCTGAAGTTTATCTATCCTTGTGGCAGAAGGAGAATCCAGATCTACAGAATGACAGAGAAGATGGCAATGTGTTTGTTTTGTTACTAAATGTCACACAGTAAAGGCATCCTCATAACCTCTAATCGCAAAAACTTAAAGATTATTCATTTTACTTGCAAGATTTTTAATACTAAAGTTTAAATATTTTAAAGAAAATTAGATTTTAAAATAATAAAAGTGGTGGTACAAGTTTACATTCCCACCAACAAAGGAAAAGGGTTCCCTTTCTTCACATCCTCACCAGCATGTGCTGTCACTTGAGGTTTTTTTATTTAATTTAATTTTATTAATTACACTTTATTCACTTTGTATCCCCCCATAAGCCCCTCTCTCCTCCCCTCCAAGTCCCACCCTCCCTCCCCCTTCTTCACGCATGCCCCTCCCCAAGTCCACTGACAAGAGAGGTCCTCCTCTCCTTCCTTCTGATCTTAGTCTATCAGATCACATCAGGAGTGGCTGCATTGTCATCTTCTGTGGCCTGGTAAGGCTGCTGTCCCCCTTCAGGGGGAGGTGATCAAAGAACAGGCCAATCAGATTATGTCAGAGGCAGTCCCTCTTCCCATTACTATGTAAGCCACTTGGACACTAAATTGCCATGGGCTACATCTGTGCAGGGGTTCTAGGTTATCTCCATGCATGGTACTTGGTTGGAGTATGAGTCTCTGGGAAGACCTCTGTGTTCAAATTTTCTTGTTCTGTTGCTCTCCTTGTGGAGTTCCTGTCCTCTCCAGATCTTACTATTTCCTACTTCTTACATAAGATTTCATGCACTCTGCCCAACAGTTGGCCATAAGTCTCAGCATCTGCTTTGATAGTCTGCAGGGCAGAGCCTTTCAGAGGCCCTCTGTGGCAGGTTTCTAGCTTGTTTCCTGTTTTCTTCTTCTTCTGATGTCCTTCCTCTTTGCCTTTCAGGATGGGGATTGAGCATTTTAGTCAGGGTCCTCTCTATTGATTAGTTTCTTTCGATGTACAGATTTTAGTAGGTTTATCCTATGTTATATGTCTACATGAATGAGTATATACCGTGTGTGTCTTTCTGCTTCTGGGACAGCTCACTCAGGATGATCCTTTCCAGGTCCCACCATTTACCTGCAAATTTCATGATTTCCTTATTTTTCATTGCTGAGTAATATTCCATTGTGTAGATGTACCACAATTTCTGCATCCATTCTTCAGTTGAGGGGCATCTGGGCTGTTTACGGCTTCTGGCTATTACAAATAAAGCTGCTACAAGCATGGTTGAGCAAATGTTCTTATTGTGTACTTGAGCCTCTTTTGGATATATGTCTAGGAGTGGTATGGCTGAATCTTGAGGAAGCACTATTCCTAGTTGTCTGAGAAAGTGCCAGATTGATTTCCAGAGTGGTTTTACAACACATGCTGGAGAGGTTGTGGAGAAAGGGGAACCCTCCTCCACTGCTGGTGGGAATGTAAACTTGTAAAGTCACTCGAGTTTTTGATCTTAGCCATTCTGATTGTTGTAAAGTGAAATCTCAGGGTCATTTTGATTTGCATTTTCCTGATGACTAAGGATGTTGAGCATTTCTTTCTTTTTTTTAAGCAATATTTAAAAAAAATTTAATGACAGGTAAACAAAATTTTTCATTAGATTTAAGTACATATCTCCAAGTCATAACTATTACCCAACTATGTTTAATGATTGATTATAATAATTGTTTTTTGGTTTTGTTGTTGTTTTTTTGTTGTTGTTTATGTTTTATTGAATTTGTAGGAGTCTATTTAAAGCATTGTATTCTCTTTTTAATATTTAATTGTTGAGAAGAGTATCTTTTCTTTTGTCTTTTTTATTTTAATTTTTATTAATTACACTTTATTCACTTTGTATTCCCCGTAAACCCCTCCCTCTTCCCCCGTGTAGTCCCACCCTCCCTCCCCCTTCTCCACACATGCCTCTCCCAAAGTCCACTGATAGGGGAGCATTTCTTTAAGTGTTTCTCTGCCATTAGATAGTCCTCTATTGAGAATTCTCTGTTTAGCTCTGTACCCTATTTTTTAATTGGATTACTTAGTTTGTTGGTGTTTAACTTCTTAAGTTCTTTACATATTCTGGATATTAGCCCTCTGCCAGATATAGGGTTGGTGAAGATCCTTTCCTAGTCTGTAGGCTCTCTTTTTGTTCTGATGGCAGTGTCCTTTGCTTTACAGAAGCTTTTACTTTGGAAATCAATCTGATGCTTTCTCAGAAAATTAGGAATAGTCCTACTGCAAGATCCAGCTATACCACTCCTAGGCATATATCCAAAAGATGTTCAAGTATACAAGGACATTTGCTCAACCATTTTCGTAGCAGCTTTATTCATAATAACCAGAATCTGGAAACAATCCAGATGCAGAAATTGTAGTACATTTGCACAATGGAATACTACCCAGAAATTAAAAATAAGGAAATTATAAAATTTACAGGCAAATCATGGGAATTAGAAAAGATCATTCTGAGTGAGGTAACCCAGAAGCAGAAAGACAGACATGGTATATACATACTTATAAGTGGATATTAGTCATATAATACAGAATAAACAAACTAAAATCTATACTCCTAAAGAAGCTAAACAAGAAGGAAAACTCTAGGGAAGTTGCTTAATTCTCACTCAGAAAACAAATGGTATAGATATTGGAAGAGGGAGAAAAAAGGGAACAGGACAGGAGCCTACCACGGAGGGCCTCTGAAAGACTCTACCCAGCATGGTATTGAAGCAGAGGCTGAAACTAATAGCCAAACTTTGGTCAGAGTGCAGGGAATCTTATGGAAGAAGGGGGAGATAGAAAGACCTGGAGGGGACAGGAGCTCTACAAGAAAACCCAACAGAACCAAATTGGCTAGGGACAGATAGAAGGAGAGGAAGACCTCTCGTATTAGTGGACTTGGGGAGGGGCATGGGAGGTGAAGATTGAGGGAGAGTGGGAGTGGGAGGGGACAAGAGAGAGGGCTACAGCTGGGATACAAAGTGAATAAACTGCAATAATCAAAATTAAATCATAATAAAAAGAGCATTTCCTGTTGGAGCTACCACCACGGCATTAGCCAGGAGTCATACTGTGCAGACTGCTCAGACCCTGAATAACCTTTTAGCCAATGTAGCTCATGCCTTAGATGTACAAAAAGAAATTAATGCTCAACTAAAAGGAGGCTTGATGGTGTTCAATCAGAGGATTGACCTCGTGCAGGAGCAAATTGATACCCTGTGGCAAATCGCTCAACTTGGCTGTCAATGAAAGTATGCTGGACTTTGTGTCACTAGCATACAACATGAGAATTTTTCCTGCGCTGCAAATCTGTCTAAACAATTGTCTAGCTATATTTTAGGTAATTGGACTGGAGAATTCGATACTATGATGGAGCAGCTGAGAGTGGCCATTGTCACAGTAAATTCTACCAGAGTGGACGCAGGACTAGCCACAGGATTATCATCATGGATTGCTGCAGCCATGAATCATCTGAAGGAATGGGCGGGCATGGGAGCGTTAGCAGGCCTTCTGGTGTTGGTCTCCTTGGTTTGCCTGTGGTATATATGCAAGATTAGAGTCTCACAACAGCGTAATGCAGCCATGACCATTCAGGCCTTTACAGCCATTGAAGCAGGACATTCTCCCCAAGCATGGTTGGCTACCATAAAAAGCTAAAATGTTACCCTCAGGATGCGAGGCTAAGCACTGCACTCAGGGTCAGTTGCTTTGGACCCAGAGAAGAGCATGTCTGATTGCATGCAGGTTGATGCCCCAGGTCCCGCCTCTGAGAAAAAGGTATCAGATGGGTCTGATGCTCTTCGGGTGGATGACACCTAAATGAACATCAGTACAAAGTCCCAATTTATTTCTAATATCAGAGATCAGACCTCTACTCTTGCCTGATGCGTCTAAAACAAAAAGGGGGAACTGTAGAGAGCTGCATAATGCCGCGCCTTAAAGATGGAGCTGGTTTCCGCCTTCCACCTTCCCGATGGTGAGTGCTCTCTGTCACGGTCCACATTTGGCTAAGGCCGAGGATCTGGCTTGCTTCCATGTATGTGGACCTATCTGCATTGCCCACGTGGCACGCTGGGGTTGGCTACCCAGAGGCTATTTAAGCTGTGGGCTGGCTTTCCCCAGGGTCCGAGGATTGTTCAAGGTTCCTGAATAAACTGCATTGAAAAAAAAAAAAAAGAACATTTCAATAGGAAAATGTCTCTATTCGTGTATTTCCTTTTCTGTGAATACACGAGCCACTTGATTTGATATCTTTCATATGTTCACATTCTTCCAAGGATGAGAAGTACATTTAGTTGTCAAACACTGATGTTGTGAATGTTTAAGTTGTCTATAAGCCAATGGACACATAAATGTAAATCTCTCTTGTCATAACCTTTATTCTCTCCTATAAAATGAGTAGCTTCAAAGTACTATGCTGAAATTTTTCCAGTTGCACCATGCTTTTTCCTAGAAGATGACCTGTAAATACTTGACCCAGAATGTGGGACATTCCATGGCCAACCCAGCCTGAATGCACCCAGTTGCTTCATGATGTGAGGACATTGAGAAGTGGTAGAAATCTCTACGTTCAGAGCTTATTTTGAAAACTGAAGACCATTTAGTGCAGGCTGAGGGTCAACAGCACTGCTCTTCTGCCATATTTTGGTGTCTGCATCTGCTAATGTGCCCTTTCTAAACCAACTTATTGTCATTTTATTCCTCAGAGAAAGGGCACCAAAAGGAGTCACAAAAATTAGAGAAAGTCCATCTCTTTACTCTACATACTTGTGCCTCCTGTTAGGTGCTTTTAAAATGAATGAGAAGTCCTTAAGGGGGCCTCCAGCAGATGATAAACTGAGTTCACTATGGCCTGAGGCATTATGTAGATCACTATTAAGTCTTAGAGAAGGACACAATGTTCTGTTTCACAGTTGATGATGAAGAACTCTAGCCATGAACTAATAGATGAAAGCAAACACCTAGGTAAACACTTGGCTCCTCTCTGTCATCATAAACAACCTTTGTTCTTGGCATCTTCTGCTCCCTCTGGACGATGGAAAGAAATGTCAAAAATCCTGACATTAAATAATACACCTTCGTGTAATTAAGAATTGGGTTGGGCTTGAAAAACAACTCAGCATATACTGTACAAATGAAGACTATCTTGAGATTCCATCTTACTTTAGTCAAAAGGCTACCATCAAGAGATCAAATGAAAAGAAATTTTGGTAAGAATGTGGGGAAAAGTGAAATTTTATGTCTTGTTTTGGGAATACAAACTGGTGGAACCATTGTGAAAGTCAGTGTGAAGTTCCCCCTATGATAAAACCACCAAATGACCCAGCATACACTCTTCGACCTATAACTCATAATATTGTCTACTCATTGTGGCTCTATTCACAACAGCTAGAAAATGGAACTTGCCCAAAATATATCAACCAAAGACTGGATAATGACGTTGTGGTACACATGCACAACGAACTTTTATTTGGTGCAAAGAAAAAAAAATTTGAAAATTTCCAGGTAAATGAGTGGATCTGGAAAAAAATCGTGCTTACTGAGGAAATGCAGACACAGGAAGACAATCTCATGTGCTCTTTCAAATGGAGTTCTTAGCTTTAAATTTTTAGGTATGTGTGATTGAATTGGAGTGCCTTTAGAAATCAGGCAACTATAAAGAAGCCATAGTTAGGGGAACTCTGAAAGGAAGGAAGATATCAGAACACAGGTGGCATGAAAAGACGAAAGAGATACTGTGGGGGAAAAGCTTAGGTGGGAAGAGGTTTGAGAGGTTAAGAAAGAAAGAGGATAGAACAGGAATAACTAATACTAAGGTTGTTAGAAAAAAAAACATATGGAAACATGGTAGTTGAGAAGCTTCCACATGTACATACAAAACAAGAATTTAAATGAAGCCCTCCATACAGGGAATTAATGATTATCAAACAAAAAGTACATTGCCAGGTTCAAGGGCCACCCTGATAGTCAAACAAAACAAAACAAAACAAAACAAAAGAAGTCTCATAGATGCCAAAAAAATAAAATAGACTGTCCTCATTGTTCTTAGTTACCCGCAAGAATTACATGGTAAGGCCCTGTAGATAAAGATGCCACACATTTTAATCACGGGCCATAAGTAGTGACTGGAGAAAACAGTAATAATCTGAGAAAATTCCTCCCTAGTGGTTAGTGTCTTTCATAGCGGCAGAAGATGATATATGAATTGATGAGTAGGAAAAATCATCAAGAGTTTTACCCAGGTCTTCTTTCTTGTTTATCTTCTTTAAGTGTATAGATTTCATTATGTTTATCATATCTTATAGGTCTATATAAGTGAGTATATACCATGTGTGTCTTTCTCCTCTGAGATACCTCACTCAGAATGATCTTTTCTAGATCCCACTATTGGCCTGCAAATTTTATGACTTCCTCGTTTTTGATTGCTGAGTAATATTCCATTGTGTAAAAAGAACACAATTTCTGTATCCATTCCTCTGTTGATGGACATCTGGGTTGTTTCCAGCTTCTGGCTATTACAAATAAAGCTGCTACAAACATGGTTGAGAAAATGTCCTTGTTGTGTACTTGAGAAAATTTTGGGTATCCCCTGAGAATGACAACAGTGACTGACTGACCTGGCAAGCCATATCATTGGTTCCAGGGTCATGTGCAAGTTACAGGAGTAGGCAGTTGCTTTCTGATTTGATTGAATTTATGCTTGCTACTGTAAAACTGGTCAAACATTTGTAGCTGAAGAGACCATAAACTCTAGAGGAGTAACTATTACTGTTTTCTTTTTATAGAAAGATTATCAAACTACCTTCTAAATACTTATCTCTCTCTCCACAGATTAGTGATACTCTCAACCCTTTTCAGACAAACTTCAGTTTGTAGCAAAGGCAATCAACACAGACACTCACTAGTGGTCAGAGTACAGGATAAGTAATTGAGAAGTGTCCTGCCCTAAATAAAATATTTATGTTCTGGGCTCCACCATGGTTCATAGAACATTGTGGAAGATGGGGTGGAGAGACTGCAAGAGCAAGGGGTTAGAGAGAACTGCTGTAAAACAGTGTCTTCTGAACATATAAGAGACATGGCACACATGAACTCACAGTGGCTGTGGTTACCTAGACATGACCTATATAGAATCAAACCAGTCAAAGTTGCAATATAGATGGAGAGGGGCACACAAAGTTGAAAAGCTTTGACAACTGAAATGTACTGAGGTAGGGAAAGTCAGTTTTTTTAACAGGTGGCCTCTAGTATTTTGTCCATGTGCCAGCAGGTTGCCTTACGTACATGCACACAAGGATGACACTGATTGGACTCAGAAGGCCATGAAAGGAAGACATAAAGTTAGGTGGGATGTCAGAACAAAACAACTGCCTACAGATTGGGAACGGATCTTCACCAACCCTAGATCTGACAGAGGGCTGATATCCAGAACATATAAAGAACTCAAGAAGTTAAACAGCAACAAATCATGTAATCTAATTGAAAAATGGGGTACAGAGCTAAACAGAGAATTCTCAATAGGGAATATCAAATGGCAGAGAAACACTTAAAAGAAATGTTCAGTGTCCTTAGTCATCAGGGAATTGCAAATCAAAACAACCCTGAGATTTCATATTACACCAATCAGAATGGCTAAGATCAAAAACTAAAGTGACAATGCATCCTGGAGAGGATGTGGAGAAAGGGGAACCCTCCTCCAGAATATATTTTTAACAAAATCATTTAAAAATTTTTCCTCAAGCTTAAGAAAGATATGCCTTTAAGCAGACAAGAGAACCACAGAACACAAAATAGACTAGATCAGAAAATAAAATCCTCTAGCCACATAATAATCAAAACACCTAAATATACAGAACAAAGAAAAATATTAAAAGATGCAAGGGGAAGAGGTCAAATCTATCAAAATCATACCTGACTCCTCAGCAGAGACCATAAAAGCCAGAAGGGCCTAGACAAATGTCTTTCAAACCCTAAGAGACCATAGATACCAGCCAAGACTACTATACCCAGAAAAATTTAAATTACCATAGATGGAGAAAACAAGATATTCCAGGACAGAACCAAATTTAAATGATAGCTATGCGCAAACCCAGTCCTATAGAAGATACTAGAAGGAAACACCCACAGGGGAAGTTAACTACAGCCCCCCCCAAAAAAAAACCCCACAGGATATAAGTAACTTCACTACAGCAAAAACAAAAGTAGACAAGCACCCAAACACACTTTCACAACCAACAAAATAAAAGGAACTAACAGTCTCTGATCATTAACATCTCTCAACATCAATGGATTTAACTCTCCAATAAAAAGACACAGTCTAACAGAATGGATGCATAAAGAGGACTCATCATTCTGTTGCATTCAAGAAGCACAGCTAAGCCACAAAGATAGACATTATCTGAGAGTAAAGGGCTAGGAAAAGGTTTTCCATGCAAACAGACCCAAGAAGCAAGCTGAAGTAGCCATCCTGATATCTAATAAAATAAACTTTCAACCAAAATTATTCAAAAGAGATGGAGCAGGACACTTCATACTCATCAAAGAAAAATCCACCAAGATTATATCTTATTTCTGAACATCTGTGCCCAAAATACAAAGAGACCTACATTTATAACATAAACATTAATAAAGCTTAAACCACTCATTGATTCCCACACATTAATGGTGGGAGACTTCAACAACCCACTCTCACTAAAGGACATATCAATGAAACAGAAACTAAATAATGACACTAACATGTCATGGATCAAATGGACCTAACAGACTTCTACAGAACTTTTCACCCAAACAGAGAAGAACATACCTTCTTCTCAGAAACTCACAGAATCTTCTTCAAAATAGTAAGTCACAAAGCAAGCCTAAACAGACACAAGAAGATTGAAATAATCCCTTGTATCTTATCAGACCACCATAAACTAAAACTGGACCACAACAACAAAAATAACAAAAAACCTACACAGCCATGGAAACTAACCAACTCAATGACATGGAAACCCTCCACTCAATGACAACTGGGTAAAGGAAGAAATTAAGAAAGAAATAAAGAGTTCCTAGAATTCAATGGAAAAAAAAAGGCACAAAATACCCAAACTTATGGGACGCAATGAAAGTGCTGCTAAGAGGAAATTCATAGCACTAAGTGCCTTCATAAGGAGATATTTCATTATGGCAACTTAACAGCTCACCTGAGAGCCCTAAGGGGAAAAAAAAAGAAGCAGCCACACCCAAGAAGAATATATGGCAGGAAATAATCAAATCCAGGGCTGAAATTAATACATTATAAACAAAGAGAACAATTCGAAGAATCAAATAAACCAAGAACTAGTTCTTTGAGAAAATCAGCAAGATAGAAAAACCCTTAGCCAAACTAACTAAAAGGCAAAGACATAATCTAAATCAACAAAACCAGAAATGAAAAAGGGAATATAACAACAGACACTGAGGAAATCCCAAGAAACATTAGTTCTTCTTTCAAAAGCCTGTATGCCACAAGGATTTGAAAATATAAATGAAAATCATAATTTTCTTGATAGATTCCACTTACCAAAGTTGAATTAAGAACAGATAAACAAATTAAATAGTCCTGTACCCTCAAAGGAAATAGAAGCAGTCATCAAAAGTCTCCAAACCAATAAAAGCCAAGGGATAGATTGTTTCAGCACAGAATGCTACCAGACCTTCAAAGGAGAGATAATACCAATGTTCTTCAAATTATTCCACAAAATAGAAACAGAGAGAACATTACCAAAAGTATTCTATGAAGTCACAGTCACATTGATACCTAAACTGCACAAAGACCAAAGAAAGAATTTCAGAACAATTTCCCTTATGAAATTGACACAAATATACTCAATAAAATATTCACAAACCAAATCCAAGAACTTATCAAAAATATCATCCACCATGGCCAAGTAGGCTTCATCCCACACATCAGGGATGGTTTAATACATGGAAATCCATCAGTGAAATCCTCCATATAAGCAAACTGAAAGAAAAAAATATATGATCATCTCCTGAGATGCCAAAAAAAAAGCATTTGGCAAAATCCAACACCCATTCATGTTAAAAGTCTTGGAGAGATCAGGGGTACAAAGCACATACCTAAACATAGTAAAGGCAATATTCAGAAAGTCTATATACAACATCAAACAAAATGGAGATAATCTTAAATCAATTCCACTGAAATCAGGACATGACAAGGTTGTCCACTCTCTCCATATCTCTTCAACATAGTTCTTGAAGTCTTAGCTAGAGCAATAAGACAACTAAAGGAGATCAAGGAGATACAAATTGGACAGGAAGAATTCAAAGTATCACTATTCAAAGATGATATGATAGAATAGATAAGTGACCCCCAAAATTCTATCAAAGAACTCCTACAGCTGACAATCACCTTCAGCAAAGTAGTCAAATACAAAATTAACTAAAAAAAAAAAAATTGTAGCCCTCCTGTATACAAAAGTCAAATGGGCTGAGAAAGAAATTAGGAAAACTACACCTTCACAATGGCCACAAAAAATACAAATAAAGCTGGCTAATACAAATAAAGCTGCTACAAACATGGTTGAGCAAATGTCCTTGTTGTATACTTGAGCATATTTTGGATATATGCTGAGGAGTATAGCTGGATCTTGAAGTAGCACTATTCCTAACTGTCTGAGAAAGCGCTAAATTGATTTCCAAAGTGGTTGTACAAGTTTACATTCCCACCAGCGATGGAAAAGTGTTCTCTTTTCTCCACATCCTCTCCAGCATGTGTTGTCACTTGAGCTCAACTTTATATGGAATAACAAGAAACTCAGAATCATTATAACAATACTGTACAATAAAAGATCTTCTGGAGGTATCTCCCTCCCTGATCTCAAGCTGTTCTATGGAGCAACAGTAATAAAAACAGAAATAGGCTGGTGGATAAATGGAATTGAATAGAAGACCCAGAAACAAACCCACACACTTATGGACACCTGATCTTTGACAAAGATGTCAAAACCATCAATGGAAAAAGGATAGCATCTTCAACAAACGGTGCTGGTCTAACTGGATATCTACATGTAAAAAATGCAAATAGATCCATACTTACCACCCTGCACAAAACTAAAGTCCAAGTGGATCAAAGACCTCACTATAAAACCAGACACACTAAACCTGTTAGAAGAAAAAGTGGGGAAGACCCTTGAGCTCATTGGCACAGGAGACAACTTCCTGAACAGAACACCAACAGCACAGGCTCTAAGACCAACAATCAATAAATGGGACCTCATGAAACCGAAAAGCTTCTGTAAAGCCAAGGACACTATTGTCAGAACAAAATGACAGCCCACAGATTGGTAAAGGATCTTCACCAACCCTATATCTGACAGAGGGCTAATATCCAGAATACGTAAAGAACTCAAGAAGTTAAACAACAACAAATCATGTAATCCAATTAAAAAATGGGGTACAGAGGTAAACAGAGAATTCTCAATAGAGTAATATCAAATGGCAGAGAAACACTTAGAGAAATGTTCAACATCCTTAGTCACCAGGGAAATACAAATCAAAATGACCCTGAGATTTCACCTTACACCCATCAGAATGTCTAAGACCAAGAACTCAAGTGATTCGTTTTTTATCTGGACGCTTGTTGGTCCACTCTTTTCTATGGAGTGTGATGACTGGTAACTGGATGGAGAAAAGGTTTGTTTGTGAAGCAGTGTTTGGAAAAACAACCAGGGAACCCACAAAGTTCAGTGCCCTCATGGTTTTGGTCTGAAATTTTCTCTCTACAGAAGTGACTTGCTTCAGGCTTCCAAATGGAGTTCAGGAACTGCAGGCAACCAGCTTCCTTCACTTGTGTGGGACAGGTTTTGTCTCACCTGCTTTAAAATCATATTGCAAAGATGATTCAGTCACAGGCTCTGTCTCTTTGGAAATAAACAAGGTGTGGGATAACAATGATGACTGTCCTGCTCCCAGGCTTCTGGAAGATCTCAGATACTGAACATGAGTAGAGTTGGCCACTTGAAATGCCATACATTTAATAGTAGGTGACATCTTGAGAGAAATCTTTCTCAGTGATGTGCACATTTTCATGATAAAAGCATCCAAGAAGTCTCTAAAAGATTGGCTGAGGATTAGAATATGGTTCAGTGATAAATGCCTGCCCTAGCACCAAATAAATAAATAAATAAAGCTGTCAGAGCTGGCAGACAGTACTCTTGTCATAATATCTTCAAGACTATTGGCCCTTGCAGTGACTCATAAAATTTTATTTTAAGATAAATAGGTAGGGCTGGGGAGAAGAGTCATTACATAAAGGTCTTTGTGGCTGACACCAACAACCTGAGCTCAAGACCTGAGGTCCAGACCTTAGAAGGAAAGAACTGACATGATTGTGCTCTGATCCACACTTGTACACTGCAGCACACACATATACATGGAAGGAAGGAAGGAAGGAAGGAAGGAAGGAAGGAAGGAGGGAGGGAGGGAGGGAGGGAGGGAGGGAGGGAGGGAGGGAGGGAGGGAAGGAAGGAAGGAAGGAAGGAAGGAAGGAAGGAAGGAAGGAAGGAAGGAAGAAAACAAGGAAGGAAGAACAGGTAGTACATTTAAGGTCAAATCATGTAGTTATCACCAGGTCCATAGGATTCCACTGAAACCCCTGCTTCTACTTTGTAACCTACACAAAAAAGTGCTAGAACTTAGCCCTACTTGAAAGTGAATTAAACCATTAAGTGAGAAATAAAACATAATCTGATGCATGTACACTGGTTATTTACTTAATTTCTCTCTTTTAAAATTTGTTGTTGCTAGAATTTTGCAAATAATTTCTCTTCTAAAAATTGTGTATGCTATTGTCATGTTAATAGTCAGAATCTTTGTGAGCTGCCACTTGCCTGAGGGCAGGATCAGAGAGCTTCACCATGTATAAATATGCCTGATCCCCACAAGTTCAGGTAGAGTCCATTTGTTCACCATTTGCTAAGTCTGAGAGCAAACTGAGCACCATGAGGCTGACCCTGTGTCTTCTCCTGATCCTCCTGGCTGGTTGTTGCTATGGAGGTGAGTATTATTTATGGTTCATCCAGCCACAGCTCAGGGTAAGTCTGCCTCTTTGAAGAGTTGGTAAGTTCATATGTGATAAGGTTGAGGTCAGGAGAAGACCAATAGTCTAACATTTCTCCCAACCTCTTTTACTACACCTTCTTTTATTTCTATTCCTTCTTTTTTAAAAAATTTTTATTAATTACAATTTATTCACTTTGTATCCCAGCTGTAGCCCCCTCTCCCATCCCCTCCCAATCCCACCTTCCCTCCCTCTTATTCTCCTATGCCCCTCCCCCAGTCAAATGATAGGGGAGGTCCTCCTCCCCTTCCATCTGACCCTAGTCTATCAGGTCTCATCAGGACTGGCTCCTTTGTCTTCCTCTGTGGCCTGGTAAGGCCGCTCCCCCCTCAGGTGGAGGTGATTAAAGAGCCAGCCCATGAGTTCACGTCGGAGAAAGTCCCTGTTCCTATTATTGGGGAACCCTCTTGGACACTGAGCTACCGTGGGTTACTTCTGTGCAGGGGTTCTAAGTTATCTCCATGCATGGTCCTTGTTTGGAGTACCAGTCTCAGAAAAGACCCTTGCATCCAGATTTTTCCAAAAGATGCTCAAGTATACAACAAGGACATTTGCTCAGCCATGTTGATAGCAGCTTTATTTGTAATAGTCAGAAGCTGGAAACAACCCAGATGTTCCTCAGTTAAAGAATGGATACAAAATTGTGGTACATTTACACAATGGAATACTACTCAGTAATTACAAACAGGAAATCATGAAATTTGCAGGCAAATTGTGGGATCTAGAAATGATCATCCTAAGTGAGGAATCCCAGAAGCAGAAAGACACCCATGGTATATACTCACTTATAGGTAGATATTAGACATATAATATAGGATAATCATACTAAAATCTGTACACCTAAAGAAGCTAATCAAGAAGGAGGACCCTGGTAAGAAGCCCAATCTTCATTCAGCTAGGCAAACAAGATGGACATCAGAAGAGGAGAAAACAGGGAACTGGACAGGAGCCTACCACAGAGGGCCTCTGAAAGACTCTACCCAGCAGGTAATCAAAACAAATGCTGAGATTCATAGCCAAACTTTGTGCAGAGTGCAGGGAATCTTATGAAAGAAGGGGGAGATAGAAAGACCTAGAGGGAACAGGAGCTCGACAAGGAGAGCAACAGACCTTTAAAAAAAAAAATCCCAGGTACATTAAACTAATTTTCTGTTATTTAGGAAGCTTGATGTGTATGAAATGGCCATTTTGAACTAAGTTGAAGAATTTTTTTATTACAGAGATTTTATTTGTTGTGTTATTTTTCAGTTTAGTGTCTTTGGATCTGGGAAGGTGACTTGGGAGAGCTCTCTCTTCCCAACAGTCAATATCCTCTGAATCTGTAAGTGAGTCTAGTTCAAATCCTTCACCTAGACTCTGAGGATAAGCAGGCCTATGTCAGCTGGTCAGTTTCATAGGGGTCCTACTAATAATGATGATAGAAATGGTGTGGCCATTACCAGTAAGATATCTGTTTTGCTTACACTAACTAATTCTTTGCAAACAATCTATTCGCATGTAAACAGAACATTCCTGCACATTCTGTGCCTCCAAATCAAGTTTCCTGAGTAGTTACTCTCTCTTTCCTTTCTGCATCTCCTCCTCTCTGCCTAGCTACTCCTCATCCTATAACCTACCACATTTCCCTACAGGCTGATGGAGTCTGCTTAAAGTTCACATCACACCCTGTTTGGGCACCTTCTGAGCATAGTATTGCCATGTTCTTGGGAAAATTGGCTCTGGTGGCACATCCGTGCCATCTAAGCTAGGTGAGGTCGAAACATGAGGAACTTGAGTCAGAGGCCAGCCCAGGCAACCTTGATTGTTTTCTTTTTGAGAGCCTTAAAGGAAATATGGAACCTAGATTAGGAAAGTTGATGCCTTCAGTTCTACACAAACATTTGCATATATCTTTAGGATCCATAAGGTGGGTGTCAGTTTTCCCCTGACACCCCCTCCAGAAGTAAATCTGAGCACTGCTGTGCGAAAGCAAAGCTTTCCCCACTTTACCAGATAAGCTCTGATGTGCATCAAAACTGATCAACTCTTGTAGCTTTAGCTTTTAACCTTGAACTGTACCTGATGCCATGCCCCAATTCTGTCAATTTTAAACTGTCACCATTCTACACATAACCACTCTACTTGCTTTTGGCTTTTCCTGTCTCTTGTAAAATTCTAAATCTGTTATTGATGTCAAAGTTGGATGATGCAAATTTCCTTTTTTCATCTATCCAATATTCATAAAAATGTTACTAAAGTTGCAGTCAAACCTCAAACTTTTTCCTTTTTTTAATATTAGTTACAGTTTATTAACTTTGTATCCCAGCTGTATCCCGCTCCCTTGTTTCCTCCCAATCCCACCTTCCCTCCCTCATCTTCTCCTTGCCCCTTTCCAAGTCCACTGATAGGGGAGGATCTCTTCCTCTTTCATCTGACCCTGTTTTATCAGGTATCTTCAAAGTCCTCCTCTGTGGCTTATCAGGGCTGCTCCTCCCTTGGAGGATGGAGAGGTCAAAGAGCCTGCCATTGAGTTCATGTCAAAAATAGTCTCTGTTCCCCTTACTAGGTGAACCCACTTGGTTACTGAGCTACCACAGGCTACATCCAAGCAGGGGTTCTAGGTTATATCCATACATGGTCCTTGGTTGGAGAAACAGTCTCATAAAAGACGCCTGTGCCCAGATATATTTGGTCCTTGTGGAGCTCCTGTCCTTTCCAGGTCATACCAACTTCCCCTTCTTTCATACGATTCCCTGCACCCTGCCGAGGGTTTGGTTATGAGTCTCAGTACCTGCTTTGATACACTGCTAGGTAGAGGCCCTCTGTCGTAGGCTCCTGTGCTGTTACTTGTTTTCTCCTATATCCAATGTCTATCCCATTTGTCTTTCTAAATGAGGATTGATCATCTTACCCCAGGTCCTCTTCTTGTTTATCTTCTTTAGGTGTATAGATTTCAGTATGTTTATCATATCTTGTAGGTCTATCTTATAGGTCTATATAAGTGAGTATATACCAAGTGTGTCTTTCTCCTTCTGGGATACCTCACTCAGAATGATCCATTTGCCAGCAAATTTCATGATTTCTTTGTTTTTAATTGCTGAGTAATATTTCATTGTGTAGATGTACCACAATTTCTATATCCATTCCTCCATTGTTGGACATCTGGGTTGTTTCCAGATTCTGACTATTACAAATAAAGCTGTTACAAACATGGTTGAGTGAATGTCCTTGTTGAATACTTGAGCATCTTTTGGATATACGCCTAGGAGTCAAACCTCAAACTTATAAAGCTAGCCATAGAAGCTTTGTATTTTGTGGATGCAGCCTAAAATACAAGGACATAGAGAGCCAACAAAAAATCTTTCTTTAGTCCCTTGCCCCTGGATTCCAGCCCCGGTTGAGAACAAGGCCAAAAGCATATTGTATGCTAGTGACACAAAGTCCAGCATACTTCCATTGACAGCCAAGTTGAACGATTTGCCATAGGGTATCAATTTGCTCCTGCACGAGGTCAATCCTCTGATTGAACACCATCAAGTCTCCTTTTAGTTGAGCATTAATTCCTTTTTATACATCTAAAGCATGAGCTACATTGGCTAAAAGATTATTTAGGGTCTGAGCAGTCTGCATAGTATGACTCATGGCTAATGCCCTGGTGGTAGCTCCAACAGCCGCCAATGAGATGGCAGTAACAATGGCAGCTGTAATTCCAAGATCCCTTTTCTGTCTGAAGAGAGTCATAGCGTGAGGGGCATCAATGGGCACAGGCACCCAGCAAGGCATGCGAGTAACCAGGGCATACCTAAATTCACTAGCATTCCTGCATTGGGCAAAAAAGCAAGTATCATCACCACAATCACTTGGCTCTATCCTTAAATGACCTTCAAAAGTGGAGGAAAACATGGAGTTAGTCAATTTACATGGAGCACATCTCGCCACTGGGGGCAATGGTCTCCTGAACCTACTCAGACCTCGGACACCACCGAGTGTCCGAGTTCTAGAACTGATGCAAGATGTTCCAACGAGGGGGTTAAGGCTTCTCATAATATTTCCTATAAGCCCACACCTGTTTGTTTATATCCCCCATTTTTATTCATTATTAGCCAGATAGAGCCAAGTGATTGTGGTGATGATACTTGCTTTTTTGCCCAATGTTTGTTTTTTTTTTACTTCCTTTTGTTCATAACTTCAGTCATCATTGATAAACCATAACAGAACAGTTATCTTTTACAATGAAATCCCTCCTTAACACCACAACCCAACTTTTAACAATCTCGTACTTTAAAGGGCGTATTTTGCTAAAGCAGCTTATTATAAGGCTAGTAGTTCTTGTGGTTTCAAGGGCACTAGACAGAAAAAAATCTCCAAGCCAGCCTAGGCAGATTGTCATGTCCCAAGCAGTGTATTATCAACTTTTAATTATCATTAGGCCTAAGAAAAATCTTCAGTCCAAAGCTGCTGTTATTCTTTAGTTATTCTTCAGTTTCTGGCAAAATACAATGTTTACATTTTATATATTTTTAGAATTTATTTATATGTCTAATCTTGGTGTACTCTTTTGTTCCTTGGTCATATGACACTAGTGAACTTTTATGAGTTCACTTTTTTGAGAAAAGGGAGGTCTCAATAATTTATTCTTTTATCATTTATCCATACCACCCTTGATCCATCGGGATAAGGAAGAGACTTTTTGTTGTTGTTGTTGCTTTGAGAAAGGGTTTCTTGGTGTAGTCTTGGCTATCCTGGACTCACTCTGTAGACCAAGTTGGCCTCAAACTTACAGAGATCTGCCTGCCTCTGTCTCTCTCAGTGCTGGGACTATAGGCATGTGCCAACCCACCTGGCAGGAAGAGGCTTTTAATTTGATCTGCTACCAACTTCTCTAGCCCACTGAATCTTGTTTATATTTTTCTTTTTCTTTTTTTTAGTTTTTATTTTATTCTTCTTCATTACAGTTTATTCACTTTGCATCCCAGCTGTAGCCCCCTTCCCCATTCCTTCTCAACCCCACCCCTTCCTTTTCTTCTCCTATGGACCTCCCCCAGTCCAATGATAGGGGAGGTCCTCCTCCCCTTCCATCTGACTCTAGTCTATCAAGTCTCATCAGGGCTGGCTGCATTGTCTTCCTCTGTGGACTGGTAAGGTCGCTCCTCCCCTCAGGTGGAGGTGATCCAAGAGCCAGCCCATGAGTTCATGTCAGGGATGGCCTCTGATCCTATTACTGGGGAACCCTCTTGGACACTGAGCTGCCATGGGCTACTGCTGTGCAGAGGTTCTAAGTTATCTCCATGAATGGTCCTTGATTGAAGTATCAGTCTCAGAAAAGACCCCTGTGCCCAGATTTTTTGGTTCTGTTGCTCTCCTTGTGGAGGTCCTATTCTCTCCAGGTCTTTCTTATTTTAATTAAATTTTTTTATTTTTTTATATTGATTATAGTTTATTCATTTTGTATCTTAGCCATAGCCTCTTCCCTCTTCCCATCACAATCCTACCTCTCTCCCTCATCTCTTCCTATGCTCCTCTCTAAGTCAAATAATAAGGGAGGTCCTCCTCCCCTTCCCTCTGACCCTAGCTTATCCGGTCTCATCAGAACTGGCTGCATTGTCCTCCTCTGTGGTCTGGCAAGGCTATTCCCCATCCAGGGAAGGTGGTCAAAGAGCCAGTCACTGAGTTCATGTCAGAGACAGTCCCTGTTCCCCTTACTAGGGAACCCACTTGGACACTGAACTGCCATGGGCTATATCTGAGCAGGGATTCTAGGTTATATGCACAAATGGTCCTTGGTTGTAGTATAAGTGTCAGAAAAGATTCCTGTGCCCAGATATTTTGGTTCTGTTGCTATCCTTGTGGAGCTCCTGTCTTCTCCAGGTCTTACGAGCTCCCCCTTTTTTCCTAAGATTCCCTGCACTCTGCCCAAAGTTTGTTTATGATTCTCATTATCTGCTTTTATACAATGCTGGGTAGAGTCTTTCAGAGGCCCCCCGTGGTAGGCTCCTGTCCTGTTTCCTGTTTTCTCCTTCTTCCAATATCTGTCCTGTTTGCCTTTCTGATTGAGGATTGATCATCTTACCGGGGGTCCTCCTTCTAGCTTGCCTTCTTTAGGTGTACAGGTTTTTGTAGGTTTATCCTATATTATACGTCTAGTATCCACTTACAAGTGAGTATATATGGTGTGTGTCTTTCTGTTTCTGAGATATCTCACTCAGGATGATCTTTTCTAGTTCCGACCATTTACTTGCAAATTGCATGATTTTCTTGTTTTTAATTGCTGAGTAGTATTCCATTATGTAAATGTACCACAATTGCTGTATCCCTTCCTCAACTGAGGGACATCTGCATTGTTTCCAGGTTCTGGCTATTAAGAATAAAGCTGTTGTGAACATCGTTGAACAAATGTCCTTGTTGTGTACTTGAGCATATTTTGGATATATGCCTAGGAGTGATATAGCTGGATATTGAGGAAGCGCTATTCCTAATTGTCTGAGAAAGTGTCAAATTGATTTTCAAAGTAGTTGTAGAAGTTTACATTCCCATCAGCAATGAAGGAGAGTTCCCTTTTCTCCACATCCTCTCCAGCATGTATTGTCACTTGAGTTTTTGATCTTAGCCATTCTGATGGGGGTAAGGTGAAATCTCAGGGTTGTTTTGATTTGCATCTCCCTGATGACTAAGAACGTTGAGCATTTCTTTAATTTTTTTCTCCGCCATTCTATATTCCTCTACAGAGAATTCTCTGTTTAATTCTGTACCCCATTTTTTCAATTGGATTACTTGATTTGTTGCTGTTTAACTTCTTTAGTTCTTTATATATTCTGGATATTAGACCTCTGTCAGACAAAGGGTTGGTGAAGATCCTTTCCAAGTCTGTAGGCTGTCATTTTGTTCTGAAGAAAGTGTCCTTTGCTTTGCAGAAGCTTTTCAGTTTCATAAGGTCCCATTTATTGATTGTTGATCTTAGAGCCTGTGCTGTTGGTGTGCTATTCAGGAAGTTGTCTCTTGTACCAGTGAGTTCTATGCTCTTCCCCACTTTTGTTCTTCTAACCAATTTAGTGTGTCTGATTTTATGTTGAGATCTTTAAAGGAGGTATCAGAAGATGGAAAGATTTCCCATGCTCATGGGTCAGTAGGATTAACAGTGAAAATGGCCATCCTCCCAAAAGCAATCTACAGATTCAATGTAATACCCATCAAAATACCAACACAATTCTTTACAGATCTTGGAAGAAAAATTCTCAACTTCATATGAAAAAACAAATAACCCAGAATTGCCAAAATGATCCTGTTCAACAATCAATCATCCTTGATCTAAAGCTGTGCTACAGAACAATAGTAATAAAAATGGTATTGACATAGAAACAGAATGGTGGATCAATGGAATCAGACTGAAGACCCAGAAATAAACCCACTCACCTATGGATACTTAATTTTTGACAAAGAAGCCAAAACCATACAATGGAAAAAAGATAGCATCTTCAACAAATGGTGCTGGTCTAACTGGATGTCTACATGTAGAAAATGCAAATAGATCCATATTTATCACCCTGCACAAAGCTAAATTCCAAGTGGATCAAAGACCTCCAGGTCTTTCTATCTCCCCCTTCTTTCATAAGATTCCCTGCACTCTGAAAAAAGTTTGGCCATGAGTTGCAGCATACGTTTTGATACCCTGCTGGGTAGAGTCTTTCAGAGGCCCTCTGTGATAGGCTTCTGTCCTGTTCTCTGTTTTCTCCCTCTTCTGATATCAGTCCTGTTTGCCTTTCTGAATGAAGATTATATTTTTAATTCAATTTTTATTGATTAATTTTACATCCTGATCTTAGCCTCCTCCCTCCTCTCCTCTCTTTCCCACCCTCTCTGTCTTTTCCCCCTATCTCCCTTCTCCTACTCCTCAGAGAAGGGGAGCCCTCTTACCCATCCACCCCAGCATATCAAGTCACATCAGGACTGAGCACACCCTCTTCTCCTTGGCCTGGGGAGGTAGCTCTTCCAGAGGAAAGTGATCTAAAACCAGGCAACAGAGTCAATGTCAGAGTCGGACCCAATTCCCCTTACCAGGGAACCCATATAAGGACGGAGCTGCCCATCCACGTAGGGGGCCTAGGTCCAGTCTATGTATGGTCCTTAGTTGGTGCTTCAGTCTTCACAGGCCCCCCTGGGCCCTGGTTAGTTGTCTCTGTTGGTCTTTTTGCAGAGCTCTCAGGACCTTCTGTCCTTCTCCCAACTCTTCCACAAGACTCCCTGCATTCCACCCAATGTTTGGTTATGTGTCTCTGTATCTCTTTTCATCAGGTCCTGGATGGAGCCACACAGAGGACAGCTATGCTAGGCTCCCATTCACAAGCATAGCAGAGTATCATTAATTGTGTCAGGGGTTGGATGTATCCCATGGGGTGAGTCTCAGGTTGGACCAATCATTGGTTGGACATTTCATCAATATCTGCTTTATTTTTGTCCCCACACATCTTGTAGGCAGGGCAAATTTTGGGTCAAAGTTTTTGTGGGTGGGTTGGTGTTCCACTCCCTCTACTAAGAGTCATGTCTAGAGGGTGGCCTCTTCAGTCTCCATGACTCCTGTTACTGGGAGTCTCAGCTAGAGTCACCCACATATCCTCCCAGGAACCAGCTTGTCACAAAGAGGTCTCGGCCCAAGATTTTTCTTCTCTCTCCATGCCCTCTGTGTTTCCACACCCATTCTCCCCAGGTCTGATATTGGCCCTTTCTTCTCTTCGTGTTCCGTCTCTTACCCTGTTCCTTTTTTAAGTTTATTTTGTTATGGTTATCTTGATCCTGAGTAAGCACAGGGGCAGATGTTCCAAGAGTATCTTGGAGTCAGAGCCTCATAGAAAGGTCTCTGGCATCTTTATTTGAGTCACAACCTTCAGGAGGTAAGGAAGACCTTCAGGTAGGGTCAAATAAGGATATCTTCTTAAAGGTAGCTCAGGACTTTACTGGGAAAGCTTAGAAGCAGTATTCTTGGGAGAAGGCATACATGATTCATGCGGAATTTCCTGTCAATCCAATATCTCCAAGTTGAACAGTGTTAAAACCCCCACGCATACAACAGGTGGAGATCAAATGAAGACCAGATGACAGTAATTGCATCACTCAGCTCAGCTTTGCTAGATCTTTGTCAAGCAGCTATACTGGTGTTATGAATTTCACTGTTCCCAGTAGATATGGATGTGCCACCTTGCTGTGTGACCTTGAGGAAGTCACTCCATCTTGCATCAGCACCATCACAAAAGTGGGTAACAATATCCTGGGTATCCTGTCCTGTCTGCAGTCTTGAGTCGCAGAGGCTCATGTAAAAAAAAATGAAAAATGAAAAGCACCCCATATTTTAATTGGATTATTTGGTTTGTTGTTTAATCTCTTGTGTTCTTTATATAGTTTAGATATTAGCCTTCTGTCAGATGTAGGGTTGGTGAAGATCCTTTCCCATTCTGTAGCCTATGCTGTTGGTGTTGTGTTCAGGAAGTTGTCTCCTGTGCCACTGAGTTCAAGGCTGATTCCCCACTTTCTCTTCTAATAGATTTAGTGTGTCTGGTTTTATGCTGAGGTCTTTAATCTACTTGGACTTGAGTTTTGTGCAGGATGATAGCGGATGCTATCTATGACATGAACTCTGTTGCCTGCTTTTAAATCACTTCTTTCTAACGAGGCTGTCTTGCCTGGTCTCAGTGGATGAGGAGGAGCTCAGTACTGATTTGATTTGTTGTGATTGAGTGGGTTGGTGAGGAGGGCTCCCCTTTTCTGAGAAGGGGAGGGAGGATAGGGGAAAGAAGGTGGGAGAGCGGAACTGGATGGAGAGGAGGGAGGGCGCTGTGATTGGAATGTAAAATGAATATATAAAATGTTTGTTTAAAAAGAAGACAAAAAAATCTGAAAAGTAGCCAGGTGTGGCACACTCCTTTAATCCCAGCACTTGGGAGACAGAGGCATGTGGATCTCTGTGAGTTTGAGAACAGCCTGGTCTACATAGAAGTTTCAGCTCAGCCGGGGCTGCACAGAGAAACTTTCTTGAAACCAATAAACAAACAAACAAACAAATAAAATAAAAACCAATTTTGATTAACTCTTTCTCCTTACATCTAATTCAGGCAGTGTCTGCAAAGCTGTTGATAATACAATCAAAACCTTATTACTGGGCACGAAAAAAGATCTGCAGAGAGAAATTCAGAGCTATAAAGCACCTCCAGGGGCTGTTAAAGCAAAACTGCAAGTGAAGAGCTGTATAGACCAAATGGGGCCTAGACACAGACTTCAAATAGCAACAGCAATGGTACGTTCATTTTGCTGTACACACTCAAAAGCTCACAAATGAAATTGACCTGACCTTCTGTGGGGAACACATCAATGGAGGAAGCATGTGATATCAATGATAGGTTGGTTCAGAAATACACTGTTGATTTGAGTTCAGTTCTAAACAGCCCAGGATAGGTACATCCTTCTAGAGTTCTGCCGTAGATGCAGCGCTCTTGTGGTATCCTAACAAGGACAAATAGAGCCCTACAAGGGAGGATTCTAGGCTAACTCTATTGTCACTCTGCTGGGGACTTTGCTGAAGTTAACATCTGTACAATAAATTGTAGCTTTTGTTATTTTTTTCTTAAGTGACTTTGTGTGTGTTCTTTTTGGCTTTTCTCCTGTCTCCTAACAGGAACGTCTCTTACTCCGCTCAGCTTCTCCTGGATCAACTGCCTTCTCTTCTCTCTCTCCAGTCCTATTCCATCTCCTAGACCCTACTGCACTTCTTCTCTTCTCTCTCTCCTGGACCTTTCCTCTTCTGCCAGCCTCTGCTAGCTTTTTATATCCTCCCCTGTTCCTTGAAGTCTAAGAGGCAACCAACACTAAAGTTCGTGAAGTCAAGCAGTTCTGATGGCTAAACATTTCAGAGAGTCAGTTGACTAGACATTAGGATTCATTAAAGAGCCAGGCACATAAAATGAGTCATACTACACCCCCCCCATTTGTTTTAGCTACTAATTATGTAGTTTGGGGGCTACTTCTCTGTTTTTTTATGTCTTTTCGGAGTTCTCGGGTATGTAATGTGATCTTTCTGTTGAACTCTCATGAACATATCCACACCTGAGATTAAAACCTAACACCTAGAGTGGTGCTTCTTTTTTCCTGTAACGTGGGTAGCACTTCTTGAATATTTCGTACTCCTAGACTCTCTTATCTTCTAGCATCTCATGTTTTGGAGTCCCTCACTGAAGTCTCTTACTTTCCACCTCCAGCTCTGTGAGCCTTTAGCTTGCAGCCCTGATTTGAGCATGCAGGATGCAGTATTCAACATAGCGCAAAGTCCTGTGCATAGGCCTTCTATTGCTGTGCATCGTGGATGGCTCTGTATTGCAGATGAAAGTTCTGTTCATAGGCCTACCAGTGGTTAGGAGCTGAGTGCTTCTCACCCAGGCGTTTCTGGCTGTCAGGGAAAGGGAGTGTCTAGTCAGACTCTCTTTGCTCTTTTGGGTCAGTGGGCCAAGGTTTTCAGCTCTGCTCTTTATTATTTTTGATCTTATCTGTGGCTTTTAATTTTCTGTGGAAATGTAAGCAAATCTGCATCCCCAATGCAAAGCAATCACTGACTTCCATTCTGATATTAACACATTAACTATGTGGTTTATTACATAGTTTTTTTCTATAACCCAGTGTCTCTCAGCTGCTGTTGTTTCTTTCTTGTTAACATTCAGAAAATTTACAGTTAACAGGTTTGTTTGTTTTAGTTTATCTGTATAGGTCTTTATTTTTCTTTTTGTTTTATAAGCATTTTTATTTCAGATTATTTACTTTACATCCCAAGGGTTCCCCCTCCCTCCTCTCATCCCAGTCTCCTCTTCCTCTACATCCTCCTTCTCCTCTTCCTTTCCTCCCAGAAAAAGGGGAGCCCCTCCCCCTGTATCAACCCTCCCCAGCATATCAAGTCACATCAGGACTGAGCATATCCTCATCCCCTGAGGCCAGGCAAGGCAGAGCTGCCAGGTGGAAGTGATCCAAAAGCAGGCAATAGAGTCCCTGTTAGAAACAGCCCCCCACCTTCACTTCTCAGGTACCCCATATGAAGACCAAGCTGTCCATTGGCCACATATGTGCAGGGCGCCTAGGTACAGACCAATAGGCATTTCTTTTAAGGTGCAATTAAAGCTTTCTATGACTGCTTGTCCCTTAGGATTTTGTGGTATGCTTGTAATGATCTTTATACTATAATATGCAAAGAACTGCTTTATCTTACCAGAGACATACAAAAGTGCATTGTCCATCTTCATTTGTGCAGGTATTCCCATAATAGCCAATACTTCCAGTATATGTATAATTACAGAATCAGCCTTTTCAGAACTCAAAGCACGTGCCCACTGAAATGCTGTATGTATCAATGGTATGGTGTACAAATTTTAGTGTTCCAAATTCTGCAAAATGAAACACATCTATCTGCCAGATTTCATTTAATTCGGTGCCATTTAGGATACTTTCAGCAGGTAATGAGTTTGGCTATACAAAGAACAAGTAGGAAATCAATTGCTATTATAGGTCAAACCTTAGGGTAATAAAGAAGGAGAAGGAATTCCTGTCTGTAATGGACCCTTTAGTTGCTTTAATATATTCATTGCTTTCAAATCTGTTAGCATTCACCATTTCCCTAATTTCTTTTGTTTATATCAAGTATAGAGGTACTTATATGGTTTTTTCTTTTTTCATTTTTTATTTATATTTTTATTAATTACAGTTTATTCACTTTGTTTCCCACCTGTAGCTCCTTCCCTCCTCCCTTCTCAATCCCACCCTTTCTCCCTCTTCTCCACCCATGCCCCTCCCCCAGTCCACTGATAGCAGAGGTCCTCCTCCCCTTCCTTCTGTTCCTAGTCTATTAGGTCTCATCAGGAGTGGCTGCATTGTCTTCCTCTGTGGACTAGTAAGGTTGCTCCCTCCTCAGGGGAAAGTGATCAAACAGCAGGCCAATCATGTCAGAGACAGTCCCTGTCCCCATTACTATGGAACCCACTTGGACACTGAACCGCCATGGGCTACATCTGTGCAGGGGTTCTAGATTATCTCCATGAATGGCCCTTGGTTGAAGTATCAGTCTCAGAAAAGAACCCTGTGCCCAGAATTTTTGGTTCTGTTGCTCTCCTTGTGGAGCTCTTGTCCCCTCCATGTCTTATTCACTTCTTTCATAAGATTCCCTGCACTCTGCCCAAAGTTTGGCTAGAAATCTCAGCATCAGCTTTGATACCCTGCTGGGCAGAGCTATAGGCCCTGTGGTAGGCTCCTGTCCTGTTCCCTGTTTTCTCCCTCCTCCAATGTCCATCCTCTTTGCCTTTCTGAATGAGGATTGTGCATCTGAGCCAGAGTTCTCCCTCTTGATTAGTTTCTTTAGGTGTATAGATTTTAGTATGTTTATCCTATATTATATGTCTAATATCCACTTATAAGTGAGTTTATACCATGTGTGTCTTTCTGCATCTGGGCTACCTCACTCAGGATGATATTTTCCAGTTCCCACCATTTGCCTGCAAATTTCATGATTTCCTTGTTTGTAATTTCTGAGTAATATGCCATTGTGTAAATGTACCACAATTTCTGTACACATTCCTCAACTGAGGGGCTTCTGGGTTGTTTCCAACTTCTGGCTAATACAAATAAAGCTGCTACAAACATGGTTGAGCAAATGTCCTTGTTGTATACTTGAGCATATTTTGGATCTATGCCGAGGAGTGGTATAGCTGGATCTTGAGGTAGCACTATTCTAATTGTCTGAGAAAGCACCAGATTGATTTCCAAAGTTGTCATACAAGTTTACATTCCCACCAGCAATGGAGGAGGGTTCCTCTTTCTCCACATCCTCACCAGCATGTGCTGTCACTTGAGTTTTTAAATTATTTTTATTAATTTTACAGTTTATTTTTATAATTATTTTTATTATTTTACAGTTTATTCAATTTGTATCTCCTATCAGTGGACTTGGAAAGGGACAGAGAGGAGATGAGGGAGAGAGGGTGGGATTGGGAGGGAATGAAGGAGGAGGCTACAGCTGGGATACAAAGTATCTAACCTGTGATTAATATTTAAAAAATAAATATTAATATAAAAAGAGAATTCCCTGTTTAGCTCTGTACCCCATTTTTCAATTGGATTACTTGATTTGTTGCTGTTTAACTTCTTGAGTTCTTTATATATTCTGGATATTAGCCCTCTGTCTCTATAGGGTTGATGAAGAGCCTTTCCCAATCTTGAGGCTGTCATTTTGTTCTGACGACAGTGTCCTTCCTTTGCTTTACAGAAGCTTTTCAGTTTCATGAGGTCCCATTTATTGATTGTTGATCTTACAGCCTGTGCTGTTGGTGTTCTGTTCAGGAAGTTGTCTCCTGTGCCAGTGAGTTCAAGGCTCTTCCCCACTTTTTCTTCTAAGCGGTTTAGTGTGTCTGGTTTTATAGTGAGGTCTTTGATCCACTTAGACTTTAGTTTTGTGCAGGATGATAAGTATGGATCCATTTGCATTTTTCTACATGTAGATATCCAGTTAGACCAGCACCATTTGTTGAAGATGCTATCATTTTTGATTATGTGGTTTTGGCATCTTTGTCAAAGATCAGGTGTCCATAAGTATGTGGGTTTATTTCAGAGTCTTCTATTGGATTCCATTGATCCACCACTCGGTTTTTATGCCAGTACCTTGCAGTTTTTAGTATTGTTGCTCTATAGCACAGCTTGAGATCAAGGATTGTGATAGCCCCAGAAGATCTTTTATTGTAGAAGATTATTTTAGCAATTCTGGGTTTCTTATTATTCCATATGAAGTTGAGAATTTTTCTTTCCAGGTCTGTAAAGAATTGTGTTGGTAATCTGATGGGAATTGCATTGAATCTGTAAATTGCTTTTGGTAACATGGCCATTTTTACTATGTCAATCCTGCCAAGCCATGAGCATGGGAGATCCTTCCATCTTCTGATATCCTCTTTTAATTCTTTCTTCAGAGTCTAGAAATTTATGTTTATATTTACAGAGTTTTCTATATGTTGAGTCTCCAGCTGCTCCTGTGCCTGCAATTTTTCTTTAGTTAAAAGCCATTGATCTGCCCACACAGGCTTCTTTTAAGGTTAGGAACATTGGTATAATTTTAGCAATGGCCCAATTATAAATTTGGAAACTCTGTACCCCATCTTTTAATTGGATTACATGATTTGTTGATTTTTATTTCTTGAGTTCTTTATATATTCTGGATATTAGCCCTCTGTCAGATATAAGGTTGGTAAAGATCTTTTCCCAGTCTGTAAGCTGTCATTTTGTTCTGATGTCAGTGTCCTTTGCTTTACAGAAGCTTTTCAGTTTCATGAGGTCCATTTATTTATTGTTGCTCTTAGAGCCTGTGCTGTTGGTGTTCTGTTCAGGAAGCTGTCCTATACTAATGAGTTCCAGCCTCTTCACCACTTTTTCTTTTAACAGATTTAGTGTGTCTGATTAAACAGAGAATTCTCAATAGAGGAATATCAAATGTCAGAGAAACACTTAAAGAAATGTTCAACGTTCTGAGTCATCAGGGAAATGCAAATCAAAACGACCCTGAGATTTCACCTTACACCCATCAGAATGGCTAAGATAAAAAACTCAAGTGACAACACATGCTGGAGAGGATGTGGAGAAAGGGGAACCCTCCTCCATTGCTGGTGGGAATGTAAACTTATACAACTACGTTAGAAATCAATGTGGTGCTTTCTCAGACAATTAGGAATAGTGCTACCTAAAGAAGCAGCTATACCACTCGTAGGCATATATCCATAATATACTCAGGTATACTTTTGCTCAACCATGTTCACAGCAGCTTTATTTGTAATAGCCAGAATCTGGACACAACTCAGATGTCCCCCAACTGAGGAATGGATACAGAAATTGTGGCGCATTTACACAGTGGAATACTACTCAACTATTAAAAACAAGGAAATCATGAAATTTGCAGGCAAATGGTGGGAACTAGAAAAGATCATCCTGAGTGAGGTATCCCAGAAGCAGAAAGACACACACATGGTACGTATTCACTTATAGGTAGATATTAGACGTATAATATAGGATAAACATACTAAAATCTGTACACCTAAAGAAGCTAAGCAAGAAGGAGGACCCCAATTGGGTAAGATGCTCAATCCTCATTCAAAAGGCAAACGGGATAGACATCTGAAGAGGGAGAAAACAGGGAATAGGACAGGAGCCTACCACAGAGGACCTCTGAAAGATTCTACCCAGCTGGGTATCAAAGCAGATGCTGAGATCATGGCCAAACCTTAGGCATAATGCAGCGAATTTTATGAAAAAAAGGGAGAGATAGAAAGATCTGGAGGGGACAGGAGCTCCACAAGGAGAACAAAAGAACCAAGAAATCTGGGCCCAGGAGTCTTTTCTGAGACTGATACTCCAACCAAGGACCATTCATGGTGATAACCTAGAACCTCTGCACAGATGTAGCCCATGGCAGTTCAGTGTCCCAGTGGGTGCCCTAGTAAGGGGAACAGGGGCTGTCTCTGATATGAACTCACCTCTTGAGGGGAGAGCAGCCTTATCAGGCCACAGAGGAAGACAATGCAGTTAGTCTTGATGATACCTGATAGGCTAAAGTCAGATGGAAGGGAGGAAGACCTCCCCTATTAGTGGACTGAGAAATGGGCATAGGGGGAGATGAAGGAGGGAGTGTAGAATTGGGAGGGGACTAGGGAGGGGCTGAATACAAAGTGAATAAATTGTAATAAATAAAAATAAATTAATTAATTTTAAAAAATTGGAGACTCAGTCCCTGTTGTGTCATTTTTGGACAATCTGGACAGTCTGTAGTTGTTATGGATGACATTTTTCAATACCTTCCCCAGAAGCATCTTCCATTTCACCCCTTATTTTAGGGATTGTCTCTGGTTTTGAGGGAATATTAATCTGAGTTCCCCACTGTTGCAGTAAATCTTGTCCCCATATTTTTATGGCTGTATCAGCCATAAAGCTTTAACTTTCCTATTTGATCTTCTGGTCCCACGCATTTAAGCAGTCACACATTTTGTTTTATCCAAGATAACTATTCAATTCCTAGAAACTGGGTATAAACCTTTTGAAGTGGCCATCCTGAATTCCAAGATTTTTGTGAAATAATTGTTATATCCATTTCTGTATTCACCAAACCTATTTCAATGTCATTCACTTGTGACTTTAATTTTGGCCTCTGATCATTAACAACTGTTTGCCAAAATATATATTTTCCAGTATTTCCAAACCCTCCTGATCTTTCTACTAGAGCAGCTTTGCCGCTGATATAGAAAAACAGTAACAGCTGAGCAATCCTAGCATGTGTGTTAGATTGCATATCTCTTTTGCATAAACTATTATGTAATTTCCCCTTTGAAATCTTCATCTATAATTCCTGGGTGCGCAATGAATCCTTGAGAAGTCAAACTGCTTCTTCTCAAGACCATTCTTACTGTCCCTGAGGGCAGTAGATATTTTATAATATTAAAATTGGGGGGATAGTCTAAGAATGTTTATCCATGGCTGATTTAATGCAGCACTGCCTGCAATGGCATGCATTAAATCTATAATACTTAGTTGAGATTTTTCTTCCTGCTTGTTATTTCCTGGATGACAAAGGGGAACTGGATTATACTTTTTGTTGCAGGGCCTTGAGCTAGGCCCCCCATTTTATTTCCCAATGGGAAGAAATTGCCTTGGATATCTCTCTTGGACCTAAACTCACTGGTCCAGTGGCAACCCTTGCCACATTGCCTGCACATCCCTCCTTTATATATTTCTGGTTTATAGTTAGAAAAATCATTGCCCTCTTTAGATGCCCTGTTCACAATTTTGTTTCAAATGACCACAATTGAAGCACAAGGACTTTTGATATTAGAGAACTCTAGATATAGCTTGCCCTATTATACTAATATGGTATATGTTAAAAAAAATATCTTTTGTATGTTTTAGCCATTCATCCATGGGTGCCCCCATGACTTCAGTGCACTTACTTTTTTAAATTCTGTGTTAACATTTTTTAATGCTAGGGTCTCTATCAGTACCTGCCTTGCATCAGGGTCCAATAAGTCCTATTAACTGCTGAGAACAATCTTTGTTTAAAAAAAATCAGTGAAGGCTTCCCTAAGCCTTGTATAATTTTTGTAAATGAGGTGGACTTTTTCCTGGCTCCTCGACTTTGTTCCAAGCTCTTAATGTTGCTAAACATCATTGTTCTATGATTGTGTCTTCAAATAGGCAAGAACCTGTTCCTGTATATCAGCGTAATGTCCTTCACCTATCAACCGGTTCCTCACTATATTAATTCTCCTGACTCTCTTGTGCTGTTCCAAATTCCTGGATTCATCTCTCCACAGTGTTATTCCATAGACTCTTGGTTTCTTAACATTTCTTCTTCAGGATCTTCCTGACTCTCTTCACCTTTCTTATCTTGCTTTCTGTTTATTTCCAGGCAGAAGCTGTAAACCTGTGTGGTTTGGGACCATGGACATACACCGATTCTGATGGTATCATCTTTCTACAAAAATAAACTGACTTTCTCTGCACAATATGAAGGTCTATCTGTCTTGCACTAATCAATTACTCTCCTAGCATGTTGCTATCTGTCTCTTGTTAGCCTAAATCTTGTGTCTTGCACTGAGTGGGTTTTGATTTTTAAAAAATGCATTTTCAGTGACGGTAGTAAGTTACAGAGATCATTTCTGTCAACATGATTAGCAAGCCTGAGAGGATCAGGCATCGGGATCACTGTGTTTGGTCAAGCATCATCCTACACTGCCCTGCAAGCAAGTTTTCCATTTCTGTGGCCATAAATGAAAATTATCAAGGATGATAACAAATGTTGACCTCTCCTATGGCCAACATACCAAACAGTCTCATTGCTACCCCTGTACAACATACCATTCACTGCCTAAGCACTCCAAGTCAGTATCCTCCCCCATTCAACCCATAGTATTGCTTCTGACACGCTCCATATTCTGAAAGAAAAGCCCTGGTTATCATAGGCTTCACTGAAGTAAATGCACCATTTACTTCATTACATGCTCTCCATTCCTTACATGAATTCCAGCACAACTTCCCATCAACACTTAGAACATGCAAGTTTGTGTACTAACAAAACCACACATCCATTTACAATTAGTGGCTCTTCCTTGTGTCTCTGCGCATATTTCTGTGTTTTCTTCCCCAGTAAAGCAATCATGGCTTTGTAACACATCAGGGCACAAAGCGTTTTAGTGATGCCTACTGGTCACTGATCTAAACGTGGCCCGTATGCTCCAGTACGGTGGGTGCTTGCTCTAGAGGACATACGAAAATGCATCAGAAGGTTCAGGCTACTAAAGACCCTGCCTTTTATGGCTGACCAAGTAAACAAAGAAAGGCAAAAGTACTTCCTACAATCACCAGCACCACAGCAATATACACAGCATAAATGTTTAAATAAAACTGATGTCCCAACCACATTACATCTAATGGGAAAGAAGATGAGATAAAATGTTTAGTGAAGAACTGCAGATCTTAAACCACTGTGTGCAACACAGGAGGCAAAACTCAAGAAAACAATTGAAAAATAGAATTGGAAAAACTCCAGAATAAAAACCACATGAAATAGAAAACTCTGTAGAAACCTTTCCTTCTAAATACCTATTATATATTTGGAGTGTTTGTTGAATTTATATTTTTCCCTTGATACCCATATATAGGGCCAGTGTAGCTATTCCATAGGTCCTTGGATACCCAAGTATAGTCACAGTGAGGTTATCCCACAGGTCTCTGGATACCCATGTAGAGTCCCACTGAGACAATTCTATAGGTCCTTGGAAACTCATGTATACTCCCAGGGAAGTTATTCCACCAATCCCTAGATATCAACGTATAGTACCAGCAAGGCCATTTCATAGGTGATACCAAAGAAGAGTCCCAGCAAAGCTATCTTATAGGTCCATGGATACCTGTGTGAAGACATTCCATAGGTCCATGAAGACCTATATATACTCCAAAGAAAGACATTCCATAGGTCCCTGAATACCTATGTATAGTCCAAGTGAGGTCATTGCATGGGTTTCTGTATACTCATGTATAGTCCCTGTGATGACATTTAAAGGTTCCTGGATACACATGTAGAGTCCCAAAGAGGCTACTCCATATCTCCACGTATACCCATGTACAGTATCAGAAAAAAACAATTCCTAAGGTCCCTGTATACCCATGTATAGTCCTAGAAAGGACATTCCATAGGTACCTGGATACCAGTGTATAGTCCCAGAAAGGACTTTCCATAGTTTCCTGGATACCCATGTATATTCAGCTTGTTGAATTTCAATTCAGGTGAATGGATGGAACTAGAAAAGATCACCCTGAGTGAGGTAACCCAGACTCAGAAAAACTCACTTGGTACGTACTCAGTTATAAGTGGATATTAGCCATATAGTAACAGGTAACTATACTACAATTCACAGACCCAAAGAAGGTAAGTAACAAGGAGGACCCAAGAAAGGATTTTGAATCTCACTTAGAAGTAGAAACAGAATAGACCGTGGAAATATCTGAAGAAAGGGAATAGGATAGGAGAGAGAGTGCTAAGGAAATGAGTATGGGGATCCGATGTGGGGAGAACAGTGATGGGAAGACAGAGGGCTTACAGAGAGAAGAGAAACCATGTGCATGGCATCTCTAAGACAAGTTGGAGACCTACAACAGGGTAGGTTCCTAGGAGGTTACAGGGATGACTCTAGTTGAGATCCCTAGCAGATGGGGTGATGGAGACTGAAGAGGCCACCCTCTAACCAGACAGAACTCCTAGTGGAGGGAGGGGAACTCCAACCCACCCACAAAAACTTTGACCCAAAATTTACCCTGCCTACAAGATGTGCAATGATAAAGATAGAGCAAAGATTGAAGGAATATCCAACCAATGCCTGGAACAACCTGAGACCCACACCAAAGAAGAAAGCCAACCCCTGACACTATTAATGACACTCTGCTATGCTCACAGATGGGAGCCTAGCATAACTGTCTCTGAGAGGCTCCACCCAGCCAGGGTTAAAACAGATGCTGAAACTCACAGCCAAACATTGGGCAGAATGCAGGGAGCCTTGTGAAAGAGTGGGAATAAGGATAGAAAAACCTGGAGGTGACAGGAGCTCCACAAGAAGACCAACAGAGTTAATTAACCTGGACCCAGGGTGGGGTGCTAGCAGAGACTAAAGCAAGAACCAAGGACTATGCATAGACTGGACATAGGGGCCCTACACATGTGTACTCGCTGGGCAGCTTAGTCTTCATGTAGGTTTCCTAGTAAGGGGAACAGAGGTTGTCTTTGACAAGGACTCAGTTTCATGCTTTTTGATCACTTCACCCTGAGCTGGCTGCCATGTCAGGCCAACACAAAAGAGAATGAGCTCAGTCCTGATGTGACTTGATCTGCTGAGGTGGGTTGGGGACGGTGCTTTCCTTTTCCAAACGGTAGGGACCAGGAGGAGATGAGAGAAGGGGCTATGATTAGGATGTAAATGAATAAATGAATAAATAAATAAATAAAATTTAAAAATAAGAAAAAAGACAAAAGAAACAGGAAAAAAAACATTGTAGTGGAAAGGTTTAGGTGGGGAGAGGTTTGGAAGTATAGGAAAGAATGTGGGATAGAACAGGAATAACTAATACAAGACTGTTTGAAAAGGCCATATGAAAACTTGGTAGTTGAGAAGCTTCCACATAAACATGCAAAATAAGAGTTTAAATGAAGCCCTTCTATATGGTGAATTAATGATTATCTAAGAAAAGTATACTGCCAGTTTCAAGACCCCTCCCTAACAGTCAAAGAATCTCATAGATGCCAAAAATAAAACACACTCTCCTTATTGTCCTCAGATACCCGCAAGAATTAGATGGTAAGACCTTGTAGCTCAACATGCCACACACTTGAATCACAGGGCATGAACAATAAAGCTAGTAACGTTCTGAGAAACGTGAGGGGCTACTGTCATTCATAGGGCCAGACGTGCTATATGAATCACTGAGTAAGAAAAGCCATCAACAGTTTTACCCAGCAATGAACCCTGAGAGCTACAACTGACCTGGCAAGACACACCATTGGTATCAGAGTTGTTTTAAATGTTATGGGAGTAGACAATAGCTTTCTGATTGAATGCCTGCTACTGCAAACCTGATCAAGAACCTGTGGCTGAAGAGGGCATAGACCCTAGAGGGGACCCTATTACTGTTTTTTTTTTTTTAATAGAAAGATCATCAAGCTGTCTTCTAATTACTTATCTCTCTATCCACATATTAGTGATATTTTCAACCTTTTGTACAGAAACTTCATTTTGTAACGTAATGCACCCAACTTAGACACTCACTGCTGGTCAGAGTGCAGGATAAGTAACAGAGAAGTGCCCTGCCCTAAATAAAATATTCATGTCCTGGGCTCCCCCCTTTGCTCATGGAACACTGTAAGTGGAGAGACTGCAAGAGCAAGAGTTTGGGGAGGAGTGTTGTAAAACCGTGTCCTCTGAGCACGTAAGAGACATTGCACACATGAACTCACAGTGGCTGCGGTTGCCTACACATGACCTACACAGGATGAAACCAGCCAAAATTCCAATGTGTATGGAGGAGGGGCTCTCGAAGCTGAGGGCTGTGACAATTGAAGAGATCCGGGGTAGGGACGATCAGTATTCTTCAACAAGTGGCCCCAAGTATTATGTCCACGTGCCATACACACCTGCACACAAGGACAGCACTGGTTGGACTCAGGAGTCCATGAAAGAAAAAAAAAAAAAAAAAGACATGAAGTTGGGTGGGATATAAAGGCATGTCTAAAAAAGAGTTAGAAGGATAACGGAGGTTGATATTATCAAAACACACTGTAGGCATGTAACAAATTCCCAAACAATGGATTTGTCAGAAACAAAATTTAGAACTAAACATAGTGAAAGGGCTCAACAGGTAACGGCATTTGCTGCGCATGCCTGGTGAGCTGAGTCTGATTCTTGTAACTCATGCAAAAAGCCAGAAGCAGAAATACAACCCAGAATATCCCACAGGGAGACAAGATGCAGAGATAGGATACTGCTACTGAAGGCTGTGTGCCAGACCATCTCGGGGATGCAGCAAGGCAGAAACAGTGAACCACCCTACCTCAACATGTGGACCTCATCAACTGGAGAGACTTGGAGGAGAGCACAGAAGGGAAGTTCAGATCAGCATGTTAATTAATTAATTAATTAATTAATAAAAATTAATTAACTAATTAATGAAGAATAATTAATTAATTAATGAAAAAGGGACTGACTCGTAATGTTTTCTTCTGATCTTTCTACACACACTGTGGCATGTGACCACCAATACTCTCTCACACACATATAAATCAAATCAACTTAAAAATAAAATACTTAGAAATAAACTTAGCCACAGAACAGACAGACATTCACAAAAAAAAAAAAAAAATCACTACACTAAAGAAAAAACTTGGGGCTGGAGAAATAGATGGTTCAGAGGTTAAGAGCATTGGCTATACATCCAAAGGTCCTGAGTTCAACTCCCAGCAACCACATGGCGGCTCATAACTATCTATAATGAGATCTGGTGCCCTCTTCTGGCCTGCAGGCACACATGCAGGCAGAATAAAAATAAAAATAAAGAACTTCACAGAGAAGCTAGCAAATGGAAAGGCCTCCTATGATTAGGTAATGACACAATCACTAATATGTAAATAACTGTTATCAGAGTGATCTTCAGATTCATCACAGAACTGGAAGAATCAGACCCGGAAGGGGAGGAGGAATCTTAAATTTCATATTGAATACAAAAGACCCCAAATAACCAAAGAATTCCTAAGCATTAAAGAAACAATGCTTGGTAGATCACAACATATGGCCTAAAAGTACGCTAGAGAGCCATAGTAACAACAACCAAACCAACCCAAACAAAAACAAACAAAAAAACAGCACAAAAAAAAACCCCACAAAAAACGCAGAATGGTGTTGGCACAGATACCAACACACAAACACCCAAAATAGAAGACCTAGAAGTATGGTTTGGGCTCCTTTCTCAAAACTCAAGTGTCCTTAGATGTGTGGGCTTATTTCTTGGTCTTTATTTGGTTCCATTCATCAACTTGTCCATTTCTTGCCAGGACCATTCATTGCTCTGTAGTATGGCTTGAGGTCAGGGATGGAGATACCGCCAGAAGTCCTTTTATTGTATAGGATTGTTTAGCTATTCTCCGGTTTTGTTTGTTTGTTTTTTGGTATGAAGTTTAGAATTTTTCTTTCAAGTTCTGTAAAGAATTGTGTAGGTATTTTTGGAAGTTGCATTGAATCTGTAGATTGTTTTTGTTAAGATGGCCATTTTTACTATGTTAATCCTAACGATCCACTAGCGTGGGAGATCTTTCCGTATTCTGATATCTTCATCAATTTCTTTCTCCAGAGACTTGAAATTCTTGTCATACAGGTCTTTAACTTGCTTGGTTAATGTTACACCAAGATACTTTATATTATTTGTAGCTATTTAAAGGGTGTAGTTTCCCTAATTTCATTCTCAAACCATTTGTCCTTTGTACAGGAAGGCTACTTATTTAAAATTAACTTTGTATCCCTTTTTTGAAGGTGTTTATCAGCTGTAGGGGTCCTCTGATGTAATTTTGGGGGAGGTGGATGGGATATAAAGGGTGGGACCAGGAGGAGATGAGGGAAGGGGCTATAATCAGGATGTAAAGTGAATAAATTAAAAAACATATAAATTTCAATTTAAAAAAGTCATCCTGAGTGAGGAAACCCAGACCCAGAAAGAAACACATGGTAGGTATATGTATTCACTAATGCATGGATTTTAGCCATACAGTACGGGATAAACATACTACAATTCACAGATCCAAAGAAGATAAGTAGCAAGAAAGACCTAAAAGAGGTTGCTTAAATCTCACTGGGAAGGGGAAATAGAAAAGACAGTGGAAGTCACTGAAGAGGCTGAACAAGGTAAGAGTGGGAACAGAGAGAAACGAGGGTAAAGATCAGATCTGGGGAGGAAGGGGAGGGAGTACGGAGGGTCTGCAGAAGGAAGAGATACTGTGGGTAGAGGCCTCTCTGAGACAAGATGGAGACCTAACACAGGATAGGCTTCTGGGAAGACATGGTGAGACTCCTAGTAGCCTGGGTCATGAAGACTGACGAGGACACCCACTAACTAAGCAGGGCTCCTAGTGGAGGGGTCGAAGCACCACCCACCTACAAAAGCTCCATCCAAAATTTACCCTACCTACGAGATGTGCAGAGATAAAGACAGAGCAGAGATTACGGGAATGTCCCACCAATGCCTGTCCCAACCTGAGACCCATCCCATGGGAGAAAAACTAACCCCTGGCACATTAACGCTATGCTCACAAACAGGAACCTAGCGTAGCTTTGAGAGACTCCACTCAACAATGGATCAAAACAGATGCTGAGATTCACAGCCAAACATCTGGCAAGGCATTAGGCAGTCTTGTGGAGAAGTAGGGGGAAAGATAGAAGGACCTGGAGATGACAGAAACACCACAAGAAGGCCAACACAGCCAACTAACCAGGGCCCAGGGAGGCACGTGGAGACTGAAGCACCAACCAAGGACCATGCATAAACTGGACCTACGCTTCCTACACAGATGTAGCCAATGGGCACCTCACGCTTCATGTGGGGCCCATAGTGAAAGGAGTGGTGGCTGTCTCTGACTTGTACTCTGTTGCCTGCTTTTTGATCATCCTCCGCCTGAAGGGAATGGTCTGCCTCGCCAGGCCACAAAGGAAGGGGACTCATTCAGTCCTGATGCAACTTGGTGAATGGAGGGGAGACTCCCCTTTTCTGAGGAATAAGAGAGGGAGAAGGGGGGAAGAGGAAAGAAGTGTGGGGCAGTGAGGAGGGAGAGGAGGAAGTAAATCAGGAAGTAATCAGGAAGTAAAGTAATTAATTTATTTATTTAAAAATACAAAAATAAAAAAACCCAGAAGTAAACGCACACAGCTGCTGCCTCCCAATTTGCAAAGACTGCCTCAAAAATATATACATTCTTCAACAGTGTTTGGAAACTGGATATCCGCATACAAAAAAAAATTAAAAACTAAAATATAACTGGCTAGGTTCAACCCCAGCACTCAGAAAGCAAAGGCAGGTGTTGTCTGAGTTAGGGGCCAGCGTGGTCTAGATAGTGTGTACCAAAACAGCCAAAGCTACACAGTGTTACTCTGTCTTAAAAATAAATAACCTAGATAGTATAGCTAACCCAGCAGAAAACCAATTCAACATGGATTAAGTGACCTAATATGAGACCTGAAAGGTTGAAATGCCTCTTTCAAAAAGAGAAAACATGCCTAGCAGTGCTATAGCTGGGTCTTGAGGAAGCACTATTCCTAATTGTCTGAGAAAGCGCGGGATTGACTTCCAAAGTGGTTGTACCAGTTTACATTCCCACCAGCAGTGGAGGAGGGTTCCCCTTTCTCCACAGCCTCTCCAGCATGTGTTGTCGCTTGAGTTTTTGATCTTGGCCATTCTGATGGGGTTGGGAGGAAATTAGAGAGAGGGTATAGCTGAGATACAGGGTTAATAAAATGTAGCTAATAATAAAAATAAAATTTAAAAAGAGGGAAAACATTTTATGATACAAAATAAGTAATGACTTTCTAAAAGTACTCTATTGAGACAGGAAATAATCCCAAAAACTGACAAGCAGAACTGAGTAAAACTGAAATACTTTTCAATCTGAAACAATTACTGCAGTAAAGATACAATTTTTAAAGTGAGAGAAAAATTTTTGTTAATTATAGATTCCACAGGTTTACATCTAGAATATATAGGGTTGCTGAAAAAGACACCAACAAATCCACTCAATAAATGAGCTAATGAACCTAAGACGTTACTGCAAAAAAATGATATACAAATATTCAATGAGTATTTGGTATCAGGTTCATTATCTTATACAACCAGAGAAATGAAAATTAAAATTGCTTTGAGATTCCTTCTCGATTAAGCCAGAAAGGCCATCAACAAGAAAACAAATGTAAACAAATACTAGTGAGGATGTAGGTAGAAAGAAATCCTTATACACTGATGATGAGACTGTGAATACATGAAAATTGGTGTGCAGAGATAAAAAGAAAAAAGACCTACCATATGGCCCAATCATGCCGCTTATGAGTATATGAATAAAATAGTCTAAGCCAGCATACAAAAGGAATACTTGTGAGACTGAATGCAGCAATAATGAAGTCATGGGAATGAGCCTGAGTACCCATCAGCAAATGGTTGGATAACGAAAATGTGGTCTGTATACACAAAGATAGTTTATTCAGACATGAAATAAATTGAAACATGCCCTTTGCTTAAAAATAGTGCATTTTGTTAGAGGGAACAAAACATGCTAAACAGACAAAAGCTTTGTGATTTCTTCGCTTTGTAGACCCGAGATCATATACAGGTATATACCACAAGCCAGTATTATCGGGGAGAAGGAAACAATCAGGACAGGATAGACAGGGAAGATAGCCAGAACATTTGATAGACTGAAAAGTTTTTTTTTTATTCATGATACCTGTTGTGAGGTACAATGAATATATGTCAATTAAAAACTAATAGTAAATGTCCAACAAATATGATGGAAATTTTCTGTAGCACCTGCTAAATAGCAGGCACTCTTATGAGTCTCCTTTAATGTTTGCAAGCTTGTATCCATTCATGTAGGAAAGAATAAAATTTACCCCACCATCCAGGGCACTTGGGAGAATAAAAGGAGACCCAAAATGAATGGCATTCCCAGGAAAAACATGAACGTAAACTTTCTTGAGTAAAACTGGGAACAATACAACAGGGGCCTCTTGGGTGGATTTATCATTGCACCAAAGCTACCAGAAATGGGCCAAGAAGAGTTTTAGATAAACATCTAAAACTCATGACACAAATGGTAATTGGCAGAACAAAGAAGGGTGAGAAAACAGGTCCTTGGATTCAGAGTGTGCACTCAACTTTCTTCCTGCTTGACTTCACCTTCAGGGATGTTGACATTATGGCTCAGATAGATCCTGTGTCCTTGGCTCCACTGCTGTGCCTTGTGACCTTTTGGAGAAGCCCCACAGTTTTCTACATGACGTTTTTCCATACAGAATCCCCTCTTCCCGCCCTGCTGTCGTCATTCTGAGCAGAAACATCTTATTCCTTCTCTTAGCCACATCGAGGATAGGCCATGTCAGCATCTTCTCTTGTCTCTGCATTTCCAGTGATTTCTCCTTCATGTGAATCCATAGCTCCTTCTGGAGACCTGTACTCAGTATATCCAGGACCTGATAACTTCAGGATGTGGCCCATACAGTCCTTGTCTTTACATTACAGCCAAAGAATAGATGCTTTGCAAATAAGTGCATGATTGATCCTGACTGCACAAACTAACTTTAACAGAGGATCCAGTGAACAATTGACAAGGTTGGTCACCATCTTCATTTGGAAGCAGAAGGTAGGAAAAAACAAACAAACAAACAAAAAAAAAAACCAACCTTTAGGAGGGGCAGATATCAATCCCAACTCTAAAAATAAATGTCTCTCTGTAAGTTCCTGGATTGTGACACTACCAGATTTACTTACCAGGATGAAAATTGAGGGTCTAGTGGTCATGTATGCATGGAAAAGAAAGGTCATTGAGCCCCCACCATCCAGGGTTCAGGTAACTCAATGTCCATCTTTTCCAGAAGGAAGAGTCAACCTCTTAGCTAACCAGACACTCTATGTGCTGGGAGAAAGCTGGACTTGGAATCAGAGGGTAGAGTCAACTAGATCCACCATTCTCATTCTCCTTGGTCTCCTCCTTCAAATCCTGAAGGGTGCACAATGTTGCAGTATCTGATAAGTGTGGTCAAATAAATAATCATCAGTTCTCTACATCCACATCCTCATTCTGTTAGTAACTTCTGATTCCTCAAAGCCAGCATATTCCTCCTGCTGATAATAGAATGTCTCATACAATACAGCCCAATCACAGTTTACCCATGCTCCACTCCTTTCAGCTCCCTTCTACCTCCCGTCTCCCCCAGTTCTAATCTTCCTCCATTTCCACTCCCTCCCTTAATCCCCAAACCTGATCAATCCACTCCTATCCCCATCCATCCCAAGTCCACCCACAGAATCTATTCTATTTTCCCTTCCAAGGGAGGTCCATGCATCCACACCTCAAGAGCCCTCCTCTTTACCCAACATCTCTAGGACTGCAGATTGTAGCTTGATTATAATTTATATAACAGCTAATGTCTGCTTATAAGTGAAAGCATACCGTATTTGTGGTCTTGGTTCTGGGTTACCTCACTTGGGATGGTTTGTTTTCTAGTTCCATCCATTTCTCTGAAAATTTCACTTTTTTAAACAGCTGAGTAATATTAAAATGTCACTTTTTAATATTGTATCACCTTGTATCCCAGCTGTAGCACTCTCCCCCTCCCCCTCGCAATGTCACCCTCCTTCCCTCCTCTTCTCCTCTGCCACTCCCCAAGTCCAGTGATAGGGGAGGTCCTCCTCCCCTTCCATCTGACCACAGTCTACAATGTCACTTTTTTAAACAGCTGACTAATATTCCACTGTGTAAATGCACCACATTTACTTATCCATTCTTTAGTTGACATCTAGGTTATTTACAGTTTTTGGCAATTATGATGAACATAGTTGAGCAAGTGAGCAAGGCAGAGCTTGGGTCTATGCTCAAGAGTGGTATAATTGAGTCTTGAAGTAGACTGATTTCCAGCTTTGTGAGGAAATGCCATTGATTTCATACAAGTTTGCACTCCCACTGGCGGTGAAGGAGTGTTCTCCTCCCTCCACATCCTAACCAGCATGAGCTGTCACTTGTGTTATTCATCTTAACCATTCTGGCAGGTGTAAGATGGAACCTCAAAGCAATTTTGATTTTCATTTCCCTGATGGCTAAGGGTGGTAATCATTTCTTTAAGTGTATTTCAGTCATTTGAAATTCCTCTACTGAGAATTCTGTTTAGATGTTTAACCCATTCTTTAATTGGACTATTTGGGTTTTGGATATAAAATTTCTTGTGTTTTTATGTATCTTGGATAATAGACCTCTTTTGACTGTGGAGTTGGTAAAATCTTTTACCATTCTGTAGGCTGCCATTTTGTCTTTTTGACAGTTGTCCTGTGCCTCACAGAAGCTTTTCAGTCTCATGACTTTCCATTTATTATTGATCTTAGTGTCCAAGCTATCAGTATTCTGTCCAGGAAGGTCTCTCCTGTGCCAGTTCATTCAGGTCTATTCCCCACTTTCTCTTCTATCAGGTTCAGTGTGTATAATTTCATTTTGAGGTCTTTGATCCACTTGGACTTGTGCAGGGTGATAAATGCAGGTCTATTTGCATTCTTCTACATACAGACATCCAGTATGACCAGCACCATTTGTTGAAGATGCTTTCTTTTTTCCAGTGTGTATTTCTGGCTTCTTTATCAAAGCCCATGTGTCCATGGGTGTGTGAATTTATGTCTGGGTCTTCACTTTGATTCTATTGGTCCACGTGTCTGTTTTTGGGCAAACATCATGCAGTTTCTATTTCTATAGCTCTGTAGTAGAGCTTGACATCAAGGATGGAGATACCTTACTGATTACTTTACTGGTTGTTTTAGCTATCCTGGGTATTTTGGTTTTCCATACAAAGTTGAGTATTGTAAAGAATACAAGGTCTGTAAAGAATTGTGTTGGAATTTTGATGAGGATTGAATTGAATCTGTACATTGCTTTTCGTAGAATGGCCACTTTTACTATGTTAATACTAGGGACCCCTGCCAATCTTTTATGGTTTTTCTACCCTATGGTACAGTTGGTATAACAGCTCCCTTTTCATTTCATAGTTTCTTTCAGATTTTTTCAATTTTTTTCTACATATGTCTAGATGTGTGTTTCTGTAGTTTGTTCAAAGCTGTGTCTTTGTTTCCTTGGTGTTTTCTATGCTTTATGCTCTATAATTTTTGCTTTCTCTTATCCAATGTTTCTTTCCTTAACTAATTTGGAGTGTATTTTGCTTTTTGTTTCCAGTGTGTTGAGGTTGTTTCTTTCAGATCTTCCTGATCTTTTGATATAGTTCTATGCTGGGGTTTGGATAAGTGTTGGCAGTGTCCAACTGCAAAGCTCTCTTTTCCAGGGCTGGTATTTCAATGTTCTATGCCCTGGAGAATGTCACTCTGTGCCTGTTGAGGGGAGAAGTCAAGTGCAATAATCAAAAGCTCAAAAGTAAACTGACACATCACAAACGGCTTCCGGGAGGAGGTGGAAGGTCGCTTGAAGGAACAGTGAGGTTCTTGTGAGGCTGGGCTTCTTCCTGGGCTCTGGCCAAATAGGATGAAGGGAGTTGAAGGGATCAAGCCCTCCATGATGCAGAAGGGGGAGGCTTAAATTGGGCCTTGTGAGATGCCACATGCTTGAGGGGCAGGAACAGTTAGTCTCTCTGGGTACAAAATGAACATGGGTACTCTGGGCCCTATTGCCTTCTCTGGCGGAGTCCAACTCACTCATGATTCATTATCTTTAAATCTCATTGCAAATAGCACAGCATGAGACTGTCCTCTCTTTCTTCAGAGTCCATGTGGCCTTTTGCTGCTTTTAGGGCAAGTATCACTCTCATTAGTCCTGCCACAGCTCCCTAGTGAGCTCACTTCTCTAAACAGTATGGAAGTCTATTTGTGGTAGGTTTGGGGTCAGGACCACACCATTGTTCTAAACTTTCTCCTGATCTTCTTGAATTTGTCCACTTAGAAGCCCAAAATTCTGGAAACCCAGGAAACAAATTTCCTCACGCTTAGGAACCTTGATAAGAAGAAAAAAAAAATCTGTAACATGAGGAAGAAAACATTTAAGAAGGATGTCATTACAAGTAAATCTCAGAGACTTTTGTAGTTTTATTGAAGGATTTTTTATTGGTTTTGCTTTGCTTTTTGCATCTGGGAAGGTAGACTGAGGGCTCCCAGTTCTTCAGAGTCACTGTTTGTTTGTTTGTTTGTTTGTTTGTTTGTTTGTTTGAATGGATGAGTAATAAACCTTCAATTAGTTCAAATAGAATCTGAAAATAACTGTTGTCTAATCTGTTTTAGTGGGAAAATACTACCAGGAATGGTTTTTGAAATAATGTAACTGTTACGTTGATATTTCTCTTTTCCCAAAATGACCTCTAGTTTTCTCATCAGCACTACATCTGTGTGTAAATAGAACCCTCCTACATATCCCTTGTCTTCAAAATGAGCTGAGTTTTACCAGCACTCTCTTTCTTTTGCATCTCCTCTTGTCTAGACAGGTTTTTTGCTCATCCTATGATGATCTCCAGACCTCCCTAATCCTGCTTCCTGACATTTTGATGGTATACATTTTCAGATCGTGTTTGGGCAGCTCATGAGTATAAATGATCATCAGATCCTTGGGAAAGCTGGGCCTGGTTGCCAAGCTACATGTGAGGTTAAAAGCAGGAGGAGCTTGAATTTGAGAGTGAAATGAGCAACACAAAAATTTGTCTTTTTAAAAAGACATTGAAGACGCTGAGTGCAGTGGGGCATGCCTGTAGTCCCAGCGCTCAGGGAGGCAGAGTCAGAGGCAGGCAGATCTCTGTGAGTTTGAGGCCAGCCTGGTCTACAAAGTGATTCCAGGACAGAGAAATCCTGCCCCACAATACAAAAACAAAACAAAACAAAAGGTCATTGAGGATGTTCCGGCTTATTTGCTTCTGTTGTGATAGAACACTAACCAAAAGCAACTTGGAGGAGAAAAGGGCTCAGGTTAGCTTACAGATTACAGTCCAGCACTGAGGGAAGTTAGGACGAGAGCTCAAGGCAGGAGCCTGGAGGTGGGAATTAAAGCAGGGACCACAGAAGAATGCTGCTTACCAGTTTGCTGACTCATCCATAGTCAGCTAGGTTCTTAGGCAATCTAGGACCACTCGGTCAGTGCTGGCACTGCCCACACTGCTCTGGCCCTCTCCTACGTTAAATGCCATCATGAAAATGCCCTACAGACAGACCAATGTGATGGCAATTACTCAATTAAATTTCTCCCTTTCAATGTGACTTAATTTGTATCAAGTGGACAGCTGAAGCCTAATTGTGCCATTCCATCTCACTGCCAACTTTGACACACATCACTTTAAAACATAACCTTTTCTTTATTGCTTTTCCCCCAAAATATTGCATTACTATCATAATATAAAATGAAGTACAACGCCAGGAGTCCTCCAGTCTTTAAAATATGTCAATGATTTCAGAATCCAGGTTCTTTAAAAATCAAAGGGTACCTCAAGTGGGCTCCTGTAAGCCCAAAAATAAATTGCATATTTTCTTTTTTATTGTGGTACATTTACAAAATGGAATACTACTCAGTAATTACAAAAAAGTAAATCATCAAATGTGCAGGCAAATGGTGAGAACTAGAAAAGATCATCCTGAGTGAGGAATCCCAGAAGCTAAGCAAGAAGAAGGACCCTGGGTAAGATGATCAATCCTCACTCACAAGGCAAATGGGATGGACATTGGAAGAGGGAGAAAACAGGCAACAGGACAGGAGCTTACCACAGAGGGCCTCTGAAAAACTCTACTCTCCAGGATATCAAAGCAGATGCTGAGGCTCACAGCCAAACTTTGGGCAGAGTGCAGGGAATATTATAAAAAGGGGAGGAGATAGAAAGACATGTAGGGGACAGGAGCTCCACAAGGAGAGCTGGGCACAGGGTCTTTTCTGAGACTGTTACTCCAACCAAGGACCATGCATGGAGATAACCTAGAACCCCTGCATAGATGAGCCCATGGCAGCTCAGTGTCCAACTGGGTTCTCTAGTAAGGGGAACAGGGACTGTCTCTGACATGAACTCAGTGGCTGGCTCTTTGATCACCTCCCCGTGAGGGGTGATCAGCCTTACCAGTCCACAGTGTAGACAGTTCTGATGAGACCTGATAAGCTAGGGTCAGATGGAAGGGGAAGAAGACCTCCTCTATCAGTGGACTTAGAGAGGAACATGGGAAGAGATCAGAGAGGGAGGGTGGGGTTGGGAGGGAATGAGGCAGGGAGCTACAGCTAGGATACAAAATGAATAAGCTGTAATTAAAATAAAAATATTTTAAAAGAAAAATCTTGGGTAATTGAGCTTCTTTCAGATATATGCGCAGAAATGGTATATCTGGGTCTTGAGATAGCATTATTCCCATTTTCCTAAGAAAGCAACCGGTTGATTTCCAAAGTGGTTATACAAGTTTACATTCCCACCAGCAATGGAGGAGTGTGCCCTTTCTCCACATCCTCTCCAGCATGTGTTGTCACTTGAGTTTTTGATGGGTGTGAGATGGAATCTGAGTCATTTTGATTTACATTTCCCTGATGACTAAGGACATTGAGCATTTCTTTAAGTGCTTCTCTGCCATTCGATATTTCTCTGTTGAGAATTCTCTGTTTAGCTCCATTTTTTTAATTGGGTTATTTGGTTTGTTGGTGTTTAATTTCTTGTTCTTTATATATTCTGGATATTAGCCCTCTGTCAGATGTAGGGTTGGTGCCGATGTTTTCTTAATCTGTAGGCTCTCAGTCAGTCAGCTTAGCCTCCATCTGGGTTCCCTAGTAAGGGCAGAAGAGGCAGCCTCTGACATGAACTCGGTTTGCCAGCTCCTTGATTGCTTCTCTCTGGTGGGGCAAATTAACCAGCCCACAGAGCAAGAGGATCCAGGGAGTCCTGGTGGGACGTGAGATAGGCTTGTGTCAGACAGTAAGGGAGGACTTCCCCTATCAGTGGACTAGGGAAGAAGAAAGGGGAGGAAGAGGGAGGGAGGGTGTGACCAGGAGGAGATGAGGGAGGGAGCTACACTGGGAAACAAAATTTATAAATTGTAAATAATGATAAGAAAAATAAGGAGAAAGAGGAAGAGAAGGAAGAGGAGACGTAAAAGAAGGAGAAAAAGAAGAAACAATTGTAAAAAGAAAATTGGGTGAAGCTGTAGCAGGCTGTGACTTCTTGGGGGTATAGTGGTGGCTCAGCCATTAAGACCTCTTGCCACTTTTCTGGAGGATCCAGCACTTGATTCCCAGCACCCACATGGCAGCTCACAACTGTCTGTGACTCCAGAAGATCTGATGCCCTCCCACACGTTTTCTTTATAAATAACACTCTTGTTAGTTTATTTTACCAAATGTATTTAGATCATGTTCATACCCCATCTATCTTCTTCAGATCCACTTCGACCTATATACCCACCTAACTTCTTATCCTCATTTTTTTTAACAAAGTCCAATTTGTACTGCCCATGTATTTTCTTGGGTGTGGCTGTCCCTGTAGCACAGTATCTCCCAGAAGCCACACCCTGAAAGAAAACTGATTCTTCCTGTCCCAACAGTCACAATTGCCCACCGTTCCTTAGGGAGGGGCAAAACTTTGTGCCTGTCTCCACGTTCCATGCTGAGATTTTGCCGGCTTGAGCTTGCACCAGTCCTGTAGCTGTTGTGACAAACCCTGTAAGTTAATATGCACAACTGTCCTGCTGTGTGCAAAAGACACTGTTCCTTAGTAGTCGCCCACTGCCTACGGAACTTACAGTCTTCCCTCCTGCTCTTTCTAGATGGTCCTTGAGCCTTGGGAAGAGGAGTATAATATACAGATGTCCCATTTAAGGTTGATCAATCTCTTATTCTCTACACAGTGACTAGCTATGGGCATTTGTATTGATCACCCTCTACTACAGGAAGCAGCTTCTCTGCTCAGTATTGAAAGATGCACTAATTTATAGGTATGGTAATATCATTAAGAGTTGGTTTAACACTGCCACAGGCATAGATGGATGGATGGATGGATGGATGGATGGATAGATAGATAGATAGATAGATAGATAGATAGATAGATAGATAGATATGAATGAATGATGTGGCCAACATTCCTGGAAAAAAAAAAGATAGGCCTAGATTCTCAACCAGTCGGCAGAGGAAAGCAGCATCAGCACTGTGGAAGAGATATTGGAAACGTGGATTTCCTGGCATCATTCAGACCTACTGAATCAGAACGTACACTTGTGACAAGATAACTCAGGAGAGACCTTTACAAAAATAAAGCCTTAGCAATGCCTGAGAGCGAGAACTTCTCCGTTGAAATGAGTTTTTCCCTTTAACGTCTTCTGCCATGTAAGGAAGAATGTTCCTCACCTGTGATGGATCCAGAATTCCAAGTACCATCTTGGAAATGGAAACCACCAAACTGCCAGTCTTGAATCTCTCTGCTTCCAGAATTGTCAGAAATAATATTCCACTCTTTATAAACTTTCTAGTCTTGGGTACTTTGTTGTAGTAGATTTAATTGGACCAATGGAGAAGTTTTCTCAGTTAAGTTCCATGTCAGAATGACTCAGCATTTAGTGTGAACGTTTTGTATCTTCTCTTCTGTTTAATTTTCCAAATATGTTTGCTGTTTCCCTACTGCAGAATTTGGTTTGGGCTTAATAAAACCCCAGGTGATTCAGTCTATACAGGAAAAAGGAGGTGGGGGGAGTTAAGTCTGCACCTATTTAGGAGAATAACAATAGGTTTTTCCACAAGGCTTAAGGCTTATCTAGCCACAGATCCGTTTCCACCCATAGATCCATGTTTGTAATAACAGCACCAGGAATGGGTTTAATCTTATGAAGCAAATCTTAAATTCAAATGGAAAGTAGCTGATTACGCCTACGATATTCATGTCATTGTTGCATAAGTGGCTATATCTTTCCAGGCCTGTCTTCACTGTAACACTTGGGGTTCACAGCTACGTAAAACTGATGATTAATTTTCTCCTCTGGTAGTATTTATGTACATCACCTTCTAGCACTATGAGGACTAGCCAGTAAGGATGAAGATTGCAGGTAAGTACCAGATTGATTTCTCCGTCTTTTATGACTCAAGACTGTGGTATCTTCAGCAACAAGGTCTTACAATCAAATCCAGGGTGTGTGGGGGGGGGTAACCAATAACAATAACAATAGCCTATAATGTTCTTTGGGAAACCACTAACCAACAAATCAAAAAGGGGTAACTCATTTCTGATACTGGACATTTGCCATCCTATGGTACCTAGTAGGAGTATTGTACCCCATGTAGGTAACTAGACAGGGTTTCTATGTGTATTCCTGGTTGCCCTAGCTTTGTAGACCAGGCTGACCTCAAACTCAAAGCAATCTGCCTGTCTTTTGCCTCTCAGAGTGCTAAGATTTCAGGCATGCACTACCACACCAGGCTTTAAGCTCTTTTTTAATGTGTATATGTACATGTTTTAGGAAACTTTTACAACAGAGGTTTAACGTATGACTTAAAAAAAAAAAAAAACTTTAGTGTTTATTAAACATCCCCATACTATCTTCTTTATCTTGCCTTTCAATTACTCACCCTAATTTAACCTTTATGTTCCATTATTCCAATTCCTCCTTTATATAACTGTGTTCTATCTCTCCTCTCTTGATTGTGTTCCCAATAGCCCCATAATATTTTTTGACCCCTATGTGTATTCCAAAGGAGATGGACATATCCAAATTCAAAGTTAGGCTACATATATGACAGAAAATATGACATTCTCGTTATTCATTCTTCAGATGAGGGACATATAGTTTGTTTCCAGTTTCTGGCTATTATCTCACTCAGGATGATTATTTCTAGTTCCATATATTTGCCTGCAAGTGTCATGATGACAGCTAAGTAGTGTTCCGGGGTGCAAATATAACACATTTTCTTTATCCATTCTACAGTTGAAGGACACTAGGTTGTTTCTAGATATTACAAAAGCTGCAATGAACTCGGCTGAGGGAGTGACCTTGTGTAAGGATGCAGTGTCCTTTGGGTCCATGCTCAAGAGTGGTATAGCTAGGTCCTGAGGTAGATTGATTTCCAGTTTTCATTTCCATGGTGGCTGTACAAGTTTGCACTGCTAATAGCATTGGAGGAGTGTTTCCCTTGCTCCACATCCCTGCCAGCATGAGCTGTCCCTTGTGTTATTGGTCTTAGCCATTTTGACAGGCGTCAGATGGAACCTCAAAGTAGTTTAGATCTTCATTGTCCTCATGGCTAAGGGTGTTGGACATTTAAGTGTTTCTCAGCCATTTGAGATCCCTCAATCGAGAATTCTATTTTGATCTGTATCCATTTTAATTGCATTACTTTGTTTATTGGGTGTCTAGATTCTTGAATACTTCATATATTTTGGATATTAGCCCTCTGTCAAATGTGAAGTTGGTTAAAATGTTTTCACATGGCCACTTTGATTGATGGTGTTCTTTGCCTTCAGAAGCTTCTCAGTTTCATGAGGTTCCAATTATTACTTGTCAGTCATAATGCCTGTGCTACTGGTGTTTTGTTCAGACAGTTGTCTCCTGTAGCAATTCATTCAAGACTGTTCCCTACTTTCTCTTCCGTTAGGTTCATTGTATCTGGTTTTATTTTGAGACCTTTGATTCACTTGGGCTTGAGTTTTGTGCAGAATGATAGATATGGATCAATTTGCATTCTTCCATCATTAGACTGTTGTTTTAAATACAAAAATCCCAATTGTTTGATTTTTACCAATAAAGACCCAGGAGCCAAACTCAGGGGTGAAATCCTCCTAGGTCAGAGAGACAAAGAAAGTACAAAGCTGATCTTCCTATTCAGCCAATGTCCCAGAAGGTAAAAACCCTTCCTACTCGGCTCATATCCCAGAAGAAAAAAAAGCTCTTCCTACTCAGCTCATGTCTTAAAAGGAAAAAGCTCTTTCTCCTTCTCCACGCTGTCTTAGATACCGTCAACTCAATGTCCCACCTTTCTTCTTACTCCATGTCAGCTGATTTCTTGCTCTGACTCTTGACCTAGGGTTAACTTTATTTAATCCTGTTTTTTTTTTCTTTCTTTTTTCTTTTTTTTACTATATTAATTATACTTTATTCACTTTGTATCCCCCCATAAACTCCTCCTTCCTCCCCTCCCAAATCTACCCTCCCATCCCCTTATTCACACATGTCCCTCCCCAAGTCTACTGATAGGGGAGGTCCCCCTCTCCTTCCTTCTGATCCTAGTCTATCAGGTCTCATCAGGAGTGGCTGCATTGTCCTCTACTGTGGCCTAGTAAGGCTGCTCCCCACTCAGGGGGAGGTGATCAAAGAACAGGCCAATCAGATTATGTCAGAGGCAGTCCCTCTTCCCATTACTATGGAACCCACCTGGACACTAAACTGCCATGGGCTACATCTGTGCAGGGGTTCTAGGTTATCTCCATGCATGGTACTTGGTTGGAGCATGAGTCTCTGGGAAGACCCCAGTGTTCAAATTTCTGGTTCTGTTGCTCTCCTTGTGGAGCTCCTGTCCACTCCAGATCTTACTATTTCTCGCTCCTTACATAAGATTCCATGCACATTGCCCAACAGTTGGCCATAAGTCTCAGCATCTGCTTTGATAGTCTGCAGGGCTAAGCTTTTTAGAGGCCCTCCATGGCGGGTTTCTAGATTGTTTCTTGTTTTCTTCTTCTTCTGATGTCCTTCCTCTTTGCCTTTCAGGAAGGGGATTGGGCATTTTAGTCAGGGTTCTCTCTCTTGATTAGTTTCTTTAGATGTACAGATTTTAGTAGGTTTATCCTATGTTATATGTCTATGTGAGTGAGTATATACCATGTGTGTCTTTCTGCTTTTGGGACAGCTCACTCAGGATGATCCTTTCCAGGTCCCACCATTTACCTGCAAATTTCATGATTTCCTTATTTTTCATTGCTGAGTAATATTCCATTGTGTAGATGTACCACAATTTCTGCATCCATTCTTCAGGTGAGGGGCTGTTTCCAGCTTCTGGCTATTACAAATAAAGCTCCTACAAACATGGTTGAGCAAATGTTCTTATTGTGTACTTGAGCCTCTTTTGTATATATGCCTAGGAGTAGTATGGTTGGATCTTGAGGAAGCACTAGTCCTAGTTGTCTAAGAAAGCATCAGGTTGCTTTCCAGAGTGGTTGTATAAGTTTACATTCCCACCAGCAGTGGAGGAGGGTTCCCCTTTCTCCACAGCCTCTCCAGCATGTGTTGTCACTGGAGTTTTTCATCTAGGCCATTCTGATGGGTATAAGGTGAAATCTCAGGGTCGTTTTGATTTGCATTTCCCTGATGGCTAATGACGTTGAGCATTTCTTTGAGTATTTCTCTGCCATTCTATATTCCTCTACAGAGAATTCTGTTTAGCTCTGTTCCCCATTTTTTAATTGGATTACTTGGTTTGCTGCTTTTCAGCTTCTTTAGTTCTTTATATATACTGGATATTAGCCCTCTGTCAGATATAGGGTTGGTGAAGATTCTTTCCCAATCTGTAGGCAGTCGTTTTGTTTTGATGACAGTGTCCTTTGCTTTACAGAAGATTTTCAGTTTTATGAGGTCCCATTTATTAACTGTTGCTCTTAGAGCCTGTGCTGTTGGTGTTCTGTTCAGGAAGTTGTCTCCTGTACCAATGAGTTCTAGGGGACATGGCCTATTTTTGATGTGGCTAAGGGAAGGAAAAGGAAGATGTTTCTGCTAAGAGTTGCTACATCAGGACAGGAAGGAGGGGATTTTGTTCAGAAAAAGTGTCATGTAGAAAACTGTGGGGCATCTACAAGGTGGTCACAAGGCACAGTACTGGATCCAAGGCCACAGGATCCAGGTGAGCCATAATGTCAACATCCCTGAGGGTGAAGTCAAGGAGGAAGAAAGAACTGACTGTACACTTTGTTCCAGGGACCTGTCTTTGTACCTTGGTCCTGCCAGGTACCATTTGTGTCATGAGGATGTTTATCTAAAATTATTCTCACACATCACGTGTAGCTTGGGTGCAATGATTCAGGCACCTCAGATCCCTGTTGTTTCCAGATTTACTCAAGAAAGTTCATGTTCATGTTTTTCCTTGGAATGTTATTTATTTTGTTGTCTCTTTTTATTCTCCCAAGTACCCTGGATGGTGGAATAAAATCTGTATAGAATATAGGGTCTACAAAGAGGTGAAATCATTTTTCATTTAACAAACTAAATCCACTATCAAGCAAATGACATAGTTCATTTTACTTTATCTCTGAACAAAGTATTACGTATGCAGACCACATTTTCATTATCCAATCATCTGCTGATGGGTACTCATGCTCATTCATTACGACATTATTGCTGCCGATGGCAGCGCAAATATTTCTTCAGAGTATTTTATTCATATACCCAGAAGCGGTATAGTTGGGCCATATGTCAGTCCTTTTTGTAAAACACTCCACATTAACGGTAATACTACTCAAATTCTATCACCAGTGTACAAGGGTTCCTTTTCACATACACCCTCACTGGTTTTTGTGGTCATTTGTTGTTTTGTTGATGGCCTTTCTGTCTAGATTGAGAGGGAATCTGAATTCAATTTTAATTTGCGTTTCCCTGTTGGTTAGGATACTGAACCTGCTTTCAGATACTTGTTTGAATATTTGTATATCATTTTTGCAGATCTGTGTTTAGTTCATTAGCCCATTTATTGAAAGGATGATTGGTTTTATTAATGTATAATTTCTGCAGACCAATAGAATCTATAATCAACAAAGTTTTTTTTCCACATTCTTTAAATTGTATCTTTATTCCTGAGATTGCTTTATATTAAAATGTATTTCAGTTTCATTCAGTTTTGTTTGTCAGTTCTTGGGATTATTTCTTGTTGCAATGGAGTACTTTTCAGAAGTCACTACCTATTTTGTATCATAAATTGTTTTGTCTGTTTTTCTACAGGCATTATAAACTTTCAGGTCTCACTTTAAGACATTTAATCCACTCTATTGATTTTGTGCTGGTTAAGAGCTAATCTTTAGGTTTGTATTTTTGAGTCAGGGTCTCACTGAATAGTCTTGTCTGTTCCTGAACAAACCACCTAGACCAGGCTGGTCTCTAACTCCCAAAGATCACTTCCGTTTCCTTCCTGAGTACTGTATTTGAACCTGGCTAGTTTAATTTTTTTTTTATATGTGTATAGCCATTTCCAAAGAGTGTTTGTTGAAGAATCTATCTTTATCTTTATTCCAACCTATATGTTTGGGACACTCTTTGGAAAGTCGGTGGCAGGGGCTGGGTGAGTTTTCTTCTAGGTTTTCTATTCTATTTCACTGCTTTCATGTCCGTATCTGTGCCAACACCATTCCATATGTGTGTGTGTGTGTTTTGGTTGTTGGCTCTCTAGTGTAACGTGAGGCCAGGTCTTGTGATCTAGCCAGCATTGTTCCTTTAATGCTGAGGATATCTTTGGTTATTTGAAGCCTTTTGTATTCCACATGAATTTTAAGATTCCCAATACTCTCCCAATTCTGTGGTGACTGTCACTAGGACCCTGATTGTGGTTGTGTTGAATCTGAAGATCACTGTTGTACCAGCCATTTACACAGTAGTGATTGTGTCAATTCATGATCATAGGAGGCCTTTCCATTTGCTAGTGTCTCCCTCAAGTTCTTCCTTATTTTAATATTTTTATTGTGAATGTCTGTCTCTTCTGTGGTTAAGTTTATTCCTAAGTATTTTATTTTATTTTAAAATTGATTTTATTAATGTGCGTGTGAGAGAGTATTGGTGGTGTGTGCCACAGCGTGTGTAGAGAGATCACAGAAAAACTTTCTGGTTCAGTTCTTGACTTGCACCTGTTGAGGTAGGGTTGTCCACTGTTTCTTCCTTGCTGCATCCTCCAGACTGTCTGGCATACAGGCTTCAGTACCAGCATCCTATCTCTGCATTCCGTCTCTCTGTAGGGGTACTCTGGGTTGTTTTTCTGCTTCTGGCTTTTTACATGGGTTTCAGGGATCAAACTCAGCTCACCAGCTTGCACATCAAATACTTTCCCTGCTGAGCCATCTCACTGATCCTGGTATTTCACTGGTTTTATTTCTTACATTTTGGTTTTCTTGTATCTTAAAAATCTATTGCTTGGTAATTTCATATATGTATATAGTGCTTTTTGATCAGATCAACCTCCATTATCCTTTCAACTTTTTTCAGACCTGTCCCTACATCTCACCTAGCTTTATGTCTTCGTTTCAAGGCCCCCTGAGTCTGATAATACTCTCTTTATGTGCATGTGTGTAGGTCCACAGGCTGGCACGTGAACAAAATACTAGAGGCCAGTTGTTGGAGAAAACTGACTTTTCTTACCTCAGTACCATTCAATTGTCAAAACTCTTAAGCCTCTTGGGCCCCTCCCCCATCCGCATTGGGATTTTGGCTTGATTCATCCTGTATAGTTCATTTGTAGGCAACCACAACTCTGACTTTATGCATGCAACGTCTCCTATGTGTTCAGAAGACAGTGTTTTACATCAGTTCTCTCTAACCTCTTGCTCTTGCAGTCTCTCCACCCCATCTTCCACAATGTTCTGTGAGCCATGGGGGAGTCCAAGACATAAATATTTTATTTAGGGCAGGATACTTCACAGTTACTTATGCTGCACTCTGACCAGCAGTGAGTGTCTGTGTTGATTGCCATTTGCTACAAAACAAAGCTTCTCTGAAAAGGAATGTGAGCATCACTAATTTGTGGTTGAAGAGATTAGCAATTAGAAAGCAGCTTAATAATCTTTCTACACAAAAAACAAAACAAAACAGTAATAGGGTCTCTCCTACGGGCTATGATCTTTTCAGCCACAGGTTCTTGACCAGGTACATAGGAGCAAGCATAAGTTCAATCAGAAAGCTATTGGCTGCTCCCGCAGCATTCACTCCACCAACGGTGTATCTTGCCAGGTCAGTGACGCTCTCAGGGTTCACAGCTGAATAAAACCATTGATGATATTTCTTGCTCAGTAGTTCATATTGCATATTCTGGCACTATGAATGACACTAGCCACTAAGGAGGAATTTCTTCATCACTAGCTTCATTACTCATGCCCTGTGATTCAAGTGTGTGGCGTCTTTAGCTACAGCGACTTCCCATTTAATTCTTGTGGGTAACTAAGAGCGATGAGGACATTATGTTTTGTTTTGGGCATCTTTGAGATTTCTTAGACTGGCAGCTTAAAAGTTGGAGTCCTCAACCTAGATATGTACTTTTTATTAGGTAATTATTAATTCCCCATATAGAGGAGCTTCATTTAAATTCTTGTTTTGTATGTGTATGTGGAAGCTTTTCAACTACCAAGTTTTTGTATGGCTTTTTCAAACATCCTTAGCATTAGTTATGCCTGTTCTATCCACCTTCTTTCCTGTACTCCCAAACCTCTCCCCACCTAAGCCTTTTCCCCACAGTATCTCCCTTTTCTCTGCACCTGTATTCTGCTATCCTCCTTCCTTTCAGAGTCCCTTTATAGTGGCTTCTTTCTATCTGCCTGATTTCTAAAGGTACTCCAAGTCAATCACACAGATCTAAAGATTTGAAGCTATGAACTACATTTGAAAGGACACCACATTGGAAGAGAGAGACAGAGAAATAGAGAGATGAAGATAGAAACTGAAAGAGGAAGAGGGACAGAAACAGAGAGAGACAGAAAGAGTCAGAAACACACACTCAGAGAGAGAGCCAAAAAGACACAGATGAATTAAAGTGCTATAAATATTTAGAAGAACAAAATAATCCCAAGAGCTCCAGGAAGGAAGGCTTTATGTAGGAATGACAGTTTACTTGGACACAAAGGATTTAATGAATGAGATGACCAGATGGAGGAATAAAGTTTGCAGGTATTCAGTGAGGCCAGAGCAAGGCTTGAATGTAAGGTTGAGTCCAGCACTCTGGAGGGTAAAAATGCCTGATCTGCTATTGCCTTTCCCTTCTGAAAGTTCATTTGTCTGAGTGTGACACTTATTAAACTAGTGAATTTTTTTTTACATTATGTTAGTTCTCTAACACAAGTTTACTTATGAGTACCAATAATGAGATTTGAAATGGACCTTCACATGAGGTAAGCTTTGCTGGATCTTACCTTCTACACATTTAGAATGGAGCAGAGCCCATCATTCAACTGGACAATTAAAATGCTTTGAGAACATGACTACAAGGGAAGGCTAGGTGTGGAGAGTAATTATGCCTTTGTTCATAATGAATGTTCTGATAGTTTGGGGCTTGATATCAATTCCGCCTCAGTTTTCCTTAGAGACACCGAGAGAGACGCTCATATGACAGAATGCTTAGGTTTCGGGGGAGAGGGGAGAAGGTGGGCGGGCATTGAAGCAACAAAGCAATTCTAACCCAACTGAGACATCAGGGAAGGCACATAAATAATTATCACTATACATGGGGATTAAATGTTGAAGCAACAGATCTGGCAATATCAAGATGCATGAAGTTCATGGTTTCAGTAAAGAAGCCAAGGGGAATTCTTGGGGATGGCAACTGCTCTGGCCCTTCAAAATCAGCTCCTGGGCTGAGGTAATTACTCGGATGTAGATTTGGTCATTTTCTACAGAAGGATGTAACTGCCTCTTCCCTTCATGACCATCTTCATGCAAGAAAATAAAAGCTACAACCTCATGCTGATGCCTAGATTCAGTGCTGTTGGCTCTAAACGTCAGCTTTACTAAAGTTTAAAATTTGATTAAATTTCACTTTCTTATGAGACCTAGTACTCACAGGGATTGTAATTAAAACAGTCTTTGTAAATATCAAGTTGTGCTTCTACACATCAATTCTGCCATCATTGTTAAGTATTTATGATATTATGTTGCTTTCTGAAGCAAAGAAAATTCTACCAAATTATCACTTAATATGAGGACCTAGTGTTTAACCACATTTATTCAGTGATGTGAAGTTGTGCGAAGTTCCAGGTTTTGGTGATGCAGTATTGAAATGTGTTTTTTCCTGATCCAAAATATTGTGAAGCAGATGAGTATCTGTAACTTATAATCAGAAAAAACTGAAATATCAATTAATCATGATGATGCTTCCTTTTATATAGCTATGTATATTTTTGACACCACATGAATCATTGGAACAAAATGTCTCACACACAATATTACTTCCTTCTATTAAGTATGGCTAGGACTAAAAGCCAAAAGTGTTCATGTAATCTATGTCTCAAGTCTTCCAGGGGCCAATGGTCATATAAATATGATTGTTCCTCATTAAATATTTTATTTATCTTTTAAAACACAAACCCATGCAATGTACAACCAAAAACAATATAAAGGGTATGGTGCTTTGGATTATACTTTCATTCATAAATATTTGTCAGAGAGTGGGAGGATGCTAGTGAGACCCTGAACTGTTGGGAGGTTTGAACAGTCACCTTTGGGAAGGGAGAAATATCAACAGCACCAGTATGTTGAGCCATTTGCTTTCATGAATTTTCAAATAAATCTTTTCTAGGTTTAAACATTGATATTTGGTTTCTCACATAAAAATCTACATCAAATGTCCTGAGAAAGCATTCAGATTAAAGAAAAGGTGGTCTCTGCTTTATAGGCACCTGTATCTCATGTGGACAGTTTAATATATAAAAAAGGAACTTTTTAAGGGGTCTTGTTTCAGCTGAAAACAAGACAGCCCCCCCCCAAAGGATTTGGGAAACAGGAATAGACTGGGCAAATAGACAATATCACATATCATTGTCACGTGACTTTGGATTGGATGACTCTGGCCAAGAACAATGAGATAAAAGTTCACTCATAAAGACGCATGTGTACACTTAATGTGCTTGGCTAAATCAGCTTTGTTCTTGGCTTCTGCTCCAGCTGACTGATGGGAAGGAAAGTGTCACAAATAATTCTGACATTAAATAAAGCATTCATGGGTCATTAAGAATGGGTTTATCTCTCTGGCTCACATACACATTTCTCTTCTTTTTTATATTGGAACCAACTTTTTTCTCATTGTGTCACTCAAGAAAAGTGGGTGCAGAGAATCAAAAGACAGAGTAGACAATTTCACATAATAGAAAACCCAGCTTAGCTTGGTTACAGACAAAATGGAGAACATAGGAAAAGGGAATGAAAAATAATGAGTATAATGAAAAGATAATTTTAAATTTAAGGAACCAGATAAGACCTATCCTTCCTCCCACTGTTCCACAAGACTTTCTGTGCTTTGCTCAAAGTTTGGCTGTGAGTCTCAGTATCTGTTTCGATACACTACTTCACGGACCTTCTCAGAAGACAGCTATGCTAGGCTCCTGTCTTATTCCCTCTCTTCAGCCACTTCTGATATCTAGTCTATTTCCCCATCTGAGTGAGATTTAAGCATCTTCCCTTGTGTTCTTCCTGTTACTTATTTTCTTTGGGTCTGTGAATTGCAATTTATCTATCCTGTACTATAGGCTAAAATCTGCTTATAAATTAGTACGCACCACGTGTGTCTTTCTGCATCTGGGTTACCTCACTCAGGATGATCTTTTCTTTTTTTAATAATTTTTTTATTTTTTTATATTAATTACAGTTTATTCACTTTGTATCCAGCTGTAGTCCTCTCCCTCCTCCCCTCCCAGTTCTACCCTTCCTCTGTCATCTCCTCCTGTGCCCCCTCCAAATCCACGGATAGGGGAAGTTCTCCTCTCCTTCCATCTGACGATAGCTTATCCGGTCTCATCAGAACTGGCTGCATTGTCCAGGATGATCTTTTCTAGTTCCATCCATTTGCCTGCAAATTTCATGATTTCCTTGTTTTTGATAGCTGAGTAGTATACCATTGTGTAAATGTACCACAATTACTTTATACATTCTTCAGTTGATGAACATCTAGGTTGTTTCTAGATTCTGGCTATTATGAATAATGCTGCTATGAACATAGTCAGGCAATGTTCTTGTTGTATTATAGAGAATCTTTTGTGTATATGCCCAGGAGTCATATAGCTGGAACCTGAAGGTCCCAGGAGCTCCATTAGCCAGGGTCCAGAGGCACTTGCAGAGACTGAAGCACCAACCAAGGACCATAGACTGGACCTAGGCCTCCTACACAGATGTAGTATTGCTCAAGGTTTCATATAAGACCCATAGTAAGGGGAGCAGGGGCTGTCTCTGACATGGACTCTGTTGCCTGCTTTCTGATTACTGTCCCCTGGCAGGGCTGCCTCACCACAGGGGAAGAGGATTCATTCACTCCTGCTTCAACTTAATGAGCTGTGGTGGGTAGGTGGAAGGGCTCCCCTTATCTGAGGAATAGGGGAGAGGAGGGGGTAAATAAGGAGGGAAGGTGGGACCAATAGGAAAGGAGGGAAGGGGCTACCATGTGGATGTAAAGTGAATAAATTAATTAATTAGTTAAAAATTTTTTAAAGAAATAGGTAGAAATTAGAGATGATCCCCTGTTAAATTACCCGTAAACTGTTATTTGCTTTCTGGATGGCTTGTGACATTATTTCCATCATTCAACCCAAGCATAATTTGGCAAGAGCAAAGGTGATTTAGGAGGTGACAGGAAGAAGCCTGTCAAGTACTCATGTTCGTACTTGCACCTGGTGGCCCTGGCTGGTGTCCTTCACCTCAGAGTCAAGCAAAGAGCATCAAAATTAACAGATGGGACTGATCATGGTGCACATTGTTTTATGAAACAAATGATACAGAATTAAAGGCACATATTGAGATCAATGCTATAAAATGTATGACATCAATACCTAACTTTCATCAATTGACAGGCCTTCCAGAATAAAAAAAAAAAAAATCAACAGAAATACATCACAGTTGAATTACATCATACATCAAATGGACCTAAAAGACACCTTAAGAATACTTTGTCCCATCATAAGACAATAAACATTATTCTCAGAAGCCCATTTGAAAACTTTCCTTCAAATAAATAATATTTTACAAAATAAAGTAAGTCTTAACAAATACAAGAAAATTAGAATGATTTTTTTTTGGAGTCTATTAATTACAATAGCATAAAATGAGAATCAAGCACCGGGAAAACCAAAGAACACACTCCAACTCATGATCTTGAATGGCACCCTATTGAATGGTGGCTGGTCAGTGACAAAATCTGGAGGAAATTTTTTAAATTTCATAAATTACAATACGAAATGGTAGAATGTTCAGTCTTGTGAGATGGAGCGAAAGCCTGTATGAGATGGGAATTTATCACTATAAGTGTGCTCACTTTAAAAAAAAAAAATGGGAAGGCTGGAGAGATGGCTCAGTAGGTAAGAGAGCACACAGCTTTTGCAGAGGACCTATGTTTGGCCCCCAGAACCCACTTTGAGTAGCTCACAACTGCTGTAACTCCAGTCCTAGGGGAGCTGATGTCTTCTACTGGCATGTATGTCCCTGCACTCATACGCACACCCTTTTACACATAGATATTTTTTTAAATAAAAATATTAAAGAGATATGTACTCTCAGAGCTTTAAAAAAAAAGTAACACCTCATACCTCAAATGAATGAATTATAAAAGACAAAGATTGAGGCATACATTATTGAAATGTAAACCTAAATAAATAAATAAAGAGTCAGCAAAGCAGGGAGTTAGTATTCTGAAAAGATAAGCAAAATTTATAAAATCTTATCAAAGTGGGCAGTGGCAGGTGGATCTTTATGAGTTTAAAGCCAGTCTGGTCTACAGAGCAAGTTCCAGGACAGCCAAGGCTACACAGAGAAACCCTGTCTCAAAAAACAAAAACAAAAAGAAATTGAAGAAGACACTTGAAAGTGGAAAGCTGTCTCATGCTTTTGGACCAGGGGAGTCAATATACTGGAAGTTTGTATTGCCAGAGTGAGCTACTGATTCAATGCAGCATCCATATTGAAACAAATATGAAAATATCCTAAATTTCACTATCCTATTTCTTTTTGTGGTTCTAGAAACCAGACAAAGGGAAATACGCATACAAGGCAAGAATTCTATGACCAAGTTACAGTTCCAGCCCTTCATTTTCCCTGAAGAATTTCCAAGGTTAGCACAGGCTAACCTTGAGCTGATGATCTTTGTGCCTCTGCCTCCTGTGTGCTGGTTCATAGATTCAGTCACTGTGCCTGGCTCTGTTAGAGTAGGCTGTAGGCTTTTTGCTATTGTTTTGTTTTCGGTGCTGGAGACTGAACCTACAGCCTCAGATATAATAGGCAAGCCCTCCTTCGCTTGCTGTGTTCCCCTGACTCTTATTACTTTATTGGGGAAGTTGGATGCCTGGTTTTGAATTCTGAAGTGTTGTCTGAACATTCAAAAGCAGAATATAGTCATCGATTGAGGAGTAAAGAGGAATTGACTGAGGAGTCAAGAGAGAAGTCTGACAGGTTCTACAATGGGATTTTCTGCAACTAACTTGGCCTCACCGCCTCAGTTTTCACTTCTGCAAAGAAAACATATGATGATATTGTCTGCTTTATAACATGAAGGTAAGGAATAAGTGCACAAATCCAACTAGAGGAAAAACAGAACACCTGGCAGTAAATCCTGACAAATGTGACTAAAATGAAAACCAGACATAAGTCAAGCAAAATTAATCACCTCTTTCTCAAAATCAACTGAAGACAATGGCTGTCCCTCCTCCAGAATCTTTCGGTAGCCAACAGTTCATCAGGGTCAGGTACGGCTCAATGAGTCTTCCCTGACTGGCAGCAGGCCCAGTTTCAGGCAGGGCCAGCTCAGGCAATTGCAGCCGCTTTAAGATTGTGATTGCAGTAGCTGCATCATGTTCATAACATAGCATCTTATAACCCTCCTCCCATCATCCAGCTCTTATCTAAGAGCTTACCTCCTAATCTAAGCTGTTCTCTGAGTCTTAGAGAGGTATGTATAAATTACTTTTTTAGGGCTGAGCAGTCAAATATCACTTATTCTCAGCCTGTGCTCACCACAGTTCCTTGCAAAGAGAAGCTTCTTTGATTAAGTATAAGCATAGCATTTTTCTGCGTATACAAACATACGTATTTAAAAGGCAGTTTGGTATTACGTAAATGCAGCTGAGCAAGTTCCTCCCTAAGACAAAAATATCTCCTCAGTTGTGGATGGGGTTTTGAGCGTATTTATAGCACTAAATGTGAATTCCATCCTATGGGGCAAGCCTTAAATCAAATCCAAAAAGTATTTAGTTACTATCGTAACAGCCATGCTACTGTTGCATCCCTGGGTGAATGTTGCCTAACTGATGGATTGGTCTTGTAGTTCAGAGGCCTCACAGCTTGGCAAGACTGTTGAGGTTTGAGTAGTATTGGTATAAGATCATCCTAAGAAGTCAGGTAGAATTCAACAGTGAATATGTCTGGCCTTAGATTTTTCTTTATAGGCAGACTTTTTTTTTTTTTTCAACCAAGTATTGTCTTTAATGAAAACCACTGGAGAACAAGAAACAAGAGCTTAACCATAAAGAAGCAACCGCTCAGAGCTAATCTGTGGCAGAACACCCCTCCGCCTGTCTCTGGTTATAGAGGAGACTTAGTCACTACCGTTGAAGTGTCAGGGCTGAGGGTACCTATTGAGACTTGGCAGACTGATTAGCCAGGTGCAAGGGACTCAGGAGGCATTAAGAGACAAGTAATACACCAGCTAGAGTTATGTCTCTAGAAGCCACCCTTCACAGTGGTTTGAGAGCCCTGGGTAAATGATCTGACATTCCTAACAACCTCACCCCCATCCTGTCAGGCGGGGCCTGCCAACATTATTCCAACAGCAAACAGGAGTCATCTAATCTCTCCAGTCTCCCTCTTCCCTCCTATCTCTCTCTTCTTCTGCAGCCAGAAGAAGAGAGGCATAAAAGGGTAGTCTTGAAATTCTGTTCATCTTAAGGCACCAATTCAGTTTCAGGTCTGGTCTCTCTTCCACAAATCTCCCTCCACCCACAGCCTCTCACCCCACACAGACACAGAGCGCCAAAGAGCTTAGGCTTTGATCTCTACTGGGATTCACCAGCAGAAGAGGTTTGGTGTTTTGTCATCTTCAAGTTTCCATTCCACCACCAGCTTCATAGAGTGGTATTCATTCTTCACAGGCAGTTTGTTCAAGTAGCTGTAGATCTTGTCTTTCTGGATGAAGCAGTTGACTCTGCACTTAGAACCGTCAGAGTCAGGAATAGGGAAGAAGACTGGGAGCCCTGGCAGGATGCCACGTACTTGGGCCCTGTTGTTCTAGGACTGAGTGTCGCTAGTGAAGGTGACAATGATACTGTAAGACTGGCCTTTGGTTAGCTCACAGGACTGGGTGGAACATGGGCTCGCATTCACCTCCTTTGTAACTCCAACCTTAGAGCAGTTCTTTTGTGCAGGTTTTTGTTTTTTTTTTTCTGCCGCCTGACAAGAGGCTCCTGGACTTCAAATGTCAACAGAAAAAAACTCCTCAGTTCCCAGACAATCTTTTAGGTGTAGGGGCCTGCCTGGGTGGAGGTGACAAGGACCAGCAGTTAGGATCATAGCAGACAGGAAACACATCCTATGTTAGAAGGCTCTGCAATCTGGGAAGGCTGTGGGCAGACTTTCAATTATTAATTCAGTCTCCCTGCTTGTCGTGGGCCTGTTTTGCTGTCTTTGGTGTCATGATCACACTATAATAGGTCTCCTTTTATGTTACTTGTCCTTTCTCCCTTATACCTTTTAATATTCTTTCTTTGTGCCGTGTATTTAGTGGTTTGATTATTGTGTGACTGGTTTACATAGAAAGTTCCAGGCCGGGTCAGAACTACATATAGAGACCCTGTCTCTTAAAACAAAACAAAACAAAAAAAAAAAACCCCACTAAACTAAAAGTAAAAACTATTTAGGGGATGATGTACAAATAATAGGTTTTTCTGGTGTGCTATACCAGAAAAACCTATATATATCAAGGTACATTGGTCCTATTTTCTTAACATACCCTACCATATCCCTTTTCTTTTTCCCTTCTGCTCCATGTCCTCCCCCCAAAGTTTTTCTTTTCTGATTTCTCATTATAACTCTATCTCAATCTATGTTTATATGCTTATATACATATATGACTCCTATAAAAATGTACATTGTACATTTGATAGTAAATGTGATAATAGTCTTTCTGAATATAGTTTTCACCTAATGTGATGTTCTTTTGTTCCATTCATTTCCATATAAATGATATATTTTCAGTCTTCTTTACAGCCCATTAAAACCCTATTACACACACACACACACACACACACACACACACACACCATCTTATTTGTACAGTCATCTGTTGATATAGTCATCTAAGGTGGCTTTGTAATGTGGCTATTGTGAATAATGCAACAAACATAAATATGCAAATGTCTCTGCAGTAGTCTTACTCAGATTCCATCAGCTGTATACCCCAAAGACAGATGTGAATCATGAGCTTCTCAAGTCTTGAGGAACCTTCACACCCATTTCCATGATGGCTATTCCAGGAACTCCCACTTCCTTTTCAAATATTTACTCATTTTATTTTATGTGTATAAGTGTGTGTCTGATGGCCTGGATGTATGTGCACCACATGTGTACACAACACAGAGAGGTCAAAAAACAGCACCAGATCTCTTGGAATTAGAGTTAGTGTGAGCTACCATATGGGTGCAGGGAAATGAACTCAGTTTCTTTTTAAGAGCAGTGTTCTTTACCGCTGAGTCATCACTCTAGCCCCAGAAACTCACTTATTAATGGTTATGTTATGAAATATGACAGATTATTTTTACACACATTAACTGTTATCCTGATAAAAGCTCATCATGGTGCCACTCAAACCCCGCTTTACCAATGCCTGAAAGAAACATGAGAGAGAAAAACATAACTCTCCCAAGGATAGGACCTGGCCATATTTTAAATCCCAGACCTTTCAGTAAAGAATGAAAATTGGTAAGCTTCCTCTCAAACTAGAAGGAATTAACAAAAAAGGATGACAGAAGGAATGTTTGCCTTGCAGAGTGAGTATGTTATAATGCGCTCACCCCAACCACTTAAATCAGCAGACAAGAACAGAAAGAGAATAAAGTAGCTTGCAGAGAGAAACAAGGATAGAGGGTGCAGGAGGAAGAAGAGAAAAATAAATAGGAAGAAAAGGATGGATGATATGAATAAGGCAAAAAAGGAGATTTTTTAATAATTTATTTAATTTTATTTTATGTGCATTAGTGTGAAGGTGTCAGATCCCTTGAATTGGAGTTACAGACAGTTGTGAGCTGCCATGTGAGTGCTGGGAATTGAACCTAGGTCAGTTGGAAGAGCAAAAAGTGCTCTTAACCACTGAGCCATCTCTCCAGCCCCAAAGAAGGAGATTTTTAAAATGAAGAGAGAGGAGAAAGAGAAGCAAACAGAGGAAGAAACCACCTTAAAAATCAGAACACCAGATGATAAAACCAACCTACCGTGCTGTGATGTTCACTGAATTTTAGAAACATTTCCCAAAACTTTGCCTATTGCCACTTGTCATTAGAGTGATTCTCTGAGTCTCAAAAAAAAATCTGTTTCCTTGCTTTAATGAAGTCATAGTCTTTCTTGGCTCGCCTTCATCCTCTTATGTTTCCTGGTGCAGTGCCACATTGAACACATGACCTGCGGTCTTATTTCCTGGATGAGACTATTGCCTGAGCAATAAATAGAGGAGCTCTGAGGTCCCAAATCCAGAGAGTTTCCTGACTTCTATCTTGGACAACAGACCAACCCACAACGGCTGCCTCATCATGAAGCTGGTGGTGATCTTTCTGTTGGCCACCATCCCCATTTGCTGTTATGCCTCTAGTAAGTTCTATAGGAGGGAAGAATGCTTTTGGACCACACATTCTTTCTGTGTCTTCCAGGAAGGATTTGAAGGGAGGAAAGGGAAAGGGAAGATGATGTAATTATAATCTTAAAAAATTACAAATTTAAAAATGAATGTGGTCAGCTGGGCAGTGGTGTGCAGGCCTTTAATCCCAGGACTCAGGAGGCAGGAGGAGGTGGCTCTCTGAGTTCGAGGCTAGCCTCGTCTACCAAACATGTTCCAGGACAGCCAAGATTACACAAAGAAACACTATCTTGAAAAAAAAAAAGAAAGAAAGAATGTATTCACTCTAAATGCCCCTCATGCAGTTTGGTTTGTACAGTTTATATTGTTTTTGTTGCCTACTTCACTTGAAAACATTGGTACAGGTTGGAAAAAGGTGAAGGACTCAATGGACTGAAGACTCAAGACAAGAACTAGTTCAAGTGAATCACAGTCTTGCGCTCCTTCTCCCCCACAGTCTAGCTGCATGAGGTCACTTCAGTTACTAGAGCTTCTGTTTAAGTTGCTTTGTGATATAGATGCAAGAGTTAACAGAGCAAAATAGATAATAGTCTAGTTGTGACATTTGCAGGATGTTTGAACATGTTCTATGATGTTCGTGGAATAGTGTAATAAAATGTGGCAGGACTTTGAGCAAACAAAAGCCCAAAATGATCACCATGCCCAGCAATACAGCCTGCCACCTCTTCAGTGTCCTTGTTAGAGAAGCCTTCTTGTGATGGGATGCGAGGGGCAGAATTTTCAGTTTCTAAGTGGAATCTCTCTGCCTACATCTTCTGGCCCAGATTTGGCAGTGCTCCATCACCTTCGCTAATCTGTGTCTCCGCTCGTTCTCAAAGGACATGATCGTTGTGATAGGTAAGCCCTAATGAGTTCAAACCTTCAGTGATGAATGTCCTATCTTCCAGCTACTGGTTGTGAAAAGCTAGACCTCGTTATTGAGTCAACGATTGACAAGGATGTGACTGAGAATGATTATGTGAAATTGCTTAAACCATACTTACTTGGTGATCCTTTGATGGAACTTGCTGTGAGAAAATTCAAAGGATGTTTTCAGGATCAGTCGGAAGAAACTCTAGCAGATGTTCAAGTAATGATAGTAAGTTTCAATTTGTTTTCTTTTGTAAATTGTAAAATCACTGAGCAGGAAAGAAAACAGACTCAAGTTTGTAACTAACTTGAATCAAGGCAAAAATGGTGCACACACTGTCATGATGTAATTTAAGTGGTTCAATTTAATTTTAAGTAATTTTATACATGATTAGTGTATTTACATTATCTCCATGCCTTTCTCTCCCATTCCAGTGCTCCCATGTACCCTCAAGTCTTTCAAATTCATGCCCTCTTCTTCTTTATATGTATTACATATACATATAGAGAGAGAGTCTGTGTATGTACATACAACCTACTAAGTCTGTTTAGTGCTGCTCTTCTATATCTGTGTTTAGCCCTGACAACTTGGGATTGAAAAACTGTTCTTGTCTTCTTGGTAGCCACTCATTGCTGTCTTCTTCAACAAGGGGTGGGGTCTTGTGAAATTTCCCCCATGCAAGGACATTCACATGTCAACTGTATTCTCATTATGGAAAAACAAGTGAGCTTTAAGAGAAAAATCATCAAGGAGGGCTTTTGAATAAAAGTTCAGAAGCAATGGTGCTTTCTTAGCAGTCATTATCTCTTGAGTGACAGAACCCATGAGTGTTCCAGGGCTGCCTGGATTCTTAATTGTTGGTTGAAAAATGAACAGGCTGGTGAAATAATTCAGCGGGTAAAAGCACTTGCCGCACAACAGGTAAGATCTGAGTTCAATCCCTGGAAAAAAAAAGCTATGGGTAAATCAAACAGCGTTTTCTAGACTAGTCTGAAGAGACTCTGGCCAATGTTATAGTAATGATGGTAACTTCCAAATTGTTTTCTTTTGTAAAGTCATTACTCATGGAAAGGCAGAAGAAGATAACTGACTTCCAACAGTTGTTGTCTGACTTCCACACATGTATAGGCATACACGCACACCACACACGAACAAACTTACTAATTAGTATACATCCTAAAAACTACTCAATGAAAAAGAAACAAAAATACTATCAAGAAAAATTGATTTTCAGCATGTGACTTTGAAGGCAGAATTACACATTTAACATGTGTCCTTGTTCTCCAGGAAGCTATACTTAACAGTGAATACTGTGACGAGGATGAGTAAACCCCCACAAGAACTTTGGCTCACAGGCCTCCAGAAGAATGGCAACACTCCAGCAGCTGATACCACAAATCATAATTTTTCTTTTTTTATTTTTTTCTCCTACCTATAAAGTGCAAGACAGTTGTTGAAACCTCACCTGTATTTCTTTCCACTTTATTAAATCAACTGCATTAAATCAACAATTCTCTGTTGCATTATTTTATAAAAGCAAAAGCTAAAATGGGTCTGCTGTCTCATGCTTGGAGTTTTACACACATACGGACATGCGCGCGCACACACACACACACACACATATGCACACACATACACACATAAGCATCTATTAGAGAATAGCTGGGTATGGAAGTGAAAAATGGAACACCCCTTCCTCACCCATCGTGGGTCTGCCCCGTGAAGAAGCAGTCTGGCTGCTCTGTTCCCAATACCTCTCTATACATTACATCCCGCCTTTCTGAGACCCTGGGGTTGATAGGTTGTGAGGCTGAGAGACACACCTGCTAGCACCTCTATTTTCAATATTCTCCCCCTAAACTCCCTCCTCCGACATGTCTCCCTCCCAACTACACTTCCTTTTCTAAAAATGTTTACAGCCCACGTGTTCTCTAAAGATGTTTATAACCAACGCATGGATGCTGGGCCATCGAAACAGATTTTCTCCTTCTGTTTCCTGTGTGATGTCAAGAGACTCTCCACTAGGAACTGAGGGCACCTGAAGTTGAACAAAGATTGGAATGTTTACCTAGACAAACTCTCATTCTTGGGCTCCACTTCTGACACATGTACAGTTTGGAAAAACATTGTATCTCATAAAATGCAAGGAGAATCTGAATGAAACCATTTCTTATCAGATAAGGCAATCCCATGCCAATCTCCTTGTAGTTGTATTGTAATAAAAGGATTCTTTTCTAATTTTTTTGCTGAAGATGATATAAATGAAGGAAGACCCAAATAGTGTGAGATCATGACACCAATGACATTAAAAGCTTAAAGGAATTGTGGTTTATCTATTCATTTTTCTCTTCTACATGGACACATAGAGAGAACATTAATATGTGTCCACATGAATGAGTTCAGGCCAGGAAATGTAGGAGTGATGACAATCACCATCTCCATACACAATCCACAGGAGCCTCTTCCCTATCTTCAGGGAATACTTTACAACTTTGAAAACTTTTTTTTAATAATTACAGTTTATTCACTTTGTATCCCTCCCATAAGCCCCTCCCTCCCCCCTCCCGGTCCCACCCTCCCTTCTCTTTCTTCACGCATGCCCCTCCCCAAGTCCACTGATAGGGGAGGTCCTCCTCTCCTTCCTTCTGATCTTAGTCTATCAGATCACATCAGGAATGGCTGCATTGTCATCTTCTATATTCCAATAAATTCAGAGATATAGAAGAAATGATCAATTTTCTAAATGCATACAATTTACCAAAATTAGAGTCGGGAGATATGAACAACTTAAAACAGGATCATAACAAGCAAGGAGATAGAAGTCACAACTAAAAGTCTGCTTACAAAGATAAATTTAGGACCAGACATACTCACTGCACAGTAGAGCTAAGCCTGGTGGAGAGTGCCCAAGTGAGCCAGCCCCAAGACTGTGAGAATGGACAAGCGGGCCCAGCCCTTCGCTGGCTGCAGCACTTGGGAGAGTGGTTGACTATGTAGCACAGTGGAGATGGCTCTGGATGTATGGGTACAGGTGAGCTCCAAGGACATGAGAGCAGAATAGCTGACCCTGCCTCCTGCCCATGGCAGCACTGGGTAGCCTAGCTAGAACAGTGCCGAAAAGGTCACAGTTGGTGATGCAGATAAGGGAGAGCCAGCAGGCTAACCAGCTCAGCTACCACCCAGGTCCAGATCCAAGGATTTGAGTTGGTCCATCCCAATATCTACATCATCTGTCAGGCATGTAAAAGGGTCAGTCCTGCTGATCCAAAGCTGCAAGACAAAGGGCAGCAATAGGATAACTGGGAGGAGTCCTGAAGAGGATTCAATATTGATGGTGTCACAGAAATAAGAGATCTCAAACCCGACCAACGTCTCATTACAATAAACATCTGCACATTTGCAAATGAAGATGTGTGGACAGAGGGATGGATGCACTGTGAGATACACTGTGACCCACTATAGCTTCCATGACAAAACATTTTCTATGCTTTGTTTTCTTATTTAATTTTTTGTTTGTTTTTGTGTCTTTTATTTGGGGGAGAAGTAGTTTGTAAAGGGAAGGGATGATACAAGGAGACTAGGCAATGGGTGGAACTATGGTGCATGATGTGAAACTCACAATCAATAAAAAGCTTTTTTATAAAATGGGTAGAGCTGTGTTGTCTTCGTTAGCCTTGAAATCCTTGCTTTCTACTTCAGACTCCAAGGACAAGAATTATACACTTGTGGCCAGGCCACAGTTCCCCAAAGATTTGGCAAGCAAGACACCGAGGAGAGCCCCCAACTAAGTTCTGTCATAAGCCCTGAGCAGATAATATCATAATAACAGAAAATGTGGAATGGGTGGCAAGTGAGGAGACAGGAGGTGATGAAGGAGAAAAAGTAGCAGTCAGAGTCTGTGAGACATGACTGTTTTTCTTCTGAGGGTATCAGATATGTTCAGATGCATTTTTGAAATATTTATAGAATTCATTCTGGTTTCTAAGTGAGGTAACCCAGACCCAGAAAGACGCACATGGTATGTACTCACTTGTAAGTGGATATTGGACCTATACTACAAAACAGCCATAAAACAATCCACAGACCCAAAGAAGCTGAGTAACAAGGGGGGCCCAAGAGAGGGTGCCAGAATGTCACTCAGAAGGGGAAATAGAATAGACATCAGAAGTGGATGAAGAGAGGGAAATGGGCAGGAGATGGAATTGGGAGGGAAACAAGGGTGAGGATCAGATGTGGGAAGAACAGGGGTGGGAGGTGAGAGGGCTGAGAACAAGAAACTGAGGGGGGACATCTTTTTGTCAAACTGGAGGCCTATGACAAGGTAGGCTCCTGAGAGGACATGGGTATGACTTTAGCTGAGACTCCTAACAGGGGCGACATGAAGACTGAAGTGACCACCTCCTGGTCAGGCAGGACTAGTAGAAGGAGGGGAACAACAACACACTGACAAAACCTTTGATCCAAAAGTTGCCCTGCCTACAAGAAGTGCAGTAATAAAGAGGGAACAAAGATTGAGGGAAAGCCCAACCAATAATTGGCCCAACCTGATACCCACCCCACAATAGAGAACCATCCCCTGATACTATTAATGGTGCTCTGCTGTGATTGCAGACAGGAACCTACCTTGACTGTAGTCTGGGAGGCTCCAACCAGTAGCAGATCTAGACATATGCTAGGACTTGCAGCCAAGCATGGGATGAAGCTCTGGGGGTCCTGTGGAAGTGTTGGGGAAAAGATGGAAGGAACTGGAGAATACAGGCACCTCACAAGAAGACCAACAAAGAGAAGTCCAAGATGGCGGCTCTGACCAAGCAACATGTCTGAAGAGCACCTCAGCAGTGACAGCAGGGTGACCAGCAGGCTGTACTATGGACCCCAAAACCCTGATTGATGTCTGTGTTTTTCAGGTGAGAGGAGAATCCACAGGAACACACAAAGGTCCATCTTCAGGCCATGTGGCTAATATCAGGAAAAATTCCCAGGCTCCTATCCAGCACTGCCACAGCCCTAGGCCACCCACCCAAGCCTACCATCTGTGGATACCTTCCTGGTACTAGTATCTCATGGCTCCAGCCCTGCAGCCTTAGACTACCTGCCCAGGGCCATCATCTTGGATACTTTCCTGGGACTGGTGGCTGGCAGCTAAGTCATTGATCGCTTACTCTCACTGCCTATGAAGTGAATACCTTCCTGTACTGAGGTTGAGGCTCCAAAACCCATGGTGGAGCCCACTCTCACCATCCTGTGGGCACCTTCCTGGTCGCAGCAGCTAGTTGAGATCACTCTCACCATTCTGTGGAGGGGATACTTCCTGATACTGTGGGGAAGGTGGGGCTCCATTCTGCCTGCTCCCCAGCTGCCTGACTCATCTAGGTCAGAATCAGCCAGCACAGCACAGACAGTGAACACAGCAGAACTGAGCTGGACACAGGACCCAAGTTCCATTGTCCTCCTTTCCAAGGAGGCCTGTGGGGCACTGGATCGACTCTAGGCTAGAGATCTTTTGCTTACACCCCAGCAGCCTGGCCCACGTGGGTAAGAAACAATGAGTCCAGCACCGCCATTGAACCCAGCAGAGCTGAGCCAGGCACAAGACCTAAATCCCATTGTCCACCATCTTAAGGAAGCCTGTGGGGCACTAGAGCAGCTCTAGGCTTGGAGATCTTTCCACCTGTACCTCAGCTACCTGGATACCTGGCTCACAGTGAGTCCACAGAGACAGTGAATCCACCAGAGACCACTCCAGACTCCAAAGACAGGTGGACCCAGTCTGTAGTACAGGCTCCAGGAATAATCAGTCCAGGCTACAGACAACCAGATGGCTAGAGGCAGATTTAATAATACAGGAAACAAAAACCAGGACTTCATGGCTTCACCAGAATCTTCAAAAATCAATGAATATTTTATTGCAGCTGAAACACAAGAAAATTATCTTAAATCTATAGTAATGCAGTTATTCAAGGCACATAAAGAGGAAATGAACAAAAAAATAAAGGCCATCATGAATGGACAAACGGGAATCCTCATTCAAACAGATGAAGGAAATGGTGCAAGACATAAAAGCAGAATTAGAATCAGTAAAGAAAACACAAATAGAGAAAACCCTGGAGTTGAAGAACTTAGAGAAGAGATCAGGAGGTAAGCATCAACAACAGAATATAAGAGATGGAAGAGAGAATCTCAGGCAATGAAAATAAAATTGCAGAAATCAGTATCTCTCTCAAAGAAAACATAAGATCAGAAAATTTCCAGCATCCAAAGATATCACAAAGCATCCAAGATATCAAGGACACTATGAAAAGGCGAAACCTAAGAATAATATGAATAGACGAAAAATAAGATTCCAGGCTCCAAGGCCCAGAAAATATTTTTGAGAAAATTTCCCCAACCTTAAGAAAGAGATGCCCTTAAACATACAAGAGGCCTACAGAACACCAAAAAGTCTAGACCAGAAAAGAAATTCCTCCCACCACATAAAAATCAAAACACTAAATCTACACAACAAAGAAAAATATTAAAAAGGGACAAGGAGAAAAGCCAAGTAGCGTATAAAGGCAGACCTATCAGAATCACAATAGACTTCTCAACAGAGACTATGAAAGCCAGAAAGACCTGGGTGGATATCATGCAGACACTAAGAAACCACAGATGCCAACCTAGAGTACTATATCCAGAAAAACTTTCAACGAACACAGATGGAGAGAACAAAATATTCCATGACATAACTAAATTTAAGCAATATTTACACAGCAACCCAGCCCTACAGAAGATATTAGAAGGAAAACTACAACCCAAGGACATCAACTACACCCAAGAAAAAAGAAGATAAGGACACCTTCACAACAAAAAAGCAAAAGAAAACAAGAACACAAACACACAATCATCACCCACTCCACAATAAAAGGAACTAACAATCATTGGTCACTAATATCTATCAACATCAATGAACTCAACTCTCCAATAAAAAGACACAGACTAACAGAATGGTTGTGGAAACAGGATCCAACATTCTGCTGCAATCAAGAAACACACTCTGCAACAAAGATAGACACTACCTCAGAGTAAAGGGCTGGAAAAAAGTTTTCCAAGCAAACAAACCCAAAAAGCAAGCTGGAGTAGCTATCCTAATATCTAATAAAATATATTTTCAACTGAAATTAATTAAAAGAGATGGGGAGGGTCACTTCATTCTCATCAAAGGAAAAATCCACCAGGAGGACATCACAAACCTGAACATCCTCATGAAACTGAAAAGCTTCTGTAAAGCAAAGGACAGTGTTATCAGAACAAAACAGCCTACAGACTGGGAAAGGATCTTCACTAACCTATATCTGACGAAGAGCTAATATCCAGTATAAAGAACTCAAAAAGTTTAAAAGCAACAAATCAAGTAATCCAATTTTAAAAATGGGATACAGAACTAAATAGAGAATTCTCAATAGAGAAATATGGAATGGCAGAAAAACACTTAAAGAAATGCTCTGGAAATCAATCTGGCGCTTTCTCAGACAACTAGGAATTGTGCTTCCTCAAGATCCAGCTATACCACTCCTAGGCATGTATCCAAAAGATTCTCAGGTACGCAATAAGGACGTTTGCTCAACCATGTTTGTAGCAGCCTTATTTGTAATAGTCAGAAGCTGGAAACAGCCCAGATGCCCCTCAGTGGAGGAATGGATGCACAAATTGTGGTATATCTACACAATGGAATATTACTAAGCAATAAAAAATAAGGAAATCATGAAATTTGCAGGTAAATGGTGGGATCTGGAAAAGATCATCCTGAGTGAGCTATCCCAGAAGCAGAAAGATGCACACGGTATACACTCACTCATATAGACATATAATATAGGGTAAACCTACTAAAATCTGTACACCTAATGAAACTAATCAAGAGGGAGGATTCTTGTTAAAATGCTTAATTCCTATCCAGAAAGGCAAAGAGGCTGTCACATCAGAAGAAGGAGAAAAGAGGGAACAAGTCAGGAGCCTGACACAGAGGACCTCTGAAAGGCTCTGCCCTGCAGACTATCAATGCAGATGCTGAGACTTATGGGCAACCTTTGGGAAGAGTGCAGGGAATCTTAGGAAAGAAGTGGGAAATAGTAAGATCTGGAGAGGATAGGAACTCCATAAGGAGAGCAACAGAACCAAAAAAATATGAGCACAGGGGTCTTTCTTGAGACTGCTATTCCAACCAAGGACAATGCATGGAGATAACCTAAGACCCCTGCACAGATGTAGCCCATGGCAGTTCAGTATCCAAGTGGGTTCCATTGTAATAGGAACAGGGACTGTCTCTGACATGAACTGATTGGCCTGCTCTTTAATTACCTCCCCCTGAGGGGGAAGCAGCACTACCAGGCCACAGAAGAAGCCAATGCAGCCACTCCTGATGAGACTTAATTGACTAGGATCAGAAGGAAGGAGAAGAAGTCCTCCCCTATCAGTGGACTTGGGGAGGGGCATGCAGGCAGAGGGTGGAGGAAGGGAGGGATTGGGACGAGAGGAGGGGGGGATACAAAGTGAGTAAAGTGTAATTAATAAAGAAAAATAAAATTTAAAAAATGCTGGAGAGGATGTAGAGAAAGGGGAACCCTCCTCCATTGCTGGTGGGAATGTAAACTTGTACAACCGTTTTGGAAATCAATCTGGCACTTTCTCAGACAATTAGGAATAGTGCTACCTCAAGATCCAGCTATATCACTCCTAGGCATATATCCAAAAGATGCTCAAGTATACAACAAGGACATTTTCTCAACCATGTTCATAGCAGATTTATTCATAATAGCCAGAATCTGGAAACAACCCAGATGTCCCTCAATGGAGGAATGGATACAGAAATTGTGGTACATTTACACAATAGAATACTACTCAGCAATTACAAACAAGGAAATCATGAAACTTGCAGGTAAATGGTAGGAACTAGAAAAGGTTATCCTGAGTGAGGTATTCCAGACACAGAAAGACACATATGGTATATACTCACTTATAAGTGGATATAAGATATATAATATACTAAAATAAATAGATAAACATACTAAAATTTGTACACCTAAAGAAGCTAATAAAGAAGGAGGACCCTGGGTTAGATGCTCAATGCTTATTCAGAAAAGCAAATGGGATGAACATTGGAAGATGGAGAAGACAGAGACCAGAACAGGAGCCTACCAGCGAGGGCCTCTGAAAGACTCTACCCATCAGGGTATTAAGGCAGATGCTGAGATGCAGAGCAAAACTTTGGCCAGAGTGCAGGGAATTTTATAGAAGAAGTGGGAGATAGAAAGACCTGGTGGGGACAGGAGCTCCACAAGGAGACCAACAGAACCAAAATATCTGGGCCCAGGGGGTCCTGCAGAGACTAATGAATCAACCAAGGACCATGCATGGAGAGGATCTTGACCATACCCTGCTCAAATGTAGCTCATGGGCAGCTCAGTCTCCATGGGGTTCCCTACTAAGGAGAGCAGGGGCAGTCACTGGCATAAAATTGGTTGCCCGCTCTTTGGTCACCTCCCCCTAGTGAAGTGGCCTTACTAGGCCACATAGAAAGAGAATCCAGACAGTCCTGATAAGACCTAATAGGCTCAGGTTGGATAGTAGGGGAGGAGGACCTCCCTTATCAGTGGACCAGGGTAGAGACATAGGGGGGAAAGAGGGAGGGGGGGTGGGACTAGGAAGAGATGAGGATACAAAGTTAATAAATTGTAATGAAGAAGAAGAAGAAGAAGAAGAAGAAGAAGAAGAAGAAGAAGAAGAAGAAGAAGAAGAAGAAGAAGAAGAAGAAGAAGAAGAGGAGGAGGAGGAGGAGGAGGAGGAGGAGGAGGAGGAAGAGGAAGAGGAAGAAGAAGAAGGAGAAGAGGAGGAGGAGAAGATGGAGGAGGAGGAAGAGGAAGAAGAAGAAGAGGAGGAGGAGGAAGATGAAGAGGAAGAAGAAGAGGAGGAGGAGGAGAAGGAGGAGGAAGAGGAAGAAGGAGAAGAAGAAGAAGAAGAAGAAGAAGAAGAAGAAGAAGAAGAAGAAGAAGAGAAAAGAAGAAGAAGAAGAAGAAGAAGAAAAAGAAGAAGAAGAAGAAAAAGAAGAAGAAGAAGAAGAAGAAGAAGAAGAAGAAGAAGAAGAAGAAGAAGAAGAAGAAGAAGAAGAAGAAGAAGAAGAAGAAGACCAACAGAGAAAAATAACCCAGTCCCATGGGGGTTTACAGTGACTGAGACATCAACTAAGGAGCATGCATGGTCTAGACCTAAGCCCCCTGCACTTATATGGCAAATGGGAGGCTTGGTCTTCATATGAGGCACCTGATGGGGGCGGGGGGAGCTGTTTCTAACATGGACTCTATTGCCTGCCTTTGGATCACTTCCCCCTGGCAGTACTGCCTTGCCTGGCCTCAGGGGATGATATACTCAGTCCTGATGTGACTTGATGTGCTGGGGAGGGTTAGGGGGCTCCCCTTTTCTAGGGAAAGAGAGAAAGGAAAGGAGAAGAAGGGGGAGGAGGTAACTGGGAGGAGGGAATGGAGAGGACACCTTTGGGATGTAAAGCAAATAAAGTGAAATAATAAAAAAAGAAAATTTAAAGACCGTACACACACATTCATACAAGTGGAAGAAACAAGGAGCTTCGACACAAATTTACTTCTGTCCTGGGTTTTTATACCCTCTAAGACAAAGGTTCTTAATAAAATAAAATAAAATAAAATAAAATAAAATAAAATAAAATAAAATAAAATAAAATAAAATAAAATAAAATAAAAACTACCTCATTCAAAAATAGATACAATAGTTAAACCAAAAGGGAGTTACAGTAAACTATTCTTTCACTAGAACTATATCTAGCCTGATATTTTTGCTCATAAGTTTAACTCAGTGGTTTTATCTAGATGGTCATTATGAGTTCAAAGCAGAAGTTTTACCTTTTTATTCAAATGTACATTATGTGTTCAAAGCAAGAGTTGTTTTTTTTTTTTTATGTCAAAGTGTTTACCAAGAAACAGGTGTCTGTCCTGTCTTGTATAGCTATAACCATTTATTCTTTGGTTTTATATTCATATGGCTTTTCTTTCGACCTCATCTATAGACTAAACCTAGAATGAATGTATTTCCTTGATCATTAATTTGTTTCAACCTGTTTTTCTCCCTGGTATAATTCATGTGTTTCACAGAGCTCCTAGTAGTTTGTTTTTGTTTGTTTATTTGTTTGTTTGTTATTCTGCAGGAGGGCTAGAAATTACCTGAATCAACTCAGAAATCATTATCAGGAATTATAAAGTTCATAAGATTCTACAGGAAATCTGTCCAGTGCATTATGCCAGACATGTGACACAAGCAGAGGAAGGTAATATAGCAATAAACAATTTTGAGGCAAAAATCCCTGGAGCTTTGCCTAAACCAGGGATACACCCATTTGTCAGCCATGCAGAAGTGAGTGGACTGCCTCCAGGAAGCTAACTTGCTTGCTTTTTGCCAATCCTGCACAGCTCTTGGCAATAAAATGCTGTCTTTGAGCCATGCCCCAGCTCAAAGAGATGTTCGGTGTCAGAGCACACATTGTATTATATAAAGTTACTTATAAACACAGGACACAGTCCAGAAAAGAGGCTGAAATCAGATACTCCCAAATACAATTCTGTCTGCAGTGCATTTCTTGTAAATGATTCTGATTGTGACACAGTGAATTAAATGAGCCCTGGGATTTCAAAGGGGGACATGAAGGAACTCAGGAGCATTTTGAGAATATTAACCAGTTTCTCAGTCCAGTGTTAACATAAAAAGGAACTAGCATCAGAGAAGGGCCTTGATGTTATAAGGGTCTACTGCTGGATCCGTCTGGAATGAAACTTACCTTCACAGCAGTGCATGGACCCAAAATCCCGCATGAGAGACAAGGTCAGAATCATGACCTTGTTTGAGCTTTCAGCTATGGTAAAAGATGACCAATTTGTATCCCACCTTAGGACGCAAAAGCACATAGAGCCCATAACTATTTAAACCTACTGAGCCCTTCTGGCCCAATGATATATGACAAGTCACTAAGGATGATTTCTAGTTCTCCTTCCTTTTGGAAGGAGCCACCAATCAGCGTCATTCTTCACACGTCCTTCCAAAGTATACTGGCTAGAGACAAGAAACATGGACACCCTGGAAATGTACCCCACCTCCTGGTTAGCAAACAGTTGCTCCAAAAAGAGATTCCAGGTGTTTCCATTTCCCTTTGACCTCTTCATGATTGCATTTGAGAACTCTGGACAATTCCAGGCACCGGTGAATGCTGACAACAGAAGGACACATCCCTGGTGCAAAAGAGGAAGAGGGACGTGTGGCTTCTAGGTGATCACATAAAAGAGCAAACTTTTCATAGCCTAAGTCATGTAGTGTGACAACACATCAGGCGTGTTTACACTCCACAGTGAACAGGGTAAAAGAAACAGTCCTTTCTTTGGAGCAGCACCCCGTCCTACTTTACCATATGAGCACCATGCTTTGAAATGCAGCTTACTTATGGAGGCTTTCCTTTGAGAATACAACTAGTCCATCACTTTTTTTTTTTAATCTCATGTCACAGGCAAAGGTTGACTGTGTACAGAGGTGATGTAACAAAGCTTCAACATCTCCCTGAGACCTACAGCGACAAAACACAAGAGTGACATTTCTTTGGGCTAGACACTGCTATAGTGGGCTCATGTTCTGTGCCACTACAACTAGCCACAGGTGGTGCTAGCTAGAAATTCATTCCAATCAGCCTCCATACAGAATTCTAATTGACCCCTGTTGGGACAAAAAATTCTGAAAAAAGCCACTGTGCAATCTTCAACTGTGAGTTTTCATCAGGCAGCTCAGACTCAAGTCAATATCCTGTACTGATTTCCTGCTTCACTCACTGGTTGGGGCAGTCTTTCTACTATTTGTCCTGATTAAGGAAGCAGAAAGAATTGGGATGGAAACTCTATTGCCACGTCAGCAATCAAAGAGCTGTTCATCCTAACAAAATGTGCCTACAAAGTCTCAGGGATCTACTTCACATCCTAGCAATGTCTGAAAAATGATGCAGACCAAACCAATCATGACTGTGAAACACAGACCTGCACTTGGTATTGCTTACTGCATTTGGTAAAGGATTCTATTTTACTCTGACTAACTAGGTCTCAGAGTATTGGGCTTTTTTTCCCCCTCAACAGGCTCTAAATTGTCTTCCTGCGATGTTTTCCCGCCCTGTTCTTTCTCATTACCTGTGAAGGTTAGGAGATGTGTGGTAGAGACAATACATTGGGCATCTTGCTAAAAAGTTCCAGAAGATCAGTACATGGATCCTGGTCTAAGACCTGGGTCTGAGCTGTTGTGCTCTGCGTGGGGTAGGAATGGGACTGTTGTGAGCACAAACTTAACCCTCACTGCCCTCTACTTTCCCTGCCTTGGTCTCTTCACTCCATACAGTCTATAGTTTGGAAGAAGGCATTCTGAGCACCTACTTTCTTCCTGCTTTATTCGCTATGCCCTTTCTTGTTGTGATAAAACTAGGCACACTACTTACACCAGATCGCCTTGGTTCTCTGAAGTTAGTTGATGTGGTAATATGTTGTTGAAATTAATATCACTGTGGAGAGATGATCACTTAGAGGTTTTGGTTAGGTTATTACTTGTGCTCCTCTCCTATTATCCTACCATCCTATCATTCCTGTCATCCTGATTCCTATTTTTTATGCCAATATGGTCAATAATCAACCATATTGTGAAGGAAAAAATTAGACAGAGATTGACAGCTTTGGCTAGGTGAGACAAAATGTGACTCTGTTTGGAGAGTTGGCCACAGGAGAAGCCATTGATTGCTAAACTTGCTCATCTTTTTCACTCCTGGCCAAATATATTGGAAACATCCAAGGAAACTCTTGATGACTCCTAACAAATATGGGGGTTTTGTGGTGCCTGAAACTCAGGCTGGATTTAGGATGTTGTCCTCTGAGATTTATTATCACCAATAAAAAACAACCTCAAGGCAAGCCCCAAGACAGTAGAAAAATAACAGACAACTGGAGTCAGGCAAAACCAGTTACTTGTTAAGAGAAGAAATGTTCACATTTTTCAGAAACAGGTATCTTCAGAACATTCTGTTACTACCAGGAGTAGACAGTTAAGGCTTCACATGTGTGACGTCTGAGCACTGATATTAGCTGAAATACAAACAAAAAGAAGGAAGAATAGGTGATAACAATGAAGCTGCTAGAGATTATAGAGTAAACACAACCAGCAAGTGGGTCTGCCAATTTTTTTTTCAGCAAAAACATTTTGGAATTACAGCAGGACCAAAAGAAGAAGAGGAGGAGGAGGAAAGAAAAGAAAGGAAGGAAGAAAAGGGAAGAGGGAGAGAGATTGTCAAGGTTGTGTTTGGGAGCTATAGAATGGATTGCTCTGGAATTATGTTATTGTGGAATGTCATTTCTAAGATCAGGGAAATACACCCAGTCATAAACAAGTCTGGCATGGGTCTCTATGAAAGGGTGAAGGAGAACAGTGGGAAATTAAAATATTGGGGTTTGTTCCCTGGTCTTTCAGCCAGTACACTCAATATTTCTCTCCAACCAGAGAGAAGACCAGGGCTGGAATACAGAACAGACCTTGTAGGGACTGAGGGGGTACACTATTAGATTTTCTGCCAAGGCAAAGCCAGAACTGGCCGAAAATAATCCCACACTGCAAGTAGTGTTCTATGACACAGGCAAACGCCAGCTCCTGAGCTCCCATCTATCAGCTGTTCACAATTGTAGGGACTGTGCCTGGGAATGTGGACCTACCACCAAGAAAGCTCCCAGGAAGAGCTACCACAGCCATGAAAGAGCCCTTGCTGGGGCCTCAGTCCTCCCCTCTCCATCTCCCTCTGTCTCCGCCTCCATCTCCCTGTCATCTCCAACTCCCCTCTCCTTCCTCCTCTCCATCTCCCCCCCCCCTCAAGTTTATTCTTCTCTCATATTCTACATCCCAACTGTGGTTTCTCTTCCCTCTTCTCTTCCCAGTCCCTGGCCCACAACTTCCCTTCTACCCCAGATCCATTCCTCCTCCATTTCCCTTCAGAAAAGGACAGACCTCCCAGAAATATTAACTGAACATGACATATCAAGTTGCAATAAGACTAGGCACATTCCTTGATATTAAGGCTAGATGAGGTAACCTAATAGAAGAAAAAAGGTCCCAGAAGCAGGCAAAAAAAAAGTCAGACAGCTCCTGCTCCTGCAGGAATTCCCACAAGAACACCAAGCCATGCACTAGAACATATATGCAGAGGGTCTAGGTCAGACCCATACAAGCTCCTTGATTGTCAGTTCAGTCTCTGTGTGCCCCTGTGAGCTCTGGATAGTTGATTCTGTTGGTTTTCTTGTAGTGTCCTTGACTCCTCAGGCTCCTACAATCTTTCTTCCCCTCTTCCACAGATTCCCTGAGCTCTGCCAAATGTTTGCCTGTGGGTCTCTGCATCTGCTCCCATTGGTTGCTGTATGAAGCCTCTCTGGTGATGATTATGCTAGATTCCAGTCTTTAAGTATAGCAAAATATCATTAGGGATCTTTTTTTTTCTGGTTGTATTTGGTTCTATCATATGTCTCTGAGCTATCCAGCCTCTGGTCCCTGGCCTTCCAGGCAGTCTCAGGCATGGGCTCCCTCTCATGGCATTGGTCTTGGGATAGACCAGTCATTGGTTGACCACTTCCACAATTTATGTGCCACCTTTACCCTCAGGACAACTTGCAGGCAGGACAAATTGTAGGTCATGGGTTTTGTGGTTGGGTTAGTGTCCCAGTCCATCCACTGCATGTCTTGCCTGGCTACAGAAGATGGCTAGTTCAGGCTCTATATTCCCCAGTTACTGGGAGTCTTCATTAGGGTCACACTCAGATTCCTGGGGGTTTCCGTTGCACTGTTTCTACCCCCCTCTCAAAATGCCTGCCAATGCCAGTCTCCTCTCCCAGTTCACTCTCCTTTCATTCCCCATAACTCAATCCCTCTTGTTTTCATTTCCACCCACCCCAAGTCCACTTGTGAAGTCTATAGTAGTTTACCTTCACAGAAAGATTTGTGTGTCCCCCTTGAGTCCTCCTTGTTCCTTAGCCTCTCTGCATCGGTGTGTTGTTGCTGCACTAACTCCAGAGTCTATATGAGCATAAAAATGTGCTAGATAAGCATAAAATTATGCTGCTAAGACGAGGAGACACGTTTCCTACGGGAATCCACTCCCTGGAAGTCCCTGGATGTTCCCCCTGGCCATCTACGCCAAAAAGATGTATTCTGAAAATCCTACTTTTTCAGATGAAGGATCAAAATGAGCCTCTTGATTTTTCTCTATGATTCCTGGTACAGCACACAACTAACTATTCAAGGAAATACATTTTTGATAGATTATTAAAAGCTTTAGCAAGAATAGAGTAAAAGAAAAATAATGAATCAGATTTGGTATTAGAAAGCATTACAAGAATAGTGAAAAATAATGAGCTTCTTCTTAGGAAAAAATAACATAAGCAAGTAGAGCAGGCTTGAGCATGCCTCCCTTTAGCGTCTTGTTTCTAAGGAAGATTATAAATCTTTAGCAAGACATATGGGAGGATGGTTGACCAAGGTATATTTAGACTTTAATGCAGAAAAAGACTTTGGCGGGTATTTGACTTGGCTTGGAGGACTATTACAGCTCCTGACTTTCCCTTTCACTAGTCAGTGATAATGAAACCACAGTTTGAGGTTTTTGTTTTTTGTTTGCGTTGATCAGAAAGTTTCTAGGCCAAGATTTCTTGTGGGCACTGCTTTACACTTGGCTACACTTTTGAGTTAAAACATAAACTTTGTATCCTTGGTAAAAGTTTGAATGTTCTGGAAAGCATGCCAACTTTAAGGTACTTCCTTATGAAATCACTATAAAATTATTAGCCTGTCTTCAGTAAAATTATAGCAGAATCAAAGCGATCTCGGTGTGGTCTCTGTCTGTCAACTCGCCTGAAACTGTGCCTTCCTGATATCCAAACCCCGATTCTCCCACGGACGCAGGGAGCCCGGCTGGGCTGGTCCGTGGCAGATTGTAGCATGATTATTCTTTACTTTACAGCTAATATCCACTTATAAGTGAGTAAATATTATGCCTGTCCTGGCTCTGGGTTCCCTCAGGATAATATTTTTCTAATTCCACTCACTTGCCTGCAAGTTTCATGATGTTATTTTTTTGACAGCTAATATTTTTTTACAGTGATACTCCATTTTGTAAATGTACATTTTCTATGCCCATTCTGTGGTTGAGGGACAGCTAGGTTGTTTCCAGTTTCTAGGTATTATTAACAAAGCTGCTATAAACATAGGTAAGAAAGTGTCCTTATGGTAGGATGGATCATCCTTCAGCTCTATGCCCAGTACTATGGCTAGGTCCTGAGGTAGATCAATTTTCTGAGGAACTGCTATACTGATTTCCATAGTGACTGTTCAAGTTTGCACTCCCACCAGCAATGGAGGACTGTCCCCTTGCTCCACCTCCTCGCCAGCAAATACACAAGTGATGTATATTTGATCTTAGCCATTGTGACAGGTGTGAAATGGAATCTCAGAGTCATTTTGACTTATAATTCCCTGACGGCTAGGGGATGTTGAACATTTCGTTAAGTGTTTTTCAGCCATTTGAGATTCCTCTACTGAGAGTTCTGTTTAGATCTGTACCCGGGTAGTTAACTGAATTATTTGGTTTGTTGATATTTAATTTTTTGAGATCTTTAAATATTTTGGATACTAGGCCTCTGTCAGATGTGGAGCTGGTGAAAATCTTTTCCCATACTGTAACCTGTCATTTCGTCCTATTGATGGTGTCCTTTGCCTTACAGAAGCTTTTCAGTTTCATGAGGGCCCATTCATTAATTGTCCATCATAGTCCCTGCAATACTGGTGTTCTTGTTCAGGAAGGTGTCTCCTGTGTCAAGGTTATTTCCTACTTTCTGTTCTGGTAGGTACAGTGTATCTCATTTTATGTTGAGGTCTTTGACCCACTTAGACTTGACTTTTGTGCGGGTCATAAATATGGATCCATTAGCATACTTCTACATGTAGACATCCAGTTAGAGCAACCATTTGTTGAAGCCGCTTTCTTTTTTCCATTGTATATTTCTGGCTTTTTTTTAATCAAAAATCAGGTGTCCATAGGTGTGGGGATTTATGTCTGGGTCTTCAATTCAATTCCACTGATCAAAATGTCTGTTTTTATGCCAATACCATGTGGTTTTTATTACTATAGCTCTGTAGTAAAGCTTGAAATGAGAAATGGTAGTGATACCTCCAGAAATTCTTTGACTGTTTAGGATTTTTAGCTGTCCTGGGTTTTGTTGTTGTTGTTTGTTGTTTTGTTTTGTTTTTGTATGAAGTTGAGTATTGTTCTTTCAAGATCTGTAAAATATTGTGTTGGAATTTTGATGGAGATTTTGTTGAATCTGTAGATTGCTTTTGGTAGGGTGGCCATTTTTTACTGTGCTAAAATGGAAGAGCTTTACATTTTCTGATATCTTCTTCAATTTCTTTCTTCGAAGACTTGAAGTTATTGTCATAAAGGCCTTTCACTTGCTTGGTTAGAATTATCCTAAACTATTTTATATTATTTGTGGCTATTGTGGCTATCTCTGACTGTTGTTTCCCTGATTTCTTTTTCAGCCCATTTGTTATGTGTGTGTATATAGAAGAGCTACTGTTTTGTTTTGTTTTGTTTTGTTTTGTTTTGTTTTTTAAGCTAATCTTGTATCCAACCACTTTGGCAATTCTTTGCCTTCTTCCCTTTCAATTTGTATTCCCTTGATCACCTTTAGTTGTCTTATTGCTCTAGCTTGAACTTCAAGTACTATATTGAATAAATATGGAGAGTGGACAGCCTTGTCTTTTTCCTGACTTCAGTGGAATTGCTTTGAGTTTCTCCCCACTTAATTTGATCTTGGCTGTAGGCTTGCTCTAAATTGCCTTTATTGTGTTTATGTATGCCCCTCATATCCCTGATCACCCGAAGACTTTTATCATGCAGGGGTGTTGGATTTTTGTCAAAAGTTTTTTTCAGCATCTAATGAGATGATCGTGTGTGTATGTATGTGTGTCTCTTTCAGTTTGTTTATATGCTGGATTGCAGTAACAGATTTTCCTGTTGAACCATCCATGTATCTCTGGGATGAAGCCTATTGATCATGGTGGATATTTCTGATGTGTTCTTGGACTCAGTTTGCAAGTATTTTATTGAGTATTTTTGCATCTATGTTCATGAGGAAAATTGTTGAATTATCTTTGTTGAATGTGGTTTGAGTGTGGTTTGAGTATTAGGGTGACTGTGGGCTCAGTCAATAAATTTGGCAATGCTCTGTTTCTGTTTTGTAAAATAATTTCAGGACTACTGGCATTAGCTCTTCTTTGAAAGTCAGGTAAAATTCTGCATAAAACCATCTGGCCCTGAGTTTTTTGTTGTTGTTGTTGGGAAACTTTTAATGACTGCTTCTATTTTCTTCGGGGTTATGTCTATTTAAATTGTTTATCCAATCCTGACTTAACTTTTGTAAGTGGTATCTATCAAGAAATTGTTCATTCTTTTTAGAATTTCTAATTCTGTAGAGCACAGGTTTTTAAAGTATGAGCTAATGATTCTTTGGATTTCTTTAGTGTCTGTTGTTATGTTCTCCTTTTCATTTCTAATTTTGTTACTTTGGATATTCTCCCTGTGTGTCTTTTGGTTATTTTACATAACTTGATTTTCTCAAAGAATCAACTCTGTGTCATTGATTCTTTGTATTGTTCTCTTTGTTTCTATTTTATTGATTTCAGCCCTGGCTTTTTCTTGGGTGTGTTTGCTTCTTTTTATTCTAGAGCTTTTAGGTATGCTGTTAAGTTGCTTGTATAAGATCTTTCTAATTTCTTTTTGAAGGCACTTAGTGCTATGAACTTTCCACTCTCATTGTGTCCCATAAATTTGGGTATGTTGTGCATTCATTGCTATTGTCTTTAACATCTTTCTTCTTTTCTGCCTTGACCCAATAGTCATTGAGTAGAGTTGTTCACTTTCCGTGAGTTTGTAGGCTTTCTGTCGTTGTTGAAATCCAGCGTTAATTCATGGTAGTTGATAATATAGTGGGGAGCCTTTCACTTTTCTTAGATCCATCGAGACTTGCTTTGTGACCAAATATGTGGTCAGTTCTGTGAGGTGCTGAGAAGGTACTGTGTGTGTGTTTGAGATGTTCTATAAATGTTAGTTCATATCTGTTAGTTCATGTTTGGTTCATAACATCTGTTAGCTCTAGTATTTCTCTACTTAGTTTGTTTTGTCTGGATGGCCTGTCTTTTGGTGAAGAGTGTGGTACTGAAGTCTACCATTTTTAATGTGTGAAGTTCAATGTGTAGCTTGAGCTTTAGTAATGTTTCTTTTACAAATGTGGTGCCTTTTCACTTGGGGCATAGATGTTAAGAATTAAGATATCATCTTGGTGTATTTTTCCTTTGATGAGTATGAACTGTCCTTCCCCATCTCTCTTGATTAATTTTGGTTGAAAATCTATTTTGATAGATATTAGAATGGCTACATCAGGCTGCTTCTTGAGTCTGTTTGTTTGGAAAATCCTTTTTCATTCCTTTACTCTGAGGCAATGTCTCTTTGATGCTGAGCTATGTTTCTTGTATGCAGCAGATAGATCCTGTTTTTATATCCATTCTGTTAGTCCATGTTTTTACATTGAAAAATTGAATCCATTAATATTGAGAGATAATGATTTAGGTCCTGTTATTCTGTTGTTGGTTGTGGTGATGGTGGTGGTAGTGTGTGTCTTTGCTTTCTTTTAGTTTTGCTGGTGTAAGAGTGTTTCCTTAGTTTTCCTTCTGGTGCTTTCTGTAAGGCTGGATTTATGGGTAGATTTTTCTTAAATTTGACTTTAGCATGGAATACCTTGTCTATTTTTCCATCTATGGTGATTGAAAGGTTTGTTTGTTTGTTTGTTTGTTTTTGATATACTTGTCTGTGGTCTGGCATCTGTGGTCTCTTAGTCTGCAGGCTCTCTGTCCAGGTTCCTCTTACTTTTAGAGTCTCCATTGAGAAATGGAGTGCAGTTCTAATAGGTCTGCCCTTCTATGTTACTAGACCTTTTCCCCTTGCAGCAGTCTTTTAGTCTTTTAGTTTTTGTATGTTTATACTTTGATTATTATATAGCGAGGTGACTTTCTTTTCTAGTGCACTCTATTTGGTGTTCTGTACGCATCTTGTATCTTTATAGGCATGTCCTTCTTTAGATTGTAAAATTTTACTTTTATGATTTTGTTTAAAAAATATTTTCTGGCTGGGCAAGGTGGCACACATCTTTAGTCCCAATACTTGGGAGGCAAAGGCAAGTGGATCTCTGTGAGTTCGAGGCCAGCCTGGTCTACAGAGTTCTAGGACAGCCAGATTACACAGAGAAGACCTGTCTCAAAAACAAACAAAACCAACACAAAAAAAAAAAAAATGTTTTTCTGGACTTTTTGTTTTGTTTGGTTTGGTTTTTTTAAAGACAGAGTTTCTCTGAGTTTCTCTGTGTAGCCTTGGCTGTCCTAGACCTGGCTGGCCTCAAACTCAGTGATCCAGCCTCTGTCTCCCTGAGTGCTGGGATTAAAGGCATGCACCACCAAGCCCCACTCTGGGCCTTTGAGCTGGGATTCTTCTCCTATTCTTACTATTCTTAGGTTTAGTCTTTTCATAGTGTTCCAGATTTCCTGGATGGTTTGTGCCAGGCTTCCAACCAAGCTCTGAAAAGTGAGCTCCCCCTGGGGTTGGGAGGAGTAATAGCATATTGTGAGAATTTGAAGAGCTTTGGATTAGAACTTTGAATGACATGGGGCGACAAGCAGAACAAAGAAAAAGGGGAGTAAGCATCTGTGAGACATGGTTCTTTCCTAAAGGCATCAAATATATATTTACTCTAATAAAAATGTATAGAATTAATTCTGCAAAATCCAGACATGTTAGCAGCCATGGTGGTACCAGTTCTATTGCTGTTATTGGTAGGATTCACACATGGATAGTTATTCTCAGCGTCTAACTGAAGGTGTGTTATTCAGTGACTTAGAGTATGGTAACTACTGTAGGAAGAGCCCTCCAACCATAATTCTAACAGCAGCATCTTGTGAGTCTAGGAACTATGGGCTCAACAGACACCTAATAGTCTTTGGGGAGAACACAACCTGATCCAGATATAGTTTTAGTATGCAATTAGTATGTTAAATAAAGCCCTTTCTCTGACTCCTTCTCAAAACTATCCATTGTGGCAACTAAAGCACCAGAACACACACACACCCACACACCAGTTTAGACATGGGGCAAATGTCAGGGCTCAGATTCCCAAAATATGAAGTCGCTTATTAAATACATTCAGTCACAGTGCAGAAATGAGGCTGCAAACAGAAAAGTTCCTAAATTTTTTCTGCAAAGGTCTTAAGTGTGGGGTAATGAACTGGACAAGCCCTGAGTGTTCAAGGGAAATATGAAGAAGCTTGATACAGATTTCAGAAACAGCCCATTCCTCAAACCTCCCCTATCATAAGAAACACAGTACTCAGAGAAGGGCACTTGAAGTTGCCAGGTAAAGGTACTGGACAGTCACAAATAATACTCACCTTCATAGCAGCACAAGGACAGGGCAACCAGGAGAAACAGGGACGCTCTCATGCTTTCTTGAGATTGAACTTTCAAATGGAGTAAATAATAAGGAATTTGGATTCAACCAAAGGATGCCATTAGCACAAGGGGGCTGAGGACACTTGCACCAACCAACCCTGTCCCTGATGACATATGACATGCCATGATTTTGTTTATCATGGTATGCAGCCATTCTCCCTCAGTGAAAGCTGAGGCTATCTGTGTGTGAATTCCCACACTTCCGTCCAATGTATGTGGACAAGAGGCAAGGAACAGAGCCTCACTAGAAACCTGCCCTTCCTCCAGGGACAGCACAGGTTCTTCACAAGGATGTTCCCAGGGTCTCCGCTTGTTTTTGAGCTTTCGATGATTGGTATTTTTTTAAGATTTATTTATTTATTCATTTATTATGTATACAATGTTCTGCCTACATGTATACCAGCATGCCATCATTCTAGATGGTTGTGAGCCACCATGTGGTTGCTGGGAATTGAACTCAGGACCTTTGGAAGAGCAGCTAGTGCTCTTAACTTCTGAGCCATCTCTCCAGCCCTTTATGATTGTTTTTGTGAAATAAGTATCAGCTCACGGGCACAGACAGGTGCTCACAGCAGAGGACAAGCCCTTGACATAAAAGGTGAGGTGCACTTTACATATAGGACAGCTGCTTTGAATGACACACTTTGAATGTCCTAAGCCATGGTGTGTGACAGCAAATTTTATGTGTTTAAATTTCATATTAAAAGAGAATGAAACAATCTCTTCATACCCATGACCACATTCTTTACTTTATGTATACCTTAAAATGTTTAAATGTATCATCTTTGAAGAACAGTCTTTGATAAAACAAATCCACCTTTGTATATGACTGCACAGCTAGACTGTGGGTAGGTGTACAGCATTAATTTTCTATCCATTTAAAGTAATGCTATTGATGACATCAATAAGACATTGTAGGACTCTCTACAGTCTTCCTCGGACCACAGAACTGGATATATAATAATAAACAAATGTGTCCCTTTGTGAGAATTCAGAAATTAATAATACACATATCTGCAACTTCATTAAATTGCATAGTAGGCCTCTCATTTTCATGTTACTTTTATCATGGAGTTTTGGAGAACTGATAACTGGGTTTAAAACTTCACTTCCATATCAAATATGACTAACTTTGTAAATGTCTAGAACTGTTGCACTTTTATCTATGGTGTTCTAGGAGTCTGAGATATACACATACACATATATGCGCACACACATATTCATTATGCAAATATTTATCTCCTCAACTATTTCCCCATAGGACGTCACAATCAGGAGTCGTAGTTTGCTAAGGCAAATAAGCAATTGTTTTGTTTTATGTTTTTGTTTTGCTTTCTATACACGCTTTAGCTGGGAATCAGTAACTACTTATTACATAAACTGGAAACACCAAAGATGACAAGCTTGTTTAATTTCTGAAACACATCTGGAATATTGAGGCCTTTGGAAAGATTAAAAGAGATGAATACAACTCTTTTCTTTCTCCTGATTGATCATTTAAATTTTCATTACCAAGTCTTTGGACAGCTGTGTTTTGCTAATTGATTTCAGAAAGAATGCGCATTATTCAATATAAAGATAGAAGATCAGAGTTAACAACTTCCACATTCTCTGCATCTATACCTCAGGTGAAACAGTTACTAAGACAAAAACCTCTAATGGGACATTGGCATCCCAACAAGTGACAAAAAATGGAGGTAGCCAGCAGAACACTATAAGTCCTGGGCAGACTAGGTCCCATTTTACCCTGAAGTCCTTCACTTAGCTTTGAGCTGAAGGATGCAACCTCACACAAGTACAAAGTAGAAAGCCTTGGACTTTCTATCTTCTTGTAAATCAAGTTTTATTCTTGAAAACTTAAACTTCTACAGAATGATGAGAATAGTCACAGGTAATACATAGACCAAATTCATAACTAAAGAAATGTGACATAAGCTCTTTGTGTTTAATTTTTGCAAGTAATTTTAATTCATTTTCTTCAGTTTGTCCCCAACTAAACTGAGATTTTCGATCACACAAAGCCATATGACCTTTCTCCTAATCCTATGCACTTGAACCTTGCCTGGTACTTGACCCTGCTTGTTGAGATACCAATCTGACAGCCAAGATGTGGCTACTGGTACAACAGTAGCATGACTGTTACAGTATAACTAATTACTGTCTGATTGGGTTTGAGGCCTGTTCCCCACAAGCAAATAGTAAACCTGGTACTATACTCCTAGACAAAAGGTCACAGCCCTACAGTAAACCTGTTAATATGAATTTTATATTCTTCCAAATTGCTTTCTTTTAGTCATAGACTTGGGCAGCATTCCTGGCACACAGCATGTAGATAATCTCCAGGCCCCACCCCTTACTAAGGAGCTACCGGCAGTAGACAGTTGCTGAGGGATCAAGAATCATTTATTGAGGGTGTGACCACTGATAGGTTATCTATTCAACAGTAGTATCCTTGCACTCATAAACACATGGGCAGGATGAACTAAACTCATCCCACGCATAACTCCACTAAAAACTAAGATTCAAAAACATATCATTTTATAGGCATGTGGGTCTTCTGCCTGCATGTACCTCTGAGTACCACATGTATACCTAGTGACCAGAGGGAAGAAGAGGGCCTCAGATCCTCTGGAACTGCAACTCCTGTTATGAGCTGCTATGGGGATGCTGGGAATTGAACCTGAACCCAAGTCCTCTGGAAGGGTGATCAGTGCTCTTAACTGTTGAGTCATCTCTCCAACCCTCCAAATTTTTATTTTTAAAGACATGAAGCTGGGAGGAGGTTTGGGAGTAAGGAGAAAGTTGATTGTGAGAAATGGGGATAGATATGATTACCTTTTGTTTTGTACATGTATGAAGTACTAAAAACTAAAGACTTTTTTTAAAAAATAAAAGTAAAAATACATAAACACAACTATACTGATTAAAATGGGAAAGGCTATGGGCTTCTCAGACATGGCATTTCACCTCAGCTGCAAGAACTGGGACTCAGGGGTGGTTAACAAAAACTTCCTTAGAAGATAGCATTAGATGGCAGGTCCAGGACGTTATGTGACACTTCAGGCTATAGAAACCAAATGGAAAGTCTCCCTGGTTTGATGTTAATGTTATGTTCACTATAAAGCTAGCAGAACTTGGAGAACCACAGTTTCCTGTGCTTGTTAAAGATCATGGCTGGGCCAGGCCAACTGGTTGGGCTCTGGGGCCAGCAGTGGGGCAGGCCCAGGAGGCTCAAATGAGGTAGGAAAGTGCATTGAGAGGGAGGTCTCTTGCCGGACTAGTAGCAGATCACACTGACTGAGGATAAGCCTAGAGTCTAATGACTCTGAGCCTGATGTCACTGGGGGCACCAACCCCTGGAGCCACCATCCTTTTATTCACTGCTGTGAAGGCTGAACATGGAGTTCTCCAGCTGTACATGGGAGAGTGTCCTCCAGCAGAGTGATTAGTGACCAGGAGTTTTGACAGCATGAGTACATGTCCTCTGCTTGTGTATGTCTCACTGCTCCGGTTGCTTTTCACAACCCCACTGTACAAGGCAGACCACCTGAGTCAACATTAGCTACTTCGTGTGCATGAAGTAAGGTCATCTCCCAAAAGGATGGTATGTGTGACCGTAACTGAGAGAGGAAGTCAGACGCAGAATCCAGGTTACATCAGTCATATGGTCCCAGGTGGAATAAAAGTGGGAAAAGGAGAGGCAAACTTGGCTAAACATTTCAAGACCACTTGACAAAGCATCTTATCAGAGTGGAGGTCAGAGCATAGAATGTGGAATACGGCAAACTCCAGAAAATGAGTCAAAACGTAGTCAAACCCAAGTTTTACAGGAAACTTATTTTGACCTTGTAATAAGATGGCTTCTAATCTTAAGATGGAGGCAGACTGGTCTAACACAAACACAGCCTTATCATCCCACACATAACTCCGCTTAAACTGTATATATGAATACACATACATTTATATATGTATTTCACAGAAACATAAAATGTTTCCCTGTGGCTTTTCAATCATCCTTGGTGTTCTTTATCCCTCCTTCCTCCCTCTTATTCTATATGAGCCCCCAACTAATTAAAGTTCCCTGCCCTGTTTTTTCTAGTTCCCCTTCAAAGCACCTGTATTAGGGTTGTCTGGAGAAACAGAATTGAATATACACCAAACACACACACACACACACACACACACACACTTATTAGAGTAACTTACACAGCCTGAAGTCCGACTAATCAAAAAAAAAAAAAAAAAGAAAAAGAAAAAGACTGTCTCTGAAGGAAAAAAGTCCAAGATTCTATAGTTGTTCAGTCTGAGGCTGGATGTCCAAAAGAAGCTCTAATACCAGTGAAGAAGTAAACTTGCCAGCAAGAATGAGGGCAAGTAGGGAAAGAGCAAGCACTTCCTTCTTCCATATCCTTTATTTAGGCTGCCACTAGAACATGCAGCCCAGACTTAAGGCATCTTCCCACCTCAACTGATCCCATCAAGAACAATTACACAGGCATACTGGGCAGCTTGGGCTTTAGTTAACTCCAGATGTATGTAGTCAAGTCGAGACCCAAGAACAGCCATCGCATCACCCAGATCTTAACTATTCCCTTCTCTAGAGCCCCTCCTCTTACCCCACATGCTTCCTTTTTTACTTCCCTTGTTTCTGCAGCTACTCCAGGTTACATGCTCACATCTGCAGCTACAAATAAGAAAGAACATGTGAAGTTTGTTTTCCTGGGTCTCAGTTACCTCACTAAATAGAATGTTTTCTAGTTCCATCCATTTACCAATATAATTCCCAACCACATTCTATTAGTGATCTATTGCAAATATTCAGACAGATTCCCAGATTCTTCATGGAATGTTATCACCCTGAAGTCCAATCCTTATAGCTAGGTTCAGCTTAAAAAACATTCTTCAAATGTTTCCGACATGCCAGTCCCTAGTATAGCCTTTGGTAATTCCACAATGAAAAGACTCAAACACCGAGCACCCCATTGCATCCTGTGGCGTGCAGACACGTCACTTTAACAAAGACCACCTAAGCACCGCCATGCTTATGGAACTGTGAAGAATATAGAAAGTGGCTACCTAGGCAATGAGCATGCAGAGGCTTCTTTGAGGGGCATGATGAAGAGAAAAATGAAAGTATCTAGATCCAGGTGTGGCGTTATGTACACCTACAATCCCAGAAATCCAGGAGACAGGAGATGTTCTGAGACTTCAAGGTTAGCCCTAACTACAGAGGGAAACCGTCTCAAAATGGGGGAAAGATTGAAGAGGAAGGAGGAAATATGTGGGAAGCCGTGTATTTCCTCCTTCAGCCACTTGTACAGGGCTAATCAGAGAAAAGCATTGCATACTGGGAAGTTAACAGAATGATCTGAGAAGAGGACCACACTGGAACCAACAGAGCCCGAATGAAGAATATAGACTTCCATTCTGCATCGAGGTGAAGCTCTTAACAGAAGAACTGACCGTAGATACACATGGCCAAAGTCCCCCTGTACTTATCTCCCATGTTTGGAGGATGAGGCAGGAAAGCAGAGACAGAAGGTAGGGAAGAGGAAGAAAGCAATTCATAGACATGAGCTCCCATCCCCAACCAAGAAGCTATCACCAATGAACAGCCACTCACAAAGGAAATAAGTTTCTCCAAGTCTCACACATCCAGCCAACACAGAAGAAACTCAAAGGTATTTTTGGTTTTGTTTTTTTTTTTTAATCTTATATTGCTTTGTTTGGGAATTTTTTTAAACCTTACTGGTCTGTTGCTCGTATATTATGGTTTCTAATTTTCAATTTGTGTGTGTCTGTGAGTTTCTCATGCTCTTAGATTTTTGCTGGTTTTGTTTGTTCTGTTTTATCATTGTCTTCTTTATTTGCCTATTTTCTTGAGAGAGAAAGAAGACGTGGGGTTGAAAGGATAAGGAGGTGAGGAGACTATGGAACACGATAAGGTAGAGGAAACCACACAATCAGAATATGCTGTGCGAAAATAACTTTTTAATTTTTAAAAGATTTAAATAGAATTAAATTTAAAGGGGCTGAAGAGATGGCTCAGTAGTTAAAAGCCTGGGTTTGATTCCCAGCACCTACACAGTGGCCCACAACCATTCACAACTCCAGTGCCAGGGCATTCAATGCCCTCTTCTGAGTCCCCTGGGCTGTTGCTGGCATGCTGTACACACAAACTCACTCAGACACACACATACACATGAGAATAAACAAATACTTTTAAAAATAAATAAATAAAAATCATTCTGTTCGACCTATTTGTCCCCACAAATTAGACAGAAAGATAATGACCTCACACTGCAATCTTTTTGGCAAAATTAAACACATAGCATCTTCTATAACATACCTAGACCACAATTCAAAGTTCTAAACTTTATGAATGACATTTTATTTTGTACACATTTGTACATACTCATTCCACTGTAGACAGCAAAGGATAATTTCTGGCAGGTGATTCTCCCCTTCTACCACATGACGTAGGTCCCAGGGACTGAACTCAGGTCCATCAGGCTTGGCAGACTAGAGCTTTTACTCAAGTGTTGAAGTCTTCTCTTGGAGACTTGCCTATCCAGCCTTGGTTCTGTCTTCCTTGCTAAGACAAGTACTCTTGTGCCTAAGTGACCGAGACATCTTTCTAACATGGTGGCAGACACTTGGGTGAAAGGAATCCTGACCTCACTTACTGATGTCCCATGATTTTATACTTAAAAAAATGGGTATTTCTTTTATATCTCACACACTGAAATTATGGTACAATTAGAAAATGGGGCATAAACAATTACCCTTAAACCCAAATTATTTAGTCTTTAAGTATTAGCATGTAATTTTTCAGTTTTTAATTCCTATATCTGCTGGTCATGACTTTCCTCCTATGCCATTTCCGTGGTGAATTACACTGATTTTTGAATGTTAACTCTACCTTGCATCCCTGAGACAAATTTTCATTTGGTCTGTTACCTGCCCATAAGGGAACCTGTATCATAAGTGTTAAAACTTTTCAAATCTTGTGTTGCCAGGCATGAATGTACACATCCATTCTATCAGCACTTAGGAGGCTGAAGGCAAAAGGATCTTGAGGTCAAGGGACAGCCTGAGCTACATAGTGAAATGCTGTCATGCTCCAGACCCCAAAGAAAGAAAGAACAACAAACAAACAAAAATACCTAAAGAGAAAAACACAAGGAAATACACACTTACACTCAATGAAAGTTACTGAAACAGTTTTTTAGCTTGGAATCTGGACATTGCTGCCCTCATGGGTGCAAGGCACTAGGGAAATGGTTTTATTTTCTTATAAAAAATATGTAATGCTACTCAGGTTACTCAGACCTTATATTCCTTGTGAGAAATTAGCTAAAAAGTCAGTTTCTTTCATAGGTTACTTAGGTGTTCGATTTCTTAGGTGAACTGAGACAATTTGTATTTTCAGGGAATGTGTCATTTGGTCAATTGCATGTCCAAGTTGTTCAGTCTCATTGTTTTGCTTTAGGTGTTGTTTTACTTTGAGACAAAAATCTCACTATGTAGCCCTGGCTGGCCTCAAACTCCCTTCTGCCTCTACATGAGTGCTGAGATTATGCGCACACACCACCACACCTGTTTTGTTTTTTTGTTTTTTTTACTATTTTAATACCTGTTAATAACTGTACTGACACCCATCTTTCTGACAAGGTAACCTGTGTCTTCCCCTTTGATAGAAACGTAAAGGTTTTCTTGAACATCTCAAATCACAAGCTTTTGCTTTAATTTTTTTTCCTGGTATCACTGATTTCTCCCATGCCTATGCCCTCTGTCTTATCACTTTAAATGTACCTTTTCTAGTTCTTCCGTGTACTTATGTGTATGGGTGACCTGCCTGCACGCATATCTGTGCTGTCCACAATGTGTATGGTTCACATGGAGGACAGAAGGGGCAAGCAAGTCCCTGCAAGTGGAGCTAAGGCTGGGAGCCACCATGTGCATTCTGGAAATCAAAGCCTCTGAAGGAGCAGCAGCACTCTGAACTGCTGAGTCATCTCTCCAGCCCATTTTCTAGCTTCTTAAAGTGGCAACTGAGGCCCTGTGGACCCTTTTTTAACCCCCTAACATGAGGAAATAGTGCCATAAATTCCCGAGTATTGCCTTAGTTACATCACGAAGTACAAGACCAGCATGGAAAAACCAACTGTATTTCTATATACCAACAATGAACAAGTATAAGCCAAAACCAGAAAAACAATACCATTTATATAATAACTCCACAAAAATAAATATTTAACAGAAAGTGTACAGGATATATGCTCAGACCACAAAATGCTCATGACAGAAACCAAGGATGTAAATAAGAGACATGCTACTTGCAGAGTGAAAGAAGATTTCAAGTGTGCCAAGCTCCCCTCCAATTGATCTATGTTCTCAATAAAATTCTAGTCAGGAAAACTGCAGAGTTTTATACATATAAGCTGATTCTAAAATTTACATGAAAAGGTAAAAGTAATACAAGTCAAAATAAATTCAAAAGAAAACACAAAGCTGGAAGAGTTAAAGCACCAGATTAAGACTTAACTATAAGTTCTGGTCCTTGAGGAATCTGAGCAGAAGGGTCCATGTCAATAAGCTCCCCCGATAGAGATGAAAAAGAAAGCTTGGTGCTACAATTAGACATCATCTGTATGTCCTCAAATACAAAATGGCAGTTAGCTGGAGATGATCATAAATCTCATGCACCAGGTCAGTTGTGGACTATTTTAGGAAACACAGAAGGAAATCTTTGGATTTTCTAGAAATGACATCAAAAAGGTATATAACCTGTTAAGTAACAAACAGACCTCACCAAATTAGAAATTGTGCTCTATGAAAGTGTCAAAAATGAAAAAAAACAAGCTGCAGGCTAGACCAGAGGAAAATATAACAAAGACTACGCTTCTAAAATACAAAGTATTAATGCCACAGTAAAAAAATTAAAAACCCGACTTCAAAATGCACAAAGGACTTGAACAGACTTGTATATTTTTTTATTGGCAACAAGATATACTCGTTGCCAATGAGTAAGAATCTGAAATTATATTCACCAACAGCTATTAGTAAAATGCAAATTAAAACCATGATGAAATATCTCCATACAGTCATTAGGGTAGCTACAGTAGGAAACACAGACAAATATGAAATGTTGGGGGAGACTCAGCGTAAATGAACTGCCTTCCTTTGCTTTTCTAAGAACTGAATACATGTGCTGGCAAATGAGTTTCATTTGGTGGATTAAGACAGACCTTCCTTCCGGTTTACTCAGTTATTCGTGAGAATACACACATAAAGCACACTCTTGCACCATCTTTGAGTGAACCCTATATGAACTCTGCATGAGAAGAGTCTTCTAGACTTCAGACTACTGTGTTCACTGCTTCCTCACTGTGTAAAGCACTTCTGCAATTTGTATTTAGTCTGTATTTTGACCTCAAGCAATTGGCCAAGGTCTAGTGAACAAGTTTCCAGAGAAAGCTTCTCAGCTTCTCAGGCTACATAAGTGTTCCCGGAGTGGCCCTGCTGGAGGTAATGGGAAAACAAACTGGCTTTACTGTAAGTGTGCCCAAAACAACTGTGTTTTAGTTTGGCCTGTCTACCACAGGTGTCTGACCTCAATTCCAGAGGAAAGAGCATCATCAAGAGCTGTCAGGACCAAGGCCACCCTTCGCTGAGCTAAGCATTCACTTTGTAGCTAGTGGTTTTGTGGTGGAATCTCCAGTTTGCAATCACAGGTCCCAATGTCATCTAGAGGAGCATTCCTGTCCTGACTAGATCCCAGCACAAGGACTTTCTCAAGTCCTTCCACTCCCCATGCAGCAAGCATGGCCGAACCGGAGGACCTGTCAGGCTGAGGGACTAGGACGCAAAGCTTTGCCGAAGACTTTCCCAGCAAATAGGTTCCATTTAAAAACAGGAAGCATGTTCAATTACCCTATCAGGACGTGCTGAGGTGTTCCCTATGGACTGTCTAGCATCAGAAACTCTAGGTGGAACCACATCTGGCCCAAACAAGTGACTTTGAGGCACACTGCAGGTAAAGATCCAAGATGCTACTACAGATCAACATTCCATTGAAGGCCGTAGTCTTCACAATATCCACAGCAAGCTTCAGGGTACACACTTTATTAAACTATCTCATAAACACTAGAAACGAAAATTCAACTGATTTGAAATAATCTATTTACAGAGTACTGCCTACAGACCCATCAGTGCTGAACCTGGTTCTTCCCTAGCCCATCCTCCAATCGGGACTGAGAACACCTGACAAGTAGGGGATATTGATATCCACCTGAACAATGGCATGTCAGACAGAAGGGCACCAGCCCAACACACAAATAGACAGAGAGACAGACAAGACAGACACACACAGGCCCTGTACTTCCAAGAGGGCTGAGGGCCTGCCTCATGGCTTCTTCAGGCTATAGGCCAAGCTGCTGGGGACCCTGGTGGCTTTCAGGGGAGGTGAGCTCCAGACAGCAGAGCTAGTGCGCTTGTGGTAGCGGGGCTTGCTCTTCTCAAATATTTCCTGCAAGTCCAGTGGCAGAATAGTTCCGAAGAGCTCTAGAAGGTTCGGGGGGTGGTAATACTGGTGGATGACGGTCTGGCTGAGCTGGGTGCCTGAGGAAACCAGAGGCCTGGATCACTGCCTGGTACTCTGGGAGCTTCCCCGATCCCTGCACCTACCCAGGGTCCAGCCACCCTCTCCACACCAGAATGCCCTGCTCCTCTGGAGGCCTCCTTCTGACCACCCCCACCCAACAACAATCATCATCTTATCTCCATCTTCTAGCAGTTCAACCCAAAGAAAGCACCCCAGGAGTTAACTTAGGCAATACTTTATTCTCCCCATTTTGTAGAGTTGACCCAAGGCACACGGAAGATGGCTGGCAGAGCTAAGTGTGAAGACAAACCTGTCTCCAGATCTTAGGCCTGCTTACCTAGCTATTCCCATCAACCTCGCAGACCCTAGGGAGATTGTGCAGGCTGAAGGAGCAGAGCTGAGGGAGGCACAACCCTGCCAATTAGGCCGAAGAAGACCCTAAAGGGTCAGGAGGGAACACAGCCTGGCTTGCTCCAAAGCCAGCTCTATTCATAAATTACTTCACTAGCAATAATCATCTCAGTTGGGTCTTAATATCACTCACTTCCTCTTCAGATACAAAAACTAAGTAACCTACCTAAGGCCACCATCAGCCAACTTTGCTGACCACACTGGCCCCTGTTTACTGCTCTTAAGTTAGTTTACATGAGTCAGTAATCAGTGTCTGAGGAAAGTAAGATTCTAGTTACTATGGGGTTCAAACTAGCTCAGTCCTGAAAGTAAGTTGTCTTTCTGTTGAGTGCTGACCCACTCAAGAGATTTGAAGTCAGCACCCTGTATAACCTTCAGTTCAGCAAATCCTAAAAAGCAGCCTAGCAGGACCCCACACCCAGGCCAGACACAACACCACACCCACCCACACCCCTGTATAAATCTGAAACCCCCAGACTGGAGACAAATCTTGCTCCAGTATAAATACCCCTTCTTGTGGCCTTTCCCAGGTCTTAGCATTCCAACCAAACCCTGCTACTCTCTCAGTTCTATGCTCTCCCATGGATGCTTACTTGGGTCCAAGCCTCATGAACCCTTTAAGCCAGACTCTGAATGGGGGGACTCGAGTCTACGTCAAAATACTTAGCAACATACTGTGCTTGAGCCAGTCACTGCTACACTCAATGCAAAGGAACTCAACACCCTTCATCCTATATTTCTCAGGCCTTCAGGCCAGAGTAACCCTCCTACCTCTAGGTGTATGCTCAAAGCCCAACACAGGCCTCTCGGGTCAATGCTGTAAGCCACTGGCACCTAAGCTTGTATACCTGCAGCAGCTAAGCCACCACTTCCATACCCAGCAAAGGAAGAAGGAAGGCAGCCTAAGCCTCTTCAAGAACTCTGGGCCCTGCTCACCTTTGGCCCAGGAAGGGATGGGTTTCCGGGGATGGGCTTCATCATCTGTAGAGTCATCACTGTTTAGGTCCATCCCATAGTCCTCTGTGCTGATTTTGGGGCAGGATTTGGGTCCTTGTGGAGTCATTTGATATGAGGTACAAGCAGGAGACTAGGAAGAAAAAAAAGAAAAATCAACATGCTCATTAACTCCCCTCCCCTGCAATCCTGGAGAACACTGCCACACTGGTCATCTATATAACCTCTAAAGGAGGAAAAAAAGAAAAAAGAAAAGCTTTTTAACAAGTCAGGGAATGTAAACACCACTTTGTAGCATGCAAGCTTTGTTCCACTTCAGCATGTCCCTCCCTCAGAGATGTTTCAAGACACACCATGATCTTCAACTAGCCCTCCACACCACAGATGGTCCTTTAACCCCTGCAACTGGGAAGGTAAGGTTAAAAGGATTATAAATATGAGGTCAGCCTGGGTTATACAGCTAGACTCTGTTACCAAATTAAAAAAAAAAAGGAATAACAAGTGACCTACTCTCTCCTCAGGCTCTAACACACAGCCTGAGCGTGCAAGCAAATGGAGAAAGGGATCGTGCCCTCCCAACGGGGTCACAGGCCTCACCTGCACATCCACAGTCATATTCAGAACCTGTCTGGCTGCTGCCGCCTCCTTGGCTTTCTTTGCCTGCTCCTCCTGCAGTCGCTGCTCAGCCAGGCGCTGCTGTTCTTCCTGGGATCCAGCCAGCAATAAGACATGTGTCTCCCCTGACCTCTTGCCACACTTCTACCCCATGTGGCAAGGCAGGCCTTCGGAAGAGTCTAGCCCTGGTTTCCCGATGCTCTCAGCTCACAGCTCAGCACAGACCCCACAGGGAGCCCATTCTCCCAGCACCCTTACCTTCTTCTTCTTCTCCTCCAGTTCCCTCTGAAGTCGTTCCTTCTGCAATCTAAGGGCTTTCTCTCTCTCCTGCATCTCCCTAAGAACCACCAAGAATCTGTCAGACCAGTAGTGGGGCCCTAGTGCTGTTCTTATCCCAGAAAGGGAAGCTAGGCACGGTGGACATGCCTTTAAAGAATGGTACAGTACAACTGGACACCAGCTTAGATTCAACAGTTGGACTCTCCAAAAGCAAGAATCTGAGCCTGACTTTGGAATCACACACAGTCACACAGTTCCATGCCAGTGAGGTGCCTGAGCCTCCCCTTTCTCTGGAGGAAAGAGTTAACACCTTTCCTCCAGCCTTGCCACAACCACCACAGGTGACAACACAGAGCACTCAGCTCCTCTCAGCAGGAGAGGCTGTTGGGTTTTGTGGTCACCTCCATACTCAGGAGCTTGACCTTGAACAAGTCATTTAGCTTCCCTCTCAAACCAGTTTCTTCCACAGAGTTGATAGTTTCTAAGCCAGAAGAGATTCAAGTAAGGATTAAATAAGAAACCTGAAGAGCCAGTAGCTCAGAACATCCCTCAGAGCTACCAACTACAAAACCCATCACTCCTCAGGGGTAAAATACAGCCCTCACCACCCAGCTGGGAAGTCAAAATAGCTGCCACCCCCCATTCCCTCCCAGGCTCTTATCTCTGGCTCTCCCCCTGACCAGGGACACTTCTGTGTCAATCTACAACACACCCTATACTGGCCTGAGAGCCAGCCTTCCAGCTGAAGTCCTCACTTCTCCATCAAGCCTGTACCTATCACAAAGACAGAGTTCCTCAGGAGTTGGGCAGGAAAGGAAACTACAGTTGGTCCAGTGGGTCTGCACACACATGTGGGCAGAGTCCCAATAAATGTTAATGAGGGGAAAACCTCACTGGGCTATCATCACCACCAAGGGCAGCACAGGAGCCAGCGCTAAAAATGCTTGATGTCCTATACCGCACTACAAATGTCCCTCCTGCCCAGGATACCTGTGGCGGCCCCATGGAGAAGTACAAGTCTGTCCTAAGATTCTTCCACCCTGCTTTATCCACTAAGAAAAAGCCACCACAGGAGTTAGCACATTTGGCTGGAGTAGTACAAAACATGGAGTGGCCCCCCAGCTTTTACCCTTGAATCTCCCACCGCTAACATATACCTATTTGGTGGTCCATCAGCTGTAGGTGTCTGGTTTAAAAGCCAAGAGAAAGCCTGCCAGCCTTCAAGTAAAAGGTGAGAGCCGCCAAGAAGCAACGGTCATGCCGCCTCTAGCTCCCGACACAGGACAGTAGTAAATGGTCAGTGGATGGCCTCACCTCTTGGCCTGAAGATACTCCTGCTCCCTCTTTCGCTCCTGTTCCCTCCGTTCCTGCTCCCTCCGACGCTCTTGCTCAGCCAGCTGCCGCTCCTGCTCCTGCTGCTCTGCCAGCCGCTTGGCCTCAGCTGCCTTGCGCCGTGCCTGCTCCTCTTCCTTCTTCCGCTGTAGCATCTCTTGATGTCGTCGCTCCTCTTCCTCCTGAGTTGTAAGGCAAGGAAGTTCAGGACACTCAAGCTAGGCTTGGGCCCACATGGAGAAGCTGGCCAAGGACTGCTGCCCACAGCACGGGCTCCTAAGGCACTGGCCACCACCATGAATGACATCCGCTAGGACTGAGCCACCAGACTTCTTGACAAATAAAGTTTTGCAAGTCATGGCCAGACAGAAAAGGCATGTGGCAACTGCTGCAGCAGTTCTAATAAGCAAGAGTGAGGACTGCAGAGCAGGACGTGCAAAGGACAAGCCAGCTGACCAAATGGTCAGTTTCCAATATATATATAAAACAGGGATGACAGCGGCATATGGAGCTGCTGAGTTAACACACATTAACACTTAAGGAGAGTCTATCACAGCATAAATAAACCATACTGATTAGTACTACAACTCCCCAATGACAGACATTTGTTCCCTACAGTAGTAAGACTGCCAGTTCCCAGGGAGAGACAGGGTCCAACTCTTCTAAGCATTAAGGCTCAAGAGTGGAAGGGAGTACAAGGCACCTGCAGGACACTCAGCACATACCAGTCATGGCATTCTTCACATTCATTAGTGAATCTTGCTCTCAACTACAACCCTATCAGCAAGATCACTCCGCTACTTGAGTAACCTGACCAAGGTCACACAGCTAAGAAAGCAGGTATGAGGTAAAGTCTGACTCCAGATGCACATTTAATCCTCACACGTTGGCTTCTAGAAAAAGTCACCACAGCCCAACCCTCAAGTCAGCAACAAGATCCAGTAGGATCTACTGGCCAGCCAGTCCTCATGGCATGGAGGCAGCGGTTGTCCTACCCAACTTCTTCCCTGTCCCCACCTAATCGCACCTGTTGGAGCCGCCTGAGTCTGCGCGCCTCCTCCTCCTGCTTCCTACGTGCCTCTACCTCCTCCATCTTCTTGGCAGCTGTTTTCTTCTTGGCCTTCTCTGCCAGCCGTTCCTCTTTAGCCTGCAGAATCCACTCACATGTGCCCTCTGGAACAGCCCCTCACAGAGCATGCAGAGTGGGGCCCAGAGCTCTGTGACTGGCAGACACACCCACTCCCCTACAAACCCTTCTTCCTGCCCACAAGAAGTCATACCGCCTCAGGACTGCCCACTCATAAAGGGCTGCTGGGACAACTCAGGCCAGACTTGCAGCATCCAACTTGCCTCAGAGGAGACTCCAGAGCCCATGCGACAGAAAGCAGGGCTATACAGGCCACTAAGTCGATGACTTGTGGAGAAGTCTAGTCCCAACCTTCAGGCTGCCAAGCCTTAAAGTGCCTGGGCCTCCCCAGGGCTCCACCCATCAGGGCAGACTCACCTTTTCTGTCTTCTCATCAATGTGAGCAAACTTCTGCTCAATCTGCTTCTTCTTTTCCTCCTTCATCTGCTCCACCCGCTCACGGGCCTGCAGCACCTTGCGGAGGCGCTCTTCACGCTTCCTGTGGCACAGTGCAGTCAAAGAGAGTCTGCCCCAGGTGGGGCAGGCTGGGCTGGGAGCTGGGACACTTACAGCTTCACCTCCTCCAGTCGCCGCCGCTTGTCTTCCTCCACCTTCTGTCTGCGCAGCTGCTCGGCCTCCTCCTTCCGCCGCAGGCTCTCTAGGCGCTGGCGCTCCTTCTCCTGAAGTGGGCAGGGGGCACTGGTATGTGAATGTGGACACATGCCAACCCCAAAGGTTGCCTGGCAGAGTGCATCAATTCTCAACCAGATGCAGGAGCAGATGCCTCGCAGGCAGAGATATCCCAGCGTACCCTGTGCCCACGCTAGGCAAGCACGGGCATTCAGTTTCTCCTTCAGGCGGACAGGAACCCGAATTATAGACAACACAAAAGCAGCTTCAAATTAGATGTGTGTTGATTATAATTATATAAGCAGCTTGAGAAGAAACTAAACACTCAGACTACAAAGAAAAAGGCAAGCAGCTTAGAAAGTGTCAGCTAATGTTCTGTTGGGAAGATGAAGGAGACGCCATTAATCACTACTATGACTTCCAACATATACTAGGACTGTGTATATGCACCACTCTTTTATGCACATCAATAAAGCACCACCAAATGTCAACACAGTTATGCAGGCTAGTGAGCTAGATCAAGGATGGTATGTCTTGCCCTTTGCTTTCCAAATTTCTTGTGATATGCCTGTGTTAATAATTTTTAAAACAGCATTAAGAGATAACTAGTTGTACTAAAGGTCTAATATCCACTTAAAAGACAGCAGAAGTGGATGAAGAGAGGGAACTGGGCAGGAGTTGGAATGGGGAGAGAAAGAAGTTGGAATGGGGAGAAGATCAGATATGGGTAGAATGGGGGTGGGAGGTGAGAAGGGAAACTGGAGAGGGACATCTCTTGGTCAAGCTGGAGGTCTGCTAAAGGGTAGGCACCTGGGAGGATATGGGTGTGACTCTAGGTGAGACTCCTAAGCCGGTGGGGGGGGGGGACACACACATGAAGACCGAAGTGACCACCTCTTATTCAGGCAGGACTAGTGAAGGAGGTGATCGATGACCCACTGGAAAAAACCTATGAACCAAAAAGTATAGGGATAACAAGGGAACAAAGATAGAGGGAAAGTCCAAATAATAACTGGCCCAACCTGAGAACCACTCCACGGTAGAGAGCCATCTCCTGACACTATTAATGATACATTGCTATGCTTGCAGACAAGAGCCTAACTTGACTGTCATCCTGGACAGTCAAGCAGTCATCCTGTCTCCAGCCAGCAGCAGATCTAGACAGATGCTGGGACTTGCAGCCAACCATAGGGCGGAACTCTGGAGGACCTGGGGAAAAGATGGAAGGATCTGGAGGGGACAGGAACCTCATAAGAATAGAGACAACTAACCCAGTCAAATGGGGGCTTTCAGAGACTGAGACATCAAGTAAGGAGCGTGCATGATCTGGACCTAGGCTCCCTGCAAACATGTGGCTGACGGGCAGCTTGGTCTTCATATGGAGTGCCTGGTGAGGGGGGCACTGTTTCTAACATGGACTCTATTGCCTCCTTTTAGATCCCTTCCACCTGGGAGGGCTGTCTTGCCTGGCCTTGGGGGATGAAAATATGTGCAGTCCTGATCTGACCTGATGTGCTGAGGAAGGTTAATATGGGGAGATGGAGGGATCCCCTTTTGGAAAGGAGAGAGGAAGGGGTTAGGAGGGGAACTAGGGGGGAAACTGGGAGGAGGGGAGAGATGAGGCACCCATGTGATATAAAGTAAATAAACTAATATAAAATTTTTTTTTAATTAAAAAAAAGAGATAGCTATTTGTACAGCAGATCAGTGCTGGCATCACTTCCCAGACAGACCCAGAAGGCTCCACAGCAAGGGTGTAGAGGGGCTCTAAACTTTCCCTGGCCAAGGATTAAACTAGTGCTTTCCAGCACCCATATAATGGCATACAACCATCTGTAACTCCAGTTCCTGGGGATATGATGCCCATTCTGGACTCCCGGGGTACCAAGCATGCAAGTAGTGCAAGGTACTCGGACATACATGCAAATAAAACACCCATACATGTAAAACAAAAAATTATATGTAGGTGTATGTATGAACATATGAAATAGAAGACATTGCAGAAATTTTAAAAATCCAGTTATGTGCTATTTACAAGAAACTGACTTCAAATGAAACAATTTTGATAGGTTCAAAGACTGTAGCTAGAAGGACAGTGGCTAACCACCAAAGGTAGCATATAAAGCAACATAATTCACATGACATTCTCCGTAACAGTACTGGACACTAAGAACAAGTCCGTGGCTGCTGAGGTGAGGACCGTACAGGCATGAAGGGATAGCGAAGTGCTTCCTGTGGGTAATGGATAAGGTCATGTTCTATAACCCAACTGTGGTAATGGCTGCAATGGCTGCAGAAGTCATGCTAAAATTCTAAAGACTTATCTTCCCGAATTTCACCATGCTGTGTAATCTTTTATTTAAACAAAAAGCATTTAAGAGAGAGAAATGGAAAAAAAGAGGGACATCAGGCACTATCAAAGCCAAGCTGGGTCTAGAAGGGCCTGAAAAACACTGGTCTTTGGGGAATCCACATAGAAGGAATGGGTGACCTTAGGTAAGTCCCTGGTTCTCCAACTACCCAGACTCAGAAGAAAAAAATGGGAAACAGACACAATGGCTCACACCTGTAATCACAGGATTTGGGAGATAGAGGCAAGACTTGAAACTCTGTCTTAACAAACACACACACACACACACACACACACACACACACACACACTGCCCAACACTCCAACTTTCTCTCCTACCCTACAGTGCGTATGTGCTCTCCTTGCAAAAAAAAAAGCACTTCAGAAGCAAAGGCTAGGTAGCACCCAGTGTTCATCACCACTTCTTCTTTCTATAGCCAATCAAACTCTAGCTTTTAACAGGTAGAGATACAGCTTTTCACCTTTAAGCTTGAGTGTTAAAATTTCTCACACCAGGCACAGCATTTGCTCTACTGCACTGTGTGTAACTCAGTGCTTTCAGAAGCTTCTATGCTACAGAATTCACTTCTCCTCTGGCCTAGACTTCAGATGAGCTTTGGACATCCATATCCCCAGAGCCACACTCACGGCCCATGCAAAATGGGAGGAAACTACAAGCTAGAGTAGCCCCTTCTGCCTGGGGGCCTCATCTGAGCACTCTCCCTGCCCTGCATCCAAAAACTACTTCACTTAGTGTGTGCACTCACTCTCCAAGTCACCAAAACTCCTGAAGTACTCACTGCCTTCTCCATTTTGTAGCTGAGAAAATGCAGGTATGAAAAAGGAAGTATGTCCAAGGTCCAGAACCTTTCAACTTTCCTAGGCTCTTGTATCCCAGCTATACCCACCAGATGCCCTGTGCAGGGACCTGAGTTCCCAAGAGCAGGAAAGGGCAACTTTTGGTGCCTCCTGGCAAAATGCCCATGATACCTACAGGATCCTAGTCAATATGGAGAAGGGGAGGAAGTGAACGGACAACTGAAGAAGGAACAAACCCAGCCTTCTTCACTGCCAGGCACAAAAATAAGCCCACAAAGCCACAGAGTTGGCTACCTAGTATATTGGGAGACATGCTTGTCACCTCACCAACCAAAGAGGGCAAACAAGCTCAGGACCCAGCCAGCCAGCTACTGAGCCCCTCCCATTTGCCAGAGGTGAAGAGCGGAAGGCAAAAGCCCTCCAGGTATCTTCACAACTCTTCTTGGGAACTGTAAGAACAAGGGGCTGCACTGAGGTATGAGGCAGGCAGGTGTACAGAGCTTGGCTACCTAGAACATCCTTACATGACTTGAACAACACAGCACCCCTTTCCCAAAAAAGTACTGAGCAGCTGCTCTGGCTAAAGCCACACACAACCCTCTCCTGAGAAAACAGTGCCCTCCACCTCCCTAGCAATTCCCTGTTTGGAGTTTGTAGTGAAATGCACAATAGAGGAACCTGTGTGTTATGGTGCTTTTTTAAAAAGGCTCACCATGAACTTTTGGGGGGGGGGGAGAAAGTCTCATTGATGACTGGGGTTACATATTATTAAAATTATGGGATGTATAACCCACACCCGCACAGGTCAAAGTTTCCAACTGTCAATCAAAGTTTATCAGAACAGAAAATCATCTAGACCCTGCCCCTAGGCTCAGCAAGCATAAACACCTGCCACCAAGACTGACAACCTTAGCTTGATCCTCAGACTCCACATAATGAACAAACTTCAAAGAATTGAACGTTCTTCCAAATATGCTGCACAACATGTGATTGCGGGAACATGTACACAAACACAAAGACACACACACAGACAACACGCACACAAATAAAACAATTTCAAAGGAAAATCCACATTATTTGTATGTGGGGTCACCTGCAATTCTTTAAACAGCTGCCAAGAATCTAAGATATAACTGGTCTAGACGGCAACCACCAGGTCCAGAGAATAGACTGTAGTCTGCCCCAGGCCCCACTTCTCCAAAGCTCTGGCTCACAGCAAGTGACCCAGCCCAGCCCAGCTCAGCTCTGACATGTCTGGGAAGAGAACGCTCCTTTGGTCTTGTTTTCAGGTGCCACTGCCAACAGCTACATTGTAAGCTGCATTGCTGGGCCCAGCTTCATTGCAGAGCTACCAGTCCAACCCCACCACACAGCCCATCAAGGCTACTACTCAGGCCTAATGACCCAGTAAATCTCAGTAGCTCTATGGACCAGAGACAACTCTGTTCTCTTCACACACACTCAGGCCCCAGTGCTGGGGATAAGAAAGTAGATGGCTGTGGGAAGCACTTCTAGCTGCGGCCTGGACAAACACTGCAGGTCACAGCCGCCTGTGTCCTCGCCGTGGCAGGGTAAGGGCAGAGGGCAACCTCCACAGTGGGAGAACACAGAGCTCCGCAACTGTTGGATCCCACCAGCTCCCCCGGTGACTCCAGTGCCCCCACATGCACATCTGCCTTCCTAACACTCCCACTTGCAATGTTAGTGCTCCTACGGGAGCTATAAGCTACACAGTGACATGAATTTGGTTAAGAACTAGGTACAGCTGTTAAGGGACAGGAAAAGGCTTTACTTACAACAAAGCTGCACTGTGAAGAAGAAACAGAAAAACACCAAGAGTTAATGCCAAGGGATGTCCTACAGGGCAGGCCCTGCACCTGTCTGTGGCAGTGGGTCTAATCAGGGCCTTTCACCAACACACAGTATCACCTCACCCAGTCCTCCCTCCCAATAGTAAAGGTTTCTTCACCAGCTCTTCCCAAGCTGCACCCACCACTGGTCTGTGGCCATGGTGGCCAGTGTTAGGTGTACTAAGCCAGTACTCCACTGTCCAGCCTAGGGCTCACCAAGCAGCTAAGCTTCTGAGTCACAGTCCAGGGTCCATAAAGTCTGAGCAGTACCACAGTATTGAGACCAGCCACAGAGGCTTTAACTGGGCAGTGATCAGTGCCAGGCTTCCACATGCCCACGCCCACACTTCTTTCAGCAGACTAAGAGAGCTTTCAACCACACTGACCCAGTTCCAGCAAAGCACAGCCAGGGGACAGGCTCCCTTACCTTAGGGTCCACTCGGAGTGGAGTGTTGCGTTTAATAAAGGACTTCATGACACTGCTGCGGGAAGCCAAAGTCGGGGTCATGAGCATCTGGTTCTTCTGCACAGTGTGCAAGAAAGTCCGGAGAGGCCGTACCACCTGCAGACCAGGTCCAGGGTCAGGATGGAGCAGGCAGGGCAGACACCAAGCAAGGGCAAGAACCTGCTCACCTTGTTGGCCGGGCAGGGTGGTGAAGGGGTCTTGTTCTGGGGGGGCTGTAGCTCCTCATCTTCCAGTTGTTCCTCATCTGGTTCACTCATTGCCTGCTTGTAACTGCGTTTCCTCCTGACCAGAACAGATGGCCACGTCATAAAAAAAAAAAAAAAAACCTGAGAACCCACCTCATAGCTCTACGACATCCCAAAAAAGATCATCCTTGCAAAAAATACTCTGGGCTCAAGTTCACAGAACTCTGGACAGAAGAAACTACAGACCAGGCCTTTGCTGCCCACACAGAAAATGGTAGGTGGACAGTCAAAGGTCACAGAGCAAGAAGGACGCAAAGGACATGATCACCTATTCCCAAGCCAGCAACTATAGATTCAAGCTGCTTCCTCTGTTAAGTCAGAGAATCAAGCCATGACATCAGCCAAGACATACAGTGCTTGGTCAAACACCTATACTGTCTCTCTATGCAAGGACCCCAGCTTGGTTCATGTCCCCTCTGGGATCCTTGGACGAGAGCTGCCTGCACACCCCTTCCCCGATGCAAACCTGACACTCTGGGGTGGTTCTCTGTGTCCATCTATTTGGTCAAGCTCGGATTCTGTGAAGAGAACAATTTCATTGAGGTTGTATAAATGATGGCAGTGGGGTATACATGCTGGTTTTAGGGAATGGGTCCAGCAGCAACAGCTATTTCAAGAGTAAGCATCCTCCTGGCAACCTCAGGGTGGCCAATGGCAGAAACACCAACCTTAGCAGTAACTGACCTTGAACCCAGGATACTGGCCCCTAAGAAAGATCCTTCAGCCCTAATACTTGGCAACTGTGACACCAATAGCAAGATAGTATCACTGAAGCCTTAATCTATATGTCATTTGCTCTCCCATGAAAAGTCATGTGCAGAAACGGAGAGTGTCAGATATAGGAAAAGAAGTAATGAGCCACATGGCAGAACACAGATTAATATAAAGGAAACAATTTAAGTTAAGAGCTAGTTGGAAACAAGAGTAGCTAAGGCCTAAAGTTATTATAAATAAATATAAGTCTCTGTGTCATTATTCAGAGCTGGGGCAGGCATAGAAAGTCTATATGGATTTAAGGAGAAGTACATTTCTTTCATGGGGTCATCATACAGGACACAGTACATTTTATTTCACACCAAGAGGAAGCACCCTTTACTCCAAAGGGGCCTTTCAAGCTGGCACAGCAACTATCCTGATCCCTTCATAAAGAGGATGCTTTTCTCAAAACCTCACAGTGCCATTTCTTCTCACCAGGGAAATCACCCTCCACAGAGAGACATAAGCGAGACTCCAAGAGCCTACTAGTTCCCTAGGAAGCCACGCAGGGCTCCTGACCAACTCCCTAAGCTCACAGTAGTCCTACCCTTTTTGAACTAGAGAAGTCAGAAACAAGCCAAGAGGAAGAGGCCAGACAGGCCTGTAGTTCTTCATGAATCCCTTGGAATGGGCCTGAGGACCTTGACATGGCACCTTCATTCCTCTACCTCCTTCAGGCCTGGGGTGGTTTGAATAAGAATGGCCCCCACAGATTCATGTGTTTGAATGCTTGGCCATAGGGAGTGGCACTATTAGGAGGTGTGGCCTTGTGGAGCAGGTGTGTCACTGCAGGGGCGGGCTTGGAGGTCTCCTATGCTCAAGCTGTGCCCAGTGTGGTACACAGTCCCCTCTTACTGCCTAGGGATCAAGATGTAGGACTCTCGGCTCCTTGTCCAAAACCATGTCTGCCTGGATGCTACCATGCTTCCTGCCATGATGATAATAAATTAAACCCCTGAAACTGTAAACCAGCCCCAAATAAATGCTTTTCTTTATAAGAGTTGCCATGGTCACGGTTTCTCTTCACAGAAATGAAACCCAAACTAAGACAAGCCCTTCCCTCTGCTTCTTAATCCAGCCAGGTAGAGTTACTCAGGTGACACTCAGCAGCAGCTCCAGCCAGAAGAACATGGCCTCTTCAGGTTTAACATATTTTTGGCCTATCGGACCAGAAAATGGGGCTCCACATCCCAAGAGACAAGACCAGTCCAATTCACCTTGCTGCTCTTCAACAGCAGTTGCCTGGCCAGCAGGCACGAGCTTCGAAGCGGGCGTGCTGATCTCTGTCTTGGTGGCACTGTGAGGCTTCAAGGTACATCCACCGTTCTTGGAGACCTACAGGAAGAACCGAGGCTTGAAGAAGCCCATGTGGATCCTGAGGCTCAGAATAGCCAAAGTACACAGCTTCAGACCTGGAGCCTCAAGTCCTACCCATCTCTGGCCTGGGCCTTACCTCTGGCTCCTCCGCTGCCTCCTCAGGCACAGCCTCCTCTGTGGGCTCCTGCTCCAGGCTGAAAGCAAAGCAGGGCACTGTGAGAACTCTAAGTCCAAGCTTTCTTCAAGTCCTCAAGTTAGGTCCAACATCAGGCGACCAGATCTGGACCACAAACCAACAACCTACGCTGGATAGGAAGACAGCAGCCATCACTGGTGTCTTCCTGAGTAGAAAGTGATGTCAGTAACTGAACCTTGTTAGATATCCTGTTAGAGATCTCATTTTGGGACGAGAACCTGCTCTAGTATGGATCTTCACTGTCCTCAGCGACTTACATATTAAAGGCTTTGTTCCCAGAATTAGTGCTACTAGGAGGCCGTGGAAAATTTGACAGGTGGGGCCTAGCTGGAGGGTTTCAGCTTAAGGGTGTGGCCACAAAGGCGATTATGGGCCCTTACTTCCCTTTCCCTTTCAAATCCAAGCCACAAGGTAAATAGCTTTGTTCTACCTCGAAGTACTGCTTCCCAGAGCAGCAGAGCCGACTGGTCAAAGCTCTAGAGCTGTGAGCTAAGATAAAGCATTTTTCTTTGTGAGCTGAGTATCTTAAGAATTGTTCCAATGACGCTGAACAGACAAATACTTTACACAGCTCTGTCCCAATCTACGGAGCCCAGTGAAGTCCCTTCTCTTTTAAGACCTGCTCACTACTTACCCAGGGACCAGCTAAGCCGAAGGTATGCCCAGACCCCATTTCCTCATCCCAGGAATCAACCTCTGCTCCAGAGTAAGGCAGCACAGCACGATCTCTGAGGAATCAGCATCCTGGCCCCAAGCAATGCTACATCTAATCTGGGTGCAGAAAGCACCCTGGGGGGCCCCAAGACTAACCTATTCCACCACACCTCAGTTTAAATGGTTGCCTTATTTACAACCATGAAGCTCACACACTCCAAAGCTGACAAGTGACCCTGATGGAATGCGGCCTGGAGAAATGACAGTCATGTTGTTTGAAGCCTGGTTACACAGAGAGCACAGCTATTAGCAGTGCCATGGAAAGATGGGACGAGGAGGGAAGGCTTAGCCTCAGTAGAAGCTTCCTTCCACCTGATGGTCACCTCCACCTCCTCTCACTATGTGCCCTGACCTTCCCTTTTGGAGGCATTGGTACAGAACTTACCCAACTTTCTGAGGCACTTCAACATTCAGGAGCCTCTCCAGGTAACTGTGACCTGAAGGAAAAAAAAAAAAGATGCTATTGGAAACCAACCAGGACTCAAGCCAGAGGTCCAGGAAATTTTGGTAGGGACATGATCACTGTTTCCTTCATAGACACACAGGCCTCACTGTGCCCTAGACCTCACCTCATTCATCCTCACAACCGTTACATAGCTTGCCTAGCAGGCACAACCCCACCTCTTCACTAGGCCAGTAGTATTTTGGAAAGAGAGATCTGACATAACACTGGGCCCAAACATAAGTAGCTTATTCACTCAAGAAACATTCATCAAGTGCCTACGAAATACTGGGCTCTGGTACTAGAGCCTCAATGGTAAGGAAAAATAACAACGCCACTGTCTGGCTTTCCTACCTATGAGCACCAAATGGTCTTATAGAGTAAACTAGGATATGTGAAACGGCCAAGTCAGGGATGCTGAAGCCTACATGGAAAACCTGATATGATGAAATGACCAAAGGGGAGATAGAAGGCGGCAGCAGCACATGCCTTTAATACCAGTGCTCAGGAGGCACAGGCAGGATGAACCTCTGAGTTTGAGACCAGCATGGTCAAGAGTGAGCTCCAGACGGCCAGAGCCAGAGCTGCACAGAGAAACCCTGTATGGAAAACAAACAAACAAAAAAGAGAGAAAGAAAAAAAGAGAAAAAGAGACAGAAAGAAAAAGAAAAGATCAAAAGGGAGGAGGAGGAAGAAGATTCCAGGACAGTAGTTTTCAAAGTGTATTCTCCAACCTCTGGAAACTTGAGACCTTTTTGGGCAATCCACAGGTCTGAACTATACTATAAACCACTATACTATAAACTGTGACTTTTCCTTCCCATTATATTAACATTAGCCGAAATAGCACAAAAGCAACAGAACCAAGGAAAAAATGCTGAAGCTTAGCACCCATCAAAGCTTCCCCACCAAACACTACCAGACACAGTAAAGCAATGCCCAGTTTCAATAATGAATGTCCTTGAAGAAGTATTAATTACAGGCTCGTTGTTTCACACCTTAAACCGCAGCACTCAGGATGCTGGGACATAGGGACTGCCACAGTTCAAAGTCAGCCTGAGCTTCATAGTAAATTCCACCAAACTGGACCAGAGAGAGATGGTGTCAATAATCTGAGAAAAAATTCTCACCAAGACCGTAAGGTTTTGAAAAAAGCCCTTGGGGGTGCTAGAAAAAGGCCAGATCCTGGATCAGGGGAGTAAGACCATAGCTAAGGCAGACAAGGAATGTAGGTGATACCCAAGGCTTAAGGAAAACAGGGAATAGGTAACAAACTGGAACAGCAAATGGGCAGCGCTCAGAGAGAACTAAGCAGTAACAAGAAAAGGGATTTCTCCTTTCTGGGTTATGGGATCCAGGCTGGGGGCTAGAAGGGAACAGAAGTAAAATTAGACTGGCAGTTACAGGTGCTACCTTGAGGGGTGTATGGACAGAAGATATGATCCCCTCCTCTTTCTTTGGACCCCTCTCTCTCCAAGCTCCTTGACTGGGGGAGGGGAGAGGTAAAAAGACACCCAAGTGAACACGTAGGTGTTCCAGCAGCACAAAGGCTTCCTGGAATGTTAAGCATCCCTGCATGCCAGAACAGGCCCAGAAAGTGGCCTGGCTGAGGACTGAGAAGAGGCCAACCTCCAATTAAAAAAAAAAAAAAAAAAAAAAAGCAGCATAAAGCCTGAATGATGAAGCTGATCTATTTACCTGGACTTTCTAGAAACCCTGCAGCAGTGACCCTTGTCCTACCTGACCACAATGACAGAAAGCCTTCTTGGAGAGTGCACACCAGACCAGGACAAGAGGCTTCAGGTCCTCAGTGCTCCATCGATAAATGCTAAAAGGATTCCAGAGGCTCTGGAAATAGTCTTTACTGCCAGTCTCATGCCCTCCCCACTCCCCTGCTGCAGGTGTGTCAAAAGCTGCCTTACAGAGAACTCAAACTGACATACCACCTGAGCTGCCCCCAGCTCACCTCAGAGCCTGGCAGCAGAAATACACCAGGAAGCCTCTGCTTTGCCATTCATTTCTCACCTGTGAATTTTAGAAACACAGGCCAGGCAGGATTGCCTTGTCTAAATGAGTTACTGAACAGGTACCATACCCAAACACTAAATGAGTCTCTAACTATATTCAAGGCAAATGTTGTTACCATTCAGACAGGAAAATGAAGTTAAGGGGTAATACCCAAGTCACTGGATTCAGTGACTCCACATTCTGGTCCCTGCCCCTCCTTGCCATCTTCCTTTGCCTCAAGAAGGAGATGGTTGCTGGGCTTGGAATTAAGACAGACCAGCTCACATACAACCCATAAGCCTATCCATGAGCAGGGAAGGCTGCTGGGGAGGGTAAAAAATACTGCTTAAGAGCTACAGGTTAGCTGTTTTGAAAACTACCATTACCAGGCTCTGGTGGCACATGCCTTTGATCCCACCACTCAGGAAGCAGAGGCAGGTGTATCTCTGTGAATTCAAAGCCAGCCTGATCTACAAAGTGAACTCCAGGACAGCAGGGCTACACAGAAAAACCCTGTCTCAAAAAAAAAAAAAAAAAAACCTACTTCTAATTTGAAGGAAAATTGGCGGAAAAAAAGACATCAACATTGTCACCATTGCACTTGCAGATTCGGGTAATTCCACCACTACTGGCCATCTACAAATGTTGTGGAATTGACAAACCACTGAAAAACTTGAAAAGGAGGCTGCTGAGTTAGGAAACAGCTCTTTCAAGTATGCCTGGGTCTTCCAGAAACAAAAATTGAGTAGGAGTATGATGTCACTATTGATATCTTCCTGTGGAAAGTTGAGACCAGAACATATTATGAGGCTGTCACTGAGGACCCAGGACACAGGGCTTTATCAGAACCACCAGTGCAGCCCCTTCTCAGGATGACTGAACTGTCCTGGGGGTTGCTGTCAGTGTGAATCTCCATGAATGGGCAGGCCTGTGAGCACCGCCTTTTGGCTTACACAGTGGATGTGGAACAGCTAAGTGTTGGTGCCAAGGAAATGGATTCCATAAAGGCACCCTACATTCAGAAGAGATATTAGGAAATTAAGAAAGTCAATACATCCATTAAGAAAATTGGCTACAACCCAGACACAGTAGCATTTATACCAATTTCTGGTTAGAATGCTGACAAGCTGGAGCCAAGTATTAATATGCCTTGAATCAATGGATGAAAAGTCACCCATAAGGATGGTAGTACCTTTGGAACCACACTGCTAGAAGTTTTGGATTGTATCCTATCACCAATTTATCTAAGTGACAAGCCACTAATTACAACAATGTCTATAAAATTGGTGGACTGATATGTGTATATATATGTATATATACATACATATATATGTGTGTGTGTATGTGTGTGTATATTATAGAATAATATTCCACTGTAAAAACTGAAATCATAAAATCTGCAGATAAACAGATGGAACTAGAAAAGATATTGAGTGAGATAACCCAGACCTAGAAAAACAAATGTCTCTTATCTGTGGCTATCTCTAAATCTCCAGATGTGAGTATAGGAGTAACTACAAAAACCAGGAAGGTAAAAAGGGATTGGGAGGGAGGGAGGAAGGAGGAGGTACAAAAGAGAATAGCTGGGTAAACATGAACAGGAAGATAGGAAAAACAGGTGGAAGGCTTTACTTTAGAGAAGGAGCTGGGCTTGGTGGCACACACCTTTAATCCCAGCACTCGGGAGGAGGACCTCTGAGTTCAAGGCCAGCCTGATACAGTGAATTCCAGGACAGTCAAGGCTATACAAAGAAACTCTGAATTAAAAAAAAAAAAAAAAAATTTAGGGAGGGAAGAGTGAGATTAATATAGAGGAGGGGAAGGTGGGGAAAGTAATATGAAGTCATTAAAATCCTATTGTTATCTATTTACCTAAGTTAGATATAATACATATAAATCTGTATACACGTATATGCATAGTTTGAATAAATTTTTCCCCTGAGCTGACAGACTGCCTGCAAAAGCCATAGAACATCTAACAAAGACCCCAATACCAGGCATAGGAAGCCCCCTTTCGAGCTGTTGGTAACTGTTGTGCAAAAGATTCCTATTGCTATTGCCCTTGGTTCATTCCAGAGATTAAAGGTTAAGCCTCTACTGCTGAAGACATCATGCACTTCAAACACTGAACTTGGAGGATCCAAGCTGGATCTAACCTGAAAGCCTATTCTCTAAGGACTAGCTTTCACAGTACCAGAAAGTGCCAGGCATGTTTTCAAGAAGTAAGCAACCAATCCTACTTAGCTATGAAACCTATGAACTATATAACAATGACCACTGCAGCACCCAAATCCTGAAGGTAACCAACAGTTCTCTAACTGAACTTAAGGCCCACTCAACAAGAGGGAAATCGTGCCTGGCACTAGAAACCTAGCCAACTACCTAGGGCTAGTGAGGTCGTGGAGGATCTTGGAGGAGAACCTACAATAGCCACTTTACTGAGCAATAACTAAAATCTAAGTATTTCTTCTTATACTCACACACAAGTGTAGCTCTCAACCACCATCAAATAAACTTCTCTTTGCAAAAGATGGAAGCCATTACAGAAAACCATAACAGATCAAAATGCAAAGAACAAGTGATCTCATGTAGAATCCAGCCCCAACTGACATATCTACAATTCAACTCCTGCATCCAAGGCTCAGAACACTGGGAGAGGGAACACTGAAGGAGCCAGAGAACAGGAAATTCCATGAGACTGCATCTCCTAGAAACATCAAGGAAGCTACAAAGACACGTGAAGTCTTAACAACATAGCTGCCTAAACAAGATCTGAACAAGGATGATAAAAAGACATGCCAATATGGAAGGAGGAAAGCTCACTGGACCACGATGCTAGACAAAAAAAACTATAGACAAATAAGGAATGCTGAAAGTGGGAGAATAGTTGTCCCCACAAAAGAGGGCCCTATCATAACTGGCTATCCAATACCAAATGGTTGACTTTTACATCTTGTACATTTCAGCAACATTACACAGACTGAGCAGATTGTGTTTATATATTTGCATGTGTGTATGTGTGTATGTATTAGTATGCATGTGTGTGTAAAGAAAGAAGCCATAAGCCAAGCATGGCGCACACCTGTAATCTCAGCGCTCTGGGAGGCAGAGGCAGACAGATCGCTGTGAGTTCAAGGCCAGCCTGGTCTACAAAGCGAGTCCAGGATAGCCAGAGCTACACAGAAAAACCCTGCCTTAAAAAAAAAAAAAAAAAAAGAAAGAAGCCATGAATTTGAAACCGAACAAAGTGGAGGAAGTACATGGAAGGGATTAGAGACAGAAAGGGGAAGTAGAAAATGGTGTAATTGTATTTTAACTACAAAAAATTTTAAGAGAAAACGGTGTAATTATATTTTTAACTACAAAAAATTTTAAAATGTCTTTGTAGGGGAAAAAAACTGAATAAAAAAAAAGAATTACATGTCTGATATCTAACACCAAAGCAAGAACAGGTATATGAGTCTCTCTACTTCCTCCTACCCCTCCCTTATAGCTCCAGGCTCACCCAGCCCTGAGGACTCCTCCCCAAGACCAACTTCATGCCATCCCAGGCCTCCTGACAATCTAAGACAAACAGTGTGCCTGACCTCATGCTGCACAAGGCCCAGGCTGTCTCTCCAGGCTGCACAGCCCAGAGCACGGCCAGAGAGAGCCTTCCCGGGTGTAGTGTCTTCACCTACCCAACAAAACCAATCCTTGGGCTCCTCACAGCCTCTCAGCACCTGCCTTCCAAGGTGGAATGCAAGTAAACTCAAGTCCCAGTCTCCGAACTATACAGCTTGTCTACAGTTTCCTCTTCTGTTAAAAAGCATAGACCCTGAAGAGCCAAAAGGACACAGATTTTCTTCCATAAGTCTTACAAGAGCCAGGTATTTTTACTTCTCATTTACTATGAAACTTGGCCTGTCCTGTGACCTGAATCTTGCAGGAACCTGATCTAGCAGCCTCCTTCTTCATCTTTGCGAGGTGCCTCTAAGGACTCTATGAGCCATATGTGGACTATACTTGCTTTAGTGGCAAGACGCTCCAGGTAGCCCATCACTTACTGCTTAGTGTCTCAAAGTCTTTGTGCAATCCTTTCCTTGGCCAGGATAGCTAGCGCTACATTTTCTCCACCAGGCGTTGAGCACAGCCATCCTCCAAAAATCTCACTATGAGTCCATACCCCCTCAAGCAGCCAATTCTGACCCTCGGGGCTGCCCACTCTCCTCTGTAGCTCCAAAGATCTATTCCAACCAGGACAGTGGGCTCCTAGGCTTAGCTCTGACCCTAATGAAAGCAGCCAGCAGGTACCAGCCCACAAGCTCTCCATGGTACATCTCCACAGCAGCTTTACCATTAGGAGTTGCACACAGGGATACTAAGTTTAAGTCCATCACTGCAAGACAGCAAAGACGGACAGAGGGATACACTGACTCTGGGAAAAGGACCACAGGAACACTGCAGCTAACCTTCCAGGTTTATTTCCACTTTTAAAAAACCATTTTGAGCCAAGCGGTAGTGGAGCATGTCTTTAAATTCCAGCACTTGGGAAGCAGAGGCAGGAGGACCTCTGAGTTTGTCTGGTCTACAGAGTGAGTTCCAGGACAGCCAAACACACAGAAACCCTGTCTAGAAAAAAGAAAAAAAACAAACAAACAAATAAAACAGTGTTGAACTAGATCTCTATCATCCAGTAGCTACACGTGGCCATTTAAATCTAAATTGAAGAAAGTGCACGAAACTTAAAACTCAGGGCCAGTGAGATGACTCAGGTAAAGGCACCTATTAACCTGAGTTCAATCTTCAGGACCCGCACAGTAGAAGGAGAAAACAGACTCCTACAAGTTGTCCCCCAACTTACCCATACAAACACCATGGCAAGTGTGTACATGTGCACATACATACTATTAAAAAGAAAGACAAATTAAAAAAAAATTAAAAAAAAAACAAAAAACTTAAAATATAGCTCCTTGACAGCGCACAATTGTAATCCTAAAACTAGGGGCCAGAGGCAGGAGGACAGAGCCCAAAGACGGCTTGAGCTACATAGCATGAGACTATCTCAAAGCACTAGGGAATATTGCTCAGTAGTGGAGAACTTGTCTTGCCCAGGAGGAAAAGAAAGTCACCTTATCCATCAGACCAGACACATTTTCAATAGCCAGTCATGACTAACCAGTGGCTCCATCCCAGAGATACACATGAGGAACATTTCACTGATGGAACCACCATCATCCCACACTCGCCCACACTCGCCCCATACTCACAGATGATACGAGCAGAAGCCTCCGGCTTTTTGTCAGCCTTCTTGGCAAGCCTTCTGCTTGACCTGCGACTGGTGCTTTCTTGTTCAGCCACCAAACAAGTGGCTAGTGGCACTTGGGGATCCTGGGACATCAGGCTTCGCCGCGTTGACCGAATATTCCCAAGAAGGCTCTTGGCTGTGGTGGGCAAGATGTTATTCGGCTGGATAGGAGAAAGCACTCGCTCCTGCCATGGGGAGTCTGGAGAGTCCTGCAGGCCCTGGGAGGCCCGAGCAATCTTGAGCTTAGAAACAGAACGTCCTGCCCCAACCCCTTGGTTCTTGGGGCTCTGGGGAGTAGCCTTGAGGGAGCTCACTGAGACAGAGTCCAGCCTGCCAGCCTCTGACTTCTTGGGTGTTGGTTCTTCCTCTGAGGTCAGTATGCCTTGGGGAGCTGGAGGTGTAGCTGGAGCTGGGACTGAAGATGGAGGAAGGCCACCTGTGAGCTGGATGAGCTGCAGGTCTGCACTCAATCTCTCACTGGCGCTGACCTCCACCACAGACTTCTTGACTAGCACTGTGGGAGACTCAGCAGTGGGAGAGGAAGCAGCTGATGGCACGGATGCGGAGGCTGCGGCTGCTGCGGCTGCTGCTGCTGCTGCCGCCGCCCTAGTTACCCGCTGCAAGACTGGGAAACCATTCTCCTCAACAACAGACACCGGCTTCTGCACCTTGTCCTTGCTTCGGAGGTGCCGGGTGCCTAGCTGGCTGCTCCGAGACTTTCTGCGGGATAACCTGTTGGGGCAGTAGAAAAGAGGCTGAGACAACCCAAAGGCCGGGGCACTCCCAAAGAAAATTAGAGTACAGCAATCTCCCTGGTAGCCACCAGCCTCAATGAATTATGGGCAAAGGGTCTGGAGGTAAAACCTTGAGGTTCCAGGGCAGACTCTCACCGCTAGCCATGTGAGAGCCCAGTTGTTCCTCTCTGAGCCTCAGTCTCCCCACAGTACATGGGTAACAGTGAGTTCCATTACTCATGGGACAGCTGGGAAGACTGAATTCACACAGACTTCTCGTGGTTACACCGTGTTCAGCACCTTCTGAAAACTTCACTTGTGCTCTCAATCTGCCCTGAGACTGAGGCCCTGGGAGGTGGACACCACTTATTCTCTGTTGCAGGATATTTTTGTGCCCTGTGTTTTGTCATTATTACGAAGCATCTCCTGTCTTGGTATGTCATAAACATTGTTCTCCATCACTTTCTGATAGGTTAAATAAAGAGCTGAACATCCAATAGCTGGGCAGGAGAATTAAGGCCAGACTTCTGGGCCCAGGGCAAGGAGGGGAAGGACATCCCAAGTGAAGATCAGAGAGAGAGAGAGATCACCAATAGAACACGGATGAAGAAGCAGGTTGCCAGAGTGAGGCTAAGATGGCAGAAAACAGACCATGTGGCTGAGAAGTAAGAAGTACCTGAGTATCTGCCCAGCATAGTACCTAAAGTTTTTAATAAATATAAAGGTCTCCGTGTCATTATTCAGAGCAGGGCAGGCATAGAAAAAAAAAAACATTGCATTTTGCAATTCCCCTTTGGAAAATGAGAAAACAGAAAAAAATTCATTCCAAGGACATTCAGCCACTGAGGCTCAAAACCATATATGACATATGTACGAGGGCTGCCTGATTAGACTAGCCAGCATCTTGACCTGGGTGTGGCACTCAGCACCATTCCTACAAGGAATTATAACAAACCCAACAACAGAGCAGTTGGGAACCAGCACCTGGGCCACACCTCTGGTGCTTCTCCCCTCCTCCAAACTCCAGACCCCAACTCCCTGTCTCCACCTTTTCCACCAATGCACAGACAGTCACAACTGTACTCCGAACTGGATTAACTGTCATCGTCAGTGTGAGGTGCCAACCACTGTTGCCTTCCAGCTGCTGCTGCTATCAGCACCTTCAGGAGCAAACTCTCCCAGGACACAAACTCTCCAGAAAGCACCTCCAGTGCAGCCTCCCAAGCCTTTCCTACCTTTTCCTCGTGGGATCTCTGTTTTCATCCTGAATGTTAGACACCCGTCTCTTCCTCCGACGGTTCTTCTGAGAAGGAGTTTTGGGCATCAGCTCTGGCTCGTTGTTGAACTCTCTGTTACGTACAAGAAGGGTGAACTTGGGAACCGCTGGCCTGCCCCATCTCTCAGGAGACTACACTCCACCCCATTCTTGGCAATGACAAGTCAAGCTAAAGAAAAGTTCCCAGAAAAGTTTCCCAAAGCTATGTAAGGTCACCAGCTGGACACTAGCGTGCTTCCTCCTGGACATGTGCCAAAGAAGCAAGTGCCAAGATAAGTCATCACAAGCCACTCACTCAGAGACACAGCTAACTACGGTGAGCCAGGAGAAAGGGCTCAATCACCTCTTCCTCTGCCCACTGCACGAGGTTGGCCCCAGCACATGAGACACTTAGGAAGGAACCCTGACAGGCTATGTGTCTGAACTATCAGGACACCCACCCCAGCTCCCTCACTACAACCCCAGCAGGCCCCTGCCTTTACCTGATGAACATGCGCTCAGCCTCCTCCACAATCTCTGTGAGCCACATCAAGTCCTTATTGTCCACATTGCAGAAAAAGTCCAGGAGTTTCTGGTCACATATATCCAGCAGGTGAATAGGCCCTGGGGCTGTCGTCCCCATGGTGGCACTACCTGGCAAAGGTAGGGACAAAAAAGCATAAGGACTCTGAGCTAGGAACCAGGACCTTTTAGAGGGAAAGTCTGCCGGACCTAAAGTCACACAAAATACCTGTGCCTAAACCCATACATCTCCCAGGACAGAGCCACTTGCAGATGCAGAACTCCAAATGCCAACCCAATGGCCTCATCTCTCAAAAAGAAATGTTATAGTAACCCTACTGTCTTGATAGCCCCTCATACCAATACACAGAGTATGACTGTCCCTATAGGCCCAGACTTCCTGACCAGTTCTGATATGAACTTTACAAATGTTCATATTAGAACATACAAGCTTTCAGAGGCTTACTATGACCATGCACTACCTTCCTGGATCACAGAGAAACACCAACCTGACATACTCTCTCTCTTTACCCAAATATAGACCTGTTTATTTTCTTGAAGGCTCTTCTCCCACTTTTCATGGATGGGGACTAAGACATGGCCATCCTGCATTGACACCAGACACCAGATCATCAAGACACCAAGTCCAATTGCCTCTTTAAAATGACAGTGGAGGGCTAGCAGGGCAACTAAGCAGATTAAGGCACTTGCTACCACACCTGATGATGTGAGTTCTATCTCTAGACCCACAAAGTAGGAGAGAAGTGACTCCTACAAGTTGCCCTCTGGCCTCTACACAACCCATACCACATTGCACTGTTATATAACACTTTTTTCCCAGATTGACTCATTCCATCTGTAAGGAAGCACCTTAAACAGGAAAGTCAACAACTCAAAAACAGCTTCAGGAAGTCCCTGAAACTGACCAAATTCACTAGGCCCCTACCTGCCAGAAATACCCTCAGCAATAAAAGTTGAGAGTCCCTCTTAGCCAAGCGAAACTAAGCTGCAAAGAAGACTGTTAAAGTAGCCCAGCTATGAAGATTTTTCAGACAAGCTGAGCTGCAAGAAGCAGAAACCAGCCAAGCTTCCTGGACTAGGTCACTTAGAAAGGGTACCCTCTAACCTGTTGAGCTGGCTTCAGGCTATGCAGTGTCCCAGTTTCTGTGAGCTGTTACCAGTGCTGTAGTGGGCCTTGGTGATTAAGCTGTCATTCAGTCATTTCTATTCCTGTAAGGAACCCCTCACCCATACTCCTGTAAACCCCAAAAAAACCTAACTGGCTCACCAAACTGGACTTTGGTGGTATATGTACTTTCGTCTGCTGTGGTTCCCTATCTGAGTTGAGTAGACGTTTTGCATCTCCCCAGGTAAAGTTTTGTCACACAAGATGTATGCATACATACACACAAAAAAACATGATGCTGCATGCTATCCTCCCAACATTTGAGAAATTCAGGATTGTTTCAAGGTCATGCTTAGCTATACATAGCAAGTTAGAGGCCAGCACCAACCTGGACTACATGAAACCCTGTCTTAAAAAAAAAAAAAAAAAAGCCAGATGTGATGTGTAATCCCAGCACTCTAGGAGGCAGAGGCAAGCAGATCTCTGTGAGTTCAAGGCCAGCCAGTCTACAAAGTAAGTCCAGGACATCCAAGGCTACACAGAGAAACCCTGTCTTGGAAAAAAAGATGCACTAAAAAAATAAGTCAGCAGATGGAAATGTGTTATGCCTCTGGAATGCATAATGCATTAGAAAATGAGGGGTCCAGAAATATGATCTCCAAAGAGACTCCAAAAACCCTTCCCTAGAGCTGAAATGCCCTATAAACGGATGAGGGAGAGTAAAGTGAGTGAATGAGCAATGTGTTGCTTTCAGGAAAACCGGTCTATAATACCAGGCAAGACAATGTGGTGGCAGTTTCCTTGCTTTAAAAAAAAAAAAAAAAAAAAAAAGGGCTTGGATATCTGCCTTAGGACCTGGTTATAAAATCATAACAAAAGTTCTCCACTAAGTAGAAGTATTCTGTTACTGTTGTAACAGGGCCTCAATAAATACCCCAAGTGGTAAACACATGGAAGAACAAAAGAGTGGGTGATAGCCACAAGCAATAATAGCTCAGATTCCACAGGACAGCAGGCCACCATCCTCACTCTTTCAAAAGTAAGAGCCATGCTTGTACACTTCAGCCTCTCAAAGAAAGGTTACAGAAGGAAGGGCTAGATTACTGATCCCCCTGATCCTTCTGGAACTTCAGTCTGATTTGTGAGGCACACCACCCCTCTGCCCCCTAGGAACTCTGTCTCAGTTCTGTATGGCTTCCTCACTTAGCTCTTAGATCCTTAGGGAGGATCAAGCCAAAATCTCACACACCGATTCCAGTTATGTGTACAGCAAATGAGTGATTGTTTAGATCTGCTTACTGCTGGTCTCTACCCACTAAACACCTCTCCCTGTGGTAAGGCCTTAGCCTTCTCATCAACAAGAAATATGTGTTGCCCTCTAGATGTTTGGCACTTGTGGAATGAATTCATCCATCCCTCAACTAATCCTAAAGGTTGCCTCGCCACCACACAGGGACACTCAGTGACTAAATCACGAGGCACAGGTTAGGACAGGCCAATACACACCCAAAGCCCCAGACCTGACTACCAAGAACAGCACTAACTGGAGTGAAAACAAATGGATAGGAGCACTGAGGCTCTGGAAAATAGCATTAACTGAGCAGCCGGCTAATCATGGTCATGGCCTTTCCTCTGAGTCTCCCCATCCATCTGCACCAGAAACGAGCCCTGGCAAAGTCGGAGACCACAGTTCAAGGCCAGCAAAGAGAAAGACACCAACGTCTTACAGAGGGGCTACAGAAAGCCACAAGAGGGAAACTTGACAAAACTTGCCAATCTAAGTGCTTCTTTCACCAAGCCCAAAACCACACTTCTTGCACGGGGAAATGTGCTTCCTAGCAAGCCCTCACTGGAAATTAAAAGAGGTGACCCTGAGGAAAGGAGGGGTGGAACAAGAATCTGACTCTTGGGTAGCTTCACCTTCCCCCCATGAAAGAACCAGAGCACCCAAATCCCACCAAGGGAGAAGGCAGATCCCTTCCTCTCCATGCCATTCACCAGATCAGCGCCTCCACTGCCATCTCCTCTAAGGGTGCAGAAAGTGAGCTAAGCACCTTTCCCCACACACCTCCAAGCACGAAGATCCACCACTCTTCCATTCTGAGTCCAGGGCGAGGACCCTTTCACTTCCTTCTTGCCACCTACTCCGAAATACCCACGTACATACAAGGTAACAAAAAGTCTAGGTCAAAGTTACCCAGGAAATCGGTGGGCGGTGCCTGGATTTAAAATGCTCTTAATCACTAGCCACAGGCCTCCAGGACAATAGCTACAAGCTCAGAACAACACAATCCGACCCTGGCTGGAACTATGCCCCTGACAAGAGACTAAGCTTGCGGGAATGACAAAATAAGTGGCAGGATCGGCCTCCGGACTTGAGACAGTTTTAAAATGCTGCTCAAGCTGGTATGCGAGAAACTAAACAGCCGTTACCGTTTGGAGACTCAGCTCCAGGACCACAGAGCAGCCAAGGCTCTGCACAAGGTGTTAGGCCCAGCGTGGGGGAGGGGACCGACTATTCTTAGATCCCAGAGCTCAGGCGCAGGGTCGTGGAGGTCATTTCCAAGCCCAGTATCACTGAAAGTGATCCCCACGTCCGCAGGCAACGAGGGAAGGTGACGACCCCGGCCGGGCCTGGGCAGAGAAGCGGCCGGAACCAGATGCCGAACACAGCAACCCCGCCACGCCGGCAGCCCACGCTCACTCACCCGACGGCGCCGTGTCTGCACCGACTACTCTGATTCCAGTCTGCGGCTTCCGCAGATGAGCTTCCCGCCGAGCGGGACGCGCTAGAGAGCCGGTCCAGACGGCTCGCTGCAGCCGAGGACCAACGGGGCGGTGAGCGCGGGCGAATCTATGATTTTCAAAACCGTGGCTCAGCCAATTCCTCTTGTTTGTCTGGCCGGTTACAAAACTCCAAACCAATCATGTAACAGGACGCACAAGTCCGGTTTTCTGTTGGCTGTTAGTACTGTCAATCTGGGGAACGAAGAGGCGGGGGAAAAGAACGTAGTGCTTTTAACACGCCTCAACTTCCGGACGCCGCACCACCAAACCTAGTGAGGAAGTGGTAACGCCGTAGGGCGGGGAGCGAGAGAAGTTTGGGACTACAAGTCCCAGTGTGCACTGCGAAGGCAAGCTTGATGCTGGAGTACGCAGACTCATCCTCGGGCCAAAGCTTCTGCGTTCTGAAAGACAGTTTTGTGACTTCTGCTATTTTTGAAAGGTAAAAACAAACACATTGCAAATCTCACAGAGCCTTCCCTCATATAACAGTCAGGTATATAACTCCAGAGTGTTTCCATAGAGCTACGGTTGTCACCAGGAAGTATTTGCTAAGTATTCTCCAGATTGGATAGCCATGTGCAACAGAGAATTTTCTGGCTGCATGTATCAGCAAAGTCTTGAGTTGAGAGTGGTCACCACCACCTGTTAAAATAAAACACGTCAGTCTCCAAAATATCTATACGTCCACCTTCTTTACAGAATTATCCTCAGTAGCCAAGAAGTGGAAGAAACTAAATGTTCATGAACAGCTGAAGAAGGGGTTTTAATCATTTATTTTAAAATTGTTATTCCTTTTACTGAAAATAGATTTTTTTTTTTTGCTCACATAATATGTCCTGACTACAGTTTCCCCTCTCTCTACTCCCAGTTCCAACCTCCGCTTCCATATGGATCCACTCCCTTTCTGTCTCTCATTAGAAGACAAACAGATTTCTAAGGTATAATAATACAGTATATAACACAAAACCTATCATATCAGAATTAGATAAGCAGAAAGAGCCCAAGAGAATTCACAAGAGCCAGAGAGCCAGGAATAACCGCAAAAGCACTAGTAGCCATAACATAGATGCAAAGAATTTAATGCAGCCCTATGAAAGCCCTGTGCAGGCTGCCTCAGTCTCTGAGTTCAGATGAGTTTCCATCGTGTTAATTTACTGGGCTGTGTTTTCTTAGTGCCCTCCATCTCCTCTGGCTCTTATACTCTTTCTGCCACCTCGTCCACAGGGTTCCCTGATATTTCAGTTAGAACTGAATATTCCAAGATCCCTCACTCTGCATAATGTCTGGCTATGGGTCTCTGTATTTGTTCCCATCTGCTGCAGGAAGAAGCTTCTCTGATGATGGCTGACCAGAGAACTGATCTATGAGTATAGCAGAATGTCTTTAGCAGGCATTTTATTACTATGCTCTTTTAGCAAAACAGTAGTATTTGGTTTAGCCTTAGGTCCCTGGGCTACCTAGTCTCAGATTCTTGGTCACCCAAGCAGGGTTCGATCTCATGAAGCGGACCTTAAGTCAAATCAGATATTGGCTGGTCACTCCCACAAGCTTTCTGCCACCATTGCCCCAGCATGTCCTGCAGGCAGGACACCATTGTAGACCAAACGGTTTTGTTAATCCCACCAAGTGAGAGTAAAGAGCATTACCCAAATTCTCTAGTCGAATTAAGCAAGCTTTATTTTCTGTCAGACAGGACTGTCTCCATAAAGCAGGGTTTGAAGGAACAGCATCAAATGCAGGAGAAGGTGGGGTTATATAACTCAAGAATTGCAAGACAAGGGGGTTTTCAAGCATTGTGGGATTTCCAGAGGATCTTATCATCAGGGTGGAGGTCAGGATATAGTTATAGTGGAACAAGTTAGATTCCAGAAAATGGGTCAAGACATGGTAAAACCCAAGTTTTACAGCAATCAAGAATGAACTTATTTTGACCTTGTAACAAGGTGACTTCTAATTTTTTTTTGGGGGGGGCAGTCTGTGAGACAAGGTTTCTCTGTGAATCCTTGGCTGTCCTGAAACTTGCTCTGTAGACCAGGCTGGCCTTGAACTCAGAGATCCACCTGTCTTTGCCTCCCAAGTGCTGGGATTAAAGGTGTGTGCCACCACTGCCCAGTTAAAATGGCCTCTAATGGAGTCAGGCTGGTCCATCAGTTTGTGTCTGGGTTGGTGTTTAGTGTTTTGTTGTTTGTTTGTTTTGTTTTTGGTAACATGCAGAGCATCTTCCTGTATATTAAAGATAGTAGAGCATACAGGTGAAGGCTCTGTATAGGCACCAGCTCAACTTCTTCATCTTCAGTGACTTGTGTGGGTGTTCTCACCAATCAAGCTTTGCCATCAGTTTATGGAGAGCAACTTATAGCCTCAGCAAGAGCCTGAGTTGTTTGGGGATACCTGTGTGTCTCCTTTGGCCATCAACTCAATTAGATGTAACCCCATCCCGGTACTGGAGATACATTTGGTGACAAAACATGGCCAGTTAGGGCTCTGTCTCCCCTATTATTTAACAATTTCATTTAGATTGCCTCCATATATGTATATTTTTAGGGAGATTTTTTTATTGTATTAGATGTTTAAAGTAGGTCCTTATGAGTCTCTTGATTTTCTCAGTGTCTGCTGTTTTTTCCCCTTTTCATTTCTGATTTTGTTAATTAGATATTTTCTCTCTGCTTTTTAGTTAATTTGGATAGGGTTTGTCAATACACTGATTTTCTCAAAGATCCAACTCCTTGTTTCATTGATTTTTTTGTAATGTTTTTTTGTTTGCTTGTTTGTTTCTATTTTACTGATTTCAGCCCTGAGTTTGATTATTTCTTTACTGCCTACTCCTTTTGAGTGTGGTTTCTTCTTTTTTTATTTTTCCTAGAGCTTTTAGATGTGCTGTTAAGTTACTAATGTGGGATCTCTCTAATTGTTTTAATATAAGCACTTAGTGCTATCAGGTTCCCTCTTAGAATAGCCTTTTCATTGTGTTCCACAAGTTTGGGTATGTTATTTTTCATTTTCATTCAATTCTAGAAAGTCTTTCATTTCCAGGAGTTTGTAAACTTTCTGATGTTTCTGTTGTTGATATCCAGCCTCGACCCAGGATGGTCAGATAGGATGCAGAGTATTACTTCAATTCTCGTGTATGAGGGTCAATATGGGATTTAAGCTATTGGAATGTTTTACAATCTTAGGTATCCTCGTGTTTGGAGCAGAGATGTTGAGAACTGCAATATGCTCTTAGTGAATTTTTCCTTTTTATAAGTATGAAGCATCCTCTATCTCATCTAATTAGTTTTGGTTTGAAGTCTATTTTGTCAGATACTGAATGGCTACACCATCTTGCTTCTTAGATCCATGTGTTTGGAATATCTTTTTCTAACCTTTTACCCTGAAGTGATATTGTCCTTGAAGTTGAGGTGTATTTCTTGGATGCAGCAAAAGAATGGATGCTGTTTGTGCATTCATTCTATTAGTCTGACTCTGTTATTGAAGAATAGAGACCATTGATATTGAGAGATATCAATAAGCAGTGTTTGTTGATTCCTGTTATTTTGTTGTGGTGTGTGTGTTCCCTTCTTTTGATTTGCTTGTGTGGGATTATTTATTCTTTGTGTTTTTTTGGATGCACTTAACCTCCTTAGGTTGGAATATTCCTTCTAGTGCCTTCTGTAGGCCTGGATTTGTAGTAACTATTTATGTTTGACTTTATCATGGAATATCATATTTTTTTCATTTGTGGTGTGTTGGTATAATGTTCTTTTAAAATGTATAGGCCTTACCCTTGTTAATTCAAATGCTGATTTCATCACCCCCAACTCTCTGGTTTCAATCCAGATATTGCATTGTGATACTCATAAGCATCCTGCCTCAACTCTTGTGTAAACAGGACAAAATAAAGCAACTAGATACAATGTTGTGCAATGGGAGGAGCCAGAGGACAGGAAAGAGGGGAGGAGCCAGAAGGCAGGAGGTGAGTGGGAGGAGAAGGGACGAGAGGAGAGCAGAGCTGGAGGAGAGATCTTGGAGGACGTGGAGCATGAACCACACCTAAGATTTCACAAAAAGCAAGTATAATGTGGGAAATCTAAATGTTAGGAAACTGAGGGCTTGGAGGTTTAGGAGGGAGTAAATATTGCCCAGCATTGTGTTCTAGGTTAACTAAAAACCCAGTTTCTGTGTGGTGATTTGGTTATACAGCTGTTTAAGATTAACAGCAAGCTTTACCAGAAGATAAACCAATAGTAAATATTAATCGTCTCTTACAACAGTGGTGATTGAAAGTTTTGATGGGCATAGTAGTCTGGGATGTCATCTGTGGTCTCTTAGAGTGTACAGCACATCTGTTCAAGCCCTTCTAGAGTCTCCACTGAGAAGCCAGAGGTAATTCTAATAGGGCTGCCATTGTAAGGTACTTGGTCCTTTTCCCTTGCAGCTTTTAGTATTCTTTCTTTGTTCTGTATATTTAGGGTTTTAATTATTATGTGCTGAGAGAACTTTCTTTTCTGGTCCAGTCTATTTGGTGTTCTATATACTTCTTGTATTTTGATAGGCTTCTCCTTCTTTAGGTTAAGGAAATTTTATTCTATAATTTTGTTGAAAATATTGTCTGTGCCTTTGTCTAAGAAGGTGTTTTATTTCTATGAAGAGACACCCTGACTACAGTTACTCTTATAAAGGAAAGCATTCATTGGGGCTGGCTTAGAGTTGCAGAGGTTTAAGCCACTGTGGAAAGCATGGCAAAATGCAGGCAGACATGAGGCTGGAGAAGTGCTGAGCATTCTACATCCAAATCTTCAGGGGAGAGAGGAAAGAGAGAGAGAGAGAGAGAGAGAGAGAGAGAGAGAGAGAGAGAGAGAGAAGCCCTGGGTCCGGCTTGTGCACAAAGCCCACCCTCACACCTCCATCCCCACCCCTGTGACATACTTCCCCCAACAAGGCCACACCACTTTCTGATTTATGGAGACCATAGGCCATTCTTCTTTCTTTCTTTTTCTGTTGGTTTTGGTTTTGGTTTTCGAGACAGGGTTTCTCTGTGTAGCCCTGGTCATCCTGGTCACCCTGTAGACCGGGCCAGCTTCAAAATCACAGAGATACGACTTCCTGTCCCTCCCAAGTGCTGGGATTAAAGGTGTGCACCACCAGCACCTGTCTTGCGGAGGCCAATCTTATTCTAACCCCAGAGCTTCTGCCTCTATTCCTTCTCCCTCCTCCCTTCCTGTTATTCTTAGACTTGTTCTTTTCACAGTGCCTCAAAATTTCCTTGATATTTTGTGCCAGGAATGTTTTAGATTTACATTTCTTTGACTGAAATTCCATTTCTTCTAGCATATCTTTAATGCCTGAGAGTCTCCCTCTCACCTCTTCTATTCTGTTGGTGAGGCTTGTCTCTGAGGTTCCTGTTCAAGTGCTTACATTTTTCATTTCAGATTTTCCTCAGTTTCTTGGGTTTTCTTTATAGATTCTGATTTCGTTTTCAGGTCTTGAATTGTTTTCTCCATTTCCTTTCACTGTTTATTTGTGTCTTCATAGATTTCTTTAAAGGATTTATGCATATCCTCTGTCATATTCATAAAGGCTATTTAAGGTCTCATTGTGCCTCAGTTGTGTGACAGTGCCCAGGACCTGCTATGGTAGGGTTTGGGAAGGTTCTAATTCTAGGTGCTAAGACCTGATCTTATCCTTTTTGAACAGGTGTTTTGCTCCTTGGTTTCTATTGACCTGTCTGGTTCTTAGTATGGTGGCTGTATGTTGCCTGGTAAGAAAATTATTCTGGGATCCTGATACATGTGGCCACTGGGGGTTCTAGATAAAACGTGCTTTTAGGTATTGGGATCTGACACTTAGGGCTGGTAGGGGTTGGGGAGTAAGGGAATCCACAGGAGAGAAGAAAGCAGGGTGTTCCACCAGGATCTGCTTAGTTCCCTGGGAATGGGGAAGAGAGTAAGAAAAGCTGGTCTGCTACAGAGCTGGGTATGAGACTGGGGACTGGACTTGGAGGAACAGGGGAAAGGTGATGATCTACAGTTGCCCTACCTACTTCCCTGGCTGGAGTAAGGTTTTATTTATTTATTTATTTATTTATTTTGAAGAGTCTCTATAGCTTTGGCTGCCCTAGAACTAGAGAAATTCATGTTGCAGTCTCCTGGTTTCTGGAATGAAATGTGTCCAACCACACAACCAACAAAAGTTTTAAAATGGAGTTTATAATTGGATAGTACCAAGCTTTTAGGAAAGGAATTTTTGTCATTCTGCAACTGTCATTCTCTGTTCAGTGGAAATCTGGGATGCAGCTGTTGACTTCTGGATGAATAACAGGAGGACCCCATCTCTTGGAATGGCTAAAGCACTTTACAGTGAGGCCAGAAGGCAGGTCTGGTGAGACTACCAAGGTTGTGCTGCCCACTGGTGAACAGTGGAAGCTCACTACAGCCAGTAGCACATAGCCAGTCAGCTGGCACTCAAGCCCCATGAAGTCCAGAAGCTCTCAGTGGTTGGGCAGGCTCCAGCCAGCCTAGCTGGAAACCAAGCCCTGGAAGCTCAGCTTCAAATCTCTAGGGAGGAGGGGAATTCCCTGCCCTCCAGAATAAATGATGAATCTCAGGCTGCCATGGTGGAAGGCTGATGGTGTCACACAGCACACAGCACCCAACACATTTATTTGAAATCAGGGATTTGTAAACCTTGGGCAGTAGAGGGGTTTCAAGGGTGAATGTGTTTGATTCACCAGGGTCAGGGTGCTTGATTTACATGTACTGGAACAATGCCTCATTTTACATGCACTAGCATGGTCCTATCACAAGAAGGAGAACACAGTACTTAATTATCCTATGAGTGGGGGTATTTCTAAGTACAATTGAAAGTCATTGCTGAAAACCAAGATCTCTTTATCAGGGTGGGGTATTTCCATGAATTCCCAGATGCTTGTTGGATGGGTTTTCTTATCAGGAAAGGGTTGGGTCTGTAATCATTCCTGAAGGCTATAAGACACCCATTACAATATCTGGGGTCACCAGATCAGGTGGAGAAAGAATGGTGCTGAGAAAATATTGTTCATCATAATAGACCAAGCTCAGTTGCCTATCCGGATCTGGCAGACTTCGACTGTTAACAGCCAAGTCCCACATGCAACACTGACAAACCTTGAGGCCATTTTGTTATAATGTAACTAAGTCACAAACAGAACAGACAAATGTCTGTATGTCTGTATGGTTCTTATGTGAGGTCTCAAAAGTAGATAATTGACAAAGCAAAGTGATGATGCTATCCAGGCCTTGGGCTTTTTTCTATGTGTTATGTCCTCACAACAAGCCAGTAGGTTGTTTCTCAATTTCATCTGATGAGAGAATAAATATGTACCAGGATGCCACAGAAAATAAACTCTTTTTAAATTGGAAATGTACAGAAAATATTACCTCCAAGTATACTACATTTGTCTGATGATTATTTCAAACTCAAGGGAATCATGGATGCATAAAAGAGACCTTCTCTGAAGAATATCTTCTGATCAAAAACAGCCTTCAGATCCAACCCAGTCATCATGAAAACCTTCCATAGTCTCTCTCTCTTTCTCTCTCTCTCTCTCCCTCTCTCCCCATACCATAGGAATAGACAAGAATTTTCCAGACAAGCTGTTATCTATTTCACATAAGAGCCCAGTCATCTTTCCATAATTCATACTCTTTAGGTTATATACACATATACATACATATATGTGTATGTGTATCCCCCTCCTTTTAAGTATTTTTTTTCAATATGTGTTAGTGAGAGAGAGAGAGAGTATTTTATATACAGGTGTCTACAGAAGCCAAAATATGGCATCAGATCCCCTATACCTGAAGTTATGGGCAGTTGTGAGCCATGGGTGCTGAGAACTCAAGTCCTCTGAAAGAACAGCAAGCACTCCTAAGCACTGAAATCTCTTTCTTACCCTTTTCCTCTAATAAAGAGGATTCATACACCTTTAAGTCACACTTGATTTGGCGATATTCAGTTTCTCTCATATGGCACCGTTACGTAATAATAACAACAATAATAAATGTCATATAAGATTTAGATGCTCAAATATCAAACCTTCAAAAGGCAGGAAAGGTAAGATCCCATTATTCCCACATTAGGCGTCAGAGGAGGGTTTCTGACATTTAGATCTCCAGCACCACGTGAACTGAGAATGGAGGTGCACACCTGTAATGCTAGTTCTCAGGACACGGAGGCAGGAGGATCAAGAATTCAAACCCAGCCTCTATTATGAAGTAAGTTGGAGGCCAGTCCTTTATCAAAAGCAAAAAACACAAAAGGTCTGGAAATATAGCTCAGTAATAGGCTGCTTGCCTAATATTCATGAGGCTCTAGCTCACTTTCCAGCTCACGCACATGAGCATGTACACACATACACAGTGTTACAGTTACCCTGGAATCCCTGCAGAACCCAGGAAAGTAGAAAGAAGCTAGAGGGAAGAAAGATCTTGGGGAGGGTGGAGAGTAGAACACAGGGAGTATGAAGGGAAAGGGAGGAATGATAGGAGAGGGCAAGAAAAAGTGGGAAGGGAAGAGAGGAGCATAGGACAGAGGCAAATGAAAGGGGAGAAATAACTAACATGAAGCATGTTTGAAAGAGCCACAAGAACCTCTTTTATAAGCTTATTAAAATACAGTTTTTTAAGGAGTTTGGGGTGCTGGAGAGATGGCTCAGTGGTTAAGAGCACTGGCTACTCTTGCAGAAGACCTGGGTTTGAGTCCCAGCACCATATGGTGGCTCAAAACCATCTGTAACTTCAGTTTCAAAAGATCAGATTTTTTCTGATCACAGGCACCAACCACACATACGGTGCACATCCGTATATGCAGGCAAAACATTTACATGTAGAGAAATTTTAACTCAAGACATGGCTGCTCTGACAAGAGATCACATCCAAAAACCTTCCAGGTCTGTGTGATCCGGCTGAAATACAAATATGCATTTAATCCAGGAGATAGATCTGAATTCAGGGCCAGCCTGGTATAGAGCAAGTTTCAAGTAAAGAAAAGCTTAGGCCCAGGTGTAGTGGTACACACCTTTAATCCAAAAACAAGGAAGGTAAAGTTAATTTGTAGAAGGAAGCACCCTTGTTTGAAAGTGATGTCTAATTGAGTGGCAGAAAAGGTGTCAAATCAGAGAAAGATTTGACAAAATAGGATACGCCCAACTCTCAAGAGAAGACAGAGGAAAGGGAAGCTACACAAGGGGCAATGCAGAGACAGAGAGGAGGCAGTTTTACCAGGAGAGTTTTACAGAGAGAGGTTGAATGAGAGAACAAACTAGACACAGGTGAAGAAAGAATGAGAAGGAGACAAAAAGATTAGAAAAGGTTGCTGGAATTAGTGTGAAGCCCAGCAGAACAATGGCTTCTTAGGGTCCGAGAGAGAAGCCAGATTGAATAAATCAGCTGGGAGAGGAGTTTGAGCCAGAACAGCTGAGTTGAACCAGCCAGCCCAGAGCTCAGAAAGAACAAGAAAGGGCAGGCTAATTAAGCAGTAAGTCTCAGAGGCTGAAAACATTCTAGGCCTAGGTTAGATTGTACAGAGGCTAGGAGCTTCAAGGACTAGGCAGACGGAAGCAATAAGCCTCCAAGACAACAATTACCTCAGGAGACTTTTTACACTCATACACTCATAAAAAATAATATGATTAAAGAAGAACAGCCAGGTGCGGTGGCACACACATGTAGTCCCAGCACTCTGGGAGGTGGAGGCAGGTGGATCTCTGTGAGTTCAAGGCCAGCCTGGTCTACAAAGTGAGTCCAGAACAGCCAAGGCTACACCGAGAAACCTTGTCTCAAAAAAACAAAGAGAGAGAAAGAGAGAGCTTCAAGGGTATATCCTACTAAAGCTCCTCGAGAGTCTCAAAATAGCCCTGGCTGTTGCTGTTGCTCTTGGTTGCTGTTGCTCTTTGTTGTCCCAGTTTTGTGTTGCTGTGATAAAATACCCTGACAAAAGTAACTTACTGGAGAAAAGGTTTATTTTAGCTCACAGTTTCAAGGTACAGTGCATCATCATAGTGAAGTCAAAGCAGCAGGACCGTGAAGCAGCCAGCACATCCAGTCAAGAGCAGAGAGACAGAGAGTGGACACGTGTACGTGTGCCCAGCCAAACCCAGAGAACAGTGCTTCCCATGCACAGGCTGAGTCTTCCCCTGAGTCATCAAGACAGTCTCTGGCAGACTTCCCTGCCAGCCAACCTGCTCTATTCCACAATGAGATGCTTTTCCCAGGTGACTCTAGATTGTGTTAACTTGACCATAAAAGAACCGACCATCACCATTGCCCTCCAGAACTTGATGGTTCTATCAGTGGGGCTGGAGAGATGGCTCAGGGGTTCAGAGCATTTCCTGCTCTTGCAAAGGACCGAGGTTTGGTTCCCAGAATCCAAGTTGGCCACTCACAATCACTTGTAAACCCAGCTTCAGGGGATCCAATGCTCCCTTCTGGGCTCCATAGGCATCTGCACTTACAGTGTTCATTCCCACATACAGACACACACACACACAATTAAAAATAAAATAAATCTTTTTTAAGACCCTGTTGCTGAAGACACCACATACTTTGGTGACAGGATGAAATCAAACGGGTGCTGGCCTAGAGGTTTCTTCCTCCTTGGTGTCTAGCTTTTGTAGCTGTGCAGAGGTGCTGTGCAGATTGCTGGGGGAGAAGGGAATAGTCTTACCCAGCTATGGACTCTGCAAGCTACAATGATGACCAGGCTGGCAGGACATGCTCATTGGTGCAATGGTGGCATGAATGTTCAATGTAACCAAATGCTTTCTGATTGAATCTAAGTCTTGCTTCACAGAAGGCAACCTGTACCTGGTACTATAAACTTAGCTAAGATCGGATGACTGGTCAGGCCCTAGGGCAGAACTGCTTAAATGAACATCATATTCAACTGTCCCCTAAATACTTATCTGTATACTCACAGATTATTTCAGCTCTCAGCTCTCATCAGAGAAGCTTTCCCTCACCTCCCCCCACCCCACCAGTGGACGGAAGTTAATACAGCTGTCCAAAGTGTAGAGATTAGATGTCAGTGTGATTCTTGGCCCTAAGAAGGACATCTATATCACAGCCCTCCCCACTAGGGCTAAGAAACATTGTGGAAGAGAGGATGGTAAGAGCCAGAGGTTGGGGGGGAGGGCGGGGGGAGGGAGGGCCTGGGTGGTGGTGCTGCTGCTACCGTGAAACAGTATCTTATGGGCATGATACAGTTAATAACAGGAACACACACACACCTACAGACCAACATCCCTCATGAGCACAGATGCAAAAATCCTCAACCATTACCAACAAACCAAATCCAACAGCATATCAGATTGTACTCCATGATTGGGATTTGATACAGGATGCAAGATGACTCAACATTTATAAATGCATTACTATAGCAAACAGGATTAAGGACAAAATTCATATGACTTTCTCAATAGACACAGAAAGAACATTTTATTTGATTCGGCATTCCTTCATAATAAATCCCCTGACGGCGGGATGTGGTAGCACGTACCCAGACTCCCACAGGTAGGAGGGGAGATGCACATTCAAGGCCAGCCTAGTCCGTACGTCAAGTTTTATACCAGTCTGGACTATACAATGAGACTCTGTAAAAAAAAAAAAAGTAAAATAGACGATTTTGAATAGCACCAGCATGAAGTAATTGTCTAAAGCTACAGAAATTCTGCTCCCCTGATTTGACCATTACATGTGACACACACACACACACACACATATATGTGTTCAAACACTACCCTGTACTCCACAAGTATGCACAACTATGTGTCAATCAAAATGAAAAGTGTTTTGGAGGGTTTTATTTTTATTTTTTTATTTTTTGTTTTTTTTTTGAGACAGGGTTTCTCGTGTAGCCTTGGCTGTCCTGGACTCACTTGGTAGACCAGGCTGGCCTCAGTCTCACAGAGATCGGCCTGCCTCTGCCTCCCAAGTGCTGGGATTACAGGCATTTGCCACTGCGCCAGCCTGAAAAATTAATTTTTAAAGGAATAAGCAAGAGTTTATTCTGAGTCAAATATGAATAGCTATAGCCAGGAAACTTAAATTCGCTTTTCCCTGAATGGGCGTGTTCCGCTGTGGAAGTAGTTTCATGGACTACAGATAGATAGATAGACAGACAGACAGACAGACGGATATTAAAATTTTTAAAATAAAAATAAAAAAACACATTTCAGAAAGTAAATCTCCCACAGGCGCTGAGAAAGAGAGGCACTAACTTTGGAAAGTGTGAGTTTGCAAGCCCCAGATGGCCTCGTCAGGGAGAAAAGCTTTTCAAGCTCAGGAATAACTTAACTGACTCCCACTTTCCACAGGTTCATCCCCCACCTAATACCCTCCAGAACCTCTCCTCTAGCCCGCCCCACCTGCAGAGCTGAGGTCAGACTCACTTTAGTCTCTCTGCTGTTGTTGGGGTAGCCTTGAATAACGTCATCTTGGCCTCGTTAACACTGGTGAAATTGTCCTTTGGTGTCTTCCTTTCTTGAGACAGGATCAAAAGTTAAATATTGGCCGTTTTTATACGGCGCATCCCAACACCTATCCTACTCTACGGGGAACAAATAATATTTGAAGATTTGATTTGACAGGCTTTAATTGTGTGTACCATGTGTGTCTGTGTGTATGTGCACTTGCGTGCAGATGCCCTGGAGTCCAAAAGAGATCTAAGGTTAATTAAGGAGGTTGTGAACTGCCAACATGGGCGCTAGAAACCAAATTCAGATCCTCTGCAAAAGCAGTATGCTCTCTTCACCCCTGAACCATCTCCTCAGACCTCAGCAACTGTGTAAAAGCCGTTCCTATCCGTGTGCATTTGTGACTGAAGCTGGGGGTGGGCTGTGGTGAGGGATCTCCTAAGCTCCCTGGCCAGCCGGCCTAAATAGGTCAAACTAGGAACAGTGAGAGAGCCTGTCTCAAAAACTGAAGAGGAGACGGGGCTGGAGAAATGGCTTAGCAGTTAAGATCTTGTAATTCAGTTCTCAGCACCCACTATCAGTTGGCTCACAACCACCAGTCACTACTCCAGCTCCAGGGGATCCAACGCCTCTGGCCTCTGAGGACACCCACACACGTGTCATGCACACCCAGACACAACCACACACAGAGAGAGAGGGGGAGCGCAGAGAATAGAGGAGAGAGGAAAGAGGGAGGGCTCTCAGGATTAAGTTATGTCAGAAAAACAGGTAATGGTCTTCTGTTTCCTCTCCTGGGACATGTGGAGGATTTGTTTGGTCAGATACAGTACACACCTTTAATCCCAGCACCAGGGAGGCAGTGGCTAGCCGGGTTTACGAAGTGAGTTCCAGAACAGCCGTAACTGCTGCACAGAGAAGCCCGGTCTGGAAAAACCAAAAAAGGGAAAAAGAAAAAGTCCCTCCTTGAATATGAAGGCCCTCAACTCTGGTGTTGTCAGTTTGAAATATTCACCATGGATAAAAGAGCGTGTTTGGGGGGTGACAGCTGCACCTTCTTAGCCTGCAGCAGAGACAGTGCAGAAGCCTACCGCCAGGCTGGAGCATGCGCCGTGCTGACTACAGATGTGCAGTGTGAGGTAGGGCTTGGACGCTAGCTGCTGTGTGGCTGGGGCGTGGGGGTTGGGGTCAGTGTCTCATGATAACAGAGTTGGGACGGATGGCCGATGGCTTCGGAAGGTTCTCCCAAGATAAATTCATCGCCTGGGAAATCAAATTTTAATGTCTGGATTGAGAGACGAGGCCAATCCTCTGAGTCCACTAGGGGGCAGTAACTTTCTGCTTTCCGATCTCGGATCTGAAGCCCTTTACCAAGCAGGACACAAGGAACCTGGCTTGGCTTTCCAAACCTTTCACCTAGCTACACGACAAAAAAAAAAAAAAAAAAAACCTCCTAAATCATAGCCGGTCTGGAACAATGGGTCTTCCTCATGCTGCCACCCTTTAATACAATTTCTCATGCTGTGGTGACCCAAATATAAAATTATTTTCATTGTTAGGAATCGTAAGTATCTGATATGCGGGATATCCGATATACGACCTGTGTGAAAGGGTAGCTGACCCCCAAAAGGATCAGATTGAGAAACGCTGGTCTGAAGCAATTTTTTTTTTTTAAAGTGTCCTATTGTTACCTGGGCCGGACTGTTCCCAGATTCATCCTTTGGATCCCACTCGTTACCCTAATAAGGTCAATTTGATAATCACTGACTTGTTTCCCTACAGATGACACAGCTTCAGAACAGAAGCCGACACTTTGTAACTGAGCAAGCAGCTCAGAGGCCTGGGTTGCTAGCTTCTGGTCACATGAAGATCCTGTAACATGCCCAGAAATGGACATTGTCAATCTTCTTAGTAGTGTCATAAGAAGAGGCTTCTGGGGTTCCTCTAGGCCTAAGAATCTGAGTGTCTGGTCTTCAAGATCACAATTCAGAGCCATCTGCTCCCTGTGGGGGCTCTAACATGCAAATGAGGTGAAGTGACCCTGTAATAACAGAGCTGGATCGTTCAAAACCCTCATCAGAATAAGAGCACATCAAATTTCAGGAAACTCGTCTCAGTTGAATCTAAGATAAATCCCTTAAAATTCTTGTTCCGTGAGCTTTTGGGTTTTGTAGAGCAGGAAAATTTATTAAAATGCTGTATCCACATTTTGGTCATTTGGGGTTGGGTTTTGTTTTTAGATAGGGTCTCACTACGTCACTTTAAACTTCTCATCCTTCTGCCTTTACCTCCTACGTGTTGGGATTACAGGCATAAACCACTCACTACATCCTGCTCCACATTCTGATTTTTTTTAATGTTATGGGTATTTTGCCTGCATGTATACCTGTGCACTACACATCTGTCTAGCTCCCGTAGAGGCCAGAAGAGGGTGTTGCTTCCCCTAGAACTGGTTTTACACACTGCCGTGAGCCACCACGTGGTGCTGAGACTCCAGCCCAGGTCCACTGGAATAACAGTCTTAACCTCTGAGTCATCTCTTCAGCTCCCCCGCCCCCCAGTTTGGATAATTTTATAATGTGATATCTACACATTTTTGTAGAGGAATTTTTTAATTCAGAAAATGGCTGTTCTGGCAAGAGATCATATCCAAAGACCTTCTAAGTCTGTGTGATCTGGCTGGAATACAGACACGTCTTTAATCCTAGGAGACAGAGGCAATCAGACCCGAGTTGAAAATAGAGGCAGGAGGATCAAAAGCTCAAAGTCATTCTCAACTCCATAGCAAATCCAAGGCCAGTCTAGTACATATGAGACCCTTTGCCAAAGATAAAGGAAAATGAAATAAGATAAAAATGGAAGTCAATCACAGAGCCTGGTAGGGCACAGAATGAAGAATGTCGCATTGCCCTGATAGACAGAAGCCACTTCCTTAGGTAGGCCGGCTGAGTATCAGTGGAGAGCAGAGAGCAGCACCACTGTGACTTTAGTCACCCCAATTCCCTGAGTCCCAATTTCCTTGTCACTTGACAAGGCCTAGGACATGAAACATGTTTCCAAAGACAAGAACTGACTAGAATTCTTCCGCCAAGAGAGTTGTCACTGCAGAGAACAATGTCACTGCTCAGTAGAGCCGCTGATAAAGCATATCACAGTGTCCAGCGTTTGTCCCCTTGGTGGGCAGACCTGCACAGCCTTAGGTCTGGATTAGAAACCCTTGTGGGATTTTGGAAGTCAGCAGCCCACACGTCTCTCCCATTCCCCCATCTCAGACTTTCCTTCTTCCTCTTCTTCCAAAATGTTTCCTGGACCTTGGAGAGTGGGCTGAGTGTGTCGAATTTGTGGCTGAACGTTCAACAGTCATTTATTTTCAGTATGTTGGCAATCCTGAGTCTCTGCAGTAACCTCTGACCAATGCAAAAGGAAGTCCTCTGACTTCAACTGACAACATTAATATTCTATGGGCACAAACAGTTGTTTAGAAGGTATTTTGATGGGCACATCATGTCTGTTTAGTGAAGTGGTCAAAGTATCGTGCCCACGAGGATTTACAGAACCATATGTGATTTTTTTTTTCCGATAGAGCAGGCATCAGAGCAAATAAAAAAGGGGGGGGGGCTGGAGAGATGGCTCAGTGGTGAAGAGCACTGTCTGCTCTTCCAAAGGACCCGGGTTCAATTCCCAGCACCCACGTGGCAACCCACAACTGTTTGTAACTCCAATTCTAAGGGATTTGAAATCCTCACACCAATGCACATAAAATAAAAAAATAAAAGAGTCACTTCCTCTAAAAAAAAAAAAAACTGCTCGGTTACTTCCACAACAGACTAACCACTACTGTCTAAGTAAGACATCTTGCCTGGCTTGTCAGTATTCTGGTCCAATTCCAGCTTGGTTTCTCTGTCCTCCAGCGTGTAAGATCTCTTCAAAAATAGGATCTTCCTATCTAGTTCTCATGAGCAGAAGCTATTTTCTATATTGTTGTGGGGAGGGCCTCAGGAGTCTCTATGGCCAACGTTTGGAAGGGAGGTAGCCTATTCCAGCACTAGAATTTTCATGAAATAACCTAACATGCCTTCAGGGAGTCTTTTATTCATCTCTCTTTTGCATATATTTGTTTTGTTGTGAATGCATGCATGTGTGCATGTTCAAACACATCAGAATATACGTCTGTGTTCAGAAGCATCTGTGTCTGTATGTATGCACACGGAAGCCAGAGGCTGACATAGGTGTCTTCCTCAGCAATTCTCCATCGTGTATGGAGGCAGCGTCTCCCACTTAGACACAGAGCTCGAAGAGTCAGCCACTCTAGCTCACTTGCTGCATGGGCAAATCTCTGCCTCTCAAGAGCTGGGGTAACAGGTGTTCATTACCTGGCATTTTTGGGGGAAACAAACTCTAGTTCTCATGCCAGGACAGCAAGCATTTCCCACTGTGCCATCTCCCTAGCCCTTTTATCCACATTTTTAAGATAGAGTCTTGTGATTGCCAGGTTGGCCTAAGACTTGCTTTGCCATCAAGCCCAGGGTGACTTTGAACTTCTGATCCTGCCTCCATTTTTCAAGGGCTGAGATTACATCCATGTGTCCACAGACCTATCATTTTGCTGCTTACTTTTTTTTAACTCAATAATAAATTTCTCTTATAAGAAAACATTTTGTTACTTAACAGTTACTTCTTTCAAATGTTAATTGCTTGCTCCCCAAGTTTCTCACCAGCAAATCCTCCACATCCAAAATGACATGGTAAACCTTGCCTCCCAAATTGTCCCTGATGGGCAAATAAAGTGCCAACACCTGGGCTGGGAGGAGAAAGGTAGGAAGGGCCTAGGTTCGAGGGCTTTTGAGGGTTGAAGGACCATGAGTGGAGGAGAGAGGAGAAGGAGAAAATAGCAGGTTGGTGTGGGTTAGAGTGAATAAGAAGCACATGGCCAGGAGGAGCTGGCCCTGAGGATTGGCATGAAGGAGAGAAGCAGTCCAAATGGAGCGTGTGCAAGTATTTATGAAAAATTTGGATGGGAGATAACAAGATAGTTTACAGGGTTAAGATCTGCCCAGCCCCAGTGTTTAAGACCTATTAAAATTTTAACAGGTGTGTCTGTGTCTTTTATTTCTATAATAGTGGGTTAAATAATAACCACTGCTTTAATAACCATATAAATCCATATCAAATAATAATCCTTTCTACACACTTTTTAAATAGACAATGAACTAAATTATAGTATTTATGATGAAAAATTAAAAAAAAAGACCTCATAGCTATGGGAGGTGTGTAGCTCTTTGGTACAGTGAAGTCCTAGGTTCAGTTCCAAGCAGCGCCCACACAAACACATTCATAAGCAAGATCTTTACAATGATACCACACAATGCCATTTTTAACCAAAACACATGCTACAGTATATGTTAGTGGGTACTTACATAGGTTGCACAGTTATTTTATTTTTTGTTTTTGTTTGGGGGGGGTGTTTGTTTGGTGGGGTTTTTTGTTTTGGTTTTTTTCTTGTTTGTTTTTTCAAGACAGGATTTCTCTGTATAGCCCTGGCTGTCCTGGAACTCACTCTGTATACTAGGCCGGCCTCAACTCAGAGATCTGCCTGCCCCTGCCTCCTGAGTGCTGCTGGGATTAAAGGCCTGCACCACCAGCATCTGGTTGGTTGCACCAGTATTATTACACACATCTAAAAACAAAAACAAACAAACAAACAAAAAACCACTATTCTGAATTTTTTTTTTTTTTTACTTCCAAGGCAAAGGAAAAATAGTTTTAGTGCTTTGAGGAGATAATATTGAAAAACTAGTTTTTATATCTTTCAAGATCTAAAAATAATATGAATAAAACTGGGCATGGTGGCAACTGCTTGTAATACCAGCGCTCAGACAGTGACAGCAAGAGAACTGTGAATTCAGGGTCGTCCTCAGGTACAGAGTGAGTTGGAGGCCAGCCAAAGCAATGTATGCCCGGTCTCAAAGAAAAATTACAATTACAATATTGTTGGCCTTTATGTGTGTTCACAAATAGACTAAATATCTCAAATACTGGTCGTGTATTGAAATCCCTGATGCTTTGTCCCTTTCTCTTTGATATGCTAGTCTTTGTGAAGTAGGACTTTCAGAAAGCAATGGAAACCATTACAGAAAATCCTAATCCATCAGAAAGGAAACTACAGTTGCAGTTGCTTGAACTTCCACTTGGGGGCGCCAGAGGACAAGGCCAGCTGGCCGCTCCAGTTCTCCCGGAAATGGAGAGGATCTTTTCATTGCTCTTGTTTGAAGCAATCGGGGTTAAGCTCACTGTTTCCTGCATGCTAGGTTACTGTACCCCTGGTTGATAATCAAACTATTGTTGGAGGCCTAGCTTCGTCAGACACAAAATCTTCCTCCACAACAAGGCTCTACTTGCGTGGCCTCCGGTACACTGAATGTAGACAATAAAGCTTTTCCTTGCTATCTCTGTGGAGTGATCAGTTAGCGTGTTTGGCTGTTAACCGAAAGGTTGATGGTTTGAACCCACCCAGGGACCCAGGCTTTTAACAGCTTCCCTAGTAATTTCTCGGGAACTGCAAAATTCACATTCCCTTAGAATAGCTGCCCTACCTATATCCTACTCAGAAATTCCCAAAACCTGGGCCTGGGCTCAGACCAAAACAAAACAAAACAAACAAACAAAAATCTTTTTTTTTTTTTTGATGGGGTGGAGTGAGATGGGGTGGGGTGGCACTTCAGGCAGGAGAGGGGCAGGAGGGGAGAGGTAGGGGAGGTGGGAAGGTGGGGAGATGATGTAGGAGGGGTTGGATAGGTGGGGGGCAATTAAGAGGTATGTGGATGAGTGGCTCAGTACTTAAGAGCACTGTGTGATCCTCCAGAGAACCCTGGTTCAATTCCTAGCACCCACATAGACACTCACTGTAACTCCAGTTCCAGGTGATCTGACCCCGTTTTCCGGCTTCTGCAGGCATCAGGCATGTATACAGTGTCCGGGCATCCATGCATGCAAGACACTCATACACAGAAATAAAATAAAATGTATTTTGGGGTGTTTTGTTGTTTGTTTTGTTCTGTTTTGTTGCGTTTACAGACAAGGTTTCTCTGTGTAGCCTTAGCTATCCTGGACTTGCTTTGTAGACCAAGCTGGCCTCAAACTCACAGTGACCTGAAAGGGTTAGGCTAACTTTGTAACCTATATGTCTTCTAAAGCCTATAGTTTTGAGTTTTAGGTCCAGGTTAAGCTAAAGCCTCTTAGTACCTTTCCAGAGAGTGAAGAAATGTGACCCTATCCGTGAGGACAGATATAAAGAAAGGGCAAGCAAGCAATGACCTTCACTCAGCAAAAGAAGGACCAGACCCTTGTCCTTGAGATAGCGTTTCTTAGCAACGAACCTAGACTTCTTCTGATTAGCTTTTGACCTCCAGCCAAGAGCCCGCAGCCCTAATTTTCAAGGATGAGCTAACCACCCCCACCTTCAATTGCAGCTGCATCCACACTTGGCAGGACTGGCCAAGCTTAAACACCTAAGACTAACCAATTATCTTACTTTATAGCTTCCTCATCCAATCCTAAATTGCCAAAACTAGAACTTCAAATCTCCCGCAATTTTTCTTTTAAAAACCTAAAGGCCTTTGTCTCCCGGTGCCACTCTTTGCTGACCAGCAGGGGTGACCCCATTGTACAATGGTTAATAAACCTCTTGCTTTTGCAACGAGTCTTGGTCTGGGGGAGTTTCTGGGAAGGGCGCGATTGAACTCCTGAGCTGTGAGACCCCAGGTCTTACATACCCACCTGCCCCTGCCTCCCAGAGTGCTGGGATCACAGGCATGTGCCACCACGCCCAGCTAAAATGTGTTCTTGAGTTAACTACGTGCATGTATAGCAAAGCCACCCTCACCACCTCATGAACCATGAAAAAAAAACATGGTTCGTATCCTTCACTGAGCCTTCAGTGAGTTATGTCTCTGAGAGGCACCTTAGAGGGGCAGCGAGATACAAAATATGATGTCCTTATTCCCAGGGTGCATATAGCAGAGAAGAGCCAAGAGCGTGTGTGCTCACAAGCCCAAGCCCAAGAGAGAGGAGATGCAGTAGCTCAGGGAGAGCAGTACCTGCTGCAGGAAGAGCGCCATCCAGAGACTGACATTTGACGCAGGAACAGGGCTTTCATACACCAAGCCCCCAAGTGGAGAAACAGAAAAAAAGCAAAAAATGTGGATTTTTTGCTTTGTGTTTTAGTTTGGGTTTTTGTTGGGTTTGGTTAGTTGGGTGGTTGGGTTGGTTGGTTGGTTGGTTGGTTGGTCGGTTTTGCATTTATTTATTTGAGATTGTCTCATGTAGCAAGAGCGGGCCTTGAACTTGGCTTATAAATGAGAGTAACACTGCACTCCTGGCCCTATTGCCTCCACTCCCAAATTCTGGGGTTGCCGAAGTCTGACCCTGTGCCTTGCTGTTGAAATGGTCTCACAAGCCTAGGCTGGCCCAGGACTCTCTATGTAGCTAAAACTCTCAACGATCCTCCTACCCCAGCCTCCCAAGGGCCGAGATTACAAATGTGGGTCTCTAGGAAGGTGGAGTTTGGTTCAGGGAACTGGCATGGGTGAACTTGGGAAAGTCACTCCTTCTCGGTCTCAGCAACGGACCAGCAAGGTTGGCGGCTACAACAAAGAATTATTGTTAAGTCTTTCTGTTCTTACTGTAAATTGATGCATGTTAATGTCTAAATAAAAGAATTAGAAAATCAATGCAAATATAAAGAAGGAAGTTCAACTATGTCCAGCCTCTCCACCTAGAAATTTCTCCCAATCTTCTTTCTCTCTACAAATCTTCCATGTACCAAAAAAAAAAAAAAGGCTATTCTGTAAGTACCTTTTATACACTATTCGTTAATCCACATTGCATAGTGATTACTTTCTCAAGTCAGTCCAGAGAAGTTTGTCTGGTTTTTGTTTTTTGTGTTTTTTTTTTCTATCAAAAATATAGATGCCTGCAATTTAGGAGTAAAATAAGCATAGGAGGGTAGGAAGTTCAAGGCCAGCCTCATCTATACCTCAAAGCCTTGGCCAGCCTAGGCTGTATGAGAGCCTGTTTCAAAAATAAATAATTTTTAGAATATTCTGACTATACAGAGGCCTCGGCAATTAAAGCCATGTGTTGTTCTTCCCACAGACCTAGCTCCCAGCACCTACTCCGAGCAGCTCACAATCTTCTGTAACTCCAGCTCTAAGGGATCCAATACCCTCTTCCGGACCCTGAGGGTACACATGCAGACACACACACAACCATACACATAAATACAAAGCCCTAGAATGCCATAAAACAAAGCTCACTGGACCATTCTGGTGGGAGTTTGGAATCCCAGAGTGCTAAGGGAAATGCATATAATAAAGACCATGTTCACGAGGTTTTGCGTGTGAACGAGGACTACTGGGAATCGAACGTGTGGCCGTCAGTGCTACTGGAAAAGAATCTGGCTAATTCTGCTTGTGTCCTGACAATCTGAGTGAGACTGAGCTCAAAAGTAGTGGACTAGCCAGGAGGTGGTGGTGTGCACCTTTGATCCCAGCCCTGGAAAGGAAGAGGCAGGTGAATCTCTAAGAGCTCAAAACCAGTCTCGTCTACAAGGCAAGTTCCAGGTCTGTTACGCAGAGAAAACTTGTCTTGAAAAATCAAAAACAAAACAAAGTAATGGACTAAATCATTTGGCAGAGGAAATTTCAAGACAGCATAGCACTGTGGTAGTGTTATAGCTGGCAGTTTTGAATCAGCTTCACGGTGAGAATTGGGAGCAAACACAGAGCATATGAATTTCCAAAATGTGCAGTTTGGCTAAGAAGGGAATGTGAGCGCGGTTAAAGTTTCAGACAAAGCAAGTGCAGACAAAATGTTGTAATTGTTCCAAGGATTAGCACCGTTTAAAGAGAAGCCTCACACTTTGCATTGGGACGTTGTGGACCATGAGGAGAAGACCTGGTCTGTCAAAGGTTCCAGAAAGTGAAATACGCATTAGAAGACTTTGCTCTGTCCAGAGAGCCCTGGGTTCTCTACTCCAACAGGGTTACTTAGGGGAGTGTTTCCCAGGGCTCAGCAAAGCAGACACTCAGAAACCACCACAGCTCTGACTCAGGGAAGGTAGCAACTTCTGGCAAGAGAATCTGTTGTTGTCTACAAAGTTCTGGTTTTGAAGACTACCTGAATTCAAGTGGTGTGGGATCATGGAGATAGGCATCATCAATTTCCAGCAAAATGCCTGTGAGGCCCTGCAGTGTGTAGCAGGAAACCCTGAGTGGGCTATGCATGACGTCTTGAAGACAAAATTTAGGTTGCAGGGGACATCTCTGGGTGCTAGAAGGGCTAGGAATGTGAGACAGCTGCTGAGAAGAGAAGACAAAAGGAAAAAAAAAGCATTCGGTGGAACTGACCCAAGAGAGAAGCCATATAAGCTGCAGGTTGCCGGCTCATAGATTCGGCTACTTAACCCTACGGAAGAAGTCAGGGCAGCATTTGCTCCAAGATCCAGGCATGAGCTGCAGGGGTCACTGTTTCCCTTGCTGGCTTCAGTGTTGCTTTGGCCCAGTTTTTAACCTCCCATTCCTCCTTTTAAGAATCAGGATTCTTACTCTGTACTATTCATTGTATGCTGGAAATGACCTAATCCACGAAAGAACATCACAGACCACCATGATAATAAAGCAAATTAAGCTGGCTACGAGAGCCAGCTCTCACAAGCTGTCCTCTGATAATCACATGTGTCCCTGAAAACACAGAACAATAAATTAGTATTTTAAAAAAATAAAGCATTCAAATATTTGGGGGTCTTTTTGTTTCGTTTTTTTTTTTGTTGTTGTTTTTGTTGTTTGGTTTGGTTTTTTTGTTTAAGTGATACTTCCAGCTGTTTGGTATAGAATAATTCGTGGGCTTATGAGTTGAGCATGTGCTCACTCCCTACCATTGCCCTCCAGTAGAACCACCAGCAATGCACAGCTTTGGGCTGCAACCTCCCAAACCTGAGGCAAAATAAACATTTTCAATTAAAAAAAAAAAAAAAAAGAAGAAGAAGAAGAATTTGTGGTTGGCATTCTTTTCATTTTACTGTTTTCCTTCTGTTTGTCAATGAGCAGTTCAACAGATGACACCCATGTAGCAGTGACTAATTCTGCAGACATTCCCAGGGTGGGCTTGAGGTAAGACACTAAGATATTCCTAGCTTGGGGCAATATAAATCCTGTCCTCCAGAAAGTGGCCCTTTCCTGTGCTGAGTCAGTTCCAGAGCCACCGAGACCTGAAAACTGAGATTAGAGCGAAGGCAGTCTGAGGTCATCCACAAAATATATTGAATTACCCTGTGAATACTGTGGATGCTATTTGCATTTGCACGAGAAAAGAAATGGGGGGGGGGGGACTAAGGGCCATTGGGAAAAGGCCCAGAGAAGATGGCTGTATACAGGTCAAGCCAGACCCTAAACAGCTCTGAGATGAGAAAACACAGATGAACAAAGCAAACTGGCTGCATAAAGGAAGAAAGATCAAACAGAAGAAAGATAAAAGGACTTTGCCAGGCGTGGCCCTGTCTGACTTCCGGCAGAGAGGGACAGTCCTAGTAGCTTTCAATATGATGGAACCAAAATGGAAAGAGGTGGGAAAATGAGAAGTCTCTCCACCCAAAGCTCAAGTGCTAAACATTATCTAAACAGAAAAAAAAAAGAGGGGACAAAGCCTGGAAGGAGATGGTTACTAATTCTCTTAGGTGAAAGGTGGGGATTTTATACTAAAGATACTGTTGCTTTTTTGAGACAGAGTCTTGCTATAGCCCAGGCTGGCCTTGAACACACATGTTGGGATTGCAAGCATACAAGACCACGGCTCAAACCAATGCGAGAGTGAGCAAGCAGGGCCTCTCTCTTAGACCAAATTTCGTTCAATGCCTGTGGGGTTTTCTTAGCTGATAGCCTACTTTTCTGGCATAAACCAGGGAGTTGCCATGGCAACTGAGATTTTCAAAGTTTCATGAACTGCCAGCACAGGGACTTTCTAATGCACAATGGTTTTGTTTTATGTAAAAGCATCTTTTATTTGCCAGATGTAATTGTCTTCTCAGAGTCTTACTGCCTCCATCTGATAATCTAGGCCTAGTCCTGGGAGCTTCTAACCTTCATACAGCCTCATTTAGGCCTAGAATGTTTTCAGCCTTTGAGACTTACTGCTGAATATGCTTACCCTTTCTAGTTGTTTCTGAACTCTGGCTCGCTGGTTCAACTCTGTTGTCTGGCTCAAAACTTCTCTCCAAGCTAACTGGCTTCTCTTGGCTTCTGACTGAATTGCTCTGCTTGGCCTCATACTAACTTTGGCAATATGTTCTAATCTTTTGGCTCCTTCTCGTTCTCTGTCATCCTGTCTTCACCTGTGTCTAGCTTGTTCTCTCTCTCTGCAATCTATCTGTTTAAAACTGTCCCAGTAAAGCTGCCTCCTCCATTTTCTCTATGTTGCTCTCTCTTCCATAGCCCCCCCTTTCCTGTCTGTTCTAGTGAGAGTTGGGCATATCATCTCTGACTCATTCTGTCAAATCTTTCTCTGATTTGTCACTTTGTCTGCTCCTCAATTAGACATTGTAAGACCTGGGGTCTCACAGCTCAGGAGTTCAAGATCGCGCTCTTCCCAGAAACTCCCCCAGACCAAGACTTGTTGCAAAAGCAAGAGGTTTAATTTAATCATTGCACAATGGGGCCACCCCTGTCGGTCAGCAAAGAGTGACCGGGAGACAAAGGCCTTTAGGTTTTTAAAAGAAAAATTGTGGGAAATTTGAAGTTGCAGTTTTGGCAATTTAGGATTGGATGAGGAAGCTATAAAGTAAGATAATTGGTTAGTCTTATGTGCTCAAGCTTGGCCAGTCCTGCCAAGTGTGGATGCAGCTGCAATTGAAGGGGGGGTGGTTAGCTCATCTTTGAAGATTAGGGCTGGCTTTTGGCTGGAGGTCAAAAGCTACTCAGAAGAAGTCTGGGTTTGTTGCTAAGAAACACTATCTTGAAGACAAGGGTCTGGTCATTCTTTTTGCTGAGTGAAGGTCATTGCTTGCTTGCTTTTTTATATCTGTCCTCACAGATAAGGTCACATTCCTCCATTCTCTGGAAAGGTACTAAGAGGCTTTAGCTTAACCTGGAGGTAAAACCTCAAAACTATAGGCTTTAGAAGACATATAGGTTACAAAGTTAGTCTAACCCTTTCAACATCACTTTCAAACATGGGTACTTCCTTCTACAAACTAACTTTATCTTCATTGTTTGGGATTATAGGTATATATTAAGGGCATGTCTGCATTCTAGCTGAATCACATACACATATAAGGTCTTTGGATGTTATTGGAGCAGCCATGTTGCTGGACTAAAATTCATCTACAGTTTTGTTTGTGTGTTTGTTTGTTTGTTTTGACACAGGTTCTCTGGCCTAGGTTGACCTCAAACCCCCTATGTAGCCAAGCATGATTTTGAACTTCTGCAAGATGCCCAGAGCAGAAAACATGAAGCAGAGAGCAAACTGGAAGTGGGGGAGGCTATAAACGTTCAAAGCCCTCCCTCAGTGACATACTTTCTCCAGCAAAACCCATACCCAAACAGTGCTACCAGCTGGGAACCAAGGGTTTAAATGGCTGAGTCTATGGGGGACATTTGTCATTTAAATCACAGAGACAGGACCCTGATGTCCTCAGTGTTCATTGCTACTCCCTAACTCTTAGGTACACTTGCTCACCTTTGAGAATAATCATTGAGGTCTTTATATAGCCAAAAAATAAAATAAAATAAACCCCCAAAACATTAGTATTTAAAACATTTTCTCTTTTTATCAAATAAAATAATACCTACTTGTATAAGTCAGTGATATATTAAAGAATCGAAAGAGACTTGTAGTATTTTGACAAGCATGACGCCTTAAGGCTCAATCTTGGGACAAACCGCTAAGTACTTATTATCAAAGCCCTGCTCCTGTGCTGGAGAGCTCAGCTAGAGGGCAGGGCGTGCCAACCAGCATATCCTCTAACAGGTAGAGACGGGGATGCTGAGAGAACCTGGTGTCCAGGTCCACTCTGATACGTCAAATAGGCACCTCAATTAGCCATTAATCCTGGGTTGGAGATCTAACAAGTGAACCCAAATTAGAATCTCTACTTCCACCCCTGTGCTTTCTGTCTGACTGTAACAAAGGGCTTTCTTTGCTCTGCAGTTTTTGACCACCACGGAGAGCAAGGTGTGAAGAGTGGGGAATCCTTTTCGGAGATCTTTAACAGAGTTTACCAGGGAAGAAGTTGATAAACTGACCCAGAACTGTCTGCCCTGACTACAAACTGCTGTTATCAACCCGAGTTACTTCTAATAGCTATGGGGTATTTGTTTTAAGTTTTCTTTCAACCTGTTGGCTGCTGTCGGCAAATGATTACTATAACACACACAATACTTTGGGTCAGGGGAGCGGAAGAGTATGTATTTTGAGATTAAAATTGTGTGTTTAGTTTAGGCTTCAAAGGATGACTGGGGGAGGGGAGTGAGAGGGGGAATCCATTGTCTGTTTGGTTACATTGTCCTCTTAAAGACAGGTTAAGCGTACCCTTGCAGAGTAAACAGGAAGAACACTGGTTGCCTAAAGGGTCTGGTGAAAGTTCAGTCCCTTTGAAGCTAAGATTTTCAGAAAATAGATCCCCACACTTGGAACTGCGCAAGAAGAGATTTTTTTTTAAATACTAAGATGTAATATACTGTCAGAATTGCTATGTGTTAAACATAGAATATAGTTTTTATGAATATAGAATATACTGAAAATATGGATATAGAATGATATAATCTTTTGGTTTAAAAAGCTGGGTGTGGCTGGGCATGGTGGCACATGCCTTTAGTCGCAGCACTCGGGAGGCAGAAGCAGGTGGATCTCTGTAAGTTTGATGTCAGCCTGGCCTACATAGCAAGCTCCAGGATAACCAGAGCTATATAGTCTCAAATAAATGAATAAGCAAATAAATAAATGTAATTTTAAAAATAAAAGAAATTAGCATGGTCAATTTAGTCATCAGAGACTTCTGCCGAGCCATTTGTCAGAAGCCAGGATCTTTTGGTGAGCCCCACCCTGTCTCCACCCAGCCCCCATCCTCCCCACTGTGTGCAGAGCTCAGCAGTTTGGGTCTCCGCCTCTCTCTGGTTTCAGCGGGAGAAGTCAGGAGCACTGTTAGCTTTCAGTAGACCTTTCCATAATTGATGATCTTCGTGAACCACAAAGATCAAAGTTTCAGTGTCCAAAGGATTTTAACCTGAACTCAACTCAGAAGCCTCCAAGGGCCTGTGGACGGAGACGCTTGGAAGGACAGAACATTAGAGCATCAGTCCTAAGCAAGGTCAAGAGATTATTCAGGAACAGCACAAGAAGTTTCCCCACCCTCTGCAGAGGCAGATACAGAAGTGTCTGTCCCCTAACACCCTACCATCTCCCCCACCCCCACCTCACCCCACCTCCCCACCTCACCCCACTCCCCCAACCCCCACCCTCCCACCCCCACTGCCTATACCACAAACAGCTGGAGGAAACAAGGTCTTACTTGCTGTAGTACTGACTTCCCTCCAGGCACTTTCCACGCTGCCTTCAACAGAATCTAAAGAATATGCGCAGATTTTTTTTTTCCCCTGTTGAATACAAATAACAAAAGTGTTAGTTTTTGGACGGGAGCGGCGATGGGTGTACAGCATTGTAAGTGCACTGGAAATGGTTTAAACGGTCGACGATAAATTCTCTGTTCCACACCATGAACTGAAGTTCTGGGGCTGGGAGATTCCTCCCTATATTAGAGTTTCTGCAAAGAGCATTGACTGCTTGGAACTTCCTGACTGTGGAGAGCTGGGACGCTGCAGGTCCACAGCCAAATTATGCTAAGCTGTTTTTAATCCTCAATACATGCAATGCCCACATTTGTGTTTGACCTAATAATGTCCTTGTGACTGTCGGGTAAAATGTTTTGGGATGTATTAACTTAACAATTCACTAGCTTCCGCAACCTCAAAGCTAATAATGCTATCAGACAGCACCTGAGACCCACAGGAGAGATTTTCTCTTTCTTTCCTTCCTTCCTTCCTTTCTTCCTTCCTTCTTTCCTTTCTTCTTTCCTTTCCTTCTTTCTTTAATTATGACATTTATAACAAAGACACTGAGTCTTTGTTTTTTGAGACAGGGTTTCTCTGTGCAGCCCTAGCTGTCCCGGAACTAGCTCTGTAGATCAGGCTGGCCTGGAACTAAGAGATCTATCTGCCTCTGCATTCTGAGTGATGTTTTTTTTTTTTTTTTTTAATGATTTAGTTTTATTTTGTGTGCACTGGTGTTTTGCCTGCATGTGTGAGGGAATCAGATCTCCTGGAAATAGAGTTACAAACAGTTATGAGCTGCCATGTCGGTGCTGGGAATTGAACTCAGGTCCTCTGGAAGAGAAGCCAGTCCTCTTAACCACTGCTTTTATTTTAACCCATCTGTCTGATGTTCTCAGCAAAGTATTTGAAAACATGCCTTGATTTATGTATGGCTTTCTTTTATCTATTAAAAAAAATCATGAAACCATTTACACACTGAATGTGTCATTTGGGACAACATACATCTGTGCTCCCAAGCCATGTGTGACTGAAGAATAAACTTTTTATTCCCTTTGAAATACAAGAAGTATTTTGCATGAACTGTACATTTTACCACAGTTAAAAACAAAGGTAAAATCTGGGCATGGTGATATGTCTGCAATCTAGTACCTGAGAGGCAGAGACCGAAGGTTTGCCATGAGTTCTAGGTCTGCATGGAATACACAGTGAGTCCAGGATAGCTCAGGCCACAGAATAAGGCTTAAATATAAAACAGGGGATGATGAAGTGGAATGGAAACTCAATCCTCACCTTACTTCCAAGTCTAAGATCTGTTACCAATTGCCTTCTTTGTTCACTCAATAAAGTCTATGGGGCAGGATGGGGTGGGGCGCAGCGGTAGCACACACCTTTAACCCCAGCACTCTAGAGGCAGGAGCATAGGCAGCCAGATCTCTGAGAGTGTCTGTCTGTCTGTCTGTCTATCCACCTACCTATCTATGTATCTGTTTGAAAAAGAGTCCCATGTAGCCTAGGCTGGCCTTGAACTTGTTCTGTGTAGCCGAGAATGGCTATAAACTTCTAGTCCTCCGCCCTCTGCCTCCAGAGTTCTGGAATTACAGACATGTGCCACCAAGTCCAGTTTATGGAGCACTAAGCATCAAAACCAGGGCTTTCTGCATGCTGGGTGAGTGCTCTACCAACTGAGCCACATTTCCAGCCCCGCAGGGAGCTTTTAAACACATAGCTGAGACCACTGGCTCTCCTGGAATAAGCATTGTACCTTCTCCCACAGCTCTTGATCCAGCAGGAAGCTTGTCAGGTGCCTCTTGCTTGCTCACCAAATTCCAGCCACCGTAGCCACCTTTCTGTGCTTTGAACCTGTAAATTCACCCCCATATGGGCCAGTGAGATACCTAGAGGGGAAAGGTGCTAAGCCTGATGAGCTGGTTCATGGTGAAGGGAAAGAACAGACTCCCAAGTCACACACACTCACAAACAAATGAGTAAATAAATGAATATAGTTTAAAAAAAATTAAAACCAAAAAAGAGGGAAAGAGACAGGGAGACAGGAATGGAAAAGGGAGGGTAAGAAAGGAGAGAGAAGGGCAGAGGAGGGGAAGGGAAGAAGAGGGAAGGGCAAGCCATGGAATGCCAAGGATAAAACAGCAGCCACCAGATCCCAGAAGACTCCTGAGCTAGGCCTGATCTCCCCCAAAACCTTCAGAGGCTCCAGGGCTCCACACACAGCCTGATTGCAGACTCTTGTTCTCCCAAAGGTCAAGAGAATAAGTACTCATTGTTTTAAGTTGTTCTCCCCAGCTTGTGGTAATTTGTTCTGACAGCCATTGGATAAGATCCACTCCCCAAAACTGATGGCTACGAACACCCCTCTTCTGACTGGATGTCCCATCTGCTACCAAATGTGTGTGTTTTTCACAGTCCCTTATTTCTTGCTGTGGCCAGCGATAGCTTGCATGGTGCTGGGGTCCACCTGAACTGATAGCAAATGGAGAGTGGAGAAAAAGTCATCAGCTTTGCAGAAAGTGATGGACGCAATGACGCAGGTGCTAATGATAGACCCAGGTGCTGCCTCAGCGCTCTGGGTGATGTGGGGCTGGCTTTTATTTCGGACCTCTCCACATGTAATTAGCAGTTTTCAACCTCAGCCTCTAGGTCCTGCCACCTGAGTCTCCCCTGAGTCCAGCCACCGTCGGGTGGGTTTTTAAGCCTTGTAGCCCGACTGGCACTTACACAATTACAAAATGACCGCTGCTGATGGACGAGCACAACACAGCAGTCTCCAGGGTTTTGTTCTAGGTTCTTTCTTAGCTCCATCCACTGACAGACATCCACGCTTGGGGTGTTCACTAGCGCCTTCCCAGATGAAAGAGGAAAAAGAGAGTGAAAAGAAATGTAAAGAGCAAAAATAAGGCCATGGATGAACACCAGGGTGTGCAGACCTATGATGCCATCACTCCAGAGGTGAAGGCATGAAGATCAGGCATTCAGAATTGGGCGGGAGAGATTGCGGTTAAGAGCACTTGCTCTTGCAGGGGACTGGGGTTTGATTCCCAGCATCCACATGGTGGCCTCCATAACTCCACATTCAGGGAATATGACTCATGCATGTAGTGCACTTAGATGGGCAAAACATTCGTACACATCAAATAAAAATAAAAATTTTAAATAGAAAAGAAATTCAAGAGGGTAGGCTGAAGAAAGCGCTTTCTGAGCAATCGTGAGGACCTGAGTTCCCATCTCCAGAAGCTATGTTAAGCCAGGCAGAGTAGCATGTCATTCTGGTGCTTTAGAGTTGGGGGGGGGGGGAAGGGTGGACAATCTCTGGAAGCTCATGAGCCAGCAAGCCTGGTGTACACAGCACAGCAGCAAACAAAATAGAGACCCTGGCCCAGCGTAGATGGAAACCAAAGACCTGTACCAGGGGTTGTGCCCTGATCTCCACATGTATGTCATGGTAGGCACACACACACATATACATCACATGTTCACACACTCACATACAGTGATGTTCACTTACACACATTATACCACACACACACACACAAAGGAAAAGATATTTCACGCAGAACCAGAAGAAAAAAATAAAAAAGAAATCCAAGAACTTTAGAGTTCTTTGGTGAGTAGAAAATAACTCTAAAGTTTGTGCTTAAGCAGAGAAGGAACCCCTCTGTGTCTAGATAGAAAATGGCAGCTGAAATAGAAACAGTGGCCACATTTTCCTTAAGTCTGAGCTCTAAAATTTATTGTCTTTTTTTTTTGTTGTTGTTTTGTTTTGACTGTTCCCCTCCCCCTTGTTTTGTTTTGTTTTGTTTTGTTTTGTTTTGTTTTGTTTTGTTTTGTTGGGACAGGCTTTCCCTGTGTGGCCCTGGCTGTTCTGGAACTCACTCTGTAGACCTGGGTGGCCTCGAACTCAGAGATCCACCTACCTTTGTCTCCCCAGTGCTGGGATTAAAGGTGTGCACTATGACTGCCCGAGCTTTGTCTTTTTCACTCTGCTTCCCCCCACCACCACACACACACACACACACACACACACTTTCTCTTTCCCACCCTGCCTTCTTGGCAGACCTAGTGCTCTGCTGCAAAATGACTTTGGAAATGTTCTGTGGGCATATGGGATCCCCGGGCACAGGACACACTCTGTTTCCACCTGTGCCTACTTGAGAGATGAGGGTGGGATGAGGACTTTTCTGAACGCCTTCTCTTCCTCTTCTCCTCCTCCCCTCCTTCTGCCTCCTCCTCCTCCTTCTTTTTACTGTTTAATGGACTCTCCCTTTCTGTGTCCAAAAGGAGAAAATAATACAAATTAGTATAAAGCAAGCACTAAAGATAAAGGAAATTTCAGGTAGAGCTAGGAAGTAGCATTTGTGTGATAAAAATGTAAAGTTTTGGGGGTTGGAGAGAATGTTCAGTAGTTCTAATGTTAGCACTGTGTACTACAGGCCTAGAGAAATGGCTCAGTGGCTAGGAGCACACCCTGCTCTTACAGAGGACCCAGGTTTGGTTCCTACATCAAACAATTCACAATCAACTGTTACTTTGGCTCTAAGGATTCTAAGGAATCCACCTTCCTTTTCTGGCCTCGTCAGGAACCCGCACTCATGTATACATAACCCACTCCCCATGACCACACAGACACATATACATACACATAACTTAAAGATAAACTACATCTTTAAACAAAAAAGAAAGAACATGTACTCCCCTAAGAGGACGTGAGTTCGAGTCCCAGAACCCACATTGGGCATCTCTCAACCATGTGTAACTCAGGATAGCCTATGGCCTCTTTTGAACTCTGTGAGTACCCGCACTCACATAGATACAAACACAGTTACAGATATATACACAATTAAGATAAACTTATTTCTAAATGCATAGCTTTACTAATAATCAGGTTTTTTGTTTCTGTTTTAAGTCTAAACGGAGACCGAGCATGGTGACTTATACCTGCAGCCATCTTGACCTGCCGGGCTGTAAAAAGGATGGTGGAGGGAGGAAAACAAGAGGCCTAGGTATGGAATACCAACGCTTCAGAAGCTTCTGGCGTCATCACTTTGAAAATCTGACCATATTCTCTTTCTCTTAGTTTCTTTTTCTTGTTTTCTTTATAGCTTTCATTTTCCTATTTTCACGTAATTAAGACCACATGGGAGATACACAGAGAATAGACCAGTGTTTCTGGGCTTGAGGATTACACCCTGGCACAGACCCCAGGATGGTGTGAGGCAGGGGGCCAAGGACCAGCTGGGCTATGGGGAAAGTGGAATAACACATGGTCACAGACTCCACTGCTCTGAGGGCCAAGTCCCTTTGCTGCCCTGTGGACACAGAATGTCTCCCCACATAGAGGAAATCATGGGGTGTCACAGAGGCCAGGGAGGAAGTGGAGGATTGCTGTAGCAAGTTCATGATGAGAAAACACCACGTGCTTCCTGGTGATGGACTGGAACGTTCCTGGGGTGCTTGTCAGTCCATAAATGTGGTGCTGGGCACTCAGCCAGAGGGCTTACACAAAGCCGTTGACACCTATGGCTGAAACTGACAACACCCCTGTTGAGTAGGCTGGGCAGCCCCAGAGCTGTAAGCAGAGTCCTGTCCTCAGATGAGGAAGCTGAGGTCATCAGGGTGATGTGGCTGCCTGGCCTAAGGTTTTGAAACTGGCAGGAGACAGGACCCTGCCTGGAACCTGGGTCCTCACTGTGGGGAAATGTTGTAGTGGGGCACCTTGACACAGCCATCATCCTGAAACTTGTCACCTTGTCCAAAGTCTGCAGGAAGATCCCCTAGATTCTGGTTGCCTGGAGACTTCTGGAATGTCGTCATCTCTTGGTATCCACAGGGGTGAGGGGATTTGCAGATCCCCTTTCTTCCCCCCACCTTTTTTCCTTTCTTCCTTAAACTGGGGAAATCTTTAGCTAGTGTTACAGATTGGAAATAGCTTGAACGACTCCTCCAAAGGCTTGTACTCTATTTTACAAGCTTGACTTCCAATGTAATGATACTGAGCTAGGGGTGTAGCTCGGCTAAGAATGCTAGCTTAGCATGCACAAAGCCCTGGACTCAGTCCCCAGCACTGCCTAAAATCAGACACTGTGGTACAGTCCTGTAACCCCAGCACTGGGATGTGGAGGTAGAAGGGTCAGAAATGTAAGGTCATCTTGGCTACAGAGTAATTTCAAGACATGTATGGGCTACATAAGACCCTATCTCAAAAACAAAAAGTGCAATATGATGGTGTGTGTGGAGTGCTGATTAGATGAAGTCCTGAGTGAATGAATACGTGTTGTTGATAACGGCAAGACCATGTCAAGGACCATAATGCCTCAGACCCATGAAAATGGCAAAGCCTTCCTCCGGAGACAAGACAGAGCCTGCTCTGCTCTGAGTGTGAGAGTGCCAACAATTAACCAGTGTATGCAAGATCTAACGACCGCAGCTTCCCTCCTGAGACCACTTTCCTACAGAGACCTCTACTAGACCCTCCTCCTTATGCTGTACATAATAAAAGCTGAGTTTCCAGGTAGCATCGTAGGTGCACACCATCACAGCCAGCACAGCCCACCCGATCCCAGCTTTTCTGTATTTGTATCTGTCATTTCTTCATTCCCAAGTTTCCCCAGTCAGATTTCTCAGGACTAAGCCATGCAGGGTGAGGCGACCACCCTTGGAAAGGGTTGATTCAGGTCTCACGGAACTAGATTAATTCTTGAGAGGATCGGTTATTGCAAAGGCTGAAGCCTGTCCCTTCCCAAACCTCTATTTTTTTTTTTTTTTTTTTTTCTTGCTAGGAGTGCTCTTCTGCACACATTTCACTTTTATGATTCCATCCATGGCAAGGGCCTCGTGCCATGATCCTGCTCTAAATTCTAGAAATATAAGGCTAATTAACACCACCCCCTTTAAAAAAAGTTAATAAGGTTTCCAGCCCCAAGTATTTCGTTATAACAACACAAAATGGACGGGCTGGGCTTCATTAAGAAAAACATTGGCTATAATGAGAGCCTGCTGGCAAGGATATAAGTACTGTCTCAGCCCCAAAACTAAATGGGAGACTCTCTGATATAGCCAAGAGACATGTGGCCACAGAGCCCACAAGAATAGGTATCACTTTCTATTCCAGGACTTTTAACTCTTTGAATGTTTTTTCATCCCTTAAAAGAAATTTCATTAATATCACAGGGTCACTGTAAGGATTCAATGACAAAAGCTTTTCATACCGTTCCTGACATATAATAAATATTCCACGTTGCAATTGAGTGTGTGTGTGTGGAGAGAGAGAGAGAGAGAGAGAGAGAGACTCACTTTCTTAGGCGACCCTTGAATTCACTATCTTCTGGCCTCAGTCTCTCAGATGCTGGAATTACAGGTGTCTATCACCATTCATGGCTCTCATTACTATTGTTTATGTCATTTATGTTTAGTATTACTCATTCTTACAACTATCACGTTGTACAGATCAGGCTGTCTCTGTGAACTTCAGGTTTGCAACACCAAGAATCGTTCTTATTTCAATTAAAAATACATAGCTGAGGCTGGGAACGTAGCTCAGGTTGTAGAGTACACTCCTGACAGAATGGGATCCTGGGTTCGGTCCCCAGCACTGCATAAGCCCAGTCTGCTGGTATATTCTTATAATCCCTATGCTCAGAAGATGAGGCAGGAAGATCAGAAAAATGTTCAGGGCTACTGTAGGTACAGGGTGAGTTAGGAGGCCATCCTGGGATACATGAAAACCTATCTTTAAAAAAACAAAAACAAAACAAAATAAATGAAACAAACAAAAATCCAACAATGGAAGAGCAAGTTAAACTGTATCTAGGAGAAAGAGGTCCTGATACCATTGGCCTCAGCGAATCTACAGACAGCCACAAAAGGCAAATGGGAGCTAAGGGTCCAAGTAGGCAGGAGCAGGAGGCTAAGGGATGGTAAATGTTTGTAGAAGGGAGAGAGGGAAAGGGGCTCATTTGAGAAATTGTTTGTTTTTTGTTGAATGGAACAACCCATTTTGATTGGCACACGGGCAAATGTTATGTGATTGGAATCTCCAAGCACCTGCACCCACGTTCCTCCATTGTCAGACCGTGCACTGAGGGGCTGGAGAAGGTGAGACTGGGGGAATGGAATAAGTGGTGGACTCCAGAGGCGACTCAGAGAGGAAGGTGGGAGAACGGAGAATTCCGGGCTATGGAGAGAGGGAGCCACTGGTCAGAAGGAAGGGGAGGAGAGGAAAAGTAAGAAGAGGAAAAGGGGGAGGAGGGAGAAGCACAGCCAGTCTGGAGGACAAGACAGAAATAAACAAATCCTTTAAAAAAGAATTATACATATCTTTACCATATTCTAATAAAAAGAAACTCTCAACCTTTTTCCCAGGGGAAAAAAAAAAAGAACACTTTAAATTGTTTCATGGGAAGGCATAGGAGGGTGTTTGTTTTGTTTTGAGATAAGGTCTCACAATTTAGCCTAGAATAATTTGGAATGCCCTATGTTACCCAGGAAGGCTTTGAATTCACAGTAGCCCTCCTGTCTCAGCCACACTGAGAATCACACTACCCTCACTGCATTCTTTTGTGTGTATGGGTGCACTGTTCTTGTGTGTGTCTGTATGAAATACGAGGATATTCTGGAAAGAAGTCTGAGTGATGTAACTACTGAGGTGGATAGTTCCCATGTGGGTGCTGCTGCCTGGCCCAACTATAAGGTCCTTTTTTCCGGGGACAAGACTAGAGTGTAATCTTGTGGTCACCCATATTCTCTCCCTACTGTGTATTTCCAGAAATATATTCGGGATACATGCCATAGGGAACAAGAGATACCCACCCCAGTGTGGTGGTTTGAATAAGAATGGCCCCCACAGGCTCTTCTATTTGAATGTTTGGTCCCTAGTTGCTGAAACTGTTTGGGAAGGATTATGAGGCCTGGCCTTGTAGGAGGAGGTATGTCACTGAGCTTTGAGATTTCAAAAGCCCTTGATACTTGCCTGCCCCCATGCTCCCCACGTGACAGTCATGGACTCACCCACTGAAATTGTAAGCCCCCGTTAAATCTTTTCTTTGGCCATGGTGTTTTGACATGACAATAGAAAAGTAACGAAGATATCCAACAAGCCGAGGAGTTTGGAGACAGGCCACATGGACCTAAAGGGGAATTGAGGATGGAATCCAGGCATCCTGAATAATTTGCACAGGAGCCTGCCTGTGTGGCTGAGTATGGTAACATTAACTGGTCTCTTTAGATAAGGAATGATCCATCTTCTCTATTTGCAATAAACATTGCTATCACTTGCACCGGCTGACCAAGGTCATCCCAGAGCAGCTTACTGTTATTGCAACAGCCCCAGCAATAATGAGCAACAACTACACATACATCAGCCTAGTCTATGAACCCTTAGGGTATAAATAACAAATATAGACATGAGTCAATCCTCACTCTTTCATCACCCAAAAAGCCTTTGGCACTCTGGCCGGTCCTACACTATGGCATCCTTTCCTTTGCCCTCTAGCCAAGACTCACACTCCGAGCCTATCAAACTTCTGTCATCCTAATGCAGACATCTCCCTGTTTCCAAAGGAGTGTCTCTTTTTCACAGCACTCTCACTTGTCAGAATGCAAAGTTCAAGTTGCTATGGGAATGTGTTCAGCGTGTCTTCAAGACTCTGCTCCCGGGCGCCCACAGAGGTAGAGGAAAGTCTTAGACAGCTTGTTTGTTTGTTTTGATGGTTTGTGGTTCTGGAGGACCCACGGCCTCGTAAATTCTAGTTATGCACTGAGCTACGAAGCCACATCCAAGCCCCTCCCCTCCCCAACCCAGCAAGTTTCCTTCAAAGATGGCTCATTTGATTTTTTTTTTTCCATATAAGAAATGTTCTGCCTGAAATATTGAAAAGGAAAGTTTAGGCAGGAGAACTACCCCAGCACAATCCAGAACATTGTAAATGGACTTACTGGCAATGGTCAGGCCAAGGGGATCCCACTGGCCCCTAAGAGTCTTGTTAGGATCTTCAGAAATGTTTATCCTTTTAAAATGTTGTTTTTATTTTGAGACAGGGTCTCACAGCCCAGTATTACACAGGGCTGGGGTCCAACCCAAGGCCTTGTCCATGCTAGGTAAACATTCTATAACTGGGTTACATCCCAGTTCTGTTTTGGGTTTAAGTGTATCTCTTTTCAGTTAAAATACAGCCATGGTACACATGTATGGGGGATCATGAGTCACTTCCATGCATGGGACTATCCACTGCGATGGTTGTATCCCTTAGACCACTTTTCAAAACAATCTCTTATTTCTTTTTGTTCCAGTGCTAAGCCTTGAGCCAGGTGTGGTGGCACATGACTATAACCACATCCCTTGGGATGTTAGGCAGGAGGCTTGTAGGTTTGAGGACAGCTTGGGTTATCTGCCCCGTTCTGCTTCCACCACTTATTGAGACCTTGTTGCAAAAATAACCAACTAACTAACTAAATATTAGATGTCAGAGAGATAGCTGAGTCAGCAAAGTGCTTATGGAGGACAGGAGTTTGACCCCCAGCACCCACATAAATAAAATAAAACAAAATCGCTTCACTAAGATATGTCTCAGTCAGTGGTGGAATGTTTGCTGTCATTCAGAATGCTAGGGCAGGAGCATCACAAGTTCAAGGGCAGCTGGTCTACAGATCAAGCTCGAGGCCAAGCTGAAAAACTTGGTGAAACTTTAAAAGTAGAAATGAAGGCGGGGGAAAGAGCACAATGGCAGGGCGCTTGTTTAGCGTGTATGAGGCCCAGACTCAGCAAAAGACTTCTATCATTTAAGAACATAAATATCTTTCTGCTTCGTCCAGGAGGGGTCCAGTCAGTGTTGTTCTTGATTCCGGCATAACATAAAAGGAAGTTTTCACGGTGTCTGGGGCCCTTGATGTCCTGCAGATGAGGGGGTGGGGAACTGTCCTCAAATTTCTTGCAGCAGGAACACAGCCAGGTGACAAGAACATCACCTTCCAGATGTAACCAGGCATATGTAAAAGTAAAGGGGATGGCGTCTACATTGTAAGTCTGAAGAGAACTTGAAAATTATGATTTAGAGCTTAGAAAGATCTGTTATGTAGACCAAGCCTTGACTATCTTGCATTTAGGTAACAAAGAGGTCCCCATAAAAGACTGAGTATTCTGAGTTAGGTGGCCAAATGAACTGAGAGGCAGCCTGGAGCATCAGCCCAGGAAGTTAGCACAGTGCAGGTGTGGACCCGGTCCACAAGGCAGGAGGAACATGTGGGGGTTATGGATGTGTGTACAAGAGTGTGGGTGCACAGGAAGGCCAGAGGCATCAGAGCCCTGGAGCTGAAGTTACTGGCTGTGGTGAGCTGCTTGGCTTGGGTGCTGGGAACTGAACTCAGGCCCTCTACAAGGGCAATATGTGCTCTTGATTGCTGTGCTATCTCTCCAGCTCTAAGATGTCTTTATTAAGGCCCAACTCCACTTCAAAGAGAAAGAAGGTAAGAAAGGAAAGATGGAAGGGAGGGAGAAAGAAAGGAAAGGAAGGGAACGAGAATAGAAGGAGAGAGAAAAAGCAACTCCACTGTGGAAAAGCACAGGAAGGCAATAGTTAAGCAAGAGTGCTGAGCTCAGATGGGAAACGTCATTACCTAGACACAGAAGAGCCTGGGTTCCCACCTCACACAAAGGTGAACTCATGATGGATGGTCAGTGCCCCTGAGGAACGTTCAACTTGCGGGGCCACAGTTGCCACAGCCTGGATGATGTCAAGTGGGGAGATTACAGACCATATTGCACTGAGGTCCTGTGCTCAGAAATCACGAGCCTGAAGCAGGTTTGGCTCTTGCACACATAACGTCTTCCTTGTACAATAGAAACGCGGTTCGTGTTGCATAAACAAGTGCCCTCAATGGTTGTTTTCTGCCAGTCATGATGGCTAGGCTTTCCATTCTGCTTCCTTCATAACTATTGGAAGAGGTGTGGTCCAACAAACCCTGTCACGTCCTGTGGATGTCTGCTGACAGCAGTGTGCTTGCTGACCTCAGCTCCCCTGATGTAATAACGGAGGCCTCATGTGGGTTTCTTCCAGCTGTGATGTCCACAGTCCTGTTTGGAAATCCATGTGCTGGAGATGCTGACTCACTTCCTGCTGCCGACTGAATTCTACCTCTCCTTCCTGCTCACCGGAGCCTGGGGGCTGCCCCTGCAGAGTGCTCTATCTGGAAGAAGCAATCCCCCTAACAGCCTGGGCCATGAGCTCACTCTGTGACTTTTCACTACCAAGGAGGAAGCAGTTGTAGAGACAGATAACTCCTCCCGCCTTTGTGGTCTTTACAAGAGACATCAGACCAAATACAATTAACTCCAACTCTAATTCAGACCTTTCAGAAGACAACCAGTGCCCGTTAATCTTTTGCTTGTTTTTGTTTTTTGAGACAGGAGCTCATCCATAGCTCAGGTGTAGAACTCACTATGTACTGGACTCAGACTGGACTCGAACTTGCAGCAATCTTCTTACCTCAGCCTCCTGAGTGCTAGGTTTATAGGTATGAGCACCATGACTAACTTCTCCCTATTAATATAAAGAGGGGGGGAAGGAAGAAATTAGGAAATGTACTGTTTCTTCTAAAAATGTAGAACAGTTGGATGAGTTGTTTATTTTTCTGCATGACTCTCACAGGTTTGTCATTCTACCTCTATTAACTGAGACGTTCGTGTGTGTGTGTGTGTGTGTGTGTGTGTGTGTGACTGAGCCATCATCTCTCCATCCCAACTGATATTACTCTAAGATACTGAAAAGCTGTCTGCTCTCCACCATGTGTACTAAAGGAAAACATTCCTCAAGGCCGCAGTAAGGACAAGTCTGTAATCCAGGATGGCCTCAACCCATAATCCTCTAGCCTCCGTCTCTCGAGGACTGGGCCTAGGTCGTGTCTATACACCCATGCGTGGCTGGGTATTTGCTCTTTTCAGACTGCTATTTTTAAATTGGCGGCATCACCAACTGGAGTACAGTGCTCGCTGCTTGGCAGTTTCCACACCGAACCTTTGGTTTCAATTCTTTTTAAATGGCTATTTCCTTTCATCCCATTCCCTGGGCTCCCGTAAGCAGCCTCCTATTGTGCTCACTGCTTCCTGAACTGCACTCTTGGGATTTCCGGTTCTTATTTCCCACGCATGTACTCTAATTTACTTTAACTTTTTAACACATTTGTTTAGGCAGGGAGGTGCACGCGTTGTGACACCAGAGTGGAGGCCGGAAGCCAGCTCTCTCCTTCTATGTGTGTCCCACGCACTTAGCTCAGTCTGGGTAGCAACTAAAGTCCTCGGGCTCTCTAACTGGCGTTTACATAAACAAGGGTTTCCAGTGATTGTTTTTCTTCCACCCCTGCACTGGCGCCTGCTCTTGTTGCTGCGGGTGTGCTGAGTCCTTCTTTTCACGGCTGCGTGTTCTGAAACTGCAGGTGCTCCACTCCCTGTCCTCTCTCTCACAGGAAGACACCCTCTTCCCCACAGCACACACCCTCATCACATGACTGGCTGGTTACCAGATGTGCAGGCTGGGGCGATGGCTTTTTTCTTCCCCCTAGGGTACTTGCTGCACAAACCTGAGTTCGAAATTCGGAACCAGCAGGCAGGCCAGGCCAGGTGGGGCAGCACGTGTTTATAATCCCAGCATTGGGGAGACTGAGACTAGGATTGTGTGTGTGTGTGTGTGTGTGTTCGTTCCTTCAGCAACCAATTCCCCAACACCAGCTGGGTGTCCGTGTTACCATATGAACCATATTTTGAGCTCTTGATCCCCAGCTTGCGGCACTATTTGAAGGCTCTGGCGACGTCAGGAGGCGGGGCCTGACTGGCAGAAGTAAGTGGTCGCTAAGGACAACTTAGCTGGGAGTCTTACCACTTCCTGGTTTCTGTCTGTGATCGAGAAACCGAGAGGCAGAAAAACAAACTTCTCTTCTGGTGGCTCACACCTTTGATCCCAGCACCCAGGGAGGCAGAGGCAGGTGGGCGCTGTGAGTTTGAGGCCAGCCTGGTCTACAAAGCAAGTCCGGGACAGCCAAGGCTATACAGAGAAGCCCTGTCTCAAAAAAAAAAAAAAAAAAAAAAAAATGCTTAGGTCAGTATTTGTCACGAGAAAAGTGACTAGTTCAGCTCAAGACTGCGGTTCTCAAGTCCAGGCTTCCCATGCTTCTGACCAACCGCTGCAGATCAGGGCTTCCTACAAGCCCTTGCTCAGCTTGAATCATTTGCTAAAATGGCCTCCAGAACTTGAGGAATGACACCCCCTAACCCACGCCTTCCAACCACTCACCACACATGTGCAGCTGACTCCCTCAACTTAGGTTCTTCTTTCACTTCCTGTGCTAGCATTCTGTATTCACGAATTTGAACAGTCATAACTGCCTGTGCTAACATAGAGTGGCAGGTTCCATGCGCTGGACACTGGTCTAAGCACATAGCACATATCTGCTAGTTTCATATTCACCAGCTTATAGGTAGCTATTCTCACTGTGCCTGTTTTGCAAGCCATAAAACTGAGGCTCCAGAGTCTTACCATTGGTAAGCAGAAAGATAAGAAGCCAGACCACATGAGCACAGAGCCTTGCCCTCCATGCTGTGTCCTACTGTCACTTACTAAGGTACAACTTTCCGACTCTAAAATACCCACAAACTGAGCCAGACGCTGACTGCTCCCACCGCAGCAAACCTGTGTCTAGATGTTTGTTTCCTGAGACAGTGTCTTACTCAGTAGCCTATGTTAGCCTGAAAGGCACCATGGATTTCAAGCTAGCCTTCAGCTTAAAGCAATCCTCCTGCCTTTACTCCTAAGTGCTGAGCCTCCATGGCCAACTGTGAACTATGTCATTTGAGACTCCAGCATCACATTCTGTTTGCGGGCAATGCAAGGCCCCTCCGCCCAGCCAGACAGCAGGGAGCTTGTCCTTGGGCTTGGCCCATGCTCTTAGCCCCCTTTGTGTCACAGAGTCCCAGGGACTGCAGAAGTGCTGTTACCGAGATGGGTGGCTCCGAGGCCTGTGTTCCTCCCTCTGGGGCCCATTGTTCCCTGGTCCTGTTCTGTATTCTTGTTTGAGCCCATTGTGGTTACTGACCATTGTTCTAATTTGACCCTGGACGGCTGTTGCTTTGATAACATGGTGACCAAACAACTAGAAGAGGAAAGGGTTTGTTTTAGCTTACACTTCCAGGTGGTCACAGTTCATCACAGAAGGAAACTGGGGCAGGAACTTGAAGCAGAAACTAGGAAGGAGCGCTTCTTCCTGGTTCACAGCTTCATGTTTAGCTGACTTTCTTACCCACTTTGGAGAAACCTGCCCAGGGAATGGAGCCACCCACAGCGGCTGTAACAGGCTGTGATCCACCTTCTGTAACAGTTAAACAAAGACAATCCCCCACAACATGCCCACAGGTCAGTCTGCTCTGGGCAATCACTCTGTTGAAACTCCCTTCTCAGAAGACTCTAGGCTGTGTCAAGTTGGCAATTAAAGCTCACTGGGACAACCATTATTTCATGATTCCCCCATTCTTGTCTTGCTCCTCTCTCTCTCCTGGCGATCTTTTCCTTTCTTGTGTTTAAATAGCCTCACAACTCCCTGCCCTTTCTTCTGCCTCAATTTTAATCCTAAGCTCACAAGGGAGCTGATTCTGAGCAATGTCAGTTCTGCCTGCCAAATTCCCCTTCCTCCAGGAAGCCCCTCCTCACTGCTCCTGAACCTCTTGTCCTATGCAGCCCAGCCATGTTAAAGACAGTATTCCCTCAGTTTGCCTTCTTCTCACTGACTGTCCAGGAAGGAGTGTGGTCTCCTCTGGGGTTGACAGTGACACTCTCTTATCCTTTAATAGGACTTGAATAGAAGTAACAAAATGGCTGCTCCCGTTCTGATCAATTTCTCTTCTCTAGGGAAAGCAGCTGGTGTGGATGCCTGGGTATCCTTTTCATTTCCTGAGAATACCTTCACTCAGCTCTTTCCAAGTTAGCCTGATCTCTTCAGCTCATCCCATCTGACCTCTGGTCATCCTTGACTCCCTCTTGCTACCATTCCTTTGAGAATATTTAGTTACAAGGCTGCTCAACACTGAGAAATGTTTTCCCCTTTCCTTGTTCAGGGAACCTGCCATGGATGAACACTCTGGAAAAACTGAGACGCACTTGAGGTCCCGTCTTCTGCTGGTGATTCAGACTCTGCAGCAAAGTTTGAAAACATATTACAAGGATACAGACATGTCCAAAGGCACATGACGTAAATTTAATTCAAGACACTGGTTGTTGCCAACACAAACAACAGTCACTGCTTGCAGACACACACACACACACACACACACGTCTCTACTCAAGACTGGGACTCTTTTGTTCTCAGCAGCTTCCTCACCTTTGACCAGAGAAAAAATTGGTGGTCACAAGACTCAGTGGATGAAGACATTTTCTTCCAAGCCTGGCAACCTGAGTTTGATATCCCAGACCCACAACAGGCCTGAGCAGTTGGACCCCTGGACAGGACTACCTTGGATCTTGGCCCCAGGAATCCTGGAGGAATGGGTGCCTGAGCCCATCCTGTGGTGTCCATATAGATTGTGGGCTGGGGTGCCTAGTCTTGTAAACCTTCTGCGCTGTGGTTTTCCTTCTACAGCCGCTCTGCCCGGTCGACTCAGAGCTACAGAGAGCCAAGCACAGAGTCGCAGCATTGAGCGTGGGGATGGTGCGGCTACACTCTGGAAAGCCAGTTTGCCATCACTGATTAGCAGGGGTTCTCAACCTGTGGGTCATGACCCTTTGGGAAGTCAGCCCTTTCACAGAGGTCACTCTGGACCATCTGAAAACACAGGCATTTACATTACAGTTCATAACAGTAGCAAAATTACAGTTAGGAAGTAGCAATGAAAATAACATGAACTGTATTAAAGGATTACAGCATCAGGAAGGTTGAGAACCACTGGCCTTAAGGGAGTATTCTTGGCCTCTTGTTAGTAAGGCATGTTATCAAAGCTTCCATCTTGCTGACCATGCTCATAGTCATTCCTGGTAGCTGGTAAAACAACGTACCCCAAAGTGTCCTTAAAAGAATTTTTGTTTTGAATTATTTAGTTTATTTTGTTCTCTGTACACGGGTGTTTTGCCTGCGTGTATGTATGTGTACCACGTATGTGCCATGGATGGTTGTGAACCACCATTCGGATTCTGGGAACCAAACCCTGGTCCCCTGCAAGAACAGTGCTCTTAACCAGGAAATCATCTCTCCAGTCTTACAGACAGTGTTTTCAAACAGCGCCAGCAAGGAATGCAGAGGTGGCTCTGTGGCTAAGAGCACTAGCTGTACTTCCAGAAGACCTAGGTTCAAGGCTCATGGTAGTTCATAGCAATCAGTAGTTGCAGGGGATCTGATGTCCTCTTCTGGCCTCTGTGGATGTTAGGCATGCCTGTGATACACAAATATACACACATGCAAAGCAACCGTGCACATTAAAAAAAGAACAGCACCAATATGTAATCTCACAGTTCTGGAGGTCTACAGTGAACTCTTCAAGGACTAGTAACGTGCTGGAAGGCCCACGTCTCTCTGGGAGCTGCAGACAGACTCTATTCCTTGCCTTTTTGCTTTCTAAAGACAGTCCACGTTCACTTAATGGGTCACCACGCCAGCTTCCACTTCCAGCTCCGTGTCTTCTTTTGTTCCAGGTCCTCTTGCCACTTTCTTATAATGACCTATGTGGTGACCCTTGGACAATCCACAGTAACCTCCCCCTTTGAAAATCCTCAGTCACCTTATGGTAAGAGCCCATCTGCCATAAGGTGATGTCTGCACACATTCTGGGATAAGGACCTTGGCATCTTTGAGAGCCATTATTTGGCCCACCACAGTACCCAACAGGAGAACACATGTGGCCATCTGTAAATTTTTATGAACAATTAATCTTACAGAAAATTATACAATGATGTTATTTTTTTTTTAAACCAACTCTGTGCACTCAGCACAAGCTGGATTCAAGCTCAGCACTGCCTGCTTCATTCAGTTAAGGGGTAGCATGTAGCTCAGAGGTGGAGAACGTGCCTAGGTAAGATCCAAGGCTCTGGGTTTGGTTCCCAGCATGGCAAAATTTAAAATTAAATATGGAAGATTTATTGAAGCCCCTTCTCTGTATAGCCTCCAGTTTCCCCTGTTCATGAGAATTTAAGTACCTGTCTATCTCCCCACACTGTCCTGCAATGTTATATGTATATTATATTCACATGTGTATGCAGATGCCGGAGACCCCAAGAGGACATCACGCATCCTGTTCTATCACTGTCTGCCTTATTCCCTTGAAATGGGGTCTTTCACTGAACTTGGAGCGAGGCGGGTAGCCAGCAAGGCTCAGCAATCCTCCTGTCCCTGCCCCCAATCCCCCAGTGCTGAGCGCTTACAGGTAAGCACGTGGTCCCGTCCAGCTCCTTTACATGGAGTGGTGGAGATTCAAATTCAGCTCCTCACGCTTACGCAGCACATAGTCTTACTCACTGAGCCACCTCCCCAGCCACTGCGCGGCTTCATATACCCAGGACCTTTTTGCTACCTACAAGTCATGAAGGCTTCTAACAAGTGATATTTACATATGATGTGAGCCCACGGTGGTCACCTCCAGGAAGCTTCCTAAGCCAGCCATCCTGCTCTGGCCATCCTCTCATTCAAGAGGAGTCAGCCCCAGAGTGGGGGTGAGAGGGAGGGCATGGAATAGCCACTTCCTCCAGGACAGCACTTTATCATGCTGAGAATAATTCTAATGCACAGCATGGTTCCTGTATTCGTCATGTTTCTCTCTCATTGATGTGTCCAAATACCTGACAAGACGCAACTTAAGAAGGGAAGGGATTCTTGGAGGTAGAGACCATCCTGGTAGAGAAGCGGTGGGTGTGGGAATGCAAGGATCACGTTGCATCCCCAGTGGGAAACAGAGTACTAATGTTGGTGTGCCTGCTTGTATTCAGTCCTCTAAAACCCTCCGGCTTGGGAGCTGGAGACATGACTCAGCAGCTAAGAGCATTTGTTGTTCCTGCAGAGTACCTAGGTTCGGTTCCTAGTACACATATAATGACTCACAGCTATCTGTAACTCCAGTCACAGGGGATCAGACACTGTCTTCTCACCACACACACACACACACACACACACACACACACACACACAGGACAGATATACTCCGAAGCAAAACACTCATATACATAAAATAAGATAACTCTTTTTAAAAAATGAACCCCCCCAGCTCCCGCCCCACATCCAGGGTGGGACTTTGCAGTTAGTCCTTTCTGGAAATACCCTCATAAATCCCAGGCATGTTCATGGAAATTCTAGATGATGAGCATCACAGTTCCTGAATGCAAGGTGACCCCTCTGCCTGATGCTCAGCAGAACAGGACGACCAGTTGTGAGGCTGGAAGGAAAAATGCTGAATGGCCCCGGAGAGCGGCGATGGTGGCCTTCCCCGTGAGTTTCACCCACACTGTGACTCGGAATAGGCCCATCGGAGGGAATGGAGTCTGGAGCCACTCGGGACTTGGTCAAGAAGAATGGGAGGACTGAGTGGGGGTGGCAAAGACTTTCCTGGCAGAGGGAACAGTGTCTGCAAAGGGTGGTATGGCATGCATGCACTGGCTGAATCATCGGGAGGGAGTGAGCGGTGCTGGGGACCAGAACTTTTCGTGCCCTGAACACTGTGCTGTGGACTTTTCCCTCTAGGTTATGGAGACGGAAGAGGGTCAACCAACCTGAGCCGGGTTTTTGGCCATGGCCACATCTTGGCTGGTGTGACCCACCTATGGCAGTAGTTCTCAATCTTCCTAATGCTGCGACCCATGAATGCAGTTCGTTGTGTTGTGGCGACTCCTAACCATAAAGTTATTTCCCCGCTACTTCGTAACTACTGTTATGAATCAAAATGTGAACATCAGATATGCAGGATATCTGATATGTAACCCCCGTGGGGGGTGTGACCCACAGGCTGACAACCACTGTCCTAGGATGCTTCCTTTTCTTCTTTTTTTTTAACTTGTGGAAAACACTAACTGAGGTAATTTGTGTAAAGACTGCCTAACACATCCAAAGCATTCATTAAATGGCAACCCAGCTCCTACTCGGTATTATTGTTATTGAAGGCATTGGGCCAGTGTGAGGCAAGGACATCCTTTCCTGCTTCCCCGTGGGTAAGAAGAGAGGATCTGTAGTTCCAGTGCCCTACAGGCACTCTCTCTTGGCTCACTGCACAGAAGGTTCCAGGAAAGCTGGCAGGCAAAGTGTGGACTGACCTCCCGGGGAATTTCCCAGCAGCTCAGCCTCCCAGGGAGCCAGAGAGAAAACCTGAATCATGTCTCTGTAGAGGCCGGAACTCCCAGCTTTCTCAGACCTCCCCTGTAGCTCCAGCCATATTGGCGGCACACAGAAGGCAACTGAAGGGGATGGGACGCTGGCAGCCTAGCTATGGCCTCACGATCTCCAACCCAAGTCAGGCATGGTGGAGCATGCTTTCAGCACTCTTGGGAGGTAGAAGCAGTAGGATCACGGGTTCAAAGCCAAGCTGGGCTACATGAAACCCTGTTTCAAAACCAATAACAACAAATAAGTTGGATCTATCCCTTACTGTGTCACACACCGCAGCATTTCTTTGGCTTGGGCTGAGAAGGTAGCTCAGTTGGTAGAGCGCTTGCCTCACAGACACAAAACTCTATGTTTAACCCCCTGCATTGCATAAAACTAAGCACGAAGGCCAGGTGGTAGTGACATATGTCTTTTATCTCAGGACTAGGGAGGTAAGGGCAGGCAGACCTCTGAGTTTGAGGTCTGTAGGTCTGAGTTTGAGGTTTGTAGGCAGCCTGGCCTACAAAGTGAACGCCAGGAAATCCAGGACCACACAGAGAAACACTGTACCAAAAACAAACAAACAAACAAGCAAAAACCCATAAGCATTATGGCATGTGCCTGTAATCCCAACATTTGAGGGTGAAGGCAGGAAGATTGGGGGTTCAAAGTCCTCTTTGGCTATACAGTGAGCTCTAGGATATACAACAAAATCTTCTTCAGCTCAACTTTGTCTTCTACCCCACACCTCTTGCTCACCAACTAAACCACTTCTCAGGGAGCCATGTGACTCCGGGTCACAGAGTACTCTCCTGCTAAGCTGGGTACCTGTTGACTGTTGAGTGTGAAGCAAGGCCATTTGTAACTCACTCTGGGCATCCCACCCACTAGTAGTGTTTTGAAATGTTCAGAAACCAGGGCAAAGGCCAGTAGAATATACTACATCTTATTCATGGCTGACAGCTTCGAGCACTTGTTTCCAGGGAGTAAGTTAAAGGAGAGAGAAATGACAGGTAACCAGTGCCAGAGCCATCCCTTGATTTAACCCACCAGCCATGACAACTGTCATCTCTCAGCCCTGCCGGCTCTCAGTGTCAGGGAAGTATCTGATCCTCAGACCAGGAAAGGTAACCTTGACCCATCACATGGCCAGGACTCAAGGACTCTGGGAAATCCGAAAGTTTTATTGTGCTGAAAGCAAGTTTAGGTCAAATTCCAAGACAAGATTACCAGAAATCCCTCTTGTAGCCCAGCTCAACCGTGAGGCTCAGTACTGTCCTCCTCCCCTCCACCTGGACTTCCAGCTCTAGGAGATAAAAATCTCACTAGAACTTGGCATGATGGTATGCTCTGCAGTCCCGGCAATCAAAAGGCTGAGGCAGGAGGACAGAGCATTTGAGGACAGTTTAGGCCATTGGGTCTTTACCTTCCTTAGTACTGTGACCCTTTCACACAGTTAGTTCCTCATGTTGGGGTGACCTCCAACCATAAAATTATTTTCACTGTTTCTTCAAAACTTAATTTTGCTACTGTTATTAATTGTAATATAAATATGTTTTCTGGTGTTCTTGGGTGACCCCTGTGAATGAGTCATTTGACCCTCAAAGGGGTTGTGACCCACAAGTTGAGAACCACTGGTCTAGGCTATGTAATGAGATTCTGTCTTGTGTTATTTTTCCTGGGGAAATATGAACAGTTTATTCACCCCAAATAGAACATCAATGACCAAAGTAATGATGCTATCCAAGTTCCACTTAAAGAACTAATTCATTTTAAGGGCTTCCTTAAGGAGTATGCAAGAGGGGTCACTTACAGAAGCTGAGCGCTCAAACAGCGGCATTGCCAATATAGTCCCACTCCATCATAGATGACAACGTCACAAAGAAGCAACCTGAAGTCCAGTCTTCAGTGAACTCCACTTCTCACGATGAGGGGCACTTGGGAGGCAGAAGGAAGTGCTGGGTGAACTCCCAGTGGTTAGGGGACCATCCATCCCCTCCTGCTAGCTGCAAGTGTAAGCTGTACCACTGCCATTACACTGACCTCGCTCTCATAGCACTGTTTTATTTATTGTGTTGCCAGGGGAGTAACAGAGTGGGCTGGAAGTTACAGAAAGATAAATAAAAATGAATTTATTAAAGAGAGATGGGAGAGGCGGAGAGGGAAGGAACCCCTTGCCTGGACGAAATGGTCTTTTGATATCCAGTGTAAACAAAGTCCTTTGGAGCGTCTCGCCCCACTGTTGCTTAATCTGGAACAACCTATCCTTGTCACACGACCGACTGGAGTGATACTTCTCTCCTCCCTTGGTTATCACCTTTTCAACTTGTAAAATTAGCGTTTTCTCAGAGACACCGGAGCTCAGGCCTGAAGGTGATTTTGAAAGAGAAAAATGGAGAAGGTCTCCAGCCTACAAAACTCAGAGAGCATGTCAGAAGAGAAAGCTCTCTCCAGCACCAATGTTCTTTTACCCATGACCCCATAAACACCCCCCGGAGACTGTTTCCAGTTTCAAACATGTGGAAACTGCTTCATTCTCCCAAGCCCAGACAAAATTATGCCTCTACCAGTCATCCTCTCCTGGTTTGTTCCAGCAGAATGCAGTGGCTAGAAGGACCTCTAGCTACGGATGCTCGCTGGCCACCAAATGGTCATACCACACCCAGAGAAAACCACCCTCCACTATGTAGTGAGCATGCCGTGTCAGAAATATAAGTGAACAGAGTCATGTCCTCACTGTCAGAATTTTATTGACTAACAAAAAATTCACAGGGTGCTGTGCTTTTATTGGCATCAGTGTGCCAAAGAGTCCTGAATTCCGTGAGAGCTGACCAAGGCAAATGCAGGTTCTTTCATTCCAGTTTAAATTACTAATGTGAACTGTCAGCTCTCTTTCTCTCTCTCTCTCTCTCTCACACACACACACACACACACACACATATACACACACTTGCTTGCTGAATGACTACAATGGCTAAAGTGACTACAGCAAAGTCCAGTGAGGCCTCTGAGGGGCAGAGGTGGGACACTCATGAGGGTGCAGAATCTCTGTGGCAGAGGTTATTTGAAGGTGAGGTGTAGGGTGTGGTGGTCAACTGACTGATTTGTTGGAGGCCTGCTGGAGACACCCCTGCAGAGGCAAGCCAAAGGGTCAGAGCTCAAAGTGAAGCTGAGCTGCAGAGTCAAAGTATAGGACCATGGATGCCCATCATAGAGGCGAAAGAACTGACTAGGTCCAAGGAGATGTGGTAGACAAATGGACAAGCAGGTCCTGATGGGTGAGTGGGAGGAGAGGCAGCTGGTAATTTGAATAGTAATTTGAATAGGGTTGGGACCAAGCTGAGCTAAAGTCCCCGGGACAATTGCAAAGAGTTCTTTGCCTGTCAACACCTTTACATATTCAGGCTCTGTAAGTAAGCCCAATAAACTCATGGGTTTGCCAAGCTGGACACTAGTGGAATCAATGCTATTATTCCTGCCTTATCAGGGGTGGATAAATGTTTGTTCATGTCCCCTAAAGAAAGTAACACACCTTATCAATAAAGAGCAAATTTTATTTCCCCCTAAGAACTCATCAGTTGTGCTCTCCTCACAATATGGACCAAAGAAGGCCATAAATTCTGAAATCTTCCGGGAGAAAATTAGAAACTTTGTGGCTAACTTTGTGGAAGACAGACTTTGGGTTAGCCAATGAAAAAGCACACCTGACCAGCTGAAGGACTGCAGTTTCAAACAACCTGACTCAGGAACTGTACTCATGAGTCTCTGATGAGAGGCACGGAGATTGGTCTGCAGAGCTAATTTTCAATCTGTATTTGGTTACAGAAGAAATTTAGTCCCTATACATGTGGGGGAGGAGGGTCCCTGCAAGCACACCAGGGAAATGATCTAGGTGAGGCAAGAATGAAACTCAGTTAAACACAACTTAGTTAAACCATGCTGGGCCAAACTTCTCGGGAGGGTTGGAGGTTGAGGAGAGTGGGGGTCTGGGGAGTGAGGAGACAGAGGGGGTTTGGTGGTGGGGAGGTGGAGGAGTAGAAAGTATATGCCTTTAACCCCAGCACTCAGGAGGCAGTGGCTGGTGGCTCTCTGTGAGTTCAAGGCCAGCCTGGTCTACAGAGCAAGTTCCAGGACAGCCAGGGTTGCACAGTGAAATCCTGTCTCAAAAAACAAAACAAAAAAATCCCACAATTTTGGAAAGTTTCCCAATAATAATAAACTCAGTGAGTACAACAAAGATTAAGAAACGTTTACATTGAAACTCTTTACAAAGTGCATATGGTTTGTTTCATAAGATAGGTTCTGTTGACTTAGAAATAAAGCTGGAGATAAGGGTCTAGGGAGAAAAGACTGAGGTAAACATAAAGCCTGTGGGAGTCAGGATTGGCCTGGCCTAAGATAGCACAGATGTTACTTAGGCTGTTGTAAAGTACAAGTGACATCTCTCATAAGGATGGGTTTATGGACTAAGAAGCAATGTTCAAGGTTTGGTGGGAATGTTTGGGATAAACAAACATAACATTCGGGGGATTTAGGTGAAGCCTGGTCCTACAAATGGCAAAAGAGCACTACATCCTTTCCCAGCATTCTGGGAAGAAAACAGGCAAATGTCTCCTTCCTTTGAAGAGACAAATATGCCTGTTTGGCTTTCCTGGTTTCTCCAGTGTTTATCTGTGTGCACAAGGACCTCTTAACCTTCTACATATCTAAGTGAGTGAAAACTCCTTTGGAATACTCTCCTCAATGAAGGATATGGCCATTGCTCTTTTGAACTCACAGCATCTGGGCCACACACAGAATGCCAAAACAAGATTGGGCCCATTAACTTTTCATCATGAATGAGGGGAGGGGCTCATAAGGCCAAGTCCCTCAAGAGACAGTTAATGGTAGAGCCTTACAATACCCTTTCCTACCCTGAGAACATATGAACAGTTATTGAGGTAGCAAGACATTTTCCTTAATGGTATAGCCACTTATAAGTTGTCCATGCCCCTGTAAAGTAACCAGTACCCACACTCCTGTAAGCAGCCTTAATTAAACTCACTGATTTGCAAAGTCAGACTTGAGTAATGTCTTAGTTATCCTATTATTGCCGCAATAAAACTTCATGACCAAAAGCAACTTGGGGAGGAAAGGCTTTTTTTTTTTTTGACTCACACTTTATAGTCCATCATGAAGGAAGTCAGAGTGGCAACTCAAGGCAGGAACCTGGAGGCAGGAACTAAAACAAAGACAGCAGAGGCACATTGCTTATTGACCAGCTCTCCGTGGCTCAGTCAGACTGCTTGTTTCTACAACCAAGGACCACCTGCCCAGGGATGGTACCGCCCACAGTGGCCAGGTCCTCTCACATCAATCATAAATCACCAAAACGCCCCACGAGCTTGCCTTCAGGCAGTGGGATGGAGACATTCTCTCAGTTAAGGTTCATTCTATCCTGATGACTCTAGCTGTGGCATGGTGACCAAAACAAAAACAGAAACAAAACAAAAAAACAGACAAACAAACAAAAAAAACCTAACCAGGACAGATGGAGTAGTTTTTTTACTCTGATGTTGGAGCCCTATTTGGGATAAATAGACATTTGTTTTCCCCAGGCAATATTTACTCCATAACTTCCTGATATCACTTTCAGTGGTGGTTCAGTGCTCTAATGTGTAACAAAGCACTCCGGAATCTGGTGGCTTGCAGCATCAATTTCCTGTTTTCTCTCACTGTCTAGGAATCAAGACTCAACAGGACACTTCTCACTAGCAGTACCTGGAAGCTGGCATCGGATGGCAACGGAGACAGGAGTTATCTGAGGTTTCTTTACTTAAATGTCTGATTTCTGGGCCAGGATGGTGTCAATGCGTGGAAGGTGTCATGGGGTTGTTCTCAGACTAGACTTGGACTTAGACCAAAAGGGGAGAAAAAGCATCAACACTTCTTGCTCTCTGGCCTGCTCAGAGGTGAGGGGTCTGAGCTACATGGAAACGCCACCATGCTTTCCCCTCATGACAGTCCGTGTTCTCTTAAACCACAAGCCAAATAAGCCAGGTACGTTGTCATAGCAAGGAGAAACATAAAGGACAGAGCTAAACTTTTATGCCTCTTCTCTAGAGTCTAGAGAGATGTGTGTTCAAGCCTTATGCTCAGTATTTATTCCCATTTGTTTTCATTGCTGAATTTTGTTTGTTTGTTTGTTTGTTTGTTTGTTTTGAGTTAAGGTCTCACTAGGTAGTTCAGGCTGGCCTTGAGCCACCTATGTAACCCAGCCTTGCCTCAAACTCGTGGTCCTCCTGCCTCGACCTCCCAAATGCTAGGGTAATAAGCATGCACTATCATCTCAGCTTTCTATCCTACTCTCTTTGGAGAAAGTAGCCATATTCATAATGCAAATAGCTGCTCACTCAACCAATTGTTCAAACACTAAACACAAAGTGAATGACATGTGTGTCTGTATATGGAATGGGTGGGTATGTTTGCATGTTTGAATGTACATGTATTTATGTGGATGCACTACACACACACACACACACACACACACACATATACACACATGTCAAGTTCTTACTATATGACCCTGATTGGCCTAGGACCCTCTATATAGACCAGGCTGGCCTGGAACTCATAGAGATCTGCTTTCCTCTGCCAACCAAGTGCTGGGATTAAAGGTATGTGCCATTATGTCCAGCCCTTCACCTTACTTCTTTTTCTTTATTTTGAGACTGTGTCTCTCACTGAACCTGGAGCATACCAACTAGCAAGGCTGGCTGCCCAGAAAGTCCCAGGGATTCTCTTGTCTCCTTCTCCCAAGCCCTGGGGTTAGAGACATGTGCCACCACACCCAGCTTTTTATGTGTGATATTGATCTAACGCAGGGCCTCACACTTACTCGGCAAGACTTACTGGCTAAGCCATCTCCCTGGCCTCCTAAAAAATTGGCTCTTGAAATTTATAGCCTGGAAGTTACCATCCCTGAAGGAGCTAATAGCCTCCTTATCAGAGACCTTTATCAGCTCCCACTAAGCCATCCTAAAACAAAACCCCTGTTTCCCCCACCCCCCGGGTGGTAGCAAATCACAATCACTCAGGGCTGCCATTTCGTGGCATCTGGATCATTCCCCTGAGATGGGATCTTTTGGTGCTCTGTGACCCACAGTGGGCAGCCAGCTGGCAGGGAGGAACGCTTGCAAGCAGCTCTTCCACTTCCCCCTACAGCCATCATGGGACAGAAAGAGCTGGTTCCTGTGGGCAGGAAGAATGTCAGAGGGGTGGGGGAAGTGGGCAGAGAGGGAGGCCATTTTGGGGGCCCTGAATAACATCTTTCTTTGCACTGTTTTCTTCCTGCAGCTTGGTTTGGAGGCAAGGCTGAAAGCCTGCCTTGGCCCTGATTCAGAGATATTGCTCAATAATAATAGAAAACAGCAAGGCAGGAAAACCGCAAGTTGTGCTGGGGAAAGAAAAAAATATTTTTTTGCCTGTTTCTTTTTTCTTTCCTTTCCTCCTCCCACCCTTGCCCTTTTTTCTGCCTTTTTGTCTTTCTATCCATTCCTGGGTGTTGATGGGGATGACTCCTGAAAGCTCCTCATGACAGAGTAGGGAGAGGGAACAGGACCCTTTTTGGCACCTAAGAGGCAGTTCTGTGGACTCCTTTCAGTTTTTCAGAGGCTAGAGAACTGGAGCTCTGAGCTTCAGAGAAGAGATGACTGCGTGGGCTGGGCCAGCTGGTCTGTGTCTCTGCTGGTGAGGAAGTCAAAGTTTCACTTCTTCTGGAAATCCCACTCCCTCGGCCTCAGGCTGCTATATTATGTATCCCCCTGCAACCCCAGGAGCTATTCCAGAGAACTCCATTCAGGCAAAACTCAAGATTCTTGGCTCCAAGGCAGAAAAGAATTTCAGAACAAGCCAGTATAAAGCAGAGTGAGGGTTTATTAAGAGGGCTTTGTTTTTGTTCTGTTTTATTTTTTCGAGACGGGGTTTCTCTATGTAGCCCTGTGGCAGACCTGGAACTTGCTCTGTAGACCAGGCTGCCCTAGAAATCAAAGATAAGCCTGCCTCTGCCTCCTAAATGCTGGGATTAAAGGTGTATGCCACCACCTCCAGGCAGATTTTTAAAAATCTGTGTTTAAACATATTTTTTTCAGGAGCTGGGCATGATGGCACACGCCTGTGATCCCAGCACTCAGGAGGCAGAGGCAGGTGGATCTCTGAATTCAAGGCCAGCCTGGGCTACAAAGGGAGTCCAAGGCTGCACATAGAAACCCTGTCTTACAAAAACAAAACAACAACGATAAAACCCCAAAACACAAGTGTTAAGAGAAAGAGAAAAAAAAGCTCGAGAAGACACAGGCGAGAGCAAGGTGTGGCTTCTCTAAGAGACACAGCCTCACTGTCTACCAACAGCCATGTTTACAGCATTCGCACGGGTTCTAAGTATCTTCTCTTAAAGGGATTTCTAAGAAAACTAAATGAGCCCATTGGGTGGTCCTGAGGGGCACAGACAGGACTCCAGTGTAGAAGGGAACTCTCCTAATCGCTGGGCTACAAGAAGACAGAACATCTTCACTGTAAAGAAAGTTAATTATCTTGTTGGAGACTCTCAGAATATGTCTGAGGAAATATGAATGAGGCCCTAGCTAAGGTCTTAAGCTTAGCTCGTTTCTACCGTAACACAGAATATCTCTAGATGAAAGACATGTATCTTTGTGGCCACAACTGTCACAGAAGATGTTGTACTGGGATTCTTGCTTCTGAGCTGTTGAAGAGGAGTCAGACTCTACGTTTGTGTTCCTTTCCCTTCCTACAGCTCCATAATTTTCTCCTGGTTTTCTTGCTTGCTTCAAAATCAAGTAAGTAAGAACTTAGGCACCTAACACATAATCCCAGCACTTGGGAGGCAGAGGCAGGTGTATCCCTGAGTTTGAAGCCAGCCTGGTCTACAGAGAGAGCTCCATGACAGCCAGAACTGCACAGAAAAAAAAAATGTCCCCCCAAAACAAACAAACAAACAAAACAAAATTAAACCCAGAGTGGTGGCATATGCCTTTAATCCCAGCAGCACTCAAGAGGCAGAGGCAAGATGATCTCTGAGTTTGAGGCCAGCCTGGTCTATAGAGTGAGTTCCAAGACAGCCAGGGATATACAGTAAAACCCTGTCTCAAAAACTAAAATAGATAGATAGATAGATAGATAGATAGATAGATAGGCAGACAGATGGATAGATAGATAAAGGAGCACATTGCCTAATAGTAGTTCTTTGGGAGGGGTTGGGTTTTTTTGAGATAAGGTTTCTCTATGTAGCCCTGGCTGTCCTAGAACTCACTACATAGACCAAGCTGGGCTGGAACTCACAGTGTTCCACCTACCTCTGGATTAAGGGTATGTACCATCAGGCCCAGCACAGTTATAACTTGCAACAATTGCAATTTGACAATACAAAGTGTTCCAGAGACACTATAAATTCTAGTCTCAACTCTGATATCTTCCATAGGCTCTGAGAAATGGCCTCCCAAGCTTAGTGTCCTCTGAGTTTGTGGTGTCTACCCTGAGTCACCTTACAGGTACCCACCACCCTGTTAGAGACCCAAACAGAGAGCTGGGGGTGACCTTTGGCTTCCTAGCACACTCAGAGATACAGTCCACCCGCCAGGTAGGCAAGGAAGCTGGGAAAAGAGAAAGTGACCAGGATCAGTAAGGACTGTAGAATGGAAGCACAGCAGAGGCAACAGCACCGCTGGGAGGGGGAACAGTCACCAAGGCAGGAGGAGACAGGTTGGAATCACTAACATCGTCCTACTCACATCCCCATCACCAACCACTGTGTCCCCGTTTGCAATGGACGTGTCACTGGCTGGAAGCTGGAAGTCTTTGGTTAGATGAAGTAGAGTGGCACGTGTGCATCCTGTTGCTCCAGAAACACCTCTGTTGGGGGTGGGGGGTTCTGACTGCCTGACATAGCCTACCGGGAAGTGTTAGCTCCTTGCTGGCAAAGGTGTGAATGGACAGAGATGGCGGAGTGGCCCATAAGCAGCCTGTCAGAAGTTACAGGAAGAACAAGGCTGATGGAAGGCAAGGCCCTCTTCTCCTCACAGCTCTACTTCCCCTTCCTCACTTCACTGCAGCAAGAGAATGGCCCAGGGGAGTGGTGACAGACACAGCTTCATCCTGGACTCAGATGAGGCCAACAAGGGAACAACCCAAGGAGAATAGCAGATGCCTGTGCCACTCTTTCCTATGCACATACCTAAGAGACAAGACATTCGCCCAGAGGTGGAGTGATGGCAGCACCAGGCCCCGAGAACCGACTGCATCATGATTTCCTATGTGTGCTCACGCATGCAGAAGGCCAGAGGACAACCTTGGGTGTCATTCCTCAGGTGTCATCCATCTTTGTTTTGTTTTGTTTTTTCAGATTTATTCTTTTATTTTATGGGAAGCATGAGGGAAGGCTAGAAGACGATTTTGGGTCCTTTGTAACTGGGTTATAAGCATTTCTGAAACTCCATGTAGGTGCCAAGAAGCAAACCTCAGGCCCCTGCAAAGGCAGCAAGTGCTCTTGACGACTGAACCATTTCTTCTCCAGCCTTTCCCCAGCCACATACCTCTTGTCTTTTAAAAGCCTCTGGCTGGCTTGGAGCTGATTAATTAGGCTAGTCTAGCTTGCCAGAGAGACCCTGAGGTTGGCTCGTTTCTGTGTCTACAGCACTGGGGGTCACTGGTACCTGGCCTATTTTAATTCTTAAACTGTATTTGAGTCTGTGAATCTCTGGAGAGCTATGGAAGGTGCTAGAGTTGCTGAGCTGTATATGCTTCTCCAGTGGTGAAAGCAATGGTTACAAAGTCTAGGCCACTGAGCTATCTCTGGCAGCTTCCAACTCTCTGTGACTCCAGTTCCAGGAGATCTGATGCCCCCTTCTGGCCTCTGTCAGCACTGCGCACACATTATGAATATACACACATGCAGGCAAAATACTTACACACAAAATAATAACTACACAAAGCCTAGTCCAATGAACAGTAATAAGACTTTGAGTGTATTTAGGACCTGTGGTATACCTCCCATCCATCCATCCTCACAGTGACCTTGGGAAGTGGGAAGAATAGGAATTTTGTCACATGGGTGGAGAAAGGAGTAAGAAAAATCTCTGATTCCTGTGTCCTGCCCTGCTCTACCATTACAGGGAAGAATCAGGACCTGCTACCCTCCTAAAGCATGCCTTCCACGTGCACAGCTCTTGCTACAGGCAGATTGGCTTATTAAGAAGCAACCGGCCAGCCGGATGGTGGTAGTGCTCACTTTTTATTCCAGAATTCAGGAGGCAGAGGCAGGCAGATCCCTATGAGTCCAAGGCCAACTTGGTCCACAGATTCACATTCAGGTCAGCCAAAACCCTGCCTTGAAAAAACAAAAACAAACCAAACAAAAGGCAACCTGAACAAGCCAATCCATCAAAAATCTCCCCAACAAATTCACCCTGATGCCCTAAGTTGTAAGACTTCCAAGAAGTTTTTGACAACATGCAGGAACCATTCCACCACACGGGGCCTTGGGACCTAGAGAATCCAACTCAGACTTGCCACTGAAGTCATTTCTCCCCCTAGGCCACATTGCCAGTCCTGGTTTTTGAGTCTCAGTCTTTCAATTGAAGATTATCCCTGGCAGTCGGCTCCCCAGGGCCACTCCTTGTCCTAGAACTTGTATTCCTTCCTAAACAGCAGAGCTGAGGGGTGAGGCCCCTGAGTCACACAGATGCACTGAGCCTGACTCAGAAGGCGAGGCTCTGGCCCCCATTCATGGTGCTTCTCTGCCATGCTCCAGGCCTCAGAGCTCGAGCTTTGCTGCTTATGCCCCGCCACACACACCAAAGTGAAGGGGTGGAGCAGTGTCTTTCATTTCCTCTCTACGGATCACAAGCTTTGTGCTTGCCACGGAATGTATTACATGTTAAGGACGTGTTTATAACAGGACTGGATGGATGGGTAGCAGGTGGCTGTCCTGTGTTCTTAGGAAGAAATGATCATTCAAGGGTAACCATTAATCACTGTAAAACTTTTAATGTTTGTTCCCGGCCATGTCCTCCCCAGGATTATCACAGGGGTGTCCTCTACTTACACAGTCCTCCTGTCCCTGACATCTTGTATTCTGAAGGTGAGTTTTTCCAAAATTCTCTGTGCTAAGTGTGGATTAATATAGACTTGGAACAGCAAGAACTCCTTAGGTGGGAGGATATTTTGAATGCCAGCATTTGAGAGGTTAAGTCAGGAGGATGGACAGGAGTTCAAGGCCAGTGTGGGCTACACAGCACGTAACAGGCCAGCTCAGGATACATAGGAAGACCATTCCTGCCTCACAAAACAAGGTCCCTTTCTCAAGATCATTTGTCTCCAAAGCTTGATCTCTGCGTCTGGAACAAAGAGCTGTTGATGGGTAGAGCCTTCCCTTGCCCAAAAGTCAGACCCACCCTCTACCCTAGACCTACAAATGCTCTACCTGGTGCTGTGCTATCCTGGATAGCTGCGGTTACTTTAGGGAAGGCTACGGCAGAGGTGAAGGAGAGGAATCCATTCCTCTTGGAAAGAGAGTATAAGCTCAAGAAAGCGGCACTAGTGCCAGTGGAGAAGGGAGGCACGAGGGAGGCAGCATCCCAAGCCATGGGGAAGAATGGATGGCTCAAATAGGTGGGACTGGGCTAAGAGGAAAGCCATGTGGACTCAGAAACACCTGGACACCTTCTTCATGCCGCTGACCACGATGCCTCCTGAAGGGACTGGAGATTTGGACGCAAAAGGAAACTGTGGTTAGAGATGTAGCTCAGGGACTAGAGTGCTTGCCTAACAAGCAATCCCAGCGCTCAGAGCGTGGAGGTGGAAGGCTTCAAGGTCATCCTCGGATACACAGTGAACTGCAAGAGGGCAGCCTGGGGTTTATAAGAACCTGTCCCCTGAAAGTAAAGCTATGAACACTATAAAAAAACATAACAAGGACAAAGCCTCCTATAATTTAGGAGTAGGCCAAACTTACCTGATTCTCACACAACATCCAGAATCCATAAGGAAAAATGCATAAAAAATTGGATTCTGTACGGCCAAAACAAGTAATCAAGTAATTAAAGAAAGTGTATATAAATAGGGACTGGAGAGATGGCTCAGTGGTTACGGCGCTTGCTGCTCCTCCAGAGGATCCAAGTTTGCTTCCTGGGACTCACATCTGATGGCTCACAACCACTTGTAACTCAAGCTCCAGGGAATCTGAGACTCTAGCTACCAAGGACACCTACACACATGTAGCCTACACTCAGATGCATATACACAGATGAAAATAAATGTTTAAAATTTATGTAAATAAACGAGCAAAATTAAAACAACAAACAACTGCCTAAAAGTTCAACTTATATTGTAGCCAAATTTATACGCTCAGGTCAGGTGGTAGAGGTGCATGCCTGTAATCCCAGCATTCAGGAGGCAGAAGCAGGCAGATCTCTGAGTTTCAGGCCAGCTTGGTCTACAGAGTAAGTTCCAGGACAACCAAAGCTACACATAGAAACCCTGTCTCAAACAAAAATAAAATAAAATAAAACAAAATAAATAAATAAGTAAATATTTAAAATTGTATATATTCAATATACATATATACTGATAGTATTATACAAGGGGTTTCTAATATAGATTAAAAGGTCAAGGACCTGGTTGAAAATATAGTAAGGATACCAGTAGCTATAAGAAAAAGGCAAATGCCTCTAAACTGTATTAAAAGACACACAGTCTTGCTTATAGTAAAAGAAACTCAAATTGCCCTGAGGAACTATTTCTCACTGATCAGATTGGCCAAAATACAAACATTTAGCAAAATGCTCTCTTGTTTTGACTGTGAGAAAGCCAACATTGTCACACAGGGTTGGTGGGAATGAGGATGCTGTCATCCCTGCGGCTCTATAGAAAAGAATTTGGCAATGCTTAGCAAAAGCAGCCTGCATGTTTGCTCTTGGACTCACATCCTAAAGATCCATTGTAAACAATACAGAAAGTCCTGGGACAAGGTTACTTACTGTGACAGTCAGGGCCTGGGAAGACATCAAATGTCCAGAACAAGAGCATGGGTATAACCAGCACATCACCCAAAGGACTACTCTGTGGCCATGAGAAGGAAATATGACCAAGTACACACAAGGACATTCTCTCAACCATGTTTGTAGCAGCTTTATTCATAATAGCCAGAATCTGGAAACAACCCAAATGTCTCTCAATGGAGGAATGGATACAGAAATTGTGGTACATTTACACAATGGAATACTACTCAGCAATTAAAAACAAGGAAATCATGAAATTTGCAGGCAAATGGTGGGAACTAGAAAAGAGCATCCTGAATGAGGTATCCCAGAAGCAGAAAGACACACATATCGCCATAGCATTCTTAACACTAGTAGAACGAAAAATTTTAGGGTACATACAATAACAAAAAGGACGGAACATTGTAGGATCATGGCATATTTCACTTATAAGTGGATATTAGACATATAATATAGGATAAACATACTAAAATCTGTACAGCTAAAGAAGCTAAGCAAGAAGGAGGACCCTGGGTAAGATGTTCAATCCTCATTCAGAAAGGCAAATGGGATAGACATTAGAAGTAGGTGAAAACAAGGAACAAGACAGAAGCCTACCACAGAGGGCCTCTGAAAGACTCTACCCAGCAAGGTATTAAAGTGGATTCTGAGACTCATTGCAAAACTTTCAGCAGACTGCAGAGAATCTTATGAAAGAAGGGGGAGACAGAAAGTTCTGGAAGGGTCTGGAGCTCCATAAGGAGAACAACAGAACCAAAAAATCTGGGGCCAGGCATCTTTTCTGAGACTGATACTCCAACTGAGGACCATTCTCAGAGATAACTAGAACCCCTGTACAGATGTATCCCATGGCAGCTCAGTCTACAATTGAGATTTCTAGTAAGGGGAACAGGGGCTGTCTCTGATATAAACTCAGTGGCTGGTTCTTTAATCACCTCCCCCTGAGGCGGGGGTGGGGTGGGTGGGAGTGAGAAGCCTCACCAGGCCACAGAGGAAGACAATGCAGCCAGTCTTGATAAGACCTGATAGGCTAGAGTCAGATGGAAGGGGAGGAGGACCTCCCCTATCAGTGGACTGGGGAAGAGGCATGGGAAGAGAAGAGGGAGGGAGGGTGAGATTGGGAGCAGCTGAGGGTGGGGGCTACAGCTGGGATACAAAGTGAATAAATTATAGTTAATTTAAAAATTTATATTAATAAAAAAAAAAAAAAGAACAAGGAAAATCTCTACAAACGAGTACAGAGTGGTCCCAGGAAGAAAACATGATGGAGAAAAATGAGAGAGGTGCACTCAGAAGCAAGTGTTTGTCTAGAAAGGAGAGACAAAAGGCAAATTTGAAAATGTAGATACAGACACCTTCCTAGCATAGAGGGTGAAAAAGAGTAGAGCAAAGAAGATGCTCTAGATTCCTTTAAATGCATCTTATTTTTATATTTGGCATGAGTCTATATGTTTTACCTAATTATAGAATTAGGTAATTATAAAATTATATCAGGGGCTGGGGACATAGCTAAATGGTTAAAGTCACTTGTTGCTCCTGCAAAGGACCCAGGTTCAATTTCTAGCACCCACATGGTGGTTCACAACCATCCATAACTCTAGTGCCCAGGGATCCAATACCCTCCTCTGATGTCCTTGGGCACCAGGCACAAACACGGTGCACATACATACCTGCAGACAAAACACTCAGACATATAAAATAAAATGAACAAATCTTTTTTTTAAAGTTAATAACATTAAATTAAAATTTGCATTTATTTATCTTACATGTGTATGTGTGGGCTCCTGTGTCACAGGATACATGAAGAGGTCAGAGGACAACTTTCAAGAGTAATTCTCTCCTACTGTACGAGTCCTGGGAATCAAGCTGAGATCATCCAGGCTTAGCAGCAAGTGCCTTTACCCACAGAGGAATCTTGCTGGCTCTATATTAAATTTTAATAGCACTCTCCAGGCTGGAGGTATAGTTCAGTGTTAGAGTGTGCTTAGCATGGTCAAAGCCCAAAGTTCATCTACAGCACCAAAAAAGCCACAATGAAAAGGCAAACTGAGGACACACTCCCACCTCAAAAGGAATAAAAGATAATTTATTCTGAGCCAATCAGGAGTGTCCAGGGCCTGAGAACTGGATTCAGCTTTCACAAAATAACACTTTCTAACGTGGGTGGTCATGTGAGGCTTTATAATAACATAATGCAAAAAAAGAATGGAACTGCTTTCTTTTCTTTTTTTCTTTTCTTTTTTTTTTTTTTTTTTTTTTTTTTTTTTTAAGACAGACTATCACTGTGTGGTTCTCACTGTCCTAGAACTCATGTAAACCAGAGTGGCCTCAAGCTTTCAGAGATCTACTGCCTTCTGCCTCCTGAGTGTTGAAATTAAAGGTGTGTGCCAATATGTCCAGCTAATCAAGGAATTTTTTAAACACAGTACTGGGCACATCAGATGGGTGAGATAAGCAAGAAAAACTCTGCTGTGAATTTTACAGACATTATGACATTCTTAAATTTAGGTTGGCAAAAGTGTATTTGTTAATACACCCCAAAAGATTTCCCATGACAGCCACAAGGATGTTAGGTCACACACAGGAACAGTTATTATGGCCACTGTGAGAACTGAGCACTGGCTGGGCAACGTTCTAACTCTCTACAGTCTAAATGTTCTTATTAATTCACTCGTCCTTGTAGATTGAGTCTGGCTTTTTCTTCATTTCACAAAATCAACTCCTAAAATTTGAAGGCAAATGTCCCTGTGTGCTGAGCCGGCATCACAAATACAGAGGAATTCTCCTAAGTGACTTCACCACACGGTAATTTCATATCCCTAATGAGGTTTTCCCTAAGAACACTACACTAACAGAGTATCAGGCTGTTTCCAATAACATGCATTGAAAAAAAAATGCAGAGAACAACTTACGGTGCTGTCCTCAAGAATTAAGATTTAGGAAAGAAGGGAAGCCATTTAGATCCAAAAATATCTCTATAACTGTGGGTGTGTGTGGGGGGGGGGTGTTAAGGGGGCTCTCTGTGACCCCCATGGCCAGCAGAGTGATGAGCCAGGCCCCACAGGAGACAAGAAGCCAGTTGGGCTCAACACAGCAGCTGGTGTTGGTTCAAACTTCAAGAGCCTGACCCCTGAGTGTTTTATTTTAGGCATATTTAAACATGGCACAACTTGGAGAAAAGTATTCTGACAATAATTAACTCAGTCCCATGTGTACAATCAAGCACACAGAGATCTCCTAGGGAGACAAATTAATATAAATACAGCTCAGATGTGACTATGTCAAAACTCTTTTTTAAAGTCCACAAAGATAGGTTCTGTAGACTGACTGAACACAAAACTTACGATAAGGGCCTGGGGGAATCCAGTACTGGAAGACTCCAGCTACATAGATACCACGAAAGTCATCAGGTTATAAGGCACGTCTGCTCCAGCCTTCTGGGCAGATAGCACGTCTTCCATTCCTTCCCTTGAAGGAGCAGCCCTGTGTGCTTAACACTTCATGTTCCTCTAGTGCACGTCTGTGGGCACAAAGATCTCTGTCTGTCTGTGCCCCCGATCTAAGTAAAACCTCAGATTTACACATTTTAATGGGTCTGAACTTAGTTTTTGAGACAGGGTTTCTCTGTGTAGCCTTGGCAGTCCTAGAACTCACTCTGTACACCAGGCTGCCTTCAGACTCAGAGATCCGCCTGCCTCTGCCTCCGACTGCTGGGATCAAAGGCATGTACCCTCACCACCACCACCTGGATTTCTTCTTGAAATTAAAAAATAATGATATTGAGCAATTAATAATAATATTAAAAAATAATAATATTGGCGGCTTGTGCCTGTAACTCCGGTGCTTGAGGGACTGAAGCAGGCAGAGTACTCCAAGTCTGAGGACAGCCTGGGCTACATAGTTAAGTAGCAACCAAGCCAGAGGTACACAGCAAGATGCTGTCTCAAAACAGCAAATAATGATAATACAAGATAGCTCTTCATGTGTGTAGGTGGTGCCCATGTGTTACACATGCACGATCACATGTGTGTGGGCACGTGTGTATGGGTGTGGAGGTCAGAGGTTAGCACATCATACTAGTAATGTATGCTGGTTAATCAGTCAAGAGCAAGAGATCTTCTCCAGAGCTGACAGCTGCCCACATAAGCCAGCGTTTGGAGCAGGGCCAGGCCTTTGATGGATAGAAAGGAGCTAGGGGGACTGGAAAGATGACTTGGTGAGTAGGAGCACATGCTGTGTAAGCATAAGGACCTGACTATGAGCCCAACACTATGTAAAAGCTGAGCACGGCCTCGCATTCCTATAACCCGAGCATTCGAAGAGCAGAGACAGGCGGGCCGGCCTAGGTGAAACTACGAGCTTTAGGTTCAGTGACAGACCCTGTCTCACGTGCTCAGAGTTGTGTCCCAACACACACACACACACACACACACACACCACATTTTTTAAAATAAGTTAAAGCGAGGTACGGTTTTAAGCTAGAAAGACTTAAAAGAAAGCGACAGAGCGAGGACCACACTGGATCTGTGGGCACAGCAGAGACTGGGCCTCACTGGACCCGTGGGACTGACACGGATGACTTCCATGAGGCCGGACGAAAGGATGCCAGGGAGTGAGACCTCATGTGCCTTCCCTGCCACCTGTCAGGCATCTGTGCCAGGACTCAGAGGCACAGTTGCTAAGTGGCAACTGTCTGAAAGGTGAATGAGGTCAGCTGTGGAGCTGGCAGCATGAGGAAACAGGGCAGTCAGGGCGGGACAGGGCACCTTAACAGGCTCCCCAAATGACCTGGTCCCAGCTCTCCTGACCCTCTCAGTTTGACTGCTGGTTGGTTATAGATGCCCTGGGTGTTTGGAATTTGCCCTAACCACTTCTGGATGGTGCTTTATCAGATTCCATTTGTGGTGGCTAATTGCTGCCTGCTGGCTCAGAGGTCACACCAGGAAGATAGACACCTGGATCTACAGCAACCCTGGCACTGAGCAGGTGTGGCAGGCAAGGTGGTTATTAAAACATTCACAAAAAATGTGCCCAGGACAGAAGGTCCTCGGGGCAGCTGGAGGCTTGCTTGTCACTGTTTCCCTGACGGCTCAGCATAGATTACTACCAGACACGTATTGAATGAATAGCTTGTTAAATCCTTCCTTTTCAGTCCTTCTCTCTCATGCTATCAAAAGACACAGTAAACATGAAGTGGGTGAGGCTGCTGCCTGCATAGTCTGATGTTTTATTTGACAGTGAACTTGGTTTTCCATTTTGTTTCTCAAGTAGAAAGAGTAGACTAAAAGAATGCTAAGAAATACGCAATAGTAAATAAGCTAAGCCAGGAACAGAGATTTCTTACCAAGTACGACACAGTGTACATAATTGCATGTATCACACTTTCAGACAAATGTCATTGTGGTTGCTCTGTTTACAAGGGCATCGCCACACATACGTAAGTAAACATCACTGAGTAATAAGAAAGCAGGACCTGTGTCATATAAGCGATCCTTCATTGACCAAAGTGTAATGCGGTTCATGGCACTATGTGTGCTTTGAAGTGTCCTGTGAATTACGTCATTTGCCTGGATTCTTCTTTCTTGCCACCCCTTTCTCTCTCTCCTTTGCTCTGCAGCCTCCCTCCCCCCTCCCCACCCATGCCTTGCTCAGGAAACCAAAGACTGGGACACACTCCCCATGCTTTTTCATGTTTTTAGAACCATATGTAAAAATGAAGAATACACCTTTTTAAAGACTGTAAGTGCAACCAGGTGGGGGTGGCTCACACCTTTAATCCCCTTGTTTGGGAGGCAGAGGCAGGTGGATCTCTGAGTCTGAGGCCTGCCTGGTCTACACAGTGAGTTGCAGGACAGCCAGAACTACATAGAGAAACCCAGAAAAATAAAAGTAGAACGAGGAGGAGGAGAATGAAGAAGCAGAGAGCAGAAGGAAAGGAAGGAAGGAAGGAAGGAAGGAAGGAAGGAAGGAAGGAAGGAAGGAAGGAAAGAAGGAAGGAAGGAAGGAAGGAGAAAGGTAGGAAGAAAATGTTAGTGACAGGCTAGAGAAATGTCTCTGTGGTTAAGAAATCCTACCGCTCTTCCAGGATCCAAGTTCCCACATTGGGCGGCTCACAACTACCCATAACTCCAGCTCCAGGTAATCCAGTGTCTTATTCTGGACTCCAAAGGCACCTGCACACACATGCACACACACAAACACACACAATTTAACTAATTTTTTGTTGAGAGGCTGGGAATGAGAGGCTTAGTCAGTAGAGTGCTTGCCCAGCACCCACTAAGCCCGACTGGACTCCAAACACCACACAAATGGTGTTTGACCATGGTGCCACATGGTCAAGGTCATCCTAAGCTACATAACAAATTCATGAGATACATGAGACCCTGTCTCTAAAAGTAATAAACAAAACGTTATCTAAATGACAGAATAAAAATCTTAAGTTAGTCTCAAAGGCTCCTTCCAGGCTTGTAACCAACCAAGAAGAAGTTAGCTGTCATTTAGGTGATTTAAAGGGTAAACAGACTGAAGCTGGGTATAGTGGCACTCACACATAACTCCAGGTAGATTTAGGAGAATGAGGAGTGCAAGGTCAGCCTCAGCCATCTAGTGAATTCATAGTTCATATAACTAAGCCATTTAGTGAGTTTATGGCCATCCTGGGTACATGATAATCATAACTCAAAAGAGACTACAACAATAACAATGACAACAAAAGTAACTTGACTGGAATTTTTGTCCCAAGTAACAGAAAACATAGCTACCACTAAGTCTGTTCTCATCTGTGCTCACTTGATGCCTGGCCAGAGCTCTCCATTCCACAGGCATTTCTGCTTCTCAGGATCCACCTTCGGGATTGGGGGAGTGGCAGGTGGAACAAAGGCTATTTAAACCTTTTGGGATGGGTAGGGGCTTTGGGGAGGTGTAGTGTGCATTGGCTGGGGCCAGGGTACTGGGAATGCCTCATTTGCAGAAGGAGGAATTCCAGGTACTGCTGGACATTACCTTATAAGGAGAGAGGAAGTTTAACCTAGCTACCAGGAAGGACACATGGGGCAGGGGGTTGGCGGGGGTGGGGGTGGGACGACAACAGGGTGCTGCTGATCAAGGGACTAGATTTTCAGGACTTGAACTCGCATCAACCCCACTTTTGCTCCAGGCTGGCCTCCCCGGTCCCATGGCTCCCTGGCCCCACATTTTCCTCCTAGTGGGTTGCCTTGTACAGCGTTGATATGATGGAATATTACTGGTCTTATAGCTTGTTATGCCCTGTTTGGCTGATGTCCCTGAGAGGAAGGGAGAGGGGAGGTGGAGGAAAGAGACTGAGGGGAGGGAGGGAAAACTATGGTGAGCATGTAATATATGAGAAAAAGAAAGAAAGAAAGAAAGAAAGAAAGAAAGAAAGAAAGAAAGGGAGAGAAAAGGACCATAAACATGACCTACAGGTAGGTAGTAAATGCATATAATCCCAACACCCACTAAGGTAAAAGTACCAGGAGTTCGATGCCAACCTAGACTACAAATTGATATCCTGGGAGCGGGGCATGGGGATGGGGTGGGGTGTGAATCACAAAACTCCACCAACGAGCAAACTCCAGTTAGGAATTATATCTGTAATTAATTTGGACGATCACCCCTCATCGCTATGGCTTTGCTGTTGACAGGATCACAGCAAGCTTGGAAGCCGAAGCTTTTAAGCCCACGTCCAAGCAGATCTAGAGAATCCTGGCTCATCATTGCCTGGGGATCAGGCTACAGGAACTGCTGTGCACCTATGGTACAGATACAGAAGGTCCTGTGTGTGTTAGCCGCTTCCTTCCAGAACACCAAACTGTCCCCTTGTTATTGTCCCCTAAACAATACAGATCAGTGGCTACTTCTACAGCTCTTACCCAGTTATCCAGTTTTATAAGTAAACTAAACATGACTTAAAGTCTGTGGGAGAGGGGTGGCCTACCTATAATCCCAGAACTTGGTGGCTGAGACATAAGGATTGCCCTAAATTTGAACCCAGCCTGGACAACATGATAAATTCCAGGCCAACCTGAGCTACGGTGAGACACTGTCTTAAAGAGGGGGAGGGTGCCCAGCCCCAACTGATACATCTTTAATACAACTCTTATATCTAAGGCTCAGAGAACATCACAGAAGAGGCGACAGATAGACTGTGATTGTATTGGCAATGAAAGGGAGGCTACACCCATTAAATCTCAACAATATGACAGCCTAAGTAAAATCCGAACAATGACACCAGTTGACTGCCAACATAGATGGGGGAAATCTCGTGGGGTTCCACCCCTATACAAAGACCTACAGGGGCAATTAAGAGAGAATGAAGAATTTGTCTTCCCTCACAGATGAGCTCCTAAACGGTTATCCAATGGTTATGAGCCCTAAAACTTATACATGCAAGAACACTAAAGGGACTTCACAGGTTATGTTCATATGTTTATTTGCATATATACGTAATAATAATTATTGTTGAATAATAATTAGAAAAAAAAAGGAGTCATAGAGTTAAAAGGGATGGGGGACAAGAGAGGGATTGGAAGGAGGAGGGGGTAAATTATGTCATTATATTTCAATTAACCTTTCTAAAAAGAGGTTGAATGAAGAGATGGCCCAATGGACAAATTGTCTGCCAAGCAAGTATGAGGATCTGAGTTTGCATCCTCAGTACCCATGAAAAAATCCAGGTGTGGTGGTATACACCCATAACCCTAGTGCTGCAGGGGCAGAGGCATCTCCAGGAGTCACTGAGCAGTCTATCCAAACTGGTGAGCTCTAAGTTCAATGAGAGCCTGTATCAAAAATAGGTGGTGCATGATAAAGATACCCAGTGGAGGCCCGCCTCTAACTTCCACATGCATGTGTTCACAGGCACTCGGGCACCCATGCACATGTGCATATGTACACAAAGACACACAGACACAGACTATGAAGACACAGAAGATGTGCCTAGGTTATGTGTAAACCCTATGCCATTTAATGTACCTGAATTGAGGCCTGGGGATGTATTCAGCTGATAGACAGCTTGCCTTACATTCATAAATCCCAGGGTTCCAACTCTAGCATGGCATAAACCCACTCTTGGTGGGACATGCCTATAACCTTAGTCTTTAAGAGGTAGAAACAGAGGGACAGACAAGTTTGGGTCATTCTTGACTACATAGAAAGGCAAGTCTGGGATACATGAGACCCTGGAAAGAAGGGAACAAAGAAACTGAGCACCCTTGGTTTGGGGAATATGTACTGGGTCCTAGAACTCATATCCTCAGCCCAAATCCCAATTCCTGTGGATACCCAGGGAAGATGGCATTTCAGAAGTCTCCAGGCAACCAGAATCTAGGGGATCTTCCTACAGACTTTGGACAAGGTGACAAGTTTCAGGATGATGGCTGTGTCAAGGTGCCCCATTACAACATTTCCCCACAGTGAGGACCCGGGTTCCAGGCAGGATCCTGTCTCCTGCCAGTTTCAAAACCTTAGGCCAGGCAGCCACATCACCCTGATGACCTCAGCTTCCTCATCTGAGGACAGGACTCTGCTTACAGCTCTGGGGCTGCCCAGCCTACTCAACAGGGGTGTTGTCAGTTTCAGCCATAGGTGTCAACGGCTTTGTGTAAGCCCTCTGGCTGAGTGCCCAGCACCACATTTATGGACTGACAAGCACCCCAAGAACGTTCCAGTCCATCACCAGGAAGCACGTGGTGTTTTCTCATCATGAACTTGCTATAGCAATCCTCCACTTCCTCCCTGGCCTCTGTGACACCCCATGATTTCCTCTATGTGGGGAGACATTCTATGTCCATGGGGCAGCAAAGGGACTTGGCCCTCAGAGCAGTGGAGCCTGTGACCATGTGTCATTCCACTTTCCCCATAGCCCAGCTGGTCCTTGGCCCCCTGCCTCACACCATCCTGGGGTCTGTGCCAGGGTGTAATCCTCAAGCCCAGAAACACTGGTCTATTCTCTGTGTATCTCCCATGTGGGAGGAGAAAGAGATGGTCTTAATTAGGAGAAGATGTGAAAAACAAAGCTATGGGGCAAAGGGGTGGGGCTACTGACCTCTTCAGTAACAGCAAAGTAAACCTTGAACTAAGGCCAAGGTCAAGGCAACCTGTGTTTCTCTACAACTTGAGGCTGCTAATTGCTGGGTCTGAGGTAAGGGGCAAGAAAAGCACTGCCATGATGAACAAGGCAGGGCTCCTTCCAGTGGCCAGGACTGGGAAATGACTAGTCACTCCAGCAAGGCCAGTAGTGGAGCCTAATTAGAGAGCAGGAAGGATAGAAATTCTCCCCTTGCCATAGGGCATGTTAGTGCAAGCCTGTAACCCTTGCACTGTGGGAGGCAGGGGCAGGTGTATCTGTCTGTTCAAGGCCAGCCTAGTCTACATAGTGAGTCCAGGACAGCTAAGGCTACACAGAGACACCCTGTCTCACCCCACCCCATCCCCAAAAAAAGACAAAGAAAAGGAAGGAAGGAAGGAAAAAAATTCTCAACTCTCCCCTTGGCAAAAAGAGAAGCCACAGAGGGTATCTGAGCTGGGGGTTGTTGAAGACTAGGTGGGTTTTGTTGTTGTTTGTTTGTTTTCTGAAATGCAATCCAGTGGCAGGCAGTCTAGGGTGAGCAAATGAGGTGTGAGGTAGGCGAGCAGCAGAAAGATCGAATTCACTTCCCTCAGTCCAGAGAGGAAGGCCTTACGGTGTGCGGCAGGGGAGAGCCCGTCAGAGGCTGAATCTGAGGAGGGAAATGCTTGCCTTTGCTTTTACAAGAGAATGGTCAGAACAGAAGGATCCTGGGACCCTGGTAGTGACCCCGTGGTGACTGAAACCCCGTGTGTACATCTGGCGAAGCTCTGGGACCCTGATTCTTTCATGTGACACTCAAATACTCTTTGTCTACTGACCATCTGCTGGCACATCTAGGCATGCCAGTTCTTCAGGGTGGCACCAAAGGGCCCTTTGTCAGGGAGAGGAAGGTTGCCTGGCTGTTTACCTGTGGAACCATCTGTTGACTTCCCACTTGGTCAGTCCTAGGTTTGCCCTTTTTATCCACCCCATGTCCCAGGCTGCCAACAAGATTCCCACTGAGCTTCTGGGCCCATTCCTCTTTCTTGCAGACTACTGCAAGTGAATCTGGAATTCCCACCCCCAGGCTCCACAGTAAGTTCTACAAACTCAGGTCTCTTCCATCAACTCTTCAGGCTTGACTGTCACTTAAGGCACTGAATAGCCCCCCCTGAGTGGGTGAGTATCTTGTAGGTAACAGACCAAGCCATCCAAAAACCCCATTTCCTCAAGGACGTGTTCCCAGGCTGCTGAGGCCTTTGCCCTGTCTTAGAAGTCATGTTTCTTCTCTCCTCTACTGAAGCTTCTGGCTGTCACTTCTGCTGATCTGGGACTCCATGACTTGGCCAGAGTGGGCCCAGATAAGCCTACAATAGCTAAAGTAGGCATGGCAGGTGGCTGAGTAACAGCTGAAGGCATTGGCAGGAACTGTGGTGTGGAGGGAACTGTGAACAAAGGTGGCCTTGGAAGCTGGGCTTGCTGAGGCTGACTGATTAGAAGAACGGTGATTCTGGATTAGAGAGCTGCAAGTACAAGAACCTCATTGCAAATTATCTTGAGCCGCTTTTAGCCCTATTAAATGGCCATTTACTGTACACCTTTGGATGTAGTCTAACAATCTGTGACTGTTAGGTAAATCCTAACAGCATAAGAACAGACCCCCTATCTTCCCCCAACTCAAAAGCAAAAAACATCATCAGATAGCACCTGTAACAAAGCTCTCTCTTTTTGCTGTAACCTACCTGTCTGCTGTACCCATGAATATAATGGAAAAGTTTGATTTTTGATTTTTATTTGTTCTGCTATTATAAAGACTTCACAATAATGCTTCCTTGCTGGAATATCATATTTGGGGACACCTAAATCTGCATTACCAGTTACCACTCTCATTTAGCTCCATAAGAGAGATGTGTGGGCCTGGAGAGATGGCTCAGTGTTTAAGAGCACTGTCTGTTTTTCTTAAAGACCCAGTTTCAATCCCCAGCACCCACATGGCAGCTCACAACTGTCTGTAACTCCAGTTCCAAGGGATTTGACAGCTTTATGCTAATGCATCTAAAATAAGAAATAAATAAAATTAAAAAAAAAAGAGAGAGAGATGTGTGTTCACAACAACAGCATTCTGGATAAGGAGAAGTACAGGGGAGAGTAGGCTTCAAATACAGTATCTAAATACAGGAATCAGAGCTCAGAGAGGTCAAGTGGCCTCTTGAATGCGTCTGGGATGTGGGCAGATATGCAAGGGGGTCACTGGGAAGGACAGAGTAGAGCCCTAGCAGAGGAAAAGGCCTAGGCCTCCAAGGCCTACTGACCAAAGTTGGAACCATATGGTAGGATGACTAGAGGAAAGTTAATGAGCTGCAACCCACTGGAAGTGGAAGGGCCTCCGGCAGGGTTACTGTCTAGGGAGACACTTCCAGAATACAAAGTCCAGAGGGAAGCTGACCAAGCAAACAAACAGCCAGAGTGCAAGAGATATGGTCTCTGTCAGAGGTACAGCATTATGGTTCCCCAGGCACACCTGGGAAGGCTTCCTAGAGACAGGGAGGTCTAAACTAATTTTTTTTTTTTTTAAGAATTTCTTTCATGATTTCTATATGTACAGCATTTCCACTCCTTCCCTACACTTTTTTTTTTTTAATTTTTATTTAGCAGGGAGAGCACACAACTTACAGGAATAGGTTCAGTCCTTCTACCATTTATACTGGGTTTTGAATCCAACTCATCAGGCTTGACAGCAAACGCCTTAACCTGCTAAACAATCTTGCCAGCCCTGAATTTCTTTTTTCCCTCGCAAGGGGAAAAGTTGTTCTCTGACATTCCAGGCTGTGAGTCTCAAGCCTTTAACATTCTAGAAGACAGGGATTGTGGGTATCTAGACTTTTTAAGTCTACATGGCTTTATGAGTTTTCAAGAAATAATTTAAGGACATGCTCTCTGAATGACAGTTGCTTCATCTAGAATATACCAGAATCTGGCTGAGTGGTGATTTTGCCAACAGCAGAATTTCCTGCGCGCTTTTTGGGGAATCCCATACTCTAGCAATTTTGGTTGTTTAGTCTTGAGAGTCGGTGGCCCATTTTCATGCAGCCTTTATTTGTTTCCAGCCCTGTGGTGTTCCTTCCCTGTAACTGGCATGCAGGAACTATTTTGAACTCCACTTTCTTACTGGACTTTATCCCACATGCCCACTCTGGCACTTATCATGTATTTAATGATTGTCTAGCGTTCCACTGCATACTCTGCTCCACATTTTCAGCCAGTGACTATTTCCCTGAGGAAACCTCACCTTTGGATATCACCTTTTGCCCTACAAAGTACAGTGTAAGCCCTACTGTCCCTTGGCCCCTAAGGTACTAAATGGTTAAGAGCGCTTGGATGTGGCCTCTCTGGCAATTGTAACAGCAGAGGGACAATCACTAGAAGGGAAAGCGAGCCAGTATCTACTGAGATGTTGTCCACAAGAGACAGGCATTTTGTCTCTCTGGCAAAAATACCACCCAAAGCCTGGCAAGGGTGATAGAGACCTCTTTATTCCCTGTGCAGCTTCGGCATCCCGCGAGGCAGTGGGGAGCTCTGTCACACTCTCCGGCTTGCTCTTTCCCCTTCCCTTTCCTCCCTCTCTCTCCAGAGCAAAACCGCAGCCCTCCAGGCCTTCCAGACTGCCCTGCCCCTCCATGACAAAGCACTTTTGGAGCCCAACCCCTCCAGAGGAGCAGAGTGCTGAGTCACGGTGAATAGCAGCCCTCTCCCACAAGGCTTCTCCACCCCACCTCCCCCTCTGGAATGAGCTAGTATTCTACAGAACAGAGGGGCCTTCCTCTCTGCTGGCCTGCGTTTGCGCTGTGGCTCCTGGCCCTGGAAGGCTGCTGTTCAACTTGTTCTGGGCAGCCAGCCAAACGCCCTCTTCAAAGTCAGGAGGAGTGGAGGCAACATGGGGGTTGGGGAGGCAGAAGTATGATCCACAAAGATCCAAAGACCTGGCCATATCTTCAGAAGAACCCAGAGGCTTGGAGGTAGCGGTTCTGGCACCCACCGGTCCCAAAAAGTGGGAACAGGGCCCAAGCTAGGGCGCTCACACTTTCCATTTCCCTTCAAACCCTCCTTCCTCAGTGACCTTCCACGGTATACACTGTCCCTGGTTTGCAATGCTATTTACTACAGCTGGGGATGTATTTAAAAGGCAGAGAGCTAATACTGATTCACAAAGCTTACTTAATGTGACAGCTCAACTTCCTTTGAGAGAGTCTAACTACACTCTTTCTGTTCACCTGGCAGGCTTAGAGACCCAGCACATCCAGTCCCAAACCAAGCTGGCCTTTCCCAACAGCCTTCCCTTAAACTTGTGTTTCCTCTGTGTTCTTGGGCACCGAGGAGGGGAGCAGCAATCCAGCTGCCCAGTCCTGAAAACTGGGGGGGAGGGAGGGACATGGTACTCACTCGCCCCCTCCCAACCCACACGGTATCTAACCATTCACTTCATCCCATCTATCCTTTTCTTCCCCATATCTCTTTTCTGCTTTCTGTCTCCTATGCTCATTAAAAACCATGGCAGCTGTCTCCTAACTGGTACCCAGCCCTCTTGTTTGACTGGAATCTAAACTCCACATAAAACACATTCATTTCTTCAAGCAACCAATTACCAGGCACTTTGCAGAAAACAGGGCTTGCTAGGAATGCCTCCCTACCTGGAGCTTTCAACCTGCAGTAGCAGAGAAGTCAGCCAAACAGTCCCTATAAAAACAGTGGCTGGAGCACACATCTAGAGCAGTGATACAATGGAGTTTGAGCACTAGAGAGCCTGAATTGGGATCATTTGAGCATAGGCTTTTGAGATTAGCCTAGGCACCCTAATGAAATCCCATCTTTAAATAAGAAGAAAACTCACAGGAGTACCCCAGTGTAGAGAGCCTGCTTAGAATGCCCAGACCCTAGGTTTTATCCCCAAGGCTGAAAAAAAAAAGCATATAACATACAATTGTACATAGACTTCCTGGCTCTTGATCATCATCCTATCTATGGGCAACAAATATCACCAGCCCAGCACACTGTTTCTATGTTAACCTTGTTTAAAATATCTTTCATATAAACCCTTTTTTAAAAGCAGTTTTAAGCAGTCAAACCTGCCAACTTCTTGAAAGACTCAAAAGAATATTCCTTACTCCAAATTTGGATAATCTTCTTTATAGTCTTCTTAAAACTTTATAGATTTCAACTTTAAGGGTTGTATTTTTAATTCATCTGGGAGTTATTTTTAAATACAGAATGATTCATTTTTATCCACATGGCAATTGTGGACACGATTGGTTAAGCCCATTCTTCCTTCCCTAATTTGAAATGCATGGCTTTAACTTATATCAAGTCCCCATACTATGTGGGTGGGAATATTTTGATGTTGAGCTCATCTTCCTGTTCCAGTACCATAACCATACGTTATTATAATATATACATGTATATGATAGGTATCGCAAGCAAACTTCCCCTCATAGCCTTTGCTTTCCTCAAATGTTTACAAGCTAGCCCACTAACTCCATATGAGCTTCAGAATCATGCCCTGCCAAAGAAACTCTGTATTTTCACATCTCAGACTGTGCTGAATTACAGGTTTAGAGCTAACACTAATGTGGAGGGTGACCCTTCAGGAAGATGGCACCTCCCTGTCTCAGTAACTGCTTTGTTTTGTCTCATGCTCTCTTCATACGTCTATTGTTAAGCTAATTACTTGTACTTCGCATATAAGCTGCTGATAATTACTTGTACTTCGCATATAAGTGAAAAATATTTGCTTATCGCCCCTCCCCCGACTCTTGCTGGTCTTTTATCACATTTGCTGATGGTGGCTACTGTTAGAAAAGCTTTGCATCCTACATGTGATGACTTGGCTGGACTCCTACCAGTTTTCCTATTGATTTAGGGTAATGTTCCTAAAAACAAATGGATATGGTATCTCCATATTGCCTGCAGAATAAAGTTTAATGACTTTTTATGGCACACCCATATGACCGTATTCTTTCCAGCACTCCCAACATGTACTTTGTTTTCCAGGCCAACAAACACACTTTCCTTAAGGGTCCTTGAACAGGCCAAGCATTTCCACACCTGTGCATATGCTATTCCCTCTACCTAGAATTCCTTTCCCTGCCTCCCTCCTCCACTCCACCATCAGAAAATGTAGCCAGATGGGGGACCTGCATTGGGGGGACGGTGAGCAAGTATTTTCACTTATACCACCAGTATCTGCTCAAAGTATCAAGTAATAAGATCATCAAATTTTGTTCAGTACCACTCTCTTAGGGTCATCTTCCCGAAGTCTGACTCTAGGATATTCATCTAGCAGCATACTGCAGCTAGTGGACTACTGAAATCTTTCCCGAAAGGAACATACATATTTGTTTTTAAAAGAATAAATACCACCAGTAATGTAGTATTTCAGTGGACTTACTTTATTATTATTATTACTTGTTTTTCTTTCAAGACAGTTTCTCTGTGTAGCCTTAGCTGTCCAGGACTCATTTTGTTGACCAGTCTGGCCTCGAACTCACGGAGATCTGCCTGCCTCTGCCTGAGTGCAGGGATTACAGGTGTGCAGCACCGTGCCAGTCTTAGTCTTACTATAAACGGGGAGGGAAGGGGTTGTAATCCCAGCTCTCTGAAAACTGTGGCAGGAGAATCATGAACCAGCCTGGGCTACATCATGAGTCCCAGGTGAGTCTGGGCTATACAGTAAACCCTCGTCAACCTTGTCTTAAATCAGTAACAACAAAATGTTTGGAAGTGCAGCTTACAGTTTTGAGTATCTGGAAACGCTTCTGCTGGGTCTCCTGCCTGCGTCAAAAGACTAGACTCTGACAGTAGCATACGAGGATGGAAGGGCCTTGCTAGACGCAGTGGCTAACCTCTGCTCCTGCTACCCGAGAATCCACACCCATTTTGAAGCTGGGCCACCGCCTCAAGACACACACAGTTGGCCTGTCCCTCCCAGTCACCTGCCATTCGGCCCCATCAGCTTTTCTTCAAGGACAAACCCGAGGTTACTAGGAACGCAAAGTAACCAATTTGAAACAGATACATGTAGGTCGTTTCTCCTTTCTTTTCTAACCCACAGACCTCTTAATTTCAAGCATTACCAGGGACTTTCTCAGAAACCTAGAAGGTTCCGGCTCTAGGACTCCCCCATAGAAGGCTATCCTGCTCTCGGGAGAAACACGCCCTCTCAGCCTTTGTTTTTTTCAACTGTGCACAGAGCCATGTTTGTTTGCAGCAAAAGGCCAGGGTTGCTTGAATCAGAAGGACTGGGCCAACCCTAACTTCCTCCTCCCCAATAGTCTTCCCTACTCCTCCTTTACACTTTTTCTCCATAGACTCTGAAGGAGAGAAAGCCGCTCTTTCCCAGTCCCAATTTATATCTCGTTCGCCCTCTACGGCGCCACGCTGCCATTTTCCATTTTCCTAAGTCACTGCCTAGCTTATGTCACGATTTAACAACAAGCACTTAGCCTAGAGCTTAGGGATGTTCTGTGGGACTTGAAAATCATCCTCATCGGCACCCTCTGTCCCTCTGGGTCACAGCCACTACAGTAGGGCTGGATTCAACTACGGCCGCCCCGGGGCACAGAAACAGCCCGCTCGTTGCCAGGGACTGCTCTGGCTGAGTCTCAGGATCCCTTGCGTAGTCTCACGCAGGCTCCTCCCGCCCTCGCCTTCGGGTCTGGGTAACCCGCTCACCGGAAGAGGCGGGTCTGGGCGGCCCACGGCGCTGATTGGCCAGGGCGCGCCTGACGCAGGCTCCCGCTATAAGTGCGGCCCGCTGGCCACCTGCCCCAGACGTTCTCGCCCAGAGTCGCCGCGGTTTCCTGCTTCAACAGTGCTTGAACGGAACCCGGTGCTCGACCCCTCCGACCGCAGCCGGCCGCTCCGAGCCTGAGCCCTTTGCAACCTCGTCGCTCCGCCGCTCCAGCGTCGCCACCGCGCCTCGCCCCGCCGCCGCCGCCATGACCACCGCGTCTCCCTCGCAAGTGCGCCAGAACTACCACCAGGACTCGGAGGCTGCCATCAACCGCCAGATCAACCTGGAGTTGTATGCCTCCTACGTCTATCTGTCTATGGTGAGTGCGGCCTGGCTTGTGCCGGAGCCCGACGCGGCCTCCCTGGGGCCACTGGGGGAGCAGGCGGGGCGCGGGTTGGGGCGTGGCCTGCTACGGGCTTCCCCGCCACCCAGCGTCTTTCTGGAAAATGGAGTTTGTTCGGGGCTCTCCTGGGGCAGCCTTGGAATGGCAATTCTGAACAGTTATCCCCTTGTGTCTCCTGCATAGAGCAGGCGCGTCATCACGCCCCTGTTCCTTGAGGTCTTAGTGTTGCACGACTGTCCTCTTGTCCAGTCAACCCTGCAGTTAGGTGCTTTATTTTTTCACTCTTCGTTCCCTCCGATCACGTGGCCTGCAGGCTCCTCTGCTTCGGTATGCATCCAGCTCCAGTTCTTCTGAGTATGTCGTGTCTGCTTTGTCACGGTGTCAAGTGGCAGCTTTGGAGCCTGGTGCAGAGAGGCTTATCTCTTGTGAGCTTACCCTAACCTCTTTAAGCAGCGGTCTCCACTGGTCTCCACCTCTTCTATTATCACAGAGCCTCACTTGTATTGAAACATTATCTCTAGGAATCTGTCCTCGAGCAGTCATCAGTGTCACTAAACCTTGCCCCTAAAAGGCATCCACAGTACTGTATCGACCTTCTGCATCTGAGAGTTGTGGCTTACTAACAGAAGTGGGAGGTAGTTGTCGGATACAGCTTCACCTTCAGTTGCTGGACAAGGAAGTTCTCCGTATATCTGTCTGAAAAACAGGTTTGGGGCAGTGTAGCGGGAATCACCCTTTGAATTGCCCTGTGAATGTGCAAGTTATTAAAAAATAAGTGTTCCAAACGGATTTGAAACAAGCCTGGGCTTCCGTGGCTGTCATTCTTTCTGGAAGGTTCAAATACACTGCGTGCCTAAAACTGAAACTCAAAGCTTCTCCTAATATATTTGTGCTAAAATATAATGCCTTCAGTTGTCACCAGGCATGATGCTTTAATTTTATAAATCAGTTGGCTGTTCGGATGGGAATCTTGTAAGCTTGTGTTGGCTGTTTTTTTTTTTTTTTTCATAATTGGTGAAGGAGGTGAAGAAAAATGGCCTCCAAATACAAGGTACTGTAGCACCTCCCCCTCAGATAAATAGATTAGGCCTTAGCTAAAAATTTTCCCTGTGCAGTAATACAAAGCCACAGGGCACTTGGTAAAGCCAAGTCCTAAAGCACTTTAAAAAGGCTGAGTGAGATAGCAAACGGCCTTTACTACCTATAGCCATTTTACCACCTATAGCCGCTTTACTGTGGGGATACAGAACATGTCCCCTTTCCACTTGCAGTCTTGCTACTTCGACCGGGACGATGTGGCTCTGAAGAACTTTGCCAAATACTTTCTCCACCAATCTCATGAGGAGAGGGAACACGCCGAGAAACTGATGAAGCTGCAGAACGAACGAGGTGGCCGGATCTTCCTGCAGGATATCAAGGTGAGTAGAGGATCTCTGGGTACCTTAAATGAGCACCTAACCCTTGCTCAGAAAGTGATGGTGCACTGTGCTTTTGCCCTTGGGCCTTTTTAAGCCTATACTGACACCTGAGTTGGCAAACAGCAGTGAGCAAACGTGTTATGATGAAAGCTGTTGTCAGAGGAAACTTAAGGCAGTCCTATTGCCAGAGCATGGTGGTTAGACGTGTGAGGTGTTTACTGACTTGGGTTTATTGGTAGAGACCACAGATGAAATTGACTAATGTTTCATTCAGAAACCAGACCGTGATGACTGGGAGAATGGGCTGAACGCAATGGAGTGTGCACTGCACTTGGAAAAGAGTGTGAATCAGTCACTACTGGAACTTCACAAACTGGCTACTGACAAAAATGACCCCCATGTGAGTATTGGAGACAGGGGCTGAATGGAGGAAATCATTTGCCAGAGGACTTGGGAGAGCTGACCAAAAATTTTCTCCCATGTTCTCTTTTCTAGTTATGTGACTTCATTGAGACACATTACCTGAACGAGCAGGTGAAATCCATCAAAGAACTGGGTGACCACGTGACCAACTTGCGCAAGATGGGCGCCCCTGAATCTGGCATGGCAGAGTATCTCTTTGACAAGCACACCCTGGGACACAGTGAGAGCTAAGCTGATTTCCCCAAAGCCATGTGACCTCACTGGTCACTGAGGCAGTGCATGCATGTCTGCCTATATCTTTTCTATAAGTCGCACCAAAACATCTGCTTAAGTTCTTTAGTTTGTACCATTTCTTCAAATAAAGAATTTTGGTACCCAGCTATTGTCTTGAGATTGAGTATAAGTGTGCCAGCTTCCAGCTTTGCATCGTCGGTTACATTAATCACACTGAAACACCTAAAAAGAATACTTACATTTATTAAACTTCTTAGTTTGGGAAAGATAGTAAGATACAGGTGTGTTCAGACAGGAAGAGGCATCCCTGGTTCTGAATTACTTGCCAGAATATCATGGGAACATACTCTTGGGTTTCAACTGGTGTGTGCCTCTGACTCGGTCAGTCTACTGCTGCACCCAAGCAGCTGAGGACCAGGCTGTGAAGCATCACTTACGAGAGACAGGTTAGGTGTCAGCTTCATCACTGTGGAAGATTTCAGAGAATTCACATTGTAAGTTTCAGATTTACCTAGTGCCAGGCATGGTGTGTTAAGTGAGGAAAGGGGCTTGCTGTATAACCTTGAGGGCCTCAGTTTGACCCCTAGAACCTACATAAAAGAAGCTGGGTGGTGGTGGCCCATGCCTGTAATCCCAGCACTCGGGAAGGCAGAGGCAGGACTGCTGTGATTTCGAGACCAGCCTGGTCTACAATATAAGTCCGGGACAGCCAAGGCTACACACACAAACCCTGTCTTAAAACAAAACACATTTATGAGGACAATGGTTGAAGCTGGTCTTAAACATACCTAGTGATCTATAAAAGATGGTCTAACACTAGCAGCGAGATAGAAATTGTTGCCCTCTGGTTTCCATTTTTGAAAAAGTGGGTGTTCTGGTTACAGATGAAACTAAGAATGTGGAAGTGGGAAGTTAGGACTGCCCATGTTGGGATCAAAGTGTGGGTGGGATGTTTCTAATTGGGCAGAAGTGTCCAAGAAATTTAAAAGTTAACATGGTAGATGTGTGACAGCTTTTAGGCCTTTTTGGGAAGTACTAAGTGAGGCCCTAAAGCCCTGAGAAGGTATCCCAGGAGACCATGACCAATGCCTGAGGTGAAGTGGGAATGCTTAGGTACAGGCTCTAGGCAAGCATTACTTGCCATCTAGCTGCTAGAGTAGAGAAACTGCCCCTTGGGGCTACAGCCTGGCTAGAGTTTTGGTTCTTCTCAAGGTTCTGCCAGTCATCCGTCCCCTACCAAGGTAAACAGCCTGGCCCACTCCCTGCTTCACCAATATAGCCTTCCCTTCAGCATTCTGTCAACACAATTTCACCTTCCAAGGTCTTAGGTAAGTAAAAGTCCTCCTTATCAAACAGTTCTTGCCAAGGTGGTTTCTAACCACCAGCTAGGGTAGGGACATACGTTTAACCCAAATGTCAGCAATAATGGAAGCTTGGGAAATTGTGGGGAATGGGTAGACTCAACTGGAACCATAGACATGTGAATGCAGGCCGTGGTCTGGGTCTACAGACCTGCTTTCCAAGCTGGTAGAGTGCTCCATTACAGTTTGTCTGTTGGTTGGCAGCTCATCCAAATGGGCTTGTCTAGGTTGAGCGGCAGGGCTCTCTGGAATGTTCAAGTTAAACTCCACCGTTTTCTTCATGTCACCAACTTTTTGGTTCTTTGTGGAAGCCTCATCACCTAGGAGCAATTCAACAGTGTTTTTGGTGGGGCTGGAGAGCTGGCACAGCAGTCAAGAGCACTTCCTGCTCTTGCAGAGGACCCGAGTTTGAGTCCCAGCACTTGAATCAGGCAGCTCACAACTGCCTGTAATTCCAGGGGTTCTGACACCCTCTTCTGGCCTCTGAGGGTACCAGCACTCATGTGGCATACATTCACAAAGACATAAACATACATAAAATAAACCTTTAAAACAAAGTTCTTGGTCTCAGAAGTAATGGGTATTAGGCTTTTGTCTTTAGTGTCTATACCTGTGACTAAGTAAGGCTTGGAGGGTGCTGACCACTCAGGAGGGGAGACCATGGGAGTTTGGCTGAGGGGTGTCTGTGGGGCACTGTGGTAGTCTGGCCTCTCAAACAGCGGAACAGCCCTGTAGGTGTCCAGACTCTTAATTTTCCAGTCATTATCTTCCTGGTCCCTAGTGTTCTCTCTGTCCTTAGGCTGGCCCTGGGGGTAGCGTTCCTTCTTGAAGGACAATAGTTTGGTCTTTGAGCTTGTCCTGGGAGGATTGTGGTCACTGGACTGCAACCCCAAGAAGCGTCCAATGATGCCGCCGTGTTTGTTCTGGTCGTCATCGTCATCCTCAGACTGGATCTCCATGTCTTCTTCCTGCATGCTGGAAGGAGAAGGGATGCACAGGACTGAGTGGGTAGACAAAAGATGGAAGCAAGTGCCTGCCTAGGACCAAGGCTGCATGACTTTCGCCGCCCCTGATGGATCCGATCCTGTACTTCCCACGGAGTCCCTTGAGGACCAGTTCTCCTTAGACTCTCTCTTGCTCACTGGTAACATCCAACTCCCCGCTCTAGCATTACAGAGTTAGGGTGGGTGGGTGTGTGCTCGTATGTGAGTGGAGTACCTATGTATGCCTATGTGAAGGCCAGAGGACTCTGCATCCTCAGAAAGCTATCTACCTTTGTTGGGACAGGGTCTCCCATTGGCCTGAAGCTCACCAATTAGGCTAGACCATCTGGCCAGCCATCTCCAGGCATCTCCCTGCCTCTGCCTTGGCACTGGGATTACAAGTGTGTGCCACCATGCCTGTCTGTCATGTTTCATGTGTTCTGGAGATCAAACTCAGGCTTCTCTACTATAAGCAACAATAATTCCTGAATCCCACAGGCTCCTCTTTATCAGGCACCCTCCTGTTAGACCATCTCCCTCCAGCAATGGGAACTTCTGCTCCCAGTAAAGCTCAGATAAGGCCCAGCAGGATCTAGGCAAAATCAAGAATTTATGTTTTCCAGTGGAGGAGCAACATCTACCAAAAGACCTTTGGCTTCCTGGCAGCAGACTTCCTGAGGCCCCAGGAGGACCTTTAATCTGTAAGAAAAACGTTTACTTATCTCAGGATGGGGCCCCTTGCCTACATCCAAGGTCTGCCTGGCTCTAAGACCCACTTGCAGACCCAGGAAGAGGTCACCTCTTAGCCAAAGGCAACCTCTGTTCTGTGTCCTGCCCAGGCTTTGGTGTGGGTTAGAGCTTGCTCAGTTTGCTAGCTTGCACATTCCCTGGAGGTAGGGCCTGTGTATTACCCTTACCCTCCACTACCCCACCACAGGTTCAGTGCTGGGGTTTAGATGAAACAAATTCAAAAACATCTTCCAAAATGTTCCTAGTTAATTCTAGTTTCAGTGTAATGGACACTTTGAGTCATAAAAGAGCAGAGAGAGAACAGCAACGCTGTCAGATAACCCTGGGCTCGCTCAGCTCAGTCATGCAGAGGACTGTGTGGAAAGGCCCATTTGGCCCACTGTATCTACAAGGAATTCAGATGAAATGGGATTGTACAGAGGAGAGCATGGCTGCTCTGGGTGGATGGAAGCCTTTTCTCTGTAGGACAGTCTATTCAGGAGGCCCTATCTCCTACTGGGACTGCCTTACTGTCCCTCCTCTACCCCAGGCTTCCCCCACTTCCACGTTCACACAAAAGCTAGTTCTTCTGATCAGAGTTAGGAAGCCAGTCTTGGCATCTCACTGCATTATCAATTACCGGCTGCCCCTGGAAAAGTCCTATTTCTTGCTGTATACATTCCAACTGTATACAAGGAAGGAGAGACTGGCCTGGAGGGGTTAACACAGCATAGTGGAAGGTTAAAAGCATGGAGGTAAGCAGGGTGTGGTGGCGCGCAGCATGTCTCTAATCCCAGCATTTCAGGAGGCAGAGGCAGGAAGATCTCTGTGAGTTCAGGGCTGGTGCGGTCTACGTAGTGAGCTCCTGGACAGCCGTGTAGAGAGAGTCTGTCTTTAAAGGTACAGAATGGAGTGATAATTCCTGCCTGTAGTCCTAGCACTGGAGAGGCTAAGGCAAAAGGATTGTGAATTCAAGGCTAGCCTGGGGTAGTCAGAGATTCCAAGACGGCTTGGACTAGATAGTAGCATACTTGTCTCAAACAAAACACTGAAAGCCAAGATCATGGTGCCTGCCTGTAATCCCCCAGTAACACAATGAGTTTGAAGCCAGCCTGGACTGTATGAGAGTCTCTCCCAAGAAAAACCAGTCCAAAATAAATAAAGAGTATGGAGCTGGAACCAGACACCTAGCTCAGATGTGTCTGTTCTTGGTCACTTATGTGACACTGGGCTGGGCAACTTTACTAACCTCTTTGAACCTGTACTTAGTTGCCTGAAAAGTAGAGATAACAAACAGAGGTTACTGAGAGGAGCTTAGCCCACTGGCTAGCCCTTACTGGGCATCCAGTATAGTGACAAGAACTGTTCCAAGTTGCCGGGAAAGCCTTATTCTTTTGGGGTTTCCCACCCAGTTCCCTGGTACTACACACTTGATATTGAAGGTGGAGCCCATGAAGGAAGCCCGACGAGACTGGGCAGAGGCAACTGTGTAGGGCGGCTGAGGATCTGGCTCATTCCAGTATATGTCACGCTCCAAGGGAGGCAAATCCTGGTGCATCTCATCCACAGACAACAGGGAGACCTGGGTGCCAAGGACAGAGGTGCTATCAAATAGAGTGGGCAGACCAGGCAGGGCCATGAGCTTGCCTGATGCCTTAGGAAGCATCAACTCAAACTCTCTTGACCTGTTTCCCTGCCTGTGGCAATAGAAAAACTGCTGACTTCTCTCTCTCTGGACCCCACTTTGTCACAATCTCCTCCTCTCTCTCCTCTCATACCTGCAGGTGTCTATCAATGAGCCAGTTAGCCTCATAATCATCATCATCCTCTCCGAAGGGGTTGATGAGCTGCTCGGCCACCTAGGGGATGGGGAAAGAGGTGAGGCTCTGAGAACCTTGATACTCTGCTTGCCATCCCTAAGCCTTGCCCTCATGATGGCTTTCCTGCCTAACAACTATCTTCAAGGCCACAGTCTTGGGCCCCAGGCACATATTAGGTCTCTACCCTCTGTCCCTCCCTCTCCCCCTTCTGAGCCAGCCTGTCCCTGAAGACCACAGCTGTCCCTATGTTACTCAGCCAAGTCACCTTGATCTCACCCATGTTACTCATCTCAAACTTGAGGGTTTTCTGTTCATTTATTTATCTTCCAATATGCATGTATTTGTTGTTTTATGATGTTAGCGATAAATGCTGAGGTTTTGCTGGATTAAATTAAGAGTAGCCAGAAAGGGAGCTTCCTGGACACTAATATCTAAAATACCCAAGCAAAGCACCATTGAAGTGGTAACTGTTTTGTGGGTCTGGGGGACACCCTAATAGCTAGTGAGGCACCTCAGATCATTTCAAGCATAAAAGTAGTATAATCTGGTCAAGCAAAGATAACTGGGAGAAATGATATTGAGACTAGAGTCAGTCTTTCTCTTTCTTTCTCTCTCTCTCTCTCTCTCTCTCTGTGTGTGTGTGTGTATGTGTATGTGTGTTGGACAGAACAGTTTCTGTGTGCATGCTCACGCATGCGTGATACATATAACCAGAGTTCTTTCCCGCTGCCTGTCTTCCTCCCCTGTGACTACTGGGCAAGACCCCTCCGGCTATGCGTCCAGCATGGGGGAGAGTGGTACCCAGGCTCACCTTCAGCCAGCCCATGTAGAATATGAACTGCAGGATTGTGAAGAAAGGCACAACGAGGTCCATCTCATGGCCTGGGTAGTTCTTGGCTGGGTTCAGAAACTGCCGCCCCACCAAGCATGCAAGGAAAAAGCTGTACACTGCCACTGTGACCACCTGCAAGGAGAAGAGGCACAGGCAGCAAGGGCTGAGCAGGGAAATTGGAAGCCCTCAGGCTTTCACTCTAAAGCCTTGCTTTGACCTCCACAGTCATGTGACTGGGTCTCCATTTCCCCTTTTTAATTTTGTTTCTTTGTTTGGTGTGTGTGTGTGTGTGTGTGTGTGTGTGTGTGTTTGTTTACTTTTATTTTCCAGTTAGGGTATCATGTGGCCCAGGCTAGCATGAAACTCACTGTGTAGCCAAGGATGACCACAAACCTCTGATCCTCTGGCCTCCAGTTTTGTGCAATGCAGAACCACCCAGGGATTTGTGCACATGTGGCAAGCACTACTACCCAGTGAGCTCCACCCCCACCCCATCCTCACCTGTTTGCTGGCTGGACCAGGCAGGAGCACAGATGCTTTGACCTGAGTACTAGGCCTGAGACTTACACTCTAGGGAAGTGCAAGTCTCGGGGGAAGTGTGCGTTCCTAGCTTCCTAGCTGCGGTGTTCCCACGGGACAGCCTCACAGTCTTGGCCTTACCTGTGTGTACACCATTGGGATACTGATCCAGTCGTAGGCAAACAGCTGTCCACACTGAGAACGCAAGGTGCACATCTCCTGGAGGGTGGCAGAGGAGGGTGAGGTGCGGACCACTCCCTGTGCCCCCAGAACCTCCCGTGGCTCTTCCCCAAGTATAACACAATGGTGCTCATGGAGCATCCTTGGCTGTGTGGTCGTAGGCAGCTCAGTAGACCTCTCTGTGTCTAAGTTGCTTCAACTGGCCAAAAGGAGCCTGGACTTCACAGGCTCACTCACGGAGGAGACAGAAAGGAGATCTGGAGAAGGGCCACCTTGGTCTGTGGAATCACACACTACCAGGACAGGCTGTGAGAAGACCCTCCTTCTCTTTAAGGGAAGCCACAACCCTTCCCACTACATCCCATCTACGGGCTCACGTTCATCAGGTTCTGGAGCATGACACCATCCCGGATTCGACCTCCAACATAGGCCTTCATTACCAGGTTGGCAAACCATACCCAGGGCACCCAGAATGTGTTGTGTTGTATGCTCAACTTCACCAACTCCTTATGTTCCGCAGTAGTCAAAAAGCCTGCAGGGCAGAGTGGACAAGGCAACAGGTAACCATGCACCAGGAAACCCAGCCAGCCTGTCTGAGGCCCTAGGGAACTTCGTGCTCTTTATCCATGTTTGTTTCAACATACAAAATTACTGAGCCCCAGTTAGGTGCTGTTCTGGACCGCAAGGGGCAGAAGGTGGAAAGATAGGGGGCTTTGTTATTAGCTAGAGTCAGGCCCTGGCAAAGTCAAGGGGAAGCTAAGGACCCATGTCAAGCCATCCGGGCAGGAAAACAAAGATAAGGACAGACAGAAGGAAAGGAGGTAGAGCTGAGTTCCATCAGTCCCAAACCTCCACTTCTTCCCTTCTCTCTGAGGGTTCTTGACCCTTTCTTAAATCCCAACCTTTTTGGTTTATTCTGGTCTCGCCCCCACTTCAAGCGCCTGATTCTGGCCTGCCCAGTTCTGTCCCCATTCTGATCCCATTGGTCCCAACACCACCGCACCCATTTCTAGTCCAAGGTACTCTGGCTCCACCCAGCGGCAGCTCCGGCCACTTCAAGTCTCAGGCCCCGCCTCCAGTCTGCCGGGGCCCTGCGGCCCCGCCCACTCCAGGTACTGCCCACCTGCTTGCACCAGATGCTGAAGACTGGGAAAGCGCTTGTAGACTGCGGTGCTGACGCTGCGCAGGATGAGCACTTGGCCCAGCATGACGTAACGCATGAGCGTGCGCCGCAGCAGCCGGCCTTGCTCGTCGTTGCCCTCCACGAAGCCAGACACATGGAACATGATGCGGTCAGGCCACGGCAAGTTCTCGTACTGGCTCCACCAGCGGTTCACCACCAGTGTCACATAGAAACCTGGCAGGAGGGATGAGGGACGGCGGGGAGGGGCCGGGCTGTGGCCGGAGACCAGAGCCGGGTGAAGCCTTGGTTTCTCCGTCTTCCTGATACACGTGGGCTCAGCCTTAACATTTCTAGAAGGCCACTGGCCCACCTTACCCCACTTCCCACCTCTGGTGGAGGTACGCCCATTGTGTGTCTGGAGCTAGGGGGAGACCACCAGACCCCGAACAGCCGCCAAGGGGGCTCACCCAGAACAAAGGATATAGGGATGAGCTGAATGTAGCTGTCGCAGTACAGAGCCAGCTTCTCAAACAGCACCTGCTGTTTATCCGAGAGAGCCATTCTGGGAGTGGGTGAGGCATTGAGAGGAAGTGGCTAAGAGTGTGTCCCTACTCCCGGCAACGCAGCGAGGAGTGGGGGGTGAACAAGGTATCTAGGGGTTGCTCTTTCACCTGGTCTGGCCCAGGGTCACCCTCTAGCTGAGGAGGGTTCTCGGAAGGGGACATTTCGGGCACCGTGTGTGTGTGTGTGTGTGTGTGTGTGTGTGTGTGTATACGTGTGCGCGTGCGGGAGTGTGCGTGTGTGTCTATGTTGCCATACTGGGAATGGAACCTGGCTCTTGCTCAAGTTACAAAAACACCCTACCACTGAGATATATATAGCCCTTCGCACCACTGAGATATATATAGCCCTTCGCTGACCCTTCTAAACAAGCCAAGGGGACAGTTGTTTAAAGGCAGGTTGAGGGGGCTAGAATGATAGTTCAGTGGTTAAGAGCGTTTGTTACTCTTGCAGAAGACCCAAATTCAGTGCCCACCACCATGTGTCAGCTTAGAACCATATGTAACTCCAGTTCCGAAGAGATCTGATGCCCACTTCTGGTCTCCTTGAGCAATGCACACACATGGTATACATACTTACAAACATATATACAAACAAACAAACAAACAAACATTCATACACCCAAGGCACTCATACACTTAAAAAAATAAATAAATCTTTAAAATAAATAAAAGCACATAGAATCAAAGAGGTTTTGTGTTTTTTGTTTTGGGGGGTTTTGTTTGTTTGTTGTTTGTTTTTGGTTTGATTTTTCAAGACAGGATTTCTCTGTATAACAACCCTGGCTGTCCTGGAATTCACTTTGGAGGACAGGCTGGCCTCAAACTCACAGAAGTTTGCCTACCTCTGCCTCCTGTGTCTTGGGACTAAAGAGGTGCCCGTACCTGGGCATGAGTGTTTGGTATTTTAAAGACTATGTATGGATTTGGGCAGTGGTGGCACATGCCTTGAATCCCAGCATTCTGGAGGCAGAGGCAAGTGAATCTCTGTGAGCTTGAGGCCAGCCTGGTCTACAGAGTTCCAGGACAGCCAGGGTTGCCCAGAGAAACCCTGTCTCGAAAAACCTAATTATAAGTATATGTATGTGTATATGTAGAGGGCTTTGTAGCTCAGTTAGTACAGTGCCTACCTAGACATGTAAGTTCCTATGTTCAGTCTCTGCACCACATGTGGGATTGACTGTAGGCATGGTGTCACACAACCAGAACAATAACAAAGGTAGAGAGGGATGGCCAGGCTGAGCATCGGGTTTTAGGGCAATGAAGTGGCTTTTGGTGGTACTCTAATGGCACATACATGTCATAAAAGATACATCTGCTCAAACCTATAGGATGGAGGAACCCTAGGAGAACCCATGAATTAACCGTAGTGAAAACTATGCACTCTTTGTGGCAGTGGTGTGGCAAGGCATGTTCATTGACTGTAGCAAATGTGCAGCTGTGCTTTGCTAAGGCAGAGGCTAGAGTGGGCACAGATGAGAAGTGTCTGTGTCGTCTGCTTAGTGTTGTTGCGAACAAAGCACCCTAAAAAATAACCTCTAGCCAGGTTTTAATCCTAGCACCTGGGAGGAAGAGACAGGTAGCTCTCTGTGTGTTTGAGGTCAGACTGGTCTATTATAGAGAGTTTCAAGCCAGCCAAGGCTCCGTAGAGAGACCATGTCTTAAAAAAAATAAGTAAAATAAAATAAGCTCTAACTTGGCATAGTGGCACCTGTCTGTGATCCTAGCACTTGGGAGGCAGAGGGCAAGAGGAGTACCTCGCTGCAAGTTTGAGGCCAGCCTTGTTTACATAGGGAGTTCTAGGACAGCCAGGGCTACATAGCAAGACCTTATCTCAAAGAATTAATTAATTGGGGCTGGGGAAATAGCTCCCTCGTTAAGAGTATTTGTTGCTCTCACAGAGGACCTGAGTTGGGTTCCCAGCACCCACATGGCATATCACAACCATCTGTAACTGCAGTTCTAGAGGATCAAGTATCCTCTTCTGACCTCCACAGGCACTAGGCACATACATGGTGCACAGACATAAATGTAGGCAAAACACTTATACATGGAAATATAATTAAAAATCTAAAAAAAAATTATGACAATTATTTTCTAATTTTAAAGTGCCAAATACTAGTGTGCTGATATTAGAACAAACTCCAGAATTATACATATTTAATTATTTTTAAATACATAGCAGATATTATTTTATGTGCATTAGTGTGAAGATGTCAGATCCCTTGGAACAGGAGTTGCAGCCACAATATGATTGCTTTAAATTTTTTTTTAAATTTATAGTGGTGGTACATGCCTGTAATCCTATCACTCAGTGAGGCAGAAGCAGGTGGATCTCTGTGAGTTCGAGGCCAGCCTGATCTATAAAGTGAGTCCAGGACAGGCAAGGCTACCCAGAGAAACCTTGTCTCAATTTAAAAAAAAATATACATATATGCATTTACTTCATTGTGTGAGAGAGAGGATGTGTGTACACATGTATGACACGTGTGTGGGGGTCAGAGGACAATTTGTGGGAGTTGTTGCTCTTCTGTAATTTATGGGTCCTGGGGATTGAACCTAGATCATCAGGCTCAAGTGCAGGTGCCTCCAATTACATGAGCCACCTCATTAGCCCATGATTTTCTCTTAAAATGTTACAAGATATTCTGTGATCATACCTGTTTGATATTTTATTATTTCTGAAAACATTTTTATTCAAACAGACATGATAAACTGTATTGTGGGTGCCTGACTGCCTATGTAAAACAGGGTCAGCTCTGGAAGACTAGCTCAGGCCTGGAATTCAGGTCCCTTCCTGTGTTGGAGAGAAAGCGTTCCTGAGTCACCTCTGGCCTTAGTTAAAGTATCTTCTCAGTATGATTTGCGGGGGGTGTGTATGTGCGTGTGCACGTGTGTGCGTGCGTGCGTGCGTGCGTGCGTGCTTGTGTATGTGTTGGGGATCTGGCCCGAGATGCCACACATGCCAGGCAAATATTATTTCTCTGAGCTACATGCTCAGCTCTGGGTCTTCTTTTTCTTCTCCCCAGCCTCCACCCCAGTGGCCAGGCCTGGCCAGGAGTTCAGCTGAGCCTTACAAGCTCACTGGAATGTCTGAGCCTCAGCTCCTCAACTACTTCCAGCACTTCACCTGCAGGCTTAAAGGCTCCCCCCCCCCGTAAGCTCTAGACCCTGCCCCTGGGCTTCACCTCTTCTTCCTGACCCTCTTACCTATAGACTGCACGGATGGCATAGTAGAGGAACATGAAGATGAGAAATTCTCCATACATCAGCTTGTAGACGCTGCCACGCCAGCACAGGAGGAGGCTGGAGAAGGAGCCGAGGTGGGCATCAGCTACTCTGTTTGTGTAGGTGATAGTCATGGCGTGGCACTGGCTAGCAGTAGGCGGGCTTGAGTCCTGTTGGGTAGGCAGAGAGCGACATGGGAATGGGTAGAAGACTAGGTTCTGGTCTGGGACTTTATGAGTTTAATCGTGTCCTACACTGGGCCTTCCTTTTCTAGCCCGGGACACAGTAGGACGAGGTACAAACACAAGAAGACACTGGGCAGGTCTGTGAATTGCCGAATGCCCTTGATATATATTGTGATGACAAAGGCAGCTGCAAAGGCAGTATTAGCAACATTCAAACAGAGCTTAGGGCCTCAGAACCAGGCAGCATGAGTTCTCAACCACACTGGAGTAGCTCAGGGACCCAGGCTAGCTGTGCTCACCATCATATTCCCATGCCCAGCACATAGCCTGGCAGGTGGGAGTGCCCTACTGATGGTTACAGAATGGCGGCCCTAGGACCATCCACCTGCTTGGGGAGGTAGATGCTTTTCCTGCGGTACCCCATGGTTTGCTTCTACTCCAGGTCAATTCCTAGGAAAAATGTCAACAGCCACCCTACCAGAAGTCATGCCCTGGTTGTGCACGGTTGTCACCAGTGGTGTCTTCTCCCAGTTTGTTCGATCCTTCTACCTGGTGTTCGTCTCTACTTGAAGTCATGTGACACAGGACACTTCTGCTTACTGCTTGTTCTCTTCTCCCCCTAGCAGCTCTTAGTGTGTTCTTGGAGCAGATACTCAATAAAAATTGATTAGAGCAGCGATTGACTGCCCCAGTCCCACCATTCTGATGCCACTACAAACTGGATGTTGTCCCTGTGCCTGCACACAAAATTCATTCCTGTCACAAGACCTTTGCACAGACATCTGGAGTCGGCATCCCTCACATGTGCTGCTGCTGTGTGCCTGTCACACCCACATACTCAAACGCGTCCATCTACCCCTAAAGGCCCTTAGAGCCCCAGCCCTGCCCACCCGGGACAGCCCCTACCCACAGGTAGGGTTCCGGCAGTTCAAGCAGCCCCATGAGAGTTCTGGCCGCTGGGTTGATGGGACTCTCTGAGACCCTGAGGCAGATACCCCTGCCCATACTTGGAGGCTGGCACTGCCCATCTACATATGTTGTGGTCCGACCTTCTAAGCCAGAGCTTCCGCAAAGGAGCCCGTGACTCAGCCCCCTGGTAATCTACTCAAGAGCAGCAGGCAGCACACACAGCCTGGCCAGTGTTTCTCCAATTCCTTTCTGTGGGTGTTGAGCTAAGAATGGGGCTGGAATTAGGGGGGCCATGCCCCCTCTTCCATGGTTCTAAACTTTAGAAATAAAGAATCCTGTGCCACCATCACTGTGTCCTGACCCCTGAGGTCTTTCAGAGAAGGTTGGGAGCAGGACTGAGCCCCTTCTAAGGTACCAGGGGCTCAAGGGAAGGAGGAGTCTTTGTCCAGGCCTCTAGGGGCCTCTTCAGAAAGAACCACCGCCCTTTGCCACACCTCACTGGCTTCTAGTGACCTGTGTGCTAGCCTTGACTGGGCCTCAGCATCCCCACCTGAAAAGGATGTGTCGCTTTGGAATTTCATCAGCACAGTAAGAGTGACAGCAATCTGCATATACTGGTGAGAAGCTCTGATTGGCTGCTGGTGACATCATAGGTTGTAGTGGCTGTGATTGGTTGGCAGGGCCTACTAGTAGGTACTTCAGAGGTAGAGAAAGAGAAGGGGGCCAGGAAGGCCAGGGGTGGCTTCTGGGCTTGGTGGAGATGACTAATAGGGTGCTGTTTATATTGCACAATCCCAGACAGCCTGAGAGAAACAAAGGTACATGCCCACACCCCCAGGGGCAGCTGGGTGGCATCTCAACGGCTGGGCAGACCTTAATACACCAGTCCTTTCTAAAGGTTCTTTAGTGTCAGGCTCAGATGGGAGTTTATCCACAAGCTCGTCTTACGTGGAGGGCACAGAATGCAAGGAGCACCCAGTCTTCACTGACTGAAACAGTTGCCAAGACAGTTACCAAATACGCCGCTCCTCGGGATCTTTCTCAGGAGTCTGATGCTGCGTGTGTCCTTGGAAACGTTGCGTTTTTATCGAGTGCTGCAGGAGTCTGCGAGGTGGGTGGTCTTGGGAACAACACTTCCGGAAGCCCCATTTACAGTATGACCCTGAGCCTCAAAATGAAGCCACCCTCCTACTCCCTGCTTCCTCTTCCCCCTCTTCCACCTCTTCGTACACACTCCCTCATGAGGCCGAGCTTGCAGGTGATTCTGGCACACACACATTTTTGCCTGTGTAAATTCTCTGTCCAGAAAGGGGGACAAAACGTTTCACCATGACCTTGACTACTTACTTTTCTAATCACAGCGAACAATAAAGCTGGTGTTATCCTGTGAGTCTGCTGAGATCAGGGGCAACCTTGGAGGAGGAGAAGAAGCTGCCCTTCCCTGCCGCCCTGTCCCTGCCCTTAGTTGAACAGAGAAGGGGACAGGACTGACGTAAGCCTCAGAAAAGACTGAGAGTAAGTGTTGCCTCACTGCAGGATGAGAGTTGGGCCTGGAGAAGGTCTGCAAAGTGGTGCCTAGGCCCATAGGACAAGGGCGGACCTGTCTGGCCAAGGTACTCTTCAGTTGCGATGTGAGGCCTGGACCGAGATTCATATAGGCTGTTACCTTGTTTTCTTTTTATTTCCCAAAGCATACTGACATTCACAAGAGACCTTATCACCTACTAGGTGCTTTACACACCACAGACTACATTGAGGCACGTTCTCATGTAGCTCAAGGTAAAGTTTGAATTTTCTACGTAGCCCAGGAGGACCTTGAACTTCTAGGACTCCGGCCTCCATTTCGGGAGAGCTGAGATCACAGGTGTGAGCCACCTTACCCAGTATATGAGGTGCTGGGGATCCAGTGCAAGATGCGCATGTTAGGCAAGCACTCCTCCCACGGATACAAATGACAGCCCGGTAAGTATATGTTTAAATTAAAGGCAGATATGTTCCTGGCACGGTAGTTTAGGAAACAGAACAAGACAACGACCTGCAAAGCCTGCCTTGATGCATTGCTGCATTCCTTACTTTGGCCACTAGAGGTCACCATTCGCTTGGTTCTTGCCACGGAAGCCTCGTCCCGCTCTCCAGGCGTCACTGAAGACAGAGGTTGGCTTGGGAATAGTTTCCCTGACCATTGCCAGGGGCTGCAGTTCTTTGGAGGAGCTGGGAGGTGCTAGAGTCCTTCTTTCCTTTTCCTTGAAGCCCATGTTCCTCCACATTAGCCTAGCAATCCCTCCAGTGCTGCTCCCTGGCCCACCCAGATGTGCCACGAGTTCTCCAGAGACTGCGAGCCATCTGCTCCTGTACCCACCCAGCTCTAGGCACACTCAAGAATAAGATAGGTCACACATCTCCGACACAAAAGTGTCTCCAGCCGACCACGCAGACCTCAGGTAGACAGTAAACCCCAAGACATACCTGGATGCAGGACCCCAGAATGCCTCTTGCAAGGAAGGTGTCCGCAGGTAGGAACACTCTCCCACAAGAAGTTATTCAATAAGATCTCTCTGATACCAGAATAGAATCCATTCAGACTCCTGCCTCTAAAAAGCCAGGGTTCAGTGACAACTAGAGAAACGATTTAAAACCTCCAACAGAGAGACCAGGGAAGCTGATGAAGTACAAGTGCTGGGGTTGGTGTTAGAAGCAGGAGTTGGCGCTCACTGGGGTGAGAAGATGTAAGTGCACAAGAACAGCCCATGGCATCTCACAGAGATGTTACGGAGGGACAGTTGAGTATAGTACACCAATGGGACACTGGAGCTCAAGGCAGACCTTATGACCAAGGTCATGTCACTGTCAATAATCTTGGACTAGGATTCAGGCCTATGAATCTTATGGCTTTGAGACCTGAGCCATTTCTATCCACAGCCATGACCTCTGCCCTGGATGAGCGTTATCTGGGACCTGAGGCTTACCTGTTAGGATCTCTGTTGGGGTTGAAGGGAGGTCTGAAGAATGTGGGCTGTGCAGAGAAGGTAGCAGAGCTCACGCTCTCCAGCCCCCTGGTAGAGAGCCATGTCAGGAAGCAGGCAGCACATAGCTGGGCTGATGGGTGAAGGTTCCAGGCCCAGAACATCACAACCATCTCATCTAGGATCACCACGGCAACAGGAGCATCACAGAGGGCCTGACCTCTGCCAGGGATGTAGAAAATGACCAGACTTGGCAGAACGTAGTAGGCAGGAGGCCCTGGGGTGGGCTCGGCAGGCCTGGCTGGTGTCTCCAGGCTCTGCAGAGGGAGACTGCCAGCCTCTCCTCCCCTGGCCAATCACAGAATAAACAGGGAAGAAGCCGAGAGGTGGATTAACACAGCTGGACAGGGAGACACAGGACATAGAGTGTCACTCCGGGGACAGGAAAGAAGACAGTCAACACCTTTTCCCTGACAGCAGGCAGACCCGATCGCTAGAGCTCTGGGAGATTGACACAATAACCTATGATCCCTTCAGAGGGACAATGGGGACAAGCTGAGGCAGGGAAAGGCCGGGAGACAAAACAATCCGGTACTGCCAAGCACCACCCCGGCAACAGCAATGAGAGAGCGCAGTGTAGACCAGAACTGACGCAGGGTAAGAATTCAGCACCGCCTTGGGGAGAGCTGGAATCCCTAGCTGCGAAGTACTTCATGGACTCTACCCTGCGGAGATCATCCAGGTAGGGCCCTGACCCTACCCTTACCTTTCCACCCCATCCCCACCTGTTCAGATAGTGACTTTCTTTTAAAAACCAGGAGCCCTGCATTCTGAGGACATGCTCACGCAGTCCCTACGATGAGTAATTTCTTGTTTTTATTTAATTGGGGGGGGGTGTTATGTGTATGGGCGTTTTGCTTGCACATCTATGCATGCCTGATACCTGAGGCAGCCAGAAGAAAGCTAAGATCCCTTGAGACTTGAGTTGCAGATAGGTGTGAGGCACTGTGCGGATGCCGGGGATCAAAGCCAGGTCCTCCGTAAGAATAGCCAGTGTTCTTGAGTCTCATGAGTGAGTTTTCGATGTAAGTTTTTGATGTACTCCATCGTCTAAGCTCCTGAGAGGGGGTTTCCAGAAGCAAAAGCCTTTCTCTGTGGGCTCTTCAGCTTCAGGGAATTGCTTTACCTGTCCTTCTCCTCCTAGAACATGGACTCTTACACGGAGGTCCCTTAGCATAGTACACCATACAGAAGGTTGTTAGAGATCTAAGAATCTCAGGCTCCGCTCCAGACCTCCTCAGTCAAAATCTGCATTAAAATTTTTCAGTTGTGTTTATTAATGTGTGTGTGTGTGTGTGTGTGTGTGTGTGTGTGTGTGTTCAAGTACCACAGTATACATGTAGAGGGTCAGAAGACAACTTTCAAGAGTTGGTTTTCTCCTATCATGTGGGTCCCAGGTATCAAACTCAGTCTTCACTGTAAGCATTCTTATCTGCTAAGCCATCTTGCTAACTGGGAATCTTCATTTTAAATAAGATTTCTAGCTGAATTCAGTGTATAACCTATGTTGAGAGGTTGGTTTCAGGTGATAATGATGATGAGAGAAGTTTATTATTGTTTCTATTTTAAAAGCACTGCATTCCAAGCCCGGTGTGGTGGCACACGCCTTTAGTCCCAGCACCCAGAAGGCAGAGGCAGGCAGATCTCTGTGAGTTCTAGGCCACCCTAGTCTACAAAGTGAGTCCAGGACAGCCAGGGCTACACAGAGAAACCATCTCTCAAACAAAACAAAACAAAAAACCAACAACAAAGCACTACATTCCTTTGTTTTTTAGCTAGGCCTTGAACTTGATGTATATCTGAAGATGACATTGAACTCCTAATCCTCCCATCTCCATTTCTCAAATGTTGAGATTGCAGGCCCAATTTATGCAGGGCTGGGGATTGAACCCAAGATCTCTTGCCTGCTAGGCAAGCACTCTGTCAACTAGTCTACACCCCAGACCTCTTTATACTTTAGTTGGAATGTTCTTTGACACATAGACTTTTTAATTTTCATGAATTTTAATCTTGCTGAATCTAAGCTCATGAATATTTGTTTCCCCCTGTTCCATTCTGAGAGCTTTATGGTTTTAGCTCATATACTTAGGATGTGACATATTTTGAGTTCATTTTTGTGGGTGGTGTAAGGTAAAGGTCAAAGGTCTTCTGCTGCGTATGGATACCCACTTGTCTATGCATTCTTTGCTGGAAAGGTTCATTTTCCTTGCTGAATGGTTTTGGCACCATTATTGAAGATCAATCTGTGACAGATGTCTCTATCTCTGGAGTTTCTGCTCAATTCCATTGATCTCCATGTCTGTCCTGAGACCACCACTACACTTGTCGTTTGTCTGGTTTTGATTTGCTTTTTCTTTTTCTTGTGCATGTAATGTATATGTAACATGTGTGTGTGATGGATGTATGTGTAACATGCGTGTGAACATGCATATTGAGGTCCTAGGTCAATATCAGTGAACGTCTCAATAGCTCACTGCTTCATTTTTCGGAGGCAAGAACTCTTCCTGAGCCCAGAACTCATCCGTTCTGGCTCGTCTAGCTCCCCAGCTTGCTTCAGGGACCCCCTCTCCCTGCCACCCAAGTGCTAGAATGACAGAGTGTGCCCTACCAAGCCCCGCTTTATGCAGCAGCAGGCGGTAGGTAAGCTTGCTGTTTCGAAATCAGAAAGTGTGAGTTAGGCTCAGGGGTAAGATGACCTAACCCCGGAACCCACAAGTGGAAGGAGAGAATTTGCTCCCACGACTTGTCCTCTGCTTTCCACACGTGCTCCAAGGCACATGTGCACCAATACCCCCACCATGTTCCCCCACCCCACACACGTACATAAACAAATCAAATAAGCAAATGGAAAAAGGAAGCGTGATTGTTCCCACTTTGAGTATTTAGGTTAGTTTCTGGTGCTGTGTTGAAAAACACCTGATAAAAGCCCTTTCAGGGAGGGAGGGCCTTGTTTGCCTTATGATTTAAGGTCACAGGCCATCATTTTGGGGAAGTCAAGGGAGTCGGAACTTGAAGCAGACAGTCACATCCCTAGTCAGGAGCAGAGAAAGAAACTGACAATCTATGCCAACTTGTAGAGTCTCTTCCCAAGTGATTCTAGACTTTGTCAAGCTGACAGTGATAATGAACCACCACAAGGTGCCTGGAAATGCCTTATGAATTTTAGGATCTTCTTGCCATTTTGGAAGAATGATAGTTGGAATTGTGACAGGATGATTTGATTCTGTAGATCATTCTGTCATGCGTATCACATCATTCTTCCTGTCTGTAAGCCTGTGCTATCTGTTTATTACTTCAGGTCTCTTTCAATTTTATTCAACAAAAGTTTGTAGTTTTCAGTGCGTAAGGCCTTCCTTCCTTCCTTCCTTCCTTCCTTCCTTCCTTCCTTCCTTCCTTCCTTCCTTCCTTCCTTCCTTCTTTCCTTCCTTCCTTCGTATTGTTGTTCCTTCGTATTGTTGCTTGTTTGTTTTCAGGCAGAGTCTCTAGACCAGGCTGGCCTCAACCCCATAGAGATTTGCTTGACTTTGCCTCCCAAGTGCTAGTATTAGAGGTCTGTACCACCATGCCCGGCTTTCCCTCTCCTCCTCCCCTCCCCCTCCCTCTCCCTGTCCCTCTCCCTTTCCCCTTCCTTCTCTTCTCCCTTCTCCCTCCCTCTCCCTTTCTCCCTCCCTTCCTCTCTCTCTCCTTCTCCCCCTTCCTGTCCTTTTTCCTTTCCCCTTCCTTCTCCCCTCCCCTCTCTTTCCCCTCCTTCTCCCCTTCCCCTTCCCCTCTCCCTTCCCTCCTCCTCCCCTGCCCTGACCCCCCTCCCTGTCCCTTACCCCTCCTTCTCCCTTTTCCTCTCCCCCTCCCTCTTCCTCTCCCCCTCCCTCTCCCCCTCTCCTCCTTCTCCCTCTCCCTCCCTCCCTTTCTCTCTCTCTCTCTCTCCTGACAGTACTTCAATTAAAACTTTTTCTTGACTTTGCTTCTGGAGTCTTGCTAGTGGATGGAAGTGTAACTGTTCCAAGGCTGTCCTTGTTTATGGGTGTCAAGTATTTGGTGTGCTGGGTCTTGTGCATGCTAGACTAGCTCTCTACCAGTGTGCTATATCACAGACTCTTAGTGTCTTGAGACAAAGTATGTAGGCCAGGCTGGCCTTGGACTTGGAATCCTCTTACCTAGTGCCACCACTCCAAGCAAGAACTGATTAATTTTTTTCTTGTTTTTGTTTTCTTTTGTTCTTTTCTTTCTTTTGTTCTTTTCTTTCTTTCTTTCTTTCTTTCTTTCTTTCTGTCTTTCTCTCTCTCTCTCTTTCTTTCTTTCTTTTTTTTTTTTTTTTTTTGAGACAGGGTTTCTCTGTATAGCTCTTGGCTGTCCTGGAACTTGCTCCATAGACCAGGCTGTCCTAGAACTCAGAGATCCACCTGCCTCTGCCTCCCGATTGCTGGAATTAAAAGTGTGCAACAACTGATTTTCATATTTGCTCCTATATCTTGCAACTTCACTGAATGTATCTACTAGATCTACTAGCTGTAACAGTTTTTGTGTGACATTATTTTATGTATGTGAGCCTGTGTGTGTGTTCATGTCTGTGTGTGTTCCTGTGTATGTGTTTCTAACCCAGGGTCTTGCACATGCCAGGCAGGTGTTCTATCACTAAGCTGCGTCTCTAGCCCTTGTTGGGAGTGGGGCTTGGGATTTTGGAATAGTGCCCCTGTATGTGCCCTGGCTGGCATGGGGCTTGCTAGATAGCTCCGGTCTGGAACTTGCAATCTCCCCTCATCTGCCTTACAAATGCCAGGAGTCTAGGCATGTGCAACACCATGCCTGGCCCCTTCTCGGATAGTTTCCAGTTTGTCATATTTATTCTCACTACTTCTTCTTCTTCTTCTTCTTCTTCTTCTTCTTCTTCTTCTTCTTCTTTTTCACTTAGATCCCTGGGTTCTCTTAATAGTTGTCCTTGGAATCCCCTTTTTACTGTCTTTATCTTGCTTTGCTTATTTTTGAGACATGGTCTTTCTGTAGACCAGGCTGCCCAGGAACTCATAGAGACCTACCTGCCTCGGCCGCCTGAGTGCTTGGATCAAAGGCGTGCACTACAACACCCGGCTCAAAGTCATCTTCAGCTACTATTAAGGTCAAGGCCACCTTGGGTTACATGAGAACCTGCCTCAAAGCAGACAACAAACAAACAAACAAACAATTTCTGTAACCAAACTAGGGCCCATGCCTTGAGCACATGAGCATTTGAGAGACATTTCAGACCCAAACTACAGCCACACGTGTACATAACTCAAAAGCTTACACAGACACAAAAATCTTCTTAAAACACAACAGTGACAATCTGTGTGAGTTAAAGGCCAGCCTGGTCTACAAAGTGAGTCCAGGATAGCCAAGGCTACACAGAGAAACTCTGTCCCAAAAATCCAAAACCAAACCAAACCAAAACAAACAGAAAAACATAGCGATAAACCTGGCAGTGGTGGCCTTTGATCCTAGGTAGCACTTGGGAGACAGAGGCAGGCGGATCTCTGTGAGTTTGAGACCAACCTGGTCTACATAATGAGTTCTAGGACAGCCAGGACTACACAGATAAACCATGGCTTGAAAACAAAACAAAACAAAACAAACAACGAAACACAGCAGTGTTTTGCTGCAGCCCTCTGTCCATCCTCGTTCACCTCTAGTTCCCGGGATTTACACATCATCATATTTCTAAAAACATCTCTACTGATGGGCTCTTAATATTCAGCTTGAGATATTAGCTACCGGCTTCCTATTTGATAGACGAAGATCTCACATTCTGATTAGCATTACGAGTTAAAAGCAGGAGACCAGATGGGAAGATGGCTCGGTCAGTAAAGTACTTGCCTTGCAAGCTGGAGGACCTAAGCAGGATGCCTAGAACCCATGTTAGAAAGCCAACGTCAGCGTCACTTGTCTTCCCAACTGGTGAGTGTGGAACCAGGTCTTCTGTCACGCATTTTGCTTGCCTGCTTGCTTTGAGACAGTCTCATGTAGCTGAGGGTCTTCTGCCGTGTGCTTGCGTGCTTGCTTTGTTTTGTTTTTACTTACTGGGTTTGGTTTCCTTCATGTTAGAAGGCTTCCCCCAGTCAGTCGATAATCTTTGGTTTCCCTGTTTATAGCCCAAAACTCTAGAAGCATGGATAGCAAGATGGCTCATGGGGTAAAGGCACTTTCTGCCAAGCCTGTTGATGCGAGTTAAATTCCTGGGACCCACCTAGAAGGAGAAAACCAAGTCCCACAAGTTGTCCTCCGAATGACACACGTGCACTGTGGCACACATAAACCCTCACCCTAAAAAAAAAAAAAAAAAAAAAAAAAATACAAATTTATTCTGTTTTTTGTCAAGATAGAGTTTCTCTGTGTAGCCCTGGCTGTCCTAAAATGCCCTTTGTAGAGCAGGCTCAAATTCAGAGATCCCCCAGCCTCTGCCTCCAGAGTGCTAGAGTCAAAGTGTGTGTCCCCACTCCTAGGTATCAGAATGATTTTTCAAGTTAAAGAAAAGAAAGAGCTTTAAGGGACAGAAAGAGTAGGATGGAAGCTGCAGGACTGGCTTGGGCTACTTAGCAAGACCCTGTCTCATGCCTCAAAAATAAAACAAGATGGAAGCTGGGCATGGTGACCCACCTGGGAAGTGGAAGTGGGAAGATTAGGAATCCAAGGTTATCTGCTCTTGGCTCCATAGTGAATTTGAGGTCAGCTTGGACTACATGACACCCCATCTCAATACAAAGCAAGACACTGATGGGATGCTCTTAAGTGTGATGGTCAGCTTCCGGGCCATCTTAGCCAATGGTTACACTAGTCTTAGACCTATTTCTCAGGTTGTTCAGAGTCCCAAAGAAGGATGTTTGGAGGGTAACGTTTCTGAAAGTCTAGTGAGAGAAGTTGTGTGTGGGTGTGGGTAGGTGGTAGGGGGTGGATCTCAGTGTAAAACATGCCTGAAATTGCTAAACTCCCTCAGGCAGAGGCTACTGGTCCAAAGACCCTCTGTTTTACTGTCTCCAGGGAGTAATTTTCAGTTTTATGCAGGACTCTGAAAGGGCAACTGTGTGGTGGCATGAATGGAACAGAATCAGGGTCCAATTGCTTCCCAGTCTGCTTGGAACCAGTGCTCCCCACTTAGGCCTTTACTGCCAATGCAGAGATCTCCTGCTGCCAAAAGCCAGTGTTCTGCTTCCTGGCTCTGTCCATTAGCCTATTGATACTCATCCCCTGATGGCAAATTTATCTAACTGCTCCTTGCAGCTCTTACAGTTTTTGCCTTAAATATTTTATTAGGCACCTATTAATTTAGAACTGTATTATCTTCCTGACAAATTTAACTTCTATTTTTAATCTGTAATTCATTGACAGTTGTATACACATATGTAATGAGTTGCAGTCATTTTTGCCTCATTCCCCTCCTCCTCCTTCCCGGCGAGTTGCTGTGCAACTTCCACGTCTTCCTTGTGTGTGTGTGTGACCCACTGTGTTAGTCAGCGTGGCCTGCGTGAGCACTGGTGAGAGAGTATTTACTGGGATACAGTCACTTATCAGCGGCTACACTACTGGAGAAAATTACGTCCTTTCCCCCCAGCAACCATTAGCTGCCAGTAGCCCATCAGGGAAGGGTCCTGCCTCATAGCACTTCCACCATCCAAGAAGAAATGTCCAAGAGCCTACTCTTGTGCATCTAACCACAGCTACCTTGAGTTCATAGGCACAACAGCTGTGTCATGTCCAGAAGACAAAGGTTCATGACACTCCTTCCTGGCTCCTCTCGACTCTCACATTTGTATGTATCTTCCAGAGATCAATTCTCTATCTCACTCTAATTTGTCGTGTAACCCCTTATTTTGAAAATATATTCATTTTTGCCATTTAATTTTTTTTCCTGTTCTCGTTAAGGCTCTCATGATGCTTATTAACCTTAAGCTCACCTATAACCTTCCTGCTTTGCATAAGGGAGTGAAATTGCTGGAGCCCTAAGGTGCCCAAATGTGTGCATTGCTTCTTCTGATTCTTACTTATTGCGGCGAGCATCTTCTTGTACTAAAGATCTCTGACTGACAGACAGCTCCTTGCTCGATGGGAATCTTGCACGAATAAGATTTGGATACTTTCCTTCATAGATTCACATATAGTTCAGCCAAAGGATGTCACCAACATAGAATACTTTGGCTCTTTTGGGTGCATTAGCTGTTCCACTTTCAGCCCCCACCCTTCTTGCTGGTCCTGCTCCCTGCTTCATCCTTACTCTCCTTTGTAAGGAAGGAGATGGCTTTTGGAGACCTCGGCAGCCAACAAGGCCATAAAGGATCATGGCATCTCTGTAGGATTTATTTGTTTGTTTAGAGTCACATCACCAGTTGCCCAAGCTGGTCTTCAAAGTCATTCTCCTGTCTCAAGTAGCTGGAATCACTGATGAGCTCTACCATGCCTGGATGAGTAACAGTGTCAGTAACAGGAGGGCTCCTCATTGCTTCAAGTCCAACGCAGTAGGAGGAGCAGAATGCCCCATTGCATTCATTCCATGTGCATCTCCAGGAGTCTTCCTGTGCTTTGAGACAGGACTCACCAAGCCCAGGTTGACCTTAGACTTACTATGTAGCCAAAATGACCTTGAGGAACTCCTGATCTTCCCACCTTTTAACTCCCAAGTGTTGGAATTATAGGCCTACATCTCCACACCTGGCCCTTAGAAGCCACCATGTGACATGTAAACCCAGTCACATCACACATCTGCTTAAACCTCCCAATGACTTCCTTTTGTTCTTACGTACAAAGTCTAAACTCAGGATACAAAGCTCCCTAGCCACTCCCATAATCTGGTTTCTAATCCTCATGTTAGCTCATGTCTTCCAATGATTCCCTTGCCTCTTTCAAACTCCTCCCTGTAAAATCATCTTTTATTCACCTGATTTAATTGTTGTCTTAAAGGCTTACCGTCTCTGTCTGCTAAACTAGGGCTAGTCCTGGAAGCTTCTCTAATCTAGGCTTAGAATGTAATCTAGCCTCTGAGACTTACTGCTAAATAAGCCCACCCTTTCTAGCTCTTTCTGAGCTCTAGTTGGCCTTCTCAGCTATTCTGGCTCAAACTCCTCTCCTAGCTGATTCAACCTGGCTTCTCTCTCGGCCACTGACTGAATTGCTCTGCTTGGCCTCATACTTACTTCAGCGATATGTTCTAATCTTCTGGCTCCTTTTCATTCTCTGGCTTGTTCTGTCTTCACCTATGTCTAGCTTGTTCTCTCTTCAACCTCTCTCTGTAAAACTCTCTCAGGGTAAAACCTGCCTCTGAATTCCACGAACTGGAACTCAACTCCACTACCCTGTCTTTCAACTTACTGACTCAACAGTCCTGACTAAAACTCAGATCTGCAAGTCTTCGTCTCCTAAGTGCTGGAACTAAAAGTGTGTACCATCAGGCCTGGACCTAAGCGTTCCTTTACCTGAAACTTGCTCTATACCAGGCTGTCCTTGAATTTAGAGATCTGCTTGCCTGTCTCCTGGGATTAAAGGCTTGTCTGTACTCCAGCTGATCACACAGGAGTTGCTGGGTGAGTTTCCAGAGCATCTCATACTTCCCCTATCTGGTTGCCTCTACATAATGCCACAGTCAGCTCTCTGAATCTCATCTTCTACACACCACGGCCTCCCAAGCTGTATGTCATGAATGGAGAGATACTGCTTTTATCACTGACTTATCATCGCTCTACATCAGGCCTAATTAAGTGACTGAACAAGGGTCTGCTAGATTTCCCGGTCTTTTTCTTGTTGATTCCTGTGAATTCCTGATATGCTAAAGATGTAGCCCCTTTGCCATTGGCTGAGCATGTTCTTCCAGCTCTTCTGCCTTTTAATTTCTGCTATAGGGTGATGAGGGTAAGAGAGGGCTTGAAAAAGTTTTCAGTGTTACTATGAACAGATCAGTTGGTTCTTTTCCATCTCCATTCTGTCCAGTGCGCCAAGATTGATGAGTCTCCCTCACTGGAGATTTGACGAGTATTTTCTGCGGCCAGCAGGGCATGGATCATCCTTGCTAACAGAATGAATGAATGAATGAATGAATGAGTAAAACAAAATGTTAACAGTGCTCTGAGGGCATTTAGAATAAATTCTGAATTCTTTAGTTTGGCCTCTGGGCCTAATCCCAGCCTTTTCTGGTTGATCTCACATTGAGCTCAAACTCCAGGCAAGATGAAGGGTCTGCCTCTCTCTGGATGTGTCTGCTTTTGTCACTCCCAAACCTGCTTGTCCCTCTGCCTAAGATGCCCCATTTCCACTGTAAATCTTGCATATTCCTCAAGCTCCGCTGTTTCTAAAGTGCCTCACTTTCAGCACTCAGGAGCTTGAGGCCGAAGTGGTTACCACGAGGTTGAGGCCAGGCAGGTAAGACTCTATTGCAGAAAAATAAGAAACTTGGGCTGACGAGATGTCCTAGTGGGTTAAGGGTGCTTGCTGGTAAGCCTAATAACCTGAGTTTGATCGCCGAGACTCACAGGTGGAAGGGGAGAGCTGACTCTCACAAGCGGTTCTCTCACTTGTGTGCTGTGTGTGGCATATGCCTGTCCCCGCCACACTAGATAAATGTGAAAACAAAATAAGAACAAAGGGACAGGGCTGGGGATGTAGTTTAGTTGGTAGAGGCCTTACCCAGCATACACGAAGCCCTAAATTGAATCCTTAGCACACATAAACTTGATTTGGTGGTACGTGTCTGCAATCCCATTGCTATAGGTGTTCAAGCTCATCCTCAGCTACTTAGCAAGTTGGAGGCTCACCTAGGCTACATGAGACCTTTCTCAAAGCAACCAAACCTCACCTTACTCCTCTTTCTGGAAAGGTGGAGAGCCGAGGAAATGAGCTTTGAATTAAGACCCAAGCAACTCCATTTGTTTGCTATTGGCCATATTTTTTAGCCTTCCCAGTGTTTTCATCCCAACACCCTTCTTCTGCTAAAGATGAAGGTTGGGGTCTTATGCATGCTGGGCAGGTGCTGTGCAACAGAGCTATAACCCCAGGCCCCAGTTCCCACCTTTAAAATAGGAATAGAGTCGGGCAGTGGTGGCACACGCCTTTGATCCCAGCACTCTCGGGGAGGCAGAGGCGGGTGGATCTCTGTGAGTTCAAGGCCAGCTTGGTCTATTAGAGTGAGTTCTAGGACAGCCAGGGCTACACAGAGAAGCCCTATCTCAAAAAACAATAAACAGGAACTGAAAGCTACGAGGACCAGGTTGGGTGGGTGTGACATCCTCTTCTAGCAGGCCAGCGTCAAGCCCCACACTCCTTCATGTGGAGCCTTTCACTCCAGCCACACTTTCTCATAGCTGTGTCTTTCCCTGAAGTTCTGAATGGCGCTCAAACTCCCCCATCAAGTAGCTGAGCTTTCCTGCTGGGCAGATTTGAGTGAGCAAACAGGTTTCATCTCTGAGAACCAGCCCAGGCCCCGGGGGTACCTGGGTTCATTTCATACACCTATCTGGTTTGAAGTAATCCCCTTCTTTCTTTCTCTTCATCTGAGCTCCAATGGCTTCCTCAGTTTCCAAACTAAATCTTCAAAGAGGTCCACCAGTCCCTGTGCTCTCCCCTCCCCCCTCCCACCCCTGCCCTCAGCAACCCCAGCACAATAAGGAATTAAACAAGCAGTTCTCAATCTGTGGGTTGAGACCCCCACAGGGTTCACACATCAGATCTCTTGTTTATCAGGTACTTACATTACAATTGTTTTCTTTCTGTCTTTTCCTTTCCTTTTTCTTTTCTTTTTTTTTTTTTTTTTTTTTTTTTTGAGATAGGGTTTCTCTGTGTAGCCTTGGCTGTCCTGGACTCTTTATAGACCAGAACTCACACAGCCTGCCTCTGCCTCCTGAGTGCAGGGATTAAAGGCGTGCACCACCACTGCCCAGCTTACATTATGATTCTTAACAGAAGCAAAGTTATAGTTATGAACATAATTTTGTGGCTGGGGGTCACCACAACATGAGGAACTGTATTAAGGGGTTGCATCGTTAGGAAGGTTGAGAACTACTGAATCAAGTGAAAGATAACCCTACCCCATTATAACATGGGTAAACTGAGTCTCAAATTAGCATTGCTACAATTGGGTCTAGTGCTTGTGTGTTTTCAAAGCCAGAGAAAAGGATTTTCTTATGAGGTCCTGAGAGTGGAAAGTGCTAGGGAGGGGACAAAATCTGGACCACAAAGCAGTAGATAAAGGGGATGGAGTGTCCTGACTCAGAGCCTCCCTGATGGCACACTCTCAGAGGCCACCCTGGCACTCTTTTGTTTTGTGAACATAGATCACTGTGCACCCAGAGGCTGTCTCGTCTGCGTCTTTTGAGGAAGAGCAAAGATAATGTGTGTTCCCAGGCCTGAGGGTGAGGACTCCCTGGACTGCAAGAAGTGCAAGTTTAGCATGAGGAGGTTTGGTTCAGTTTCAGGTCTAAGTCGGCATGCTGTGTCCACTGAGGCAAACACAGCTGCCCGAGGGACCTCAACTGTCCTAGCTATAAAACCAAGAGTCTGCAGGATGGAAAAGGTCTATGCTAGCATGATCTTCACATTCTTAGAATTCCCCAAGAGCTGTTCCTCACCCAGCCCTGCCTCAGCCCAGATTGTCCCCAGGGTCTGACTTCATCATTGGCCTGACCACGGTCTTGACACCATACAGCTGCCTGCGCCAGCCATCCGGCCTTTCCCTAGGATCCTGGCCAGACTTCAGAGCCCCAGCAGAATAGGGGCTGCAGGCAGTCCTGCCAGGCCAGAGGGCACAGAAAGTGGGGTGTCCAGGCCTGTGTTTGAACTCCCCAGTCTCTTCCCTCTCCTGGAGCCAGCATCCTTTCCTCCCTCCCTGGTGAAATATGAACTCAGGGATCCAGGGAGAACTCTGGCGGCAGAACATTCCATCCAGTTGTCCAAACACTGCACAGCTGGTGGAGGGAGGGGCAGCCAGCGGAGCTGGGTAGGAAGCCCAGAGGTTGTGTTGTTTTCATGGAAATGAAGAGGTCAGAGGCACCAGGTGGGGGTGTGTTCAAACCCTGCCTGCCTGGAAAGGCTCATAGGATGAGGAAGAGAAAGCGGTCCCCTCTTGCTTACACGGGCCTGGGCCTGCTGTCCAAGGTCACCCTGTGAAGCTTCTGCAAATGTGGATTCATCTTACCTCAGAGCCTGCCCAGCCAGGTCTGGGCAGCTACGTCTCGCCTTGGGAGTCTCCTCGTGACCAGACTCCAGGCTCAACCTCAAGCTATAGGGGGAGGGCAGGCAGGAATGAATAAGAAATAGCAATACCCAGAGAGACTCTAGACAACAGCTCTGTTGCCAGCTGGCCCATTCCCAACTCTATTCGGGTGCCCCCTCGTTAGTGACCCTGGATGACTCTTCAAGTCTCAGTTTCCTGATTTGCAAGAGGGTAGGGTTGACCCCTAACTGTCTCTGGCAAAGGTCTTCACAGAGTAACCCCTCTAAGCAAAATGCTCAGAAAGGAGCTTTGTGAGGTTCTCAGGACCCCTGACTCAGTTTCCTCACTGGGGCCCCCACCCTCCATCCTGTGCCTTTTGCCACCATCCAGGCTGGGTTGCATCAGGGTGGTAGGAGATGCACCCCCTTTCTGCACATCCTGTTTTCCGCTAATGGTTTCCAGGTGAGGCCTTGGTTGCCCTGCAGAGGAAGGTGGGGGCACTGGAGAATTTAGTAGGGGGATGATTGAGGAGCAAAAACAGGAAGGGGGTGGGAGCAGGCCATGGAAAATTCACAGCCAGGAAACCCTCTGACAGCATCTGGCTTGCATTAGGCTACACAGGCTTCACAGCCCAGAGCTCAGCAGAGATACTGTTATCCGCTGGCTGGGCGGGGTGTGGCGCTGGTGGGGAGGGGCTCAGAAGGACCCAAAGGCAGACCAGAAACAACAGTGAAAGTAGAGAAGAGGGAGTTTAGGAGATGCTCCTGTGACACTAGGGCAGACAAACCCTCCAAGAATGGTGCTGTCTTCCAAAGCAGAGAATAGTTCCCGTTTTATAGGACGAAGGGCTGAGTTCCAGAGAAGTTAAGTGTCTTGTCCAAGGTCACACAGCCAAGGAGGAAATCTTTTCCTTTTGAAAGGCACAAAATGGGATGGAAGCTGAAGTTAAGAATGAGGATTGGGTGTGTGGTGGCTCAGTATTCACAAAGCTCTGGCTTCAATCCCCAACATGGCCACCACCCTGCTCAGAATAAAAGAGGAAAAAGACCATGGGGAACAATGTTTAGAAAGAAGTTTGAGGTGTATCTGGGTAATGACAGCTGGCCAGATAGATGTGCTTCAGAGGCTCACAATCCACTTTATGGCTGGGGAAATTGAGGCACAGAGCAGCTGAAGCTGTGTTGAATTGCCCTTTGGTGATGGTAGTTAATGGGTTTAAGGGTCTGGCTACTGAGTACCTGTCCAAAGTCAAATAACCAACCAGTTCATCGTAGAACCAGGCTGGACAGGCTCTGCCCAGTGTTTCAGCTGTAGAGGACAGGAGATGGACCGTCTTAAGGGATCTCATTGAAGTCTAGGGCCTTAGCATGTGGGGGTAGCCTCCCTCCTGCTCTCAGGTATACAGTCTTGTCCGGCTCACAGCCCACAACCCAGGAAAAAGGCCCAAGTCTTCTGCTGCCCGCTGAGCTTCAGGAGTTAATAATTAAGGGTTTAAGAAGATAGAAGCCTGTCTGGGAGGCCCCGCCCGGCCACTGGGCTGCTGCTCATGAGAGATAGCAAAGGTTAGTGTGAGGCTTTGCCTGGAGAGGAGGCAGGCTTTGCCGCTTATTCTTCTGGTGGACTCTAAAGAGACCTCAGCCTGACCCCCAGGCATGGAAGCTTCTGAGAAGCCTAGGCAGTGCCCTGCCCGAGGGTCATGCCCAGTGTTCTTGGCTATGAGCTCAGGCACTGTCCGCTATGCCCCATCAGGTTTGGGTCCTGTACCTGAGAGAAACCTTAGAGAGGAGCCCTCGGATGCAAACAGGTGAGCTAAGGTCTTGGGACACTGAGGGGAGATGGCAGATGGGTCTTGCCACTCTGCAGGGACATGGGGGTCAGAAGCTGGCTTTGAACAGTGGGCTGTTTTGAATCGGGACGACTTTCAGGAGCTTCCTTCAGGGTGGGCACAGTGAGAGAAGCCTTGGTTGTCTGGTCCAACCTGAAGCTCAGAGAGGGTCAGACACTTATCCTAAGTCACAGCTAGAAACAGTCTGCGACTGATTCATCCATACTGACTCCCAAGTCCCATCTGCCTTCTGCCTCAGCCTAGGGTCTGTGGCTGAATGTAACAAGCTTTGGAGGGGAAAGTGGACAGGAAGTGGTGGTGGTGCGTGAGGAGGGAAGATGAGGCTTTTGGTGCCTATAGACACATCTTTAATTTTCCCTCCCCTCTGGCTTCTGGGCAGGCACCTGGTAGGTGTTCACCATCAGCTGGGCCAGGCACCTGGTAGGTGTTCACCATCAGCTGGGCCAGGCACCTAGTAGGTGTTCGGTAACCTTCAGAGGGCTAGCTGTACCCAGCACAGCTTCCAGCAAAACCAGTAGTGCTGGGTTGTGCCCTGGAAAAACTGCTGTGAAGAGATTCCATCTCTCCCCTCCTGTCCGTGTAACATAAAGCAGGTTCCTTAAGTTTTCTCTGCGTCCGTCCTTTTCCAGGGACACAGCAGGGGTCCGTGTGCTGCTGAGAGGAAGCTGTGTGGCTTGGGAGTTCATAGAGTCGAGATGCCTAGATGACAAGATTTTTTGGTTAGCGATTGCATGTCAATGTTCTTTAGGTGGTGACCACATGCTTGTCCTTCGAGGCCTCCTTCAATGGCTCCCAGGATGAGGCCTCTTCCTCTGGCACTGTAGATCTTTATCTCTCACTAATCCGACTGCCATAATTTATCTTTGCCCTTCCTTTTAAAGACTTGGAAGGCAAGGGCCCCTGTCCTGGACTCTTTGTGTGTTGTCTTTTCTTCCTTCCCCTAGATAGTGACCAGAACAAGGAGCAGGAAAACAGCACTAGGCTTAGATGGTGAAGGGTTCAAGTCAATAAAAATATGTTGACATCTTCTTTGGCCCCGACCGTAAACTGGGCTGGGCTGGGTGGAGGAACATAGCTCCAAGAAGGGGTTGGTCCTTTCCCAGGAGAAACCATAGCCTGGTTTCTCCGGTAAGTAACCACCCAAGAGGGAGGGAAGGACATAGGAGACCTGAGCTGAGAGATTCTATCAAGGTAGAAAGGATGCTATAGAGAGATGTCCAGGTTCTCCATGGCAGACGATGCCTTGGAGAAAAGACATAGATTCCAGTCACCAAGTCCTTGTTCCTATAAGCTGGAAAGGAACATTCTTCTCTATTTTTTAAATGCTTATTATGTGTGTATATCCATGAGTGAGTTTGTGCACACTCATGCAGGTACCCACAGGGGTCAGAAGAGAGCAGAGGATACCCTGCAGCTAGAGCCAAATGAAGTTGTGAATTGCCTGATTTGGGTGCTGAGAACCAAATTTGGGTCCTCATGCAACGAGCAATGAATGTCCTTGCTGCCTAAGCCATCTCTCCAGCCTAATTCTTTCCTGACTTTGTTTGTTTTGTTTTGTTTGACAGAGTTTCTTTGTGTAGCCCTAGCTATCCTGGAACTCTGTGTAGACCAGGCTGGCCTCAAACTCAGAAATCCCATTGTCTCTGCCTCCCAGGTATGGGGATTAAAGGCATGTGCCACTGCACCCAGCTCTCTTTTCTGTTTTAAAAGGAGACACTATTCCTTGGTGAAGATGGGTCCTAGGCAAGTGGAGGCTTTGGCAGTAGAGGCCCTGGAAAGCAGGCTCCTCCCCGCCCCCATCATCTACCAGACTGGAGTTTCATAAGCACACAGCTGTTGTCACAGTCACTGGGGAGATTGAGGAGGGAGGTCAGCCCAGAATCTAGAGACCAACCTAGGCAATACATGACACCCCCACTGACAGGAAGGGGCTGGGGGTAGGGAGAGGCTCCATCCTGGACTATCTCCTGCTTTTGCATGGTCCTTAGACAGTTCAGAAGGGGCAGCTGAATGCCTGTTTGTGTGGATGGCTGAGTGAGAAGTATTCTCAAAAGCCCAGAGAGGGATGCAGAGCCTGCCTACGGCCCTAGCAGCACTCAAGGAGGGGTTGGCTATGGGTCCTACTCATTGGATTCTGATCTGAGGCTGAATTTCATTTAGATCAGTGGTCAGGATAAAAGAAGGGCGGAAGAACTGAGAGACAGGTGACCAGTGGCCAGGGACCCAAGCTTTTCATAGATCTTTTGCGTACCTGGGACAGACAGGTGTTTGTGAGGTTTGGCCCAGTCGTCTCCAGAGTTTAGGATGGCTGGCAAAGCTGGGAGAAGCAGTGTTCAGATGTAGGGGGAGGGAGAGGGGAAGGCTGGAAGCAGAGGCGTTAAGATTGGGCCAAAGTAGCGCTCTCTTGGGTTAACCGCCCCTCCCCCTTCCCAGAAGCCCTGTGTCACTCAGGTACTGGTGAAGATCTGCGAGCTCCAGGACCTGTAACAGGGCTAAAAGTCTCAGTGCGTGTGCAGGAAGTGTTTGCCCGCCTTAAGTGACAATCTGCGCGAGAATCAGAGCTGAGACCCCCGAGACCCATTGTAGGTTCTCAAGCAAGGGTGGCCCAGAAGTTCAAGGCAGAAACTGAAAAAGGCAAAGACCAGCTCTGGATATGAGATGAAAGGACCAGCCTGCCCTCGCTTCGCGGGATCACTGTCCCCTGCAGCTAGAGGGACAGGGCCGGGCCAGCAGAGGGGCGGGGCCGGGCACGTGGCCTGGGGCCCGCCTCTCTGGCACGTGACCGGCCCAGGGCAGTGGAAGGGCTGGGGTGGGGCGGAGCCGCAAACCCTTGGCGGCCAGCGGGACAGACTGGCTGTGGAGCGATTGACAGGCGCCAGCGCAGCTCTGGGGCCCTGGCAGAGTTGGACCCGGCTGCGGCAACGCGGAGAGTGGAGGCGCCGGGATGTGGAGCGGGTAGGTGCCCGCACGTCCGTGGCTCTGCGCTCGGTCTGGGCCGCGCTGGCCTCCTGGGGTGGGAGAACAGGGGGGGTCATCTCTGTTGTTTGTACCCCATTTGGGAGATGATCTGTACTCAGCCCTGCCTGCAGTGGAGGGGTGCTTTGTAGCTTGAGAACACGCTGCAGCCTGGGAGCTGAAAGGACCTTGGCGGGACCGATCTGAGTTGCCCCAGGGTGGGAAGGGTGACAGCACCAACTCCTCCTAGCTCCAATGGAGCGCATGAGAAAAAGTGGTGGTGGTGAGATGAGTGATAGTAAATCTGGGCCACACATTTGAAGGAGGGGACAGCCATGAACTCTGAGGGAGCAGTGCAATTGAGAAAGCTAGTTGTGTCTCTCCAAGGTCCCTGGCCAGTTGACTGGAACCTTTTGATTCCAGATAGGAGGTGGGTGGTACTTTCCCTCAGTCTGGAGGGGCATAGTACAGACCACGAGTTCTCTACGAGCCTCTTTTCCACCCCTCCCTCCCTCTTCCATCTGTTAGGGCCATTGGTTCTTAAGGCTGACTCCTGTTCTTGGCCAGTCTAATAGGAGACCCTGCGCTGTGTTCACAGAGGTTGATGTCCTTTCTTGAATTTAGCAAATGCCTTTTCCTCCCTGGGCTGCAAAGACTAGGTCTTGGGGAGTGTTCCTTCTAAAGACTGTTCCAGAATAGGAGGGAGGAAAGCCCCTGGGGGAGGGGAACAGGTGAGCTCTATTTACTCTCATGGATCCCAGCTGAGTTTGGGCAGAAGCACTAGGAAGAAACGGGGCTCCAACCCCAACTAGGGCACCAACCCTGGGCTCCCGTGAGGTGTGGACAGGCTTGGATCTTTTAGACGGAGCGTAAGCCAACCTGTGTTTGTTGGAATTTTGCTCTAGGGAAAGATTCTAGCTAAGCCTGCGAAGTGTTTTTGGGTGGGTTCCTGGTGCCGGAAGAGGTTGAAGCAATGCTGTTTGGGAATGCATATCCTTAGGGTTGTGTGTTTGAGGAGCAACCTGTTCTGAAGGCAGTTGTGAGCCTTTATGCTGAGTGGACTGATGCAATTTCTGCATGACCCTCAGGGTACAGCTCCCTTTCTCTGGAGATGGGGACAGCTTGAACACTGAGAGTGTGAGTGTGTTGTTCCGTTTCTCTCCACTGTATTCCCTTGAGACAAGGTCTCTCTTACTGGAGCCCTGGAGCTTGTTGTTTAATTAAGTTAGTGTGCCATGCCCCCATTGATTCTCATGGTCCCATGTCCCCTCACCGTACTGAGCTTGCAGGTGTATGTGGCTACTCTGGGATCTGAACCCAGGTCCTCATGCTTAGGCAGAAAGCACTCTTAACCACTGAGCCATCTCTGAAGCGCTTGGCCAAAGGAATCAGAGTTTGAGCTTCTAGACTGCACTGAGGACGTAGGGACCATGGAGCACTCCACTCTCTGTGGCAGTTAAGAGGGACCATGCTAAGGGTCACACACTGCCAGGTCATTCACTCAGTGTGACCCCTAGAGGCTCATGTCAGCTGCAGGAGGTATATCCTAGGAGCTACGGATCCTAGCCCAGGAAGAGCTGGGGCCTGGCCAATCCAGGGTTTCTAGGGGTTGACTTTCTGCTGAAAGATGAACTGGGCTATGGTGTTTATGGCAGGGTCCTAAAAGGGGATGAGCAGAAGTGACTGGACCCTGTAGGTGTCAGGAGTAAGCTCCTTAGGATTCCTAAGAGACGGATGACCTGTCTCTTCATTTTCGAAGTAGAGGGATTACAGGCATGTGCCACAGTGTCTGGTTTATGCAGTGCTGGGGATGGAATCCAGAGCTGCTTTGTGTGTGCTGGGCAAGTACTCCAGCAACTGAGCTGTATCTTCAACCTTAGTCCCATTTTGTTTTGCTGTACTTTTTGGACACAGGTTCTTGCCATATAGGCTAGGCTAACCTGGAACTCTTTTTTTTTTTTTTTTTTTTTGAGTAAGGGATTCTCTGTATAGGCTGTCCTGGACTCACTTTGTAGACCAGGCTGGTTTTGATCTCACAGCAGTCTGCCTACCTCTGCTTCTCCAGTATTGGGACTAAAGGCGTGTGCCACCATGCCTGGCCCTGGCCTTTTTAAATAAATTTTTATTTGTGTGGAGTGTGTGTGTGTGTGTGTGTGTGTGTATGTGTGTATGTGTGTGTTTGTGTGTATGTGTGTGTTTGTAAGATGAGTGAGGGAGCACTTGTGTTTCCAAATACATGTTGAAGGAAGAGGAAACTTTGTTGAGTTTTTTATTTGTTGTTTTTGTTTTTTGTTTTTTTGAGACAGGGTTTCTCTGTGTAGCCTTGGACTACAAGACTTGTACTCACTGTCTTGGACTCACTCTGTAGACCAGGGTCTCGCAGAGACCTGCCTGCCTCTGCCTCCCAGAGTGCCGGGACTATAGGTGTGAACCACAACGCCCAGCTTCTTTCAATTTTTATGTGGGTTCGAGGGATCAAACAGGCCCTCAAGGTTATCCAGCAAGCCCCTTTCCTCACTTAGCCATCTCACTGGCCCTCGCCTAGAATTCTTGATTCTCTTGCCTTAGTCTCCTGGGTGCTGCACCACTATGCCTAGCTGTCTAACCTCACTTTTAGGGACTCCCATCTTCTTCACGACACATCCCAGACTGGGCTTCCCTTCCTCTATTTCCCATAGTTCCATAGGCCTGTGGTCCTGGGGGCCAAGCCCAGTCTAGATGATGGAGTGAGGATGTTATTTTGAGAGTTCGAATCTGGGTTCTGCACTGGTTCTGTCCCATTGAGCAGCCACATAACTTTGGTGTGATCTGCTAGTCTCAGTTTCCCCACTTGTTGGATGGGAGGAACCATACATATCTCTAGGGAAGGCCAAGAAAAAAAGTTAAGTTGTTACGATCACCCAGCCTTCCAGGTGTTAAGGGCCATGCCTTTGCCCCAGGCCAGTGACTAGGCAGTTCCCCAGTTGGAGGTGTCTAGGCTCTGCAGTCTTGGGCAAGTCACTTAACTGTTCCGGGCCTTCACTGCACTAAGAGCTCCTGCCATGAAACCTAAGTCACAGGGGACTGAGGGCCCTAGGATCAGGCAGATGGTCTCCCCATTCCCCCCACTCCCTGGCCGTTCAGCAGATGGAACTGTCTTGCCTGCTTCTCCTTACCCAGCACGTTTGTGTCTAGGATCAGAGTAGACCCTCCGTAGAGCTCTGCCCTGCCAGACCTCGAACTGGATGTATACTCAGTAAATCTTGGGAAACAAGGAAGGGAGGCTACAAAGTGAAATGGGAGGGGAAAGGGAATGGCCATGGTGGCTCCTGGAATCTTCCTTGCACCTATGGGAGGATTAGGATGTGGCACTCACTACACACACATGTTACATGTCAGATGTCGTGTGTGTGTGTGTGTGTGTGTGTGTGTGTGTGTGTGTGTGAGAAATGTTGGACTACATATACAGGGAGACCTCAGAAGCCTATACCAGCAGAACCTGTAACTCTCTCATCTAGGCCTGGCCTGGTTCTTTTCTTGGTGGAGAGATGGGGTTGAATCCTCTCCTGGCCTGGCCTTGGGGGGCAGTGGCATGAAGAATCTGGCCTGGCCATCTACTTAGTCTCTTGATCTCCCTCTAGGGCCTGCTGTTCCTGCAACATCCCCTGCCTCTGCCCCACTCCCCTCCATCGGTGGCGTAGGCCCATTCTGTCTTTTGCCTGTTCCTTGTGCTTCCTTGCCTTGGCTCATTGGATTCTGACTCGACTCCAGACTCTGCCACCAGAGAGACAAGATATGTCTCTGCCACCCCAAGCCCAGGCTTGGGTGCTGGCTGTTCCCACTGGTACCTCCCAACAGCTGTCACTGTCCTGCCTTTTCCCTTTAGCCACCCACAGCACCCTGTACTTCCCAAAAGCCTGAGCCACCCCCTTTCGCTTCCCTGAAGACCCCTTCCCACTTCCTCATTCCCATTCCACTATTCTCATTCACCTTTCCCTTGGTTTTAAATTAGCTTAGTTAATCAATTACTATACTGCATATTTTACCTGCCCTCCTACCCGACTCCTGCTCTACCCCTGCCCATGCCCATGGTTTCCCCTACAGGGCTTTGCCTGTGTGCCCCCTCTCAGCTCAGTCCTGCCAGGCAGGCAAGGAAGCCCTTGGCATCACCCTTCAGCACTCCTCCCTTACTGCCTCCAACTTCCTCAAACCCATCTGCATCCTGCCTCACTTCTCTGAAACCTCCATTCATTCCCGCTCCTGGGGGGCAAGTCACATGCTGTTTGTACTGTGCCTGCAGTCTGGGTTCAGTTCCCATCCTGCCACCTTGCTGTGTAGTCCCAGCCACTCCACCAACCCTGTGTCACTCCTGGGTGCTTTGTCATTAAAGTTAGACCGAGGAATCTCACCATGGTACCGTCATGACATCCACGGTGCTTGAAGTGGTGGGCTGGGCTGAACCTGAACCAGGAACCTGGAAACCAACCCTGTGGACCTGTTGGTCTGGGCCTTTCCTGGCACCTTGTTGCCGCCTGGGTCTCATATGTCTGTCATTCTTAGTCTCCTGAATAAGTCTGAATGTAGCTCCTGAACCGTGTCAGTGCCCTCCTGAGAGTTCCAGGCATGGGATGTGCCCTCCCAGCCCCACCCTTCTCCTGTCCCAGAGCTGCGCTCAGGGCCCCCTCTGCTGTTTATTTAGTGAACCATTGTGGCCTGGAAAAGAGAAGGGATTCTTAATTGTAGAAATAGCTGCAGAGGGCCATGCCCAGAGCAGGCCAGTTTGTCCAGGCTAGGAGAGGCAGAAGTTCAGAGGGCTGAGAGGGATCCTATTTAGCTCTGGCCAGGAATTCCTGACCCGAGGGTTTTTGAGTGTCTGAGTGACAGGCCAGATTTCAGGACTCCTCCTTCAGTTATGCTTTGAGGGTAGGGACAAAAGTTTCTGCTGCCTCTGCAGGGCAGGCATGGTGGACTGAAGATTGCAGCCACTGCACTGTGTTTCCTGGGGAAGTGACCCAGGAGAGCACTTCCTGTATGTGGGGGCCCTAGGCTTCTAAGCCAGCTTTGAGATGGGGGATGCTGGCCACCCCATCTGTGTCTAACCTCGACTTTTAGTATCTCTCACCCCTAGAAGATTGATTCCCATCCTCTAGTATACTCCTCACAAAAGACTATATTACCCCAGAGCCTGGACTGAGGAGGTGCAAGGATCGTGAGTCCCCTGCCTCCCGGAGGCCTCACATGCAGGTTTTGAGGCTGGAGTCTGTGGAGGGTCAGAGAGCCTGGCTCAGTTTCCTCCTTTCTCTGAACTTTATGGATCACCAGAACTGGCCTTGAAGCCAGGAAGTGAGAGGGAAGAGGCTCTGCAGACTGGAGTCCCTGCCATGTTCACACTGTGTCCTTCTTCCCCTTCCACTTCTGTCATCCCTTGCCAGGACGGGAGTGCCTGTAGGCTCAGCTTCAGGACCCAGAATCAGGACAGGCATTTTGGGCATTTCTGCCTGGTTAGGACTGATCCCTATTCATCTGGCACTATGTAACAAGTGACTTCCTATTTGATCAGGCAGACATCCCTCTGCCTGATGGTTTCTTTACGAATCTATGGGGAAAGCAGATTCCAGGAACTTGAGACATTCCCAGGGCAAAGCCTGGCCATGATCTTGGTCACAGTTTCCTCCTTATTCTCTCCCCAGGCCATTACTCTAGACAGGGTGTTTTCTGCGGCTTAGCCAATTTGAGCTGGGACTGGGTAAGGCTTCCCTGCTCTAACTCATAAAAGGCCTACTGAGTTCCCCTAGTTCCAGAAACCTTTGATCATGAAGCTTCTGTACTGATTGTAATGCTCACCCCATACCAGACCACTTGGCTAGAAGCTGGGAGCTCTGCTGAAGACCGGCTGCCTGTCTCCACACTACCCCTGGCCAGCTGTAGGACCGCCATGGAAGTCCCCTCCACTCTCTGAGCTTGCATCCCTATCTCTAGTATGGAGGAAACACTACAGTTACTGTATAAAGAGTATTTAAAACAATGTCTGGGACTAGAGAGAGAGATAGAGCTCAATCATTAAGAGCACTTGTAAATTTTAAAAAAATGTCGGGCTAGATAATGTTTATTATTAGCCATAAGATTATAATGACAGTATTATCTAACCTGCTATCACAAATAATAAGACAGAGACACCTGTTAGATTTTATAATTGCCTTATTTATCTTGGGCAGGGCAGATATTTCACCTATGCTGACTCAATAATAACTGCACCTTGCTGTCTCGCAGCCCCCATCCAGTGTCATCCACCTTAATCCTCCTCATCTGGTATACCTTCCATACATAATTCCATGGTACTTGCTTGTATTTTTCATCTGGGCCTTTTCTCGCCATTATTTGAGTCTTTCCTCTTGACCTATGGGGTTTCTTCTCCATGCTAACCCATCATGGCATCCTCCTCCTTCCTCTCTTCCCATCTGTCTGCTGTGATTCTCTTGTCCTCAAAAGTCTGCCCCATTCTGTCCTGCCCAGGTAAAGGACTTTAATCAACCAATCAGTTAAATATCTTAGGCACATTTACAAAACAAGGATAGGTTTAAGTGAGAATGTGCTCTTCTGAGCAGGGACAAGATCTTGGGGGCCAGTAATTAACATTAGAATACATAGCACCAGGCCAATCCTTAACAATTCCCCTTTTCTGTCTAAATAAAGTACCAGGCCAGTCCCCAACAAGTTCTAACAGAGGACCCAAGTTCCCAGAACCCAAATGAGGGATCTCATGGCTGCTTGTTACTCTAGTTCCAGGGGATCTGATGCTTTCTTCTGGCCCCTGTGAGTACCAACACATATGACATACATGAATAGACACATATATACACATGCAGGTGAATACAAATACACACACACACACACACACACACACGTCCACGCACACGCACGTGCACACACACACACAAAGCCAGGAGCTGGCTTAGTTGATAGTGTCTGCTCTGCAAATATGAGAACCTGGGCTTGAGCCAGGTGTGGTGGCATACACTCTCATAATCATGGTCCTGGGAAAAGAGAGGCAGGAGAACCCCTGAGGCTCCTTGTCCAGTCAGTCTAAGCAAATCTGCAAACCCCAGGGCAGAGTTCTCATTCCATACAGCTGCCACAGCACTGTTAGGGGGCTCAGACCTCAAGGGCCCTGTGCCAACAAGCCCCCTCCCCCATGAATGGTATTGGAGAAATCTGCTTGCCCCACACACTGGTGGAATGGCGAATCTCTGCCCTTACCTTATGTTCAGTGAGGCCAAGTCCTTGCCAAGCAGGGCCCAGTTCCAGGAGCCTCAAGGCCACATGTTGGGCCTGTTCCAGAGCAGAGAAAGGGCTGGGCTGGGCAGTGGCCAGGGTCATGTTAAAGCAGTTTGCAGTGGGCTCAGTGGTTATAGTCTTTATCTCACTCTCTTTGAGTTACTCACAGGGAAACTGAGGCTCAGAGGTTCTTTGGTGAACTTCTCAGGATCTTGGGTTCAAGAGAAAGGGACAGTCCCCAGCATATTCTGTCAAGTATTTGAAGACCCAGTCCCATTGGCCTTGTGTTCTTCCAGTGCAGGCTTGGCTGAGCCCCTCCCCCTCACTTCCCCACTGTTATCAGTCAGCTCAGCCCCCTCCCCCCCCAGCCCGCCAAGCCACTGCTGCTCTGAGGTTGCTGGCTCAGGAGCCCCAGATTTTGCTGAGCAAGCAAATCCAGAGGCGCTGTCTCTGCACAAACAGCCACTGGCCAGACCTTCCTCTCTTTCCTCTCCAGGGTCTGCTTTCCAGGGGGGGACTGTAGCTTGGAAGTGGGGGCTGGTTAAGTGTATAACCCCAAGTGTGTCCAGGGGCTTCAGCTCCGGCAAGCTCAGGGTCCTGAGGCTTCCAGAAGAGGGAACGTTTGTCTGGAGACACACAGAAGGCCAGGGAGAGCTGAATTTTGCTCCTTACAAAATCCAGGGTTGACAGGAAATGGGTCTGTGGTGCTTGGGCTATTTGCAGACTCTTCCTGCTTGCTGAGGCCTGACGCTTCCTCTCTGGCCCGCCTTTGTGGACTTCTATCATATTGACATTTCCACTAACGATACCATGTTATTGATAACGTTCGATTTGTTTTAACTATGTCTATGAAGGCTCCCATTTAACTGCCTCTTCCGAGGCAAGATTTTCTGCCCATCCCCTTCCAACTCTTGGGAGTGACAGTCACTCCCAAGACACATACATATGCACGGGAATACAAATACAAATCTTAAAGGCACACACACAGACACACGCACAAGTACCTGCTACGCACCATATCTCTACCCACCGCGTCAGAGTAGAGACTTATTCTAAGCACCGATACATTCATGCTCATCTGTCTGCTTGACAAATATGAACTGAGTTTGGACCTAGCACTGCTCACCTGCTGCATACCAAGCACTGCCCTGTACCCTAGGTTGGGGATGGTGGATGACAAAGATGCATGAGTCCTGCCTTGGCCCCTAAGAGAGTTCGTGCTTGGCCATTCTGCCCTTGTGACAGTCGGTTACAGCTGGTAGTGGCTCTATTTTACAGATGGACAGACCGAGGCTCGTGTGACAGGTATGTGGCCCAGGGTCGGTCCCTGGGCTCAGTTCTGCAGGTCCCGAGGCCCCAGCCTGTGTGTGCTGATGCCCTTGTTTGCCTTACAGCCCACCCCAACAAGACGAGGGCCTCCCTGTGGGCCTCTCGGCCGTTTCAGTCCCCTGGAAAAACCTGGACCCTGGCAAAGGTAACAGGGAGCCCCCTGGAGGCCTGGTAGAAGCCTCTGCTTCCCGGGAGGAGACCCAGGGTGAGGGACACGCAGCTGCCCCACTGGACGTGTCACGCCTGCGCAGCTCTTCCATGGAGATCCGAGAGAAAGGCTCAGAGTTCCTGAAGGAGGAGCTATACAAAGCCCAGAAGGTGGGTACTCCAGGGTAGGGTTGGGGGCTGAGGAAGAGCAGCCAGACTTAGTTGAGCCCAGATATCTGTGGAAGGAAGGAAGAGGGGTCATCACTTGGCAAGGTTGCATGCCAGGCCCAGGCTGGAGTCCTGGGAACTCAAAGGAAGAGGGGCTTACCCTGGGGCTTCAAGCCTGCTAGGCATGCACTCCACCACGAAGCCTCAGAAGTCTAAAATGATTTTCGCACATCTTGACTTAGCCAGAAATCTGCCTCCAGCTCTGATGGGCTACCAGGCTAGGGTTTTAATCTTGTGCATTGGGGATGACGTACCACAAAATGTCAGACACCTGGTGAAGCGAGCTGGTGGCGCGGAGCCTCACAGCGGTGGCTGGGGAAGTGGAGCCTGGTTAGGGTGGAATGACAGCCTCCTGCCTGCACCCAGGAGCTGAAGCTGAAGGATGAGGAGTGTGAACGGCTTTGCAAGGTTCGTGCACAGCTGGAGCAGGAGCTGGAGGAGCTGACAGCCAGCCTGTTTGAGGTGCGCTGGGCAGCCTGGGAGTGGGTGGCCCAGATGTGCAGTATCTTGTAACCACTCATGCAGAGCTGCCCTGCCTTCTAGGAAGCCCACAAGATGGTCCGGGAAGCCAACATGAAGCAGGCAGCATCAGAAAAGCAGTTGAAGGAGGCTTGGGGCAAGGTGAGACCCATCCCTGTGTGCCTGAGCCAGCCCAAGGTTTTTTTTGTCACAGTCCTTGCTGGAGAGTACTGCCCTCAGCTAGCAAGGGCATGCAACAGGTTGCTCACAGACCAACCAGACATCAGGAACAGAAGGACACAGATCTGGGACACGCAGGGAGGGTCTGAAATTAAGTAGCCCAGGGCACCGGACTCCATCAGTGCTCCTGCTGGAAATTTTTCTAGGATCCTGTAGAGTGCAAGAGGACCCTGGGTGTCCTCCTGCCTCCAAGGCAGAACATGGGCCGTGGCTGCAGAACCAAGGCAAGCAGCTTCCTTGCTTAGAGCGCTTACCAATCAGTAAAAGTGAAGCTGGGCTGTTCTTGGCTTCTGGGGAATCCCCGAACACTCACTAGAAGGAACTCCCGGAAGTTCCCAGATGCCTGCCTCCAGCAGAGTCTCACACCTCGGCCGGAGGCAGGCCACATCTCCTCTCAGCCTTGGTTGCCCTGTCTAAAGAATAGAAGTCTTAGAGGTTGTTCCAAGGGTGAGGGGATGGGCTAGGTACTGCTGGGGATACTTGGCTGCCAGGCCATGGTAGCCATGGTGACATTAACCCCACGTTGGGGTTGACGGTCATCTTGTCTGGGCCAGATCGACATGCTCCAGGCAGAGGTGACAGCCTTGAAGACACTGGTCATCACATCCACACCAGCCTCTCCCAACCGTGAGCTCCACCCACAGCTGCTGAGTCCCACCAAGGCCGGACCCCGAAAGGGCCACTCACGCCATAAGAGCACCAGCAGTTCCCTCTGCCCTGTTGTGTGCCCCACTGCAGGGCGTATCCCCACCCCAGACAAAGAAGGCAAGGAGGTGAGGCATAGGCCATAGCGAGCTCACAATGGGGAGGGGTGAGCATGCTTAACCAGCCAAGTCAGCATCCCGGAAGAGCCATCCTGACCCCTCCTGTGGGAGCCTACTCATCTCTCTCCTCTCTGGGCTTCAGGGTCCCTTGAACTGTGAAGGCTGGGCAGGCTCTTTTTATTCCAAGCAGACTCTTAGGACCTGAAGGTCCTCTCTCAGGAAGCCTCTTCAGAGATACATTTCTTGTGGTAAGAGTGACAGACAGAGCCTTTAATCCCAGCACTCAGGAGGCAGAGGTAGATGTATCTTTGTGAGTTCAAGGCCAGCCTGGTCTACAAAGAGAGTCCAAGACAGCCATGGCTATACAGAAAAACCCTGTCAGGGTGGGGGTGGGAGGAAGGAGACAGATGCCACTGGACTTCTAGAGGGGGGATACCTGATGTTTGTGACTACAGTCTTGAGGTCTAAGACTACACTATGACACATATTCTATGGTCTGGGCAGTGGTACTGAGGCAAGTAGGCATTAAAAAATGTCTCTCTCCTGCCTCAGCAGGGAAAAGAGGGAGGGAGGCTTGGCCCAGGCTGGACTGACATGACCACAGGCTGTTAGGTAGCTGTTAGTACTTCTGTTACCTCACATGCCACATTCCCTGCCTCCCTCAGGGTGGGGGGGTGGAGGGGAGAACTGTTGGGATACTAAAAAGCCAGTTTAGGCTGTTTTGGATGAACACCAGGGAGACGTGGGGTGAGATTCAGCTTCCTGAGGTTCTTGCTCAAGCCTATCTTAGCTCAGAACTCTCTTCATCTGTCTCCTAAGCTTTTCGGGAAGATGTGCAAGCAAAGCCCTCTGGGTCCCCTTCTGAATACTGAGCTTCCCATTGGACACTGACATCTCCTCCTTACTCCTGTCTGTCTCTGTATGTCTGTCTGTCCATCTGTCCACCCATTCCCCTGGCCCAGCCTGGGCTGCCCCCTCTACTCTCCTTGCTCCTGTGCGTGATCCCCAGCAAGGCCATCCACCTCACCTACGAGCCGACCTGGCAGCTCCCATCTGGGGAGCCGCCCACGACCCCCAACTCCGATACCTCTCTCTCCTTTTCCCGACAGGTAATGGCTCCTTTCGGGGCCGCCCCACATCCCTCCTCTGGGCTTCACTCACTGCATGCAGCCCAGGGCAGGTCATTGTTGCCTCCTCCAGTAGTCAGCAGGGAAACCTGTGAAATGTTCTCTCCTCTATGCATGTACCTCTATGTGTAGACCTGTGGGCTCCTGTGGGGACCCACAGGTTCTTACAGGCTTGTTCTTGATGGTTCTTCCAAAAGGAGTCAGTAGCAGCATTCAGGCCAAGGCCCTGGATCCAAGTCTGTAATTTTGCAGTGCCAAGAAACTTAATGTACACCCAGATACAAACTGTTGTTCCAAATTCTTTGGTGCAAAGGGCAAACAGGACCTCCTCTTCCCCTGGACTCTGTTCCCCTGCATGGCTGCTGAGGACAGGCCTGACAGCCCACTGAGCCCCGCCCCTGCATCCTCCTGCTCTCCTCTCTGCCAGCTCTGCCTTCACTGAGGTACTTACCCTCATCCTTGACTGCTCTTACTTGGCAACTCTTCCTTGCAGGTGGATACAACCCTGTTTGCAGAGTTCCAGGCTTGGAGGGCATCACCTACCCTGGATAAGAACTGCCCCTTCCTGGAAAGGGTATACCGGGAGGATGTGGGCCCCTGCCTCGACTTTACAGTGCAGGAGGTGAGGTGGGCCAAGGGTGGCCAGCTGGGGACCCATCCCGTTGGTTCCCAGTCACCCAGCGTCTCACTGCTCTACCTTGATGTGCTACAGCTCTCATCTCTGGTGCGGGCTGCTGTGGAGGACAACACGCTCACCATCGAGCCTGTGGCTTCACAGACTCTGCCCACTGTGAAGGTCCCCACTGTTGACTGTAACAATACCAAGTAAGCTGGCATCCTAGACCCCCTCCTGCCCCCATGGGAAGGTCCAACGTGGAGCCTCAGGCAGCACCCTAAGGAACTGGGACTTGAGCCTGAGTCTTGGATCTCCTAGAGGGGATATAGAGCCTCAGGGTGGGTAGGGACTGTAACATTCAGGGTGACTGTTTCCCAGGGTTCATGACCTAGCCTAGGACTCCCAAGAGATGGACATGGGACTGGGGATTTAGCTTAGTAAAAGCATTGACCATCATGCACAAAGCCATGGGATCTGTCCCCAGCACCATGTAAAACCAAGTGTGGTGGAATACACCTATGATCCCAGCACTTGGGAGATAGAGGCAGGAAGATCAGAAGTTGAAGATCACTCTTGGCTACAGAGTAAGTTCAAGACAAGCCTGGGCTACATAAAACCCTGCTTAAAAAAAACAAAACAAAACAAAAACACAAAACAAAACAAACAAACAAACAAACAAACAAAAAAAAAACAAAACTGCAAGAGAGAAACCATCACCACTGTCCTGATTTAGGACCAGGAAGTATCTTTGTCAAAAATTCCTGATGCCAGCTGCAGTGTCTTTTCTGGCTGGAGTCATCATTGCTCCCTTCCCCTCCTCTTCTGCCCCATAGAGATATTGGGCTCCGATTGGCATATAAGTGATTGCTAGTGGCTGGCTCTATGTCCTGCCAATATGTTACTAACAGCCTTGGCATCTTATCTTGTGTGCTGCTCAGCCAGCACTGAGCAGGAGTAGCAGCAGAGCTTAGCAGTCAAGGTGGACTGAGGAACAGGCAGGTTTTCCCCGTTGACATTCCAGAGCTGGCTAGGTGGGGTTCCATAGCTGGCTGGCTGGTTCCACAAAGGAAGCCTGGCCACACAGAAGGAACATCTGAGCCAGCTTTACAGGCAGAGGGAACAGAATGAATGAAGGTCAGGGAAGCTAGAGTGTGAAATACCTCAGAGCAGGCCATAGCCATGGAGCAGGGAGCTGGGACTGAGAGTGTGTGTGTGTGTGTGTGTGTGTGTGTGTGTGTGTGCGCATGGGGGGCAGCCAGAGTATAAAGAGCCTCTGCCAGTTTGGGCACCAACTTACTAGGCTGGTTTATTGGGGGTCATCAGCAGATGCTCCCTTAAAAGAGAGTTCTCTGGTCCATTCAGCCTCACAGTGAAGGAAAAGGTAACACTTACCGTCTTTTTACCTGGCATTCTGTAATTATTTCCTGGGCAATATGGAAGCCATGGGGAAAGATGGTGGGTTCTATATGTCCTTTGGAGAAGCTCCTGGCTGTAACATTGAGAAGAAAGGGTAAGGGAAAGGGAGAGTGGTTGGAAAGCACTGAGGGAATCTAGGTAACAGGGATGATGTAGGTTGGGGACCAGATACAGATGTCGGGGAAGGAGCCCAGTAGAGTTCATCTTGGAGGCAGGGACTAGTGGAGGAACAAGATTTGGGAGGGGAAGGCCAGAGGGTGAGCTCTCGGGACAACTGCCACCTAATGTGCATGTAGCTGAAGGTGCTAAGTGGGTTTCCCAGGCCTGGCTGAGGAAAAAGGTGACGTGCGAGGGGGTTTTTAGTGAGGCCTGGTGGGCAGAGGATGAAAAGAACCCTGTGGGGCTATGGGAGTCAGACCAGAGTTCGGTTAGGGAAAGAGGTGATCCTACATAAAGTCCCAAGTAATAGGGGTAGATGGGATGATGGGTGTGTGTGTGCAGTTTTAGAGGCTGCAGAGGGTGTGGCCTTGGTATACCTAGGGTGGGGTTGTCCAAGCTCCCCTGCCTATGTGGAGAAAGGAGCAGAGTCTGGGGTTGTACTTAAGGTCTATCCTGAGGACACTTGCCTTATCCCACATCTTTGTTTGGCCCTGGGCTCTTAGGGAAGCTAGGAGGGAAGAGGAGGCCCCGCCCTACTTCCTGCCTGGCTGCTATGCTCACTCTCCGTGCATCCTCTAGCTGGCACAGGTTCATGCCTCTGAGCGTCATTCAGCCCTTATACTTCCTCTGTTCCCTCCAGCACATGTGCCCTGAGTGGACTGTCCCGTACCTGCCACCATCGGATCCGCCTCGGGGACTCTAAGAGTCACTATTACATCTCACCATCCTCCCGGGCCAGGGTAAGTCTTCCTTCACACATGTTAGCTGTGTGGGACCAGAAGGGCTTGAACTCTTCACCTCTGGCCAGGAAGCACGGCCTAGACAACTTTCAAAGGTGCAGAGACTGCCGCAGACCATAGCCAGGCCAAGCCTCTTGTTTTCTTCTTGGCTGTGTGACAAATGACCATAAGTATACGGATAATATGCTGTGTTTTTTTTCAGTGTCTCTCACAACCCAGTTGTAATGCAAACTAAAGATAACCTTGAACCTCTCGACTCTATTTCCCAAGTGCTAGAATTACAGGCATGTTCCACCATGCCTAGTTTTGTTATGCTAGAGACTGAACCCAGAGCTTTGTGCATGGTAGGCAAGCAGTCTACCCGTTGAGATACATCCCCATCCAAAAGGTAATACACTTCTTTTTTTCTTTTAAAGTCAGGGTCTTATGTAGTCCTGACTGTTCTAAAACTAGCGATAGAGACCAGGCTTGAATTCAGAGAATCTGCCTGCCTCTGCTCCCTGAGTGCTGGGGCTAAAGGCATGAACCACTATATAATGCAGTTATACACTTGCAGTATCTCACCTTTTTCTGGGGCCAGAACCTTGGACACTGATTCACCATGCAAGCTCAGCTCAGGGACCCACCAGCCTGCAATTAGAGCTCAGCTCTGCTGGATTCCTCTCTAAGTTCAGAGCCCTTTCCAAGCACCTGCAGCTGTTGGTAGAATTCCATGTGTTTTCAGGACTGAGGTCCTTGATGGTCCTTGTAGGCCAGGAACACCACATGGCCTTTAAAATCAAGGCTGAGGTGTACCCCGGGGCCATGCAGCTTAGATGTGAAGCCTTTGGGCTGAATTGTTTGTGGTTCCTACTTTGTATCTACAGGCTGCCCAGAGCCTTGTTGTGTGGCCTCAAGTCCCCTTTATCCCTTTCTAGCCCAACCCACTGGGCAACAGGAGGGCCCATGCTGGCCATCCTTGTGTCTTGCAAAATTATATGTGGCACTTACTTTTATTTGTGACCTTGATGTCTGGTTCTGCTGGGAAAAGCTGTGTAGTGGAAGAGACCAGAGCTGAGGAGGGTCTGATGGTGTGGTATGTGATCCTTGGTCAAAGAGACTGATGGACACAGCCTTTGGGGAGAAACTCTACCACTCTGCCACTCCATACTCAGGAGCCCCTTGTGGTCCCCAGGCATCTGAATTGTGCCAACCCTCTCTCCCATGCCCTAGTCTTGTTTCCCCTTCCTAGTACCAGGCTCAGCCATACGTGGCTGATGTTCCTGTGCTTTTTCATACCACCCTGCCTTTGGCAGCCTTCCCCACAATTCCAGCTCCCTGCACCTTCTCTGGCCTCCTGGCGAGTTCTGTTCCCTAGAGTCTCTCTCTCTCACCAGTCTCTGGGTGTCTCACACATAGGGCTTCCCTGCTCAAGAATCCCCACCTGCCTACCTCTCATCGTGGCTACTTCTCTAGATACAGAGCCTGCATGGACATTGCTGGAACTTCTCAATGGAGCAAGAAGCAGGATTAGGGCAGGGAGAGGAGGCAAACCAAGACTGGGCTTAGCTTTGGCTAGATCTGGAGAGAGTCCTGAGCACAGAGATGTCCCTGTTTCAGCCAAAGAGCTAGCCTGTGTTCCCATCACAAAATGGGCACCGTGAGCTCAGTGTAGCCTAAACCCGCAGAAGCTTGGGAGATGGGGCCAGGCCTAGGCCTCTGGGCCTCTAGGCAGGATACCAACAGAGCCTCCTCTCTGTAAGAGTCTTTGGGGTTGCACCTACACCAATGAAGGATCACCAGAGCTTGGCAGAGAACAGGCCTCTCTAGCTATCCTTGGTCTTCAAGCTTAGGGACCAAGGCAGCTCAGGAAAGCGACTCTAATTCCTGCAATTACACAAGACACCTAGTTTTTGTCTGGCGGACCCAGACATACCTCCTAGCACCGGCGGAGCGGGTCCAGAGAAGACTGAGATTAGCTGCTGGTGCAGGCTGCCTGATTTCATCTGTCAGCTTGGCCGCTTCCTAACTCCACAGCTGACAGTCCTCATCACTGGTAAAGCGGGCATGGTGTCTCTGTGTCTCACCTGCTTCACAGCTTCCAGACAGTAGCAGCAGTTATTCTTAGCAGCTGGAGCAATCTTGCTACTGTTAATCACACCTTGGAAGCCCCATTCTAGCAGAGTCAGAGAGCAACCCCTGGCTCTGCTTACTGGGGTAGGGTCCACACAGGCTTTTGGAGGGGACCCTAGAGTATGGGGAATCTGTGGGTCACACCCTCTCCGTTCTGCCCACAGATCACTGCAGTATGCAACTTCTTCACGTACATTCGCTACATCCAGCAAGGCCTGGTTCGGCAGGATGGTGAGTGACCCCTAGTGGCCTTTTCAGGGATAGTGACCAAGGGAGGGAGAGAGTCTACCTGTCAGCGGCAGCAGAGGCAAGCGTCTGGAGTCTCTCCAGTAGAAGTGTAGCAGAAGGGAGCATTGCAGGTTAATAAACTGTCCCAGATCCTCCTTGGTGCTGGGTTCTGCCTCACTGGGGCAGCAGACCTGGTGCCTTCCACATATCTGGGTCATGCTGCTTTTTCTTCTGCCTTGAAATCTTTGTTTTTTGCTTCTTTCTTTCTTTGTTTTGAGAGAGACAGGGTTTCTCTGTGTAGTCTTCGCTGTCCTGGACTAACTTTGTAGACTAGGTTGGCCTCAAACTCATAGTAATCCTCCTGCCTCTGTCTCCCAGAGTGCTGGGATTACAGGTGTGCACCACTGCACCCGTCTCTGCCTTGAAATCTTTTGGTCCAACAAAGACAGCATCCTGTTACTAGTTGTGACATTCAAGGTTCTTGATGATGTCTCTCTCTCCTGTGACCCTTGCCTATTTTTTCATGTCCACCAGAGCATGGCTTCCCTGCCTCCTGAGTCCTTGCTTAAAGGGTCCTTCTCCAGACACAGGGACTGATGCTCTGGGCCCTGCTCACTGCTCTGGGTCAAGGTGGAGGAACATTTGCAACCAGAGACGTGGAGTTCTAAGCCTGTTATGAAAACAACTGTATGGCAGAGAGTGCAGGCATGTCTGACCAGGATGAGGGGGTTCCCAGAGCTCTGCCCAAAACCAGAGAAGGCCAAGGTAGTTGCCTAAAGTGACCATGAACTGTCCTCTCTGTCTGCAGCTGAGCCGATGTTCTGGGAAATAATGAGGCTGCGGAAGGGGATGTCACTAGCCAAGCTTGGCTTCTTCCCCCAGGAGGCCTAGGGCATGGCCCCAGGCCTGAAGTAGGCTCTGAGCTAGAGCAAACATCTGCCTTGGGACAGACAGACAAGAATTCCTGGAGCCAGCTCTGAGCCAGAAGATGAAGGACAGAGAAACAGCCAGGCTGTAGAGACAGTACTGAGCCAATACCACCCATCCCACCTGGGACAGACAGAAGGACAGCCTGGCCTGGACTTCATGAGATGACCCTCTTGCACACTGGGCTCTGTAGCCACCAAGAGGATCTCAAGAAAGCACCAAAGACCAAGGAGCTTGGAGCCATACTGAGGAGAGGCTAAGCCTCGGGGAGGGGACACTTGAGCAGGCCCCTCCACAAGTCCCTGATTCTTACCAACGCTGTTCTAGGAGGCTGGATCTCCCCCATAGCTTCTAAGTCCTGGATCACTGGCACCCCCTTGTGGCCAACTCTCACTCTGTTTCCCAAGTGGCCTCATTAGACTGCCCCAGTGGTAAGGCAGGTGTCTCCAGTCTGAACAAGGTGGAGGGATAATTGCCCCAAAGTGCTCTAAAGATGAGTTCAAGACCCTTCTTTTATTCCTCTGCATAGAGGCCTCCCTCTCCCTGGCCCTCCCTCCCCACTTCAACCCCATCTGCAGGAGGCCCAGTTCCTAAAATTACAGAGGTCTGTGCCACCAGGGAAGCCTCAGGATGTAGCCTGGGCAGCCATCCAGGTGGCAGGGGCCCTGTGATTGGGCTGGATGGAGTGGGCAGGCCATGCAGGACCTGGACCCTGCTGTACCCATCACAGCCCACTTGGGAACTGGGCTTGGGGGATCCAACCTGGACATATCCCTTACCACGCCCCTATTTCCTTCAAGTGGAATGTAACACGATCTCTATTTAATAAAGGAAGGCTTTGTTGGTAGGGGCTAGGCAGCAGTGGCCTTCACTCCTGCTCCCTAGGGCTCTGGCCAGGGCTTGGGCATCTGAAGGAATGAAATCAAATCCCTTCCTGACTGGCCTCGTGCTTGGGATTAACCCCAAATCCTGAAGCCACCCCCACTGCTGCCACCACTTACTTGCTGTCGGGAAGACTACTGGAGTTGAGGAATGAGTTTGCCACTCTCCGAGTTCAGCTCTGACCTGTGAAACCCCTAGCCCTCACAGATGACCCCAGGTCTGCTAGAAGCCTGGTAGTCAAGGCATCTCGGCTTCCTGGGGCTTGACAGGACAGTTCAGAATTGGCTGGTGCTACCTGCCTTAGGACTGTGGGAACTACAGAATTGCTGGGCATGGCAGACATAAGGGGAAAGAGGTGGGGTGACCTCAGAGGAGGAATGAGAGGACGTCTTGTTGGTCCCTGCCCCTGCCCCTGCCCCTGTGGGGCTTTGTGCTTTCTTGGGAGGACGGTACATCAGATTCTGGGGTTGGTTGTTGGTAGCCTACAGGCACTTCTCAATTGGCCTGAGGCCCAGGTACAACTCAGATGGTAGATCAGCTGGGGGCTATCCAGAGCTCTGTCAAGGTCCTCTGCCTTCACATGTTCTCCGGCCAGTAGCTTGTTCCCAGGACTCTTCTGCCTCTGCTGCACCTCTGTGTTCTCACACCCCTCCCCCTGCTCCATTATGATTAGAATCTAGAATCCTTCGCTATATCCCTATCCCGCACAGACACCAGGTCACTGACCAGACCCCTGTCATATCCACTCATTCACTAACCAACACTCGGGTCTCCCCTGTGCTTGGCATTGGCAATAATAAACATACCAGCAATACATCCAGGTTACTGGATGGAGGAAAGTAAAAGACAAAGGATGTCAGGGAAGGGAGGACTTGGTGTACCATACAAGTTCTCCATGGCATCCTCTAACTATGTCAACCCTTGCTCACCTGGGGACAAGGGAGGATGAAAACCTAAGCACTGGATTTAATCTGTCTCTAACTTCTGTGTTTGGGGCCCAGCCTCATGCAGGACCACAGGAACACCAGGAGACACCCTAGAAGCCCATGGAGGACCCTACTCCCCTGATTTACTTGTCCTGCTCCTACAAAGCATTGACCATGAACAGACCCCAGGTGGGGCCATCAACACAGCCACACCCTGCTAGCAGCAGTTAATAGCCAAGCCCTAGTCAGAGTTCCCAGCCCTCTCTGTGAATCCATTATTTCAGCCTCTTAGCAACGTAAAAACATGCCATTATCCCTCATGTAAATGGAGAGAGGCATTGGAGAACATAAAGAGGTCCTGAGGTCATGTTTTATTTACCCCAGTGGTAGAGGCTCGCCTAGCAAGCACAGGTCCTGGGTTCAGTCCCCTGCTCCAGAAAAAGAAAGAGAAAGAAAGAAAGGTGTTACAAAGACCTAAGTCTCTGGGATCCAAAGTATTAACTCACCTCTAAGTTTGTTTGTTTTTTTGTTTTGTTGTTGTTCTGGGCCGGGATTTGATTTTGATTTTGGCTTTTTGAGATGGGTTTCTTCATGAAACAGCCTTGGCTATCCTGGACTTACTTTCTAGAACAGGCTGTCCTCAAACTCAGAGATGTACCTGCCTCTGCCTCTGAGTGCTAGGATTAAAGGTATGTGCCACCATGCTCAGCTGGTGGGTTTTGTTTTGTTTTTTAATACTAAAAACTCAAAGTGTGCTGAGGTTCTTTGCCTTTTTAATTGATACAGAAGGCCAGGGGTATAGATCAGTGGTAAAGTGCTCAATTCAAGGCCTGGAGTTTGATCCTCAGAACCACACATACAAAAGAAACAAAACAAAACGAACAAAAAACAGACCGAGACAGGCCTGGAACTTGAACCTAGGTTTCCTATACTATATCCTGGGAAGTAGCTCAGGCTCTGACTCTTGGAAGCTGACTGGGGAGGTCATCTGCTATCAGCCACACAGTTCTTCAATTTTCTAGATAACCCACTTGGGTTTTTTTGAATACTTGGCACATAGGGATCATTTGAGGCCTCCTTGGCCGGCCATGAGTCTGGCCTCTAGGCATGGAGGCATTGAACCTGACTAATCACTTTTACCTGGTGAAGCACCCTGAGATATCTCACTTTACCATCTGCCAAACCTGCCCTGATTTGAATCCTGCCAGGGCCATAACCTTGGAGCAAGTGGCTTTTCTCATTTATGTGTTGGGATGATGATTTTTTTTCCCCCACAATCTTCCCTCATTCATTTCATGCATTGTGGGCATTCATTTGGTGCTTGTGAGTTGATTGTGTGTGTGTGTGTGTGTGTGTATGTGTGAGCGTGTGTGAGTGTACAACCTCTGATGTTGTGTTGGTCCATATTTTCCCCTCTCTCTGAGTCAGAGTCTGTCATTGTCTGATGTTGTATAAGCCAGGCTAGCTTCTGGGAATTCTCCTGCCTCTGTTTCCCACCTTCCCTTCAGGAGCACGGGGATTACAGGCAGGAGCCACTGGATCAAGCTCTGTAACAGTTCTGTGGATCTGGTCTCAGGTCATCAGGCTGGCACAGCAAGTACCCACCAAGCAATCTCTGCCATACTTACCCACTTTTTAAAACATGTAATCTTATCATGCATTTTAAGTGTCGAATTATACTTGTGTTAGGGACATTCACACTGCCATGAAACCAATCTACAAACCTTTTATATCTCGAAAAACAAAGGCTATGCCCATTAAATAATTCCCTATTTTCCCTGCCCCCAGGCTGTGGATACCAGCATTCCACCTTCTGCCTCTGTGACTCTAACTCCCTCCTCTAGAGACTTGCTGTAAATGGAATCATAGTATATTCATCTTCCAGTGACTGGCTTGTTTCACTTAATGTAGTGTCCTCAATATCTACCCATGTTGTAAGATGACGGGACTTCCTTTTTAAGGCTTGGTAATAATCTGTTGTATGTGTAATACCCCACTGTGTTTGTCCATTCATTGATGATAGGCATGGGTTACTGGTACCTGTTAATGTGTATGCAAATATCTCTTGAAGACCCTGCTTAGAGTCCTTTTAATAAATAACCATTAGTAAGTAAATTTGCTTATGTGGTAGTTTTATTTAATTTTTTTAAGAGAACCCTCCATATTCGTCTCCATTATGGCTGTACCCTTCTACCAACTATTCCCCAGGGTTCCAACTCTTCTGCCTTCTGGACAGAATTATTTTATTGGTTTTGGTAGTAACCGTTCTAAGAGCTGTAAGGTGTTCGCCCCCTGGGCTTGGAGCTGCATCCCTAATAGTGATTTGGGGTCACCTTCACTGCACATTTCTGTGAATCCAAGGGTATTAATGAGGAGCTGTCCCATAGGCTTGTGATTGCTGGCCTAAATAGTTCCAAACGGCCTTTACATAATTCTGTGGTGCCTGAGGCTTCCACCCCTCCTTTCTCAGAAGAGCTGTACCACGAACTAATAACCAAGCTCATGATGTGATTTATAACTCAAACCAAACCCTAGAGCTCTGATTTGAGTTCCTTTGGGCATCTGCTGCCTGAACTCTAGGACTGCTCTTTCTTGGTGGCTCTGGAGCTTTTTCTCAAAGCCACTCCTTGCCTATCCAACTTGCTGAGCTGCCCTGGCATTGCACAAACATGCCTTGGCTCTAGGACAGTAGCTGGTGGCTCTGTAGGGGGTGGTGATATCAAGGCGTCCAACGAGAAGCCTGGATAGAAGCTTACATCAGTAAAGAATCCAGCTGGAACAGAGGTAAGGGGCTACATTCAGGGTATTCAAAGGGTTCTCCTCAAACCTCAAGCTTGCCCCCCTCAAAAAAAAAGTACTCCAGTTGGCTGGCTTCCCTCCCCTTCTACACCCACACACCCTGGCAGTGGCCCAATGGCAGCTCAGGAATGTTGAGTGATGCCTCTCCCTTTCCAAGTGGTCCGAGAGGCCTCAGCTGCCCAGATTTGGGTATTTGGGGACAATGGAGTCTCAAGTTCCCCCAACCCCACCCCACCCCCAGATTCCCTACAAGTTGCAAGTTCTCCAGGGTCAGAGATCAGAGACACAGAGCTGCGTAGAGATGACACAAAGGCCTGCAGAGAACTAAAGTGGGAAGCTGTTTGTGTGGGAGGTAGGGAGAGGTCACTCATAGTTTAGGCTTTTGGAGAATACACAGCTAGATACAGGTGGAAAGAGAGTCTCATGCCACCTATAGACCCCATGTTGGACTGAAATGGCCAGAGAGGATAGCATGGTTCCGGCCTTGTCTTTGATTTATCTCCCCAGCCTGTCCAGCCTACACTCCTTGGTTAGGACACAGATTTAATTTACCCTACCCCTAACTGCCTCCCATAACCCAGTCCAGGCCAAGCCCCTAGGAAAGGAGCCCTTGGATGGCCTTTGAGCCAGCCATATCTTAATACTGAGAGGTGCTGAAAATGGAGCAAGGACCACACCCTCTGGGCATCTAGGTTTGGATGCAAAGAGGTATATTTCCTGGGAAGAGTAGACTCTCTCCATCCCAGTGCTCAGTGTGACCATGTGGGGGCAGCAGTACCTGCCCATCCTCTTTGGCCAGGCTGCTGGCTCCTCCAGGTGTGCAGAAACCGGGTTCCAGGATTTTAAAGAGCCTCTGTAGAAAGGGATTAAACAGCTCCTGTCTGTGGCAGCACCATGAGTCTCTGGTCCACGCTAACCAAAGCAAGAGTTCCTTGAACTAGAGAGAACTATGAGTCCCTTTCTTTGAACTCTGGTCGACCTTTGACTCAGGGATCATGGGTCTTCCATCTCTGTGAGTTCTGCAGCCTAAGACACAACAGGGGTAAATTGGACACGTTCAGAAAATAATTCTGGAAATTTCCAAAATGCAAGACCTCCTCACAGTCCATATGATGGAAGCAGTGTGTATATGTAGGCTGGCCCTGATGTCACCTCATTTCACAGGTCCTGAGTATCTATCTCACCAACATTCTTTAGAGTATTACTCGCCTCTGCTTTTTTTTTTTTTTTTCTTGTCCTGAGCATTTAGGCCTGTAATGGCTGCATTTGGACTGAATGCTTTCAGCCTTTTTATTCTTATTGTTCCCTAAACAATGCAGTGAACAATTATTTTTACAGCATTCACATCACATTAGGCATAATGAGGAATTCAGAGATGATTTAAAGTGCCTGGGAAAAATGTGTGAAGGTTGCATGAAAGTACTATTTTATGTAGGCCAAGGAGGACTGGTGGATTTCGGTATCCACACGGTGCCTGAGGGTCCAGGTCTCCTACAAATTCATAGGAAAGCCAAGGGGAATGGTTAGAATATTAGAGAAATACACTTTAAGGTTCTGAAAAGATTCTTTCCCACCCAGCAGGTCTGCCTTACCTTTCTGTCCCGAGTTACATTAGGGTGGTGAGGGGGAGTTTGTTTCTTCCACTGGCTCTGCAGGCAGGTTCTCCAGGCAAACCTTCAAGTTTGCCAGTGTGGCTCCAATTGATAGAATGCTTAACTTTTAAGGATCTGGTGTCTACCTCAAAGGAACATCGCTTGGGAATGTAGCTACACTCTCAAGAGGATTTAAATTTAATAAGTCAAAAATGCGACCATCGAAGGGGGAAAAGTGGGAGGCGGTAACAAGCCAGCCACACATTGCAGACTAGTCCATGGTTTCATCTCATGAACCTCAGAGCTCCGGGAAGCAGTGCTGTCTGCTCCCTTTTTCCGCAATGGCCACCCTGGGCATCCCCAATCCTGTATGCAGCCAGAGGAAAGACGAGGCCGTCCGTCCCAGCAGATGATTCTAGATGGCTTCCTTGTGTGGATGTTGATTTGCTGGGGGGTCGGGGATTGAGGCCCATTGTGTGAAAGCTGTTGACAGTCACCCCGAGGTAGTGTCCTCATTTCTAGCCGCCCGGGTGCGTGGCTAAAGCCCCGTGACGTCCCTAACTACACTTCTCAGCCTTTTTTTTTTTTTCTTTTGCTCAGACCCAGGCTCCTCTTCGGGGCCCCTGGGACTGAATGGTGGTGCGCCCCGGCGCAGAGGCCCGCCGGACTCCCTTGCGCTGGGTCCCTATCCCCCCGCCCCCTTCTCAGCTGAGTCCTGAGTCCCAGGAACTGGGGGCGGGACAGTGCCCCGGGGGCAGGGCCGGGCGTGGTGGCCCCAGGCCCTCACGGGTGGGGCAAACCCCTTCGCGACACCGCCCTCCCCGGGCAGCCAATGGAGGTGGAGGCGCCGCGCCTGGATTGGAGCGGGCGCGGGACTGGCCAGCGTGGGGGCCGGGACGAGGGGCGGGCGAGGCGAGCGCTGTCAGCGCGGTTATAAGGGAGGGAAAAGTTCCCTGCGCGGAGAGTCGGGCAAGCGCACGTTCGTACGGCGGCCGCAGCGGCAGGGCGGGGCCGGCAGGGCAGGCGGCGGAGGAAGACCCCCGTTCGCGACCTCGCCTCCCTCGGTGTCTCTCTCAGACCTCGGCCACGTACCAGGGTCCGGAGGACGTGTGCACGGTGGCCATGGGCGGCGTTGGGGAGCCCGGCGGGGGACCCGGGCCGCGGGAGGGGCCCGCACCGCTGGGGGCGCCCCTGCCCATCTTCCGCTGGGAGCAGATCCGCCAGCACGACCTACCAGGCGACAAGTGGCTGGTCATCAAACGCCGTGTCTACGACATCAGCCGCTGGGCACAGCGGCATCCAGGGGGCAGCCGCCTCATCGGCCACCACGGCGCGGAGGACGCCACTGTAAGCTAGTCTACAGCGGGCGGGGTGGAGCCTGGCGCTGAGCCTTGGGGAGGGAGACGTGGGTCACAGGTTCCGAGTCTCATTCCACCTGCGGACCTTAGCATCCTTTCTGCTCTTTCTGACCTTTGACCCCCCACTCCTTCACCCCGGAGTTGAAACGGAGCCAGGCTTAAGGGGGCCTCTTTCTTGCATGGAGGAACAGCTGGTGGGCGAGTCTGTGCAGTAGGTCTAAGGGAGGAATGGGCCCACTGAGGTGGGTGTGCCCAAGGTAAGGACCCTCACTGTCATACTGAAGGTCTCATTTCTGCTCTGGGTCTCCAAGAGCTAAGGGCAGGGCTGGGTCCTTAGCGACAGGGATGTGCTATCAGAGACTGGGGGCTGGGCAGCAGAGCTTGGGCAGGGCCTGGAGGTCTGTGGCTTATCCAGCATTTGTGTAGACTGTTCTGAGGGCCAGTGACTCACCTCTGCTGGGCTGGCAGCTAGCTGCACGTGGGAAGACTCTGCCAGGCTGGGTGGGCCTCCATGGGAAGCACAGTCACCCCAGGCACAGGCAGGCTGGCCCCTGGGGACTCTGGCTTTCCATTCTCAGTCCATGTCTAGACAAGGAGGGATGTGGCCAGCCTGAAGGACTATCTGGCTGGAGCCCAGTGGTGAAGCAATTTCCCAGACCCTTCCTCCCTTAGTCCCCCTACATGGACAAAGGTTGAGGACATGAAGCTCTAACTCTCGACTGTCCAGAATTGTAGGTTAGTCACATCAGGTACCAGGAAGATCTTCAAGACCAGAGGGAATGAATCCCTAATGGAAGAATTCAGTGGCAGCAGAGGGCGAGACTCTCCCTGTCCCAGGACTGTCACTGTTCCTCTCCTCCCCCATTCACTCCAGGGATAAGAATAAGAAGGTTACTAAAAATCGTCAACCTGTGGGCCACAGTGTGTGTGTGTGTGTGTGTGTGTGTGTGTGTGTGTGTATGTGTTTGTACCTGCCTCCTTTCTACTGGTGCATGATGGACAGGAGGTGCCACCGCCCCTCCCACTGAGCCCTGGCAACCCTGTGAGGCTTGTGTTATAGCACAGGACAGGATGCTGGTCAGGAAAGGATAGGCAGAGAGCACTGATTGATTGCTTTTTCTTGCTCAGGGCTAGGCCTGTACAGGGGTCTCTCATAGATGGGATTCCTAACTTTATATTTAGCTCGGTGCCCTGAGACCGCCATCTAATGGTTTTGCTAGAGCCACCATTTTGATTCATAGCCAGTAAGGTCTGTTAGGAAAACATCTCTTTGCATCCTGTGGCAGGGTTCTGGATCTGCCATTGAAGGCTCTCAGAGGTAATTCCTCTGAACCTTAGTTTCTTCGTTGGTCAAGTGGGGAGAGCTGGGCCATACAGCAAGCCAGCCAAGGGCAAGATCATACCTTGTCAACCATGCTGCTATGTCCCAGTTGTGTGTTCAGTAGCTGCTCTTTGGAATATATGTATGCAAACTGGAGAGTGCCGCAGGACAGTCACAGCACTCCCAAGCCCTTTCTGGGTGAGCTTGTCTAGCCCCAGCCCTTTCTGTGACAGGAAGAGATTGCTATAGGCCCCAGACATTGGGGTAGAGTTGCCAAAAATACCTGGTGTGCTCAAGTCAAAGGGTTGGGAAGAATCTGTGTTCAGAAGACCCTAGTCTTTGTCTGTGATGGACCCACAGGGCATGCCAATAGTTGGACCAGTCGTGTCCTGTGTGGTTGAGCCTAGATGCCAGGTGTCCCATCCCAGACCATGGAGCTCAGGTTGGGGGGGCAGGAGGTGGCTTTCCCACTTGCATCAGCCCAGCCATCCATCAGCTGTTCTCATGTCCAGGCAACAGAAGCCCTCGTGCCAGGAAATTCCCAGAGTTCTTGTGCCATGAAGTCAGCTTGTGACCATCCTGGGATACAGAGCCTGGTGCCCTAGGGAGTGCACTCTGGGCCCTGGGCCAGGTTTGTCTAAGAGTCAGAGGCACTCTTAGATGAAAAGAAGCAGCCAGAGAAGTCCAGCCCTTGCTGGCCATCAATATGTGAGGGCTACAAGCCAACCCTCTACTATGTGCAGGATTCTAAATTCAGTGCTTGTTATTAATACTATTTCTTAACCCCAGGATACCCCCTCCCCCAAGGCAGGTATTGTCCCCATGATCCCACTCTACAGATGAGAAACCAGATTCAGAGGCACAGTGTGACTTGAAACTGTGGCAGGAGTGGGATTTGAACGCCCAGCCACACTCTTCCCCACACTGGTTCCTCAGTGACGGGGTTCCCTCAATCTACCCATGCATGTCTCCCGTGTGTCCCCTGCCTCTGCGGAGGCAGCTGTGGACACAGTACTTGCAGGGAAGGAGTATCTAGAAGATGGGTCAGCTAGAGCAAAGACTCAGAGGTGGGACCATACCACCCACACCTGAGCACCACAGCACGGCTGTGACGTAGAACCCTCATGGGGAGAGGGAGTCAAAAGGCAGACATGCCAAACTCAATGGATATTTTTGTCCTTAGAAGGACTTTGGCTTACTCTAAAGAAGAAGTAGAGCACGGAAACCAAAGGGGTCTGATATAAGTTTAAGAGGATGCTGAAAGGGTGGGATGGAGCTTTATCGGCAGACTGCTTGCCTAGTGTTTGCGATGCCCTAGATTCTGCCCCTAGCACTGCATATACTTGGTTGTGTTGGCATCCACCTGTAACCCCAGCACTCACAAGGTAGAGACGGAGGATCAGGAGCTTAGGGTCACCCCAAGTATGAGGTAAGTTTGAGGCTAGCCTGGGATTCATGAGATTTTGTCTCCAAATAAAAAGACCCATGGGGTTAGAGAGATGGCTCAGAGGTTAAGACTTTGTGTGGCTCTTACAGCGGACCCGAGTTCCGTTCTAAACACCCACACTGGGTGGCTCACAACTCCTTGTAACTCCAGCTGCAGCAGAGCCAACATCTCTGTTTTTTGTGTGCTCTGTCATTCATGTATACATAGTCCCCTAAAACACATGCATGCACATAATTAAAAATAAATCACCTTCTAGAAGAGCAAAGGCTTTAAGAGGTTAAGGTAAGCAAGATGGGGGCTTGCCGTCTCCTTGGGGAGGACATTCAGAACAAGTGACCATGTAACTGATCTCCAATGTGCGATGTGGCCAGGGGAGAAGATCAGATGTGGACGCTAATTGGCACACTAGCAGGGGCCATTAGAATTAGCTCTGTAAGCTGAGGATATAGTTCAATGGTAGAGTGCTGACTGAGCATGCTCAAGGCCCTGGGTTCAATCCCCAGCAGTGAAAGAAAAAAAGGAGTCAAAACAACCCATCGAGTCCAGCATTGTGGTACGGCACTTGGGAAGTGGAAACAGGGCCATGGGGAGTTGAGTAGCATCCTCAGTTCCACACTGGGTCAAAGCCATCCTGGACTGCATGAGATCCTGTATCAAAACCAAAAAATAATTTTAAAAAATGCTCAGGTTATCTCTGTGTTATCTTTAGATCTTTAGAGAAGGAACTGACTTGTCCTCTTGCTGTAACTTACTTCCCCTCCAGTGTGGCAGGGATGAGAGTGCTTTAATTTTGGGTTCATCGTGGGAAAGGTGCTGGGCACCTGGGTGATTGGTTACCGAAAGGCAATGAAGCGCTGTACTCAACTGGTGTGGTTATGGAGAAGGTGAGAAATTTCCCAGCAGTCCCTGGTGCACATTAGTTTGAAGCACTGTCAGCCCAAGAAGAATCCAAAACCCAGCAGACCTGAGCCACCTGGCATCCACTTTCTTGTGGCCCCTTGGGAATGACTTGAGTTAGAATAAGGGTGGTCAGCACCATCATCAGAGGCTGTTGTTCATAGTAATTTCACCCAAAAGTTATTGACTAGGCTCTGTTCTGAGAATTTTAGATGTAATGATTGACTTAATTCTTCCAATAACCTTGTGAGGTTGGGACCTGTCTGTTGTGTGGATAAAGAGATTGGAACAGAAGATGAGTAATGTCATGGCACCCTAAAACGACCAGGCTTTCATTCCAGGGTTTGGGAGGGAGGGTCTGTGTCTGAATAGGAGCTGAGAGGGATCAGGATTATGACCAGAAGGCTCTGAGGCCTAGTGAGGGCAGGGTGGCCTCCACCACCAGAACCAATGCCCACACCCTTTTCCCACCAACCACACTGGCTGCTTTGAAAGTCCTACTTGTGGGGCTTGAGTGGGCATTTGTTTTGTTTTGAGACAGGATCTCATTATGTATCTCTGGCTGGCCTAGAACTCATCATGCACCATGCTGGCTTTGAACTCATTATAAACACTGAGCTGGCTTTAAATTCACAGAGATCAATCACCATCTCCCTCCTGAGTGCTGAGATTACAGGTTTAAGTCACCACACCTGGGCATTGTCTTACAGGCGCCTTCTCTTGCAGGCCAGAGTGCCCACTCCCTCCCTGTGGGAAGGAGTCAGGATAGCGTGACTGGCAGGAATTCAAGAGTGCAGAGGTGGGAATGATGGTGACCTCAGAGTACCAGGTAGCCTTCTCCCTTTCTTCCTGAGAAGGAAGCCTTCCACTGGCTGCCTTCAGGTTTCTGATAAAAGAGTCAAACTCCAGTGGTAAAGCCAGAGTTCAGTGGTGAAGAGAGGGTCATGTGCCCGGAGCCAGGTCACTTTTAGGTCCTTGCTAAGACAGCAAAATCTCTGAGGCCAAGGGTCGTGGCTGGCAGAGGATGGGGCATATGTTCACCAGGACACTAGGATGCCTACAGGACTGGAGCAGCTTCCTTTGAGTTGAGTTTTGCTGCACAGACTAGAGCCATATGTACTGGCTACAGAGCTGTGTCCTTGCTTCCTTTTCCTTGCCTCAGTTTCTCCAACTGTAAGGGAGGGTTGCTGATAATATTTCCACTGGGCCTCTTGAAGGGAGTGCTGGGAAGAGGGTGGTAAGGAGCAACGGAATGCAGAGCCTTGGTCTCTGCTGTCTGCCCGATACCTGGAGGGCATGGGAGACAGGGATACCCTAGGGGTGTCCTTGGAAGGGTGTAAATGGGCAGCAAATGCAGACCCAGATCACTAGAGCTCCAATGGCCCTCACTGCTCCCCTACCTTCCTGGCTGATCTGGAACATTCTCCATTCTTTGGCCAGAGACCAGAACTTCCTCCCTCCCCTCTCATGCCTAGGGTAGGAGGTTGACTCCCCCAACCCCCACCCTTCTTGTTCCTTGGCCCGAGACTCAGACTCAGCTAGATCTTGACGAAATACATCACATTTTCACTCCCCTGCTCATACCTGCAGCCCGTGGCTGTCAGCAGCAGGTGCACATCAGGGCCCTGGGACACAGGAGAGCTGGTCAGTGGAGCTCAAGTTAGCCATTAGGCCCCTCCTAAAGTGTTTTACTGATCAACTCAGTTTTCCCAGCAGCCTGTGAGATGTATGTTAATATTTCCCATTTTATTGAAAAGAAAGTGCCGAGGGAAGAGGAGAGCAAGCCTGTCTGGGGCTCCTAAATGGAATCACGGCTCTGTCTCTGCAGGAGGACTGGCTCCAGACTGTACCCCCACCTCCCCAGCCCCCAGTCAGCTGCTACATGGAGCTCATAGTGAGGCTGGGGTCAGGGCAGGGGCTCCGGTGGTCTGAGGTTTCCATATTCTCAGGGTATGTGGGCATTATAGAGAGCAGACTCAAATTCAAACCCAAGCTCTGCCACTGCAGACTCTCCCACTGAGACAGCTGTCTCAAGCAGGCTCGCTAGGGCTCGTCCAAAATCAGTTCACAGCTCTGCCCCAGGAGATGGGGAGAGTGGTTGTCTACTTACCATCTGCACTTGAAAACTTGCTCCAAGCCAGGTATGTCTGTAAGCAGAGCCTACAGGGGTCACTGGAAACTTCGGTTTGCTGTGCCTTTTTGTTTGTTTTGTTTTGTTTCTTTAGATTAAAAAGTTATGTGTACGTGTGTTTTGCCTGCATGTACATATGTGCATCACATGTGTGCCTGGTGCTCATGGAGGTCAGAGGAAGGGGTTGAGTCCTTTGGAACTGTGGTTACTCATGCTTGTGAGGCACCGTGTAAGTGCTGGAAACCTGGATCCTCTGCAAAACTAGCCAGTGTGCCTAACCACCAAGCAATCTCTCTGGCCCCTATAGCATGCCTTTGGATTCCAGCAGTTTCTACGCACTCTTCTCTGAGACTCAATGAAAGACCCCCAGTTTCTTTTCTTTCTTTCTTTTTTTTTTTTTTACTCTTCTGAAATGTTGGGTGAGATAAAAAAAAAGTCAGACACACGCACCCCTTAGCCTTTCTGAGTCTTCCCTTTCCCCTGGCCCTTGGTCCTTGAACTCAGAAAGGACTAGCCCAGAGGTTCCCAACCTGTGGATCACGACCCCCTTGGAGGATATGAATGACCCTTTCAAAAGGGTCACCTAAGACCATTGGAAAACACAGATATCATATTTATGTTACAATTCATAATAGTAGGAAAATTACAGTTATGGAGTAGCAATGAAAATAATTTTATAGTTGGGGGCTCACAACAACATGAGGAGCTGTATTAAAGGGTTACCGCATTTGGAAGGTTGAGAACCACTGGACTAATCCATATGACCACAGAGTTCCAGGAAGTCCCTTGCTGGTGCTCTGAGTCTACCTTGTGAGTGCTTCCTGATAAAACACAGTCTCCACACAGCACCAAGCCTCTGTCCACGGGCTTAGGGCTACCTGCCCTTCCCCTTCCCACCAGTTGGAGCCCTGATCTACGCACTGTGGAAATTTTGAACCTGGTCTCAAGGGGACTCACACCTTCCCTGTCGCTTTAGTGGACTGAACTGACTGGAAGACCCTTGGGTGAGCCTGGCTCTGCTCACCTCCCTACCGTGCACACAAGGGAGGGCCGTGTCTGCCTGGTGTTCATATAGGTCATGACCCTAGGCATTTCTAAGAATCTCTTTGCTGTTGAGGTAGTGGGTGATTCTATGAGAGAGAGAGAGAGAGAGAGAGAGAGAGAGAGAGAGAAAATACTGTTTGGCTCCATTTAAATGAGGCTCCTGGTACAAGGTTAGGGAACAAAGAGTAGAATGGTGGAGCTGGGGATGTGGAAGGAGAATGTGCAGTTTAATGGGTATAGCATTTCATCTGGGGAAGAGGAGACAGTTCTGGAGATGAATGGTCACAATCAGCATGAAGGTCCTCGATGAAACTGGACATTATACCTAAGGGTAGTGAGCGTAGGTGTGCTTTTTACAGATAATGATAATGATAATGATAATAAATAAGGTTGAGGATGTAGCTCAGCTGGTAGCTTGTTCCCTAGTACCCACAGAATCCTTGGGTTCAATCCCACTTTGAAACCAGGAGTAGTGGTGCATTTGTAATTCCAGCACTCAGAGATGGACACCAAAGAATCAGAAGCTTAAGGTCATCCTCAGCTCCATATTCAGTTCAAGGCCATCGTGGACTATGCGTGACCCTGCCTTAGAAACAAAGACAATAATAAACTTTATGCTGAGCAGTCCTGTATCAGAAGGGCCCTGAAGTCAGGAAGTAGAGGCCCTGCAGGAGAATGAACTAGCTTACAAGTCACATGGAAATGTAGTCGGCAGAACCCCAAGACCAGTCCCCAGTGAGCCTGGGCCTGGGCAGCTTCCTGTGGAACCCCATTCTCATGTCTCCTGCTCTCTTCCTGTGACCTTGCCCCTCCCTTCATCCCTAGAGGAAATGAGGGCTATGCTTTTATAATCCCCCACTGCTGGATGAGCCCTAGGGAACCAGCCAGCCTGGGTTATTTTGGAAGCCACACCCTCCTAGCTCCTCAGTCCCTAGCTGCCTTGGGTCAGTGACCCTAGGGTAGACTCTAGCTATAGCCTCCTTCCTCCAAGGAGTCTTCAGAAATGTCCTGTCAGTATCTGTGGGGACTACAGTCATTTCCTGCTTCATTTTATTTTAATATTAATTTTTATTACTTATTTTATCTGTATATGTGTATTCTCTTCTGAACCTGAGTTCAATTCTCAGGTTCTCACTGACCCTGGAACCATGCTGGCAGCCAGCAAGCTCCAGCAATCCTCCTGTCTCTGCCCTCCCCCACTTCCCGCCCCAGGGCTGGGGTTACAGACTCACAAAGCTATGCCAAGATTTTTGCCTTAGGTGCTAGGGATTTGAACTCAGGTCATCATGCTTTCACAGCAAGTGCTCTTCCCACTGAGCCATCTTCCCAGGCTTTTATTTTTAATAGACACGTAATCAGGCCCCTGGTCCTGGGGCCAGTGTGCTATTTCAACACCTGTCTACAGTGTACAATGATCAGGATAATTAGCTTCGGTGACACAGTGGGGTGACAGTAGTTAACAATTTCATCTCTGTTTCAACCTACACAAGCTGGTAGACTCTTGGACAATAGGAGGCCCCTGTTCTTTGTCAGACTTCTGCAAAGGTATTTCCTTTTAGCATCTTGAAAGGGCCTTTAATCTGATTTCCCAGGGCCATGGGGACAATGCCGTCCAGTCACCCACTCTGCTTTTGAAATCACAACGGTAAAAATCAGTTGACTAGCTGCGACCAATAAATGGTCTAGATGTGATATCATATGCAAACAATGAATGGTCTAGGTAAACTCCAAGAGCAAGAGCAAGAGCAAGGCTGAGACAGGAAGGATGAGGGAGCCTGGCCACCCTTCTCCTTATCTTATCTCCCTCTTTTATCTTTGTGCTGTATTACTCCTTACCCCTGCCCCAATTATTATAGAAAGACACAGAGTATCAGGCTTATCTGTACTTAAAGGAAACTATATTATCTGCTGAGATAATTTAGCTCCGTTGGCAGAATGCTTCCCTATCATGCATGGAGGCCCTGAGTTCAATTCTCGGCACTTATATGAACTGGGTGGGCATGCCTGTAGCTCCAGCACTGGGGAGGTTGAAGCAGGAGGATCAGTCCAAGGCTATTTTCTCTTGGGCTATTTTGCAACTTTGAGCCATCCAGAGCTACATAAGACCCTGTCTCCACAAGCGAAAGAAGTAAATGTAGCTGTTCAACTACCTTCCTTGCATAAACCCAAGAAGGCAATGGGTATGGCCCATCATTGACCCACCCCAAGTGGCCCTGAGGTCTTTAATGACAAGTTTCCCCGACACATTTTACCCACTGTTGGGTTGGTAAGAACTGGGTGAATTTAGCATCTGTGAGCCAAACCTTGTTTTATATGCAGCAGAAAAGGCTAGGACACACAGAGAGCTTTTCAGAAGAGCTAAACCTTTTCATGGATGGACTCAGTCTTTCTGGGGTTCTCTTAGGCATATTGAGACGAAAACCCTATACTGAATGAAGCAGGTGTCAAGTGAGGGGTGTTGAACAGGGTGCCTGGGTCCTGCGGAGGGCAAGGGAGGGCTCACAGGTAAGGCTGACCCTTCTGGTTTTATGTCTATGAATGCCCAACATTAGCTGACTTTCTATCTGTCTGTCTGTCCATCTGCCTTTTCTTCTTATTTAGTTTAAAAGTTAGAGTTATTCAATTTTTATGTGTGAGAGTTTTACTGGCATGTATTTACATGCATGCTTAGTGTCCATGGAAGTGAGTTGAGGGCATTGGATCCCCTGAAATAGTAACAGATGACTGTGAACCAGGATATGGGTACTGGGAATCTAATGTAGGTCCTCTGCAAGAGCAACAAGTGCTCTTATCCACTGTGCCATCTCTCTAGCCCCTCGACAGCCTTTTCACCCCCTTTCTGTTGGTTCTTCCTGGGTGTCACATGAGCTGGCTGTCTGTTCACTTGACTGTATGTCCTCCTTCAGGATGCCTTCCACGCCTTCCACCAGGATCTCCATTATGTGCGCAAGTTCCTGAAGCCCCTGCTGATTGGAGAGCTAGCCCCAGAAGAGCCCAGCCAGGATGGAAATCAGAATGTGAGAGAGCAGCTGGAGGGCTCCGGGGATATTGCCAGTAGCAGCTTGTTCTGTATTACTCCTGGGAGCTTCTGGGTAGGGCTGGGTCTGCATCCCTTTTGGGACCACAGTCAAAGGTGAAACCATAGAAATGTCCTGTAGAAGTAAGGATTCGCTTGCTGTAGGTCTCCGAGTGAGCTTTTTTCCTGCTCCAGACCCAATAAACCCCTCGGCCCCCAGTTGTACATGAGGATGTTTTTGATGCCTAAAGGTTTCCTCTGTAGGCTCTGCTTTTCTCTGCTTACCACCCACCTCACATCTTTGGGTCCAGTGAGAGATTTAGCTACCAGATAGTTCCCCAGTCCACATCCTGGCTGGTATTCTTGTTTCTCTATCCATCATCTTTACCAAGGACCCAGCAATGGGAAGTGGGATGTCTTGAGGAACAATGGGAAGTTTCTGGAAACTGTAGCAGTCCCTGCTTCCTCATCTGCTGGACCATTTTCCTGCCACAGGCCCAGCTTATTGAGGACTTCCGAGCCTTGCGCCAGACAGCTGAGGACATGAAGCTGTTTGAAGCTGACACCACTTTCTTCGCACTCCTGCTGGGCCACATCCTGGCTATGGAGTTGCTGGCTTGGCTTATCATCTACCTCTTAGGCCCTGGCTGGGTGTCCAGCATCCTTGCAGCCCTCATCCTGGCCATCTCTCAGGTAACCCTAAGACCATGCAGCAGATATAGGGTCCAGCATATCTCAGGACAGTTTTTTTTTTTTTTTAATGAATGAAAGAAAGAATGGATAAATTGATGGGTAGATGGATGAATGAGAAAGCGAAATGCTAGAGGCCTTTAAAATACAGCAGACCCAGAATGTCACAGCCTTACATATGACGATACTTACGTAGGCGAAGAAAACAGTAATCATGAAGGTTGTGGTTAACACTCTTACGATAAAAGACAGATTAGCAAGGGAAAAAAAAAACTTAGAAAGTTTATCTGATAGTAGACTTCTGTGTCACAGGAGCCTTCAGATTAAAGAGCAAAAGACTAGGGTGAACTATTCATATTTTTACATGTAGGTTCTATGAAGCAGAAATAGCCTTAGGGGTCAGACATGAAAGATCTGTGTAATAGGAATAGAACAAGAGGGTGTAAGCCAGTGAAGACTGACTGGCTCAGAAACCTGGCAAGGCCTGTCTGCTCAGATTCTTCTTGACCTCTTTCTAAGGCAGTCTTGGGGTTTGGGGTGGAATGCTTTTTGAAACGGGGGTCTGATGCGCTCTTATCGGATTAGATAGCCCTTCTTCATGATCAAAACCAAGACAAAAGGGAAAAATAGAGCAGTGACTTTAGGCCTTGTGAGAGAGGAGCTCTTGCGTCTACCTAAGGCCTGCCTTAGGTAGGGTAGAGAGTTCTAGGTTCTGTCATTTGCCGTGGGGTATGCAGGGAAGCAGGAGACAGAAAGCTTGCTCCTGAAGCCTTTATATAGAGGTATGATTTTCTGAGTCCTGACATTTGTATGCACGCACACCACCAAACTCAGTTCTACTGGTCTAGTTAAAGAGGTGGCTGGTTTCAGTGGAGCATTGGTAGTAGGTGGAGCAGCGGTTGGACCCCTGCCAGAAGGGACCCAGGCAGCCTCCTCCATCACTCCTGCATTCCTCCCCCGCTCTTGACCTGCCTCTCTCTCCAGGCCCAGTGCTGGTGTCTGCAACATGACCTAGGTCACGCCTCCATCTTCACTAACTCCAGGTGGAACCATGTGGCCCAGCAGTTCGTGATGGGGCAGTTGAAAGTGAGTGTGGAGCGGGGTGGGCAGCCAGGCATGGAATTGGGGCTCTATGCCGGGTCTGCTCAAGCATTTGAGTACCAAGTAGGGGCACAGCCTCACTCTACCCCTGAGATTCCTTCTCCCCACAGGGCTTCTCTGCCCACTGGTGGAATTTCCGCCACTTCCAGCACCATGCCAAGCCCAATATCTTCCACAAGGACCCAGATGTGACCGTTGCACCTGTCTTTCTCCTGGGGGAGTCGTCTGTGGAGGTAGGTAGGATGGGACATGGACACTCTCAGGACAGGCCTGCAGCTAAGGGGACATGGTAGGCCCTGAGACCCCACGCTTGCCCCCCAGCCTAGCCTGCATTCTAGGTCTAGCTCCAGTCCCTCTCCCATCTCCTAGCCACCTGGGGATGAGTGGCTCAGTGGCTAGAATCTAGAGTTGCCTTTGACCTTGGCCTCAGCCAGCCCCCTGATCTTGGCCTGGAGAGCTGTTCTCCCCAGCCGACGCCTGTCTCCACAGTATGGCAAGAAGAAACGCAGATACCTGCCCTACAACCATCAGCACCTCTACTTCTTCCTAAGTGAGTACCTACTGGCCCTTCGGGGTGGGAAGGTAGCCGGGCCAAGCCTCAGCCTAAGCTGCCTTCCTGAGGGACCCCATCCACCTTCTGCTCTAGTTGTCCTCACCCTTCCCTACGCTCCTCAAAGTCCCTCTGCCCTCAAGTCAGGGTTTTCTGGAGTCCTACAGTATTTTCTAATTGCCTCTGCAAACAGGGATAGGCTAGACTTAAAGGCAGGGATGCGTAAGGCTGGCTCCTGGCCTATACAAGGGACAAGGGAGGTAGGAGACAGGGCCGAGAGCCAGCCACCAAGGGACTGAGTATGAATAGAAGCTGTGGGAGCTGTGAGGTCACTTCAGTGGGAGGTCAGCCTTTCTATCCTGTGGGGGTTCCTGGAGGAATAGCCTCCTCCTCGCCTCTCCCTACCTACCTGGGTACCCCAGGCCTGTTTCTACAGGCCCTTATGCTCCCTTCTTGCAGTTGGCCCACCGCTGCTCACCTTGGTGAACTTTGAAGTTGAAAATCTGGCATACATGCTGGTGTGCATGCAATGGACGGTGAGTGGGGGTTGCTCAGGACCTCGAGCATACAGCTTTTTGGGAGAGGGTTTCAGGGGATAGTGCTGTTCGTCCCTGAGTATGAATGGGTGTGTGTGTGTGTGTGTATGTGTGTGTGTGTGTGTGTGTGTGTGTGCGCATTGATGTGATTCGTGTGTGCGTAAGAAGACAGTATGTACCTTTGGGTATGCTGGGACTCTTCTGTGGAGGAATGCCTCTGGGTTGACTGTCAGGCATCTGTGACCCAGGTACAGGCTGCTCTAATGCACCCTTCAGGGCCACCACTATGGTCAGCCCTAGCTGTTGACGAGACAAGGACTCCTGTTCTTTTACCCAGTCACAAAAGCAGAAGCCCAGTGAGGGCCAGCAGCCTGTCCAGAGCCCTGAGGCAAATGAAAGAGAGTTGAATGAACCCAGACCTTCCTCCTGCCTCCCAGTTCCCCTAACCCATGGAGGCCACTTAGCACTGCCTTGGTCTTCCTCGTAGGACTTGCTGTGGGCTGCCAGTTTCTACTCCCGCTTCTTCTTGTCCTACTCTCCCTTCTACGGTGTCACTGGGACACTGCTCCTCTTTGTTGCTGTCAGGTATGGTCAGATTCGGAGTGACAGAGTGGGGCGGTCTCAGACGGGTGGCAGGGGCCTGACCACAGCCCTTCCTGCTCAGCTTGTTGTCCCCTCTGCAGGACGGGTGGCAGTACCACCTCTTCAGGTGGCCGTTAGGATAATCAAACACTAGCAGGGTAGGCAGGCCCTGGGGCTGGCAGGTCTTGGGAAAGAAGGTTGGCTTGGTCATGGCTCTGTGGGTGGCCTTCTTGAGAAAGGTTGACATGGGCTCAGCCTCACTGGAGACACTGCCCTATGAAATTTCTTTAAATGCCAAAGTGGGAGCAACTAGATAATTCTATAATCCCATTGTACAGATGGGGAAGTTGGGGCCCTGGTCTGGGTTCAGCTGCACACCAGTCTCCACTCTGAGCTGGATGTGTGGCAGTACTGAATCCTTCCTCACAGGGTGCTGGAGAGCCACTGGTTTGTGTGGATCACACAGATGAACCACATCCCCAAGGAGATTGGCCATGAAAAGCATCGGGACTGGGCCAGCTCTCAGGTAGGCATTGGGGAGCCTGGTAGAAGGATGTGTCAGGTCGGGGATCAGACTGGGAGGGAGCAGGCCCAGCTGAGGCTTCCAGGTAGTGGGGTCAAGGTTCTGAGCCAGCCTCCCTCTCTTGTACCCCTCCTGCCCCTGGCAGCTGGCAGCCACCTGCAATGTGGAACCTTCACTCTTCATTGACTGGTTCAGTGGGCACCTCAACTTCCAGATTGAGCACCAGTGAGTGTGGCCTGGAGGGCTTGCTGGGTAGAGGGTGAGGCCAACCCCAGGGCCCAGCCCAAAACTCACCTCTGTGGGGTCCCTGAAGATGTGGCCTGGGAGGTGAGGAGTGGGTGGGCTCCCTCTGACAGCTCCCTACTCAGATCTGGCCTGCCCTCCCAGCCTCTTTCCCACGATGCCAAGGCACAACTACCGCAGGGTGGCCCCCCTGGTCAAGGCATTCTGCGCCAAGCATGGCCTGCACTACGAGGTGAAGCCCTTTCTCACCGCCCTGGTGGATATCATTGGGTAAGGCTGGGTCTGGGCCCCTCATATTGCACACGCAGGCTCACTCCCCAATAGCATCTTGCAAGCGCCTGGCCCTCAGAGGGGGTCCCTTCCGAAGAACTGACTTTCTAGTCCTTTCCTGATCAGCCAATGCTCTCCTTTTCCAGTAACATGGAAAACTCATGGAGCCCTACAAAAATGGCAGTGTGTCAGACAGGCTGAGAGGTTCCTACCTCCTAGGAGCTGAAGCTGATGTGCTCGTTGGGGAACCAGAAAGCAAGTAGCTGTAGGGCTGGGGAGCTGGCTCAGTAGGTAAAGAGCTTTCCTTGTAATGATAAGGACCCAAGTTCAGACTTCCAGCACCCATGTACAAAGCCAGGAATGATGGCTTATGCCTGTAATTCCAACACTGGGGAGGGAGAAACGAGGGGGTCCCTGGGGCTTATTGGCCAGTGAGTTTCAGGTTCAGCGAGAGGCAAGCACACATGGGAGGTTAGTGCTTAGACAGGGAGTAAATGACAAGCCCTGAAAGCCATCTTAACGTCACAAGGATGGAAACCTAGGCAGGAGGGAGCATGCAGGGGTCAGGTAGAGGGTGTGGTATTGTTTATGGCACAGCAGGCACCAGGTGTGGATGTGCTGATGTGTGAGCAGAGGCAAGAACTAGGGAGCCAGCTGGTCACTGGGGAGGGGCTACCTGGCCGAAGAGTAATCCAGATAGAGGCCCCAAGGCAGGAGCATGCCGATGTGTGAGAGAGCCACTAAGTGGAGGAGAGACCACTTGGCTTTCAAATCTTGCAAAGATGCTCAAGACGGGTGTGCATTCTGAGCAAGAGTGGAAGCAGAAAGGGTAAGGCCAAGGTGCTTGAACTGTCCAGGCAGGGGTGAGAGGGCTCAGGCCCCACCAGCAGCCTCGGAGGCGGGAACAGAGGTTGGATTCTAGACCTGTAGATGTCTGTCTGTACATTGTTCTTTTCCTGGCATTTATACTTGACTTTGGGATCCTGATGGGGCAGGTTCCATGTCCCATGGCTTTGGGTGGCAGAGTCCAACAGGGAGAACCAGGTGCATGACGTCCAGGCCCACTGAGGCTCACAACTGGATTTGGCCACCTGCCACTCACCTCCTTATTACAGTCCAGATTCCACTTTGGTTAATGAATATCTGGCCCCACACAGCTGCATGGCCTGGGAGGATGGGAACTCACAGATATGTCTTCACTCACCACTCCTTATGGGTCTCAGGGGGATACTAATACCTTCCCCGTTGAGTCCCTGATCCCCCATCCCACCCCTCAGGTCCCTGAAGAAGTCTGGCGACATCTGGCTGGATGCGTATCTTCATCAGTGAAGGCAGCACTCTCACGGGTGGCAAAGGGGGTAAGGGCAAGATCGACAGCCCTCCTCACCCCCTGCTGGGGCAGCCTGTCTGCCTGCCTGGTCCTGCTGGCTTTCCTCAGCCCTCAGCATTTTCTGTTCAAGAGCCCGATGGCCGTGGCACATGTCCAACAGGAACAGGGGTGGAGGGAACATACTTAGAGCTAAATGGTGAGCATAGCATGTTTTCCTAGAGCAAGAACTGGAGGAAAACTTGTTATTTTTATATAAAAAGTAACCCAGACACATGGAGGCAAGTGTTGGATTTTCATGGATTGTGGAGCCGAATCTGCTTCAGACTTCCCAGAGGGGGCATCAGAGTGTTGAGATGGGATGGAGTGTAAGGAGTTCCCCTCCACCCTGAGTGATCTGGGTCCTGGAGGCCACAGCCACTCCAACTCAGCTCCACCTCAGGGCTTGGTTCCTGTTCCTACACTCAGCAGCACCCCGGGGGTGAGTTAATCAAGAGTCCAAGGTGGAGGGTCATATCTGCAGGAGCCTCTGGGTTATGGGATGAGGAAAGCCTATGTATGTTTCTGTATGGCCTTGTACAGCCCTGTTGTGGGGAGCTCTGCCAGACTTGGCATGGAACAACAGTTGCTGTGCTCGATGATTGGGGACTCGTGTGGCCATCCTGTCCCTAAGTCTAGGGATCTGAGGCCTGCTCCTTGAGCAAGAGCTAGCTTCCTGCTGGGCCTCAGGGTATTTATCTGGACAATGGGTGCAGTTGACTCTACCTATCAACTTTTGGATGGCTCTAGGGGGAGATTTTGCTTTATTTTTGGCTCTCCTCACAAAGTGCTAAGGATGCTCCCTTCTATCCACGCTAAGCACCCCAGTTTGGGAGGGCTTAGCTAAACATCCTCCACTACTGCTAAACATTCAAACTCTGTGCTTTAGGCATGCTAGGCAAGTACCGCACTGTTGACCTAAGCCCAAGCTTGGTGAGAAAGGAGAGGGGACAGTGGACCCTTTCACCCACAGCAGACACTCCACAGCTCCAGATCTCCTTTAAGGACATCTCAGCAGCTTTAGGCTGTAGCAAACCCAGCAAAAATGCCAAGCTGGGGACTGCTCCACTCTCTGTCCAGTGCTCCCATTGCTCTAGACTGTGGTGTCTTTGGTGGGAAGGGCACAAATATTGTAGTTCTGGTCACATGTTTCCCTGGGCCTGCTCCATGGAACCTGACCGTTCCAAGACCCAGAGCCCCTTAGTGTTCACAGAGACCATGATTAGCATCTCTTCCCCTCTAGGATATCCTCCTCACAGGGTTCCTCCTCCCCTGTCCAGCCCAGCTCAGGGTCAGTGACTGGTGGGTTCCCAGACCCTGGCCCGAGACCTCAGCCTGCTTTCAAAGAGGATAACAGAGAGACTGGATGTATGGTGCCCTTCTTCTCACCCTGGGCCAGGAGAGCAAATGATGGTCTTCCATTTACATTACCTCCCAGGCTGCAGTAGGCAATATAAAACTCCCTGTGACCTCCTTGCCCAGGGAAGTGCCAGCAGGAGCCTCCTGGATAAAGCTAGTGAAGCAAAGGCTCGGTACCCACCTTGATGCTCTCCCTTTCTCTGGGATTAGGTGGATGGGGGCAAGTGGAGGGCTAAGTCATACATCCACCAGGGCTTAAGGCTGCTTGACCTCAGGGAAGGAATTCAAGCTCTCAAAGCCAAAGTATCACTTCCAAAGTGATGAGAAATAAAAAGGATGTCCCAGGAAGGCTGTTAGCAAAAGGCTGGGCTCAGATGGGCTCAGAAGTGTGTTTATAAGCCTTGCATGCATGATCCCATGCCCCTGGGCTAACTATTTTGTGCCTTGAGACAAGCCCTTTGCTTTCTCTGGACTTTATTTTTCTCCTCAGGTAAGGGCTGACTATCCCATGAAAGGCACTTCTAAGCCCTGTACACACACCTATAATCCAAGCCACTTGGGGTGAGGTAGAGGGATCACAAATTCAAAGAAAGCCGAGGCAACTTAAAAAATCCTGTCTCAAGATGATACTAGCAAATATTTTAAGGGTCTGGGGATGCAACTTCGTGGTAAGATTGTTAGTCCAGCATGTATAGGCCCTGAGTTCAAGCCCTAACACACACATACACACACACACACACACACCAATTCCTGCCTCAAAAGCAAATTTCTTATGCCCAGAGTTTGTCACATTGTCTTTTTGTACTGACTATTCCCACTACAAGAAGTCCCCTCTCCCATCCAAATCTTGACGACCCTGAGTGCCACATAGGTATGGCCAATCTGGGAAGGGCTCTGGAGGGCATTCCTTCCACATACTGTCTGGCAGCACTTTGTCTCCACACTGCCAAGTGGTCAGAGTTCTGTTGGTATCTCTGACATGCTTAGGGACAGGACCTGCTCAGGGGAATCACTGAGCCTGCAGCACCACCCAGGGGTACCCACAGGACTGCAATGTGAACTGTGTTCCATGCTTCCCCTAGTGGTGGCCATGGGGAATGTGTTCTGCCTCCAAATCCAGAGTTGTCTAATAAAATACCCTTCGGAGACCCCTGCCTTTAGATCTCTTCCTTCTACCTGGAGCCCAAAGATGGTAAGTCATCTTTGTCCCTCCTTCCCCTGTCATCTATGCTATTACTCTTGGCAGTGGGTCACCTCCACTCAGCTGAGTCCTACTTCCCTGCCTGTATGCTTCTTAGAGTAATGATGCAGAGATCATAGACCACACTTATCAAGGGGACAGGAAAAGGCCTTGGTGGTACCTTTGAAAGATTCCACTGTCTCTCCTTTAATTATCTACACTATAGACCTGGACCCAGAAATTAGGCTTCCTGAGAGAAGCCACAGATTGTTTGTTCTTTCAGTCCACCAATAGCTAAGAGTCTCCAGTGGCCAGCTCATGAGCCAGCCTCTGCCTTTGTGGGTGTGGCTGGCAGTGGGGAGATAAAGGCCTTGAGAAAGGATAACATGTAAACATACTGTGTCCTTAAAGACTTCAACTTTCCAAGCCCTGTTTCCTGTTCCTAGGTCTCTGGCACATTATCAGCTCTTGAACCAAATGGTTTAAAGAAAGCCCCAAGAGCCTTCAAAGTTCAAACGAAAGTATTGATTATGGCAGAAGGCAGTAGCGCCATTGTGATGTCCTAAAACACTGGGTGGCTGGGTGTTTCATTTATCTGTGAAGCCAGAAATGTAAAAACCTGTCAATCAAAAGAACGTCGGTGTCCAACAAGTCTTTCCCTACAGCCCATTCCCAGGCTGCCGGATGATCTGCGGGGACTCCTGCTGTCTGGTACATCTCACAGCAGCTGTCCACAGAACCGTCCTTTCCAAGTTAGCCTAGCAAAGCCAGCTGAGTCTCAGTGGGCCCAAGCTAGCCCAAGTGGCTGCAACCTCTGCTTCATGCCTTCTTGCCCGAGGCCTTCCTATGGCCTCGGGGGCTCCCATGGGTTCGGCAGGGCAGGATATGTGTACGAGGAACTAGTCAAGCTGCTAGTCACCTCTGGGCCTCCAGCTATCCACACAGATAGATGCACACAGATGTGCAGGCTGTTCCAGCAGCCCCACCTCTGGCTCAAAGCTGGCAGGGTGTTCTTCAGTAGCACCCCATTCTTTATCATCTCCTCCCCCTGGACTAACCATCCCACTGGCTGCCGCTACCCACACAGTATGACATTCGGCATTATGGGGGAAAGGGGAAGAGATGGCCAAGCCAACTGGGATAGAAGCATGAATTCCCCATGCGTGCTCTGATTCATCTGCTGTCACTGTGCTGCCTCAGGGTGAGTTCTTTCCCATCTCTGGGCTCAGCCTTTTGGCCTGTGAGGCATTAGGGTTTGATTAGTCTGGGCTTTTAAAATTAGGGGGCAGGACCTACCCCACAACTTTGGGGATATTGGTCAAGTGCCTCAGCCGAGCACTGTAACATGAGAGGAACTGTCAACATAGATAGCAGGTATGGGTGTCCTCAGCTCTGGACCTCAGGTAGTGCTCAAGGGGAAGGCAGGAGCCTGGAGTGTGCGAGAGAGATATGGTAAAGTAATTATCACAGGACAAACCAGAAGCTCAAGGATGTAGGCCTAGATTTCCCTGGTACCTTCACTGCTGAGACTGTTCTGCAGTGTTCCCTTCAATCACCCTCCTAAACTCCCCAGATCTCTGGGTGTCCGAAACTGTAGACCTCAGATTCATAGTTGGCAGAGTTTGGCCTGAGGTATTCTGGGTATTGGGGGGCCAGGTCTGGCCCCAGAAGTAGGTGGAAGACAAATAGGTAAGTTCTGAAGATGTATTCAACAAAGTCTCTGGGATCTCCACTGAGACTAAGGCTTGTGGAGACTGACAGGAGCCAACAGCCCTGGAGTTCTTCTGTCCCAAGCAGCTTCTCTCTTCTTCACTGTGGAAACTATGTCACTAAGGTCCAGTAGATGAGGTGGAAGAGGACTCATCCAGGGTCACTCAGTGGATCAGTGACCATGTCTGCCACTCCAGGCCATGTTTTAGTTACAGTGTACTGACTTGGGCATCACCCCCACACAGTGGCTATCTGGCTAGGTTCTCATCACCCGTGGAGATGGACAGCTCTTCTGGAGCTCTCCCCAGCCTACTGGGAACAGCTACAAGGCCAAAAAAGACCCCCTGGAATGTTGGCCACCCCATGGCTGATGGCTCTTCCCTGACAGATCTGGAGTGATGTGGCCTGCTGAGCCTGTTGAGAGATAGCTGCTCAGAAAGCAGCAGCATGGGTCCAGTCTCACAGGGAACTGGGCGAGTACCTCGGATGTAGATTATTCCAGCTTCCCAGGAAGTCAGACACCCTAGGAGCAGAGCCTCCTGCACATGGACTGTAACTAGGGCTGGGGTGATACAGGCCCTCCCTCAGGCTATGGAGATTCACTGAGCATTCCACATGGGTGGGCACAGCATCACAAAATACAAGCTTTGGTCTCCAGAACCTTCACTGTCTCTCCTAGAGAAGGCCAGGGCTCTATTTGCTATTTGCCTTAACAGTTAGGCCTTTCTCCTGTGGGGCAGAGCCTCCCTCACTTCCTCCCAAACCCTGCATCATCTCACTCTCAACATTAGCATACAAGAGCACTAGTCATCTATCTATGCATAACTGAGCTACAGGCAAGTGAGAATAAAATTACTTTTTTTTTTCTTTTTTATTTCCCAAAAAAGTAGAGGTGGGGAACAATGTGATACAAATGACTATCAGGTCCTTATGGGTTCACTGCCTCCGTGGAGCAACACCAGCTAGGGGGTCCTCAAGGGCTTCTCCAGTACAGGCCCAACCTCTTCCTCCAATTTAAATATTGGTTAGTCCAGTTAGATCTCAGAATGACACAGCATGGGTCCCCTCCTGATAGAGCCAACGTCCCCCCTTCCACCCGCCCTCACACTTCCCTTATGCCCTCAGCCTCCCTGGCCTCCCCTTCCTCTACACTTCTGCTTGATCCTCGTGGGGCACCCCCAGTAGTCCTTCTGAGATACCCCACCCCACCCTGTTTCTCCTGCCCTCCTGAAAGCAGTACTCTCAAGCCACAGCTTATATCGTGGCCTTGACGTAGGAGCCTAGCTCTACCTGAAGGGACTTAGGGGGACCTGGCAAGGGACAGCTGGTAAGGTAGATTGTCCTAAGGCCCAGCCAGCCCTCTATAAAAAAGCATTCTGTACGAAGTGTTAACAAAACAGCTAAAATGAACAAATAAAATATCTGTAAAAATAAGGAAGAGCTGGTGAGAGGCCAAGTGCTGGCCAGACTGGCAGCTCTGTTCTGGGGAGAGCTGCTCAGAAGCTCTCCTACAAGGGCCATAATCTCTAGACCAAGCCTCAGGGGCTGACTAGAGGATTTGAAAAAAGACCTGATCCCTCTCGAGTCTTGGGCCTTGCAACTAAGAAGCATCTGATTGGAGTGGGAGAGGTTAAGGCTCCAGGCTAGCCAGTCTCTCCTTTAACCTGGCCACTGATCCCACACAAGGAAAACTCCCTTTGGTCTCTGGGGTTGGGGCAGATGGTGAAATAGAACCTGCACAACCCCCAGGGCCTGGAGCTGCAATGGTGGGCATGGGAGGGCTTCTCCTTGGGCCTCAAGGTCTGTGCTGGCCCTGGGCAGCTGGAGGGAGGCCCTAGGTACCGATCCCAGCCATGGAAAGGACACCCAGAATGCAAAGCTGGTCTTCACCAAGATGACTAGGCCATAAGGCTGACAGGGAGTGTAGAGCCAAATCCTGGACCCTGACCTGTAGACCCCCAGAGTGTCTGTGGGACAGAAAGGGGTGGGGACTAGGGCCTGGTGGCTATGCCGCAAGGTGCAGAGTCTTATACCAGGGATCTTTAGGTGCAGAAGTTAGGGGCGGAGACATAATTTGTCTGCTACAGCCACCTCTCTCCTGCTCCGTGGGAGAAGGGACTGGGAGGTGGAGGGGACAGGCTAGAGTTGACAAAGGGGACACCCCATGAGGATAGGCTAAGTGGGGGTGTGGTGGGAGAGAACAAGGATGAAAGACCAATCATGGAGAATGTGAGCCAGCAGACACTTGAGTCTCATGAGAACCCTTCAGATCAAAAGCCCTCCCCTCCCTCTGGCCGTCACCCCAACTGTGCCCCTTCCTCAAGGACGCCCCGAGGACTGCTCTTCATTTATGGAGGTAGGCATCCAGCCACAGCTCCCCAGACTTCTTCAGGGAACTGCAAAGAGAGAGAAAGAGAGGACCAGAGCTCAGGAACCAGGATGGAAAGGGGCCAAGGCTTCCAGACAGTGCAACATGTAGGAAGTCATGCTGGGGATGGCAGGTGCTTCCTCTCAGCTACTGACTAGGCCTTGCCACTTACCACAGGGACTGTGGGCTACTGACTAATGCTCCCCAGGGAAACCCCTGAGAAAGGAGAGAGGGTGGACCAGAGGTCAGTAGTCCCCGCTGTCAGTGAGTCGAGCCATGTGCCTCTCACGTCCTCAGCATCACCTTATTTCTGGTCCCTTCTGGTGAGTGCCCCAGAGCCCCAGCCCCTGTCAAGCTCACCCCTCACCTTACAATGTCCAGCAGGGCCCTCAGCAGAGGTTTCTCCTGGTACTCAATGCCATGCTTGGCGCAGAGAGACTTCACCAGTGGGGCAATCTTGTGCAAGTTGTGCCGCGGCATGGTGGGGAAGAGGCTGAGGGATCAGGTGGGCAGAGTGAGTGTGACACAGGAGCCATGTTCTCCCCCTCTCTACAGCCCAGGGAGGCAGGCAGGTATGAGGCCTCTCTGCAACCAGGGCAAGACTATGTGGCTCCTACCAGCTGCTGCAGACGCCACTAGTGGTGTCTAGAGGGGCAATTTATGATCAGGGGCACTCCAGAAAGCCACACTGGTATTGGACAGCCAGAGACAAGAAGGGTCTGTGTTTTTAAAAAAGGAAAAACAAAGAAACAAAGCTGAGTATCATGGCTCACATGTGCGGTCTCATCATTTAGGAGGCCAAGGTAGAAGACTCCTGTAAGTCCAACCCCCAGCTTCAGGGGGTGGGGTTGGGGGATGGCGGTGGAGGAAATGAAAGAAACAGATGGGAGATGAGAAAAAGGAATGGTACAAGATAAGACAAAGGCAGAGGCAGCAGCGACAGTCCTTTGGCCATCTGTGTACCAGATATGCTATCTAGTTGGGCCTCAGTTTCCCAACCAATAAACTGGGAGCATTATAGGTCTGTAGGAGGGTTTTGAAAGCCGTTTGTGTCTACAAAGAGGCCACACACAAAGGAGCCCAGTCCCCAGGATGGCCATGTGGTACAGAGCCTAGACAGCAATGCCTCCAGGACATGCTGGTCTAAGAGCCCCTCTCCTGCTCAGCCGAGCTCTAGGATGGGGCTGTGGTCTCGCCATTGACAGAAGATAAATTGCATGGCACCCTTAGCCTGTGGGTTGGTGGCTGCTGCCCTCCCACTCCTTGTCTCCATCTCCTTTCCCCCAGCATTGCTGGGCTGCACTCACTGGTGCTCAATCTGGAAGTTGAGGTGCCCGCTGAACCAGTCATTGAAGAAGGACTGCTCCACGTTGCAGGTGGCTGCGAGCTGCAGAGGGGACAGGGATAGGTGGATGGGGGTAAGAAGAAAACCAAAGGACCTGGACTTTTCCCACAAAGGTCACCTTACTTAGGGTCTCAGCGTCATTCTCTAGGTCACATGGCCCTACCTGAAAGCTTTAACCCTCCCAGATACCCTGAGATTCCTATTACTCCTTCCATTTCTTCTTCTTTTTAAAAACTCATTCTGGCCTTGAACTTCTGATCCTCCTATCTCTGCCTCCCAAGTACTAAGATTACAGGTATGGGCCACCACACTGGGTTTATTGGGTGCCAGTATTTTATGCATGACAAGCAAGCTACATCCCCAACTTTCCTACTACCCTTTCTTGCTTAACGCTAAGGCTGCCACTAGCAACAAATACCTCTAATTAAGGTCCATATAGCCTTGGAACTACTGAGGCAGCCAAGTCTGGATGAAGGCGTGGGCATGAGGCTCCAGGCTCTGCAGGTCCCCATTTCTACCTTTGCCTTCCCTCACCTGGCTGCTGAACCAGTCCCGGTAGTGATCAAGATCAATCTCCATGACGAGGTGGTTCATTTGCGTGACCCACACAAACCAGTGGCTCTCCAGGAACCTAGAAAATAGCACAGCACAGCACTGAAGCCTCAGGGTATGGAGACAGGCAGCCACACATACCCAGACCCACTGTGCCTACCCTACCCCCATGGCAGGTACAAGGTTCACATCACAGCCCCATCAAAGACAGTGCTCTCAAAAGCACAGGGTGAACCAGCAAAGCTGGGGTACCTGATGAAGTTGAGGAAAATCAGGGCTCCCAAGATGCCATAGAAAGGGATGTAGGTGTAGAAGAAACGCATGTAGTAGCTGATGGCCCAGGCCAAGTCCTGCAAGGCAAACAAGATTAGGCTTAACCTGCTCCACCCTCCTTGGCATGGTGCACCCAACCACAGAAGCATGTATACACATAGCTCACACTGCTTGGCACAGGTATTCAGAAGAAACCACAGCAGGCTGCTAGGAAGCTGGACACTGGGTCCACAGTTATATACTTGCCCAAGCTACCTATTTGCATGGGGTTTGCATGGTGAGTTTCAGAGAGAAATGGGAGAGAAATGGCTAGCAGGTAGCCAGTGGGTGCAGAGGATTCTAATATGTGCCCCCAACATGAGGATGGTCACTGTCCATCCTCAAGCCTTACCCCTGCTCAGGCACCTGGGTTTCCTTCCTTTCTGAGGAAGGAAAAGCCAAGGGACATACACCATCCTTCCTGGCATCCCAGACTAGGCCACTTCTCGGGTTGGACTCTCTTCTTGGGCCCTCTCCCCTCCTCACTTTATCTGTCCCTTCTTGGGGTTGGTAGCAAGGCCTTGAGCTCAGATAGCTCTCTGGGAAGCCTCTGCTCTCTGTCACAGGCTCACAGGCAGTCATTCTGCAGAGAAATCCATGTCTCTCCATTTCCTCTGCCACTCAAGCTGTGTGTCTTGGCTGGACCACACAAGAGCTTCCCTTTGCTCTCCTGCTGATGGTCCTCATGCATTCAGGTCAACCAATGACCTGTAGCATATCCCAAGTCTGCTACAACACCTCCCATGGAAGCCAAGTGGCCACAGAGCTCCACAGGATCCAGAAGTCCTTTTGCCTCAGCACCCTGACCCAGCTCTCTCAGGGTCTTTGCACAGACTGTTTTCAGAGTCAGGAATGCTAATGCCCAGGATATGCTTATGCACAAGGTTATTTCATCAAGGACGGGCCTCTCTGAGGCAATGGACAAACCCCCAAAGAGGGGCTGGAGAAACGGTTCAGTGGCTAAGAGCTGTGGCTACTCTCCCAGAAACCACGTGGAGGCTCACAGCCATCTGTAATTCTTTCCCAGTGACCTGATGCTATATGCTGGCTTCTGTTGGCACCAGGCAATGCACAAATACACATGCAGGTAAAACACATACACATGAAATTAAAAACAAAACCAAACCAAAGATCTTGGAATGACAACAGAATCTGGCACACTGGTGTCCTGGAGAATGAAACCTGGCCCACATTGACGGTGAAGACATGGCAAATTCCAGAACAATTTAGGGGACAAGGGAGGTTCCATTCTGTGCTTGATTTATTGTAAGGAACTGAGGCTGGGCCCTGGCACCATTCCAGATGGTCAGTGTGGTCAGTCAAGCAGGAGGGCTGCATTAGGAACAGTTGTGACAGCCAGGGAGACAACATGAAGACAACATGCTCAGATCTAGCAAGAAGGCTCTCTTGGTTGAGAAGTGGGCACAGCAAGCTCTAGTCATACTTCGATCATCCTTGCTTTCATTTTTTTTTTTTTTTTTTTTGACAGTCCTGAGTTTGAACTCAGGGTCTCATGTATACTAGGTAAGCACTCTGCCACTGAGCCACACCCCCAACTTTAATCTATTGCATAAATGCACTGCGTAGTATGTATGTGTGTGTATTGTATGTACATACATAGGATGTGGTATAACACAAATACACAAATACACACACACACACACACACACACACACACACAAATGTATGGCCAGGCATGGCTTGGGAAGTAGAGGAAGGAAGATTGAGTTGAAGGCTAATCTGGGCAACATAGTGAGATCCTGTCTCAAAATTAGGTAACTAAATAAATGATTGTAGGAAAAGCCCAAGAGGTGATGGAATAAAGGTGTGTGCTAGCACACCCAGCCATTGCTGGGAGTTTATAAGGCTAAGAACACCCACTAAGTGGCTGTAAACTTGTCTGTTCTCTCCTGAGGGGGGAGACCATGGTTCCGTCACAGTGAAGTCTCTGCTTGCAGTGACTACTCCTTAGAGCTTACTCTACCATGGGTAGGTACTCATTTTGTACAAAAATCACAACTCTACCTCTATGTAAACCCAAGCTAGCCTCCTCAAACCTACATACAACCGCCTCCCTCCCTGGAGGTACTCTAAGCTTTGGCTAGGACCAATCTTGGTTGTCTTGAATACTTCTGGAATCAACTAAAAGAATCACAGAATAATGGAGCTTTTGCTTTTTGCCTGCTTGCCCTCACTCTTGCTGGCAAGTTTGTCTACCCTGTTGCTGTAGCCTTCCTTCATTGGTGTTAGAACCTACTCTCCAGGAATCTTCTGGGACTCCAGCACCAAACTGGGACTGCTGAGACATGCAGTCTCATGGGCTGAAGGACTAACAAATCCTTGGCTCTTCTATCAAGAGACAGCCATTGTACTACCCCGACCACTGTCTATAAGTCATTCTGGTAAACCTGTGTGTGTGTGTTCATTCTATGAGTTCTGTTCTTTTAGAGAACTGAAACATGCCTTCCAGACTTCCTGACATTCTAACCCCCAGCTCCTCAAAAGACAATGTCTTTGGAAGTAAAGTCCTTTCTAATAGAACTCATTAAGACAAGGTCATTCAGATGGGTCTCGGTGCAGTAGGACTAGTGTCATCCTATAGGAAAGGAACAAAGCTAGCACTACAGCTCGGTTGATGGAGTGCTTGAAATTTTAATGCCTAAAATCTACATTCAAAAGCTGATGGCACACACTTGTGACCCTGGTGCTGGGGAGGCAGAGTTAGGCAGACCCTAGGCCTTCCTTGATGGACAGTCTAGCCTAATCTCTAAGCTCTAGCTAGGCCAGTGAAAGGAGGTGACACCTGAGGTTTCTGTGGTGGTTTGAATGAGAATGCTCCTGCACAGGCTCGTATGTTTGAATTGGTCCAGAGTTGGCGGAACTGTTTGGGAAAGATTAGGAGGTGTGGCTTTTTTGGAGGAGGTGCATCATTGGGGGTGGGGTTTGACATTTTGAAAGTTCACGCCATTCCAAATTCACTCTGTTTCATGGCTGTGTCTCAGGATGCGAGCTACAGCTCCAGTGCCAGGACTGCCTGCCCGCTGCCATGCTCCCTACCATGCTGGTCACGGACTCTCACCCTCTGAAACTGTAATCCCCCAATAAACTCTTTCATAAGTTGCCCTGGACATGGTATCTTGTCACAGCAATAAAAAAGCAAGTAAGACAGTTGTCATCTGGCCTCCAAATGCACACACATTTATAGGCACTCATAGACAAACAGAAATGCACATTAGAAAAATGGGGGGAAACCTGACACAAATATGGAAAGGCCTAGAAAGAAGATGATGAGAGTCAAAGAGAACCAGGTTCCTCCTCCACTCTCTACCTCACACCCATGCCCCCCCCCCCATCTGCTGGTAACTAATTTTAGACTTCTGGCCTCCGGAGGGCGAGAGAATATGATTCTATTGCTGAGGTTCTCCACTACCAATGGGCTGTGCTGGCCTCTCATTACACTGCCTTCAGGAACTAAGGGACTCTGCAAGGGCAATGAGTGCCAGGCGTCTTTGGGCCTGACATGTGGCCTTCTTGGCTCAGGTGGCCTCGGAGATAGTCCCTTCCCAAGAGTGACAAAGCAGCTACACTTTGGGGGAGATGTCTGGGGACCCGCAGGCCCACAGGGGCATTTGCCTAGGGTGACGTGCCCTACCCACGCTTCCCCACAGCGAGGCTGTGCTGGATGACTTACCACCCAGTCCCTGCGTCTGATCATGGTCATGATGATCTGATACTGGAAGTACATGGGGATGAGCAGCGGTGGGCCGACTGCAGAGAGAACAGATGGCCCGTCAGAGATAAAGGAGCCAGCTAGACGCCGCCAGCAGGGAAGCTGGACAGTCAGGTGCCCGGGAGCCCAGATGAAGGCAACAGGGTCCAGCAGTGTTTGCACAAGCTGACCCTCTCTTGAATAGGTGTGCTGTCATTTTCTCGGTTTGAAAAGGGTATGAGAGGAAGTGGGACAGATGGGCATGCTGGTGTGAGAGCAGCATTGCAGACCTTGGGTACCTGCACTTACTCAAGAAGAAGTATTCATGCTGGTGGTTGTAGGGCAGGTATTTCAGCTTCTTCTTGCCATACTGAGGAGAGAGGAGAGAGAGTGAACACCAGCCTCCTGTCCCCTACCTCCAACCCACTTTATGCACCATCCTCCTCAACAGAGACCTTGTTTCTTTCCCATCTATTTGTATCTGGGTCCAGCATGGCTAACAGCTGCCAGTTTCCTTGGGCTTGTTAGGGTCAGGTTTGACCCTTGGTGTTGGCAGCCCCTGTGAGCTATGCTATGCTCAGTCACGTATCCTCAGTGACTGAGGATGCCCCCACCACACAGACACACACACACAGACACACACACACAGACACACACACACACACACACACACACACACACACAAGCATCTTTGGGATCCTAAAATGAGGTTTTTTATTTAAACCAAAAGCAAGATTTATATAACTAGACAGGACTGGTCAAGATGTGGCCCTGCCCATCACTGACCCATCTTTGTCTCTGTTGCAGTCTTTCCTGCAAGGAAGTCTGACAAGTTCTCAGAATTGTGTGAGATCTCTTCGCTGGGAGACAAGCTCTTCCCCTGGCTGGCACCGGGCTTCAGCCTTTTCTTTCTCCCAGCATGCAATTCCTGAACTATTGTTAGATAGTCTGAGAGTGAAAGGGAGTGGGCAGAAGGTTCTCTTTAGAATACCTTCATTCCTTCCAGCACTGTGAGGCCAAAACCTTGGGCAGCCCTCAGGTTGGGGGCCGAAGTTCAGCCTCAGGGTTAATCACTGCCCAAGGCCATGAGAAATAGGCCTTCTCTTTGTTGTTTTCTTCTGTTGTGGTTTTGTTGGGAAGGCTGGGGATGGACTCAGGGCCTAAGCGATGTTAAGCAAGTCCTCTGCCATTGAGCTACATACCTAGCCCTTGGGCCAACGTGGGGATGAACAATGAAAAAGCTTACATAAGTCTCGGTACCCACAGGGAGATTCTAGGGCTGTCTCTACTGCCCTGGGAATGACACAGGCTCCCAAGTCTCCGTGGGAGTTCTCCCTGGAGACTATCCACGGCTGCTAAGAGAACCCAGACAAGGACCAGGAATCCTTAACAGTCACCATCCTGGGAACATCAATTCTCTGAGACCTTGTAGTCATTTCTAAAGGCTAATCGCTTTTTTTTTCCCAGAGGTTTCTGACACACGAGGAAGCCAGCAGGATGGAGAGATGGCTCATCTGTTAAGAACACTTGTTCTTCCAGAAGACCCAGGCTTGGCTCCCAGCACCAACATGGTGACTCACAACCATATATACCTCCAGTTTCAGGGGATCCAATGCCCTCTTCTGACCTCTGTGGGCACTGTTCACTCATGCAGTACCCAGATCCATGAGCAGGCAAACCAGCCATATATATACTGCATAAAAGGAAATGAATAGAAGCAGCAGCAGCAGCAGCAGCAGCAGCAGCAGCAGCAGCAGCAGCAGCAGTGCCCCCTTTAATTCCAGGGTCTGACCCCTAGGGAGCAGCCCAGCCAACACTGCCTCCGATCAAAGGCACCTGCTCTTCTTGCTTGCTTGCAACGCTGGGCAGAGAGGGTGGGTCAGGGTAAGCCCGGGCTTGGTCAACAGACCCAAACTTCGTAGATGTTGCTTCTTGCCAGTGTAGAGCCCATGCAGATTCCCAGGCCTCTCTGGGCATGCTTGACTTCCAAGTCATCAGTCATTAAGCACTGTCAGTGGGAACTCGGACTCCAGGACAACACCATCCTCCCCTCTCCCGACCCAAAGGTTTAAGCCACCCTCCTTGAACACTGTTCTTTTGTTGTACCTTCTGGGGTCAGTACAGCAAAATGAATTACAAATGGAAGAAAACTTGGATGTCCCCTAGGCTGACACTTCTGTCCTCCAAAGGAGAACACAGAGTGAGAAGTGTGTATCAAAATCGCAGAGGTCCATAGGCTCCCACAAGGAAGGGTGTGTGGGTGGGAACAAAGTCCAGCCTGTCACCAGAACATGTGTCTTGGTGTCAGTGGCCATGGTCACACGCCTGCTGAAGGATAACCAAAAATGATCCCTTTGTTCTTCGAGGCCTCCTGTTCCTTGGCAAGGATCTCATGCATTTCCAGAAAGTATGTTCTGTACACACAGTCTGTCATTAGGGTCAGTCTGGCCTTGGCCTTGGAGAGATTGGAGCCAGGGAAGCCTCAGAGGGGCTTTTGATGGTTTCCCAGTAAAGAGAGGGAATATGAAAGGCTGACAGAAAGGGAAGAGAGATAGCCCCTCCCCACCCCTGCAAGGTACCCAATGAGTGGGGAGAGCAGCAGCCTAGGTAAATGTGTAGACAGGCCCTGGGTCCTGCTCTAACCTCCTCCCAGAAGCCAAGGAACTGACACCCAGGTCCAGCCCCAGAATGCAGGCTTCTCAGCCTTGGTAACCTCCCTTCCCCATCACATCCAAGGCCACAGTTTATCTGTTCCTGCTTGAGACTGTGCTGGCTAGTTTTATGTCAACTTGACACAGGCTAGAGTCACTGGAGAGAAGGGGGTCTCAACTGAGAAGATGCCTCAATGTAGGCAGACCAACAAGGTATTTTCTTAATTAATCATTGATGTGGGAGGGTCCAACCTTTATGGAAGGTACCATTCCCGGTCAGGTGGTCCTGGGTTCTGTAAGAAAGCAGGCTGAGGGCTGGAGAGATGGCTTGGTGGTTAAGAGCACACTGTCTGCTCTCCCAGAGGTGCTGAGTTCAATTTCCAGCAACCACATGGTAGCTCACAACCATTTATACTGGTAGCTGATGCCCTCTTCTAGCATGCAGGTATACATGCAGATAGAGCACTCACATACAATAAATAAATAAATCTTAAAAGCAAGCAAGAAAGAAAGAAAAAGAAAAGAAAAAGGAAAGCAGGCTGAGTAAGCCATGAAGAGCAAGCCAGTAAGCAGCACTCCTCCATGGCCTCTGTATCAGCTCCTGCCCTGCTTGAGTTCCTATCTTGACTTCCTTCAGTGATGAATTGTGATGTGGACATTAAGTCAAATAACCTCTTTCCTCCCCAACTTGCTTTGGTCCTGCTGTTTCATCACAGCAATAGTAACCCTGAGACTGAGAGACTGAGCATTAAGAAGAATCTTCAGGTCAGTAGAGGTCAGTAGAGGCCGATGGGAGGGGGGCCATCAGGGGAGAACATTTGAAGGTTGTTTGTGTAGCAAGAAAACCTTGGTTTACTGTGAGTGATAACGAAGAGGGTAGGGCTGCCTCCAGCTGGCAAGCATTGTTGGCTCTCACATGCACTTTCAGCATCCCAGAGTGACCCACCAACATGGCCAGGCCACCACCGGCAGTGGCGAGTGCTACAAATGAAGCTTTAGAGTTTGTTGTTTGCCGTGTGGGTACTGGCCTGCCTTGTTGCTGTGCCCATCATCTGGGGATATGAGTGTTTACTTTGGGCTAGTCTATGTTGGGAGTATGGGACTGGGGCTTTGCTGTTGCAGGTGTTCACAGACTGTGCACTTACACTCGTTTTGGTTTTTTTTATTTTTTGTTTTTATTTCTTTTGAGACAAGGTCCACTCTGTGGACCCGGCTGACCTCGAACTCAGAGATCCACCTGCCTCTGCCTCCCGAGTGCTGGGATCGAAGGCATGTGCCACCACTTGCTTGGCTGCACTTGCCCTTTTTTAAAAATGTGTTGTTTTTTTGTTTTTTTTTTCCATTTTTACCTATGTGTTTGTGCATGTGTGAGTGAAGACACCCATGCAGGCCAGAAGAGGGTGTCAGATCTCCTGGAAGCTGAAGATACAAATAGTTGTGCATTGCCCAACATTGTTTGCTAGGATCTGAACTTGGGTCTTCTTCACAAGGAACAGCTGATCTTAACCAGCCCCTGTGCTTACACTTATGAATGGTCCTAGACAATGTTAAGGACATGGAAACTGTCGAAGTTGTGGTGATCGCATTTTGCACTCTGAGATGTCTTAAGACTATGAGAACAAGTGGGGGAAGGCTAAAAGCATAGAAGAGATGTATTTGGGCATTAAGAGATGGCACTGTGATAGTTACTATTGATTATCAACTTGACAAGCTCCCTAGACTCACCGAGAAACAAGCCTCTGGGGACACCTGCGACGGATTATCTAGAGTAGGTTAACTGATGTGGGAAGACCCACCTAACTGTAGGCGGCATTATTCCGCACACGGGGGCCCTAGACCGAAGAAAACAGAAAAAGCAAGCCAAGCAAAGCCGAGCATCAGCATCCATCTCCCTGCTGACAGCGGATGCAGTGACGAGCCAGCCTCCTGCTCCTGCTGTCATGCCTTCCCTGCCGTGATGCAATATATCACCTTTAACTCCAAGTCCTACTAAACCCTTCCTTCTTTCAACTGCTTCTTGTCAGGCGTTTTCTGGCAGTAAGAAGGAAAATAAATAAATAGGTCAGATACAGGCAAGGTCATGTTTCAGGTTTGAAATGAAGGGTCTGAGGAATGACAAGGGCCTTCCTTGTCTGTCTAGGGCTGAGGGCTGGTTTGGCAGGAGTTGCCACAAGCCCAGTTGCTGCCTCTGGGAACTCCATGCTCATACACAGAGCAATGAGCAACATGACCACAGCAGGTACTGGCAGGATGCTAGATGCCCATCCAGGTCCTTAAGAAGAGGGCCACATATGTCCGAGGATATGGGGTGGGGGCTCAAGGTCTGCTGGAAGCAGAAGCAGAAAGCATAAATGGAAAGATAAGTAGAAAGCAGGAATGCTTCCTAGGTGAGTGGAGGAGGACGCCCTCAGGCAGGTAAACTGGTGTGCTCCCACTTCTAAGAGCACATTGACCTTACTATGGGGATAGTGACATGGCAAAGAGGGGGAGCAAACAAGATTGTTGCATATACCACAGATTAATTAGGCTGAGAGTTCCCACCCAATGCTAAAACTCCAAGCAGAGTAGCAGAGCAGTGCCAGTAGAGAGAAGACATTGGCCTCCTTATTTGTAAGAGTATGATTGTTTGGTTGTTGCCTTCCCGGCAGTTAAACTAAAGGAAAAACTAGAATTATGAAGAGGCCTCAGGCGTTACTCCTCGGGCACAAGGAGCCAGCCATCCACTGCTTTCTGAATACTGGAGAAGTTCCGGTGTTAAAGGGCAAAATGCACATTTAGAAAAGCACATGCATGAGGTGTTATGCAAAGCAGAAAGCTTTGTCCAGGTTACACAGCCAGCATCCTGAGGAAGGACCAACAGTCTAGAGCAGGAGTGTAGGAGACCTCACTTTGTTGTTTGGAAAGGGCAATAGAGCCCCTTAGTGGCTGAGGACTCCAGAGGATGTGAAAACAGACCATTTCACTCCCAAACCCTACTGGGGAAAAGTTACAAACTGGGGTCCAGCAAGATGGCTCAGAGGCTAAAAGCACTTGCTGACCAGACTGATAACCTCAATTACATTCCCAGAACCCACATGGTAGAGGAATAGAACTGATTCCTCTGACCTCATGCCGTGGTCCATACCTGTGCACATGGACCACACACAAACTAAATGCATCCATGTTAAAACTCCCTCCATCCCAAGGCTAAAAGTTGAAGTGTGAAGCCATAAAACAATGAAAATACTATGTGTGGAGAACTTGGCTAAACTGAAACTGAAGGCGTATCACCACATAAAAGAAACTAAGAACACCCTTCTGGAAGTCATGTTTTACCAGATGGTGGATAACTGTTCTTGACATTTCTGTGAATCCGATGCCCTTGTGGCTGGTCTGCTCTGGTCATCTACTGAGATAAAGGCCTTGTCAGGCATCAACTCTGGAGCCTAGACTAGAGGCTCAGGCCCCTGAGGCATGACTGTTGAGATGTTTGGGGCTCTGTTGAGATGTGCTGGATTCAGGCTGTCACCTCACGTAGAGACCAGGGCTCCTTTCAGGCCAGTATGGTCTCTTGGGCACTTGTACACAGGTCAGTCAGGAACCCAAGCAATGTGGGCTTTCCCTTGTGAACACACCTGAATGCCTAAGAGAGACTTTCCATGGTGATGCTGTGATGCTGGCCTCCATCTTCAAATGTCGCCGCCAACGGGACAAGTAGCCTCCCACAACCTCCCTCCCAAAGCCAGCCAGCATTTGAGAAATGAGATGGGACAGAATCTGAAGAGCTGGTAAGCCTGGCTTTCCTTAATTTGTTAGGGACTTAGGATTGTCTGGTGAATACAGCTAACAGCTTTACTACAGATGTTAAGGAAGCCTTTGTCCTCAGTATCAAAAGGCCTCTAGGTAATCAACTCTCCTACCCAAATACTTCTAACCAAAGCTAACAGCCGATCCCCAGAAGAGTAACAAAGACAGCTGTTGGGCAGAAAACGAAATCCCTGCGTAGCCAAAGTTCAGAACTGTGGCCAAGGTCCTGTGCATCTTGGATCAGACAGGGCTACATACCAGAACTGAGGGAGACAGGCTCTTTCTTGTCTATGTTACAAGCCTTGGATGGCACCACTGAGGGCAAGCTTGTATAACTGCTTATTGAGGCTCTGCTCTTCCCAGAACTGTAATTTTCCATCACGGTGCTGGGATTGAACCCAAGGCCTTGAGCATGCTGGGCAAGGACTCTGCCACTGAGCTATACCCACAGTTTGTCTTGTTCCATCCTCAGTGTATTTCCAAGACAGAAACATAGGTAGCTTTTTTCTCTTCCTTTTTGTAAGTTAAACCATAATATAGAGGCTCTAGTTAAAAAAAAAAAAAAAAAAAAAGTATGGAATGACCTACCTCGCCCTGTTTTTTAATGCATGGAAGGTACCTTATTTTGCTTACTTGTTTAGCTGTTTATTTGTTTAATGTGTTTGGATATTTTGTCTGTGTGTATGCCTATGTACTACTGGCATGCCTGGAGAGGCCAGAAAAGAGTATAGGATCCTCTGAGACTAGAGTTACCTACTGATGGTTGTGAGGTGCCATATGCAGGTGGTAGGAATCAAACCTGGTTCCTCTGAAAGAGCAGCCAGTATTCTTAACTTCCGAGTCATCTCTCCAGCCCTACTTTATTGTTTTTTTAATTAATATTCTTTAAAAATGTCTCCCCATTTTTTATGTGTGTGTGTGCTCACGCATACACACATACACATACACACGCACACACACACACGCGCGCCATGCTGCACAGTGCATATGCAGAGGTCAGAGAACAGTTTAGGGAGATCGGTTCTCTCCTTCCATCATCATGTAGGTTCCAGGAATCAGACTCAGATGATCAGGCTTGGCAGCAAGCACCTTCAGCCACTGAGCCACCTCAACAGCCCTTCATTTTGTTTTTGTCAAAAGTTTCATTATGTAGACCAGGTTAAGCTAGAGTTTGAAATCCTCCTGCTTCTATTTCCTGAGTGCTGACACTATCACCATGCCTGACCGGGTGTGCTCTTATTAAAAGCAAATGAAGTGACTGGGTGAAGACTCACTGGAGAAAACTAAAGAGCTCAGTGCTAGGACATGTGCTTGGCATGTGCCAGGCACCGAAGCCCAACACTCCCCCAAAGAGGGAAATTAAGATCATTTGCACTGTCAAATTAAATAGTGTGAATCACACAATAATATAAAAATGGAATGGAATACTACACAGTCCCCAAGAAGGATGAGACCAATCTCCTTGCACTCCTGGAACAAGGCCACATTAAGAGAAAAAGTGAGCTGTAGAATAGAGGGCATACTTTATCTCTAGGGCTTTTTATTTTTTATTTTTTCCCCTGACAGGGTTTCTTTTCTAGTTTTGTTTTTAAAGAAAAAAAAAAATGTGTGTATGTGCATATAAAGACTGGAGTCAGGGCTTTGTGACAGGCACTTGAAAAGCTATCTGGTATCTCATTAACAGTGGTTACTGTTGGGTCCATTAAACTTGAGGCCAAGAGGTGACAGAGTTAAGACATTGAATATACATTTCTATACTGTTTCAGTGTTTGTACCAAGTAGTTTCTATATTTATAATAAAATAAATAAATAAAATGATACTAAAGTAAGTGTGGGTAAATAGAAGTGTCCCAGCCGTCACATGTCTGAAGGCACATCCCGGACTAACAGGTAAATGGCCAGAGCCCAGACCTTCCTATCACCTCCTGTCCATTCAAGCCTTACTTTCTCATCTGCTGGCGGGGGCCACTTGAACACGGTGTCATTCTCCAGCTAAGCTTCCTGCAGACAAGCGGGCCCACTGGACCCATCCTGGAGGCCTAGAATTTTGCCTCCCTGAAAAAACTGACCCAGTTTCCTGTGGGCCGGAAAGAAACACGAGTCTGCTCGTGAGGCTCTGTGCCTAGAACTCTCAAGGACAGCCAGTCTATGTAGATTGCAGCTGGGGTGACTCGGGATGACTGGGAAAGGACTCTGGGTGGCAGAAGGTGCGGACTTATGGGTTGAATGCTGATCCTACAGAACTCCTTCCCTCCTCTCATGACACCTCCTAATCAACTCCATCCCCTCACTCTTACCTCAAGAGGCTGCCATTCACCAAGGACAAACACATGCAGGCTCTTTATGTCAGGGTCCTTGTGGAAGATGTTGGGTTTGGCATGGTGCTGGAAGTGTCGATGGTTCCACCAGTTGGCAGAGGCACCCTGTAAGGCGAGAGGAGCTAGATGAGCCACAGGGGACGATGGGTCCTTGAGCTTGCAATGGGCCCTAATGGGAACGAGGTCCTGGTACCGCCAATATCCACGGCCAGCTTCTCCATCATATATGGAGATATGTGCCTGGAATTCCTAAAATCATGCTATAACCCTACCACTTCTGGACCCAGAGTACTAGTCAGTTCTGAAAGATGTTAAGTCAATTCTCTGGCCTCAGTTTCCCCAGGACTGAGCAAGGGGAAAGGGCTTCAAGAACAATGGAATTATCTCTACCAGGAGCAGCAGTTTTTGACCTGACTTGTGGGCCAGAGAAATTAGCATGTTTATATATACACACACACACACGAGCATTCAAAGAAGCATTCTCAAACAAACAAACAAACAAACAGGACAGAAACAACTCAAATGTCCATCAAGGTGCCTGCTGTGAAGTCTGACGACCTCAGTTGAGAGAACAGACTCCTGAAAGTCTGACCTCTACATATATGCTGCGGTGCCCCTTTCCCTAAATAATAAATACATAAATAAATGTGAAAACGTTTTATTTAGAAAACAGTGGACCACTAACACATGATGTAAGCGCCGATGAACCTAGAACCACCACACAAAACAAAAGAAGCCAGTAAAAGAAAAGAAAAAAACAAAACACCAAATCCCACTGCTCATGATCTCGGTGATGTGAAGCCCATTGAAAGAAAATTGGTGGCTGCCCAGGGATAGGAGTGAGCAGTGAGGAGGAAACAGGTTGGGATACAATGTCTAAGGGGCTGGAGATTTGTGGGGAATTAATCTGTGGGTGATGAAGATGCACTAAAATGGTATGCTAGAGGTAGAAACTGAATGTTCTGCAAGTTACTCCTGTTTAAGTGGGCAAATGGTCCTCTGTGTGCATTATATGTCATAACTACTATTAAGGCCTTTGTGTAACACCTGAAACTACTGGAGGAAACTACGAGGAAACTACAAGGAAACACGTCAAGGTCTAGGCACAGGCAGCCATTTTTCTGACAGGACATAGCAAGAATGAGACAGAATGGGAGACAAGCTGTGTCAGCAATTGATCGGACAGGAGAATTATAGCCGAAATGCATAAAAGGCTACAATTTGAGACATCAAGAGAATAAATAGTCCATTCAGTTTAAGTAGACAGATAAATTTATGAGGCTGTTGCCAGAGAAGTAAGTACAAATGGCCAATCTATGAAAAAAACACTCACCATCCTTAGCAACAAAGGAAATGCAAATCATCGCTACACAGACTCCACCTAATCCTTATCAAAATAGTCGCTATTAAGAAAACAATAAATGCTGCTGAAGATAAGGGGGGAGGCTAAAGTAGATTAGTCCAGCCACTATGGAAAAGAGAATCAAAGTTCCTCAAAAAACTAAAACAAAAACTACTACATGATCCAACTCTACCACTCTGGAGACATATCTCTCATATGGATTCTAAGTCAGCAGATGGTACTCATGTTCACTGAAGCTCTATTAAGAACAGCCACATCTCCTGGACATGGTAGCTCACACTGTAATCCTATCCAGCACTTGAGAGAAGAGGCAGGAAGATCAGGAGTTCGCCATCAGCCTCAGCTATGTGGGAGGCCAGCCTGAGCTACCAGATACACTGATATAAATAATAGCTGAGTTATGGAATCTGCCCAGGCACTTTTCAATGGATGAATGGGTAAAGAAAACATGGTATATGCTCGATGGAGTATGATTCAGCCATAAAGAATGAAATTACATCGTTTGCAGGAAAAGGAACGGAAATAGAGATCATGTTAAGTAAAACAAGCCCGATTCAGAAAGACAAATGCTACACATTTTTTCTCTCTGTCAGGCATGGACTCTAGATTTAAAAATAGACATGAAGGATAGAAGTGAGAACGTCCGGAGAGGAGTGGGAACCAGAGTGAGAGGAGAAGGCAGCAAGAGGAGGTGTAGAGGATGAGTAAGAACAAGTATTTTGTACACATGGGTTAAAATGTCCTGATAAGGTCTAATATTTTGTTGCATATGCTGAAATATTAACATAAGTCTACAAGAAAGAAAAAAAGAAGGGAGGGAGGGAGAGAGAGAGAGAGAGAGAGAAAGAAGGAAGGAAAGAAAGAGTTGAAGGTGGGAGTGGGGAAATCCCAAGTTTTCCCAGGGTGGGATTGTATCTCAGTTGATACAGTACTCACCTGCCATGAGCCCCTTCCTTTTGACAGCCAGAGAGGAGCTAACATTTAGATAGTACTGTAGTCCCACAATACGGGAAACATAGAAAGGAGATTTATGTATTTGTTTGAATGCCACAGACTACTACGCCACCAGTTCTCAAAGCCTTCTCTGGAGATGTGTCACTCAACAAAGTTGCCAGGTGGCCCAAGCAACACACAGGTCTCTTCTGCCTCTTTAGGAACAGGTAAAATGTTGGCCCATGGCTGGCTCTGAGCTTTGGCAGTGTCTGACCATCTGCAAAGAGGTCTATTTGCTCAAAACAAGCTTCTCACTTGGGGAGCATTTTGGACACAAACACAAAGTCTGGACCCTGATAGCATGGATGGCGATAGCTAGGAAGAGCTCTGGTCTTTGCAGTGACCTCTGGCCCCTAAAGCAGCAGGCTTTGAAAATCCATCACAGCAAAAAGCAACATGTCAGAGCGGGGAAGTTCCCAGGAGTCAAATGATGCATTTGCATCTGAAGCCAGAAGGAACAAAATTACCAAGAAAAGCATCCAATGGAAAAGTCCCTGACACAGAGACACTGAGGAGCAAGGTATGGAGCAAGTAAGCCAGCTGACCACCCACCAAGCTTGTGAAATGAGGAGTAAGGGCCATGAAAGTGGGGCACACACCCCCTCCCTGGACTTGGGACCAGAAGCCATGATATTTAGGCTGTTCATCTTGTCATCCCTGCTTTGAGTCTCCCCCATTCTTCTTCACTAGGGAAAACCCTACTTATCCTTCAGTAATTCCTCCTCCAGGGCACAGTGACGCTTCATCTGCCTGAGGAACAAAGAGGAGCCTTCTGTGTTCTCTAAATGAGGAGTGAATACTGCCTGCTCCAAGCCAGATGCTGGACTGGGCCCAGGGGAGGCAGTGGTGAGCCAAGACAGTTTATCTGGGCCAGGCTGGGCTCGTACTCCTTGGCCTCTCATAGACTAGGCCTGGGCCACTGGGTGCACCACCACACCTGGCCAGAAGACTCCTTAGCAGAGCCAGCAGAACTGGGTCGTCATATCGCCTGGGGCGAAAGAAAGAGTACGCACTCTGGCAAATGCACCTATAAAACTTTCTAAATCTTCTTTGGGGTTGATCTTGCTTTCAAGTGAGACACTCCCTGAGCTTGACGTACTTAAACATTTTTAATTGCTTTAATCGAAAAATAACAAAAGGACTAGAGTTGTAGCTTGGTGGTAGAGCACTTAGCTAGCATGTGCAAGGCTTCAATCCCCAGCACCACAAAGGTTTTGTTTTGTTTTTGTTTGTTTTTTTCTTAATAAAGGAAAGGCTTAAGTTTATTGTTTTGATATAAATAAAATATTTATATTTAAATAATTTCAACAGAGTTTTCAATTTTTGGACATTTTATATTTTGGTGTTCTGGAGCTGAAGAATTGATCATTTAAAAATGATCAGTGTATCATAGCTGTGTGTGGTGGTGTGTGCCTTTAATCCCAGAACTCAAGAAGCAGAGGCAGGTGGACCTCTGTGAATTTGAGGCCAGCCTGATCTATATGGGGAACTGTAGGTCAATCAGGCCTGCATAGTGAGACCCTGAGAGAGGGGAGAGGGGAAGGGAAAGAAAAGAACAACACATTCATAGGAGTACATGTTTGTTTTGAGAGAAGGCCTCATTTAGCTCAGGCTGTCCTTGAACATGCTATGTAATATAGTATGGCTTCTGACTTCTGATCCTCCTCCACCTCCTGAGCACTGGGATCACCAGTGTACACCACAACACTCAGTTTATATGGTGCTGGGGCTTCAAGATGCTCAGCAGGCATTCTGCCAACTGAGCTACATGCCCAGCCCCCAGAGTTCCCATTGCACAAGCAAAGACTCTTTATAGGGAAGCCAGCCCTCTGTCCTGCCCTTGTCTGTCTGATGCAAGGGCTGTGCTTCAAGCTATCCATCAAGGACTCAAGGCCTTGGGGCAGGAAAGGCCCTTAAGGCCCTGCCAAAACCTGGAAACAAGACACAGTCCATCTTTGTTCATGGCATGGGGAGAACAGGGGTAGCGCATAAAATGTTTCTTTCCTATGCAGAGGAGGATTTTATGCCATAGAGGAGAGTGCAGAATGAGACAAAGCACTTGTATAAATCCCTCCTGAGGTTCTGGGGAGAGTCCAGGTTTCCAGCCCTTTGGGGCTCAGGGCCAGGGAACCGCTAGCTGGGAACAGCAGACCATTACTGGCTCACCCACAATCCAGGCTACAGCCGGCGAACCAAGGATGCAGTGGGGTCATGGCCACAGAGATATTTAATCTGGACCCAGGGCTCTTCTCCAGCCAAGCATAGGAGGGTGGAGGGCTTAGGGACCCAGCTTCTCTGAGGAAGCAAACAGATGCTATTGGGATGGACTGACTATGGAAGACAGGGGGGTTGCTGGAGAGAGTATGCTATGGTTTGAGTATGGCAGATCACCATGAAGTTGCATTCTTAGTCTGAGGCCCATGGCACTATTTCAGTAGATGGTAGGAACTTGAGGAGATGGAGGAAGTGGATCAATGGAAGGGTGCACACCTTTGAAGGTTTTGTCGGCTCCCTGCTCCCTTTCTTCCTTCAAGTCTCCTGCCTGCCTGCCTTGAGCTAAGTGGGTTCTGTAACATGCTCCTACCAGCAGGGTCAGCATGGGCCCAGAATTAACAGAGCCGAGGACTGTGGAGTGACACCTCTGAAACCATAAGCTACTCAAAGAAGTCTTCCCTCTCCTGCACTGTTTACATCTGGTATTTTCTTATAGCATCGAGTACAGTTGGCAAGAAACGATTTCCCAAGTACAGGTGATGCCAATCAGATCAGCTCAAAGTCACTGGTACGCCTGGCTTTCTGTACTTGCTTGACTCTCACCCTTCTGCCTGTAGGTGACTCACATGAGAATTTTAAACAACTTGCCCTTTGGTTTAGGTAAGTTTAGGTAAGTGTTACACAGTTTGTTGTCACTATCTAACATGGCAGTAGAGGTGATCTACAATTCCTGATTTACAATGGCTTTGCACTCTAACATCCTGCAGCAGTGCCTTCTGTTGCTAAGTTGTGAAGTTTGCTGGACGAGGTGAACGACATACATTTTTGACATTGGATATTTCCTATTTACAAAGAATTAATCTAATGGGATGGTCACCCAGGCTGCTGATAGATCCCTCCATCCCCCAGCACCCCCATCTCCCTTTCTTTCTCTCTCTCAAAAAATGATTTCACGTGCATTTGTTTTGTCTACATGCATGTATGAAGCTGCCAGATCCTCTGGAGTTACAGGTGGTTGTGAGCTGCCATGTGGGTGCCAGGGATTGAACCTGGGTCCTCTGGAACAGCAGCTGATGCTCTTAACCACTGAGCCATCGCTCTAGCTCCAAGTCTCCCCACCCTCTTTTTTCAGCGTGTGTGAACATGTGGCCGCATGTTTGAGGGGAAGCTCACATGTATGCACATGCTCACGGAGGCTGGCCCATTTTAGGTAGCATCCTCAGGAGCACCGTCCACCTCCTTTGAGACAGCCTCTCACTGGGGTGGAGCTCAGCAACTGGTCCATACTGCCCGGCCTGTGAGCCCCCCGAGACTCCCCAGCACTGGGGTTCCACATAACCAGCACCATGACCAGCATTTTTACTCTTGTCCTGGGTATCAAACTCAAGTTCTCCTAAGTGATTAACTGACTGAGCCACCACCCCTCACCCCCAAACTTACCTTTAAGTGGCCAATGACGAACTTGTGAACAATGTGGTTCCATTTGGACTTCTTATAGACAGAGAGGTGGCCATAATCATGTTGCAGCCATCCAGCTTGGGCCTGGGGAAAGAGGGCTGTGAATGTCATTGCAGCATCAGCAAACAGCCATGAGGGATCTGAGGGGTGGGGATGTTCAAATCATGGTCAAGGGTATCATGCTTCACCTGAGAGGTAGCAAGGACAAAGGCAGTGATGAGAGTAGGAATCCAGCCGTTGCCGAAGTACGAGAGGATGAACCAGGCGATGCTTTCCATGATGATGATGTGAGATAGCAGGAGAAAGAAGAACAGGTGGTTGGTTTTGAACAGGTTCATGTCCTCAGCAGTCTTCTTAAGGGCCCGGAAGTCCTCAGTGATCTGAGACTGTTGAGCAAGGACATGGAAGAGAGTTAGCCTCTAGACCCTCCAAGGGAACATGTGTTTGAGCCCAGTACACACTACAGCTATGGCAAGCACCTTGAAGCCTTCATGAGCTCAGACACCAGGTGTGGCAACAGCCACCTTACGATAGCTGGATAAGTGGGAGAAGAAAAGTTGGACTTGAAAGCATGTACTTTTAATCATACTCTGTGCATTAAGTCAGTCTCAGAGAGACAACTACCTCATGTTTTCTCTCAGTTCTCTAGTAGATCCCAGACTACTGTAGATATATAACAACTTGTATGTACAGATACACTAAACTACAAGTGAACATACAAGGCTGTATGGGGGCAAGAGGGAATAACAGGGCTGGAGAGACGGCTCAGCAGTTAAAGCACTGGCTACCCTTCCATAGGACCAGGGTTCATTCCCAGCATTCAAATGGTGGCTTCAACAATCTGTAACTCTAGTCCCAGGCGCATCCAACACCCTCTTCTGGCCTCCCAGGGTACTGCATGCATTGATGCACAGACATACATGCAGGCAGCAGATTCAAACACATAAAATAAACATAAAAATTTAAGGGACTAAAGGTGGTAGAAGGAGGGGTTAGGAGGAGAGCGGAGGAAGTATATGTGTGTGAAAATGGCCTCCTATAACCCTGTGTAATAACAATAGCAATAATTAATAACAAGCACCTTGTACCTTCTACACCAGTGTCCTCAGAAGCTTTATTTACAATAGGCAAACAAACAAACAAACAAAAATAGAAATAGGAGCTAGAGAAATGGCTCAGTGTCTAAGAGTGATTGTAGCTCTCACAGAGGACTGAAGCTCTGTTCCCAGCACCCAAGTAAGGCCACTCACAGCTGCCTGTGATTCCAGCTCTGGGGGATCTGATACCCTCTTTGGGCCTTCATGGACACCACATGTACACACACACACACACACACACACACACACACATACGAACACAAACACCACTTAAAAAAAAAATAGAAACAATCCAAGTATTCAATGATGAGTGAGAGGCTAAATTCCACGTGTATCTAACCTTTTGACATTGCAACACAATGCTGTCATTTGCAAAGTCCATACTTGAGAACTTTCCCTAATTCAAGTTACAGAGCACACACTCTAATGTTTTAAGTAAGTTTACAACTTTGTGTTAGGCTTCAGGTTGGGTCTGCCTGATTGTGTTCCACACATGTAACAGACTGCTCAGCTTTAAAAACAAAGGGGAAATTGGCATAGTGCCAGATTATGTGTCCTATCATGAATGAAGTTTGTGCTAAATGAAATAGGCCAGCTAGAAAAGGATAAATGCTTCCATGAAGATACCGGAAAGGAACCCATTATTCTGTACATCAATACACACATGGTGGCCCAGATGTGGCAGCACACACCTGCAATCCCGCAACTGAGATGGGGAAAGCAGGAGGATTGGGAGTTCAAGGCTAGACTGGGCCGTACAAGACTGTATCAAAACAACAAAGAATACAAAAATGATGGAAATATATACTAATAAAACTCTGTAAAGGACAAATGCAGTATGATTTCGTTTATGAGGTGCCTGGAGGAGCCAAGTGTTTAGAGGCCATAGAATGGCATTCGGCAGAGGCTGAAGGGAGGTGAGGAGATGGTGCACAGAATGCACAGAATGTCAGTTGGAGAAGGTGTTCTAGAACTGGATGGTGGGAATGGTTCAGCAAGAGTGCGAATGCTGCACACGCCACTGGGCTCCACGCCTCAGAAGGGAGCTCTTGCATCTTTCACTGCCTTACTGTGGAGGTGCAGGATGGGGTCCTGCTCATGAGCAGCGAAGATGCCAGAGAGGCCTCGCTGACTGTTGAGCACAGTGGCCAGGGAGGCAGAGTCCTCTGTGGGGAACCAACCATGAACCCAGGCCGGAGCCTGTGCCCTGCTTTGCTTTGCTGAATGAGGCCCTAGGGTACAGGCTGGTAAAGAATTACTCCGGCTCAGGCAAGGAACAGCCTAGTCTGGTTTCCCCTAGGAAACTTCTCTGCCCTGGATGACAATTGGATATGTCACCTCTCTAGAACAGGCAGGGGTGATGGTGGCCCACTCTCCTGCTGGCACCAAGGCCTCACATAGTGTGCCTGTTGAAGAGGAAATTGCCTCAGCTCTGAGACCATGGTGTGCCTTTGAGGACCTCAACCATCTCTTCCTACAAGATGCCAGGCCAAAAGGCTCAGGACACAGGGATGGGTACTCTCGGCCTACTTAGGGCCAGTGACTCCAGTCAGGAAAGTTAAGGATGGAGGGGAGGGAAGGGGTGGGACTCTCAGGTTAGAGGACTCTATAACATGCTATTCTAAACAACTCCATCATGTATGCTAGGTCTGGTGTATAAGCTGTGTCACCAGTAAACACTCAGCTGGTGAGGCCTGCGGAGTTATTTTTACCACTCTTTGAAGCCCATCACCCAGTAGGGTGTCTGACTAAGCAACAAATGGTCACTCATTCTCTAAGTGACTCATTCCAAAGCAGCCACACTTATCATTAGCTGATACCGTCTCACTGTTTCTGCCCTTTCTTAGATGATCATGTAGCAGACCAACATCCGGCAGCTCTGCGTAAAGGACAGAAGGAGCGAAAGACCAGTTGGGAGAGAGGGGTTACCACTGTCACCCAGCTGGAGGCACCCAGGGGACACTTTGAGGTGCTCAGGGCCTCCTTCTGGACTGGCTCAAAGACCCTCCTGCCACAGCCCTGGCAGTGGGTTCCTAGGGAGAAAATTCTCTCACCCCTACCGTCTACCCAGCTTCATCCCACCCACATCAAGGTTACAAGTTTCACTCACACTCTTGCCACGGTCCAGGCTGGGCTCCTCTGGGGCCAGCTCACCAATCAGCAGGGGCTTCAAGAACTTGCCCACGAAGTCAAGGTCCAAATGGAAGGCGCGGAAAGCATCCTAGGAGGTAGAGAAGCAGATAAGAGCAGTAAGACCAGGCGTTGGTTTGGAAGAGCCAACTAACCAGGGCCCAGGGGGCTGCTGTAGAGACTGAAGCATCAACCAAAGACCATGGATGGACTGGAACTAGGCCCCCTACCAGATGTAGCCAATGGGCGGCTTGGTCCTCATGTGACTTCCCTAGTAAGGACAGCGGGGGCTGACTCTGACATGGACTCTGTTGCCTGCTTTGGATTACTTTTCACTGGTGGGAACTGCCTTGCCAGGCCACAGGGGAAGAGGATGTGCTCAGTCGAGATGCAACTTGATATGCTGGGGTGGGAGGGAGCTCCCCTTCTCTGAGGAGTAGGGGAGGGGAGATACCGGGAACAAGGAGGGAGGAACCAAGAGAAAAGGAGGGAGGGGGCTACAATCAGGGTGTAAAGTGAATAAATAAATAAAAATTTAAAAAGAATATATATAATAAAGGATATATACATCAATACAATATATATCCAACATTATACCAAATGGAGAAAACTTGACAGCATTTCCTGGAATAAATGTCCACTAGATGTCCACTCTCTACCCTCTTATTCAATATACTACTTTAAGACTTACTTAGGGCAATAAGTCAAGAAAAAGAAAGAAAAGGGATATAAACAGGAAAAAAGAAGTAGAAGAAGCGGTAAGACCAAGCCCCAAACCTCTGCTGACTTCTACCCCCAGCAGGAGGATGCAGCAGCTGCAGCTTCCAAGTGGGTCTTCCCCCAACCCAGCGGCAAATGCTCCACTGCAGACTCGGTGTGCAGGACTTCAACTACAAACAGTAACCACCCCGAGCCTCTGTACCCGTGCCAGGCCTGCTGGGCTGGTCAAGGGTTTGAGGACGGATGGGTCTCCAGGGAGAACAGGTAGGCACAGAACACAGAGGAGATAGCCGTGGCCTGCTCCTGAGCTGAGCGTCTTTCATAGTGCACAAACTACAGCACCCTTCACTCCAAAGATCGCCTCGTCCACATGGCCACAATTATCAGCAAGATATAAGACCCAGGGTAGGGGTTGAACTCAGTGACAAGAATACTTGCCCAGCATGTGTGAGGCCATCAACTGGATCCCTGACATCTAGAAAATGACTACAGCATGACAAAAAAAAATGTGCTTAGATGACATTAAAGAACACCAGAAAATGAATATAACATGGAACTACGTAAAAGAATTCCTGAAAAACCCAGGAGCAAGGCTGGGGGGATTTAAAATATTACTAAAGACACAGGTTATAACTTGTTTTATTTTCATTAGTCTACAAACTCTTTCTAACGTTGCTATTATACTTTGCATTTCAGTCTTTCTCAGTCTTTCTCATACTCTACATGAAGTAGAAATATGCTTAATTTTGGAGCATTAGAAAATGCCCAGAATAAAGAAGAAAGATAACCATCATGTGGAAGTCCATCAATGCTAAGGTTGTAGCATTTGTGCCAGCTTCTTCTCCACAGACTATATACAACAAAAATTACCTCCCCAAAACCAAGCATCTGTCCTAGAGGCAAGTCTGCACCAGGTGCCCCGGGGTATGCAACTGGATGCTCCAATTTCACATGCATCCTGCCTCCCGCCACTCACTCACATTGAGGCACCAGAGGGTTGAGTCGAACAAGCCATACGGTACCAGGAAAAACAAGCACAAAATCAGTACAGTCAGGCAGAGAGAGATGTGAGTGTGGGAACAATGGTCTAAATGGAGACATGTAAACCATATACTTTCACTCGAGAGGCTCCTTTTTGGAGAAAATACAGAAGTTATACAAACTTTTGGGAGGTAGAGATAAAAATAAAAATGAGCATTGGGAGTTTGATCCAATGGGGATTATTAATTTTTTTTTTTAAAGCAGGGTCTCATATCATCCAGGCTTGCCCATAAACTCATATGTAGTCAAAGATGACCTTAAACTTTTTTTGTTTTTGTTTTTCTTTTCTTTTTTCTTTTTCCATGGCACTGTTTCTCTGTGTAGCCCTGGCTATACTGGACTTGCTTTGTAGACCAGGTTGGCCTCAAACTCAGAGATCCACGTACACCTGCCCTTAAACTTTTGATCTTCCTGCTTCAACCTCTGAAGTGCTTGGATCCCAGGCACGTATCACCATGCCTCGTTTATGCAATGCTGGGAATTGAATCAAGGAGCATGCTAGGCAAACACTCTATCAGGTGGACAACAACACCAGCCTCTAATAATTTTTTCGTGAGTGTAATAGAAGTATTATGATAATCACAGAACATCCTTATCTTGGAAGAAGATGCTAAAGAATTTAGGGGCACATGATGCAGCAACATTTTTGCTGTTTTACTTCTTAAAAAGTTTTAGATTCATTTATTTTGTGTGCATAAGTATTTTTCTAGCATGTATGTATGTATGTATGCCATGTGTGTGCCTGGGGCCCAAGAAAGTCAGAAGAGAGCATCCGATCCCTCGAAACTGGTGTTACAGATAGTTGTTAGCCACTGAACAAGTGCTGGGAATTGAACCCAGATCCTCTCTCCAACTTGTTTTACCTTAAAAAAATTTTTTTTACATTTATTTATGTATTTGTTCATTTATTTATGTATGTGCACCCAGCAGATGTGAAAGTTAGAGGACAATGTTTGGGTTATCCATTCTCTCCATCTACTATATAGATTCCAGGGACTGAACTCAGGGCATCAGGCTTGTCAGCAAGTGCTTTAACTGACGATTCATCTTGCCCACCCTGCGCTGCTCTTTTGAGACATGCATCATGTCACACACACTGGCCTCAAACTTATGTCACCAAGGTTGGCCTGGAATCCCTGATCCTCTTGCCTCAACCTCCTGAGTTCTGGTTTTAAAGGCATGCACTGCCACACCTGGCTTTGATAAGACTTAATTAAAAAAAAAAAATTTGTCTACACGTAAGGAGCAAGCAAATGAGATTAAACATTGCTATTAGTGATCTTGGTTCGGAAGAGATGGTGGTTATTTATCTTTCAAACTCTATAGTCAGAAAGAGGGTCACATCTGTAGCGATCCCAGCAAGGCCATTATATGAACCTGCAAAGTCATATTTTGTACAAGAGAACAATGGCAGAGACAAGCCTGCTGTCCTAGGAGCCTTAGGCAGGCAGTGAGGAGGGAGGACCAGTTTCTGCTAGTCTCAGGCTCTGGCTTCTCTACAAAACAACACACACACACACATGTGCACACAGACAGAGAGACAGACAGACAGACAGACAGACAGACACACACACACACACACACACACACACACACGGAGCAAGACTCTGAGAAAAGAGTCCAGCAAGAGTTGCCAAAGCTCTGGGGCTCAGGCCTGGGTCCCCTCACTATAGACAGGAAGTCCCCTGTAAGTTTCCTCTGTACTTGTTGAAAGATAAAGTTTGGTAGCCAGCAAGCGCCTTATTCACCTCAGCTCTTCCTGCCCTCTCACACTACCCCCTCCTCCATCCAGGATGCGTCTAGCTATGGGGGCAAATGAGGGCCCTGTCTTGCCCTTGGTTGCTCCTCAGCCATTTGCACGGGGCTCCCTGAATCAGGTGAGGGACATAGCCACAAGCCAAGCCGTGCCCTTTAGCACCGAAAAGCCGGAGGCGGTAAGGTCCTGAATGCTGGGATGCGCAGCCAGACTTCAATCCACTTCACCTGCCTCCTGGAAAGCCTCTTACCAGCTCAGAAAAGAAATGCTCCCTGGAACCAGCTCACTGTCCTGGCAGACGTAGTAGCTTCCAGAACACGCTCTTGAACGCATCAACTTTCTTCCCACACCTGTGCTAGAGGTGTGGGCCCTGCTTCAGTGTTACCTCCAAGAAACTTTCCCCACACATCTTCTCCAGCCTTAGGCTTCCCAGAGGCATTGCTGTTTTCTCTTCTTCATACCCAAGTCAGATCACCACCCAGGAGACTGGGGAGATGGCGCAGTGGATTAAGCGCTTGCCATGCATGAGGATTGGTTTTGGAACCCCCGACATTCACATAAAACTCAACCTTCTGTAATACCAGTGCTGAGGAGGCGAAGACAGGAGATTCCTCAGAGCAATCTGGCTAGCTAGACTGGCTGATTCATCAAGATTTAGCTTGCCTCAGTAAATAAAGTAGATAGTGATAGTGGAAAGCACCTGATACAACTTGTGGCCTCTGCAAGTACATGCACATACACTCAGCCACACATACATGCTAGCACAACACATTTGAACACACACATGTAATATATATATATATATATATATTTTGCTGTTGTTGTTGTTGTTATATATATTGCCTAATGCGCCTGAAGCCCTGCAGTCCTGGGTTCAATCCCCAGCATGGCATAAACTAGGTGTGGAGGTGGAAACAGGAGTATTAGAAGTTTAAGCTGTTCTCAGCTACAACCTGAGTTTGAGGCCAGCCTGCAGTACATGAAAAAACAACACCTAAGACTGCATAAGTTGTGTGGCATATGCACTGTAAAGCCTGTCACCTGCCACTTAGAGGTGAGGGGACCACATCTGGCCTGACCTTACCATCCCCGCACCTGCTTCACAAGAGTTCACAGTGCTTGAAGAACCCCAGGGCCCAGTGGCTCTGACCCTCTAATGTCTCCACCCTGTAGCCCAGAACAGACTCTGCCCTCTATCATTTCATGCAACTCGATTTCTACTTCTGGAACCCGAGAGTTCTTGGTCACTTTAGGCACTCATACCTCAGGGTTGGTCTACTTCTCTGCCTAGGCTAGGCAGCAAGCCATGTGAGTGGCCTGTGTCATCAGCCATTATTTTCCCAGCTCTGGGAGGTAGGTTGTTTTCTTGTTGCCTTTGGTTTGTGCAGTACTAGGAATGGTACCCCAGGATTTTGTACAAGCCAAACAAGCAATATACTATCCTAGCACTTCTGGTCCTGCTTTATTGATGAGAAGAGGCCTAGATTGGTGACCTTGCTTGTCCATGGTCACACCTCAGGAACTGGCTGGGCAGAGCCTGGGCACGATGGGCTAACTGTAGATTTTTCTGCCATTAAGACAAAGACTTGCCTTGAAATGAGCTTTCTCTTCCTCATGTATCTCTGCTTCAAGGGACCATAGCTGTACCTTGAACGCTATGGCTCCCAAAAGCTGTCTGGTTACAGGAATGTCAGGTTGCAAAGTAGGCCACAGTTCAAGGCGAAGCAGGGCCAACCCAAATGATGATTTTGGAACGAGCGTGAGAAGCAGGCTTCCCTTCCCTGACAGGGAGAGAAGCCAAAGTCTTTCTAGGAAACAGGCCAAGACATGGGCAAAGTGAGAGGAGTATCAAGCAGGTGCAGGAGGAGATCCGAACAGCCACCTAGTGGGGTCAGGCTGCAGGAGGCAGCTTCAGAAGCCCAGATCCTTAAGCAGCGAACTTGTTGTTTCTCAGCTGCCATGACAGTCACTTCTCTGGGCACTGCTTTCCTGCTCCTGACATCTCTGGGCAGAACTGACTATTCCTGCCCTTGCACTGAGCGCAGGGTACCAAACCCTGTTTCTGACTGCGCCCAGATTCTTCTGCACAGCGAAGCCACAGTAAGCTAGCTTTCCACATCTAGGAATTTAGCCCAGGATTTGAGAAGTACAGGCTCAAAAAATAAGGGTACAGAGTGGCTCATGCAGCTGTCTAGGGTTCTTTGACAGTTGCTCAAAGCAGAAGGAGAAGCAGGAGGGATCTGGGAGTTCACAAGTAGAGATTAAATAGATGGCAGGCACCAAGGATACTGACTTCTGACTTCCTTTCTGCAGCACATAGGTGCAAGCAGGGCAGAAAACCCACTGGTCCTGTCCCCTCCAAGGAGAAGAGGCTGAGGAGGTAGGTGACATTCTGTGGTCCATAAGCCTCTTGGTAAGAGAATATCTGCTAACCCAGGATATTGGACTTCCCTGGCTGCACAAGAATTTAGTTCCCACAGAGGCAGGCAGGACAAAAAAACATGATGCCATTTGCACCCTTTCCATTTTCATGTGTGTATATGCACATGTGCATGCATGTGGAAGCCCAAGGTTGATGCTGAGAATCACCTTCAATTGCTCTTCCACTTTACTCATCAAGGCAGGGCTTCTCAATCAAACACAGAGTTCACTGGCATGGTTAGCCTTGCTGGCCAGCCTGCTATGAGGATCCCTTCCCTCTGCATTCAGAGGCTAGAATTACAATTCAGCTACCACTCTACCTGGAATTTTTGTGGGTTCTGGGATCTGAACTTTGTTCTCACTAGCAAGTGTTTTAACTACTAAGCAATTTCCCCAACCTGATTCTATTTGTGATTTACGAGAACCACTACAAGGGGATGCTGGGGCTGGATATGGGGTTTTTCTCCCACCAAACTGCAGCGGGCAGGAATCAGAAAGATGGCTCCTACTCAGCTGAAGAAACAGAGCTGTACACCAGGCCTAGAAACTCCCAACTCAGCTTCTCTTTTTCATACCCTGACCCTCCTGCCTTGTCTACCAGGGCACAATTCCATTTTATCAACTGTTGCATTTTCACAAGAACAGTATAGGAGCAGCTGAAAGATGGAACCGACCTCTGGTCCTCTCTGCCTTGCTTTGCCTCTAAGAAGTAAGTAAGTAAGGCAGATGGGACAAAAAGCATAGACAAAACAAGACAAAGCTGGAGAAGAGGCAAGAGCCTGGAAGTAAGTGCAGGATCCAGGCTGAAGCAAGAGAAAAAGAGGGACACAAATACAGTAGATGCAGGCCACTGTCCGTGAATTATTCATATTTGTGCTGAAGCCGTGCTCAGAGCCCAGCTCAGAGCCATGGAGATGCTCAATGAATGTTTGATGAGCTCTTGCTGAAGATGAAAATTCACAAGTGGGCTCATTTTGTACTGACCACATTCCCAAGAAAAGTGCAAACATTGGCTTAGGCATGGGTGACAGTTCTTTGTGGCTACAGAGAATCTAAGACAGGAGAAGCTCTGGAGGACCAGCAAGAAATGACTAATGATACAGAAATAAGAGTCAAGGAGAAAGAGGGGAAGGTGAGACTGCAGGGCTTGCTGCCAGCAGATCCTGAATGCCACCTGGGCAGGATTTCTGTGCCTCAAGACAGAACAGCTGCTGGACTGATCCGAGAATGAAACGAGATAGCATAATTATTGCAGTTTTCGGACTGCAAAAATTACATTGTTTATTTTTTAGGGCCAGGCTTTCACTACGGTACCAGGCTGGCCTCAAAACCTTGGGTTCAAATGATCCTCTTGCTTCAGCCTTCTTTGTAGCTGGGATTCTGAGCATATGCCCCGAAGTGACTGACTACAGAAGGACCAAATGACAACTGCTCCATCCTTCTAGGAAAAAAGTGAGCACTGCTGAGGTGTTTTCTTCAGAGAAAGAAAATTCTTGACTGATACCTCAGTTGTCCTCAGAAAGGCGTCTTTGGCCTTCTGGCCTTGCAAAACAGCCTGCATCTCTTGATGTTCCCTTCAAAGATCTCCTTGTTGCCCAAAGCCCTTTGTCAACCTGATCGCAGACAGTTTAAAAAGAAAAGGGTGGGGGATGCCAAAGAAAACCCCACTGCTTACTACACTGCTCTCCAATTCTGTCTCCAATGAGTGTGTTTTGTGCCTCCAAACTCTTACTTGGGAAAACAGTAAGCATTGGTGTTGTGATAATAAATGATCTTGTTTTGATTTACTTAGTTTTCTTCTCCATTTCTCTTCGAGAACTTTTTGTTCAAGTTGTTTCATTCCTCTTGTTTGTCTCATAACTTTTTTTAGTGTCTATCTGGTGCTCACTGTTTATGACAAGCTTTGCCACACACATCTTATTGGAATAGGTGTGGATATATCTCCTCACCAATGGGGTGAGGTGTCTCCACCTGGTGACAGAGTCCCACCTTACCCCTCCTATCACGGGACAATTAACACCCCAGACACCAGACTCACAATCAACAAAAATGACACTGAGGGCAGGAAGGCCAGATCAGCAGTGAAGAGGACAGCAGGCAGTCAGCATACAAGAACAAGCCATCCAGGTATCTGATGGGTTAGATCTGAGCACAGACATTTGGAGGAATCTGGGCCAGAGAACATGAAGAACTTTCAAAACAAAGATGAAACACATCTGGCTTCTTAAGTAAACTATATTCAAGGCAGCTGTCAGACTGAGCTTCCACACAAGAAAAGCTATTTATCTCACAATATAGAATAATGAGATCAAACCTATCACATCTGCCGTTTTACTTTTTAGGAAACTTTTTGGTGAGAGCTTGGAAAGGGAAGGAGCCTTTGCAATTCACCTTCGGAGTCATGTACCACAAAACAATGGAAAGACCTCAACTAGGAGCCAGAAAGTCTTCTTCCTGGGAAACCAAGTTCCTCTCTGGTCATGAAAAGGTCCAAGCAAGCAAGGACACACAAGGACTGTGAAAAGCCTACACCCTCTGAAGGACTGGTTAGCATCACCTGGGCAAAGACAGGGTCCACAAAGGAGGAAAATAGACTTTAGGCAGTATGAATATGGCCAGTTCTCTCCTCAGTCTGAGTAAGATTGTGTCCTGTTCATCAAAGCCTGCAGTCCATTGATTAGAGTATGGCTACCTAGGCTGATCTCAGAGAAAAGAAAAGAGGGAGAAGTTAAGAATTGAAACTAACAAACTTGCACACGGAAGTTGACCAACAGATCTGTATCCTGGACTGTCAGGTGGAGTGTGTTCTGACTTTATCCCTCTTCTCAGCCTCTTTCCACTCATCTCTCCCAACCTAGACCTTTTCCTCTGTTCTCAGCTCACCACCACCGCCAAGAAAGGTCCCGTTTTCCTCCCTGACTTTTCCTCTTACTCAAGGGACCACACAATTCTTTATAGTTGGGGGGGGGGCAGGCACGGCGTGGGGTACTATACAAATGTGGGGTTGCTACACATTTGATGTGCTTAAAAGTACCAGAGGTCCCCGAGATTCTAACAACCTCCAGGAATGCAAGAGGGAAAGGGCAATCCTGGAAGAATCTAAAAACAGAGGGCTATTGAGTTTAATGTCCGAGAGTAACCCCAGAGGCAGATGGACCTGTTGCCAAACCAGTCTCGGTGCTACTAAATTCACATTCTAGATCCCCTCTGGACATGGACTTTGCAAAATCCAGCCCATTCGCCTTCCACCAATGCCCCACCAGGGTTTCCCAGAAGGCTGGCACTTGGAGTGAGTCGGGATAATCCTCGGGAGCGTGGGAACCTGAGCTACTAGGCAGTCCGTTGGGCAGCCATTGTGGACCTTCTTCAGACAAGAGTCCAAGCAGGAGCGAATCCTGGCCAGGAACCAGCTTTCCTTCTCCGCCCCCCTGGTCTGGCAGGAGAGTCCCACATATGGCTGCCCGTTCTCAGGCTCCTCTCCGCGGCTCCCAAGGGTGGCCATCTTCCACATGGGGAGCGCCCGAAGCACCGAGGCCCGAGCGCCCCCTTGGGAGAGTCCCTGGCTGGACCGGCGCGCGGCACGCGCTGAGGACATGCACCGAGCACAGTTTGCTACTGATGGGACTTCCACAGAGGTGTTTAAGGTTTGGGGTCCAAAGGCTCGGCCCACGTCTGCCCAGCTGGCCCAGAGTAGGACAATTCCAGGGGCGAGATGAGAGTAGTAGGTACACTTTCTTTCCCTGCTGTCCTGTACTCCATTAAGAACCGGAGATCTGTTTGGCGCCCAGGGACTCTGGGTTCCTGACACCGGCCTGCAGCAGACAAGAGTGGCTGGCACCCCCAGACTCTTACCGTAGCATCTTCTCCCGAATAGTGTCCGATGACCCGGTGGCCCCCCGGGTGCCGCTGGGACCATTTGGTAACGTTGTAGACCTTGCGGTCGATGACCAGCCACCGGTCGGTGCGCAGGTTGTGCTTCTGAATCTCCTCCCAGCGGTAGGTGGGCATCGGAGCCTGGCGCTCGGTGCTCCCCTCTCCCTGGTTACCTCCCTTCCCCATGCTGCCTGTCTACCCGGATGCCCCGTGCGCTACGGCCTCCGGGCGTCTGCGGCTCCCAGCACCAACGGTCCCTCTCCCGGCCGCAGTGTGCGGTCGGCGGCCTCCTCGCTTTCGGCTTTTGTCTTCTACTCCTCCTCCCACCCCGCCTCCTCCCTTCGCCTTCGCTCCTCCTCGCCTTCACTGACTAGCCAGTATCCCTGCCTTTCCTCTGGAGTATCCCTGGCTTCCCAGTGCCCCCAAGCGGTCCCCTTCCTCCGCCCACCCTCGGTCCGCCTGCTGTGGACTTTTGCCTCTGGTGAAAACTCCAGGGTAGCTCAGGGCCTCGACGCCTCCTCCCCCAACCCCTCCGGCTCCCCCCGCTCCGGGCTCCGCATCCTCCCGAGTTCCCCGCCACCCGGGTTTCCACAGTGATCAGCAGAGCGCCTGCACCAATCAGGGCTCGTCGCCCCGCCTGCCATTGGCCCAGGAGGATCTTTCGAAGGCCAGCGGGCTGGAGCGGCGGGTCCCTGGCTCCCCCTCCCTCGCGCCCGCCCGCATGGAGTCAAGCCCTGCTGGGAGGCCGGCGACGTGTCCGACCTCCTCCCTTCGCCGGCTGGAGCCGGGGAAGCCGGAGTAGATCTCAGAGGAACTGGGAGGGCGAGCGGGGGCTTTTCTTTGCGCGCTTCAAAGCGCGAGCGCGCTGAGCCCGCGCTCCGGGGATTTGCACCTGATGCCGCCACAAAAGAGGCGCAGCGGCTGTAGTGAGCAACGCACAGCCTCCCGCGGGACGACAGCCCCTCCTGCGCTGTCTTGTCTAGGTGATTCCCTCACATTGTCTGCGCGACCCACATTGTTTGTTGCTCTCCTGCAAGCTCCCTAGAGAAAGGATCCAGGAGTGGATCTCTGCTTAACCAGAGCCCTGAATCCTTTTATCAGACCACCTTAGAAAAGAACTGCAGAACCTCTGCTTTCTTACTCATACTAAGTGCCGTGGGGGTGGCCACTGGGGAGGATGCCAGAATGAACTGGACACCTCTTGTCTTGGACTGAGAAAGAATACACAGCCTGGTTGGGAAACAGAAGCAATAAAAGCCCATGTTTGAATCGGCAGTAGTGCACCAATTGTGTGTGAGAGAGACAGAGAGAGAGAGAAAGCAAGAGAGGGAGAAAGAGAGAAAGAGAGAAAGAAAGAAAGAAAGAAAGAAAGAAAGAAAGAAAGAAAGAAAGAAAGAAAGAAAGAGAGAAAGAGAGAGAGAGAGAGAAAGAAAGAAAGAAGAAAAAAAGACACTGATACCAAAGAAAGAAAAAGACACTGATACCAAAGAAAGAAAAAGAAAGACACTGATACCAAGAAAGAAAAAGAAAGACACTGATACCAAAAGAGTAGGGAGAAGGGCCCTGTTCACTGAAGTCTCACCTCCCTGTGATATTGTCATAGCTAACTTCCAAATGAAGGGTCTGAGGTTCAGAGAGGTAAAATGGTCAAAACAAACATGGTTAGCAAGAGGCCCTGTTTGGCCTCTGCCATGGTCCTTTGCAGACTTCAGGCTCTGTTGCTCCTCATGACATCGGTGCATAGGAAAATACTTGGTGCAGGAGGTGATGCCATTCCCATAGTCCCTTTCTTGGTATCCTCATCTGATGCTTGCATCCATTAGGGGCATCTTTTCTTCACTCACAAACTGCAGACTCAAGGAATGTGAGGCTTCTCTGCCTTAGAGGAGAGAAAAAAAGACATCCAAACAGAAAGGCCTGCCCAACAGATAAGAGAGAATGAAATAGGTGTGGTGGCCATGTCCATAAGGCCAACAGTCAGAAGCCTGAAGTAGGATTATTGCCATGAGTTCGGGGCTGGCCTGGGCTTCAAAGCAAGATCGTATAGAAGGAGGGAACATGGCTATAAATAAGGAGCAAGACTAGTTTTTAAGCATGTTAAAGACATAATGTAATAGAGTCAAGAAAGCTGTTTTTTTTTTTCCTTCAAAAGATGGATCATCACAATGCACAGACAACTTTAGTGAAAACTTTTTTTTTAATTTAATGTACATTGATGTTCTGCCTGCTTGTATGTATGAGGGTGTCAAATCCCCTAGAAATGGAGTTACAGACAGTTGTGAGCTGCCATGTGAGTGCTGGGATTTAAACTCTGGTCCTTTGGAAGAACAACCAATGCTCTTAACCACTGAGCCATCTCTGCAGCCCTGAAAACTTTTTAGACATATAAAGCTCACAGGAATGAATGGTAGCTGAAGGGGGGCCCCAATAAATGTGTCACAGCAGAACCTTTGAAGGCTGAGAAAAGAACAAGTGAGAAGACCCCAAGAATGGACCTCAATAGGCTCCAGATGAAATCGGGAATAAATAAATAGAAAGGACTGGCAGTGGGTAAGGCTCAAGTTAGGACCATTCCTACATGCCTACAGGTAGATGTGGCCTGCTACAGCCCAATTGGAAGAGTATTGACTAACATGTACTAAGCCCTGAGTTAGATTCCCAGAATGGCGGTGCACACGTGTAATTCTAGCACTCAAGAGGTAGAGGCAGGACCACCCGAAGTTCAAGTTTATCTTTGCTACAGAGTGGGTTCAGGGGAGAAAGGAAGGGAGGGAGGGACTACCGAGGAGGTGATTCCATGGTTAAGTGCAGGCACTGCTGTTTCAGAGGACCCAAGTTTGATTTCCAGCAACCAATTGGCTAGCTCACAAGGGCCTGCCATTCCAGCTCCAGGGGATTCAACCCCCTCTTCTGGCATCCTTGAGTACTTGTACTCACACGCACACACCCACACACAGACACACATAATTAAAATAGTTTTTATGTGGTTATTTTTAGAAAGAAAGAAAGCTACAGAGGCAGCTTAGGACCAGAAAGGGATGTAGGCAGAGTCAAGGGAAAGCAGGGTAAACTAAATGTTCTTGGGGAGAGGAGAGGAGGCCTGGATTAGGCAATGGGTATAGGAGGCTGACTCTACACCAGATGTGGCCTGACATTGTCCTCTGCCCTCTTCCTGTTCCTCCCTAACTGATTGCTCTTTCTGCTTAGATGGGCTTGATGAGGGTGTTGACTCAGGGAAGACCTTGTAGTTTTCAAAGTACCCTAGGAAGGGCTGTCTCTGACACAGAGGGACGCCATTCCTTTGGCTTCTGCCTGCCCCTCTGATTCTGGTGCCCTGTACCCTCAGCAGCACTGAGAACTGCAACTTCCTGGGACCCTACCAGGACATCACTGTGATTACTGCTCTTTATCAGGAACAAGAGATCAGCTTGGGTGGCCTGGAGCCCAGACCCTCCCAACATGCCAAACGGGCAAATAACTAGGCCCATCCTTCAAGTGTGTGGGGAGAGAGGGCCTGTAAGGATGGTGCTCACATGCATGGACCTCACTGAATGGCTAAGAACAGTTTTCCATCTTGCCATTCAAGGAGACGCTGGTGGCTGCTGGAGACAGCTGCTCTGTAGAAGGAAGAGTCTAGTTTCTCAGGGGCTAGTGAAAATAGACCGCATCCTTCAACCACCCTACCCTTTGTAGTGTGTCAAGAGGGAACACAAGATACAGGCACCTTGTGAGCAAAACCAGTAAAGAGAAAGCTCAGAAGACAGAACGTTCTGGTATCTTCCATCTCTTCTTTTTATTGTTGGTCGATATGGCCACATTGCCCTTAATCTTTAAAATCGTCTCTCAAGTTGCCTCTTTCTCATGTCCTTATCCCCAACTCTAAAAGCTCATTTATTATCAGTTTTCCTGACTAGTCAGCCCATTCTTGCTTTACTTCCTATCCCCTTTCACTTCTCAGGTCACACTTTCCAATTCTGGAATATACTAGCCAGCTTCCCATGACAGACGCAAACACCATCCGATCAACCTAAACATGGAACTGCTTTGTTTGGACTTACAGTTCTAGAAGCATCAGGTCATGTTGGTTGAGCTTGTTGCTTGTGGTTTAACAACATGGCAGAACATGTGCAAGAAAGAGATAAAGGTTAGAGAGGGCTTCAAGGCTGAGAGATGGCCTGTCTCACAAGCATGAGGACATGAGTTCAGATTCCCAGCACTGACATAGAAGCTGGGTGTAATGGTGTGTCTGTAACCCTATTTCTGGGATTGTGGTGAGAGGAAAAGATCTCCAGAACTGGCTGGCCAGCCAGCCTAGCCCATTGGTGAGCTCTGGGTTCAGCGAGAGACTGTCTCAAAGGATAAACTGGAGAACCATACTAAAGGATACGTGATGTTAATCTGTGGTCTCCACGTGCACATGCATTCACACATAATGCACACACGTGCACAGAAAGAGAGAGAGAGAAAGATTAGGGTCTTAATATTTCTTTCAAGGGTATATCTCCTATAATCGGAAGACATCCTTACTAGACTTCACCTCTTAAAGGTCTCAGTGTCTCCCAACAGTGCCACATGAGGCACTATGAGTTTGAGGTCAGTCTGGACCTGCAAGAACTTATCTCAGTGCTGGTTGGGGTAGCACACACCTTAATCTCAGGACTCAGGAGACAGAGGCAGGCAGATCTCTGTGAGCTGATAGGTGATATTCTCAGGATTTGGGGAGGAAGTGAGTTTATTTTTATGTAAATTATAGTGGGAATGCTTCCCTCCCCCCACAACCAAAAGATGCACCTCTTAGCCTGAAGATTGTCCTGGTACTGGAAAACACTATGCAAGCTTCCAAGGGGGGAGAAACAATCGATAATCCTACCCAGCTGCAACACCTACGAACCAATAGTTATCCAACACAAGCTAGTTAGCCCTGAAACTATATACACACAAGCAACAAGGACAGACTCATAAGGCTGAATTTATATATTTTTGCATACACATACACGGGTGTGTATATGTAACAATAATAAAAAAAAACATTATCAGTTTGAGTGAGGGACATGAAAGGGGTTGAAGGGAAAGTGGCTGGAGGGGGAAAGGAAAGAGGTGAAGTGATATAATTATAATTTAATTAAAAATATAAAAAAATTTCAAATTTGTACAAAATTTTTTTAAAAGAAAGAGGAACAAGAAATGGGTAGGAATGAGGGACGGGGTACTAAATCCTAGAGTACCAAACTAATTGCACAGATTTAAAGGGGTGTCTCTCACCTGCGAGCAAACACATCCAAGTGTGATGGATAGTGACCACTTTTCACTCCTTGGGGTGACCAGGCCTGGTGAGGTACACCTAGTCTGTAGTCCTCACATCAGTCAAGAGTATTGCTTTTCACATGTCCCGATGTCCCTGTCATGGGAGAACATTGACATGATGGACAGACAGTAGGCCAGAGACTGACTATTGGTACCAGAGACCCAGATCTCTGTCTACACTTTGGTCCTTGTTGGACACTTCATTCTGGACCAGGTCACTTGGCTTATCTGGGCCTCTGTCTTCTCGACTGGAAAATGGGTATAACACCTCTCCCATAGGATTATGAAGGTAGAATCAGACAATTAAATGAAAATTGAAAACACTGAGTCTACAGAGTACTCCATCTACTGTTGTTACTATAATCCTTGGTGGCACGGTGTTGGTGCTAACGTTTGTTTCTCCCATTAAGATTTTTTTTAACATCCGCTATGCACCAAGGACTTTGTTTAGAGCTTTAAACTACTCATCTATTCCCCTCAAAATAGCGCTGAAAAGCAGGACCCATTATTCTCCTGTTACCAATAAGAAATAAGGCTCAGAGAGGCTGCAGAGCTTGCCCTAGTCCCACAGCTTCTAAGCATGGAGGGGATTTGTGTGGTCCACAATCCACACCATTTTCACCAAATCACACTGTCTGCCTGAGTGCCAGATCTGAACAGCAGGAAAATGGTTAAGCTCTAAAATATTCTTTCAAGCACTCAGGGATATTTGTTGCGTTTCCAGCAACGGCAAGTACAGACTAAACAAGGGCAGCCAACGTCTGTGGATCTAACAGCCTTCATTAGGAGAAAGCAGGGCCCTGTAAACTTTGGGTTCTCTTTTCAAGTGCATTAAGTTCATACGCATTTGCTCATGTCAAAATACCATAGCTTTCAGAGCTAGAAGGGCCTCGTTTTAAAATGGCGAAGGGCCAGCACAAATGACGAGCTTAACCAAGGCTACAAGAGATGAACAGCTGGGCAAGGACTAGAAAGTCTGAGTCAGAGTTCTGACTTAAAGGTCAATGTCTTTGTGTGTGCATGTGTGTGTGCGTGCATGTGCGTGTATGTGTGTGTATGTGTGAGTGCACACGCAAGCTTGTGCACGTGCGTGTGCTTATATGCACATTCATGTGCGTGTGGAGGCCAGAGGTAAACATGACTTGTCCTGCTTGGTCAATCTCTCTCTTCATCTTTTGAGACAAAGTCTCTCACTGAACCTCGAGCTTGCTGTTCTGGCTAAAACTGTCTTGCCAGCACCCAGGAACCATCCGACTCTTTCCTAGAGCCCTGGGGTTACAGACACACACCACCACACCCAGCTTCTCTGTGAATACTGGGGATCTGCACTCAAGTCCTTATGCCTTTGAGGGAACCACTTCACCAACTGAATCATCTCCCCAGCTCTCAAGGTCAGTAAGTTATTGATAACTGCAGGGAAACACAGGTGGCAAGGCCAGACCCGACACCACAAAGCATGCGTGTACACTAGAGCCAGGATCTAGTGTCAGGATCTAGAGTCAGGATCTGGAGTCAGGAGACTCGGCTACCTTGCTCATGTACTGTACCTTTGGACTCTGTTGAGCGAGCTAGAACTCTGTTGGGGTTCTAATGTCCTTAGAAAAAGGATTTGCGTGAACTGTTAAGTCCTGAGGGTGGAGGGTTTGTGTGTGTGTGTGTGTGTGTGTGTGTGTGTGTGGGTGGGTGGGTGGGTGGGTGTGGGTGTGGGTGGGTGCACAGGCATGAATATGCGAAGGCCAGAGGTAGGTGTCAGGTTTCTTGCTTGTTTTCTCACACAGCTATGGCCCCTGGTGCCCAAGCCTGTGACAACTAAAAGAGGGGCCACACAGAGACTGAGCACCGCTTTATCAACTTCAGTTTATGTTTGGATAAACTGAAGCTCAGTGAGGAATTTGGCAAAGCTGAGATTTGACTCACAGGTATGACTCCAATGAACAGTTTACTTCTGAGCTGGCCTGACTTCAAGGAAGCCGCTTAATTCTGGTAATAGTTCAGTCATAGTCTAATTGTTCTCAACCTTCTCAAAAGACGCTGTGACCCTTCAATACAGTCCCTTATGTTGTAGTGACCCCCAACTCTGGAGTAGCAATCTGCTTGCTACTTCATAGCTGTAATTTCACCACCACTGTGAATCATAAAATATCTGATACCCAGGAGTTTTGGCCCCCAGGTTGAAAATTGCTGGTTTAATAGGAGTTGCTGATGTGTTCTGGTGCTTCCAAGGGCTTTCGTGACAACTGTGTGATTCAATGTACAGTTATGCAAAGTACATTGTGCGTGCACATCTAGATAGAGATATGACCTGTGCACACAGCCAACTTGTTGGAGCTAGAAGCATGTTAGCATCTAATCTAATCATTTGGTTGATTAGATAGAAACCTGGTCTCATGAAGCTGGGTGGCTGCAGAATGAAAACCAGGATGTGTGTCTTTGACTTCTATGCCAGTGCTCATTTCCCAGGGAAGCTTTCAGGAAAGCAAACAGCTAGGCACACATGTCACTCCCATGCTTCAGTGGTTCTCTCTTTCTATATGTGCTATGAAACAGATGAGCTCTGATACACAACTTTGAGAAGCTCAGAAGTACTGCTGAGGAAAGGGAGCCACAGGGGCAGGACAAGAGCCTGCAAGGGCACATGGCCTTGGCAGGGCCAAAAAAGACAAGGTCCTCAAACACACACACACAGAGAAAGAGAGAGAGAGAAAGAGACAGAGAGACAGACAGGTAGATCAGGGATCTAGTGTCTATAGTAGTTAGAAAATCTAAGAGGTTTTTCATGCCTAATAACAGGATGGTCTGTTCTGAAGCTAACAGCAAATAGGAACGGAATGGTCTAGGCACCTGTACCCACCACTCTCTTACTGAAGAAACATACAGATCCTGAGTAAAATATACAAATGCTCCAACATGCATCAGGCACCAACTTCTTCCATGGCACAAAGGCCATGACCTGTCCAGATCCCCACAAAGCCAGCTGCACTGCTCAGCTTCAGATCCTACCCCTAGAGTTGACAGCATCCTGTCCAACCCAATCATTTAATATCCTTGACCATTTTCATCTGGAAGCCAAGTGGAGCTACTGGCAGGAGACCAGTGTGCTGTTTTAAGGGCACAAAATGGAGGTAGTCTCCCTCCAAGCTCCTCACCTTCACTGTGCCTCTCTTGGTTCTTTCCTTCTTGTAAAGATGATGGTGTTGAGCGGGTCACTGCTAATCTCCTTTCTTACCTCTAAGTCTACTGGTGGTTTTAAATTCAAGTCATCACCTATCCTATTTCAAGATGGCTGGTTGAGGCTGCAGTTAGTGTGTTCAGGGGCCAAACCATCCCAGGTGCAGGCACACTGGGAGTCCTGTCTGGTCCCAGCAGGCTGGCAGATGCTGAGGGCCTGCCTCCCTGTAGTAGAACCTGCTTTGGATCTACAGACAGAGGGACTCACATCTCCTTGATCCTGCTTAGGCCATGACTCTGGGTGTTGACACTAGGGACATGTCTTCATCCATTTATCATTTCTGTTAAACCCTTCAGGCAGAACCGAACTCGCTCACAATCCCAAAGAGATACAACTTCAGCTCTAACAGGCTCTGAAGTGCATTTCTTCTCTTTAACTTCGAGGCCCTTCCCTCCCCCAGCACCGGTACCCTCCCTGCCTTCCTTATAATCCTGTGTTTAAGGCCCACAGCCTGGTGCCCACCTCACTTCCACGGCTTTTTTTTTCTCTCTCTTTTCCAATGTTACCCTCCAAGCACATGTAGCTTTTTACAGTCCCCAGATATGTCAGTGACCTCTTAGTCCTTGGTCTTACTCCTCCTGTCTTCGAAATCCAGTTCATACCCTAGGTCTAGGGCTCTGAATTGCTGGCCTGAAGTTCCTACTCCGCCTGAAGACCCCATTGGGAAGCTGCCTCCACTCTGCTAAGTCCAGAGCTTCCTCCTTGGGATGCCCAAACACTGTGTGAGTGTGTGTGTGTGTGTGTGTGTGTGTGTGTGTGTGCAGTATAATTAAAAATGTATTGTAGAGTCCACATTCACGTATTTGCATATCTATCTATCTATCTCCATCTTATTTTTTTGAGACAAGGTCTATCACCACCTTCCAGGCTGCCCCTGCCAGAGCTGAGGTTGCAGACACCCTGTGCAGCATCTGGCTTTTATATGGGTGTTAGGAATTAAACTCAGGTCCTCACATTGAATGATAGGCGCTTTGCCAGCTGAATCGTGTCCCCAGCCCTGGGATAACAAAATCTTTCTGTGTGTAGTATTCAAGATAGCTCAGACATCTTCGCCACCCACTTGTAAGTTCCGAGAGGGAAGAGACTTAAGTCTGACTCAGAGTTAAATTCTTGATGAGGATGCTTGTCAAACATTTGTAGAATTCGGTGCTAAAGAAAACTCTGGGAAAGAAGGTGAAATCATGCATCCGGCACAATGTTTATGTGTGTTGGCATGTGTACGGGCACATTTACCCACATGTATGTATGTTCACTGGTACCCATGTGTCAGGTGTTGATGTCATAAGTGTCCCTAGATTGGTTCCTACCTTATATACTGACACAGGGTCTCTTACTTGAACCCAGAGCTCATTTATTCTGCCCACGTGTGAGCCACTGTAGAACAAAGCCTTTATCACATAGCCAGGTCACCTCAAAGGTGGGTGATGGCTACTCAGTCTATAGAAAGGCTTGTCTCGTGTCTGTTGGGCCCAAGGTCAGCTGGGCTGATGAGGTACAGAACAAATTGGAGGATCCCATGTCTCAGCCTCTTAAGTGCTGGGATTATATGTGGGCCACTCTGTGTGCCTGGCCCACATATGTGGGTTTGGGGGATCTGAGCTGTCTCCCCGGCTTCAGCCCTTCTTGCACGCCCATAGACAAGGTACTTCCTCCACTCTTACTCATTCATACAGTATTTGAGAGGCAGTATGGTGATTCCACGGTATGTCACTTTAGGTGAAGTGATCTATAGTTCTCGGAATGTCCTGCTGCCTTCTGTGCTGCCCTGGGGCATCTTCTTGGCCTACAAGTCTCCTAGCTCCAGGGTCAGGTAGCTAGGCTCTGGAGTAAGGGACAAATTTACCTCATAGGTCATCTAAATTACTGAGATTGCAGGCTCTGGAGCCAGATGTGTTACTACAACTTTTAGGGTCAAAACCTAAGCTGTAGCAGCCTCCCAAAGCCAGATTCAGCCACCCATCTTCAAGGAACCAATTAAAGAGACAAGCAATAGTGAAATCAGAGAAAGGAGATTTCTCCAATATAACTACACCAGGAAGAGGAAGATTAAGAGGTCCGGTGACCCCCGATGCCACGTCTGTTTTCAGGATACTGACTAGAGCTTTAGAAAATAAAATAGGAAAATGTCAGGCAGAGACTTCAAAAGTGGATTGGGGTGACACAGAGATTAGAGCACAGTGAGAGGACTAGAGAGATGGCTCGGCATTAAGAGCACTTGCCTGCTCTTCCAGAGGACTGGGGTTCAATTCTCAGCATGTATGCTTATGTGTGTGAAACAGATACACACACACACACACACACACACACACACGGCAGTTCACAGCCACCTGTAACTCCAGACCCAGGACATCTGACATTCTCTTCTGGCATCTTTGGATACCAGGCATGCTCATGGTACACAAACATACATAGCCAAAGCACCCATACACAGATAAATATTTAGGAAAAAAGAATAGCTAATGAGGGGGAATTCTCTCCAGAGCCAGAAGTGTGAAATGACTATAGCCAGTGATATATGATATACATCAAAATAACTAAACAAAGGGCCACAAGAAGACTCAGCATGGAAAGGCACTTGCCACCAAGCCTAATGGCTTGAGTTCAATCTTCAGAACTTACGGTCAAGGAGAGAACCAACTCCCCCACAAGTAATCCTCTGGCCTCCACAAGCATTCCACGGCACAAGCCTGCTTACACTAACACACATACCACATGAACACATATACAGTAATAATAAAATTATTATATCACACCCTCATACTACACATCATAAATATATGCAAATATTGCATCAATTTTTATAATATAATTAATACTGCATTAATTTTTTCTTTTTGTTGGTGTTTTGGGGACAGGTTGTCTCATAGCCCAGGCTGGCCTCAAACCTGATACGCAGCCAAAGATGGCCTTGAACTCCCGATCCTCCTATCTTTATTTACTGAGTACTGGGATTAAAGAGGTGCACTGACCTCTTCAGTTAAGATGGGGTTTTGTTGTTTTGTTTTGTTAATGAAATGTAAAAACAGCCCAGTATCTGAGCCCAGAGTTTTTCATTCACATTCATAGATGTAAGGTGATGTCACCACATTGCTAGAAGCATTCCTAAATGCTTCTCAGATTCTGCACTTTTCTAGTCTCAGACTAACTGGCAATTTATGGGAGGTGTAGTTTGCAGACCACACGTTGAGGACACCTGCCCATGCGGCCACCCAAGGCCTGGGCCTCTCCCTTCAGCCCGCTCTTTAGGCATTGCCACGGAGGCTCCTGCCTCTTTTGGTGCAGAACAAAGAGAAGAAGCCTGTGAGCCCCTCACTTAGTAACTCTGCTTCCAGATCAGGCCTCTCCAAGGCTCGGGCTTTCCATCTGTGGGATGGAGCGCTGGCAGGACAGTTAGACAGTCTGAATGAAGCAGACTGTCAGTGCTTTCCCAGGTGTGCTTCTGCCCAGTGGGGATCTGCCTGTGGCTCCTGGAAAGAAGACTTGTCAAGCAGATCATTTTGGCCATGTGAGAACAGAGGCAGAGTTGGTGGTGCCCAGCCTCAGGACTCCTGAGGTCTATGTGACCTGAAGAAAGAACACCCATGCTGATTCTGGACCTAGAGACCGGGACACAGAGGGAGACAGACAGAGGTCTGTTTGCTGTGAGGCATACTGCAGGCCAGAGGCAGTGAGGTAGTAGGAAACACAGGGCCTTTAAGTCTCTCAAGGCCTCTGGGACAGGGTCAGGGCTAGGTCTGTACCCTCAGGAAATGTACGGTCTTCTGAAGTGCTCAAGAGCAGGGGCAATGCTGTGCTGTGTTTGGTTAAAAAAAAAAAAGCAAAAGTGGATTAAAACAAACATTTGTTTATTTATTTAGCGTAGGGCTCGCGCCACAGCATGCAACGGGAGTCAGAGGACAGCTCTCAAGAGTCAGTTCTCTCCTTCCACCGCATGGGATCTGGGGATTGAACTCAGGGCCTCAGGCTTTGCAACAAGCATCTTTATCACCTGGGCCATCATGTCTACTGAAGAGTGGATGTGTTTGAGCACAGTGAAGAGACTTTATGAGGGTCCTTATTGTCACATGAGGAGAATTTTATCTCCTGAGTGCATTTCTAAACCCCAGGGGGAACAAAAAGTGTCCTGTTTATAAATAAAGCACTATGTGGGTTCACTGTGCAAGCAGACCCAGTACTTCCTTCCCCTTCTCTGATACTCCACTCACCACAGTTTCAGTCAGAAAATACTAACTGGAAAACTCCAGAAATAAACAATCCATACGTTTTAAAAGACACTTTATGGCAGGGTGCTGTGACTCATTCCATTTTAGTACTAATTATCACTGTTAGCCTCTTACTGAGCTCAATTAATAAATTAAAATTTACTAGAGTATATACATAAGAGAATAAACATTAATAGGGTCCGGCACTATCGGTGGCTTCAGGCATCTGAAGGTTTGGCGTGTATTCTCCAAAGATAAGGGGCTTTGGCTGCGTATGTGAACAGGCTTATGATGAAAGAGGGGGCTATCTTTACAATGGTTCCTCCAGGCTGTAATAATGAAAGCAGCCTGAGACATGCGAACTAGGGGCTCTCTGATCCTGCCCGTATGTAGGTGGGTGCCGCAAAAAGTTTGTTCCCACTTGCCGCTGTGAATCACTGGCACCCTAGGCTGATGGGCCCTGATCTGCCCACATGTTGTTCCTTGGCTCACTGTGATCTCAGAGCTGAGGTAAGAAGCTGCCAGCATACGCTGGGCACTGAATGAGGAAGCTTGGGAGGTCTAGGGCAGGCTGTGGTTGGTCCACGAAAGCCAGCCCCTTTCCTGTAACAGCTCCAAGACAGGGCCTCAACCCAATGGCTGTTCTGGATCCATTAGTTGAATGGAGGAATTCTTTCCTTCTTGCCTCTGGATCCAATCTCACCCAATGGCACTAGAGACTCTAGTGGCAGCTGCACCCTGATGGTTTCCCTCCCTCCCCACCCTACCCCCTTTAAACATGCCCTTCCTCCCCATCTCAAGCCCACCCTGACCTGGGCTGGCCCACTCTTTAGGAGCTTCCTGACAGTCCCCCTGCTCAACTTAACTTAAGAGATCTGAAAATGCAGGTTGGGTCCTGTCACTCCCCTCTGCTAAACTCCTCATGACAAGCCTGCAGTGTGGGTATAGAAAGTCAAGTTCATTCCTGCCTCGTGGACTTGACCCAGTCCACCACCTGTGCCCAAAGTGCTCGTTTGGCCCCTGCCCACGTTTGGCTCAGAAATCATAGTCCAGAGCTTCCCCTCTGCCCGTCCCACCTCCACCACCCAGTTCCTTTCCGTCAATGTACATTGTTGTCATGCTTGTGATGGTTGCTTTGCTGGTTTATTATTATCTTTCTTTCCTCCAGAATGTTAATTTCCTCAGGGTGGGGACAAGGGCCATCTTGCCCATTATTATATACTCAGTCCCTAGCAAGAGCCTGGCACATGCTTGGCATCTAGTATTAGTTGCTGACTGAGTGAATGTGTGATGGGAGAGAGTAGGGACTGGAAAGAAGGACAGCAAGATTAACATGTAATAGAAGCCAGTTGGCAGAGGACTGGAAAGCCTTTCCTTCCTGGGCTACAGGCAATACACAACATGTGTAGGGGAAGCCTGTGATGTGCAAAATGGGGAGAGGCAGGCGGTATGGAAATGACATAAAGGGTCATGAGACTATTGGTCACTAGCCCACTCCCATCTACTCAGGAATGCCTTTCTCTTCATAGACTCTCTCTCTCTCTGTTTCTATTCCCTTGAGTCTCTGAAGCCATTCTTTGTCCTTTGACACAGGACTTGGAAATCTCAGCAAGTACCTCCTGGACTCTGATCACCACCTATAACACATGCACACATAAGCTAGTGCCATTGGGCAGGCAAGGCAGGCTGGTGGCAACATGGATGCCAGCAGTGAAGGGACCCAGAATGCTCCCCATGGGCCTCCCAGCTCAGACTGACATTAAGGATCCACACAGGAGGGTGGTAAGAAGGGTCTGAGGGTGCTGCCCAATGTTCTACAGGGTGCAGGCTTTTCTGTTCTTGGTCATCTGTCTATCTTAGCAGTTAAACTGAGGGATGGGGTTATGCTTCTACCTACTCCTCGGGTGGCCTGTTCCATGAGCCAGAAGGATGGGAGATTAAAGGCTGGGCAGGAGGGCAGAGGAGGCTTGGACACTGTTCCTAAGGTACTGACAGTGTTGGCAGCACTGATGGGTTCTTGACTGCCCTATGATCGGGGATTACTATAACTTCTAGATAATTTCCATGAAAAGAAAAATGCACTTCCCACACACCTGATTCAGCCACACTGATTCACTGTACTAAACTGTAATTCACTGTAATAAACTCCAGTGGGTTTTCACCTGCAAGGAATAGTCACCCTTCTCAGTCTTCCTGACTCAAGCAAAGTAACCATCTAGACTGTGCTTTAGGAAGTGCGTGAAAACAGCACATTAAATACCCAGCACGTATTAGCCTGTGCTGGATGTTATAGACCCCTTATCTCACTGGTGAGCCACTACCTATGGGGTAGGTTCATTCTTATTTCACAAAAAAGGAGACAGTCATTCACCCCAAGCTGCAAAGTTATTAAGTGGAAACTCAACAGAACAGCTCATGCTTTCTCAGTCATACAGACATGCACTGAAAGATTTGCAGTTGGACTGTATAGAGATATCAAATATGCAATCCACCAACAAGACAGGTTTCAGTGTGCGATCCAGGAGTCAAATAACAGTGGCAGAACTGTGGGAGGTTTGCAAGAAAGCAAATCAGAAGGATTTCATTGGCTGGGACCTAAAACCTCACAGGCTAGAAGACCAGAGCACTGCTCATTCTCCTTTCTAGTCCTCAGTATTCACAATGGTAGGAGAGAAAAATTCAACAACCTACACACTGGGTGGCCTTAATCCAGAACCCTGTGGTACAGTTAATCTTGATCATCCACTTGAGGCTTTGAATCACCTCGAAGTCTCATCTGGGTGGTCTGTGAAGGTGTTTCCAGAGATGCTGAGTGAGGAGAAAGGCCCACACCACTCAATGTGGGCAGCACCAAATGGGCTGGAGCCCAGACTGAGTAAAAAAGAGAAACAGCTGAGCACCAGCTCTCATAGATCTCAGACAGGACACCACAGGGCCAGCTGCATCATCCACTTCCCGTCACTGCCAGAGCCACCTTCACTGCTATGCCTTCCCTGCCGTGGTGGACGGCATCCCCAAACCATGAGGCCAAACATACCTTTTCTTTCTTCCTAGGGTTGCTTTTGTCATATATTTGGTGACAACAGCAAGAATAGTAATGGATACACCCTGAAATTTGAAACCTTTTTGAGCAGCTTATATCACCCTCACAAAGTCCCAGATTTTAAAGCACAGTGGTCCAAACCAGTAATGCCATACTCAGAATACTGAGACAGGAGAATTATGAGTTTGAGTCCAGCCCGTCTCAAAGAAGAAAAGAGGAATAGAGAAAAGAAAAGGAAAAGAAGAGGGAAAGGAAGGGAAGGAAAGGAAAGAAGAGGGAAAGGAAGGGAAGGAAAGGAAAGAAGAGGGGAGGGGAAGGGAAGGAGGAGAGGGGAGGGGAAGGGAAGGAGGAGAGGGGAGGGGAAGGGAATGAAAAGGAGGGGAGGGGAAGGGAATGAAAAGGAGGGGAGGGGAGGGAAAGGGAGGGAAGGGAACAGAAGAGGAGATGAGAGAAGAGAAGAGAAGAGAAGAGAAGAGAAGAGAAGAGAAGAGAAGAGAAGAGAAGAGAAGAGAAGAGAAGAGAAGAGAAGAGAAGAGAAGAGAGAGAAGGGAAGAGAAGAGAGAAAACTCCAGGTTTGAAAGTATTTTGGATCTTGAATTTTCAGATTTTTTGACTTGGTAAACAAGCATTCTATAATCCTAAAACTTCAAAATCGTAAGCACTTCTGGTCCAAGCATTTTGGATAATGATATTCAACTTCTATCACCTATAAAAGCTCAGCTATTTCGTGGGTCAATCAGCCACTGGGTATTGAGCTCACTCAACCTTTCTGGACTTACTAACATCATTTTTTGAATTATCTTCTGACTAGTTGCCACACTTTCTACTTCAAATCACGAATCTTGAAGATGTTCATTCCCTCCTTTATCACATGCCTTACATTGTTTCACATTTTTTTTTTATCTCTGTCATCTATCCATTCCTGTCTCCCTTTTCTCCCCTTTCTGCCAGCTCAGGTCGAAGCTTCTTTCCAACTCATCCCTCATACTCAGTTCTGACTCAATCCATAGATGTTACCAGACCCATCTTATTACAAGAGCATGAAGCCATTCTCTCTTCTAAGTCCTCAGCCACCCTACCACTCACAGCCATCGTGCTACCCTCTAAAGCCTTCTGGTTCTGGTCCCAACAGCATTTCTCTGTCTTCTTTTATTGTCCACACATGTGCATAGATCTTTGTGCAAGTCAACATGATAGAAGGCCCCAGAAGGACTGGCAGAGCAAGCATGGGTGGCCAAATACAGCAGGCAACAGTACAGACAAGAACACCAGGATTCTCTGCCATTTGGATGGTGATTATGCTCGGCAAAACAATTCTATTGACTTTTCATTAGATTTTCACGACCCCATGTGGCAACCAGCCAGCCTGCCACCTCTCATTTAAGTCCCAGAGATGGAATTGCTTAATGATTATCCCTCAAGAATACAACCCAGCTCCTTAAACTCTCAGGTTCAAATGCCCTTTCCCTCTTTTATGTTCTTAGCTGCCTCCAAAGATCTCCCCAAAGGAAATAGTCTTTCCCTCAAAGCCTTCATGTCTTATGTAGCCTAGGCTGGTCTAATATTCTCTCAATATGTAGCCAAGACTGACTTTGAACTTCTGATCCTCCTGCCTCCACCTCCCAAGTTCTAGGACCACAGGTGTGCCCCACCATGACCAATTTTTGTGGTGCTAGCCCTAGAACCCAGGGTTTCATACATGCTCAGTAAGCATTCTACCAGTAATATTTCAGTTTATCAAAGGGCTTTTTATATGACTGTTAAAGAGCTGGAGGCAAGGTTGCAGGAATGACTAGCCTCAGTTATGGAAATTTCCTGCAGAAATAATATGCCTTTGACCTTGGGAAGATAAGATGTCAAGGCCCTTTGAACACAGGTCTTTCAAAGCACTCTTTGTGGGTAAGGAGCAAATAGTAGCAGTTTAACCTCCCTCTGCCCACCCCAATCACCAGGCCCCTGCTGCTATGTGTGACCAAGGGATCTAGGAAGGCCAGTGGTACTTCCTTATGGGAGGAGGTCCCAGGGCTGCAGCACAGAGCTTTCCTGCAGCTCCAGCTGCCAAGCTGCAGATGGAGCAACCCACCGGGCTCGATTTTTCCAAGGTAGTAGACATCCAAGAGGACAATACCAGGGGCATCAAAATGACGTCAGTGAATCAGATTCTGTCCTTCACCTGAAATGGCCCAGGATTCCCTAGGATCCTCTTTAAGAGGACTCCACCGCTGTGCCTTTGCCCTACCTGGCACAGAAAGTGCCAACCTGGAAGAAGACTGCCCGCCCCCACTGTTTGCAAGTCTGGGTGTTTTTGGATTTACCACGTAAACGAGGAAGGTCAGAGGTTAGCGGTCGTAGGTTTTTGGTTTTTTTTTTTTTTTAGGGAGCAGCTACATGTTTCCCTAATTACTGTGTTCATGTGTCCGCTGCTGGGGAACATGAAGCCTCAGAGGGAATGTCACCTCCTCACCTTTGTGGCCCTAGCCCATGTGGTGGTAGCCAGAGGAAGTTCAATACAGAAGGCATTCTGCCATTCCAGCCTGTGATTCTCCTAGAACCCACAGTGGGATCATCCCTCTATAAGCCACCATGTCTCCCTATCTGAGCAGCGAGCAGCCTAGAACCTTTCTTGTCTTTGGAATTCTCCAGCCCAGTTTCAGAGAGGTGAACAAGATTGTCCTGGGAAACTGTCAACATCCCACAACCACAGGAATGTTATGCCTATAGACTGGCTATTTTTGCTACCAGCTCCTTTTGGAAAGTAATTGCAGGGAAGGGAGTCCAGTGTGCCACCAGAAGTCTTGGGTACCCACTTCAAGCAGAGTTTACCAATGTCATCTGTTGGCAGTAGGGTAGAGACCTGGGTTATCACTCCTTCCTGATTCCCTCACCCCCTGAATCACAGAGATGCACCTACCTCCTTCTGGGCTTAATGATTAGCATCAGGGCAGGGTTAACAGCCCTGAACTCACAGTCCAGGGGAAGCTGGCCAGGCCCTTATTTACAAAGTGCCTTCCCTTATGTCATCTCTACATCAAAGCTTTGGGGGGGTACCATTATCTTGACTTTGATAAAGATGAAGTATGAAATAAATGGTCTGAGATCACGTAGCCAAGGCTCAGAAGGCCTTGGTCTGTGTCAGCGCTTTGTCTGCACCCGTAGCTGCCAGCATCAGTCCTTGGGCCCGTGCTCACTCGTTACACATGAGATCAAGGTCCTTGCTCCAGAGATGCTGGTTGAAGAACACAGGAACATTTAAACAAGGCTTCTCTCTTGTGAGGGCACAGGACCTAGCTCCTAACATTTTTTGGATAGTTTGTGAGCCACCATGTGGGTGCTGGGAACAAAACCCAGGTCCTCTGAAAGAGCAGCCAGTGCTCTTAACCAGGGAGCCATTAGAGTCTCTGTGCTCAGGCCCTGGCCGTACGCCATGGTCTTTATGGGACAATTGTACCTGGAATTACTAAAGTCAGGGTCCTCCCAAAACACACCCTCCTGTCTCCTTCAGCTGCCTTCAACCTCCTTGCCCCTGGCTATACTTACCACGCTAAACTCACAGGTATATTGATAAAGCAGATATTTTTTTTTCCAAGTCTAGCCTCAAATTCATAATCCTCCTGCCTCTTGAGTGTCAATTACAGGTGTACACCACCCCATGTGACTCAGTCAGATTAAAAAACATCTATGTCTATCTATGCCTGCTTTATTTATGGTTCCACAGGACAATCCACTCGAGTGAATTACAAGTAAGAAAATATACTATTACATAAAACAAAACCAACTGCAGATCTGCACATGAGACCAGTGCCCACGTGGATCTGGGAGCTGCCAGCTGAATGCCATAGGTCTCCCATATTCCTCTCCCAACACCAGGCCACTTCTATTTACTGACCTCCTCCAGGATGTGTCCTGCTGGCCCCGCCCCCTCTGCTTCTGCCTCCTAATGCCCTCTGGGGCATGCTGTATACTTCTGTCTATTCTGAGAAATTGCCCAAACTACAACAGCCACGGCTTCCCCATCCCAGAAGACAGGCAGAAGCTGTGCTGGAGCACCGAAGCTCTTGAATGGGAGGACCAGCCTCCTCATTTTCTCAGGGCTCCCACTGCAGACAGTGCAGACAGTCCTTCCCCCTCCAAGACCCAGTCATTCACCTGTTCCCAGGATTCAGAGCTACAAGCCTGCAGGAGCATACCCATCAGAATCCCTTAGGGCTACGGCTGAAAGGGGGTTCCCAGAGAAAACGGTTTCACCTGGAAGAAACTGTGTTGCCTCTTGGCTCTGTCTAGGAGGCCAGCAGGGAGAACCTGAGGGAGCAGGGCTTAGCATTGCTCTCCCGCTGAGGCAGGGCTCTGTGCTGCTATATTCTGAGACCTTGAGAAGCGAAGAGCTTCCAGCAACTCTTAGGCTTGATGTTCTCAGGATCAATGACACTAACTCCTCCTTTCCTCCCATCTGCTGCCTCACAAGAAGGCTGGCATGATGCTAATGACGAAGGAAGAATGACTGGGGCCCTTGGGAATTCTTAGACCAGCCAAGAAGACAAACACCATCAATCCATGTAGAATACTGTGAGGTAGAGAAGTTGAAATCCCCAAGCAAGGCTGATGGGAATGGGTGCTGTGAAAAACATCGGGGATTCCCAAAGCATTAAAAGCAGAACTATTGTCTGATCCAGCAATTCCACTTCTGGACATATTCAAAAGAAGTGAAACCAGGATATTGGGGAGATATTTACATATATTCCTAAGAGTGTACTGGAAATCGTTAAGAGATGGAAGAGACTTAAGTGTGCATCATGTCTGGGTGAGTGAAAGGCACACATACACACAATGGCAGCCTCAGTGCTCAGCCTGAAGAGGAAAGGAAATCAGGCTCAATGACACATGGCTGTAGTCCCAGCGTTTAGGAGGCTGAGGAGGGAGAATTGTGGCTTCATGATAAGACCCTGCCTCAAATAAGTTTTAAAATATTTTATTTTATTTTATTTTATGTGTGAGTGTGTGTGTGCACGCTCATGTGCGCGCACACATAAGCACACCTGTGCCTGAGTGTATGTATATGTACCACATTCCTGAAGGAGCCATTGGAAGTTAGAAGAGGGTATCAGATCTCCTAGAAGTGGGTTGTGAGCCACTGTGTGTGGGGAATACAACCTGGATCCCCTGGAAAAGCAGTAAGAATTCTCAGGAGATGAGCCATTTCTCCAGCCTCAAGAATTTTTTTTAAACTACAGGGTGGTGGAATGCTGGGAAGGTGGTTCAGAGGATGGGGGTGCTTGCTGTGCAAGTGTCAGGACCTGAGTTCAAAATCCTTAGACCCCATGTAAAAATTCAGTCCTGGTTTTACCCTTGTCTATAACCCCAGTGCCGTGGGAGGCGGAGACAGGATGATCTTGGGATCTTAGGGCTGCTAGCTTAGTTCTAGATTCAGTGAGAGAACCTGTCTCAAGGGCATAGGCAGAGGGTGATAGAGCAGGACATCCGACATCCTTCTGTGGTCTCTATGTGTGTGCTTAGACATTTGCATACAACACACACACACACACACACACACACACACACACACACACACACAGGGTCCGGGGAAGAAAGCAACATATGGCCATATGTCCATACACATGGTTGAGCCTTGAGGGTATTGTACTAAATTAAGCCAGGCACAAAAAGACAGCTGCTACATGCTGCCTTTTACTGTGTGAGGTGCTTCGTCAAACTCATCCAAGCAGAAAATGAACGGTGGTTGCTAGGGGCTCTGGGAAGAAACAGGAGCTGTGCTTCTTAGGTATGGATTTTCTGTTTTGCAGGGCAATGGTCTCACACAATACCAATGTATCTCACATTACTGAGCAGTACTCTTTAAGATGGACAAGGTGGTAATGGGTAGGCTATACGTATTTTACCACAATTTAAAAAAAAAAAAGGATGGTGCTGGGGAGATGGCTCATCAGATAAGCATTTGTTGGACAATGCATGTGTGAGGACCTGTTTGGATCCTCCTGGAAGCCAAGTGAAAGCCAGCTGGGTATAGTGGCCACCTATAATCCCAGTTCATGAGAGGCAAGATACCCAGGGCAAGCTGGCTAGCCAGACAAGCCAATTAGTGAGTTCTGGGTTCAACCAAGTGACCCTGCCTCAATATAAAAAGTAGAGAGCAATGAGGAAGACATGGATGTCAATCTTGGGTCTCAAGATGTGCACATGTGCTCCCTCTTTCTCACATACATACCTCCACAAATATGCACTTCCATGCACACAAGCACTCACACTCAAATGTATGTTCTCCATATGCATACACACAAATAATTAAAAAAAAAAATAAACAACTCTGTGCATTCAGAGTGGGCAAATGCTTTCCGGAAAGGTGAGCTGCTTTCAGCTCCTAGGGCTGTTTACCTTCTACTGAAGCTCGACTCGGCTTTGCCAGTGTGGCTCGAAAGTGGCTACAGATGATAAGTACACGTTTTCACCTGGCTAGTTCCAATAAAACTATTGGCAGAGGCAAATGGACGGTGGCCTTGGCCTTCAGGCTTCTGATCTATGGTCTGGAGGCCACTGACTTAGGCTTCCTGGGTCTGGGAAGTGAGTTCCATGTTAACACATAATTTTTTTCTGAGATGTGATAATCTCAAAAGGTCAGTTTTCTTGGAGGCCAATGCCAGTGTTTAAACTTATTCTAATATTGTTTTCTTTTTTTCACTGTTTTGAGACAGAGTCTATGTATTCCAGGCTTGGCTGGAGCTCACTACGTAGCTAAGGATGAATTTGAACTCCTAATCCTCTTGCCTCCACCTTTCCAGTACTGAGATCTCGGGTGTTCACCACCACCCTCAGCACCATTAAGACAAATATTACTCTTCCTGGAATCCCCTCCGGGAGTGATCCTTACTGTCTTGTTCCTCATTCACAGATCAAATAAACCTACAACGCTTGCTCTTCTTTTTTAAAGGGCCTAAAAAGTGGAGAACCCAACGCACCTCGCTCGGCTCCCTCCAGTGGTTCCCAGTTCAGGGCTCTCCAACCCCATTCCCACGGGCTCATGTGGTCTCCTGCGTTAGAGTCAATCTCTAGTGGGACTGACAGAGAGGTGGTGGAAAGATGTGAAAGTTGGAGTGCTCAGGGCAGGGGCGAAGATCCTCCTGCCACTGCTGATAGCCAATCAATGCTGAGAATCCTGGGTACCCCTCAACTTCTGAACATCCCTCTTTCTCCTTCTCACACAGAACAGTAATGCTGGAGCCAGTCATTCACCTTGAAGAAGGTATGCTCTTGGCTGGGTTCTCCATACTCCCATCACACCTAGGTGCATTCTCCAAGCCCGTCAGCCATGGTGGGCTTACACCATTATAGCTATCTGCTTTCTGCCTGGGAAGTGGCAACGGGTCCCAAGAAGGGACCTGCCCTGGCTGGGCAGTGTCTAAAGGTACTTCATTATTTTTTCCTTGATTCTGGCTTTAAGCAATTGCTGAGTATAAAAGTATTTTATACTTTTAGAGTCATATTTACTGTTTCCAGAGAACAACTGCATGGCTCTCTGTGTGGTCTATAAATACAGGCAGGGTTGATACCATTGTACTGATGAGTGCAGCGCCAGAGGAAATGACTTGCACAGTGCTTGGGTGACACTGCAGGCCTTGGCTGCTCTGACTGTCACTCTCTACTTCCTCTTGTTGCCCTTGTATGAGAACAAGGGACTCTTCTTGGTGCCACTAGACGGTTTTGGTAAGTCAAACAGCCTTTTGAACTGTTGACAGTCTGGCTCCAACAGGGTGTGTGGTTGTAAAAGGGCTTGCTCAGTTTTGAGCAAATGGAAGAATGTGCTGTGAATCTCCAGCCCCTTAGCCTGCCTCAGCCCTCCGGTAAGCACAAACCCGATCTGATTGCTTGGGGATTTCTGTGCCCTCTGTACTTGGATTCTGATTTGCTGGCTGTGGTGGTGCCACCAGCCAAGTGCTTGTCTTGCTGCGACAAGGTCTTGTTGATTTGATCCTAGCTTCCTGCTAATCACAGTTCATGCTCAAAAAACCCAAAGTCCTCTTGTAGGCAGGTGCAGCCCCTGGCCTGAGTTAAATGAGCCTGTCCACACCCAGGAGGGTGGGAATTCACTCCTCTAGTTCCTCCACAGAGCCATGGGGACAAGGCACGGTCTCAAATAAACAAGGCAGCCTTGAAATGCACAGTTCAGCCTGATCATGCTTGGAGTTCTTCATGTCAGCCTCTGGCTACTATCCCTTGTACAGAGAGACTGTCCTGCCTGATAGCTGGTATGATCTTCCACAAACATTCTACAGCTCTTTCGATGGCCTCCACATCCGTGGCCAGACAAATCCCTGTAGACTTTTCCCAATCCATTCTTAAGAAACAAGTCATCATATCTAGACAAAGAGACATGTTGGACAAAGTGGCACATGTCTGTGCTCCCCCATGCTTAAGAGACAGAGGCAGGAGGATCAGGATTTTAGAGCTAGAGTGGGCTATATGACACTCTGTCTCAAACAACAACAACAACAAACGATAAGCTGGCAATTCTGCTCCTATATTTATCCATAAGAGAAATGAGTGCATATGCCACCAAAACCACACATGCCCTAGAATGACCTGGAAGTGTTAGCCATAGTGGCCACAGATTAGAAACACATCAACGGCCTGTCAAAAATAGAAAGCGCAGGGGCCAGTGAGACCGCTCAGTGGGTAACACCGCTTCTGCCAAGCTTCAGGGGCTCTCCCTGAGACCTACATGGTGGGAGGAGAGAAGTGACTTCCACAAAACGTCTTTTGATTCCACCTGTGCACTGTGGGATGGGTGCCCTGCCCCCACCACATATACATACACGTGTGTGGACCTTTTGGTTTATGATATGTAAACATGTTTTTGTTTTAGTTCAAAGTTGGGGGTTTTTAGTTTGTCCACTCCTGTTAAGTGTCTTGTGAGGAGTGTGGCCCTTGTCAGCTGGAATTAGTTAAATTCTGAGGACTTTGAGGGGTATAAATATGATGACCCAGAGGAAGAAGGCACAGTTGCTTGGAGGAGGACTGCTTGCTTCTGGTTCGTCATGCTGCTGCATTTGCTGTTTGCTGATTTGCTGGTGACCTGGACTTCTGGATTTCCTGACAACTGATATTGGTATTGCCCCCAAAAGAATCCTACGGCCCTACCCAGCAGGAAGCAGCAAAAAGAACTCTGCCCCCTGTTCCCACTAACCTTCTTTCTTTCCTACCCAGTGTTGGGGTAGGAGTGTTTAAGAACCCTAAATAAAGTAGGTTTGTTAAAAAGTCTAAGCCTATACATAAGCATAAATAAATAAATGTAATCAAATTCTCATTTGGAGTGGTAAAGCTGTGGGTAGAGGCATGAGGAGCCATTTGCCTGAGATAACCCAAGCATCCCCCAGTGAGCCTCTGCTTACCTGGATAGCCGGCTCTTCATCTTTTTAGGTGTATCGGTGTTTGCTGGCAAGTATGTCTGTGAACCATGTGCATGCCCGGTACCTACAGAGGCCACACAGGGAGTTGCATCATCTGGTTGCTAGTGGTTGTGAACCAACATGTGAATGAAATCAACCCTGGTCCTCTGGAAGAGCAGCCAGCGCTCTTTATCCCTGAGCCATCGCTCCGTGCTCTGGAACTGGATTTGCATCAGAGCCAGCCTGGAGTTCTGGTGGAATGCCCTTTGCTGCTGTGTGTGTTTTACTCTGCTTCCTGTGGTCTTGCACAAGCTGACTCTCAGCCTTTTATATACAGCCCAGATATTTTTTATATGGTTTGGACATGCCCCTTTCAAGCCTCCAGTGTTAAAACTTAAAGTTCAAGGTGAAAGCATTAAGAGGTGATGGGACTGAGTGCCTCCGTTACAAACAGAATTAGAGAGGTCTCACACCATCTCTACAACTGTGAGAGATGCACCTTTGCTCCTTACGTCACCCAGCCTCAAGTATCCTGATGTCACAGCGCGAAATGGACAAAGACACAGACAAATATGCTTTGAGAGTTTATGATACAATGTGGTTTTTAGAAAATAAATCTCTGTTAATATGACCATTAACTTGAAATAAACACACCTACTTTTCTTTACAATAATATTAACATTCCACCAGAGAGTGCAGTCTGAAAAGGGACTGTAAAAATTAAAGTGAAGAAATGGGATTATTTTTTTTTTAAATCAGAATCAGAGCTGGGTATGCATCTCAGTTGGTAGGCTGCATACCTCGCATTCACAAAGCCCTTGGCTTGCTCCCCAGCTCCTCATAAGCCAGGCATGGTGACACACACATGTAATTCCAACACTCTGGAGGTAGAGGCAAGAGGATCGGAAGCTCAAACTCGTGTTTGGCTAGTCAGTAAGTTTAATACTAGCCTGTGGTGGTGGCTTTAATCCCAGCATTCAGGGAGGCAGAGGCAGAAGCAGAGGCAAGTGGATTGCTGTGAATTCAAGGCCAGCCTGGTCTACAAAGCGAATCCAGGACAGCCAGGGCTCCACAGAGGAAACCCTGTCTCTAAAACCAAACCAAAACAACAAAGAGACTAGCCTGTGACACATAAGACCTTGTCTCAAAAAACTAAACTACAAAACATCACTGATGAGAGCTCTGTGCAAAGCTATAGGTGCCACATGCCTCTGTTGGCACAAAATCCTTGTCTGTGCCACCCTTCGGGACTTCTCCCAGGCCCTTCATACCACATGGGAGGAAACACTGCACCTAAGTAAGAGAGTGTCTACCGTGGTTCGGGCTGCTGGAGACAGGCTGGCGCAGACAGCGAGGCAGGACACAGATCAAACCCTTGAACAGCTGAAGGTCTTCAACCCTGCAGAGAAATAAACTCATCCAGGTAGTTTTCCCAACAACCCTAATGCCCAGGGTGGTGACACAAGGCCAGGTGGGTGTGAGGCGCCTTGCTTCCAGCCTGCTGCAGACCTAGCGTGCCTGTCACCTCCTAAATAATGACAACTGTATGGAAGGTTAAGCACCTGGCTGGGGGTTGACCTATCAATTCAGAGTTAGGAAACAGATCTTCCATCTGGGCAGTATGATGTACACGAGCAGTAATCCCAGCATTCAAATAGGATGCTGAGGCAGGGGGATTGCAGTCCCAGAACAGAGTCTGGGCTGTGTGTGGAGACTGTCTAAAAACAGTAAAATTAAACAAAAATTTTACAGGGATTCCTACTTATACTATGTGTGTGTGTTACATGTGTGTATGTGTGTGCATGCATACATGCACATAGGCCAGAGGAAGATATCAGTTGTCCTGATCTATTATTCTCTGCCTTATTCCATTGAGACAGGATCTCTCATTGACCCTGGAGTTAGGCTGGTGGTCAGCAAGCTCTAGGAATTCTTCTGGCTAACAACAAAAGACAAAACATGGGTGCTGGGATTTGAACTCCGGTCCTCGTTCTTTTTTGTTTGTTTGCTTTTGAGACAGGGTTTCTTTGTATAGTCCTGGCTGTTCTAGAACTCACTCTGTAGGCCAGGCTGGCCTTGAACTCAGAAATCTGCCTGCCTCTGCTTCCCAGATGTTGGGATTAAAGGTGTGCACTACCACTGCCCAGCCTAGGGCCTCATTCTTGCTTAGCAAGCACTCTTAACCACTGAAGGATTTCTCCAGCCCCTATTCATACTGTGTTTAATTTATTTTGCTTAGTCTTTTTTAGATTTGATAATGGTCTTTTTTTTTTTTTTAAGTTCTTATTTTTACAAGCTACACAATGAAATACTATCAGATGAAATGATGATGTCCATGAATGGCTTCAAGATGCAATAGAGGAGTCATGGGTCTGGTATTGGTGACATAGAACTACTATGAGTTCAAAACTGTGGGATCTGGGTCATGAGCACAGGACACTTAAGCAACTGTTCTCTCTGCTTCATTTAGAGTTCTTTATAACAAGGAAAACAAAATCCTTCTTATCCCACACTAATCTGCTACATCATTTTCCTCCAGCAAAGACATCACGTTTTCTGACCACATCTAATCTCATCTGTAATCCAAGCATTGAGGTCACCGAAGGATGGGGGAAGGAGACTGTGAAAGGAAAACCACTGAGAAACGCCAAGCAGCCACGGGGACACCTGACAGGTAACTCCTATCACTTCCTCTTCCTGTGTCCTCAGAGAGTAAAACCAATATGAAATTTCTGCTTCTTTCACTACCTATGACACTCTAGAATGTCATGGTTTAGATTTGGTGTGTTCCTCAGAGGTCTGGGTATTAGACATTTAATCCTTATGTGTGGTAGTTTGAATGAGGATGCCTCTGCATAGGCTTACATATTTGAATGTTTGGTCTGAAGCTGATGGAACTGTTTGAGAAGGATTAAGGGGTGTGGCCTTGTTGGAGGAGATGGGGTAGGTCACTGGGGTAAGTTTTGAGGTGTCAAAAGCCCACACCATTCCCCATTATCTCTCCCTGCCTCATGGTTATAGGTAAGGATGTACTGTCTCAGCCACTGCTCCTGAGCCATGCCTGCCTGACTGCTGCCATGCTCCCTCTGTCCCCCATGATGGTCATGGACTCCCCTCTGAAACTGTAAGCGCCAAATAAGCTCTTCTTTTCTATAAGTTGTCATGGTCATAGGGTTTTGTCATAGCAATTAAAATGTAACTAAGACATCAGGTAAATTTAAGAGATGGCCTCAAGGGTGGTCCTGGGTACTGCTTGAAGAAGGAAATATTTTTCTGAAGGAAGTTGTTACGTAGAGCTGAGTGTGAGTCCTGAATTGCTCTTCAGTTTCCTTTTTTGAGACACTATCTCTTGTTTCAACAACATGTTCTCATGCCAAGCATGAGGAGACATAGTCAAACAGGGAATCCTCAGCAGAGACTAGAAAATCCTATTTAGACTTTCCGTATCTAAAACTGTGTGCCAAATAAAATATTTTTTTAAAAAATAAACCTGCCCTTCAGGTATTTTGTTACAGAGGCAGAAAGCAGCAAATACACAATACACACACACACTCACATGCATGCACACACACAGATAGACAGATACTCACACGTATTTATGGTAGCTAAACAACATAGGTTCACAGAAAGGTAGGCCTTTCTGGGGATGGCTGAGGACAGTTTTAGAACTTCTGGGAAATTTCCTGAAAGGATTAGAAATGGTTCAATGCTGGGCCCTCTTGTCCCTGATGGCTGAATGCCCTGGGTTTGTGCCAGTCCATCTATAGCCAAGTCAGAGAAGCCTCGAGAGCCAGCCTGCTCACCCTCGAAGGTGCTTATGATCACCGAGGGAAGGAAGACAAAGGAATGTTGGGCTTTTTTTCTTTGGCCTGTAAAAAACTGTGGATTCCAAATAGCCTTAAAAAGAAGAGAAATGAGAGTTAAGAGAAGAAAGGGGAGATTCAGGTGTAGTGGCACACACTTGTAACCTATGGCCACGGTGCTGCCAGCCTTTGGTTACATGTGACAGTGGGCTTATAAAAACATTCATTCCTTTTAGTTCTTGAGTCACCTGTTCACATCCCCTAATCCCCTTGGAATGAGAGTCTCGTTTCTCTGATTCACAAGAACTCTGTACTAAGAGTTAACTGTAACGCAAGGACAAGAGAATTGAGATTTTGAGGTCTACACCTCATACTGGGACACTGCCTCAAAAACAAGAGAGACAGAAACATACAGACAGAGAATCAAAGAGAGACCAACCTGGTTTGGAAATTATCATAAATGGAGCTGACAAGATGGCTCAGTGGGTAAAGGAATTTGCAACCCTTTATCTGACAGAGGACTAATATCCAGTATATACAAAGAACTAAAGAAGCTGAAAAGCAGCAAACCAAGTAATCCAATTAAAAAATGGGGAACAGAGCTAAACAGAGAATTCTCGACAGAGGAATATCGAATGGCAGAGAAACACTTAAAGAAATGCTCAACCTCATTAGCCATCAGGGAAATGCAAATCAAAACGACCCTGAGATTTCACCTTACACCCATCAGAATGGCCTAGATGAAAAACTCAAGTGACAACACATGCTGGAGAGATTGTGGAGAAAGGGGAACCCTCTTCCACTGCTGGTGGGAATGTAAACTGGTACAACCACTCTGGAAATCTATCTGGTGCTTTCTAAAACAATTAGGAATAGTGCTTCCTCAAGACCCAGCTATACCACTCCTAGGCATATACCCAAACTTTGCTCAAGTACACAAAAGGGATACTTGCTCAACCATGTTTATAGCAGCTTTATTTGTAATAGCCAGAACCTGGAAACAACCCAGATGTCCATCAATGGAGGAATGGGTACAGAAATTGTGGTATTTTTACACAATGGAATACTACTCAGCAATCAAAAAGGAGGAAATCATGAAATTTGCAGGCAAATGGTGGGATCTAGAAAAGATCATTCTGAGGAATTTGCTACACAAGCCTGGTGACCTGAATTTGATCTCCGGCACCCACCTGAAGGTGGGAAGGCAGAACCAGCTCCACACAGTTGATCTCTGACTTCCATATGTACATTCAGCATGTGTTCCTTACTACAAACACAACAACAGCAGCAACAATAATAGTAAATTTACAAAAAGGAAAATGAAACTCAGTGACAAACAACTAGTAGATAAAAATGTGTTACCATCAACATTTGGTAGAGAGCTCTTATGAGACAGCGAAACGAGACTCTCATCCCAACAGATAGCTGGATGGAATGTAATCAGGTGACGCCGGAACTAGAAGCAGTGAATGATGTGCAGCATACCCGATGTCACAGGTAAGCAAAGTACTGCAGAATGGTGGCCACAGCCAAGGGCATCCTTCCACAGGCTCAGACCTTGGTCAAGCACAGTCGGAAAACATGAAGTGGAAATTCTAGAAATAAACAAGTTACATGTTTTATTTTTTATAATTATTTTTATTTTATTAATTACAGTTTATTCAGTTTATATCCCCCCTGTACTTCCCTCCTTCCTCCCCTCTGAATATCACCCTCCCTCTTCCCCACCCCTGTCCCTCTCCCAGTCCACTGAAAAGGGAGGTCCTCTTACTCTTCCTTCTGACCCTAGTCTATCAGGTCTCATCAGGAGTGGCTGCATTGTCTTCTTCTGTAGCCTGGTAAGGCTGCTCCCCCCTCAGGGGGAGGTGATCAAAGAGCAAGCCAATCAGTTCATGTTACTATGGAGGCCACTTGGATACTTAACTGCCATAGCTACCTCTGTGCAGGGGTTCCAGGCCATCTCTATGAATGTTCCTTGGCTGGATTATCAGTTTTAGAAAAGACCCCTTTGCCCAGAATTTTAGGATAGGACACTGTCCTTGTAGAGCTCCTGTCCTCTCCAGGTCTTAATATCTCCCAATTCTTTCATAAGATTCCCTGTACTCTGCCCAAAGTTTGGCTACGAGTCTCAACATCTGCCTTGATACCCTGCAGGATAAAGCGTTTCAGTGCCTCTGTGGTAGGTCCCTGTCCTGTTCCCTGTTTTCTCCTTCCTCTGATGTCCATCCTCTTTGCCTTTCTGAATGGGGATTGAGCATCTTAGCCGGCCAAAAGATGCTCAAGTGTACAACAAGGACATTGGCTCAACCATGTTTCTAGCAGCTTTATTTGTAATAGCCAGAAGCTGGAAACAGATACCCCTCAGTTGAGGAATGGATACAGAAATTGTGGTACATCTATACAATGGAATATTACTCAGCGATTAAAAAAAAAAAAAAAAAGACAAGGAAATAATGAAATTTGCAGGTAAATGGTGGGAACTGGAAAAGATCATCCAGGGTGAGGTATCCCAGAAACAGAAAGGCACACAGGGTATATACTCACTCATCAGTGGATAATAGACATATATTATAGGATAAACAAACTAAAATCTGTACACCTAAGGAAGCTAATCAGGAAGGAAGTTACATGTTTAAATGCTGAGTATTTAAAACATCTCACTTCTAGCCCATTCAGTCCTATCCAGGATATGAGTCCTGCCTCTGTTGAGCCTGTCCGTGCTGTATACACTAAACATCTTCTGGTCTCAGGTAGCCATATGATTATCACATCAACTGTTCAAGTGACCCCTACAGAGTAACCTGATGCTTTGCCAGTGCCACTCACCTCTGCAGATGTCATCACTTGAGAGGCTCTCATCACTGAGTGCTGTCATTATGGCACCATCACAAGACATGGTAATGCAAGAGACTCAAGAGACCACATGTGCATGTTCGTTTTTATTACTGTGGCTATACTAACATTAGCATGCTGTTTTCATTACTAGATTCCAATTTTTTATTTATGTACTTTTAATTTCTGTATGTTTGTGTGTGGCTGCTTGTCTATATATGCTTGGTGCCTGCCGAGGCCACAAGAGAGGCTTGGATCTCCTGGAGCTAGAGTGACAGGTTGTTGTGAGCCACCCAGAATGGATGCTGGGACTCAAACCAATGTCCTCTAAGTACCAAGTACTGGGTAGCCCCCTGAGCTATCTCTCTAGCACCCTGCTCTGTTATTTTCAGCTATTTTTTTCAGCTCTTGTTGTACCTAATTCATAATGAGGCTTTGTCAAGATGTATATGTAGAGGAAACAAACAGTCTCTGTGGTGTCTGGTGCCACTTATGGCTTTAAACGTACAGTGGGGAATCATAGAATGTGCTCTCCATGGATAATGGTGGAGAATTCTATAAAACAGCAATGAAAAATATATTTGGTCATTCACCCTGACCATCATCTTAATAATGGATAATACTCAGGATAAGGTGGTAGCTCAGTGGCTAAAGCACTTACTGTGCAAGTGTGAGAAACTGAGTTCAAATCTCCAGAGCCCACGTAAAGCCAAACACTTTTGTCTGTGATCCAAGATTAGAGGTAGTCTTAGATTTTTTTTTTAACCAAACCTACTTTATTTACACCTTTTCATCCCTTCCAACCCCCCAACCTTAGATAAGAGATTATCAGGGGAAAGGGCTGGAGACCTCTTTTATCTACTTCCTGTTGATTGGGGTCGATGGGTCTTTAGATTAGCAAACTCAGTCATCAGGACACCAGCAGTCCAGTCCAAAGACCAACACCAAGCAGCAACATGAAGTCAGCAAAAGCCACCGACTCAGTTTTATTGCCCTGAGAACGTTTCTCTGGAACATTTCTCTCTGTGAAGCCAAGTGTCAAAGCACAAAGATCAGCTCAGTGATGTTAATCCAAAAAGGGATATCTCACTGTGTGGGGGCCTCTATATATCTCCTCTCCTCAAAGTCCACCCAAAGTTGTTCTCAGCTGGCCAAAGTCACACCCCTCACATGAAAGAGCTCATAGCAAAACATGAGCCCTCATGTGCCCTCTCACAACCAGCCTCCAGCAAAACATCACACAACCAAGGTTTCTTCAAGGAAACCAGAAACTTCCACTTCATAAACTTCCGTTTCAATTAGAGGCAGAGACAAGAGACTCCCCAGAAGCTTGCCAGTCAGCTAGCCTGGAGTCCCAGTAGCAAATACTAAAAGAGAAACCATGTCTCAAATAAGGATGAGAAACTGACATCAGAGCTTGTCCTCTGACCTGCACATGTGCATCATGGCATTCACATAGCTGCATTCACATAAACACACACATATGTGTGCAGATATAAATACATACATGTGTGTATACACAAAAGCATAATATTTGAAGTCTGCAGGATGCCATTCCCACTAAACAGCTGTCTAAACTAGTCAAAGAAGGGGATTTGATAATAGATAAATTAAAGTACCTATAGCATTTGACCTACCTATTTTGCTTCTATTTTGCTTCGAGGAAGTCATTCTAAGGAAGTGACAGGACAAAGACCTAAAGGCTGTGTGTAGAGGCTACTTTGTTATTGGAGCATGTCTTAGTTAGGGTTACTATTTCAGTGATGAAACACCATGACCGAAGAGACTTAAGGAAGAAAGAGTTTATTTGATTTCCATTGAAACTAATCAGACAGGAACTCAAACAGGGTAGGAATCTGGAAGCAGGAGCTAATGCATAAGCCATAGAGGGGTGCTGCTTACTGGCTTGCTCCCCATGGCTTGCTCAGCCTGCTTTCTTATAGAACCCAAGACCACCAACCGTGGGATAACCCCACCCACCATGTTCTGGGCCCTCCCAAATCAATCACTAATTAAGAAAATGCCCTACAGCTGGATCTTATGGAGGCATTTTCTCAATTGAGAGTCCCTCCTTTCAGATAATGCTAGCTTGTGTTAAGCTGACCTAAAACTAGCCAGCACAGAATATCATGAAAAATTCTTGGGCCTCCGCCATGGGGCAAGCTTGGTCAGCCTCCTATCCTCTCTTTCTCATCATTCCTATAAACACATTGACATTCAGACAGCATATGCATCTGTAGTCTGCCCCAATTCCATGCCCTGGAGCTCATGTCACAGTCAAATATCCAAAAGGTTTCCCTCCCTTCGTATCCTCAGCTGACTACATTTGCATTCACCTCTATCGGATCACAGGTCACTAAGATCATGGTAATGGCTGGTTAGATAGAGCCCAGCAGTAAAGTGCATGAGGTTCTGGGTTCCATATCCCTCACCACACACAGAAAGAAGAAAAGAAAAAAGAAAAGAAAAGAAAAAGAAGAGAGGGAGAGAGAGAGAGAGATAAGAAGAGAGAGAGAAAAGAGAGAAGGATTGCAGTGGCCCTTTATTGCCAAATACAGTAGATACTGTTCATAGCTTCTATGAAGCAAAAAAACAACTGTATTATATTCACTTGTGTATTCATATGTGTGTGTGCATCGTGGCACATGAACATGTGGAGGTTGGAGGAAAAACTTGCAGGAGTTGGTTCTCTTCGTCTGCTATGTGGGTCCCAGGAGTCAAACGCAGGTCATCAGGCTTGGTAGTAAGTGCCTACCTCACAGGCCCTCTAAGAAGCTTTTGACACCCATTCACACACTCCTTGTTTTTTAACCCCAGCTGCCATGACCTTTTGTCTCCAGACTGCTCTTCCCTTCCCATCTGCTCTTTTCAGACTCCTGGCTGGCTCCTTCCTCTCACTGTGGACACTTCCTGGGGCTGATCCCAAGATTTCCTCCTCACTCTCCAATTTTCTTGCTTGGCCCTCTGCCCTACAGATTCTTCCCAGAGGGCTATCTCCAGCTGTTGTTGCTTGGACAGCTCTACTGAGCACCATATGCCCTCAGAATACTAACACCTAAACCACAATTTCCTCTCTGCCTTCCCCAGCACCCCTCCCTGCTGGCCAGGACCATTATCTAAAGCAGAAGTCACCATTGGTTTCTCTGTGCATCTGATGCACCCAGCCACTGCCACTCTGCATCCAAGGAATCCTTTGTAGCAAGCTCATGCATGTATTTTTGCACTCATCTTAGAATGAAGAAGCCCAAATCCTTGGCCATGGTTACCATGACTATGGCCTTATTTGACTTCTTTTTTGTGATTTCTTCTCTTCTTCTCAAATGAGCCATCCAAGAAACAGTTAGCAGAGTGCTTGCCTAGCTTGAATAAGGCCCTGGGTTCAATCCCAATATTACAGAAACAGAGTATGGTGGCTTATGCCTATAACCCCAGTACTTGGAGGTAGAGACAGGAGGATCAGGAGTTCACAAGACTCTGTCTCAAAACAAAGAATGGTTCAGGAAATGACTCAGCGGATAAAGTTCTGGCTGCACCAAGTGAGAAGCAGAGTTGGGTCCCGGTCACTTATGTAAAGGACAAGTGGGCATGGTGATCTGCTCGTACCTCCAAAGCTTAGAAGGCAGAGTCGGGTGCAAGCTGCCTAGCTAGCCTAGTTCCAATGAGAGACCCTGCTTCAGTGAATAAGAGGTAGCAATCAGGGAAGACTCCTGGCAGTAGCCTCAAACATTCACAGGCATGTAGACCACGCACACGCATACACCCATATACAACAAGCATGCATGTATGCATGTATACACACCAAGAACACACACCCAGCAACAAGACCTAAAGAAAGGAGTGCCAGAGAGAGGTAGCATGAGTACTGGCTGCTTTTGCAGAGGACCCAAGTTCAACTCCCTGCACCTGCATGGCTGCTAGCAACCCTCTAACTCCTCTTCTAGCCTTCACAAGCATGTACATAGCACACAGACATATGTGAAAGTTAAACATCCATGCCCATAAAAATAAATCCTAAAAAAAATGGCATTCCCAGGCATGTGGGACTCACATTTTCTAGAAACCTCTGTAGAGGAGAAAGATAGAGACTGAGATGGACATGGAGAGGCCTTCTCTCTAGCAGATATCCTAGGCCATTTTTTTTGAACAAGTGAACAAATGGCACCCATTAGTCATCAGAGTTCCTAACTCTTTTCTGATCTCTAGAGCTGGTTTCAAGGCCTTGGGCAGGGGTCCAGAGTCTGGAATGACATCACCTCCCAGAATGATTTATTCTGTAGCTTAGAATTCTGTAGAGCCACTGCCATAGTCCGTGAAATGGGGAGCCTTTTTACTATTGCTTTGGGTCTGAGAAACTCTGCGATTGTGTGGTTGCTGGGCTTCCCGTCCACCCTGCTGTACACAAAGACTCTTTCACAAGTTTGGCCCCTCACAGTAGGCTTTCACCCTTACCAGTATAGTCAAACGCTTAAGCATCCTGCCTGTAGTCAAGAGCATGGATTGTTGAGCTCACCCGTGCTGCTTACTTACTCGTTACGTGTTCTCAGCTAGCTTTCATCACTCTTACACAGATGAGGAAATGGAGTGGTTCACAGTCTGTGGGGGGTGGGCTCTTTCCACCTCAAGTAACAGTCAAGACAATCCTCCAAAGACATGCCCACAATCTATGTAACTCCTCATTGAGACTCTCTTTTCATGTAGCTCTGGGTTGTGTCAAGTTGTCAGTTGAAGCTAACCTGCACCGTATCTGGGTGGATTTGAAAGACGCCACAGTACTTATGAACCTCTTAAACCTAAGGACAGACTCTGTACTTGATGCTGGAGGGACAGACTTTCAGGTATCCCCGGAGAGAAGGCCTAGTGGTAGAGCCTTGACAAGCCCTGGAGCTTCCCTGGGTGGGTGTAGGCCTTGCTGTTCTTCAGAAACAGTGCTGAGTCACAGGATAACACTCTGGACTTGTTAACTGAGAGCAAAGCCACCTGGCCCAAGGGTCAGTGAGCCAAAACTGACATGATGAAACAAGTCCTATCCAAGTGTGGTGTCTGGGCTTGGCAGGACCTGGGCCACATTGCTCAAATGCTGCTAAGTCCAAGCATGTAATTCTGGGGCTAGATTGAGGTATTCAGACCACCGGCTTTGCTCAGATTGCTAGAGAAAAGGTGGTGGGGCTGATTTGGCTAGAGCACAGCCTGGGTTTTAGACTTCCCTTTCTTCTAGGGTTCCCTGAAATCCTGTTAAAATTCAGGGACAACCTCCCTGTTATTTCCTGGCAGGTCAGCCGCAGTCCTCTGATGCCTCTTTACACAGAAGACTGAAGAAAAGGGTCCCCATAGTTGTGTGGTTCAGAGAGGCAAGTGTCTCTTTGTGTTGCAGGATGAATAGGTCTGAAGGGCGGTGTCATCTCCAACTCTGGACCCCTCCCCAAGCCCCAGAACTAACTCCGGAGATCAGAAAGGAGCTAGGCGCCATGATAACCAGCGAGTGTCAGCTGTGTGAAGGAAAAAAACAAACAAAAGTCTAAAAAGCTCTCTCTAGGGTTTCTGTTAGAGAGGGACCTACCTACCTGTCCATGTCTGGCTCTATCTCTGTCTCTCTCCTCTATATGCGCTTCTGACGAAATAAATATATTTTTAGGAATGAATGAGATTTGAATCTTTGCGCCCCCCCCCCTTTTCTTATTAGAATTTTTATGGCATCCAAAGCCACAGGATGAACTTGGCCCTGGGATGTAAGGGGCTCTCACTCATTCTCCCTGATGCTTACACATAAGAGTATGAGTCTAAGGGCCAGTTACTACTACAGTTGCTCTGTAGTAACTTGTTAACTCCCAAAAGCTATTCCCACTGCTCTTTGGGGAGGCTTTGGTGCCCACTGACTGACAGCTATGACCTTTGACATACCCCGGGAGTCAGTTGTCAGCACATCCCTAGGACGGCCTGAATAGGTGACACTTCTTTCATTCACTTACGTTTAAGTGTTTGTGAGTCATGCACTGTGATTACTATTAGAGTTAGAGGCCAATGTCCTGAAACAGGCTTGAACAAATGCCCCAAGGGTTCCCTGTCGCTACAGGCTAATAGAGAGACATCAGGATCCTGTATGTGTTTCTTAGAGACCTCTAGATGCTCAAAAGCAGCCAAACATGGTGGCAGAAGCGGGAAGATAATGAGTTTGAGATCAGGCTGAAAAAAAGAAAGAAGGAAGAAAAAAAGAAAGAAGGAGAGGGGAAGAGAGGGGAGGGAAAAGAAGGAAAGGAGAGAAGAAATGAAGGAAAGAGGCGGGGGAGGGGGAGGGACAGGGAGACCCCAGGGAGTAAAGAACCACCTATTTACAGTTCCGACAAAAGAGCCACCTTTCCTGGGTTTTTATTCTTACAGACTTTTTGAAGACAGACTCTTGCTTGCTTTGGTGCCTAGGCTGGCTTTAAATCCATGATCCTCCTGTCTCATCTTCCTGAGGATTAGGACTACAAGCATGCAGCAGTACCAGGCTGAACTTTGACAAATTTATTTCTTCATGCATTTACTTCTGAGACAGGGTCTCAGTGTGGGGTCTCCGAACTCACTATGTTGATCACCAGGCTGGCTTGGAACTCAAATCTGCCCGCCTTTGCCTTCTGGGTGCCGGGATTAAAGGCTTGCACCACCCTGCCTGCAGGGTTTTAATTCTTAAGCAAGACTCCACCCCCAGGTATTGCTGAACTGAATATGAAATAGTTAGGATCTTAATTCGACACTATAGGAGATTAAGCAGCTAGCCCCGGATTACACAGATGAATGGCAAGGATATTTTGGATCGCAACCTGCCTGACTAGAGATTCTTGCCTCAGTCTTGATACACTCATTAGCTGCCTCTAGGGGACTTGAGGGGGTGATCATTGGAAGCTTCCAAAAGAAGCTTCCTTTTGGGGTGACTCAGATTTGTAAGAGCCACCCAGAGGTTACACAACCCTGTGGATCCACCAAGAACCTCTGAGTTGTACACTTTTCAACCCTGACCTTCATGAAACATGCTTTATTATTATTATTATTATTATTATTATTATTATTTACAGTTTGTTCACTTTGTTTCCACCTATAGCTCCCTCTCTCCCTCCCCATCCCACCCTCTCTCCCTCTTCTTCACTCATGCCCCTTCCCTGGTCTACTGATAGGAGAGGTCCTCCTTCCCTTCCTTCTGATCCTAGTCTATCAGGTCTCATCAGGAGTGGCTGTATTGTCTTCTTCTGTGGCCTGGTAAGGCTGCACCTCCCTGAGGGGGAGGTGATCAAAGAGCAGGCCAATCAGTTCATGTCAGAGACAGTCCCTGTTCCCATTACTAGGGAACCCACTTGGACACTGAACTTCCACGGGCTACATCTGTGTGGGGTTCTAGGTTATCCCCATGCATGGTGTTTGGTTGGAGTATCAGTCTCAACAAAGACCCCTGGGCCCAGATTTTTTGGTTCTTTTGTTCTCCTTGTGGTTCTTTTGTTCTTTCTTTTTGGTTCTTTGGTTCTCTTGTTCTCCAGGTCTTACTATCTCTCCCTTCTTTCATAAGATTCCCTGCACTCTGCCCAAAGTTAGGCTATGAGTCTCAGCATCTGCTTTGATACCATGCTGGGTGGAGTCTTTCAGAGGCCCTCTGTGGTAGGCTCCTGTTCTATTCCCTGTTTTTGCCCTCTTCTGGTGTCCATCCTCTTTGCCCTTCTGAATGAGGATTGAGCATCTTACCCAGAGTCCTCCTTCTTAATTAGCTTCTTTAGGTGTATAGATTTTAGTATGTTTATCCTATATTATAGGTCTAATATCCACTGTAAGTGAGTATATCCCATGTGTGTCTTTCTGCTTTTGGGATACCTCACTCAGGATGATCTTTTCTAGATCCCACCATTTGCCTGCAAATTTCATGATTTTCTTGTTTTTAATTGCTGAGTAGTATTCCATTGTGTCAATGTACCGTGCGTTTTTATCCTGAACAAAGATCTGAGAAACTCGAGGGCTTCTTCTTTACCAGGCTGAGGCCATTGCTGACAGGCCAGTAACCTTCTTGTTACTCTCCCCACCCCCTCCCCCATAATCTGTCTCTGGAAATTGTTGACAAATGAGTCATAAATCTCAGAGCCATATTTGTGAAGTTCCAGAGTTTGTAATGGGGCCCAGTTTCTATTGTTGTGGTGGCAGGGGGAGCTTTGGACACTTTTTGTTTATTTCAAAACATAATATTCATTTGTGTTCACATGACTGAATTCCGTGGATTTTATTCAGGATGATCAGAAAAGAAAATTTCCCTGTTGCTGGCACAGACAAGGGGTCTGCTTACAGATCTTGGTTCTTGGTTCAGGGAATCAAACCAAGAACCTTCAGAGGAGATGAAGGGGTAGGGGGATGGTGAGGTAACTCGTGCAGCTTTGAGACAAAGTGATATAGGCTAGCTGTGAGATTCTCTCCTGGTGTGTCACCACTCACTCCCTATAAAGGTGGAGGGAAATGACTGATTCTGTAAAAGTTGTACTCTGACTTCCACACATGTGCCCGCACACACCACATGCGAGCACACACATATACAACAATAATAAGGAAACTACAAATTATTTTAACTTCATTTCATGTATGGGTGTTTAACCTGTATGTATGTGTGTGCACTGTATGACAGCGCCAGTGCCCACAGAGTCCAAAAAAGGGCGTTGGATCCCCTAGAACTGGAGTTACAGATAGTTGTGAGCCACCATGTTAGTGCTGGGAATTGAACCTCTGGAAAAGCAGCTAGTGCTGAGCCTTCTCTCCAGCCCAAACCAGAACCATTTTAAATTCTACAGATTCCTTCTCATTCTTGTAAGTATCCTACCCCCTTTCACAGTGTGACTGTACAACTCTCCATTGAGATGTGCAATCTGTTTCTCTGCTGCTTAAACCTGGACTCAGCATGAGATTTGCTTTGACCAAAGGTTCATTAGCGATAGTGATGAAAGCAGGGGCTTGGAATTTTGGAGTGTAGCAAACCTCCTATTGCTGGCTGCTCCTCTACCATCACCTGAGACTGGGGTGCCTGCTGGGAAGTGTGTGGCAGTCACTCCACCTGACACTTAGCCAAGTTCCAGACATGTGAGGACCCCCTACACCAACCAACTTACAGACATGTGGTCAGGCCATCCTAGACCATCCGGTCGCTGCTGAACAAGGCCAGACCAGAACTGATTAGCTGTCCCAATTGTTCTTGAGCAAATAAAGTGTTTGTTGCTGGCCGCCACTGTGTCTTGCAAAAGTCAATATACACAAGCAGAGAATATCTCTGGAAAGATTTTGTTGATAGTCTACATAGTTTCTCTGAAGGTAAAAATTTTAGGTCCATAGCAAGAATTAGGGAAATTTCCCACTGTATTTCTTGGTGTGTGTGGTTGGTTTTTGTTTTGTTTTGTTTTGTTTTTTAAACAAGAGCTCACGTAGCCCAGGCTGGCCTCTTGACCACTATGTACTTGAGGATAATCATGAATTCCTGATCTTCTTGCCTTAAACCTCCCAAGCATCAAGACCGTAGGTGTGAGCCACCACACCCAGCCTTTCTGTACATTTAAACCACATAAATGAATCTGCTCTAAAAAATAAAATATAAAGTTCAAATAATTGAATTAGTGAATGTTCTAAAGCATGACTTGTAGAAAAAGGTAGTTTTCATTCATAAATCAACACTTGTTATACTTCAGAAAATAACAACTGCAGTATAAATGTATGGACTTCTTGTTCCGTTTCCTTTTCTCAGAATGACGGGAGCCCTTTGTCATCTAACACAATGGAAGCTCAGTGTAGCATTTAGCATTTGAGTCTGGGCCACTCCAGAGTGGCTGATGAAAGTGCTTGGGAGTTCACAAACCTGTAACACCACGGGTCATTGTTTCACTTCCTCCCCGCTGTGGGCTGACTGAAGTTCTTGTCCTTTTATTGTGGTGTACTGCAATGCTCAGATCTGTGATAAGGTTTAAGTGGGCTTATAAGAAAGGAAAGCTTCCCAAGGGCTGAGCAATCTCATTGTGGGGGCTGTGGGGATGGAGGGGACCTCAACAGCAGTCAGAACCTGGAAGAACCCCCCCCTTTTCTGCTTCTCCTTGAGGTCATTCATTCTCTGTTCCTGCTGACCAGTTTGTGGTGAATGGACTGCTGTAGAATTGCTGAGCCTCATAGTTCTCAGCTCCCTTGACATGAGGGCTTTCTAATCTCTCGGAACATGAACTCTGGCCACCCAAGAAGAATGCTGCCTTCCTCCAGATGTCCTATCTGTTGCCTAGAAGCTGACCTTGTAGAAATCCACCCAGAAGTTAAGAGTTTTTGGCAGAGGAGAATGCTACTTCCAGAAGAAGAGTGTGTGCTAGGCAAAAACTGGAATTCCAGTGGCGAGGGCAAGGGGGTTAAAAAAGCGGCCTTAGAAACGAGACGAACCTGGGTCTAAATCCTGAGATTGCCATTATGATTGTGGATGTCACCTTTCCAAGCGTTCATTTTTGTCATCCACTCTGCTTACCTGGCACTGCTGTCACAGAGATTCCTAGTGTGCCTGTGAGCACCTTCAGCAAGCACTCCATGCTGAAGGCTGTTCACTGCAGTTTTTCTTAGAGCTACTGTGTGCTTTTCTGCCACACAAAACTTGTAGATAGAGCTGCACTGTAGTTCAGCAGGAGGTACGTGACCCCCACTCATAAGGCCCTGGGTTAAATCCAAAGCAGTGCAAAAGTCACTTGTACATAAAGTCTTGCTCTATAGACAAGTGTCCCTCAAAACACCGTGTGTTCAAAATTTGGACCTCAGTGTTTGGCACAATTAAGGGAGGCTAGGACCCTTAAAAGGTGGGGTCTAGTGGGAGGAAGTTTGGTCCCTGGAGGTATGCCTTTGGAAGAGTGTTTTGGGGGCTGGCAAGGTAACTCAGAGGGTAAGCGTGCTTGCTGCCAAGCCTGTTGGCCTAAGTCATCAATTCCCAGATCCCACACAGTATAGGAGAAAGCTGACTCCCACAGTCCTCTGGCTGCCACACATGGGCTCTATACACACCCAAACAGATGTTTGAAGAAAGGAGAATATTAGGACCTCAGCCCTTCCATGTTTACCAGCCTCACCCACCACGTACCCTCTGCCATGATGATCTGCCTTACCACAGGGGCAAAGACAACAGGGCCAGACAACCAGACACTGAAATGCCTGAAGGTGTGAGCCGAGGCCAACCTTTCTTTCTTTTGACTTGAGTGCCTCCAGTATTTTGTCCCAGGGATGGAAAGCTGACTGATGCAATCTCAGATATGAAGGAATGGAAGAGACTTTAGATATGGTTTGCTCATCCCCAAGTCCTGGACTGGAAACTGGATGTTAACTTAGCAGCTAACAGACAAACTGGGGAGAAAACAGGTAAGGTGGATCATCAGGTAATGGCACTTGCTCCTAACTGATGACCCTGAGTTGTATCCCTGGCTCTCGCACTGGTGGAAGGAGGGTACAGATTCCCTAAGTTATCTCCCAACCTCATAGAACGCCTGCCCTTATAATAAATAAACAAAATGTAACTTTAAAGTTTTAAAGAAAACATTTTCCATGACGTTAAGGCACTAAATTTAAGTATTTTCATGTACAAAAATATTTTTATAATAGAGTGGTGACAGTAGAAGGTACCATACGTAACGTGTTCGACAAAACGAAAAGGTGGCCATGCTCCTTTGCTTCCCATTTCTCATTTCTCCAAGGAAAACCTCCATCTAGCTTAACTCCTCATTTTGTGTGTATGTGCGCATGTGTGTACGTTCGTTCATGCATGGGGGTACATGTGCAGAGGTCAGAGGTCAGTATTGGTTGTCTTCCTCAGTTACTTGCTACCTTAGTTTTTGAGACAGTCTTCAGATACTTCTGCACCATGTCTGTCTCTTTATGTGGGATCTGGGATTTGAACTTAGGTCCTCATGTTTTTGCAGGAAGTGCTCTTATCCACTGAGCCATTCCACTAGCCCCACCAGTAACTCCTGCATCTCTGTGGCATGTCCTCCCAATCTCTTGACAGTGTCTTTCATAGAACAGGGTTGTTGTTTGTTTTGTTTTCTTGAGACAATCTCAATGTGTAACAAATTCAAACCTGATTTTAATCTCATGATCCTTCTGCCTCAGGCTCTTGAGTGCTAGTATTACAGACATATACCACTATCCTAAAGTTTAAATTTTAATGAGGTCCAATTTATCAATTATTTTGTGACTCATATCATTGGTTTTGAATCAAAAAGCCAGCCTGTTCCCATGTTATCTTACAGGAGTCCTAGAGTTTAGTGTTTTACATTTTTGTATCTAATTCATTTTGATTTAGTTTTTATGAAAGACCGAAGACCTTGACCTCTTTTTTTTTTTTTTTTCATATGGATGTCCAGTTTTTTGTAGCACCATTTGTTGAAAAGATTAGCTTACAGTCAGGCAGTGGTTGTGCACACCTTTAGTCCCAGCACTCAGGAGGCAGAAGCAGGTGGATCTCTGTGAGTTTGAGGCCAGTCTGGTCTACAGAGAGAGCCAGGACAACTAGGGCTACACAGAGAAACCCTATCTCTAAAAACCAAAAAGCAAAGATTAGCTGTGTTGTCTGGGCTCTTTCATTGATATCAGTTGGCTATGTTTTTGTGCATGTGTCCCAGGGCTCCATTTTCTGTTTCACTGACCTATTATTTGTCTATTTTTTTTCCCATTAACACCAAAGTCTCGATTACTGAAACTCTGTTGAAAGCTTTAAGTCAAGCTTTGAAAACAGGGATGTTTTCAAAACCAGAAAATACATGTGAGCTAAATATAGAAATATATACTTACCCTACCCACACAGAAATAACTGCCTTTACTGGAGATGTGTCTACTCATGAGGGTTTCTGTGTGGCTTCCAGAGTCAGCAGAGGAAGCAACTAATGCATAGCAGTGTGTGCAAGACTGTGAGTTTGACTTCACAGCGGGTAGAGACCTGAGCATCAAGGAGAAGCAGGGGCTGCAGAGGGATGTGACAGGATAGAGGGTTGTGTGGACTGGAGGCTGAAGAACAAGGATGGTGAAGATGCTCCCTCCAGAGAATCTAGGAGACTGAGAGCACAGAAAACAGAAAGACCTTGGCAGCTTTGAGGATCTGAAAGATGGGCAGGAAGTCTGGAGTGCAGAATCAACCACAGGCCTGGGGAAGCGGAAGGAAATGTGTCAGGCAAGAAGAGTGAATATGGGATGTATCTCAGTCAGTAGAGCACTTGCCCAGAATGCACAAAGCCCTAGGTTTAAGTCCCAGCATCCCGTAAGCAAATTGTGTCTCCCGGAACTCAGGAGGCAAAAGCAGGAGGATCAGAAGTTCAAGGATATCCTCAGCTACAGATCAGGTGTGAGGCCAGCCTAGAATATATGAGATCTTGTCAAGAAGAAAGGAGGAAGATGAGGGTGATGATGATTTGGAGGAGGATGCTGACACTGGAGGAAGAAGCAAGTACATATCATTCAGAAGGAGTCAAGCAAGCTATTCTAAGGAGTTAGACTTTAGCTTAAGGTGGCCAAAAAGCCAGGAAATTGTTAAGCTACAGAAAACACTCATTAATTTAGCAAGTATTTGTGGAGTAGCTGTTGTATGGCAAACACTGTTCTATGCACTCGAAGTACAGTTGGTACCAGGAAGAAAAATGTCTTGATCTCATAGTACTCATATTTTATGTTGTAAATTTTTTTTTCTTTGTCAACACTGAGCATTGAAGTCAGGGCTTCAATGAGTTTAAGCAAGCATTCTACCACTGAGTTCCCCAGCCCCATGCTTATGTCCTAACTGGGGAGACAGATTCAAAGGCTCTGAAGAAAGAAAAATAGGATTATAGAAAATGACAGAGAGCAGGAAGAGTTGAGCTGTGTGGAGAGACAGGTTATGGGCAATGTTAGAAAACTGAAAGCCAAGACACAGTTCATCTTCCCCAGACAAACATGTAGCTTTGCCCATGTCAAGCACAGCCAAGAAACAGCAGGACTGGGTACGTCTAAAGCTGCCCTTAAATGGAAGTATACAGGACTGCTGGTCCCACTGGTGATGTAAGCCTGAGTTTTAAAAAGCAGTAAGTGCTGTAGCCAGAATTTGGCTTCCTTCTCAGTTCTGGCAGAACCTTCGTTGTTACTGAGGGATCAGAGAGCAGGGTGGATGCCAGGTTGAATGGGCAGCTCAGCTTGGGTCTGGTCCTGTATCACTGGCTACGTCAGTTAGGAACCCAGAGCGAGAGCGAGTACATTCTCTCCTTGCCAATCCCTAGTCCAATTTATAGCACCAGCAAGAAAGAACCAATGGCTTCTCTGAAACAAAGTAATTCATTTAAGCTGATAATGGAAAGAGGTGAGAATTAAAGAATTATAAGAAGACAGAATCACACAGACCATGTGCAGCACAGGGCAGCATAGCTTGTATGGGCAGTGAGTATGGCATCTGGGGGCATGAGGCGTCAGGGATAAACAGAGGTCAGGTCACTCAAGATCTGAAAGGTCTTATGATGTGCTCTTAATTACACTCAGAATCTGCTGAGGGGTCAGCAATATGGCACGACTGTGGCTCGTTCACAGGTACTTGGCAGATTCAAGGCATTCCCTTCGGCTCCTGTGCTGTGGGAGCTCTCAGGATGAAGGCTGCCAAATACTTTTCCGGAGCAGATTATGAAATAGTCACATGGTGTTTTCTTTCTGTTGCACTAATGTGTTGAATAACTATTGATTGATTTTTTTTTTTTTTTTTAGTTTTAAGCGGTCCTATGTTCTAGCTAGCGTCTACCTCCCCGGATCTTTTTAATTTATTTTGTATGGGTGTGTATCGTATGCCTGTGTGCTTGCCCATTGTGTGTGTACACGTGCACAAGCAGATTTTCATGTATATGTTGGAACCAGAGGTTGATACTGGGTGTTGATACTGCTTAATTTTTTAACAGAAGGCTGTTTGTTTGTTTGTTTGTTTGTTTATTATGTGTGCATGTGTGTGTGTGGAGGGTATACACATGTACGATGATAGGGTTGTGGAAGTCAAAGGACAATTTGTGGAAGTAAGTTTTTGACCAACACCATGTGGAACCTGGAGATAGGACTCAGGCTTCAGGCTTGGCCAAAATGTCCTTACTCATGGAGCCATCTCCCTATATCTTAACTGAATGTTGGTAAAAACACAACATATCAAGGTTTGTGGGACATAGCAAAAGCAGAGTTGAAAGAGAAGTTTATGACTGTAGATTTAAAATTAGTGAAATATAAAATAAAAGTAACAAGGTGGGTGTGGTTGTACATGCCTGTAAATACAGCTATTTAGGAAACTGAGGTAGGAAGATCTCAAGTTCAAAGACAACCTGAGCTTTACAGTGAGACTCTGTCTTAAAAAAAAAAAAAAAAAAAAGAGGGCTGGAGAGATGGCTCAGTGGTTAAGAGCACTGTCTGCTCTTCAGAGGTCCTGAGTTCAATTCCCAGCAACCATATGGTGGCTCACAACCATCTATAGTGGGAACTGGTGCCACCTTCTGACACACAGGTGTACGTGCAGATAGAGCATTCATATATAAAATAAATAAATAAATCTTAAATTAGAGGAAAAGAGGTTGAGAGAGTGGACACAGCTCAGTGTTTAGGAGCTTGCCTAGGATACTTGAGGCCTGGCACTCCCAGTATGCACCACCCCTATCTAAAACCCCCAAACAAAACAAGACATAAGAGCTGGGCTTGCCTGTGATCCCAACACCTGCAGAGACAGGTGGATCTCTGTGAGTTCCAGGCCAGCCTGGTCTACAGAGGGAGTTCCAGGACATCCACGAATACATAGAGAAACCCTGTCTCAAAAAACAAAACAATACCAAAAAAACAAACAAAAAAGACAAAAGAAAAACTATGATTTGATTTTTTTTAAATAGTCTAATAGAGAATTATATACCTGTATTCATAAATGTATTGGTCCCTAGTTTCATTTTCTCATAATATTTTTGTCAGCTTTGGATTATAATTTTGCTAGATTAAAAAAAACAATTTAGAAAGCTTTACCTTCTCTGTTTTCTGAAACACTCTGCGTATTGTGGCTATTCTTTCTTCTTTAAACTTATGACAGAATTCACCCATGAAGATATATAGGGTCAGAATTTTCCTTCTGAAAAAAATTGTGAATAAGGTTTTTTGTTGTTGTTGTTGTTATTTGTTTTTTGTTTTGTTTTTTAGTGAATACAGTGATGCTTAGGTTTTAATTTTTTTTTTTATTTAGTAGAATTGTGTTTCTGGAGGAATCTCTGTATTTGCTCTAAGTTGATGAATTTACTAATGAGGTCATTTGGATGGGCCCATTAAGTCTGTAAGCTCTGTAGTGGTGCCTCTTCATTTCTAAGTTTCTGACATTTTGTGTTTTCTTCTTTTATTCCTTGATCATTCCTGGTGGTGTTTATCCATTTCTTTAATTTTTCTAAAAACTAGTTTTTATTAACTTTACTTTTGTTCTCTTGGCCCATCCCCTCAGGCTCTCCAGAACAATATATTCTCTTTCCTCTTCCTTGAGAGATCTCCTCCACACTAGTCCCTTATTAAATACCTCACCTCTTTGATTATATGGATTGAAGCATGTATAGCAAAGGCTTCAAAGCTAACACCACATAAAAAAGAAAACATATGATATTTGTCTTTTGGGATCTGGGTTACCTTACTCAGTACATTTTTTTTTCTAGCTCCATCCATTTACTGCTAATTTCATAATTTTTAGTAGCTGAACAATATGCAGTGTGTAAATGTACCACATTTTTAATACCCTTCATTTGTTGATGAACATCTAGCTTATTTAATTTCTGGGTATTATGGATAGAGAAGCAATGAACATAGTTGAGCAGATGCCTCTTTAGTATGATGAAACACCCTTTTGGTTTATGTCCAAGAATGGTATAGCTGACTCTTAAGGTAGATCTATTCCCAGCTTCTTGAAGAACTGCGACACTGATTCCTGAAGTGATATATTGCACTCCCAGCAGCAATCAACAGATGTTTCCCTTACTACACATCCTCTTTAGCATGTGCTGCAATTTGTTTTAGTGATCTTGGCTATTCTGAGTAGGGAGAGATGAATTCTCAACGTAACTTTAATTTGCAGTTTCCTGATGGCTAAAGATGTTGAACATTTCTTTAAGTGTTTATCAGCCATTTGTGTTTCATCTTTTGAGAAATCTTTGCTTAGTTCTGTGCCCCCGTTTAAAAAAAAGGGTTATTTGTTTTCTTGATGTTCAGGGAATTTTGGGTTTGTTTTTTGTTGTTGTTTTTGTTGTTGTTGTTATTTAAGTATTTTAGAGTCCAACTATCTAGCTAATGTGTAAGTGGTAAAGATCTTTTCCCATTGTGTAGCCTGCCACTTTGCCTGAATGATCATATCCTTTGCCATATAGAAGCTTTTCAGTTTCATGAGGTCTCATTTATTAATTGTTGATCTTAGTGCCTGTACTAGCAATGTTCTGTTCAGAAAGTCTTTTCCTGTGCCAATTAGTTCAAGGTTATTCCCCACTTTCTCTTCTTTCAGGTTCAGTCTATCTGGTTTTATGTTGAGGTCCTTGATCCATCTGGAGGTGAGTTTTGTGCAGGGTGATAAATGGATCTATTTGCATTCTTCAACTTACAACCATCCAGTCTGACCAGCACCATTTGTTGTTGTAAAAAATAAAGTGCCCATGGGTATGTGGACTTATATCTGGATTTTCAGTTCAATTCCAATTAATCAACATGTCTGTTCTTATGCAAATACTGCTTTTTATCTGTATTACAGCTTGAAATATGGAATATTGATACCTCCAGCAGGTTTTTTTTTCTAGGATTGTTTTAGCTTTTGTGTGTGTGTGTGTGTGTGTGTGTATGTTTCCTTATGGATCAGAAAAATTTCTTTTTCAATTGCCATGAAAAACTATGTTAGAATTTTGATAGTGGTTGCACCTAAGCTATGATTGCTCTTTGTAGGATGGCCATTTTCACAATATTCATCATTTCCATCTTCTGGTGTCTTCTTTAATTTCTTTCTTCAGTGTCTACAGTCTTTAACTTGGTTAGTTAGAGTTCCCCAAAATACTTTGTTGTGGCTACTGTGAAAGGCACTATTTATTTCCCTGGTTTCTTTATCAGTTTGATTGTCTCTATATATAGGAAAAATACATATTTTTGCATGCTTATTTTAGCCTGCTACTTCGCTGAAAGTGTTTCTTACTTGTATAAGTTTTCTGATGGAGTTTTAAGGGCCTTTTGTGTATAAAATCATATCATCTGCAAATAATATTTTAACTTTTTCCTTTCCTATTTATTTTCCCTTGATCTCCTTCAATTGTCTTACTGCTCTAGATAAGACTCCAGGTACTACATTGAATAGATGTGGAGAGAGAGTGGACATCCTTCTCTTCTTTCTAATTTTCGTGGAAATTCTTTGAGTTTCTCTATTTAGGTTGATGTTGACTGTGAGATTGTTGTAAATAATGTTGAGGAATATCCCTTATATCCCTAGTCTTTCAGGACTTTTATTATAAGGGGATGTTGAATTTTTCTCAAAGGCCTTTTCTGAGTCTAATGAGATGGGATAAAGCCAATTTGATCATGGTGGATAATCATATTGATATATTCTTCAATTCACTTTGCAAATATTTTATTGGGAATTTCTAGATCTATGTTCATAAGTGATACTGGTCTATAATTTTCTTTTGAGATGGTATTTTTGTGTGGTTTAGGTTCAGAATAATGGTGGCCTTGTAAAAACAATTAGGAAATGCTTCTTCAGTTTTTATTTTGCAAAATAATTTGAGGTACTGGTGTTAATTCTTCTTTGAAAGTCTGGCAGAATTCTGTGCTGAATCTAATTGGCCCTTATTTTAGTCTGGGAGACTTTTAATTAATGCTTCTATTTTATTGGGAGTTATAATAACTTCTGTTTTAATTGCTTGTTCAATCTTAATTTAATTTTAGTAGGTCACATATGTAAAGAAATTCAACCATTTCTTTTAGGTTTTCCAGTTTGGCAGAGTATAGATTTTTAAAATATGTCTTTATGATTCTCTGAATTTCCTCAGTGTCTGTTGTAATGACCTCCTTTTCATCTCTAATTTTATTAATATGGATATTCTTTCTGTGTCTCTTAGTTAATTTGGCTAGGAGGGTTATCAATCTTACTGAGTTTCTCAAAGAACCAACTCTTTGATCTATTGATTCTTTATATTGGTTGTTTGTTTCTATCTCATTGATTTCAGCCCTAACTTTCATTATTTCTTGCCTTCTACCTTTTGGGGTGTTATTTCTTTTTGTTTTTCTAGAGCTTTTAGGTATGTTCCTAAGTTACTGGTATGAGATTTCTCCAATTTTTATACAATTTTTTATACTTAGTGCTATGAACTTGCCTCTTAGAACTGCCTCCTTGTGTCCCCATAAGTTTGAGTATGCTGTGTTTTCATTTTCATTAAATTCTAAAAAGTTTACATTTTTCTTCTTGATTTCTGTTTTGACCCATTTTTTTCATTCAGTAGTGAGCTGTTTGGTTTCCACAAGTTTGTAAATGTTCTGCTGTCATTGATGTCTATCTTTAATTTGTGGTACTCAGATAGGATGCAGGGCATCATTTCAGTTTTCTTATATCTGTTGAGACTTGCTTAGTGTGGAAGCATATGCTCAATTTTTAAGAAAGTGCCACAAGATGCTGAGAAGAAGGCATATTTTGTGTGTATGTGTGTTTGGGTGAAATGCTCTGTAAACTTCTGCTAGGTCTGTTTGATTTGTAGTGTCATTTAAGTCCAGTCTTTTTCTGTTTAGTTTTGTCTGGATGACCTGTCTATTGGTGAGAGCTGAGTATCGAAGTCACCCACTCTCACTGTCTGAGGGTCAATATGTCATCTTAGCTGTAGCAGTGTTTCTTTTACGAACTTCAGTGCCCTTGTGTTTAAATGGTTGGACTTGTAGTGCACTCTTGATGGATGTTTTTTTCTTTGATGAGTAGGTAATGTGCTTCCCTATTTCTTCTGGTTGGTTTTGGTTTGAGCTTACTTGTCAGATATTAAAATGGCAATACCACCTTGCTTCTTGGATCCATTTGCTTGTAATACCTTTTCCCACCCTTTTACCTTGAATATGTCTGTCCTTGATGGTGAGGTATGTTCCTTGGGTGAAGCAGAAATATAGTTCCTGTTTTCTAATTCAATCTGTTAGGTTGTGTCTTTTTATTGGGGAACTGAGACCATTAATATTGAGAGTTATTGAGCTGTATTTATTGATTCCTGTTGTTTTGTTGTTATGATGTGGGTTTTTCTCCTTGTTTTGGTTTTCTGGCATGGGATAATTTATTCTTTGCATTTTCTTAGGTGTAGTTACTCTTCAGACTAAAGTTTTCCTTCTAACACCTTCTGTAGAGCTGGTTTTGTGGATAGTACTGTTTAAATTTGGTTTTATCATGAAATGGTTTCTTTCTCCATTTATTATGATAGTTTTTGGTGGGTACAGTAGTCAGGCTGGCATCTATGGTCTCTTTGAATCTGTAGAAAGAACATCTATCAAGGCCCTCTGGCTTTTAGAGTATCCATTGAGAAATCAGTGTTATTCTAATGGGTCTATCTTTGTACATTATTTGGTCTCTTTTTCCTTGCAACTTTTAATGTCTTTTCTTTGTTCCATACACTAAGCATTTTAATTATTGTGTGTCATGCAGAATTTCTTTTCTGGTCCTGTCTATTTGGTGTTCTATATGCTTTCTGTACCTTGATAAAGACCTCTTTCTTTAGGTTAGAGATTTTTTTTCTTTGATATTTGTTGAAAACATTTCTGTGCATTTGACCTGCGTTTTTTTCTCCTTTCTTTATTCCTATTACTCATAGGTTTGGTCTTTTCATAGTGTCTCAGATTTCCTGGATATTTTGTGCCTGGGTATTTTCAGATTTAACATTTTCTTTGACTTTGACATTGTCTTCAACACCTGAGATTCTATGTCTTGTATTATGTTGGTGAGGCTTACCTTAGAGGTTTTAGTTTGACATCTTAAATTTTTCATTTTCACTTTTATTTCAGTTTGAGTCTTCTTTGGTGATGCTACTTCTGTTTTTGTTTTCTGAGACAGTTTTACTTTGGGTAGCCCTGCCTGTCCTAGAACTCACTCTGTATACCAGTCTGGCCTTGAACCCACAGAGATCCACCAGCCTCTGCCTCCTGAGAGCTGGGAGTTAAGGAGTATACCACCACTGCCCAGCTTAGTGATTCTATTTCTCCTTTCATATCTTAAACTGTTTTCATTATTTATTTCAACTGTTTATTTGTGTTTTCATTGACTTATTTACAAATTTTTATATCATAAATTAATATTTAATTTATATTTATAATTAATACTTTGAAGCCTTTGTCTTGTGCTTCACCTATCTTGCACTTCTCAAGGCTGACTGTAATAGGATTATTGGGTTCTGGGGAAGTTGTCTTGGTTGTTCAATTTTGTGTTCTTGTGCTGGTCTCTAGGCATCAGGAGTTTGGGGTGTTTCCTGGTATTGATATCTAGTCTTGTCTTTATTAGATGGGTGTTCTTTTCTTAGTTGCTGTTGGTCTTTCTGGACCCTAGGTAAATTTGATGGCTGTGAAGTCCCCAGATTTCTAGGCATTGTGAATTGATACTTTCTTCCATCTCATTTGGAATACTATGGGCTTTTTTTCTTTCCTTTTTGTATAGAGTCTGGTCTCAAATGCAATATGCAGTCCAGGGGGACCTTGAGGTGTTGATGTATGCCTATAATCCCATCATACCTAGCTTATGTGGTGCTAGAAACTGAACTCTGTTCCTTGCTTACTAGACTAACATTCTATCACCAGAGCTATATCTCCAGCCCTGGTCATAATTGTTGCAGTTTTTTCAACTCTAATCCTTCTCTCATCACATTTTGAGATTGCAGGTACATGCATGCAAAAACACCTGACACTGTCCAATGCTTACTCCTTTTTCCAGCCTCCCATGGCCCATGAGCGGCACTCTAAAAGAAAGGTCATTTTCCTCTCAAGTTCACTGGCTCTCCTTCTGTAGTTTCCATCTACTGTTAAATCCAACCCATTGAATTTTATTCCAGATGTAATATGTTAGTCTAGAGTCGACTTAATTCTGTTTTTTGTCTCTTCATTATCCACAGTGAGCCACTGCAGCTCACCACGGGGACTCATTTACCCTATGTGCTAACTTGCCCTTACTTTCTATACTCACAACAGCCGCTTAGAAGACATTCTCTGAGACCTCCTGTCTCAATGTTGAACAAACAGTACTGCCCAATTGTGTCCTGATTTGTCAATAAAGTAGGTTACAGCCACTCGCTGAGCAGGGGACTTCCTGCCCTTCAGGGGAGAAGTTAGAATAGGAAGTAGGGGATTAAGCCACAGATAGAGATCTAGGAAACATCAGAAGAAAACAACTGAGCAGAGGAAGCCATAAAGTGCAGGCATCTCAGGGATTCATGCTGGGATCAAACCAGATTAGTCTAGACGGTTAAGAATAGAGTAATTACTGCTCAGGATTGTGCCGTAAAGCTGTATAAACAAATAAACAAACCATCAATCAAAAAAATCAATCTACTCTCTCAATGATGGGTCAGTGTTGTTTTATAAATCTGGTTATGGGTCATATTTTTCTAACTTTTTTCTAATACCTAAGTTTATGTTTATAGTGGACATTCTGAATACTAAAGTTTTTGTTGTCAAGATTTGGTTATGATTTTTCTTTCACGCAGACAGTAATTTGCTAACCTGAAGTCTATTGAGCTTGTTTTGTTTTGTTTGTTTTTCTAGACAAGGTTTCTCTGTGTAACAGCCCTGGCTGTCCTGGACTTTGTGGAGGCTGGCCTTAAACTCAAAGAGATCTGCCTGCCTGCCTCTGCCTCCCGAGTGCTGGGATTAAAGATGTGTGCCCCCATACCTAGCTGTTTATTGAGCTTGTTTTTTAAGTTTCCTGGGAAGATCAATTTACTTCATATTCTAGGACTAGGGCAACCCTGTTACTGATACATGGTTTTTCTTTTATGTATTTTTAAGTTTATTTTTAATTTTTATTATATTTGTTCAATGTATTTTATATGGTTTTGCCTGCATGTATGTATATGCTCTGTGTACATGCTTGAAGCCCAAGGCAGTCACAAGAGAGTATGGAATACCCTGGAACTGGAATTAAAGCTAGTGTGTGCCACCATGTAGTTAGAATGAGCCTGGGTCTTCTGCAAAAGCAACAAGGGTTCCTAAGTACTGAGCCATCTCACCAGCTCCCAATTTTTTTTTTTTAATTTTATGTGCATGAGCGTTTTGCCTGCATTTATGTGTACCATGTGTGTGCTTAGTGCCCACAGAAGTGAGAATAGGCATCAGATCCTCTGGAACTGGAACTATAGACAGTTGTGAGCTACCATGTAGGTTCTGGGAACCAAACCCAGGTCCTCTTCAAGGGCAACAAATGCTCTTAACTGAGCCATCTCTCCAACCCCAATTAAAAATTTTACATATCTATTGACTGACTGATTGATTGATTGTGTGTGTGTGTGTGTGTGTGTGTGTGTGTGTGTGAAGGTGCCATAACATTCATTCAGACTTCAGAGGAAAACTTGAAAGTAACTTCTCTCCTTTCACTATGGGGTCCTTGAGGATGGAAGTTAGGTGATCAAGCTTAGTGGCAAGAACCTTTATCTATCTAGCTGTCTCACCAACCTGATGCATGCTTTATTCTAGAGTCTCAGTTGAACGCTAGAGCATATAGCAAGTTCTCTTGACCCCAGCTAGCAGAAGTTCCTATATCCTCCCAGCACCGTGTGGCCCTTAGCTACTCTCTGTCATTCTTATGGAGTCTAATCCCAAACCTGCTTAAAGGTTTACCATTGGTTGAAGACTTAACAACACCGCGGTGCTGCCTGTCCATGAATCCTTCTTTCTCCCACACTGACCCACAAGCTCCAGATGCTTAAGCCATGGGTCAGCCTTTGCACGCTCTGCTTGGATTCCCCTTGACTGCAGCACCGGAAGGTGTGTTCAGGTGGAAACCAGGGAGACAGTGGGACTCACTTTTCTTGCTTCCTTTCCAACAGGGTTCACAGCTTCTCACACTGTTTATGCACAATGCCCATCAATACTTTCATATATTTAGTCCAGTTTGACAGTGGTTTATGGTGGGAGGGTGGTCTGATGGTAGAGCTTGTGGCTGTGCTCAATTTTTTTTTTTTTCTGCCACTTACTGACTTTGAATCTCTGGAGAAGTTGTCAGCCACGATGAAAGGATGTATGATGAGAGCAACTGCCTCACAGAGTTCTTCTGGTAACCACATGAGATACTATAGGTAAAATGCTTAAGATGCTTATTGGGACATTGTAAGACCTCAAAATTGCGAGATACTATTATCTGTATATGATATTCTTACTATTACAAATAGCGCAATAGTGAACAGCCTAGAATGTAATTTGTTTTCAATTTTGTGAGTGTATCTTTGGAAATCCTGACTTATTGAGTATAGGCATTTTCATTTGTTTTGTTTTGTGAATTTTACTTATTATCATGTATGTATGATGTGTGTGACTATGCATGCATGGCATGCACATGGATGTCAGAGAGTAACTTTGTAGTTCATTTTCTCCACTTGCCTTTATATGTTTATATGTGTTTATGTGTGTGGGCTAGAACGCAGTTCATATGCATGTGAAATAAGTACATTAGCCACTGCGAGGTCTTGCCAACCTTTGTTGTTATTGTTTCTCATTCATTTATTCTTTTGAGGCAAAGTCTCCTGTAGCCTGGGCTGGCTTGTATTCACCAGGAATTTAAGGTGGATAACATTGACTCCTGATCCTCCTGTCTCTACTTCCCAAGTGTTGAGTTTGCAGACAGACATGATAATACCTGGGTTGGTAGCTGAAGAGATGGCTCAGCTGTTAAGAGCATTGGCTGCTGTCCCAGAGGAGCTGGGTTCAATTCCCAGCACCCACATGGCAGCTCACAACCGTCTGTAATTCCAGGATCCAACACCTCACACAGACATACATCCAGGCAAAATACCAATGTGCATAAAATAAAAATGAATAAATTACTTTTAAAAATACCTGGGTTGGTCTTAGACCTCTTATCAAATTTTTCTTTCAGCCCCAATGCATTTTAATGGCCTTACCTTATAAGAAAGTTATGGTTTTTGTGTTTTATGAGTTATGAGTAAGATCTGACAAGGAAATGTGTTCATGCTTTATTTACCAAGCTGGCGTAATAACTCAGGAGTTGCTAAAGCCCAAAGAGGAGCAATTGTGCATGCATGCATGCATTCCAGGAAGAAAACAGGAGATATTCAGCCAACCGCCAAGCAAACCCATTCCCAAAGCAATTAATTTAAATGAATTAACTAGCTGAGTTTGAGTGTATGTATAATACCCAAGTAGCTGAGTATTGTGCCATTCAGCTATTAACTCTAGGCCAACTCATCTTACTATTGTATACTGTAGCCATGGAAACTGAGACAGATGGTCAAGTGATCCCTAAAATCTCTGCACTTACTAGTCTTTCCAAATATCTGTCATATAGCTTCCCAGTCTAGGCCCAAACCTGCAAATGTTACCAATCTAATAGATGTAATGGAGCTTTTTAAATTTCTATTTAATGTTTTTAAGTTAACTTTTTTAAGAGACATAGTTTCAGCATCCACATATATATGGATATATTGGCTTCTTTCTTTAACTTGTGACCTCCTGTTGTAGTCATTCATTTTGATTTAAAAAAATGCTTAGGTTTATTTATGTTTATGGATATTTTGTCTGCATGTATGTCTATGTACTACATGTATACCTGGTGCCCTCAGAGGTCAGAAGAAGTTGTCATATTCCCTGAGGCGGGAGTTAGAGACGGTTGTGAGCCAATATGTGAGTGCTGGGAATTGAACCAGGTCCCCTGAATGAACAACAATTGAACTTAACCACTGAGCTAACTCTTTGGCCCCACTCCTTTTTTTTTTTTCAAGACAGGGTTTCTCTGTGTAGTCTTGGCTGTCCTGGACTTGCTTTGTAAACCAGGCTGGCCTGTAACTCAGAGATCAGCTTGACTCTGTCTCCCTGAATGCTAGGATTACAGTTGTATACCACCATGCCTGGCTGCCTTGATTTATTTTTTTAATTTAATTTAGTGTGTGTGTGTGTGTGTGTGTGTGTGTGTGTGTGTATACAGTACATGACACTGTATTGTGTGGAGACCAGAGGACAACTTTTAGGAGTCAGCACTCCTTGAACAACTGGCTCTAGGATTGAATTCATCAGGATTGGTAATAAGTGTCTTTACCCAATGAGCCGTCTCACTGTCCCTTGGTTTATCTTTGCCTTAGTTATGTTGTTCATTCCTCAAATCAATCATATGGAGTAGATAGTAAAGACACAACAACAAATAGGACGATGCTAATGAAGTTTCTGGTCCATCTGCAGAGATAGAGGACTAAATATGCAGACTGAAAACAAAACAACGGTGAAATTATTTCAAAACCTATATGAAGAAAGCAAGGAAGACAAGTGCCAAGAGCAGCAGAGAGGGCGGCTTCCATGCTTCTTTGAAGATGGAGTAACGGGGTGACCCCTTCCCTAGGAAGGGTGATCTTCATGGAGGGATTGCCTGAAGAAATGTGAATTGTGATTTCCTTGGGAACAGATGGCTGAGGAAGCAGAGATCATGTGTTAGGCAGAAGGGACAGCCACACACATTCCAGTTCAGGAATAAGCTTAGGGGCCAAATAGCTCAGCAGGAAACAGCACTTACTGCCAAGCCTGGCAACCTAAGTTTGATGTCTACAGCCTACATGGGGACAGAATGTCTACAGCCTAATTTGGGGACAGAAAGGCCATTGTGTACTAGGTAGAGGGGGAAGACCACTCAAAAAAGTCTGGAAGATAGATAAGTACCACTGGGTAGAAATTGTATTCAAGTGCAAAGGAAAACCAGTGACAGATTTTAAGCAAGAAACTGACTTAAGTGTTAAAGATCTCTCTAAGGGGCTGGGGAAATAACTCAGTGGTAAAGTGGCCTATCTGGTCAAGTTCCAAGACAGTGCCTGAGGATGGTACCCACTGTCCTCTGGTCTCCACACATGCACACACACTCATCTAGTGAGTTCTCCCTCTCTTTCTGTCACACACACCTCTGTCCAGATGCTCTATAGAAAATGGATAGGAGGTATGTAAATGTAGATAAGGACAAGAAAGCTAAACAGACAATTGCAGGAATCAAGACAAGTGACACAGCTTGGCTAGGAGTGTAGCCTTGCAGACAGAAGAAAGTGACATTTGTTTCTAGATGTAGAACTAGCTGGACTTGGTACTGAGTCAAAATGTGTAGTTTCAAAAATGGCTCATTGGCTTGGCTTATCAAGCCAACAGTGATTTTAACAATGGGGAAATGAGAAAGACAAAGAAAGGGAGTGCAATTAGGAGCAGGGAGGAGACAGGAAACTTAGGCTTGCACATGTGACTCCGATAAGATATCCCAACGGAAATGGCAAAAAGACACTGAACACAGAAATCAAAGCTCAAAAGAGTTTGGTGTGGAGGCATAGGCTTGCAATCCTAGCATTCAGGAAGCTGAGGAAGGAGGATTGCAAGTTCAAAGCCAGCCTGGGATACATAGCAAAACACTGACTCCAAAAGAAAAACAGAACAAAAACCCTCAAAGTAGTGTAAACTAAATATATGCATTTTGGGGGTTTTGATCATTTATCTTATCTTACTTATCACAGTTATTTATTTATTTGTTTGTTTGTTTATTTATTTATTGTATGTGTGTGTGTGTGGTGTTCTCATGCCATGATATTTATGTGGATATCAGAAGATAACTTGAAAAACTTGATTCTCTCCTTCCACAGTATGGATTCTGGGAATTGAACTCAGGTCATCAGGCTTGCTGGTAAGTATCTTTACTGGCTGAGCCATCTCACTGGGCCTGTTTTGTTTTAGAGACAGGCACTCAAGTAGCTTAGGCTGGTTTGGAACTCTATATAGTCAACAATGACCTTGAGCTTCTGATCCTCTTGATTGCCCCCTTGCAACTGCTAAGATCTAAACATGGGCTCTATGCTCAGCTGATGCCTGCTGGGGGTCAAACTGGGGCTTTGTACATGGAAAGTGAGCATTCCATCAACTGAGATATCCCCAGTCTCTGAATATACAAAATCAACTGGAAAATCTGTGCTTTCATTATGAGGTCTGAGAGTATGGAAATGTGTAACAATAAAAACACAGAGTTTTACAAATGGTGGTGGTTTGAGTAAGAATGGCACCTAAAGGCTCACACATGTGAATGTTTAGTCACCAGAGAGTGGCACTATTTGAGAAGTATTAGGAGGTGTGGCCTTGTTGGAGGTGTGTCACTGAGTATGGGCTTGGAGGTTTTAAAAGCCCGTAAGTGGTCCAGTGTTTCTCCCCCTGCCTGTCTGCAGATGGGGATGTAAAGCTCTTGGCTACTTCTCCAGTGGTGTATGCCACCACGCTCTGCGTCTCTGAAACTAAGCCATTCCCCCGTTAAATGATGCTTTCTTTTGTTAAGAGTTGCCTTGGTCATGGTATCTCTTCACAGCAATAGAACAGTGACTATGACTCAAATTCAAAGGACTGAGCCATGAAACAGTCTTGCACACAGTGTAAGGGAGGGGCATGAGGAAGCATTTAGCTGCAGTCTGAGCCTCCCCCAAGTGTGGGCATCCTTTCTTAGCCAGAATCACCTGACCACATTATGGAAAAAAAAAATCCATTCTCCTTAGTTCCTAAAAACCAAGTTTAGATGTCACAGCACCTGGGGAAGGGGCTTTTCTTTCTCAGGACTCCATGTTTAGCCTTTCTAGATGAGGGCTTTAGTCAGGGTGTGGTAAATACACTCAAATATATATAAAGTGTTAGCCCACTGTCTGTACTGACTGATCTACTATAAAATCAAAAGTCTGGAATAGGAAGAAGGCATCTTCAGGTTTTAAGCCACTGCCATCCCAGAACCCAGTCTCATCAAATACACATGACTGTGTTCTCAAGAATCTTGTGTTGTACAGGACTTTTTTAAAATATGTAGAAGGAAACAGGAAGAAAGCAAAAGAAATTATGACTAACTTGAACAAGGAAGGTGACTGGCCTAGACAAGCTACCTGAATGTCAGGGTTCTTGCTTTTAATTGTTGTAACAACCTTCAACACTTTTAAGTGAAAAGTCATGGGCCATGGAGGAGGGAAATAGAAGCACAAAGAGGAAGTGGAGTTGTGAAGCTATAGTTTACCCTGGGGCAAGAGGGAGTCACTATGTGATGGCAGCCGACATCATCTTACTTGGACTGTGCCTGGTGCAACTGTCATTTTGTATGTTGATGGTTTCCGAACATTTGACCTACGTCAAATGTCAGAAGTTTACTTTCATTCAGGAAGTGCAAAAGTTCCTTGCCCCAACTGCTCAAGGTTCTCTCAGTTCCATCATAACTGATGTGACTCCTTTTTATCATGTTCTTTGTTTGGTTTTGGTTTTGTATGTTTTTGTTTGTTTGTTTGTTTGTTTGTTTGAGACAGGGTTTCTCTGTGCAGCCTTGGCTGTCCTGGATTAATTAACTTTGTAGACCAGGCTGGCCTTGAGCTCAGAGATCCATCTGCCTCTGCCTCCCTGAGTGCTGGGATTACAGGCATGTACCACCACGCTTGGATTTTCTCATGTTCTTTACAAGGGTTCACATCCTCCCTTGTGTGTGTGTGTGTGTGTGTGTGTGTGTGTGTGTGTGTATGTGTGCACTTGTGAAAAAGTGTCTGTATTTGTATGCGCGATTGTTGCAGGATATTTGATCACACTGTGAACCCTGAGAGTGTGTTTTTTACTGGAAAAACTTGTTTCTAGTTGTGGCTCAGCCCTAGCACACACCTTTAATCCAAGAGCTTTCTGCTTGAATTAAATAAAATCAACCATAGGTGAAGAGACAAAGCAAGCAACCAGTTGACAGGGAGTAGACATAGGAAAACAAAAACATAACAGAGTAAGAGAAAGTCAGGTGGATGGATAGAGAGACACACAGGAAGTAGAAGGGAGGGACATTCACTTTGAAGGAGTTTTTGAGACAGCATGAAGAGGAACTCCCTTTTCCGTTTCAGGTATCAGCTGAGGAGAAAAGTGGGTGCTTTCTTTCTTTTTTAGTTATTTTATGCATATGAGTGTTCTATCTGCATTTACATCTGCCAGAAGAGGGAATCAGTTCACATTTACAGACGGTTGCAAGCCACCATGTGGTCACTGAGAATTGAACTCAGGACCTTTAGGAAGAGCAGACAGTGCTCCTAACTACTGAGCCATCTCTCCAGCCCCAGCTGGGTGCTTTCTCTGCCTCTCTGAGCTAGCAGGCTTTCACCCCAGCATCTGGCTCCTGAGTTTTCATTGGTAAAATTGAATGTTTGAGATTTTGTTAAAAACAACACACAATTGTGTTTGTGTGAGAGAGGCAGGAGTTGACATTGGGTGCATTCCTCAATCGCTCTCTACCTTATTTCTTGAGGCACAGTCTCTCACTGAACCTGGAGCTCACTGATTCAGCAAGAGTAGCTGCTAGTGAGTCTCAGGGTTCCTCCTGTCCACCTCCCCAGTGCTGCCATTACAGGTGCACACAGCAATGTCCAGCTTTTTACACATGCTGCAGATAGGACTCAAGTCACTCAAATAAGCCACCTCCCCAGCTCTGCTTTTGTTTTTGTTGTTGTTTTGTTTGTCACAGTCTCATTTTAGGAGCATCATGTGTCAACATTTTTGTCTTTGTACCTCAAATCTGGGGGATTTTGGATCTCTGGAGTGATGTGTCCACATTGGGGGGGGGGTGGAGAGAAGCATTAGAAGAAGCAGAGGCATGAAACTATAGGTCACACTGGAGCAAGAGAGGAGTCACTGTGTGGTGGCAACAGACTTCATCTCAGCCAGCCTGTGAAGTGTCTGGGCCACCCAAACACAGTGTCACTGGTAGTCTCGTGACAAAAGGAAACCAGAAGCAGTAGGAGTGTTTGGATACTACACCACGGCAAGAACATGAAGCAAAGGAAGCCTGTTTGGCTCATAGCTAGGGCTGGAAGACAGAAGTCGGAGTCTCAGGAACTCCTCCAGGAACAAGCCTTCAAAGAGCAGAAGGCATCTCACCTTTGACACATCCTTCAAATCCTAAGCGCATTTAGGCTTGACTTACATATTCACTTGCTATTGTGAGTATGGATAGAACATAGGCAGGTCTGGAGCTGCTCTCACTGTGGAGCGCTGTGCTTTGGTCCTCAAGGCCCACAGTTCTGAGGGGATGCAAGTGATCAAGAGTCTTCAGGGCAGCATCCCTCTCTCGTTCTAGCAGCATCAGCTGCAGGGACCCTAAGCAGTGTGCAGCAAACGCTTTTTGAAAATCACTGAAATTTGCTGAGAAGCGATTTGGCAGCACAAAACAAGAGCCAAAAAAAAAAGTGTTTTTGTCGTATAATTCACTCATTAGGCATGCAAAATTTATCCCAAGAAAATGTTTCAAAATACAAACCAACATCTCTACCCAAAGATGCTCCTAATAATATTTATACAAGCAAAAAGCACTACCCAAAGGTCCTACAACAGAAAAGGTTAAATACATTGTATGTGTGTGTAAGAGACTGTGTGTGTGTGTGTGTGTGTGTGTGTGTGAGTGTGTGTGTGTGTGTGTGTAAAACAATATTCTATAAGATTACGGTGCTTCTGAAAACTTTCTGTCACTTAGTGATGTAGGGGACAGCAGATGATACTCGTATTTGTAGAGATGCCATTGTCATCAAAACTACTATGTTGCCAGTCATGTCAAACTGTAGTGCATGTGGTTATGTGTGGTACATACTTGATAATGGTGATGAAAAGCTAAACTGCGGGTCATCCATTGCCACTTATATGTCTTGTTATTTTAGGATACACTCTTTCTCTTATAAAAATATGCTGCTACATCACCAACTCACTTGTACATCTTCCATTTACTTCACACATTTTTTTACATTTGTATGTGATGTGCATGCACATATGTGTGTTTGAATGTGTGTGGGGGTACACACATGTTGCCATCAGGTGCCCTCCTTAATTACTCTCCACTTTATTTATGGGTAAAGGATCTCTCACTCAGCCCGGAACTCATCAATTAGTGCTGAGGTTTTGAGTGGCCCACAACCCTTACCTGACTTTTATGTGGCTGTTGGAGATCTGAGCTCTGCTTAATTGCTTAATGGCTCGGTGAGCATATGAGTGAGTAAATGTGTGAGTGTGGGCTGCATGCAATGATGACATGCTGCGCTGAGTAATCTCATTCTGAAACTCAGCTTAGTCTTATTGGTTAGTTTCTGAGAGACCCTGTGTAATGCTGCATCAAGATACCTACAAATGCTGGATATAGTAGCCTTTACTCCCAATACTCTGGAGGCAGATCTCTGTGAGTTCCAGGCAAACCAGAGCTACACAGTGAGACCCTTTCTTTAAAACAAAAACAAGGGGCTGGAGAGATAGATGGCTCAGAGGTTAAGAGCACTGGCTCTTCTTCCAAAAGTCCTGAGTTCAATTCCCAGCAACCACATGGTGGCTTACAACCATCTATAGCGATATCTGGCCTGTAGGCACACATGCAGTACAGAACACTGTATAAATAAATCTTTAAAAACAGTTTAAAAACAAAACAAAACAAGGCATGGTGGTGGTGGCGGCGGCAGCGGTGGCACACTCCTTTAATCTCTCAGGAGGCAGAGGCAAGTAGTTATCTGAGTTCTGGGACAGCCAGGGCTACATGGAGAAAACCATAAAACAAATAATTGCTAAGAGTTTTCAAGGAGCCTGCAGCACTCCAGGGCAATCCCCAGGAGTAACCTGAGCCCCAGAACCCCACTTCCTTTCATTTGACAGAAGCTGGCATCCAGGCTAGGAACAAGAGGGTGGTCAAAGAAGCCAAAACAGCAATACTGAGCCAGCCTCCTCTCTGAACAGGGGTTGGGGGCTGGGTGGGGTCTTGTACCAAAAGCATATGCTGAACCTGATGTCTAGGAAGTCCTTCAGAAAAGATCTGAAAGTCAGGAAGGAGTCAGGGTGAATAACAGGTTCAGTTGACAGTTTTCCATGGGTGACTCCAGCTCCAAGACCAGACCCTCCATCATATTATCTCTAAAAGAAGAGGTTCAATAGACCTGCCTCTTGGGGATCTATGCAACAACAGCAGGAAGGCTCGTGAAGGTGTTCCTGTGATCTTTTTGTCCACCAGACCCCTCTCAACCTCCTGTGCTGCAACAACATAGGAAAATCAAGGAATCGTGTCCCTGGTTCTGTCTTTGTGACAGAAAAGAGGCTTTGGGACCTTGATCCTCAGCTGAGCACTGTGTGTCATGCTTACCTGATAATCTTATTTGCTGTTCATCTGAAGAAACATTTAGCTAACTCCTACTCTGCGCTCATTGCAAGCCAGCAAGTTACCAAACATGACAGAAAATCAGATTCCCCTACAGTGAATGTGGCCTTAGAGGTAGGAGGGGCTTGGCTGAGCATCCAGACCTCTTTCTTCAATGCTTGTGGACTTTGAAAAGCAGACAGTGCGTTATTATGGTCCAGCAATTACGGGTACAACCCTGTCAAGACAGCTTAGTACTTGAGCACCCACCCTAGGCTACCCCCATGGCCTTTAGCAGTTCCGTTAGGCAAATTAGACCTGATTCAAATTGCCAGCCTGGAACTAAGCATACGATGTATAACATGAATACTGAGGGTTCACTCAGGAGCAGTAGAATCCCATAGGCAATGGAGTGATCTACCTAGCCCTACACATGCTTAGAAACATGATTTGTACCCTGTACAGTCATCTGTGTATGATGGTGGTGACATAAGAAGACAACGGGACCAGTGGAAAGCACTGCACAACACATTCATGTGAGATTCCACACAGAACTCCCAACTAGGATACTTCGAACACAGTTATAAGTTGCTCCACGACGAGAGATGTGTTCTGAAAAACGTGCCCTTAGGCAACCCCACCATCACTCACCAGGACATCACAGAAACAACATGGTGCGGCCTACCTTACATCTAACCTGTGTTATACATATGTATATGCCTGTGACATGGATTGTCACTCCCAAGGCCATAATGGACAAAGCAATGTCAATGCAAACAAACATTAAACAAAGATGCACTCAGACCTTGGGTAAACATCAAGAGGCTGATGCTGGCATAACACTGGGCAGTGCTTGGCAGTAAAACATTTTTGTAAGCAAAACAGTATATTCTAAAACAATAGGAAAGGTCTGGCGAGATGGTTCAGTGGGTAAAGGCACTTTCCACCAAGCCTTTGAGTTCAGTCCTCTAGATTTATATGGTGGAAGGAACAAGCTGACTCCCATAGACCTCTGTAGGCATGTTATGGATGAATGTGCACACACAGCATACACAGAGAGAGATAGAGAGAGAGAAAGAGAGGGAGAGGGAGAATTTTATGTAATTATAATAAGAAGAAACACAGCAGAAGCAAAGAAATGCCCAGACCAGATGAAATAAACATCTGGTCTCTTACTGAACTCCAACCAGTGACCTGCCTGTCCACTGCACCCCTGTGACTTGATTGATCCTGGCCCATACAATCTTGTTTTAGGTGTTCCTGAGCCAGTCAAACTGACAGACACTACACAAAACAACATTTGATTGATTGATGTTTGGCCGGTGGAAGTAGGCAAGCACTAATGACTAGCGGTATTGCTAGTGATGGGGGGGAGGGTGCAGAGACAAGAGAACCCTTTACACGTCAGTAAACAGCAAAAGATGCCACTTCACATACGGCGGAAGGCAAAGAGAGACACCCAAGGTTGTCCTCTGACACACACACACACACACACCCCTGCCACATGCTGTAGTGCTTGTGTGGAAACTGTCATTCTTAAGCAAGGTGCCAATCCGTGGTTTCTTTACAGGAAGCTGGAACGCCTGAGCTTCCCCGTGGGGAGGTAGGAGGTCCCCTCCTCATTCTGAATCTATTCATCAGCCTGTAGATAGATTTCCTTGTCCACTGAGAATGCACAAACAAACACACACTAAAAAAATCTTCAGAAAGTTTTCTCTAAACACTAAAAAGGATTCTGCCATATCAACTGGCTGTACTGCCCTGAATATTGACCCAAAGGGCTCTGAGTTAAAACAGCAAGAAGAGACCTGCGCAGGGGTGTTCAGTGCGGCAATGCTGACAGTAGCTACAGCACAGAACCGACACAGGCGCCTGTCAGAGGAACGGATAAAGAAAGCACGGTGTATATGTACAACATGGAATTGGTTTTCAGCCATAAAGGACAACAAAGTTGTGTTCTGTTTAGGAAAATGGATACAGCTGGAGGTAACCATATTAAGTGAATTTAACCATTCTCAGAAGGACAAATATCATATGTCTTTTCCTGTTTGTGGCTCCTAGCTTTGATATAGTTACATAAAATCATGTATGGCATATATGGAAGAGGAAAGTAGAAGCAAGGGTGAGGAGATGGTTCTGTCAGTGAAGTGCTTGCCATGTAAGTTCGAGGACCTGAGTTTGATCTCACAGAAAAAGCCTGGTCACAATGGTACAACGTCTGTCATTCCAGTGCTGGGAAGGTGGAGACCGGAGGCTTCCTGGCTCTCCAACCTAACTAAATTGTCAAGCTCACTGAGAGACCCTGTCCCAGTGAAGAAGGTGGAGAGCTCTGCTCCCACCACCATCAAATAAAGTAAAAGTGAAACTGTCTAGGGAAAGAAAAGGAGCTAACTAGGAAGTGGGTATAAAAAGGGAGGATAGAAGGGCAGGAGGGAGAAGTTGCTCAATGTATAATATATTCTTATATTAAAACTGTACAATAATTTAAAAATGTGTGATTTATAGGCTACATCCCTAGGCATAGAACCACTGAGGACATTCATAAGGGTTCTAAGTAAATCTGTCAAACAAATTTTTCCAAAAAGGTTAATCAAGGCTGAGGATGTAGCTCAGTGGAAGAGCACTTGCCTAGCATGCACTATGCATGGGGGTGGGGCAATCGATTCACAGCATGGAAAGAAAAGCTAAAAACTCATGAACAGTTAATCAAGGACTAGGTCTTCCTACATCATTGTAATCAGGAAATCTACACTCCTTTCATTCCTATTTCTACCTTTCAATATAGCCCATATCCTGACCATTTAAACTTGTTTCTTGACTCTCCTTGTTCTGACCTGTTCTAGAGAGTGGAGGAATTTTTCTCATGGTCAGAACCTGGGTCTGTTTCTGAACTTTAGATATTAAACATACTCATTTTTGCATCCTCGTGTACTCTCTCTACCCCTTACTTTCCCAGGAGTGCAATTACTCCATCAAAGGCACACAGACTGATTTACAGCTCTATTACACATTGCCAAATTGTTGCACAAGGTTTTTTATAGGGGTGTAAGCAGGGTAGCTGCGGAAACTGTCATTCGTAAGCAAGGTGCCCATCCGTGGTTTCTTTACAGGAAGCTGACAACAGCTTCCTCGTGGGGAGGCAGAAGGTCCCCTCCTCATTCTGAATCTGCTCATCAGCCTGCAGATAGATTTCCTTGTCCACTGAGAATGCCAAGCTTCCTCTTAGCCTATTTTGTGCCGTCCTCTCATGGGAGTCACGTCTCAGTTTTATGCTCGTATTTGATTAAATCATGTTTCTTCCCCTTGGGATTGTTAGGAAAGTTTTCAGAAGTTGTCAGAGCCCCAGCCTGGGTCCTGGCACCCCTAACAAACCAGGCTCAGCTATCCATCCTCAACAGGCTTATTAAATATTCAGTTAGCACTGAAAGTTAGACAAAGGAGATTGACTAAACATGGCTCTACTAGGAAGAACAAAGAGGTCCAAGGACTCCTACCCTCCCATTCATCACCTGCTCCCACCTCCCACACTGCCAAGTCAATCTTGGGGTCTTAACATGTGTCTCAGAAGTAGAAGGCATGCCAACTAAGCTGTCCTGATCAAGGTGAGGCCTTGCCCATCAAGCCCACTGTCCAGGCTCCAGTCTCTCTGCAGAGCCATGTGAAATCTGTTTCTGGAGACAAGCTGCTCCTCTGGATGGTACCAAACTTCAGCCTTGTCCTCCCAGGACAAGATTCCTGAGGGAAGGCCAGCAGTGGTGGCATACGTCTTTAATCCCAGCACTTGGGAGGCAGAGGCCAGAGGATCTCTGTGAGTGCAAGGCCAGCTTGGGCTATAGAGAGAGTTCCAGGCCAGCCATGACTACAAAGAGTTAATTGTCTCACAGCCAAAAGCAGGCTGCACAGGTTTTATTTTAGGACACAATGGAGCCTGGGGAGAATGTTCTGTGGTTATGAGCACTTGTTGCTCTTGCAGGGGGCTCCTAAAACCCACATGGTTGTTCACAACCATCTGTGACTCCAGTCCCAGGGGATCTGATCCCTTCTTCTGACCTCCACTGACAACAGGCACACGGTGCACTGACATACGCACATGAAGACACTCATGCGCATTTTGTAAAATAACTTTATAAGAAGATACTCACCATTCTTTAGAGTGCCCCAAAACTAGCAAAATCAGAAAAGGCAGCAGAGCTGAGGGGTTCTTCGGGTACAAATCCACACTCTGCTACATTAGCCCAGTGACAACACATTTAACCTCACTCCAGCTCAGTTTCTCCCTCTGGGAGGTTAGGCTAGTTTTTGCCTCATACAACAGGAAGTAAATCAACAAAACCGTGCAAAGCGCTGCGAACCGTCTTTGACATGTAAGTACTCGTTACTAGCAAATGCTTTACCTGGGGAGCCACAAATGTCTGTTCACCCCAGATAGGGCACCAGTGACCAAACAAACTGCCACACCCACCTCTAGCTCAGCCAGCAAGTTTTCTGGAGTTACTGAAAGAAGCATGGGTAAGTGGGTGATGGGTGACTTACAGGCATATGAAGGATTCAGGTGGCTGTAATAGCTAAAAGCCTACCCCAAGGGGCTGGAGAAGTGGCTCAGCAGTTAAAGAGCACTAGCTGCTCTTCCACAGAACATGGGTCAGTTCCTAAAACCTACCTAGCAGTTCACAGCCACCTGTAACTCATGTTCTAAAGGATGCAATGCCTTCTTCTGGGCCCTGTGGGCACCAAACACACAAGAGGTGCACAAACATACACATGCAGATAAAACATACGTTGTTTTTTTTTTTTTTTTTTTTTTTTTTTTTTAAGGCCCACCGCAAGGGGGGGGGTGGCAACTCATCAAAGCTGCAGTCACCTGAGCTCCCTACACCAAGAATCTCCTTTCCCCAGCAATGACATAGGCTCAGAAGAACTGAGCATCTGGGAAGGTTCTTATGGATGTTATAAGGCCTCTGCCCTGGTCATTTCACGAGGAAATAGCTTCACTGTGGAGAAAACAGCTCCAAAGCAGTGTTCCATAAAGTGCTTGTTAAAGAAATGAAAGTGGGGGAGGGGGCAGACTGGAACATGGTTCAGTGGTTAAGAGCACTGGCTGCTCTTCCAGGGGACCTGGGTTCAATTCCCAGCAACCACATGGCAGTTACTGGCTGTAACTCCAGTTCCAGGGGACCCGACACTGTCACACAGACATATGCAAGCAGAACACTAATGAACATAAAATAAAAAATAAATATTTTTTTAAAAGAAAGAAATGAAAGGGAGTTGAAGCTGGAGGTCCTGCTTGGGGGGAGAGCTGCTTGCCTGAAGAGCCCTGAGGAACTATACAAACAAATAAATGATGAAAAAGAAAATTGAGCACCTCTACACTGGGTCTCCTCAGACAGCAGCCTCTGAACTGTGTTCCCACTCCTCTCTGTAAGACTCAGGGATCAGTTTTAGCCTCAGTTGCAAAGTCTCCTGAAGCCGCTGCAGGCTAGAGGACAAAGATTTGAAGTTCTGCACTCTTCACTCAAGATGTCTAAAGGTCAGGGGATGCCAGCATCATTAGTTCCACAGGATTTCAATTTTTGTAAGAAACAAAACAGAGATGAAGACAAACAAACTTGCAAAAACCGTGGGGCATTTTTAACGTTATACATTATACTAAGTAAATTAGGCCATTACCAACCTGTCAACTACCACCCAATTAAATAAATGGTAATCTGCTAAAGTGACAAAGGCCCTCAAAGAATTCTTTTGGGCAGCAAAACAGGCCCAAAACTTTGGACAGTGAAGCAATAGGATTTCTGATTCGTGGAGGGTAAGCCCTGGTGATTGTAATTGAAGTTTTCATAGCTTAGAGCTGGGTGTGCTCTCCCTCCCTCACTACAAGCCTTGTCCACAAATAGCCTTGACCCCGGAATGACCTCAGCTGTAGGGGTGGGCCTCGAAATCCCATAGCCTCACACCAGCCTATACCGAGCCTCTGTTTTCTATCCTGTTACATGAGTGAGTTGAAACAGTACTGAATGTTTGTGAAATGCAGCCTAAGGGAGTATGTTCTTGTAACACATAACAGAATCTCAATCACATCAGCTGAACTTTCAGCCAGTTGCAGGCTGCAGATTGTTCAGAGACGTGTATATAAGGCAAATGCTGAGATGTACCTAACTGGGTTCTTTCCCTATGTCGCTTCCTCTTCCTGCCCCCATAAACAGTGCTCTCTTTGCTGCATGGAGCTTGCTGGATCTTCTCTTGGCTCAGGCTACTCTCTGATTCCTAAGTCTTTTCTCAGCATAAATAAAGCCTGCTAGATTTAATTAGTCTAAAGTTGTTTTCTTCTTATTGTAACAGTCTGGTGTCAGAGCAGGATTTAATTGACCTAGAGTGACCCCAAAGGCATAACAAGTGACCAAGTAAAGGTGCTCACCGTGGCCACTGAACTCCAGCACGAGTTGGGGTTGCCGGTAGTTCTACTTCCAGCAAGGCTCCTGAATTTGTGTTTGGAGCTCTCAAACTAGCTTTGAACAATTTTAACTGGAGAGGGTCTATGATTTGATCGGCTCTAACAATTAACTAGGCTGGATATAGTAAGATAGCTCAGGTATTTCGTTGAAAACACGTCTCATCAAATTTAAGAAGGCTGGGAATTTAAGAGCCTAGAACTCCATTTTCAAGAATACCAACTAAGTTCATATTACAAAAACAAACAAACAAAAACAATAAAAAATCATATTTTAGAATGTGTGTATTTAGAAGGATGACATAGCACCAGATGGGGTGGCACACGCCTTTAATCCCAGCACTCTGGAGGCAGAGTCTGGTAGATCTCTGTGAGTTCTTCATATTGAGTTCTAGACCAGCCAGGAGTGAGATCCTGTCTCAAAAGAAAAGGAAGCTAGCTGTATGAAGGATGACTTAGAATGGCAGTGGCCACGGTGAGGAAGCTTTACCCTGTGAAAAGCTCTTGGGAATCACATGGAAAAGAAAAGAAGCTGGAGTCAAAAAAAAAAAAAAAAATCAAAGGGATCTGGTCTTTAACAATACATAGAAGACCACATGAGTCAGAAATTGCCTCTATAAAAGGCTCATTACAAAAAGCAGTAAGGTCACCTTAGAAGTTTTTTATAAGTATGGTCAAAAGCTTTTGCCCCTCGGGACAGAAAACATTGTTCCACAGGGCACAAAAATAATTGGGGTTCAGGGAACTTGTACCTAACACATGGCTGAAATTTTAGACTTAAATAAATTTTAGACTTAAATTTTAGGCTCTAGGCGCGCATGGTGGCACACATCCCTTTAATTTTAGCACTCAGGAGGTTGAGGTAGGCAGATCTTTGGGAGTACAGGTCATTCTGGCCTATATTGTCAGTTCCAGGCCAGCCAAGGCTACATAGTGAGACCTTGTCTCAAACAACAAGCACAATCTGCTTCTGCCTCCCGGTTTACATGGGTGTGCATATATGTATGAAAGGTTTGGGCTCTTTTTTTTCCTATTCTCTTCAAATATTTTCAAGTTAAATGATAAAACAGCTCAATTTAATTGGATTTAAGGAAAACAAATGCCTTCCTAAATCAAGTATTGTAGAGGAATTTTAATTCAGAACACAGCTGCTCTGGCAAAAGATCACATCCAAAGACCCTCTAGGTCTGTGTGATCTGGCTAGAATACAGACACACCTTTAATCCCAGAAAACAGAGTCAAGCAGATCAAAGCCAGCCTGGTATAGAGGCATAGAGCAAGTTTCAGGTAAAGGATAGCTTAGGTCCAGGCATGGTGGTACACGCCTTTAACTCTAGGACTCAGGAGACAGAGGCACGCAGACCTCTGAGTTCTAGTTAGTGCTGTTCAGTCCATTCAGTTGAGAGTGAGTTGAGAAATAGTGCAGTGATGCTGAGTTCTTGGCAATGCCTTTCGTGGAAGGCAGAGGCAGTTTTTACCAGGAGAGTTTCACAGAGAGAGGTTGAAGAGAGAACAAGCTAGAAACAGGTGAAGACAGAACAAGCCAAAACAAAAGAAGGAGCAAGAACAGACTGCTAGAATTAGTTTGAGGCCAAGCAAATCCAATTCAGTCAGACGCTGAGAGAGAAGCCAGATGGAATCAGTCAGTTAGGAGAGGAGTTTGAGCCAGAACAGCTGAGTTGAACCAGCCAGCCAGAGTTCAGAAAGAGCTAGAAAGGGTGAGCTTATTCAGCAGTAAGTCTCAGAGGCTGAAAATATTCAAGGCCTAGATAAGATTGTACAGAGGCTAGAAGCTTCTAGGACTAGGCTTAGGTTAGCAGACAAGAGGCAGTAAGCCTCCAAGACAACAATTACATCAGGCGAGTAAAGTTACTTTTACAAATTATTTTCCCCAAAACATAAGAATTACCCCCAAATGCTTTCCAAGGTCATGTGACTTGGGTAATTGCTTGTAAGTGATAACGTTGCTGGTTCAGTTAAAACAACCATATCTTCAGAATTTTCAATATGAAGTACAATTCTTCTACCTACATAAGAAAAAGGTACACAAGTTTTTCTTATATGGGCTTACCAGTAAAATGCGTTTATGTTATCTTCTTAAAAACATGTACAAGTGTTTCACATGCATGTATGTATTTGTACCATGGGTGCACCTGGCGGCTATAGGGCCAGAAGAACATGTCAGATCCCTTGGAACTGTAGTAAAAGGGCCACGGAGCCAGACCTACATTATTATTATTATTATTATTATTATTATTATTATTATTATTACATTTTAGTGTACATGTGTGCATGCGTGCGTGTGCATGTGTAGGCCAAGATTCGTATGTGGAGGTCAGAGGATAATCAACAAGAGTCAGTTCTCTCCTTCCACTCCATGGGTTCCAGAGCTGGAACTCGGATTGTCAGCCTGTCGGCAGATGCCTTTACTGCCTGAACCATCTCATCCACCCTTATTTTTCTTTTCCATTCAAAGGTTATTAGAAATAGTGTTTCCATTATGGAGCATTCCTGGAGACATCAACAGCAAATGAGCAGGACTCACTTTCACTGAGCAAGTTACAAAACGGCAAAGATATCACCAACCAAGGCCATCAGACAAAACTAACTGAGTCAACTGGATTGTCTTAATCAGTGTTCCTGATGGCAATCACATCAACTCCCACAAGAAAACACAACTTTTTATGAAACAGGAGCAGAAAGGCATCAACCTGATAACAGAATTACTATAAACTATGATGAAGGTCATATGGGCATATTTTTTTAAATCAGGTAAAAGCAACACTTTGAGATCCAGCAACTGATGGCAACCTTACACAATCTAGAACCTGGAGACAGGTTTTTTTGTTTTTTTTTTAAACAACATAAGAGAAAGTCTGACCTTGAACTTCCACACAGCAAAGCTTCAGAGCCTGAAACCTTGGGTCCATCTGTCTCTATTCCAAGAGTTCTGTGGGTTTAGGAAGATGGCTCACTTGGTAGAGTGCTTGCATTTCCCGTTGAAAACATGAGGACCTGATTTTGACCTGCAGAACCCGTGTAAAAAGTTAGACATAGTGGCAAAGTGCTTGGAATCTCAGCACTCAGACGGAGATAGGAGGGTTCTTTGGTGATCAATGGCCAAGCACAGCTAGCCAAATTGGTGACATTCAAGCTAATCAGAGACCTTGTCTCAAAGGAGGTGGATGGCATTCCTGAGATTGTTTTCTGGCCTTCACATATACCCCGTGCATACCTGTGCAGGAGCGTGGGCACATGTGGGGGTGGGGGTGGGGGTCCCCCAGGCTCCTGAAACTATCCGTGTTTTCCCACTGAGTAAAGATGATCAAGAACTTTGCCTCCTGAAACAGCAGGCACCCTAGACCCAGACAGCTCTCCAAAGATATGTGACAGGCCTCCTTTGTCATCAAGAAAGCTTTTTTCCTCTCTCCATTTCTTGCTAACCTAAGCCTCCCCCCCTTCTATTTTGTGGGTGTGTGAGCATGCTTGGAGTTCAGAGGACAATTTGTGGAACAAGTTTTCTTCCTCTACCATTTGGGTCTCTGGGATTAAACTCAGGTCTTCAGGCTAGATGTCAAGGGCCTTTATCACACCAAGCCATCTCCAGGTTCTTAAGTACTACCTTCTTGTAAGTCAAAAGTGTTGGCAAATCATTGCAGACAAGACTTCTGCTAGCCTTGGGCTGCGAGTGCTCGAACTCACGTGAGGCAAAAGCCTGGAACTTTAGGCAATTAGGCTATTTCTTTATGTAAAGCCCCTTTCTGGCCACACCTACCATTTACCCCCCTTGCTATGAAGGTGGGTGCTGTTTCATTGCTCAAAGCTCCGTTTAATTTGTCACGTATTTCCTTGGGGTAGGAGACTAATAAAATGTTTGCCTTGGCATAAACAATGACCGGGGTTAGATCCCCCAGAACTTAGGAGAATCAGAAATTCAAGGTCATTCTCAACTACACAGTGAGTCTGAGGCCAGCCTGGGCTACATGAGAACCTGCCTGGAAACGATTTTCTCTCCCATACGTCCACAGCAAGCTTCAACGCAGACTTGGGGCCTCCGCCTCAGCTGCATCAGGCTGTGGCACACCCACACGAACCGTTATCCTGTCAGTCCCTAAGAAGTCAGCAGTGGAATCGCCTGGAGACCGCTTTCAAGCACCCGCGAAAGGGCGTGTCTCGGCCGCTGGAAGTAGCCGGAGTCCCTCCGGGGGCGCCGGTCCTCGCTGGCCAGAGAGGGGCGGAGCTCGCGCCCCACGCCACTCGGCTCAGCCAATGGGAGCGCGCGCCGCGGGGCTCGGCGGTCCGCGCCAAGGGTGCTGAAAACCCTGCGCGCGGACGGCGGCCTCCGGGCGCGCGCTCGCCGCAGTCCGACGCTCCCCTGGTTTGCGAGGCCGGCGTGCGCTGCCCCGAGGCCCCGAGCGCGCGCCTCTCCGGCTCCGGATTCCCTGGCCAGGACAGCTATGGCTCCCGACCCGGTGCCGACCCCGGTCCCGGCCTCCGCTCAGCTGCACCAAACGCGCTACTTTACTTGGGAGGAGGTGGCGCAGCGCTCCGGGAGGGAGAAGGAGCGATGGCTCGTGATCGACCGGAAGGTGTACAACATCAGCGACTTCACCCGCCGCCACCCTGGTGGCTCCCGGGTCATCAGCCACTACGCCGGTCAGGATGCTACGGTGAGCGCGGACAATTGGCGCGTCTGTACCCGGGGCGGGAAACTGGCGGGGAGAGACGCCTCCGGACCCGGGATGCCAGCGCGAGACCAAGGCTGCGGACGGAGGCCAGGCGATGTGCACACTCAAACAAAGGGCTGGCTGCGCGTCCGTGCTTTGCCTCTGGAGTCTCAGGCGTGGATTGGATCCTGAGTTGGGCTAGGAGGGAGCGAACTTGCCTGGACCCCGGACCATGGTGCTGCCCAGGGCAGCGGGAGGAGGAGTCAGTGTAGGGAGAGGGAGTCACGTCCTGTCTGCAGGGGAGGGAGGGTAAATGCAGCCTTGTCTGACCTAGAAAGCCCGCCCCAACTCGGGGTCCGGAGCAGGAGAAGACCGCTCGCAATAGGGATGACACTGAGAACCCCGTGGTTTGGTACTCCCTGTACGTTGTGAAGCCCTGAGGGTAGGGTCCAGGAAAGCCTGCAGGGATTAGTCACAATGAGTAACCGGAGTCGTGTGCCCACACTGGGGGCGTCTGCATCTGCATACTCCTAGGTTGGAATCGCAGAACTGTCCTGGGATCCTTAGTGCGAGATCACTTGGCAGTAGGCCGGGAAGGTCTCCAACTCTTCTGGGAAGAGACACGTCGCAGGAGCACGTCCCCTTTCCCTTGGAGCTTACAGCCGGCAGAGTCAATGCGGCCCCCAGCCTCTGTCTAGTGGCCCTGTTCTCTCTATATAGACCATAACCTCCCTCAGAGCCTAGGGTCCGACTGGGAATGACCTACTTCTTGGGGCCCTAAAGTCGGGGCAGAACACTCTGGCAGGATTGCCAACTGTTGGATCCCTACTTTTGGGTCATCTGTCTTCTAACTCCCTAACCCCATCTCCCTGCCTCTTATTCCTTCTCTGCCAGTCTAATGTGCTCCAGGAGTCAGCAGAGGTACTCTTAAGTCACCCTTGAAATTAGAGATGGAGGACACTGATAAAAACCAGCCTTAGAGAACAGGCTAGAATGAGCCAGTCACTAGAAGTAACCATTCCAGAGTCCAAGCAGCCCCGCAGTCCAAGCAACTCACAAGCAGATGGAGCAGATCTGCACAGTCTGGGCTTCCCATTCAGTGTGATTTGGAGGCCTGGGACTTCATGGCAAAGACAGCTATTGGTTTGGATGTGTGGTGCCACTGCCCACAGACTCCGCCTCCACTTACAGCTTCTCTCCCTCAGGCCTGAAGTCCTCCCACCCACCTTGTATCAGCCAACTACTCCCATAGCAAAGAACGGTCAGTGTTGGGGGAAGTAGGGAACCTTGCCCAAAAGAGGAAGAAATGTACACAGTTCCCCAGCTCTGGCATAGGGAGTCTTCCTCATCGCTGTTTATAGAGAAGCTGGCCAAGAAAGAAAAGGACTTGTTAAAAGTATTATGGGAACAAAAGTCTCATAGCCCCACCTAGTTCTGCAACCTGCTTCTCTCCTGTACTAAGTTCCTGAGTCACGTGTCTGGAGACATGAGGGCCAGCCTGGGCAGGTCTTTCTGTGTGGCATCCAGGGGAGGCTTTCTATTCTTTGATGCAGTGCCCTTTTAGTGGGAACCCAAATGCTGGGTGATCTGGGGCTGGCAAGTACGGAGCCAAGGGAGGTTGCCTTTGTTAGAGTGTGGGTGCATACCTTGTTGCTGGCCTGGAGGATGGCCTTGGGAGCCTGACGGGGGTCCTCACTGTCTTCTTCCCGTACTTGCAGGATCCTTTCGTGGCATTCCACATCGATAAGGGCCTTGTGAGAAAGTATATGAACTCTCTTCTGATTGGAGAGCTGGCTCCGGAGCAGCCCAGCTTTGAACCCACCAAGAACGTGAGAGGCCCTGTTTACTGTTTGGAGACTTGGTTGTGGAGGGAGAGGGGGCAGATGCCTGCCTAGGACCACAGGTGACAGTTGTGGGAGTCTCAAGTAGTCATGGGGTGATAAGCCCACCGGAGCAGGAACCTATGTTTCTTCCAATGCCACCACTACTGATGCTCCCTGTCACTAGCACTCCCATCACTAGTTAGTTCTTCCATCACTGACAGCAGACCTATTTACTGAGCATCGTGTACCAATGTAACCTTATATACTAATCTTTACATAGGTACAGGTAAGAAAACAGGTTCATAGAGTTTAAGCTTCAGAGCCAGAAATTACACCCTGGGGACCCAAATTAAGTCAGTTTAGCTGCCAGACTTGATGCCATTCATAGTAGCTTCTCCTATCACCCTTCCCCATCAGGGTATCTTTGCCTAAGACTGTAGACTTGCCACAGCCACCTCCACGGGAGGTTCTCTTCGAGGGTTGGGAAGAATTATAGCCCCAGTCTTCCACAGAAAGCACTAACCGACGAATTCCGGGAGCTGCGGGCCACAGTGGAGCGCATGGGCCTCATGAAGGCCAACCACCTCTTCTTCCTGTTCTACCTGCTCCACATCCTGCTGCTGGATGTGGCTGCCTGGCTCACTCTTTGGATCTTTGGAACATCCACGGTGCCCTTCATCCTCTGTGCAGTGCTACTCAGTACAGTTCAGGTGAGTTCCTACGGCTGGCCAGTCTGGGCATTCCTAGGGAAAAGAATCCTTCCTGGGACCCGCAGAGACATCTGAGAGTTGGCACAGGGAGAGAACACACATTGTGCTGTGTGTGCCTTTCGTCTGCTCTTTAGTCCTGAGCAGTTTGGGTTCACTCAGAGCCACTCCAGCTCCTCTTCCCCAGGTCCCTTCTTCCTGTGTAGTTTGTTCTCTGAAACTTCAGGTTCTGCCACAGTCCAAGTATGCCCAAGGACCAGTGCTTGGCTGCCTTTCCACTGCCGATGTCACCCAGCATGCCAATTACAGTCCAGCACCAGGATTCAGACTAACAGTCCATGTTCTGAATGTCAGTCTGTCCTAAGTCATGGCACTTCAGAGGAAAGCAGGAACTGTGGTCTCCCTCAGCTCACATGTGACCCAGTGGCCAAGAGGGAATTGGGACCCAGGTTCCATGGCTTATCCCAGTGTGTTCCCTTGAGGTGGTACAGCAATCCACTGTCAAGAGGCTGAAGAGGCTGCTGGGGTCTGTGAGAGGGACCCTCAGTGTGAACTTCCCTGAGCACTAACCTTTCTGTTTTAGGCCCAGGCAGGTTGGCTACAGCATGACTTTGGGCACCTGTCAGTCTTCGGCACCTCCACATGGAACCACCTGCTACATCATTTCGTGATTGGCCACCTGAAGGTCAATGAGATGATGGGGTTCCCCCAGATCCCAGTCATTCATGGCTGCTAGGGTGGGAGAAATGCTCAGAACACTGGGTTTTCTTTTCTTTTTAAAGTTTATTTATTTATTTCATGGTACACGGAGACCCTGCTTGCATGTCTGTCTGTATGCCATAAGCGACGGCATCAGATGCTCTAGGACTAGAGTCACAGACAGTTGAGAGCTGTCGTGTGGGTGCTAAGGATTGAAGCAGGGTATTCACGCTGGGCTTTTACTCTGTAGGGGGCTCCTGCCAGCTGGTGGAACCACATGCACTTCCAGCACCACGCCAAGCCCAACTGCTTCCGCAAGGACCCCGATATCAACATGCATCCCCTCTTCTTTGCCTTGGGGAAGGTCCTCTCTGTGGAGGTGAGCTGGGTGTCAGTGCAGAGGGGAACAGAGTAGCCTGTTGTGCAGGCTACGGGGAAAGTGCTTGCTCTCTGTTATCAGAGGAGGCAGGCCATCATGGGCTAGGCTGCAGGGCTTTTGCTTTCTTGAAGACAGGCTTGCAGGAGGCTGTAAACTGGGACTGTTCAGGTCAGATCAGTCAGCAGTTACCACACGAAGCTACCGCATTCTACAAAGGATTCAGTGGGTTTACAGGAGAGTCTATGCAAGCCCCTGCTCATCTTTGAAGATGACTAAGGCAGCTCTTCGGGTGCTGTTTGACTCCTCTGCTCCAGGAAGGCACTCCCTTGCTCTTGGTGTTTGTCTCTTACATCAGACACCCTTCTGTGTCACAGCCTGCCTTGCCTAGGACTTTACTACCTCACATCTCTGACAGCAGTGCTCAGAATATTCCCTCTGAATACAGCAGGCTTCTATATCCTTACATTCTGCATTAGTGGATTTAAGCAGATATTCAGAAAATAATTACATCCATCCTGAATATGCACAGGCTGCTTTTAACTTACTGTGTGTGGGCACATCTGTCATGGGTACACATGTGGAGATCAGAGGACAACTTTTGTGGGGTCCCTTCTCTCCTTCCACTTGTATGTGGGTCTTAGGGATGACACTCAAGTCACCAGATTTGCCGACCAAATACCTTTACCTACTGAGCCATCTCACCAACCCTATTGGGATTCTCAACTTTATTTTATATTTGGCTGTGAGCCTAGCCTTTAACAGCTGACCCTTCTCTCCAGCACAACTTTATTATTGTGTGGGAGCATGTGGCAGAGGACAACTTAGTAGAGACAGTTTTCACGTTCCAGAGTTTGAACTTGGGTCATCCGCTTCCTCAAAAACGCTTTACCCTCTGAGCCCTCTCAGGAACTCTTATCTCCCTGACTGTTATTAGTTCCTAAACAACACATTATAATAACTATTTTTACATAGCATTTACATAGTATCCGATTTACTATATGCTGGAGGGAGGCTGGGGTGTAGCTCAGTGACAGAGCACTTGCCTGGCTTCAGTGAAGCCCTTCGTTCCAAAACCAGCACCAGAGAGAGAGGAAGGGAGGTCAGGTGAGAAGGGAGGAAAGAAACCAATCATGGTGGCACATACCTGTAATCCCAGCACATGGGGAGTAGAAGGAGGAGGATTAAGAGTTTAAGGCTAACCTGGGCTACACAGCAAGACCTGTCTCAAAGCGGGAGAAAGAAGGCCTCGTCTCCCAGCCTGCAGGGCTAATGTAAGGCATGCTGGAAGAGCATGTGTCAGTTATTGCAAGTAGCATGCCACTTTATACAGGGGACCTGAGCATATGTGGACACCTCAAAACCAATTTCTGTGGCTACAGCTGTCCCTTTCCCCCCCTCCTAAGCCTAGCCTGCCTTCCAGTGTGATCAGCATTGGCCTTGGGAAGTCAGCTGAGGCTGTGAGCTGAAGGAAGAATGTCCCCGGGGTGGGGAGCTGGTGAACTGGCCTGGCATAAGCAATAGAAAGTTCCAAATGCCCAGCAGAATTCCTTGAAAAGTTAATTAAAAACCTTCCCGAGCTCTGCCAGCTCCCCTCCCCTCTAGTGGCAGCTGTTTGAATTAAGCTGTTGAACAGTTCATTCTTCAGCATGAGTTCAAGGTAGTCTGGCTGCCCTGTCCTCTCTGGCCCAGATGTACTGTGGAAGAGCCTTGGCAGCTCTGGTTGTGCTGGCACAGGGCACTCCTAAATCTGTCCCTAATGCTCCCGTTTTCTCACTTCCCAAGCCCCGGCCTCTGCTGGTTTGTTACGTGTGTTCCCTCTGCCCCCTCAGCAGCGCATGGTGGGAAACTGGCCCGGGTCATTCTGAAACAGGGCAGACTGCTCATCCGGAAGAACGTTGAGCTCTAAAGACCTCTCTTGTCAACACAGATGGTTTAAGGAAACTGGAGGCCTTTGCTGGTTCTCGGCACTGTGGCAAGTCCACAAACATCAGAATGAGAGAGTAGGAGCTAGGGAGATGGTGCGGTCGGTAAAGTTGGTAAAACCTGAGATTGGGTCTTAAGCACCTGAGTAAGCTGGGCCCAGCAGCTGTGACTAACCCCAACACCAGGAATAGAGAAGAGTGTGAAGACAGGCCCATCCTGGGGGTTCACTGGCCAGCCAGTCTAGCAAAAACTGCGCTCCAGGTTCAGTGAGAGGTTCCAGCTTGAGGAATAGAGAACAGTGGAGACACTCAAAGCTGATCTCTGGTTGTCACATGGATGCGCAAGTACACCTGCACACATGCACGTGTCTAGCCCTCACCCTTACAGAGAGAAGATGAAAATGAATGAATGAATGAATGTGGGCTTGGTTTGGTCTCTGGAGACAACATAACTATTGATGCCCTAGCTTAAGGGCATCTGCCCAATGTCTCCTTAACACTCCTGGAGAACAAGGAGGCACAGGAGACCTTTGCCCTCAACCCTCTGACCCCTGAGCATCTAAGCACAGTGGGGTGAATTATAATGTACTTGATCATTGTCTAAGGAGGCAGCAGTGGACAGAGTTCCTTCCCACAGAGGTCCCCCTCTCGTCCCACCAACCAAGGGGGATGCTTTTCTTCTATGGAATCTCCTTGGCTTGTATAGCTTGTTTACCTGTCCCCAGACTTAATGCTAATTCCATCAAATTCTCCAGCACCTATGACCCCTCTAATCTGGTAAATTGCCCACTTTCTGGAGTTGGTACTTTATAAAGAAAAGATATCTGTTTAGTTCACTGTTTTAAGAGAGTGAAAGCTCAAGATAAAGCAGCTCCATCAATTTTGTCTTTAGGAAGAGCCTTGTGAGAGATGCCAGACTTTGGTGGCGGTGGCTATGAAAGGAATTGGGGTGAGATGAGAAGCCAGAGTAGTCTTTAAAACAATTCACTCTCAAGGGGGAACTCAGTAGGATCCCATTGGAATCACAGGAACACCTTCAGAAGGTGATTTCCTCAACTCCCAGCAAGGTGTACCTCCTGGCATCACTGCATTAGTGACCAAGCATGCAGCACGTGAACCCCTGAGGAACAAACCACACTGCACCACACTGAACATAGCACCCTGCCTAGCCCATCCCTGCTCTGTTTGCCCCTGTAACAGTATCTGAAATTTACTTCTCCATCTCTGGACAAAACTACCACACACAAAACACAGAGAAGACCCTTTGTGGTCAAGTTCAAGGCCTGCCTGGACTACAGAGTAGATCTCGGCACACCACTGGCTTTACCATGAATTTCAAAGGGCCTGGGGAACCTGGCTTTCCTTAGCTTTCTGGTGTGGTGGGTCTCAAGAGCTTTGGCTGTTGATGTGCTCTGTGCTTTGATCTCATTTCTTTGGATTTTTGCATTCCTGGCACTTCTCATTATTTGGTTATCAGGGACCAAGAGAAGGCAGGCCTGAGCATCTTTGTAAAGCTGCTGCCTTTCTGTCTGTCCTGCTCTCCTGTCTGTAATCTGTAAATGATCCTGAACTCTTTACAAATATATTACCCACGTCATCTCCTCAAATTACAAGATCCGAGTTTCATACTCTTCACTTCCATGCCCTCAGCACCTCAGACGGTGACTGAAAGAGCACTGGCTTTGGGAATGGCTTATCCATTAGTGCTTGTTGAATGACTCCAGAAATGTAGAAAGCTTGTCTCAGCTAGCCAAAGTTCAGCTTGCACAGAAGAAGTTTTGATGAATTATTTTTGGACATGGCTGTAAACATGTGAGAAGCTAAGCCAGATTGTGCTCTGGGATGAGGTCACCAAATTTAATTGGGCAAGAAAAGCCAGAGGCAAAAAATGAGACAGCAGAGCAAATATGAACCCATGTGAGGGGCTCTGGGATGGTTGAGTGGCCTGGTGACTCCCAGCCAGTCTGTTCAGTAGCTTGGCCTAAATAAAGTAACCCACCTAGTGGGCAAAGCTTTGCCAAAGCCCTCAGGTTGTCAGGTTGTTCTTGGTAACCTTTCTACATCTGTTACTAAACTTTCAAGGGGTTGGGGTGGGAGGTTCATGCTGAAGTCAGGAATCCAAAAGAGAAGCTGGTGAGATGGCTGAGTGGTTAAGAGCATGGGCTGCTCTACCAGAAGACCTGGGTTCAACTCCCAGGACCCACTTGGAAGCCCACACCATCTGTAACTCCAGCTGGTCTGCTACCCTCTTCTGACTTCCACAGGCATTGCATGCATTTGGTGCACAGACATAGATGCAGATAAAAAAAAACACCCATACACATGAGCTAAAAAAGAAAAGAGTCCAAAAGATTGTGATGGGAAGACTCAAGATACATATACAGGCAAAAATAGTTTTCCGTAGAGAGTCTGAGGTCCAAAGAGTACCAAAATCAGGAGAGGTTGTACCTGGAAACCATGTGACAGAGTTTAGATAGCCATAGGCATGCTGTAGACTATGTCGTGTACACTCCTGTGTGTTCCTTGTCACGGTACGTTCATAGGTCACCATGCAGGACCACTTATTCCAGGCCTGCCAGAGCCCTCCAATGGCAGCATCAAGCTAAGGGTTCCAGAAGTAGGCCTTAGTGTCAGAGCAGAGAAAGCAGGAGACTCAGTGGGGGAATGGGAGCCTGGTCTCTGCTGCTGACTCGTGTTTGTTTCTTCACAGCTTGGGAAACAAAAGAAGAAACACATGCCATACAACCATCAGCACAAGTACTTCTTCCTGAGTGAGTGTCAGCCGCAGGGATAGGAGGCCCATGGGAGGAGCAGACTCCCCTAGGACAGGCCTGGGAGGAAGTACTGTCTGCTGATACTCCCCGCCTAGGAGCAGATGGCCTTTCCCACTGAGTAAAGTCCACAGGCTAATACTTGGATAGTCATTTGTGTTGGGGGCCAAACTCAATCCTCCAGTCTCACCTTTCTTCCAAGAAGAAACTGAGCGGTTAGCAGGAGCCTCTTGTTTAGTGTTAAGCCTTTCCTTAAAACTAGTTACACAGTGGTCAGCTAGGATGACAGGCAGTGGGGCCTGCGAAGAAAGGTGGCAACTGAGAAGACATTTTGATTATGTACTCCCTACTATAAGAGCCTGCTGCATACTCCCCAAATTTAGGCTTCAAGTTTTGGGGCCGGGAGGCTACTTTTAATGAGTCTTGTTTTGTTTTGGCTTTGAGAGAATCTTGTAGCTCAAGTTGGCTTCAGACTTGCTGTATCGGCACAAGCCTTCACACCTAAATTGATTTCAAATTTTTTAAGGGGAAAGAACTGAAGGGCTTTATCTGCTTATTGCCAAGTGTCCCTTCCAGAGAAAGCAGGAGATGATAGGAGGGCTGGGCAAAGACTTCCATCAGAAATAATTTTAGGCCTGGGGAGATGGCTCAGCTGGTGAAGAGACTGTGCAAGCATGAGGACCTGAATTTGGATTTCTAGAACCCACATAAAAAATCTAGGGGTTATGACACATGCCTGTAACCCCAGCACTGGAGATGGGAAGGGTGTGAAGGCCACAGAGACAGGTGAAGTTCTTGAGGCTCATTGGTCAGTGAGAATAGCTTTAGGTTTAGTGAGAGACTGTCTCAGAAAATAAAGGTGGAAGGTCAGTGAGATGGCTTAAAAGCCTGATGCCTGACAGCTTAAGTCTAGTCCCTGGAACTCACAGTAGAAGGAGAGTAACCAACTTGTGCAGAGTTGTCCTCTGACCTCAACATGTGTGCCAGGTCTCACACTGATACATATGCCTCATACACATCTCAGGAAGGAAGGAGGGAGCGAGGGAAGTAAGAAAAAGAAAAGAATTTTAGAATCCGTGGCATATCAAGATGAAGCAGCTATGGGTGGGGATTGTCATGTAGAAGTTGGGATAGCATTAGTTGTGCCTTAGACTGTAATGGGTCAACAGAGTCCTTCCCCTGCCCTTTGACATACATGGTGGGGCAGTGGGAATGTGACGGGACTGCAGGGGCAGAGCTGTGGTCCAGGCATCGTGAGAAGTATCAATGTGCCCTTTTAAAGGCCTGGGAGTAGAGTACATTCCATGCTTGAGGCTTAAGCTCCCCCATGCCCTCCTCCACAGGAAGGGATCCTGCTCCCAGCCCTTAGCCTCCCTGGCATCCCCTTACAGAACTGGCCTTTTAGGCTTGTATTCCTGCTCAAGGACCCACAGCTTGTGGTTGATTGAGGAGCACTAAGGCAGCTAGGAGGGGCAACAGGAGGTAGTCCTATGCTGGGGATCATCTTACCACAGCAGCCCTTTCTGACCCCTGGTTGCTCATGCCTTCTCCATCTCCTTTTCTTCCCCAGTTGGACCCCCAGCCTTGTTGCCTCTTTACTTCCAGTGGTATATTTTCTATTTTGTTTTTCAGCGGAAGAAATGGGTGGTGAGTATCCTTGGCCCAAAAATCCCACATGCCAGATTCTCTATTATCCTGCACAGGAAAAGGTGTGGTCTGTGGGGCAAGGAGACTGACCCTAGGCCGGACAGAGCAGAATAGAACCAGGAAGAGATGCTCCTCTCTAGATAAGATCAAATGGCCTGGGCTCACTGTTGCCCAGCTTCCCCATGCAAGGCTTTGTGTGTAGAGAGCAATGAGGGAAAAGCATGAGATGGTCCCTGCTCTCAGGGAATGTAGGATGAAGCTGAAAGTGATAGACTTGAGAGAAGACATGCAGCCAGAAGAGGCTTTGTGGTCTGGCTGGGTCTGCTTTTTCAGCTGGCCTCAGACATAAGAAGAGGACATAGAAAGACATAAGAAAGACAGGGTCTGAGCAGACAAGCTGGGAACCAATATGTGAGCTAGGACACTGGTCTCAGTGCAGAGGGCTCAGGTGTTGGGGAAGAGCATAGGGCTTGGTCCACTACAGAAAAGGACCTGGAGTTTCGATCAGTGACATAGATAGACAGAGACTTGGTCCTGGAACATTCATCTGGCAGCAGTTAGACAGGGTGGGGAGGTGTAGCCAGGGAGACTGAGGACCCCTGTGAAGGGACGGGCAGGGGGCCGGGGTAGCACCTGGAATAGAAGCAGTGCCATTAGGTGGCTAAGAGGAGCTGAGGATCACTGAGTGCCATAACACCCACACACGGGAGGAGGTGGGGACTGTTGCAAACAGTTGGGGAAGGAAAGCAGCAGGAGCTGCTGGGACAGTGCCACTTTTTTGTTCCCACTGCAGGACTTGGCCTGGATGCTCAGCTTCTATGTCCGTGTCTTCTTCACTTACGTGCCCCTGCTGGGGCTGAAAGGCTTCCTGGGTCTTTTCTTCATTGTCAGGTAGTGTCTGATAAAATGTAGCAGCTGGCAGGGAAAGTTCGGGTGATGGGTCTGGGAGCCATGCTGGGGCCTTGGGGGTCGTTCAGGGAGTTGGCTTGGGAGAGTTGCAGGCTAGTGTTGCTACTGGAGAATAAGAATTAGGTGCTCTGCTTGTAGTGACTGGCCGTATGCCATATTCAACAGGTTCCTAGAGAGCAACTGGTTTGTGTGGGTGACTCAGATGAACCATATCCCCATGCACATCGATCATGACCGGAATGTGGACTGGGTCTCCACCCAGGTAAGAAGACCGGAAGGACGTGCCACGACTACTGAGAAGGGTGGGTGGTGGACAGCAATAGGCAAAATTGTCTCCTCAAACAAGTCTTGTTAGCTTGAGATTTCTCCCATTGAAGAGGGTGGCCAGAGACAGGGGACAGTTCCACACAGCCCCCCTAGGAAAGACTGAGTGCTCTGACATGGAGGCCTGCCCTCCCTCGACTTTCTCTCCCAGCTGCAGGCAACCTGCAATGTTCACCAATCAATCTTCAACGACTGGTTCAGTGGCCACCTCAATTTCCAGATCGAACACCAGTGAGTAGGAAGACCTAGGAAGCAGGGGGTGGGGGTGGGGCAGAGGAGCAGGAGCCACTAACCACTCTGTGTCCTTCAAGCCTCTTCCCCACCATGCCCCGACACAACTATCACAAAGTGGCACCCCTGGTGCGATCCCTGTGCGCCAAGTACGGCATCAAGTATGAGTCCAAGCCCCTCTTCTCAGCCTTCGCCGATATTGTTTAGTGAGTATGAGCCTGGAAAGTTGACAATAGGGAATAGGCAGGATGGTGGGCGTGTGGCACAGAGTGGGGTGGGGAGCCACAGGAAGGGTTCCTGGTCATTAGCAATGGCATTGCCATGGCAACGGCAGGGTGGTGTTGGTCTGTGTCTAGGCCATGGCTTCTACCAAGCAAGGGAGTAAAGCCTCCAAGGGGAAGGGGACATGTCTGCAGGTAGGTGGCTCAACCCCCACCTCCCTATCTGCTCCTGTTGTCCCTGCAGTTCATTGAAGGAGTCTGGGCAGCTCTGGCTGGATGCCTACCTTCACCAATAGCGGCAGCCGTCCTCCATCTGGGGGAGAAAGAGGACAACTGGAGCCAAAGCGAGGGAGTCTGAGGGACAATGCCACTACGAATCTGATGTTTAAAGGGTTAGGAGGCATAGATCTTTGTGCTCACTCCTGCCCGTTTTGCTTTCTAGGTACTGAATTTGAGGGAGGGGAGAACTGTTGGGGTAGGGATAAAAAGCTATTGTTTTTTTTCTACTTTGGCAGAGGCAAATGGTTGGGACCTATGAAACCCAGCATAAAGTAGGAACCCTGCACTAGATATTTATTCCCCTCTTGTAAAGTGTGAGCCCGTCTCACTGAGCTATGTGTCTCTTCACCCTCCTTGTTGGTCTGAGAGGGTCAGGATGACCCTTTTGAACGAGATTTAGAAAGGGGCATTCATGCATAGAATCCTGAGGCCTGGCACAGCTCCCTGCCCAGGAGCTTAGCTTGCTGCTGAGGGCTGGGTGTGCCCATGTCTGCCTCTGGTTGCTGGAGAAGCTGTTTTTTAGTTTCAGAAGCAGGCAGGGCAAAGGTTAGGATTGTGGTTTGGGAGGCATTTGGCTCTGGATGATCCTGGCACACATAATTCTTGTCTCCATCTAGGTTCCAGAGAGAACATTAGATCCTAGCTCTTGACAAAATGGATGGCAGAGTTACTGGTCTTTAAAACGCTTCTAATCAGTCCCCAAGGAATACACAAGCAAGGAATAAGGTCTTTCCTTCTACTGAATAATTAGGTTCCTATAGTTTCCTTTTGTGTCCCAGCCTGTAATTCTAAGTTCAACAAAACACTCATCAACAGTGACTGGGGTTTCTGTTAGTGTCAGGGCTCTGCGCAGCTGCAGGGTCCCTGATCCCTATGTCATGTTCCAGCATTATATAGCACAGTTTCATATCACAAACAGGAAGGTTAGTAACTGAGGTCTGTGAATGTCACTGCTGCAGCAAGGCAGCTCCTCTACTTGTTCAAGTGTCTTATTCTACTGGCAGCCAGATAGGGATTTAGGATAACTTCTGACAAAGTATGACAGTCTAATAAATAGGGTTTTGTAATCTTCTGGTTTGTAAAAGATAAGAACGGTCTAACTCGCCCTTCTAAAGAACATAGGAACATACCTGGAGAGTCCTAGCCTGCCCATCCACTTTCATGCTCTCGTTCCCTAAACCCACGGGCATTAGTCTGTTGCTTGCTCAACATATTCTCCTTAATGCATACCGACCATCTATCCGTCTGGAATTTGAGAGCCTCAAGCCAGAAGGCGAAGTACAGTGCATGTTTGTGGAGAAATGGCAAGTGGTCCAGATGAAGGTGTTGACGGATGCTGGGGTATGGTATAGAGAGAGGCAGGGTTCCTAGAGTTTTCCAGGATAATGCTCAGAGACGGCAGGTTGCAGAAGAGTTCACATATTTTCCAGCGATTGGTGTGTTGGCTCCTTCCCTCAAGAATAGGTGCTGATCCCTCCCCATGCCCGTTCCCTAACTCCTGGGATAAGGGTGTGGCACCACTAGTCTGTCTAGCTCACTGGCTTTGAGCCTTCAGCTGCCAGTCTGAGCAAATACCAGTGATCTCTGTTGTACCAAGACCAGGGCTTCAGAGCATCTGAACCATTGTGGCCTTCCCAACTCAGCCTTCACTGTGGCTTTTGCATAGCCACAGGAGACATCAAGTGACAAGACTCAGAATGTTACAGTGGTAAAGTAAGGTATCTCAGTCCACTGACAGATAAAACAGGGTTAGAGGAAAAGTCACCTCTGCTCATGTAGATAGTGGCAGAACATCTGAATTTAACCTTGTTAAAACTCTAGCTTCCATGTCTATCTTTATTGCCTTCATCTTTCTACTTCCTGGCCTAAGGCATTTCCTTTCATCCGGCCTAACGTCAGTATCTGTGTGTGCCAATGTCGTTACCACATCCTGATGAAGCTGAAAAATAAAAATTAATTTGGACCAAAAGAATGCTGTTAATCATTTGAAATCTGTGTTGCTTGTCTGCACATGTCTACCAGATTCCCTGGTGCAGGGCAGGGAGCTGGCTCAGCTGGTAAAGCACTTCTTTTCCAAGCCCGAGGACCTAAGTTCAGATCCCCAGCAGCTGGGTAAGAGCCAGGTGTGGAGTTTGTAGCCCAGCATAAGGGGAGGTGAATCCTTGGAGCTCACTAGCCAGCCACCTTAGGCAAACTTGTAGAGGCACTAAGGCAGATACTTGATATTGACTTCTGACCTTTCTGACACTCAAGCACACAGGAACATGTACACACATAAATATATACACAAGATAACCTGAAATTCCCCTCCCACCTGTGTGCTCAACTCCCTCTAGAACATGAGTTGCTGCCAGTCCTCTTGTACATCCTGTGCAAGGATGGTCTGAAAGGCAGGTCCCTCCTGAGGTACTCATCTAGAGATGCTGTACTTCTCCAGTACTGCCAGATCTCATAAGTGTCATGGTTCAGTGTCTTCACCCTCTTGTCCTTCAACTTTCCATTCTGAGTCATTTCTCCATTCTGAGTCATTTCTCCCTTTGAGCCTGATTTGAATTTTGGCATGGTTATACCTAGAAGTCCTGTTTGCCTGTCTCTCTGCTAGCACTGCCTCAGTCAGACTAAAGAGCCAATGCCTCTTAACTCTTCCTTCAACAGCTGAGTGAAACATAAGGACATTCATAGGGCCAAGCAAAAATTAACAAACTTAGAAAAGCTTAAGCAGAGCAAATTTGAAAGCAGCAAGCTGGAACTCTAAATGCCTGACCATAGCATGCAAGCCCCTAAAGCCACTGCACTGAGGCAGTGCAGTCTTGGCACTTAGCTCATTGCCATTGTAGATTAAAATCAAGTTATGGAATCAAGAAAAAGGAAAAAAAAAAATCCAGTAAGTGCAGCTTGCTTTAATCTGGCAAAATCAGTTCCACTTACCAACTGCTAAGAGCAGAGAACAAACTGCCCTCAGGACAAAATGTAGTGTCTACAATCACCAAAGAGTTCATTTGGAAAAGTCTTGCCTGGCCTAATGAGTTCCAGGCCAGGGCTACATAGTGAGACCCTCTGTGTGTTTGTATGGGGTTGGGAGAGGGGAGGAGACTGAAAACCAGGATGCAAAGACACAGCAGGTAAAAGCACTGACAATTTGAGTTCAACCTCCATTAACATGTAGTGAGGATCCCCAAAAGCTGTCCTTTGACCTCCACATGTGCCACCACACATGCACATCTGTCCCCCACTATGAAATAAAATTTTAAAGGACTTGAAAAATAGTATTAGTCTTCTACTCAATCTGTCAAGGCATTTTCAGCTTAAAGTCATGTGCTGTGAACAGACCTGTGAGATCAGAACTCACACAGGCTAGCTCCCCACTAAGCTTTACCAGTAGTAATGGCTTAGCCCAGTTGCCAACTTGACCGCATCTGGAATCAAGCAGAACCCAAGCAGGTGTGCCAACCTGTGTGGAGGATATTCTTTTCTTTACCAGACCATTTGTGGTAAAGACTCACCCCAAAGCTCGGTCATACCTTCTCATGGCAGCCCACACAAAAGGACATGAAAGGAAGCTTTTGCTTCTTGCCGGCACATCATCACTCCTGCTGAGGCATTCCCTCTTTGGGATTCTTCACGTGGACTGAAGACCAGCTGAGGCATCCCTGTGGACTGAACCACTGAACTCCTGGCCTTTTCGTCACACAGCTAGTATTAGACTAGCTGGACCAGAGCCTGTAAACCACTCTAATGAATCCCCTTTGAACAAAACTCATTCTATCCATTGTTCCTCCAGAGAACCCTAATGCACCAGTACTCTAAAACTTTCATTCATCCTGAGAACCTGAAATCTCAATAGGAACAGGGCTTCTTTTATTTATTCATTCATTCATTTATTGGTTTTTTAGGGGATAGGATTTCTTTGTGTAGCCCTGGCTGTCTTGGAACTAGCTCTGTAAACCAGACTGACCTTGAACTCAGAGATCCACCTGCTTCTGCCAACTGAGTGCTGGGACTAAAGATGTGTGCTGCTACTGCAGCCCCCACGGCCTAGACCACCACCTGGTGGAACAAAGTTTCAGAACGGCAACTGTTTACCAAGCGGCAAAACAAACTGTCCGGATGTTATGAGATAGTTGATCTAAATTACAAGACTGTTTGAGGGTACTCCTTTACCTCACAGACTGAGTGGAACATGTGAAATTCAGTCAAGCTATTCAAACTCCTGAAGTACAAATGGCCAGTGCCACCTTAACTGCTGTGGCCACATTACATGGGGTATAGTGCCACCTTGTGGTCACTCTTAAACAAATCACTTACTACAAGGGCAATCCCAGCCTGTCTGTCATCTAAAAGATCATTTTATACTACTGTAAGCTAAGGTGTTTTCAAACATTCGCAAAGAATGCCACGTCTTGGTCATTTTTGCATTTTATTGATTTTTTTTCTCTTCACACCTTTTAAAATAGAAATAACACACAAACAACAGTTTTTTTTTTCTCTCCCAAAAACCTCAATTCAATTGATTGCCAAGGAAAAGCAGAACAATGTCACTTGGGGCTACAGGCCAGTAGTATGCTAATTGTGTATGCCCTTGGTTCAATTCCCAGCACTGGAGACAGGAAGGGGACAAAAACAAAACTACAAACAAAACCTAAAACACTGCTGTTTTACTCCTTTAAAAATCTACTGTAGACTCACCAGACAGCAAGTTCAAGTTTCTGCCCACAAAACACAGCCAGTCAGTAAACAAGTCCATTGTCAGCCAGATTCCTCTGCTTGTCTTTCTTCGAAGCTCTTTCATCAGCTAAGCCTGATCTGATGGCTGTCTTTCAGGGCACAGTGAAATCAGAATGAGCAGTCATGTTCTACAGGCACCTCTTCTCGAACAGCTGGCCAGCCAGGAAATTATCTCCTTACACTCTCTCCCTGCTTTATCTTCCTTTAAAATGTTGCTATCAGTTTCAAAGAACAATGAATGCAGTGTCCATTAACCTGGTTTGAGCCTGACATTTTTCCTGAGCTACAAACGACACTTGTGGCCTCTCTGCCACAGGACCAAGTAAAAAAGGGAAAGCAGGCAGCACTAGAAAGCAGTGGACGCTCCTCTAGCCGACACAGAAGGAATGGGCTCTAGCTGAGGGTACAAAGCAGAAATCCTGGAGTCAAAGGAGAGTGGAGGGGAAAACACATTTACTTTCCCCTTTTGAACTTCCCCGCTCCCCCAGTCTTTGCTTTCTTCTTAGCAGGCCCCTTGGGTTCTGGCTCCTTGCGCTTGGCTGAGGACAGTGAGCCTGTCACCTTGAAGAAATCATCTAGGCGGCCCTGGGTGCTGCCCTGGCGGCTCTTACTCAGCCGCTTGACCCCACTGCGAATTCGCTCCTCAGAAAACTGCTTTTCACCACACATAAATTTGACCAACTCCTCTTCATTTGGCTCACTCCACTTCAGCTCCACAGCCTCTGGGTCCAGTACCTCGGGCTCCAGGAAGAGCTGCTGGGCTTCCTTGTGGAGCCAGTTTTCTGGAACAGTGTACTTGTTGGGATCCAGCCGCCGCACGATCTCTTCGATGCTCTTATGCTTCTGGATGAGGTCCACAGCCCGCTTGGGCCCAATGCCACGGATACTCTCACAGTAGTCGCTACCCAGCAGGATGCACAGATCCACAAACTGCTCCTGGTTCAGACCCAGTTCCTGTAGGACCCGGCTCAGGTGGAACTCCTGGATGGGCAGCTTCTTGGCCTCACTGGCAGTCAAGTGTCGCATTAGCACTGGGCTGCCAAAAGTGAGGCAGTCCATGTCCTCAGTGGCTGCGGCATAGACTTTGCCAGCCTTCACCAGGGCAGCGCAGCTGGCTTCTGCTTCACTGGGTGCATCGAGGTACGGGATGCCCATGAGACTCAGCAGGTGTTTGCACTCATCGTTGTGCTGCTTGGTAACCTTCACTAGTCGCTTTGTGAACTTTTCCACCTCCTCCTCTACCCCAGCCTCCTGAGCCTGCTGCAGCTGCCTCTCAGCCTCAGCACGCCTCTCACTGCGTTTGGCCAGCTCGCCTGACTTCAGCTGTGGTGGTTTGCCATCAAAGACATACACAGGCTTGATGCCATTCTCCATCATGCGAATGGTACGGTAAAACATGCCCATCAGGTGGCTGGTGGTCTCCCCCTCCTCATTCTGTAGCACATCGCCACCCTGACGAACAGCAATCAGAAACTGGTAAATGCTCATGGAGGCATCAATGGCCACCTTGCGACCAAAGTAACTCTTGATGTCATTCTCACGGATGGCACTGGGGGCCACATCAGCAATTAGTTTGGCAAGGCCTTGAATTCCCATGGTAACACAGAAGTGATGGCTAAAACAAAGAAAGAGAAGTAAGAGGAGGAACTTGGAGGCAACAAAATTTAACATAAAATTCAAGAGGACTCCAAGTCAGAAGAGCAGATGATGCAAAGATAAACAAGCTACATCAGTCTTAAAACATCTACAGTGCATTCAATTAACAAGTAGGTCTCTTCCGTATCCGGAGTTGATTTGGGTGCTTCGAAGAATGAGACCCTGGATATTCCTGAATAACTTAAGAACTTGGAATAACACAAAGGCACAATCTGTCGCACAAAGAATGACTTCAACTTTCACCTACATCAAGAATCACAGAACACAAGAGTGCTTGGTTCAGCTTCAAGGGTCCTGAAATTATAAAGGCAGAAATAAACCCTCAAGCGGATAAGTATCAGCTATGCAAATATGTCTGGTCAGATTTCTCTACAGATGTCTAACTGCTGCAGCAGCTCTGAGGTATACACTTCTGAAGGAGAACCAGGTGGCCATCTCACACGCTGTTATCCTTCCCTTCCCATTTCCCTTAACACCTACAGGTTTCTGTTTTTAATCAGGATGCTGGAGAAGTTTTAAGCCCGCCTCTTTGTACTTCTCCCCACCACTAAGTCTGAAACGTGAACCCCATGACTCCTACCATAGTCCTAAATTAAGGGCTAGCATGCTAGAATCACACAGCCCAATACTGCACTTCTGTGGTTCCAGACTTCCATCAAATTGTTCTTTGGGCAGTGTTTCCAAAACTACCCTAACAATTTTTGACCCTGCCAAACGAAACATGAATTTTCCTTCATCTCATATTTTTCTTTAAATGGACTTTAAAGAAAAGGGGTGGGGGTGGGGGACTAGTTGTGAGTGATTGTACATGCCTTTAATCCAAGCACTGAGAAGGCAGAGGCAAGTGGATCTGTGAGTTCAAGGCCAGCCTGGTCTAGATAGTTCCAGGCCAGCCAGGGTTACATAGTGAAACACTGTCTCAAAAAAAAATCCCTGCAATTGGGAGGTAGAGGCAGGTGCATCTCTGTGAGTTCAAGGCCAGCCTGGTCTACAAAGAGAGTTCGGGGCAGCCAAGGCTTGTCACACAGAAAAACCCTGTCTCAAAAAAGAAAAGAAAACAAAACATTAAGCTGGGAAAGAGAATCCAGCTTAAACAAAAATATTCGCACTGTACCAGCCATATTTTAATGTGTTAAATGTATAATAAAAGGATTTGCTAATATGCAATTTACTAAGGACATCTTGCTCACCCAATGTTAAGTGGGTCCACACAATAAGAAAATCCTGTCAATTCTTCTAATCGTTCCCAATCTTACTTCACTGTGTCTTTTCTGAAGCCCACGTGACATGTTATAGTCCCCTGAGTCCAAACACCTCAGCTCCATGGCACCACAATCTATCTGTACAGTATGGAATCCTAATGAAAAAGCCTGCCTCTCTCCTTTGATCTTATTGTGGTTCCTCTATGAATACAAGCAGCAAACGCTCAGCCTTAGGGCTGAGGAGTGCAGCTCACTGGTTCAGATGCTTGGCCTAGCATGGGTGAAGACCCCATGTTGAATCCCCAGCACCAGAAACCAAATAAAAAAGCTCAGCTTTGAACGCAGCCACCATCCATGAAGCCATTTGGTGTGTTGTGTGTGTGTATTAACAGTGGGGCTGACCTAGGGCCTCACACATGCTAGCAAGTGCTCTACACTGAACCACATCTTCAGCTCTGTGAAACACAATTAAGTCACTTATTCTGTGGTCGGAGTTGTAAAATAAGAACGCTAATCACGTCTGCTTTGCAGAACTAGTCAACCAAAATACCAGATGGAAAGCACACATCACCAGATGCTGCGCCCATGTTCCCCATTCAATCCTCGGGTACACCTCACTTACTGCTTTGCTAGAATGAAAACAAGACAGTACCACCCATCATGTCACACGGAGGGGAACCTGTTCTGTCCTGATATTCAGTCCCGCCTCCACAGGACCTTCCAGATAGCAAAGCGATAAACGAAATGGCTTGCACGCAAGATAAAAGCATGCCCAGCTCGCCCGGCTCGGAAGTCAACTGATCAATCACCATATTAACTGGGCCCCATTATTCTGAGGATTCTTCCAGACTTCCCTTATCCAGAAATGTCCTTAGGACTTTTCCAACACCTGCCTCAGCCAGAAATACAAGAAAGCACGGTGTCTCTTGCTGCCTGCAGACGTTAAGCCCATTTCCTTAGAAGCACACAACCGCCCCGCTCCATACTGCTCACAAGGGCCCTGGGATGAACACGCTCCGGTCTCTTAGTCCTCGCGCGGGAGGTTATCACCCTCTTCCTACCGGTGAAGAGAGAAGCTCCGGGCAGCGCGAATGGCCCAAGCGCCGGGCTTCCTGGTGCTGCCCCCGCTACCCTTGCCGCTCTCAGACGCGCTTCCGCGAGGACTCACCCCGCCTCAACTGGACGCGGCCTCAGCAGCTAGCGGTGGCCCGGCGTCCCTGGTTAGCCCCGAGCCCGCGCTTCCGAGGTGGAGCCGAACTCGGTTACAGCTTCGTAGCCTTCCAAAGCCCGCGCTCCCGTCACGTGAGCCTCCCGCTGCGAACAGCCTCCTGGGAAGTGTAGTGCAGGCCCCGCCACTTCAGATGGCAGCTTTCACAGTAAGCATTCTTTCCAGGAAAAAAACGGATTAAAACCTAGATCTTGGACTACCCTTTCCTACAATCCGACCCCATGCCACTCACACCAGGTCTCCATAGTCCTAGTTTCCGCTACACCGGAAAACATGGGACTACAAGTCCCACAATGCCACGCGCAAGGGACCACATCCTTTTCCTTTTGCTCAACGCGCCTGCTCCTGCCGACGTGTTCTTCCGGTGGCGGACCGGTGGTTTATCCCGTGCGGGGCAAAATGGTGAGATGATGGGAGTTGTAGACAGGGCTGTGGGCGAGGACTCCTGGGTGTCCGGACCACACCGTGTTCTTACGCGGAGGCCTCAGCATGCCGTGCCCCGAGGGTGGGACGCCGCTGAAACCCGTGTTTGAGTTGATGACGGGGAAAGCAAGCCCCTTGCCATGGATTCCTCAGCCTGAGGTTTCCATCACATTGGGCTTTATGATGTTGATTACAAGGCTGAAAGGCAAGAGGTGCACTTTGAATACCTTCGCGCTTTTCTTTCCTATGATCAGTAACTATCTGGAAGGCTTCCCTTGCTGAAATCGTACTCATCCCGCTAGGCCCTTGTATAAATGTCATTTCTTGGTGAAACACTTGCAACTCTTACAGGCATTCGCCTGTCTTCTGGGAGCTCTCACAGTCTATACACACCTCTTGCCACGTTTCATGGACTTCTCTTTTATCTGCCACGCCTCCTAGTGACCACCATCTGACGTGCATCTAGTACTGGGATGATGGCTATTCATCTTTGTATTCCTGTTGCCAAACACTGGGCTTGCATTTGGAGGCCCCATAAATAGCAGCAATTGTTCTTGGCGCTTTTAGGGGGGGAAGGGGGACATAATTGTTTACTGAATTGAATTCCTGTGTCTCTTAGAACAATGGGCTCAGTTTACTTCTCTGAAGTTGTTATGTTCTGGACTTTAGAAGCATTAGCTGGAGAGTGACAATGGAAGTTAACATTTGTACAGAACTTTACGTTTGTAGCCCTTTCACAGGCATTATCTCATAGTCTTCTCTGAAACCTTAGGAAGGAAACAAATACCTATTGAGCAGTTTTTCTAAGCTGGCCAGTAAACTAGATATGTCAACACTCATCATCTCACATCATGCATCAGCCCTGTGACACAGATACTGTTATAATTACTTAACTCAGACTCCAGTGATTCCATAAAGCCAGAATTACCACAGTTGTCTTCTGCCAGGAGAGCCCATGGTTCCCTGCTAATGCAGTGAAAAAAAGAGTACTCTCAAATTAGAATTTGGGATCAGTGCAATACTCTCGGCTCTGACTTCCTGCAGAAATTAGTAGCTTAGAGTCTAGACACCGGTCCAAAAGCAGTAGAAATTGTGGACAAGCTTTTTCTTTCTATGTTTTTCCCCAGGCAGATTCATGACTTTCATAGTGACCATTGGCTAGAAAACCCTAAGAGCCATTTATATCTATCCCTTTCTGTGCCTGAGCGTATGACCCTTAGCTGCTCTTATCTCACCAAAAGAAAAGCTACTGCCTCCATGCTTCTTTGTTGTTGTTTTGTTATGTTTTGTTTTGTTCCCACTTTTTCACACTGCATGCATAATAGGCAAATGTTCTACCACAAAGCCTGCCATATCCCTACTTTAAGATGTGATTATGGCTCAGTGGGCAAAGAGTTTGGTGTGCAAGGTTGATAAGCTAAGTTCAGTCCTAGTACCTACATTATTTTTTTTAAATGCCAGATGTGATAATCCCAGAACTCACACAGCAAGATGGAAAATTGAAGCAGGGGAGTCACCCAGAAGCCTGAGAGCCAGCTAACTGCACAGTGAACAAAAATAAAAAATAAAAATAAAAACAAGAGAGGCCCTGCCTCAAACATGGTGGAAGACAGCTCTCAGAAAGCTGTCTTCTAACCTCCACATGTATTTAAAAAGAAAGGGATAGGGAAGCTGACCTATAAAATGGCTTAGCACGTAAATGCACCTACTTTCAAGCCTGGTTACTAGAGGTCAATTCTTAGGACCCACATGGTAGAAAGAGAAAACCAATTCTTGAAAGTTGTCTTCTGACCTCCCTGTGCACTCAATGGTACCTGAACTTGAACACATTACACACAGTAGATAAAAGGTAATAAAATTTTAAAATGCATGCATATGTGTGTGTGCACACACACACACAGGTTGTAATTTTAATTCCATACAGTGAATCAGTTATTTGAAGGAGTTCTGCATTTCGCAGACTGATGTGTGCCTTTAAGAGTCTCGGCAATACACAGCTGCTCCAAGGTCTTCCCAGACTGAAACTAAGATTGATCTTCTTTCTTCCCTAGGAGCTCGAGGCCATGAGTAGGTATACCAGCCCAGTGAACCCAGCTGTCTTCCCACACCTGACTGTGGTACTTCTGGCCATTGGCATGTTCTTTACTGCCTGGTTCTTCGTGTATCCTTTTACTGAACAGCCTGGGGGCCAGAATTAATGACCTGAGAACTGAGGGGGAGACCACATTGGGTACCTGAACCCTGCCACTTTTTTTTCTTTGAGATGGGATTGAGACAAGGTGAGTATAGGAGGAAGCTGGTGCTGCCCAAGGGCAGGCCATGCCTTATTTTCCAAGTTAGCTGAGTTTGAGATTCAAAAGGTAGTTTGTTGGTATTTGGGGGGTTTGTTTTAAGACAGGGTTTCACTGTGCAGACATGGCTGACCTGAACTCATGGGGATCCACCTTTCTCTGCCTCTGGAGAGTGCTAGGATCCTAGGCATACACCACTACACCCAGCAGAAAGATGATTTAAGCAGGGGTGTGCTCAAGTGTCACGAAGTCTGGCACCTGGTCCTAGCTGTACCATAAGTGATAAATGACTAGAGGCAATTGGCCTAACTACCATGGGCTTCTTTTCCTCGTGGATGTTAGAAGTGTGGTGTGGGACATCAGCACCCATACCATCTTTCAGCCCCTTTCCCTTGGCTGCAGCAAGCCATAAAGTCCTCCCAGGAAGCCCTTAGCCTGTGTCTCCCCACGCTGAGTAATCCTGGACAGCTCCTGCATCTTCTCCTTAACAGTCCTGCCTAGTTATGAGGTCACCTCCACCAAGTACACACGCGACATTTACAAAGAGCTCCTCATCTCCTTGGTAGCCTCACTCTTCATGGGCTTTGGAGTCCTCTTCCTACTGCTCTGGGTTGGCATATACGTATAAGTCTCCAAGGGTAAGAGTTAAGACAAAATGGTACAAGAAGCCTCCTACAGCCTTATCAATGGGTCCTCTCTCTTCCATGCAAGACTGTATGGTTCATGGGGACAGAAACACTGGGGTGGATCAGGACCCTGTCCCCGCCCCTCATGGGGATTTGAACCAAGTGTAACCTGGTGTGTCAGTTCTGCATATACCTAAGGCCTCACTCAAGCTTTGGGGTATACTTGGTAGGGAAGCGGGTGAAGGCTGCCCATGGTTTTACATCTACATTCTTTCAAGTCACACACTGATGATTTGGAAAGGATCTGAGAATTAAAACAAATAACACCCCAAACAGGTCACTGAAGTCAGTTCCGGTGACACATCCTCAGTGATTATTCCTGTTCACCCTCATATAGCCCTTGCTCAAGGGGCATAGGGTTACAGGGAGGGAATGGAGAAGGTCATTGGTCTTATTCTTAATTTTGCTGTCCTCTTCCAGGTACCCAGGAGGCAACCCAGCAAGTCCCTGCTTTTGTAAATTAATTTTTTACCATTGCTACAAGTGCCCCACCTGCTGCTGTTTACAATAAAGGCAGATGACAGTACCGGAGTCTCCTTGACTGCTGAAGTCCCATTGTTTCCACTTCTTAGCTGCCTTTCACCAGTAGCTGATGCTAGAAATTAGTATTCTCTCCATGGGGGCAAGGGTTATTTAACAGTGTCATCTTGTCATTAGTTTAAGGCTTAGCTGTGGATAGGAAAGGCCCAGACCTACTTCTATGTTGTTTTAGAACAAACTTCTCCAGAACCCAGTAGCAGTCAGTTTTACCCTGGGCCAATCCTCTCTGAATGCAGCCCCCCTTCTTTGGACTGTGATCCTCTAGTTTCTGCCTGTTCTCTTAGGGGGATTGTTTCTAGGTAGGCAGTGGCAGGTATTTTGGGAAGGATTGCTGGAAGTGTGTGTGGTCAAACCAAACCCCAAATCCAAGGATTAGGGGCATAAAGATATGAAGTAGCTTTCTGGCCCTTTTGTGTGGGGGCCAGGAATTCTAGGCCCTTCAGAAACTAGATTCTAGACAGCTTGGTCTGAGATGACTCCCCTTCCGCCAGAACAATCTCAAGAAGACGCCAGGAGGTGAGTTCACATACAAAGCAGTATTTATACATTTATTTATATATGTATATTTACTTCAGAAGAAAAGGACAGTTTTGGGGACAGGAAGAAAGTAGGCCCAGTGGCTTCCCTCTGCCTTCCTCAGAGTCAGAATGAGTACATGATAAATAGGAGTCAGAGCTCAGGGAGAAAATGGGAAGTTAACGGGGAGATGCTCTATGAACACGCAGGCCATTAAGAGATACAGCATGGGTAGGCATGTGTGCTGGGACCCTATGTACAGCTTAAAGCGAGGAGGAGATTAGCCCAGTGGCTACAGGAACACAACAGAAGGGAGAGAGGGAGGGAGTGCCAGACAGGCTGTCAGTCCAGCCTGTGGCCCTCACACCTTCCCCTAAGCCCTTTTGTACTTGGGGCTTAAGGCAACTTTGGTCCAAGGTTAACCCCCTCAAGCAGCTTGGAGCCCACGTTTGGCCCCAACTCACTGAGGACCGCTCCCCAGGCATGCAAACAGGCAACTGCCAATGGGCTTAGGGCTGGCTGTGTCCAGATGGACTCCAGGGGATAGTGGAGGTTCACTTTCCAGTTAAGATCTGAGGGGCCACAGGCTTAGAACACTTGGCCCTCTGGTGAGGGAGCTACTAAAAGCAGTGGGGCTGGGCAGTCCTGAGGCACTGCGAGAAGGATTGCCCTGTGGGAGGACAGAACAAGATCCTAGGGCGGGCATGGCCTGATGTGGTGAGTCATGATTCCTGTGGCAGAATGGAGGGATGGAACCAAGTTGGGGGCAAGGTGTTCCTGCTCTTTCCCTATCCTGAGGATAAGTGCTTTGAGACCCATGGCAGGACTCACAGTTCATAGGCTTCTCGAACTCAGCTCCCCCAGAGAAAGGCCTTCCATTTAGAGTTAGAATGGAAGGTTGGAAAAGGGCAAGGCCCGGTTTCCAAAGGGTCAGTACCACAAGGTAAGAGCAGTTCCCTTTCCCACTGCTGAACCCATGACTTGCGGCTAAGTGATTGCCACACTCCTTCCAGGAGCCTGCATGTGATCAGCATGCTGTAGGTGCTACCAAGAAACGCTGAAGCTGTTACTTGAGTAAACACTCAAACCCTCTGCTCCTCTCCTGTGGTGGAAAAGGCAGAGATGGGACCCACTGAGCAGGATCCAAGCCCCAGGAGAGGAACTTTGATTGGGGGGGGGGGGCACCAGGGTTTTCCTGTGGTCTAGTGTCCCTCCAGGCTGAGGCCCATTCAGCTTTCCAGCTCTGACCTACTCCTTGTTGCCCTAGTTTAAGTGCATTTAGTAATTATATCATTAATAAAAGTTATCTGCGTCCACCCTCTGGCAGAAACCGGCCTACTGCTTGCAGGGATTCCTGCTCCTCTGCTCAGAGAGAATGATCATGTCACCAACTCCATCATGAGCTTGGGAAACTCCCAGGAACACAGATCTTGGGAGCTCACAGGGAACCTTCCCTTCCAGGGTACTCCAGGTTCAAGGGGCCAAGGCTGACCTGGCCTTTTGGCCCCACTGGTTCAGGCCTGTGACAGTGGCTCTATCAGGCACTAGTAGACTTAAGGCACAAGGTCAGCTCCTCCAGCCATCCAGGGCTGGCCCTGACTGCTCAGGAATTCTTAGAAGCTAAGCTCTCCCAGGGAGAACTCTCCCGAACCAACCACACTTAAAGCTTAGAAATGCACGTCTAGTGTAACAGTCAAACCTCAGAAAGTTACTACCAAGCTGTCCCTCCTGGGAACAGCATAAAGGGTGAGCATTATCAGCTCTCTATGGACTCGTGGGATCCAGCTAGGTGTTACTGGTCTGGGTCCAATCCCCATGGGTCTTCTCCACCACAGCTCAGAAGGGAAAGCAGGTAAAGTGGGAATGGGCAAGTCAGGGCCACAACTTCCCCTTGCCTGCAGGGCCCCTGCAGCCAGCCCTCCAGCAACCATGTCTAGACAGCCATGAATTGGTCCTGTGCTGCCCCAAGGAGGTGGCCAGAAGGAAGACCCAGGAGGCTGCTTGCTCTAGGACCCTCCGCTGTGTGAGGGTGACCAGCTGGCCCAGCAGCTCCAGTGTGAAGACTTCCAGTCTCCCCTGTGAAGGAGAGGCAGTGAAGAGCAGAGAACTGGCCTGCAGCAGGCTCCAGTGTAACACATTTGCATCCAGTGTTGAGGGCCCGGGGACCCAATCCCGGCTGTGGCACTGCCTCAGGAGGCAGCTCAGTCACACAGGCGGTAGAAGTGGAAGTAGTAGTCTGTGGCTGGCTGGACGATGGCCTCTGAGCTACAGTTGGCCTGACCCTATATGGAAGGAAAGTGAGTGAGGTGGTTGCCCCAAGCCCTACCATGCTTTGCAAAGCCCGTATTCCTCTCCCAAGCCCCACACTGCAGAGAAGTGCCCTCAGCCTCTGTGGACAGGTGGGTCTGTGTGCTCACCAGCAATGCCACCTGGAAGTGGTATGTGAATTCACGGAAGGACAGGATGGTTACTGGCCACTGATGAGAGGTGCCCTAGAGAGAGAAGGGAGAGAGAGGTCAGGGCAGCCTCCCTCGTCCTAACCAGCACTACTCTCAACATGGTCATTGCAACCCAGAGGTGATCACAACCCACTTTGAGGGCAGGGATAGCCACTCCACAGACTGCCTTCCCTAGCCCCAGCCTCCCTTTGTCTTGTAGCTCCTACTGCTCTAGGTTGTGCAAGTATCTCATTAACCCTGCCCACAATGCAATGCAGTGTATGCAGTGGTGTTGCTACCATCTGCATCTCACAGACGGGAAACTGAGCCACTTGCCTCCTTCATGATGCATATATGGCAGGGCTGGGTTCAAACCCAGGTCTTTGTGGCAATCCTTCACAGTATGGCAGGGGCTGGGGGGCCAGCCACAAACAGCTTAGCTATCTTACCTAAGGCTTTGACTTGGCCTCAGTTGTGTGAGTTTAGGCCAGACCCCCACAGTTAAAACTGACTTGCTGTCCCTCTGTTCTTAAGTGTCCCTCTCTGTAAGGCCAAGAGTCTCCTCCCATCTACTTCCTCTTCTGCTCAAGGTATTTTATGCATGTCTTCCCTCCCTCCCTGGAGAACAGGTTCTTGGAAGCACAGGGAAGGAGAAAAGAGAGGCCTCAACAAATACTTGTCAAATAAACACAAGTGAGCAAAACTCGCCATGAGCTGGGCTGCAACAGCTCCTCCCACCTGGAGCACAGGGCTCTTCTAATGCCATCTATCAATCACTGCCCTGCCCTGTGTGTGAGGGCTGTGGGCTCCACACTTGCTTCCCAGGGTGGGGAGCTCAGCTCTGCCTGCTATGGGCACAATGCTCATTCCAGATCAGTCCCTATAAACTCTCCTCCACTGGGCACTGTCACAGGGGATGCAGATGCCCATCAGAGAATGGATGGATGAAGACTGATGTGCACAGGGGCCTGGCTATATGCGTCTCAGTAGACACACCTGCGCTCTGCTTCCCATCATTTGGAGATCGCTATCCAGAGAAGAGTGAGACCTGGCCAGCCCACAGCTTCCCCTCTGCCCCTACCTGGGTGTCCTGATAGGGATGGAGCCTCTGCAAAAAGCCCCCCTCCTCACAGGGTTCCTCCTTTGATGTCAGGCTGCACAGTACCACGGACACAGGGGTGGAGGAACTAGGAAATGGGTGGTTAACAGGGAATGGGGTTTCCATGCAAGTAGCTGTCGCCTCCCCATTCCCATCTCCCATCCAACCCACTCCCACTGAGAGAAGTTGTATCTTCACACAGCCTGAGAACCACATAGAGTAGTCCAAGGTTTGGAATGGAGGAAACCTCTCATGCCATCTCACATGGTCCCAGTAAGGCCCTCAAGCAGCAGTGGTCCCTCTGCAACCCTCTCCCAGGCAGCCTGGGCCCTTTGTGTAATAAATGCTCAGCTCTGACTCTCCTGAGGCTCTGGAGGCTCCCACCTGGTTCTCTCCTTCCCCACACCAGCACTCACTTCATCTGCAGGGTCAAGCTCAGGTGCAGTGGGGTGCTGCTGCTGACAGGGATGTGGTAGGTGAAGTTTCCAAGCCTAGAGGGGCAGAGATGGTGCCTGAGCAAGGCCACTCTGCCAGCCTCCCTCTCTCCTCCTCAGCCTCCTCTAATGAAGCCCTTGGAAACCTGGTAAGGGGCTGCTCAAATTTGTGGGAAAAATTCCTTCCCAGAGGACCTAGATCTGAGCATCTTGGGCTCTTCCTTGGAGTGACAGCAGGGTGCCCACTATACCTGCAGGCATCCTCTGGTACACAGTACTGGGAAGTGATAGGCATGGAGTTTTCCAGCAGCTGGATGGAGGTCAGGGATGGCACTGAGTCTGTAAGAAGAGAGACTGTTGGGCTGGTGAGGAAGGGGACAAGGTGGAACGCAAATGACATCACACTTGGACTTTCACTCACACCTCAGTGGAATCGAGAATTCTTTCCAGACCCTCACAACAGGATTATGCCACACCCTTTTCCCCAACAGCCCTAGAAACAGTTAGTTGCCAGGAGCCTGAGGTTCTGCCTCTTTTAACAAAACCAAGACACCCAGAAGCAGGTAGAGTCCCTGGCCAGCAATGTACAGGAACTGACTCTCAGGCCTCCACTCCTGACCACACATCTTGCTTCCCAGCCCTAGGCTCAGCAGTGGTCACCCTGGCAGCCAGAAACTAGGCATGAAAGGGCAGAAGAGTGGAACACACAACTGGGGCTGCCCCCAGCACGTGGCCGTCTTTGAGCCAACTCACCACTGAGGTGTGCCATGTGGTCGGGGGGAGGACCCTGTTTGGCTATCTCACTATCTCAGGCTTGCTATTGCCTCGTCCTTCACCCCGGAAGTGGGAAGCTACGGTCACTAGCCTCTGAACATTTGCTTGACCTGGTATATTTTCAGCTCTTTATAAGCCCAAGGTTTCCGGCAGCGCCAGAACACCCTGTGAACCTAACCAACACAGACAAGACTGCTTTCTCCTTAGGCAAACCCCCAGATGTCTTTTGAAGATGGCTCAATGTCACCCCCTCCAGGGAAGCCCTCCTGGGTTGCCTCCCTCCTTGGTCTTCCTAGACTAAGTTCCCGCCCTACTCCTGGGGACCCATCGTCACTCTGAGGTGACATCACCTCTGCACACTCAGAGTATATCTCAGGTATCTCGAGCACCCACAGAGAACCCTTAGGCTTCCCTGCCACTTTGAACATCTGTCTCTGCACAAAGCACACTTCTAGGTTGTCTGTTTACCAAGCCACAAAGTCAAGGGGAGGAGGCCCACGTTGCTGCACAGAGACACTGGTTAAGGCTACCGGGAGGCCAGAGAATACAAACAAGCCAGTCTGAAAAAAAAAATGCTTCTGCACTGAAATGAGTTCTAGGTTGGTTAAAAGCAAAGATTTGAGGTTGAGATCCTAGCATGTCGTCACCTTCCCCAACCAGGCACCCCCATCTTTTGATCACTGGGATGTCAGGTGTGTGCCACCACACCTGGGACATTCTGGGGATCCCAACCTCTGGTTTTCATGCTTTACCTACTAAGTTATCTACCCACCCAAGTCGTGAGGATTACACGACATGATCTACATGAGTCTTGTGGTCTGATTCCTAATGTCTGCTTGGCTGACAATTCTGTTCCCAGTCAGCCATGTGACTGGGCTGAAATGGGTCCTAGCCAGTGGGCCTGAATAGGCTGGGCTAGAAAGTGTGGAGAGAGGCAAGTACCTAGCTGGCTCTGGGTCTGAGTGAGTTGAGCAGGGCTTGGGCTGAGTTGTGGGGCGTCTCTGCGGGCACGACTGTGGAGACTGAAGCTGGGGCTGTTCTTGGTCTTGCTCTGCCCTCCAGGAAAGGGGACCACAGGGCTGGCTAGAGGTTCTGGGTTCTTAGGGTGCTTGGAATAGCCGATGCCATTTGCTGAGATGCCCCAGGATTTGGCTCTGATGTTGGTGACTGGCAGCGGGGCCATCTGGCTGGGACCTATGGACAGAAGCAAAGATAAGCTGAGAAAAAAAGGAACCAGCTACCTCCTTTCCTGGGCTTCTGTGAACCTTATGTATTCCCTAGTTCCCTTGGAGATGACTCCCCAAACCTTCAACCCAGGAATCCCTCCCGCTTTCCCTCTGGGGCCTTTTTTCTGGATGCAAATAATGCCAAACACCTCTGTCGACCCTGGTCCTGCCCTCAAAACATTCATACCTGAGTTCTTGGAGTTGGGGCTGGGGCTGGGGCTAGGGCTTGGAGCAGGGTTAACAGTGGGGCCAAGGCTAGGATCTGTAACAGGACTGGAGGTGGGGGTAGAGCAGCAGACGATGGGGCAGGGCTGGCTGGAGCACAGGTCCAAGGTACGGAGAGCTGGACCTGAGGCTGAGTTGGTGACTGCAGAAGCCAGAACCTATATGAGCAGGAGGAGGACACTGGAGCCCCACCCCCAGCCACCTGCCCCACCTCATCCCTCCAGTCACGCACCCAGCAGCAAAGAAGGCTGTGTGCCTGGCAGTCCAGTGGTCACAGAGGACTGTCGGAGCTGCGTGGTCCCAAAGCTCTGGCTGGACCTGCTAAAAAAGGGTAGGCTGAGCTCAGAGGCACTGGGGGAGCCTGATGTGGGTCTGGGAGTCCCAGAGAAGCAGGGATGGGCAGGAGGTGGTGGAGAGGAGGAATGTGGAGCAAAAGCAGGATGAAGGGTAGCAGGAGCCAGGAGGGAGGGCTTGGTGCTTGGTCAGACACATACCATGGGCACATGGCCTCACTCCCCCCAAGGTGGTGGGGCCGGAGCAGGGCCAGGAGACAGGAAGTAGACACGGCAAAAGAGCTAAGAGACAACAGACAGACCAGGAGGGAAACAGAAAGAGGGGAGGAGAGAAAAAAAGACAAAGTCAGAGGTAACCCCCGGAGCTGGGATGTGACAGTGACAGACAGAGCCCAAGGTCCTGCTCTGCCCTCCTTCCCTACACCCATCTTCCTCTGGATGGCCTACTAAAGGAGTACTGAGAAGCCCAGAGGGCCTGTAGAAAATACCAGGGGACACCCCCACTCCCACCTCAACAGTCTCTAGTAGGCTCTAAGCCTAAGGCCGAACCCCATTAGAGCGCTTCCCTGGCACCAATGACCCAGGCCACCCTCCATTAGCACCACCTGGCCTGAGGGCTTAGCAGCAGCCTGATCTCCAGGGACATACCCATCAGCATCCACCAGGTCCTCTTCAGAGCGCAGGCTCAGCACATACAGTGTGGACATGGACACCACGCTGGGAGCCACAGAAAAGGGTCACTGTCTGAATACAAGCCACCACCCAACACCATCTGTCTAGGGCAGGCTCTGTGGTCTTCCCAGATGATGTCTGCCAGTAGACTTCCCCAGACCCGGGAGGAGGAGACAGACTAGGCAGCCCACCTTCCCTGACCTCAGCTGCTTGATTCTCAGTCCACTTTCCTCCCCAGCTCCAGTGGCGGGACCCCAGGCACATCTGACCCACTGGCTAGATAGCTCTACTCTCCAAGCCAAACTCCCCAGAAGCTAAGAGACAAGTCACCTGAAGGCCATGACCACCACCAGAGCAATGATAGTTCCCTGCAGGAAGCGCTGACTGATGCAGGCCTGGTCTGGTACCACTGGTGATGACTGGGGACCGAGAGGAGAGAACACAGCAGAAGACTTCGGACTTAGGAAGCCTACCTCCTCGCCCAACCTGACCCACCCCCATTCTTCATGGTGAGAGGGAGGGAGAGAGAGAGAAAGAGAGAGAGAGAAAGAGAGAGAGAGAGAAAGCAGAAAAGGGCTGGAAGGGTTACAGGTCAAAAGGGGAAAAGGGAGGGTCAGAGCTGGGGTCGGTGAGCTTGGAGCTGGAAAGGGGAAGCCCTGGCCCCATGAGCCTCCCAAGCCTGTACAGCCTCACCTTACTGGCTACTTTAGGGGGCCTCTTCTTGTGGGGGACACTGCCCGCCCGACTAAACTGACTCCCTGCATGGCTGCAGTAAGAAGACAAGAGTTAGGATGCTTACCAGAAGGAGGTGTCTCCTGCCCCCCAACCCCACCCGGTGCCCGAACCTGAACGCGCCGGAGCTGCCGGTTGACTTGAGGCTGTCAAGGCGCCGCAGTTTGGCCAGCTTGTGGCTCCAGCGCTCCAGCTCATCGATACGGGTCTCCAGGTTGTCTGTCAGTTTGCATAGCTCCTTCACCGCCCCCACATTTTCCATGAAGATTCGCTCCTGCCCAGGGCAGCGGCAGCCTTGAAGGCACCATTGGCCCAAGAGGCCCCCAAGCTGCAGTCCGGATTGGGGCAGGAGCAGAATCCCCACTCTCCATGGCCAATGGAGGCCCTAGAAATATCCCTGCCTGTGGGTGGCCTCTGCTCCATGTCTGCTGCCCCTGCCTAGGCTAAACATCGGCCTAAACAGCCTTGCCTCTCTCAAATCAGAACTCCAGCCCTTGGACCTACCCCCTTAGGTAGTTGCAAACATGTCATGTGTCTGTCTCTAGGGTTCATGTCACTGAGTGCAAATGTCACCTTCATAATAAACCGTGTTGTCTTCGAGCCTTGAGACAAGTAGGTGACACATCTTGCTACCCTCTTTTAATTGATGGGGGTGGGGAGGAAGAGCAAGCTCAGTGGGATTTGTATTGCCCTGCTCCTCCAGTGGTTAACTTGCCCCTCCATCTTGAACACTGGTCCCCTTCCTGTGTGGTAGGGAGGGACTCTGGAGGCACTAGGAGGAAAGCTGTCCCTTCCTTCCTCCCTCTACCAGCCAGGGGCCCCCGCTGAACAGCTCCTCTGTCCCAGAGCCTCATCTAGTTCCCCATGACTGACCTTGTTCACGACCAGGAAGTTCTCTATGGTTTTCCCATTGGCAAAGACTATATCCCCTGTGTCCTTCACAGCCTCAGGCAGGATCTCCTTCACTTCCTGGGCGATGACACCTGGGAAGGGACAAGCCAAACGTGTGCAGTTGGGGATCCTGCTCATAGCTTTCTGGAGAAGTACCTGAGTGTTGAGTTTTGAGGAGCCCTGGAGCAGGGGCTCCCTCAGACAGCTGTTCACAGACTCAAGATGTGGGATTTGTTGGGTGGGTAGGATCCTAGGGGCATCTGAGGGGAGGGAGACAGGGTTTAGAGAGATTGCAGAATCTTTGAATATTGTGTGACAAAGACTCTAAGCCAAGTGACTCTTAGGATGCCAAGTGATACAGAGGGTGGAGCTCCAGGGTCAATACAGGGGTTTCTGGGCAGGAATACTGGCCAGAGCTTGAGGACAGGTACATCTCTACCTGTCTCTGGTGCAGTGGCTTCAATGCCTGCACTAGCAGCGAACTCGGGCTTATATCTGTAGTGCACCAGCCGCATTCGAGAGATCCTCTTCAGCTGTTCAGTGGTGTCTACCTACAAGGGGATAGAGCCAAGACTGAACCTTCCTCCCCTCCTGTGACCTTCCAGAGCAAGCCTCAAGTGCAGCTGGTTGGCAGCCTGGGGGCTGCTCTGTGGAAGGGAGACCCTGGTACAGAGGTACAAAGCCAGCCTCCGACCCCTGCCCTGGCATCCTGGTCCTTCCCCGGGGTCCTACTCTTCACCCACAGCACTGCCCCTCAGCCATGGCCTTGTTCCTACCTCCTGCACATTCTCTTTGGCCCGCAGATCTGAAGGGTGCATGAGTGATCCCATGACCTTGACATTGCCATGTACAACCAGTGCCTCATCTGGCCGGTCCGTATTGATGCCCACACGGCCATGGTGGAAGACGGTGTCGGGCAGCTGTGCCCGTTGCCACAGCACGTCACTGTCACTCTCAAACTGACCTGGGTTAGAGGCCTACGGCAAGTTGGGTCTGGATCAGTTTTGGGGGTAGGAGAACCTTAAGGCCCTGAGAAAAAGGGAAACCCTAAAAACACCTAGGCCAGTCAGGTCTCCTTAGCCCACCATATCCAATAAACTGCCCTGTCCATTGTGACAACACTGAGAGACTTGTGGGACCCAGGAGGCTCCTAGGTGTGATCCACCTTCATGCTTTACAGTGAAGAAGGCCCTGAGGCCTAGACAGGGTGACAAAGCCAAAGGCCACACACCCAGTGCTCAGACAAGAGCTGCACATCAACCCAACCCCACTCCACGGTATTTTTTTCTGATGCTATTCCTTCTAGCTCAGGGGAGGACGTTCCCCCTTGGGGGGAGAAGATGCTCACCCGCACAATGATGCGCTCTGAGATCTGCGCTGCCAGCGTGTAATTCTGGTTCTGCGCGTGCGCCTGGAGGGCCACCACCAGCATGAAATACCTGGGATACACCAGGAACTCAGGAACCCTCAGGGCTGTCCCCAGCCATCCTCCCTGGGCCAGGTGTCTCGGCACACAGCCCCACTCTGTCATCACACTCCCAGGAGGTGGAGTTACCACAGTATTGCACAGGGGAGAAACATGAGCCTCCACGAGGGGGCAGAATTCCTCCCTGGGTCCACCAGAAACAGCAGCAGAGCTGTTTCTGAGCTCAAAAGCTGGTCTTCTGTGCCCGAATCCCTAAATCTGCCAAATATTTTGAACCTCAGGTTCCTCCCCTGGGAAACAGGCCATCTGTGGGGCCTGGGCCTGGCATGCTCCTCGGAGGCCCCTTTTTGACCCTGCGCCTCAGAAGGGAGGGGTTCCTGCAGCCAGGTTGGCCAGCTCACCTCTGGTCAGGGTTGGGCTTGCCCTTCTTGCGCATGTTGTTGGCCGTGGTCTCACTGAAATGGAGCCGCCCCACGGTCACCTTTGTGACCTGCTCAGGGGGAAGATTGACCCTGCAGAGGATGGGCAGAGTGCTCAGGGAGGAGAAAGGGGGGCTGCCAGGAGCCGAGTTGCAGAGCAACTGCAGGCAAAGAGCACTGCGGGTGCCTGCCTGTCTCCCTAGCTCCCAAGCCAGTTCTAAGATGGGCCCTTCCAGGCACCACCCCAGCAGGGCTGGATACTCACGTGACAGGGTTGAAGGGCCTCTTGCTTCTGTCTGACTGTGACTGCTCGATGTTGATAGACTGGTTCAGGGCCTCTAGCTAGAGAGAAATGGGCCAAGGGCACTTCAGGACAAGGTTCCCCACCTGTTCTTCCTCCTTTACCCCCTCACCCTGGTCTGCAGCATAATTCTGCCTCCACCTCACTTTCTCACAAACTCAGGGGCCCCCACATCCACACCCCACACTCCCAAGACATTTCAAGGACACACACATAGCCTTCATGTTAGCTCGCAGTACATCACTTCCCCTACTTCTGCATGGTGATCGTGGTCACCTCCATGATGGCCTCACATCACAGTATCATCTGACTCCCTGACTTCCCCATGCATGCGGATGTTTTCCAGTTAGCCTTAGGACCCATACTCATACCTGCACACTCTTCTCACCTATAACCAGCCTACACACAAACACACAGACACACACGCTCATACAGTGCACCCCACATACCCACAGCCTCTCATCTCTTCAGAAACGCTGGCTGAGCCATGCCCACACGGAAGGCCCAGCCTGTGACAGAATCAGACAGACCTGGTCTTGCCTCCAGGGAGCTCATGAGCTCCAGTGGCTGTGCTCATGAAACCCCTCAGTCACAAATGGCACAAGGCAGGTTTCCCACAGGAACATCAGAATGGAGTTGGCCAAAAAGAATGGGATAGGGTGCTAGAATGGGATCGTAGGAAGCAAGGGCTACTCCAGAACCTCCAAACAGAGCCAAGTGTATGACAAGTTCAGGGTAAAGAATCCTTAGATACACGCTGTGAGTAGCTAGGACCCTGAGATGGAGCAGGGGAGAGAGACAAGGGGTGGGTCTGGGAGCTGATGCAGTGGTGAGAGGGCCAGGAGGTGGGTCTTGGCTTGGAGATGAAGACTTGAGGTGTGGGGTGGAGAAGGAAGCAGGGCTGGAGATGGTGAGGTCTGAGCAGCCCCACATCTAGGTGGCAGATACTAGAAGAGGAGGATGGGTGGGGCAGCTGTGGTAATAGCTGTGTGACGTTTCCTCATCACTTGCACCTGCCTTCACTCCGTGCAGCTTCAGATAGAAGCAGTCCAGGGGCTTGAGGCCTTCAGGCGTCTTGACATACTTGGGCTCACCCAGCATGCCGATGTACACCGTCACCTGGAAGTGGTTCTTCTTCTGACACACAAAAGCATCGTCGCCCACCGAAAAGTTGAAGCCCTTGTCGGCGTCCACACGATAGGTGAGCATAGGCCTGAAGGGGGTATGGGGGATGGGGGTGAGACACGCCAGGAGTCCCCCAGGCTTGAATATGGAACATTGCTTCCTTCTACAGGCCCATGCTCTAATCCCATTACTTATTCTGTATCCCATCCCCACCCCCACCCCCAAGATCCCTCAAATCACCAAGGGGTCAGTCTCCATTCCGGGCACAAACACTGAGCCCACATGAGGAGCCGCACTGGTTTTTCATTACGTTCCTGGGGCCACCCACTGTTCTGTGCTGGGATGGAGGAAGCAAGACAAGGCTCTAAAGGCCCACCAGAGGTGAGAGGACTCCAGAGGAAGGCCTTTGCCACCCTTCAGCACACTTAACCATTGCCCACACATTGCCTGAAGCCCTCTCCCTCATGGGAGATGGGATGTGAGGGGCTGCATCTGCAGAGTCTCACTGTGCCTGACAGCTGGTTTCCCTGGAAACGGTGGAACCAGGAGCCAGCTCTGCCTTGGGCCCACCCTGACCCACCCTGGCCCCCCACCTCCTTACTCAAGGCCCTCAGTGCCCTCATTCTGACTCCCCCAACTGCCCCAGAGAGAGGGGAGTACTTCTGGTTTCTGACCTCCCCCTCAGGATCAACTGAAGCTTGCCATCTGTCACTGAGACAGTGTCTGGAATCTTTAGGGTACCTCCAGGGGCAGTAAAGAAAGGACTTGGACCACCACGCGTTAGAGGTACCCTGCTGGACACAGGAGTGATAGTGCCCACCCACAGGAAACTGGACAGGAAGAATGCTTTCCAACTCGTGAGCAAGTTCCAAGGGGAGGCCTGGTCTCACCCGTTCTTCCCTTACAGGGTCTGTCTGACCTAAGAAAGTACCAGAAAATTCCTGGGTCACACTGCAGACCTCTGCTCTCTGGCCTTGAGGCCTAAGTGGGGAGACAGCAAGGTGCCCAAAGACTGTGGAGGTGTGCATAGAGAGATTTCTCTCCAGACCATAGGGACCGGATCACATAAATGCCCTCTACATCCCTTTAGCTGCCATCATAACTGGGCATCCCACCCCATCCAGCCCTGGGAGCTACCGGATAGAAATTCCCCAGCTCAGGGCACCCATCCAGGACGGGTCTCAGTCACTGTTGGTGAGAGGGCCCCAGCCCCAGTCACCCAGCTCATGCTTGGCTAAGTCTGAAGTACCCCGGAGGGAGTCAGCCTCTGACACACCCTGGCCTTCTAGGAGAGAGAGGGGAGTGGTCCCCACTGAGCTCTTGGGGCCTGGGAAGCTAGATCCATGCGGTGTTGAAGAAGGCCGAGGAACACCCTGGGCAGCTGCACCTCCAGGTCCCCCTACCCGTTCTCCCTTCAGGGGGGCTGTTGTAAGGGCCCAGTTTATACTAAGCTTCAGGCTACCTTCCTAGAATGTAGGAGAAGAACATGGAGTAGGGGCCAGGAAACATGCATCCGCCCACTTCTTCCTGAGTTGGCTCCCACGCCCCTCCCTGGCAGACAGGTACCTTTAGAGAGATAGGCTGACCAGAGAGGCCCTGAAGCCTGAGCCCTGGGCCTAATTCTTCTCTGAGCCTGCTGGCTCTTCAAACATGATTCTTTTATACCCAGAGTGCTTCCAGGCTGGGACCCAGGACTTCAGTGGGGTCCTGAGCTATCCCCAAGACACGTGGCTAGGCAGCACTGGTCACTCACAGCTCCTTATAGTTGGCATCATACAGGGTTGCCCACTTGTTCTGTTGATGCGGCTGCCACTTGATAGATTGGTAGTTGGGGTCCAGGTAGGAACCACTGAGGCTATCACTGTCCTGCAGGAGGCCTGGAGGGAGGGAAGGCTGGTGAGCTCTAGGCCCAAGGCCCCCACCCCCAGCATCAGCGGTCAGTCACCTACCTGGGGAGGGTGCGCCTGGTGGGTGCCAAGGTGGAGTCTGGACTCGGGCGATGCTGAGGGGCAAGGAGCCAGTGCCAGGTGAGAGTGGGCCCTGGGGAGGCCATGGTGGGGACGGGGCTCTGGCAGGGTGGGGGGGCAAGGCTGACACAGTCCCAGGTTCCTGCTTGATCATTCCGTTCAGCATTTGGGCATTGAGGGTGTTGGGGGGTGACTCAGAGTGCTTCCTCTTCTTGGAGGGGTGTGGAGGGAGCCTGGGGGCAGAGGTGAGGGCCATGGGGGCTGGCTCTCTCTCCATGAGCCCTCTCCTCCGGTGCAGTGCCCACCCCTCTCCCCTCTGCTCCACTTCAGCACAGCCAAGAAGACACTTCCTACAGGAAGCCCTCAGGTACTTCCCCAGTACTCTAGCCTGTCACTCGGTCTTCCCATTCTTTGCCCTTGCCACAGTCTTACCCTACACCTTTGGAAGTAAGCAGGGGTCACACTTAATTTTTATGTACCTCCGCTGAACATCTTTGTTACACAGAGCATCCTGCAATTGTCACTGAGGATTTCAGTAAGTGGGCAGAAAAGCATTGGAGTTTGGGTTAAGAATTCAGTTCCAGATTCAAGTCCTGGCTCTGCCTTTTCCTAATCCATGACCTAGGAAAACTGTTTTTCTTTCTTAGAATGTTAGATTACCCATCTGTGAATGGGGAGGTGTCACCAATCAGCTATGTCTGTAGGCTTGCAGAGCATCGTTCCTCTATTTTTCCCTAGGGCCACTCTGTCCCCTATACTCTTGATGCCCTGACTCCCACCCCACCTTCCTGCCAAGCCTTACTCAGCTCCATGCTGTTGCAGCAGCTGGTGTAGCACCTGGGTCTGCTGGGTGTGGTGGAGCTCGGGGGGCACCAGGCCCGGCCCCATGGCAGCATAGGGGGGCACAGGGGCCTCAGCCTTCATGTAGAGGTCCCGCTGCAGGACAGGGTAGTGAGGTGGGGGAGGCGGGGGTGGTGGGGGCCCCGGCAAGTGGGCTGGAGGTGGGGGCGGGTGCTCTAGTCGGGAAGGAACTCCCACGTGGCACAGAGTCTCCGGGGTTATGGTACGCAGAAGATGGGGGTCTGAGGAAGAGATGGGGAAGCAGGAGTCAGAGGCCCACCTCACCCACTCCCCCTAGTCTCAGAGTGCTTCCTGCGTCTCCCGCTTCCTGAGTCATGCCAGAGGCTGGGTGGGGAGACTGGGCAGCCAGTGAGAGCCTGAGCAGGGAAAGCTAGACTGCTGGGTGGCTCCCATTCTAGCCAGCTCGCTTCCCTAGGTTGTCTGGACGAAGCCCCTAGAAGATCCCCACTCTAACTCCTTTGAAGCCTGAAAAAAAAAGAGTCTCCCGGAGACCCCAGCCAAGTCCCCCACTCAGCCTCTTCCCTCCAGCAGCCCCACTCCCAGTTCCAGGGGCCAGTCCCCCAGCCCGAGGGGGCTGCAGCTCTCTTTGTTCCTCAGAAAGCATTCCAGGGATGTTTTGGTAGGCTAAACAGAACTCTTGACCCCTCTTCAGTCTGCCCATGACCATTCTACTCTTGGCCACATGGGGGCTACTGGGCCCCTCAGCACCCTGTAAAGGTGGGCCCAGCGCAGCCTTCCTCAGCTGTCCACTTACCGCCAAAGGGCGCATCCATGATGGCACAGGGGGCCAGACGGTGGCATCACCAGCAGGGACACTTGCTCTGAGGCAGGACCAGGCTCCCCACCCGCCCATGGGGGAACAATAGCCAGCGCCGAGGAGTATTTGACCAGCGATAATCTGGCCCATTGGGCAGCCGCTGGCCCCCTCCCTCCCTCCTCCCTCTCTCCCTGATAAGGCTGCACCAACCACTTGCCCAAACCCAGAGGGGGAGGGTGGCGCTGCCCGCTGGACTCACCATTCACCTGCTGAGGGGAGTAGGCCTCAGAGCCTGAGTCTGGGGGCGAGTCTGGCAGTGTGCTGCAGGGGGGCCGGAGGAGGGAAACTGTTGGGCCAGCAGCTGAACCCCTAGACCCAACCCTCAGGCCAGGCAGCAACTCTGATGATCAGGGTTGCAAAGACTCCCACCCCCATCCCATGCCAGAGACTGAGGCCACTGAGCTCTTCTCACATCTACCCCGGGGTATCACCTATCCTGGAGCCCTGGCAGGGTCCAGGGCTTAATTGTGACTGAAGGACTTTGGAATCCTGCCCTGCATCTCCAGACCTAACAATAGTTATTTGTGGGCCAGTGGCTAGGTTTCTGGTGGTGGTGGCACAGGGATTGAAGGACCCCTGCCCACAGAACGAGGGGCCCTGCAGGCATCTGCCTTTCTTGGGCACCCACTGAAGCCTGCAGCTTCCTGGAAATCCTAGGCCCTGGGGGCTGGGTCTGAGGAGGTTCAGTGGGTCACCATGAGCTGCCTTGCCAGAGGCAGGTGTGGACCAGGCAGGAAGCCAGTTTTTCTGGGCCTGGGCTCTATTTTTTTTCTTGCGAGTTTTATTTTATCAGTGGTTCAGGCAAAAGAACAAACTCAAGCCCAGAGGTCAACACGTCCTGTACAAAACATGTACTCGCCTAGAGAGACTGCGGCTGCCCAGGGACCCGACTTTTGGCCATTTCTCATCTCCACATCCGGAGAGGCTCCCCTCTGCCATGCCCAGGGACCACCAGTAAGGCTTCAGGGTCACAGTGGACACATTCCTGCTCCGACTGCAGAATCTTACTGCATCCCTGGATAAGCCATGGACATTCCTTCCCTAACCCTACCCCTGCTGTGGAGACCTTGTCACATCTTGAAATTGGTTCAAGAATAAGGGCCCTGAATCTGGTGTACCCCAAGCTACTCAGGAGTCTGAAGACTGAGGAGCACAAGTTCAAGGCCTGCCTGGGCTACAGAGTGAGTTTAAGGCCAACTTGGATAACTTAATGAGACCCTGTTTCAAAAAGTAAAAAGTGATGGCACACTCCTTTAATCCCAACACTCGGGAGGCAGAGGCAGGTGGATCTCTGTGAGTTCGAGGCCAGCTTGGTCTACCAAGGGAGATCCAGGACAGCCAGGGCCACACAGAGAAACTCTGTCTTGAAAAACAAAACAAAGCAAAACCAAAAATAAATAAATAAAGTGAAAAGAAAGACCCAGGATATAGCTTGTTGGTTGAGCACTCTTCTAGCATGTATGAAGAGCTCCCGGGCTCAATCCTTAGAATCCCAAAGAAAAAATGTGGGTCTTAAACTGGGTGGTATTGGCACACATATTTAATCCCAGCACTTGGGAGGCAGAGGCAGGTGGATCTGAGTTCAAGGCCAGACTTGTCTACAGAGTGAGTTCCAGGACAACAGCCAGGGTTAAAAAATAATTTTAAAAAATAACATTAAAAAAAGTGGACTCTAAAACGAAGTTTTCTAAGGATGACACAAAGACGTAGACAGCGTAGGGCCTCCTACCTATAGCCTCAGTCCCTGGGCGGCCCCAGCTCTGTGCCACTCCTTCTCCCACCTGCCTGCTGCACTTCCTAATAGTGTTCTTGGGCTCCTCCAATAAGTCAAGGTCTTTCACACCCTCTAGTTCCTGCTATCAAATGTCAGAGCCTACATGGCCCTGCATTCTTTCTTGTTATTCTCACTTGTTATTTCCTGCTTGGTGCTAAATTATTTTATTTTATTTTTTTATAGTGCTAGAGAAGGAATCCAGATCCCCACTAAGTCTAGAAAGTACTTTACCACTGAGCAGCACCCTCAGTCCTGGGACACAGCCATTCCTCTCTAGTCACCCATGATGGGGCATGTCTTTCTTGTTTATCACTTAGAACAAAGCCTAGACCAGAATGCCCAAGTGACTCTGGACAAGCCGCATTCAGGGCAAAGCCCGAGGGACTCACTTGGGCCTGCTAAACTTTAGCTCTCTCACCTCTACCCTCAGGCAGCTTGGGCTTAAAGACACCCCTTCGGCAACCAAGGTTTGCCCCTAGCCCTATGTGTCACTATGGCCACCCTAAGCCAGATCCTGAGAAGTCTCTGCTGACAATGTGTACTTCCTCCCTGCTTCTCCCGCTTAGTTTCCACCATGAACGTGGGGTTCACGTGGGTGAGGAAACCCAGCCTCTGGCAGAGGTCATGGGTCACCAAACCCAGAGGCTGACAAATGGGAAGACCAGGTTGGTGCTAGGCTGCTGAACACTGCATCATCCATACACCATGTAGCCTTATTTTACCTAAAGACAAGACCTGCGCCCTGCATCACGGAGATCTGTAGAGAGCCTGGTGGACCTTGGCTCTGGGCACTTCCCCTTGAGCGTGCTCTGGAGCAGTGGTTCTCAACCCATAAGCTGCAACCCCTTTGGGGGTCAAACGACCCTTTCACATATCAGATATCCTGCACACCATATATTTACATTAAAATTCGTAACAGTAGCAAAATTACAGTTATGAAGTAGCAACAAAAATTTTATGGTTGAGGTCAGCACAACACAAGGAACTGTATTAAAGGGTCGCAGCATTAGGAAGGTTGAGAACCACAGAGTCTGGAAACTGACTGGGCTATGGCTGCAGGTGATCGAAGCCAGGCACAGGCTCAGGACATTAGTGTGGTTGACGGGGGAAGCTGGTAGGAAGAAGCCTCTTCAGGATGTAACTGACATTGGCTCCATAAGGCAGGGCAACTTAAGAGGCCACACCTAAGGTACGGGCAACTCTCCGAACACAGAAAATGTGAGCTAAATGCTCCATGGGTAGATGGGGCATGGGAGTGGGTTTGGGTGCCAAGCAAGGGTGCATACATGGGGTGGAGTTCCTGTGGGTGTCACCTGGGGTCCCGAGTCTCTCTTCTTCTGTCCCTATATTGCTTTGAGATTTTTCTAGCACTACTCTCATTACGGTCCTACCCAGAACCCCGTGGCTGGGCAACTGCCTCAAAAGAAAGCATGTACATCTCCTACCAGCCTGGTGCTACCCCTGTTCGAACCTTATAAGGGAGCCTGTCATTAAAGCCCTTCCCACTGATTCCACAGGCCAACACCTGCTGGGTAGTAGCCCCTGGGCCCCTGTATCCTGTCCCAACCCACTCCCTGCCCCCACTCACCCTGGGGCATAAGGAGCCTTGGGCTCTGCTTTGATGGGAGGCCCAGAGGCCCCCAGGAAGGGCTTAGGGGCCGTGCCCATGCCGTTGTTGTTGTTGCAGTTGAGTGGGGTGCCGTAGGTCGGGGGTGGGAGGGGACCATGGCGCCCAGGGGATGGTCCACTCCCAGGGGGGCTCAGATGGTGGAGCCCGCTGGAGCCGGGAATGGCCGGTGGCCCGTGGGGGAAGGAGGCTGTGCTGGCTGGTGCAGAGATGTCTGGGAAGCAGCTGTGGGGAAGGGAGGAGGCTCAGCCCCCAGGTCCCCAGGCCTGAGGGGAAGTTCCGTCCCCTCCCACAGGGAACTGCCCAGAGGTCTCAGCTGAAGTGACTCACAGGTCAGAGGCGTCCTCTTTGCCAATGTACTCCTCCAGGATACTGGTGTCTATGTTGGAGGGCTCCAGGGCACCGCTGATGTCATGGCCTGAAAAGCAGGGCAGCTGGGCTTGAAATAGCTCCATGAAGACCCCAGGCCTAGGGCCTACCAGCCCTCCTGAGGCTAGGCTCTCCAGGCCTAGGGCCCACCAACCCTCCTGAGGCTAGGCTCTCTGAAACCCATCCCCAACTCCCCTCTATGCATGGCCATCATTGTCCACCCCTGATGCCCCTCCAAAATTAACACCTGGCCACAACCCTCAAGGCTACACCCAGTTTTCCAGGAGGTCAATAGCCCAATGTATGGGGACAGAGAAGCCACTCTTGTCCTTCCACATCCTTTCTCTAGCTATGTGACGGAATCATCTCCCTCTCTCTCAACTCTCCCGCTATCTTACCGAGTGCTCTGAGGAGCAAGCAAGGTCCTACCATACCACCCCAATGGCTCAGGCCCAGAATGACATTCCTGCCCTGTCCTTCCAGGAGACCCAGCCTTGAGCACGTGGAAGCTGTGCAAACTCCTGAGGCCCAGGAACTCGAGAAATTGTTGCACCCCAGGCCCCAGCTTTAGGGAGAGCCCGGGATCAGAATCAGTAGTTCCAGAGAGGCGCATCTCTGGTGGCTAGGTACACTGCCTCTTGCTATACGTTGGGAGTTTAGCCCCGACACTCCAGAGGAGACAGAGAATGAGGGAGGCACAGTTTGTCCTGGCCTCATACAGGGAGGAATAGTGGCCAGAGTTTTCTGCTCCTCCACTCTCCACCTGCTTCCCTGCCTGCTATCCTCTCCTGGGCCTCCCCCCATGCTCTCAGACCCCTGAAGAAGAAGGACAAAGAAAATGTTGTCCAGGGCTCCTGGGCATGGCAAGGAAGGAGAGGGGGTGGTGATGGCCTTTCCTTTCCCAGGGTCACCTTGTCGGGGGAGGAGGGGGGTAGCCAGAAGGAGGAATGATAAGGGGGCTGACGTGAAAGATGCGTCAGCCCCGATAATGGAGGACTCCGCACCCACACTGCAGACTGGGGCTGGCCAGCTCCACAGAGGCTGGAACGACCCTCTAGACTCTAAAGCCTCAACTCTTGATTTGGCACCTTGAGTCCTTCCTCTGGGGAGTCCTGGGAACAGAGCTCGGACTGATCAGAGACAAACCCTATCCAACTCAGCCATTCCCTGCTGTGTGACCTAAAGCAGGCCTCTTTGGGTCTCTGTATCCTTCTTAGGAAAATGGGGATGAACAGCTGTTTCTTGGGACAATTCTTGGTTGTAAAGCCGCAAAGATATGGATCATAAAGTGCCTGGCACACAGTGGGAGCCCTGCAAATGGAAGGGCTGTCTTCACTTCCCGAACCCCAGCCCCCTGGGGTCTCCGAGCCCCCAGCCCAGGCCCTTCCCTGGCCCCAGTAGGCATTTGAAGAATGCTGAGCCCCGCTTAGGTGATTAATGCATTAATGAGCATGAGCAGCTAAGCCTTCCTAGGAGTCACACGCTGCGACAGGCCAGGGCCTCTCGCTGACCCCCACCTGGGCTTACCCCAGCTGGGAAGAGAGGGCACCCACCATGCAAGGTTTTGCCGGCCCTGCTCTGTGAGGCTGTTCCTGGTCAGTCCATCTGCCCAAGTTCCAACCCCACCTCACCCGTTTCTGAGGGTCACAGCTCCTAATGACTGAGCACCTACTGTGTGTTGCACTCACCACCGAGTTTACTATATATGAGGCATTCTGCCAACTTCAGGCAATGTGTCGCTAAGTCCTAACAACCCATCATAGCAATGAGGAAAGTGCCGTTGTTGGTGATGGTAGGTCGTAATGAAGGGCCAACCACTCCTTCTGAATTCATACTGTGCTGACGACAATGATGGAGACTCAGGCTGGGGTCAGGCACTACTTAAGTACCTACACATTTCACGTTACCCCTCAACCACTCCCACTAACCTGCTGTTACTACCTCTGCCTCCATTGTTCAGAGACATCACTCCTCACCCCAAAGCCACACAGTAAAATGAGCCAATCTGACCCCAGGGAGAAATGTGTGGCTGATGTTTCTGTATCTTCCCCCAGCCTGGTCTCTGCCTCACAGCATTGCTGAAGGTTTCTGAGGAAGGAAGGAGGAGAGCCTAGGGCCCTACCCCCACACGGCCCCAGCTGCTGAAGCTGCAGGTTTTTGAGACTGAACTTGGCACCTTGGGTGAGTGATGGGCTGATGCGGTCATGGGCTGCTGTTTATAACTATCCTCGCCCCTCCTCTTGGGCTCCTCCTTCCTTGGCCAGGAGCACTTCTAATCGCCCCTAATCCTCCTGTCCACCTCCCCCAGGGGGATGGGGCCCTCAGGCCCAGGCATCCTGGGAGACCCTAACAAGAACCAGATGTGGCTAGGGGAGGAGGGACCCTCTCGTGCCAGGGTCCGGGAGGACGGAGGGGGGAGGAAGAGGCTGATGGCAGAGTGAGGTGGGTCTAGGGCTCTGGAGGGGGAGAAGCTGAGGCTTCCTGAGGCATGCAGGACCCCCATCTCCTCCTCTCTACAAGTCTCGTATCCTCCCCCCACACACCAGACACCATGCAGGGGTCCCAGCCTAGCCAGCAACCCCACAACAGAGATGAGACACAGAGGCTTGCAGGAGCGGGGATCTTAAGGCTGGAACAGCCCCCAACCCCTCAGGGGCCCAGGAGAGGACACAATCTTCAAGGTACATTCTAGGAGTGCTACCTCACTGCCAAAAGAACCGTGGAACACTGGATTCCAGTGAGGAGTGACTGCAAGGCTGGAGACTCAGGACAGGACACGTATTTTCATCCTAATGCGCAAATGCTGGAAAGCAAGCCCTGGCTTGCCACAGGCCACTGAAGGTAGACATCCAGAAAGTGGTAACCGGTATCACAGATCAGTAACTACCCTCCTAATCAAGCACTCCAACAAATTCGCCCAGCAAATGATAAACCCAGAGCCCCTCAGCTGTCCAAGGCCTGACTGACACTGTCTGCCTTAGGCTTTTCCTCAGTCCCTCCTGTGTGGGACTCTCTGGAGCCCAGCTCCCGCTTCCTCCCTGTCAGCACAAACATGCCACCCATGGGGACTTTGCATATGCTGTTGCCTCTACCAGAGAAAGCCAGCCAATTCCCATTCTTTTGTGGGATTCTAACCCCAACTCAAGTGGCCTCCATGCCTCTTCCTTTTGACCCCTTTTCTACTTTCATGTCAGGCTGTCTCCCTGCTCACCCAGGCTGGCTCACTACTCCCCAGGGAAGGTGAGTGAGTGTCCACCGTCTGACTTCCACATTCTAAAGCACAGCTGCCCTGTGGTGCAGATGTCCTCTATTGTACAGATGAAGAGACTGCAGCGGACAGTGGGTATTTTGCCTATAGTCCCATGGCAGGGATTGGGCTATGGCTCCCTGTGATGTTAAGAATCCCAGTATATATTGGTCACAGTCAATAGCCACAGAACAAATGAATGGCAAGATGATGAGCCAGAGACTAGAGGTAATCTTGCCATGTCTGGAGACCTTGGCAGACCATAAAGGCCTCTCCAGGTCTTTATGCAGAGCTGTGCCCCAGGAGCTACACACTAATTAGGGTCTTTATTACCTGCTAGAAACAAGAGCCAGACCCAGATACTGTTTCTTCCCATGCAGGCCAGGGTCCAGACTGTGGGAAAACTGTGTTTCCTTTTTCTCCTCCTCTTTTTAAGACCACTCATGAAGGGGATGAGAACACCCAAGCCAGGTGCAGGAGGCAGCAGGCAGGGACCCAGGTGGTCCCTCCACCCTGGACCCCTCCCTGTCCCTGTCCCCCTTCTCATGCCTCTCCCCCACCAGCTGTGGCTGCTGGCTGAGTCTCGGCCATTGTCCTGGCGGGTGGGGAGGGTGGGGACACAGCACAGTGGGAGTCTTGTGCCCTGCCTACCCCCTCCCCTGCCCCGTCAATGGAGCACTTGTCAATTCATGCCCCAAACATGGCGGAAATCCCGTCAGCCACGTGGCCATGGGCAGGGTGGGCTGATCTGAACTCAGGGTGGCCAGGGCACCAAGGCTCAAGCCCTCGAGTGTCACCCTCAGGTGTCTGAATCTGAGGGTACCTTGGCTCCAGCAGTGGCTGGATATCTGTCAGATGCTTGCTACCTTGTCATCCCTGTGATCCTCTGAGAGGCCTGGCTGCCAACACGGGCCTCAGCGTAATTGCAGAGTGACTTCCTGACCTCTGCCTCTGAGCTTCAGTGTCCTTCTCCACCGAGTGTCCATGGGTGGTCAGACACCCCAGAAAGCTATCCTTCAGCCACACAGCCATACTGTCCTTCCATTTCAAGTGTCCCTACTCCATTCCTCCCTCTTGCCAAGGTAGTGCAACTTTCCTGGTACTTGTGAGCTCTCCTGTACCTTTGGTTTTCCGAGAACCCCTGTCTGTAAGTAAGTCCGCCCAGCTATGTGACCAGCATACTGCTTCTATGGCATACCCCGGTAGAGATGCCTTCCGTGCCTTCCTCCTAGCCTTCCTAAGGCAGTCCTTTCCCAGTCACCCAGCCACAGAGGACCACCAATTCGAACTAAGCTACGAGCTCCAATCAGACCATGTGGCAGCAAGGCGCAGTGGGTTGTCACAATTCTCTGACCTAGACCTTCTATCTTCACTAAGAGCCAGAACCGCTTGCTGGCCCTGTTCGAGCTTGCAGTTGTGACTAGGGCCTTCTCAATCTCATGCCTTCGGCTCGGATAAGAGGTTGTGAAAGCGGATCTGTGCGCAGATGCGTCAGATCCTCAGTAAGTCTGGGCCCAGCAACCACACGTGCCAGCAATGCAGATCTAGTCCCAGCAGACCCTCAAGCCCAAGTCTCAGCTGTCTGTGTCCCTGTCAGCTCTTCATCGGAGACCCAGAAGAGGCTCCATGGCCTGATCCTCAGCACCAAATTAACTGGGTGTGGTAGAGTGTGCCTATAAATACAGCACTCAGAAGTAGGGGCCGGAGAGTCATAAGTTCAAGGTACATACTCTGTTCAAGACCAGCCTGAGGTAAATGAGACCCTGAATCAAAGGTGGTGGTGACTGGATTACCTTGTCTTTGACTTTGTCCTTTAGAATGTCAAATGCACATGGCAGGGGGCGTCTGTCACTTTTGTCTCCAAACACTAGCACTGTGCTTGACACACAGTGGGGCCTTGGGGAAAGCTTCCTGAATAAATGAAGAGGCCCCTGTAGACCACACAGTGTGCGCTGCCAATGTGTTGGAGCATACCTGCAGGGGTCATGCTGGTGTGTTCACACAAATCAACAGGAGTTATTTGATAGAGATCCAAGCTCCCCATGCTGCAGGATCCTCCCACAGTGTGTGTGGCAGGTCCACCCTGGTTCCTGTGAGAAAGGGTCAGAGGCACCTGGAGGGGCTGTCTTTGCCCCTGGAGATAGAGCCTTGTGCCCCTGAAGTGAAGTGCAATAGAGCAGTGTGGGTTTCCTACGAACCAGCTTCCTGACCTGGCTTCAGGAGCATCTTGGTGCTGAGTTCAGATTGAGTTATCCCGAGTACAAGGTGATGGTTGTGTGGGGACGAGGGAAGGATATATTCCAAGGGGAGCTGAGACGCTGGATCCCCTGGAAGAGCAAACTCTCTGACGGCAGGCTGGGGGTGGGGTGGGGGCTCTTCTATTTCTGGTATGAAAGCAGGAGGGAACACAGGCAACTGTGGCTTAGATTTAAGCATTTGGTGGGATGGTCTGTGCATGCTAGGTAAGCGCTCTACCAACGAGGCTACATCTCCAGCCCTTTCGTTGCAGTTTCAAGGGTGCAAGGTGGTAGTGACAAAGCCTTCGGCACATGCCTGTTGGTCCAAGTTTACATCTCAACATACTTCCCAGGCATGTCCTCAAGTGCTCATGTACACAGGTGAGGCTGGCCCAAGGCAGGCCCCACTAGCACCCCTCCGTATTCCCGGGTCAGGATCCCCCAGCACAAGCTTCTCCCCTTTTCTTTCCTCCTACCCTCTCCACACAGTCCAAAGTCAGAGCCTTCCATCTGCTGCAACTAGAGTCAGATAGGCCTAAATAAATTCATGTCACTGGTCCATGTCCCCCACAGAAGCAGCTCCTTCCCTCGCTTGGTGGGTAGTTTAGAGGCCACAAATGGAAGAGAGGACACCAGGGACAAGGACAGGCTGAGCATTATACAAGCCAGTGGGGGTTCTGGAGACAAGTGTGCCCCACCCAGGTGCTTTCCTCTTCTGTTCCCATCCCCACGTTTCTCCCCTCCACTCTGACCTAGGTACTCTTCGGGTCTCCCTGCTGACACCCTGCTAGCCTTGACCACAGGAGTGAGGGCTGTCTGTTCCAGAAAGACCAATGGCTGGATAGGCATTTGTCATGGCTACCAGCATGTCAGGCACCTCAGTATGCAATGAGATCTCCTTCCCTGCATACCCTAAGGGGGCTCCATTGTGGTCCAGAATCCCATTCCTGCTTCTGTGGCTACCCACATGAACATGGCGCATCACCTTCAGCTCCTCTCTCTCCAGAGGAGGGTGTACAGCTATCTCCCCTGGTGCTAAGGTCCACACATCCGCAGAGTACTCTAGCCCAGATGCACTGCAGGCAAAGATCAAGAGCGGGCAAGTACTCTTCTGTTCCAGAGAACAAGTTCCACATCTCTGTGATGGAGGAGGAAGCAGGCTTAACTGGACCAAGACCTGACAGCAGATGAAGCAAGGCCAGGCCTATCACGCAGTTGCCTGCACACAGGATACACTCAGCAGGCTATGACTGCCCCTATCCTGGAGTAAGAATCTCAGAGAGGGTGAGGGGCTTTCTCAAAGCATACAGCACCAGCTGCCAAACGTGAGCCCAAGTCTGAGGCGTCAGCCTACTGAGCAAGTGGATCAACAGTCCTGAAGGTGGGGACATGCCACCGGCCCTGGGCCATGCAAAGGGGCTGTGCAAGCTCACGGGATGTAGGTTAAATAGGGCTGACATCGATGGATTGGTGTACAGGACGGGCACTGTCCCTAGGCCCTTCCCAGGTGTTATATCTCCCCCAACCCCACAGAAGCTCTGAGAGGTGATCATTAACCAGTCCAGCTGTGCTGCGTTTTGACAGCCAAGACAACAGGACCCAGCCAGTTGTAGTGACAGACCCAAGAGGAGGGCCATGTGCTTAATGGGGCTGGCTGCAGCTCCCACTGCCTACTAGTGGGTACACAGAATCCTCAAATCCAGGATCCCAGCCCCTGATCAGTGGGCCACCCATGCCCAGTGATAATGGCTGGAGACCTTGAAATAGGAGAAGAGCCATTCCAACTGAGGGAAACTGAGGTCCAGAGAGAGGAGTGTCTGAGGCCTAGGCCATGAGGAGGAGGAAGGGAAGGCAGGCTGCCTACTCAGGGCGGGGCCACCCTAGTTAATAATCCAGTTAATGATTTCTGCTTTGTTCTTATCAGGGAGGGCAAAGTCCGAGAGCAACAGCCAATCAGAAACCTATCTTGGTGGTTACCCAGCAGCCTCTGCTGCCAGGGCCCCCCAGAGCTGTAACCCTTTGGGAGTTGTCTGGGCAGGTCTCCCAGGGAGATGCCATTCTACCTAGAGTACTATGTCCCCAAATAGTCTTACTGGCTCTGCCTGAGACCTCAAAGGGTACTCTATTCAGCACCCCCAGACTGAGGAAAAACTTAAGGCCAAGGGGCTGGTGTATGACCCCAGCCACTCCCAGAGAGTGGATTTCCAGGACACATACCCACCCCAGGGCTCCTGTACATATAGACCGATCGATCGACCGTGGTCTCCACTGCCAGGGAGAATTTCCTGCCTGCATTGTGTTGTGTGGCTGTGATAGGTGTGGGGACACAGGGATGAGTCACACCCCCTTTATTATCTCTCCCCTCCTACCTGGTTCAGGGCCTTAAAGGGTGGGCCTAGCCATCAGCTCCCTACAAACTGGGGCTGGGATAGAAGTCTTGTGGGACTGGGGAGGGTATCCAAGTCCTTCCTTGGTGGAGTTGGGGGTGGGTTCCAGGTAGGCCCAGGACGGATCTGGTCTCATTGGAAAAACAGAATCACCAATGACAGATAGGTGACAGAGGCCATAGAGCCACCCCCATCTCACAGCCCTGCTATGCAGACGGTGGGTGGCCTCCTCCCTCCTGAGACTCCTGCCTTCTGGAGGGGATGGAAGGATGCTGTCCTCAACTGGTTGCCCCTCCCACAGGCCTTGATGGTCGAGGAGAAAACTGAGGGACTGAAGTCAGCCTAGACTATCACCCAGCTAACCTTGTCTCTCAGAACCTCAGTTTTGGCTCCTGGGAAATGGGTCCATCCTGGTCCTCCCTCCTGCCCTCCTAGTACTTCTGTTGTCTATTGCGCATCCCATTGGAGGTCGTGAGTTTGTGTTTGCTAGATGTCTAAAAACTGATCCAATTACAAGCTCCTGCTCTAAGCTGGGTGGTGGTGACACACTCCTTTAGTCCCAGCACCTGGGAGACAGAGGCAGGTGGACCTCTGTGAGTTTGAGGCCACCCTGGTTTACAGAGGGAGTTCCAGGATAGCCAGGGATACACAGAGAAACCCTGTCTCAGGAGAAAAAAAGAAGCTCCTCAGCTGGCCTAACTGACTTACCCTACCAGGAAAACAGACCAGAAAGGAAAATGTCGATCAGACCCTCAGGTTCAAAAAGGGTAAGACTCAGGCCTCCTCCTGCAACCCTCGAGGCACCAGAGGCTAGTATAGCCCCCAGACCTCAGCAGCCTATTCAACACTTCCTGGAGACCCAATTCTCTTCGGTATCCAAACCGTCCCCTACACAGACCTGCTTTGGGGAGCACCAGCGAGGCAACACAAACATCACCATCGGCACAGCCTGTACCCAGAATCTTCTGTCTATACTCTCAAATGTCCCTCCTCCCCAGAATTACGACTGAAGGCTCAGCAGGGCTGAGGGTACTGTGGAAACCTCTGCTACTGACTCATGTTCCAGGTGAGGAAAAAAAAAATCCCAGCGAGGCTCTCTGAACGTGATCCTGCTCTATCCCTGACCTGGCTCTAAGAAGTCAGGGCCCCCACCAATCAGGTGAAGAGAAATACACCATCCCCTATACCCAGTTACCTGCTGGGAGCCAATGCATTCTGCCCGGAGGGTCCACTCTCTGCAGGCCTTATGCCCTCCACTCTGGACTGCTGGTGCCTATCTCCAGGGGATTAACTGGGCAGTCACGGGGACCCAGCTGTACCAGCCTCGAGGGGGACGCTCTGTCCCAGCCTCCCACCAAAGGCCCAAAGCGCCTTAGCCCCCAGTCCCACTCTCTGCTCAGAGCAGGGCAGGATATGCCCCTACACACTGAGCTAGTAGGAGCCCTGGCAGGAGAAGGCACTTTTCAAGATTGCACCGTCAGCAAGAGCCATTCTGTCTCCCAGCCCAGAACTCAAACCATGGAGACCCCTGCCCACTGTCTAGAGGGAATGACTGAGGCCATGTGGGAATCTGGACGAGGACTCAAGGGTTCCCATTTGAGTGCGAGAGCATACACTGTCACCAGGAGTTGAGAAATGACTCATCAGCGTCCATAACACAAGGCTTCACGCTTCCTCGTAGGGTCTCACTCATGCTTATGAGTACACCACACTCTATGGTTGCTTCCTCAGGCCCCTTCACCTCACAATGAGAGCCCCTATCTCACTACCCAACAGATTTCCTGCGAAGGCCTTCCCCTGTCAGACAGACTTAGAGGACTCGAACCAGGTGCCTACTCACCCTGCCCCTATCCCCAGGCTCTGAGAGACTGCTGAAGCCTGGCCCTCCTGAGCAGGCCCCACACCCTGCCTGCTCCCCACAGACATTCTTGAGTCTCCTCTTATCTCTCTGGAGGGAGCAGCACAACCTCCCTGCCAGGCAAGCCGCATGGCTAAGCTGTGGCGTCAGCCTCCCCCAACCCCCTCCCTAGGCCAGGAGGGAAAGTTTGGCTCAAGAAGTGAGGAGCCCAGGCCAATTAGACCCGCCCCAGAGCCCAGGTGGGGGTGGGGTAGGGGAGGAAACTTAGGGCTACCTTCAAGAATCAAGGGGTTCTGGTTCATGGGTCATTAGGGCACCGAGCAGGCACAAGGCACCCCCAGTCAGCACCTGTACCCTACCAGGACGACTGACTCATCTTCTAGGGTCTTTACTCTTCACAAGGTCCCTGAATACTCCTAACCTATGCACAATGTCCGGAAGAGAGCTCCCGAAACTGAGGGGTGTTATCTAGCACTCTCAAATGATGCAGCTGCCTCAGAATTGATCATCAACTCTAGTCCAAGCATTTTGGGGCCTTGGGACTTGTTCTGGCCGGGAGTTCAGCATTCTGGAGTGAAGATGGCTGAGACTTAGGGCTGTCCAGTCCTGGGCTGCTCAGCAAGCAGGAGTGGACAAAAGTCCATTCTGTGGTTGCCTAAGTCACAGAAAGAGAAACAGAGACAGAGAAAGTCCTCCTCTTGCCCCAGGGAAATCTCTCAGGAACTGGGCACTGGGCTTTAAACTTGGGCCTTGATTTCTATCCCGCAACTCAACCCAGCCTGGTATGTCCAGGGCAACAGGTTCTGCTCATGGAAACCTCTTCCCGTACTAGCAAGATGTTAACTTAGGGACTAGGAAGAGGGTAAGGCTCCCAACATATTGGGGATAGGTACAAAAGGGGCTCAATTGCCTGGCCTCATACTCCAGTAAGGTTCTGAGAAACCCAGCAGGCTGGGAGATGTCAGCCTGCACCTCCCCTCCCCCTCCCACACCAGTCCCTTCCCTCCTGAACCCAGCTCTCAGGGGGGAGGGGCAGTCCTGGAAGAGGGGCAGGGGCTGCTCAGGAAAATCTGAGGCTGTATTTAGACTAGGAACAGACTCTAAAATCAATGCGGGGGTGAGGGGGGAAAAAACATACAGTAGATCATACATAAATCTCACTGGAGAAGGGTTTTTTTCGGGTCAAGGTGAGGGGGCCCAGGTCATTCCTGGTGCAGGGAGAGACATAGCTCCTTGGTGTGAGGGCAGCTCTGAGGAGCCACATGGGGCTGGTGGGATGCCATTTACAGCACTGTGAAGGTCTCCAAGGGCAGAGGTAGCTGGTGGCAGAGATGCCAGCCTCGAGGGCTTTCCATCTCTAGGAAATCATACTAAAGAGAGGGTCCTGCCCCAGGCAGGGAAGCAGTAGCTGCTTAAAGGAGAATTTCAGTCTTAGAGGAGGAAGCAACGTTGCCCAACACAGGTGACAGTCTCAAAGGGCATCGCAGTCTCCTGGGGTGTCTCAGCCTCCAGGAAGCACAATCAGAAGATCCCTGCTCCTAGGAGGTAGGCTAGGCTCTGGAGTCCCAGCCTTAAGGGATATGGGATGTCCCAGGATAGATGGAGTGGGAGCCTGGCATGGATGGAGTAGTACCGGGGAAGTGGAGTACAGAGTTCTCAGGCTGGACAAGTGAGCGGAGGATCGGAGTGTCACCATTTAGGGGGACCGCGGAACCTGAAAGGCTCCAGGGAGGGCCGAGCACGGAAGGGAACCTATCCCAAAGGAAGTTGAGTGTTGGAGGCGGATGGGAAGCCCAAATCCAAAAGGCGTGGGCAGACACCTCCTTGCGACTTCCAATCTCGAAGCCATTCACCTCGCTGTTGCCCGTCTGGAGAAGAGTCCCTGCCCAAAGGAGGCTTTCTCGGGTTCTTGCATGGTGGAAACTCCATGGGAGTCCTGTCCTCAGGGAGATTCCCTGACCTATCCCAGGGCAGGAGGTTGGTCGCCCAGCCAGCCCCGCCGTGTCTCACCTTCGAAGAAGCGCTGAAGCGCTTCGGTCTCGTCCACCACCTCCATGGCCCGCCTTCCCGGCGCGTGCAGCTCCGGCCGCAGCCCCGCTACAGCCCGGCCCGGGGGCGCGGCATCGCCGGAGCGGCCCGCGCGACAGTCCCGGCTCGGCTCCCGCTACAGTCCCGCCAGGCTCGCTCCCGCTTGCTACCCGCAGCCCTAGCCGGGACTCCGCCTGCCCCGCGCCCCGCCCGCCGCCCGCAGCGCCCTCTGGCGGTATGCGCAGAGTCGCAACCTCAGGTAGCTGGACGCCGCGTCGCCTGCAGGGGGCGCTCGACGAGATGATGGTGTCCTGGGTAGTCTGGGAAGTGATTCAGGGTCAGCCGCTTTTCGCTCTTTCCTTGGGTAGGTAAGGTTCCAGATTGTGAATCTGAGGGTTTCCAGAACCGGATGGTAGAGATGGCTCCTATTCTCTTAGGTTCCCACTCTACTCCAGTGAGAGCAACGTGCAGGCACCAAAGAACTGTTTGGAATGTGCTAGGCCTGCAGAGAGCATCCTAAGACGTGTTACTTCAGTTAACCTGGGCTGGTCTTTACTCAGGAGGAACTCCCTCTCTGGCCCGAGGCAGGGTCTCACTGTGTAGCTCTGGCTGTTCTGGAACTCACTAGTCAGTTGGCCTTGAACTCAGAGAGATCAGCCCTCTGCCTCCCAGAGTGTTGAGATTAAAGGCTTTTGCCACCACCAGTCTGGAAGGAACTATTATAATTTGCATTTACAGATGAGAAAACTGAGGCTAAATGAGGGCCCGTCTACAGAAGTGCTTCTGTATAGAACTTTCTGGACTGATGGAAATACTCTAGTGCTGTCATTAGCCACCAGCGGCTGCCGAGCACCGGGAACATGGCTCTGGTGACTGAGCACCTGACTTTTCTGTTTGGTTTTCTTTTAATTAGCATGAGTTTAATTGGTCATGTAAGATCACGGTGGTATTGGACAGTACAGGTGGAAGAATTCAAGGTCAGTAAGATTTAGCGTTTAATAAGAGTCACACTCTTTTTTTTTTTTCTTCTTCTTCTTCTTCTTCTTTTAACCCTAGAGACAGGTTTTCTCTGTGTGGCTCTGGCTCTGTAGACCAGGCTGGCCTCAGACTTGGAGGTCTGCCTGTCTCTGCCTCCTGGGTGCTGGGGTTAAGGGCATGTACCACCACCATCCAGCAAGAGATTGATCTTATTCCCTGCTGCCCTGTCTGATGCTTAATCTGAAATCTCGTAGGGATGAGGCCACTCCCTGACTCCTGCTTTTACTCTCACCTCTGTCTTGCCCGACTATACAGCATCTCTCCTCCAGGGTTCCTCTGAAGTCCTACCGAATAATTCTTCATAAAGCAGAAATCAGATTGTATCGTGCCTTTGGTAAAACCAGTGGTTTCCCCTCGCACTCCAATATCTAAACCTCTTGCCCTGGTTTTTTAGGCCTTGGATCATCTCTCTCTACTCGAAACAATGACCTCAGCTTCTCCACTGCTTTCTCTCCACAGGGCCACGGCACATGTTAGTTCATCTGTGGTGCTTGTTCCCCAAAGGCTAGTTCTTCTCAGCCACCAGGCCTCCGTGCACAGTATTCTACCTAAGCAGTCCACTCCGCCTCAGCCTTCCTCACTTCACAGGAATGCAGCTTTCCACTTAGTTTCCATCCTCCTCCCTCTCCTGGAAGGCCTGCAAGCTCACCCACCACATGGCAGGGTAGGTGCTCAAATAGTACAAGCTGAATGTGTGAATAAAGGCATCTGCAAACTCCAGAACCCTAGATCTAGAGGCAGAGAATTCTGGAATCCCAGACCCAGCAAATCCCACTACAGAGTGGCTCAGTGCACAAACTCAGAAGACCTTTAGGCACAGCAAGTCAGAACCAGAAGGACCTATACCACTGTATCACTGTTTGGGAAAGATAAAATTGAGCTCCCCCCCCCCCCCACATGCACACACAGCATGGGGGTACACACCTGTACTCAAAGTACTTGGCAGGCTGAGGCAGGAGGATAGCAAGTACAAAGCCAGTGGGGGGCCACAGAGTGAAACTTTGTCTCAAAACAATACACACATACCATAAAAACAGCCCAAAACAGAGCATGTGCAAGTGCGCACACACATACACACATAAACACATACACACACACACACACACACACACACACACCATAAAAACAATCCAGAAGGGTGGGAGAATGTGCTAGCAAATCAAGGTACTATCCTGTCCACCCTAGGACTTTTGACTCCTCCTGGCAGTGTCCCCCAGACTAAGGTGGCGTAAGAGCCCCGCTTTGCAGGTAGTCTAGTGAGACCCTATGAGCTCTCCTGTCGCCCCTCCTGCCTCCCTCCTTCTCAGTGGCCAGCATGGGGGAAGGGCAGCCAGAGCCTGAGCTCCAGATGTGGCCCAGTCAGCAGGCTTGTGGTGGCCCTCGGAGGAGTGCTTGGGGGAGGGGATGCCCAGGCCCGGCGGGTGCCTCACAATGAGGTTTTGTCCCTCTGGGGGCGGTTCTCAGAGCTGCCTCTCTTAGGTATATAGAGTAGGATTTTGCTGGAGGCCCAGCTGTGGGCACTGACCACAGCTCCCTCTTTCCAGCCTGGGGGCCCCACCGAGGGGGGAGGGGCCACACTGAGCAGCCCATTCTTTTCCAGCTCATGCACCCAGAGGTTTGTCTCCTCTGCAGACTCCCCTAAGACAATTGTTATTTTGCACTCCAGCCCCTCCTCCAGCCAGGGTCAGGCCTGCCTGCTGACAAAGTCAACACCCAGTCATGCCATGCACCTTTCAAAGATGAACTTATTTCCTGAGTTTCCTGGGACTGCTAGAGAAATAGCATCCCCTTTGAAACCCCAGCTACCCAAAGATCTTTCCTCCATTCTCCACACCTGAATTCCGTGCCTAAATGTCTGCTGTCTAAGGGGGAGCTGGTGACCTCAGTGTTGACCTTGTCAGGTCACCAAGGGCTGAGGATGGAAGACCCACCACATTATCAAGATGATGGCCTCGCTCAAATCCATGCTAGCCCTGAAGTTAGACCAGGCAGGATGCAGGCCCGTTTGAATCTCATGAGAGTGGCCCAACTTGGGGCACTCAAGCCCTGCCCTTCCCCTTACCACCCCCCCCCCCCCATTCCACTAGGCCACAGAGTAATAGAACAGCCAAGCCCCATGGCTTCTCATGTCTGGCCTAGGGTGAAGGAGGAGGCTTAGACATCATGAAGAGGTTGAGACCCAAGCCTACCTTACAGCAGGGGTCCCTGGGGCTGGTAAAGGAGCCTAGGGATACCTTTGTACCAGACTTTGTCGTCTGTGGAGTTGGTTGCCATCTGCTGTACGGCCCTGAGCAAGCCACAGCACCCCTCGGGCCATTTGCTCTGATTTTGCTCCATTAGGGCCAGGATCATTTGCAGACTAGTGAAGGGTGGAAACCACTACCAGGTGAGGGTTCTAGGCTAGGAGGACAAACCTCTGGAGTTGGTCCTACATCTGTCTGTACCTCTTGTATGACCCAGAGCACGCTGTTTCCTCTGCTGTTTGGAGGCTGTCAGGGGGAGAACCCTAGCTCCTCATCAAGTGGGTTCATACTGGACTTGGGGGCAGTCAGAGTGGGAAGAAGTTGGAGCCAGGGCTTAGCTGCATAGTGAGACTAGTTGGGGGAACAGCGCCCTCTGCTGTGTGGAAGATTCAGGGCCTGAGGCTGGCAGGATGCTCAGCATTGAGCATCCTTCCTGGGTGCTCCTGCCATTCCCCAGCCTCAGTGTTTCGGATCCAGGCTGGGCTGGGATCTCTGCAGCTGCACATGCCCTCACAGAGCTTCTTGTGGCTTCAACATTTCAGTGCTACGCCTCTGAATGGCAGTGCTACTCCCATTCCTGCTCTAGCTCACAGCATGAGTGTGAGGCAGAGGGTGGGGGGACATGAAATGAGCCTGGTATTCCAGTTGCTGGTTCCATGTCTGGGTCATGGACCTACCCTTAAGTCTCAGAGCTCTCCAGGAGGGAAAAGGGGCTCCCATGCTTCAAGGGCACTATGTGATGGACACAAGCCCTTCCTCCAGAACATCTCACATGGGCAGGACTCAGCAAGTGACTGCCCCTACACACATGAGGACGTCTGGCCGCTTGATGTAACTCATTGTTTTTTTTTGGGCCTGGATACTGACACAGCAAGGAAGCCAGTGAAAAGTAAAGGGCCATCCCTAAGCCAGTGAACCACATCTGTGCTTTATTTTTCAATTTTATTATGTTTACGTATTTCTCCGTGGGGAGGTGGTGCATGTGCCACAGTGCATGTTGTGTGAAGGTCAAAGGGCAGTTTCGTGGGAGTCACTTCTCACCGACCATATGATTTCTGGGAAGCAAACTCAGGTGTTCCAGCTTAGTGACAAGTGCCTTGACTTACCTCCTAATTCATCTTGCTAGCATTCGCATTTTAACAAGAGCATGAGAACTGGTGCCAAGGCTGAGCCACACAGTTCTAACCCACAGGGTGTTCTTACACAGCTGTACGTGCCTTCTGTCTTTGGGAGCACAAAAGTCTTGATCCCAAGGGTCCTCAAGGTTTCCCCTTATGCTTTCTGGCTCATCTAGGAAATGGTCTCAGAGGTCCTCATTCCCTTACCCTTCTGTGACTTTGGCGGCCAGGTCCCTATCCTGCCTCCATTCCCACCTGATAAAAAAAGACCACATGAGGCAGAGGTGTGCTTCTACATCCAGTTTATACACAGCTCTATACAATATACAGAAAACTTTATATACAGATATATTTATAGAATAAGCTATATTAATTTGTCTCTCCTTTTTACAGCAATATTAGTGTGGATCTTTCATACATTAAGTACAAAAAAGTCATGGGAGAATGGCACGTGGAGTGCAGAGGGTTTATGGGGGCCTGGCTGTTTGCTACTAGTTGCATATGGAGGCCACCCAGATGCCCGGGAGGACAGGCCAGCTCACGGCTGGGGGAGCTTGTGCTGCGGGTCTGGGGGACATTGTGGGGTCAATCTGAACTGGGATAAAGGGGGTGGCTCAGACCCCCCATATGTGGCATGGAGTGAAGGGGACGTGCAGCAGGCCCACCCTTCTAGGGTCAGGCAAGGAGGGAATGGGAGGGGTGGGCTGGCCCTGGGTGTCTAGGGCTGAGTCCAAGCCTGCCCCAGCCCCAAGCCTGTAACACAGTATGGCTGCAGCCTTGGGGGTGGGGGGTATGTCCCTGATGGCTCAGTCCTGGGCATAAGGGCACACCCTAGAGGGGACCCCTAGACCTACCCTGGCAGAGGAAGAATTAGAAGGCCAGATCCATGACTCTCCTTGCTGTGAGCTGGGTTGCTCACTGGATTATTCGTCTGATATAAGGTTTTTTTGTTTTTGTTTTTTGTCTAAGGTTTGAATTTTAAAAATCACTGATTTTTATCTTACTTCTGTGCTAGGCTGAGGCAGTGCCTTGGCAGGAGGCAGAGTGACCAGGAATCTGTTGAGAGGGGAGTCACAGAGTAAGGGAGAGGCCCAGCCCCCAGGTTTCCTCATCTGTTAGGGTGGATAGCTATCCAGGCCACCCCAGTTGTGGGGGTTAGAATTGGGGCTCAGGCCCAGGTACCGGTGATCATGAGGTGGTCAGGGGAGCCTAGGTAGCCCAGAGAGGCTGTGAGTGGGGCTAGAGTGGAAGGGACCATGCTTCCAAGGAGACAAGGGCACAAGGGTGGGCAGCTGCTTGCCTGCACATCCCAGGGACTGGCTTGTTCCAAAGCTTTACTTCACAGGCAGGTTAGGAGGAGCAGGAGGCAGGGAAAGTGGGGAAGGCGGGCAGCCCTCTGCAGCCCCTTTCCTCAGGAGTGGTGCACATACATGCACGTGCACACACACAAAAAAAACCTGACACTACCATGCACAACCTCCCCTAGGCCCCCAGCCTGGGGAAAGGGCTGGGTTCCTACCTCCTGGCCTGCTTCTCCCAACCATAGGAAAACCTACGAAGGCCTCAGGCTAACCTGGGACAGCCCCTGGGTCCTTGGCCCCTCTCCTTGGCAGTGGGCCGGGGTTTCCAGCCTGGTCCCACAACACTCTACTCTCGGCCCCTCTTCTTATGATCAGGACACAGTAGGAGGTGGAGCCCAGACCCAGAAAGGAGCTAAGCAGCCAGGAGAACAAGTGGGCAGAGGCATGTTTGGTTTCAGACCCCAGGGCCCAGAGCTGCCTAGGCATGGTGGGGTGACATAAAGGGGTCAGGCGGGACACCAAGGAGACAGGGCTTTGGATGCCTTCTTTCTTCCCAGGGCTCTGACTCTGCAGCCAGGGGTGATGTCACAGGAATGTCCACCACCCTTTGAATGGCCAGAGTCCTGGGGGTAGAAGGTGAGCCAGAAAGCCAGGGAGTGGCAGGTAGGCAGGCAGGGCCAGGGGCCAGGACCCATGAAGATAAGGGGCACCAGGCAGAGAAGGGGCAGCCCTAACCCCACCCTCCTTCGGGCCCCACTGGTCTTCAAGTCCCATATAGAGGGGACAATTAAACACATGATTGGGAATGGGGGCTTGTGAGCCCAGGATACAACCTGAGCCAAGCCCAGCAGATTCTGTAAACATATACAGCACTGTGGGCCACCTTGGTGGGGGTCACCCCAGGGGGCTGGCCAGCAGGCACCAGATCTGGGGGATAGTGGCCAGGGCAGGTGCCAACTTGAATGACAAATGAGAAGATGTGGAGAGGGGGCTGCTTTCTGCCTCGGCTCTGGGAGAGTAGCTGGAGGGCAGTGACAGGAAGCTAGCTTGCCTAGTGCCATTCCCAGAACAGAGATACCAGGCTGCCCACACAGAGGAGTCACAGGCTGAGGGCTGAGGACTGACCAGCCAACCTGAAAGCTCCTCCCTATACCAAAGCCACCCCTGCTTTTCCCAGACATCTTGGTTCTGGGGGTCCTAGGCTGAGGTAGGGATGCAGACCCCCTGCTCAGCAGCAGTGCTCCAGGGCCTGAGACCGCTTGGCCTCTGGGAGGCTCTCCTCAAAGCTACTGGGGCCCGAGTGGCATTAGGTACCCACGGGGTCTTGAGTTCTGGTAGGGAGGAGCTGGCAGCCACTGCCAGGTGCTAGCGTGCTGAGATGACCAGGTCATCCTGCTTGGTAGGGCTGGCCCTGTGGCCTGTTGGGGTGGAAGTCCGGATCTTGTCTGTGGCCAGACACTCCTGGCTGCTGAGGCCCGTGGGTGTCAGGTCCATGAGCTCCCCTGAGGAGCTGAGTGGGAAGGAGGGCGAGAGTGAGATGCCAGAGGAGGGTTCAGCAGATCCTGCAAAGAGCCTTGGGGGCTTGGGTACCAGATTGGGCTCAAATTGAGCCCGAAGCAAGATTTCCTGTTGGCTAGGGGACTTGGGGCCCTCAGCGTAGTCACTAGTGGGGCTCTCGGGCACCACCATGCAGTAGAGGTCCTGGAAGGAGCTGCTCTTGCTGTCCAGGTTGAAGAGGCTGTCTATGAACTCGGCAAATTCTAGCACCTGAGGGCTGGGCGAGTCCCCCAGGCGCCCGTTGTGCAGTGCCAGCTCTCCTCGTGGGGCCACCCCACCGCCCTCGCCACCTGCTGCCTCCTCTTCTTCCTCATTGGTTGCACTTGGTGGCCGCTCAGGAGTGACACCCCCGCTGCCCAGAGCTGCCTCCAGGGGTTGGGTGTCCTGCGAGTGCTTGGACAGGCTGTCGGCCGCCAGCAGCTCTGTGCGTGAACTGAGGGACGGGTTCTCCTCTGGAATGGCCGGGTCGATGTAAAAGAGGTGCCCCTCATCACGCTCCAGCACCGCGTGGAGGCTGGGTGAGCCTCGGATGCTGCGGAAGCCTGAGGAGCGGCGCGAGTCGAAGCTGTACAGTGACTCAGTGTCTGAGAGGCTCTCCATGGTGGCCAGCGGTGCCCGCCGGGACTGCAGCTCTGCTGCCAGCCGCTCCTGGGTGGACAGCAGCAACAGCTCTACAGGGTCTTGGCGGGCTGCTGATGCAGCAGCCACTGGGGACAGCAGCCGCCCCTCAGAGAAGCCCTCCAGGCTCATCTCAGACTGAGACTTGCTCCTACAGAGAAAGAGTGCAAGAAAAGGATAAGACTCAGCAGAGTAAAGGAGATTGACCCCTATTCTCCTGGCTAGAAGGGAAACCCTGACTTTTGAAAACCACATCAGAGTCTGGAGAGATGGCTCAGTGCTGTAAAGAGCACCGGCTGTCCTTCCAGGGGACCTGAGTTTGATTCCCAGCACCCACAACCATCTCTAACTCTAGTTCCAGGAGATCCAACATCCTCCTCTGACCTCCAAGGGCACCAAGCATGTACAAAGAACACAGGCACGCAGGCAGGCAAAACACCCATACACATAAAAAATAAATTTAAAAAGAAATGAAAAAAAAAAAACCAACTCATACGGCCCAGAGGTTCCAGTGTTTCCTGCACAATCATGTGGACAGGAGTTGAGATCTACCATCCATGTCAGGCAGCTCATAACCCCCAGTAATTCCAGCTCCAGGGGACTCAATGCCCTCTTCTGGCCTATATGGGCACCCACATCGTATGTGTAACAGACACTCACATAGATTCATACACACAGACAAATAATAAAATATATCTAAAATATAAAATGAAGTAAAACCTACTCATAAGAAGCTAAGATAGAAAACAAAAAAGCTGACACTAGGTAGACAGGAATGGGGTCCCTGAAAGGCATTAAGATTCCCAGAGGACTCTGGGTCCTGTGCATCCATATCTATCATGATACTAAAAAGAGATTTAGGCATCAAGAGACTGGCTGCTGTGGCTCACTCATGAGGCCACAGTGAATGGGAGACGCAGAGGGAAGGACAGAGAGACAGGGAAGGAAAGAGATCAGGGAAGAAGGTAAGAAGGATTCTGCCCCCTAAGCTCAGGCCAGCATCTTCAAGTGCCACATGTTACATGAGGTAGCCCCATGCTGGACAGGAGCAGCAAGCTCTGGAGCCTCTTGCTCTGTTGGGAAGGAAGGGGGAGCTGGGAAATGGGTGGTTGCTTCATGCACAGTGGCTAAGGGCAGACATTGGGTTCTTCAGGATACAAGTGGCCACCACGGGAAACACACAAGGAGAAGTGTCAAGGGGTTCCCGCCAAGCAGTGACACCACCTCCTACTTCTCAGCAGCCAGATTTAGAAGCAATAATGTAGGGCCTGGGAGTCAGGGTCCCAGGAAGGCAGAACAACCTTTCCCTTGGAGAACCATCACTCTAGAACCTGGGATGCTGTGTGTGCACATCTGTGAGTGTGTGTGTATGCCTTGGTACCCGTGTGCAGGTAGACCACATGCACCTGTGTGCTGTGGAGCTATCACAGGTGCGGCCATTCATTTGCATGTCTACCTGTCCAAGTGTGCTCTTAGCCATGTGTGTGTTCTGCTCGCCTTGCTGTGTGTCCTATGTGGACAGTTTTCTGTATAGTCATGAGTAAAGTTTGTTATAAGCTTCAATATAGATGCACAGTTGTGTAAGTACCACGGTGTAACATCTGTTTGGATCTAAGTGGGAATGGGAAAATTGGTGTTTGGGTCTGGTGTGTGTAGGTCTGTGTGTGCTTTGAAACTTCTTATCCTACCTGGGAAATCCTGAGATGCTGATGGCAAGGTGGGAGACAGCTACAGAAGAGTGAGACCCTGAGCAGAGCTAGACTCCCACGCTGAGCATACGGACACAGCTTTAGGAATGTGCCTGGGCCCTGCACCCGGGCTCCCTTGGGGTGGAGTGGGGACATGAGACTCACCTGACGCTGCTGTTGCGATGGTCTGCGGCAGGCAGCTCCAGGGCCAGGCCGGTGGGCAGTGGCGGCCCCGTGGGCAGTGGCTGCTGCTGGAAGATGAGCTCAGGAGTGAGGTCCACCTCAGTGGGGCTCACCATGACCTTGGCCGCCGAGAGCAGTGCTGTCTTTCCCTTGTTGTAATTCTCCAGCACCTGAGGGCAGGAGGGAGGGGCCTGGTGGGAGAAGGTGGCCAGCCCAGCCCTGTAGCCTCCCAGAGTAAACGGCCTGATGGTTCAGCGGGTCCCCTTTCTTCCTTGTGGAAGGCCGGGGACTTGCCATAGGATGCTTGTCTCTAGAGCAGTCAAGTTGGAGCACTCTTTTCTGTCCTTCAGTGGCCCAGGAAGGTAGATGCTCTCCCCACTTGACTACGTATCTGGCAATGGCCAGCTGGCCTTTAGGGCCTCTCAGTTCAGCCTTTCTCAGGGATCAGCTCCTAAGAATCTTCTGAATTCCACCCTTCCTGCCATGGAGCAACATGTCATGTGCAGAGTCTTTCTGACTCCCAGGGCCCAGCTCAGGACTGTGGCTGGTTAGCATCTGGGCCTCAGGCCCCTGTCTCTCAGAAGGGCCCTACCTGCACTCACCTTGTTGAGCCCCTCCATGACCACATAGGGCAGGTGCTCATGGAGCATGGCTGGCGAGATGATCACCTCATTAAAGGCTTTGTTGTCTCCCCAGATGGCGAAGTACGTGGGCTCCTCCTGCTCACAGCAGCTGGGGGGGCACGGGTAGAGAGACGGGAGTCAGAGAGCTCTGCTCTGCGCACTTGCTGAGGGATCTACACGCTGATCTGGGGGGTCCCCATCTACCCTAGGCAGCAGGTTCGTAGGCTTCAGGCAAAATAACCAGGCCTGGCTATTTTGCCTGAAGCCTACGAAAGGCTGATCTGGAGCCTTAGTTGCAGTCCCTGCAAGGCCTCCAATCTGCTTTTAGTCTAGGCTACATCTGCCACCCCTGGGCAAGGCTCAGCTCCCCAGCTTTCTGTCAGGAGGGGCAGCCTGCATTAAGAAAGACGGCCCAGGACCCAAGGCTCTCAGCGTATTAAGCAAAGAAGGGCTACCTTCTAGCACACTGTTCTTGCTCTTGGGCACAACCCAAGGACACTGAGGCGAGCTGGCCCAGGGCCAGGTGGCTACATCAGGTTATCTACTCCTAAATGCACCAAGGACAGGGAGAACTGCTTTGGGAGACACCAGCGAAGGGCTGACAGTGGTGTGCCAAGTCAGAGGTGGGACAGGCCTCAGTTTGACCCAGCTGGACCTGCCAGGCCAGGACACCTTCGGGTCAGGTCCCTGACATCTGCTTCTGGATCTGATGAATGTCGGGGCCTGGCAGTGTGAGGGGCAGAAGCTGCATCCAAGAACTAGGCTCCTTCAGGCATACACAGTGTACCGCAGAGCCCTTCTGGAAACAGCTGGGGACTGGGTCTTTGGTTCTCTTTCCATGGCTGGCAGCTGGGTCCTGGACTATGGTCTCTACCTCTGCCCCAGTTGTCAGTGGTTAACTCAGCAGAGGCTGGTCCAGCCCTGAGCAGCTCCCTCCCTGGACCCATACCTACAGGAGTGGCCTGGACCTCCGTCAGTACCTACCAGCACTGTTCTGCAGGATGGTTATGGACCACGTGGATGATGCGGCCAGGTGGGTAGAGTGGGGTGCTAGCCGAAAGGGCGATGGTTAAATCACTGGGGTGGGTCCAGAGCCGTGTGCTGGCCAGGGTGGTCACCTCTACTTGATCCTCAGGCAGCTCTGACTTGGGGATACACTTTGTGGCCCCCACGATGATCCGCCACTGTATAGGGCCAGGGAGAAAGGGTGACAGAGTTGAGCAGCTCTGGCTGGGTGGATAGGATTGGGGAGGGGGGGTGCTTGCAAGGAAAGGGTTCAACAGGTGAGAGGAGTGGGCCAGAGATGGGGGCAGTGGCTGGAGCATTAAAGGTTTGTGCCCACCTAAAGAGGCAGTGGCTGATGTGTATGGTAGCCAGGTGGCCAATAAGATGCCAAGGACAGACGACACAAAATTGTTGCATTTCAGAGCTGGCAAGGGCCTAGAAGACTAGTCAAGCCCTCATCTAGTGGGTAGGAAACACACCCGGTGAGGGGATGGAACTGCTCTGGGTCACTGTGCAAGGCAGAGGTAGGAGAGGCCTTAAGAGGACCCATCTGGACCGGCTGAGTTAGGTCCTGGATCTGACGAATGCCTGGGCTAGGCCCTGTGAGAAGCAGATGCTGTTTCCAAGGACTACGCTTTCAGGGAGACAGTCTCTTAGAGCTGTGGTGACCCATGGCCTGACACCTGACCCAGGGTCCCTTCTGACAGAGGGTTATGGCCATCAAGGCTAGGAAAAATTCAGACAGGCAGTAGAAAGACAGTAAGGGTCCAGCTTGGGGTGGGCAGCCATCTCACAGACTAGCCACAGAGGGCCTCCTACTTTTGGCCTACCACAGGATGCTTGACCACAAAACTTTGCCTCACCCCACCTGCCTGACAATGAAGGTCTCTGCATAGAAAGGGCCCCCAAGGTCTTCCAAGATCTGGTACATGTTAGAACAAGTTGGCTCTCTCCTGGCCCCAGCAGAATAAGCTGAACACAAGCCCTCGACATGGGGCAGCAGCCTTCCTCAAGCCTGGGCCACCTCAACAGGTGCTTCTCTGCCCACTCAAAGCACCACACCTCAGGGATCGCCTTTTTCACATCAGCTCCATGTGGGAGAAGCACCTTATTTCCAGTTATGACCCCATGACAGCTTAGCATGTGCACAAAGGCCCTCAGTTTCCTTACAATGGCAGGGGCTGGATAGGCTGAGCTTGGACACTGAGGGTCTGACAGCCTGAATCATCCATAACACAGCTGTGGCCTCTTGCACTTTGTCCCTGGGATCAGTAGGGGACAAGAAGAGGGACAGACAGCCCCCCCCCCCCCGTGGTCAGGGAGCCGATGGGAGCTCACTTTGGGCTTGGTGCTTCGCTGCAGGACATCCAGAAGTTGCCGACGGAAACCCTCCAGCTGGGAAAGGCCAATCCTGTGGAAGGCGATGAGCATCAGCTTGGGGCAGTCATGGGCAAGGAGACATGAGGGAAAGGGGGTGGTGGGGGCACCTGGCTCCCCAGGAACAAGAAGACAAGACCACCTGGCTCATGCTGTGCAGGTCAGAGAGGCCACTCGGGAATGTACAGCACCTACACTGGCTCTGTCTTCTCACCACAGGGCCACTAAGAGTGGGAAGGGGTGCTTAGAGTGCTTAGGAAGAGGGGGAGGGGGCCTGGATGAGAGATGTGAGCACTGAGGAGTGGGGTGAGCTCTTGCTAGGGGACATAGCAAGAGAGGTGGACTTACCTGGGAACAAGGTCTTTGCCCAGAACCACAGCAGTCACAAACTCTTTGGAGTATTCCATGGCATCCTCACTAAAGACAGGTCAAGGGAAAGGGCTCAGGCCCAGAGCAGGGCCTTGGCAGAAGTGGTTCCATTCTGCACCTGGGCTGCAGCTTCTCAGGAAGCTCATAGTGCCAGGCTGGGCTTCTATTTTTGCCCTTCCTGCCTATGTTTTACCACAAGGCCTTGGGAGAGGTCCACTTGGCATGTTAGAAAGCCCCCAACCCACTCCCACAGTCGTGTCCAATGCCATTCCCAGGTGTCCTGTCATCAGAAGCTGGGCTGCCCAGTCCAGCCACCAGCTCCCAGTCCCATCCAGCCAGCCTTTGGCTTTCAAGTGTCCCAGTTGCTCCAGCCAGCTCTGAGGCTGCAAGCTGCTTACCTCAGCAGGCCTCCTGGCGGGGAGTAGGCGAAGCACTTGAGGGTTGGGTACTGGGGACGCAGGAGGAAGGACAGGATGGCAGCTGTGCCAGCGCCCAAAGAGTGGCCTACTACAATCAGGCCATAGTGTTTGGTTCCACGGCCCTGGGGACCAAGAGATATCTGAGAGCCCTGCCTCAGTTTCCCAGCTGACACTGACAGCTCTTCTTAAGAGTCCTGGGATCATACTGTCCTGCAAGGGTGCTAGGGCTGAGGGAGAACCAAGCTAGGTCCTCAAAGGGCAAAGACTTAGTGAGACTGCTTTCACAAACTCCTACTCATCCTCTAAAGCCTTGCTCAGAAATCCCCCCTCCTTGAGGAAGCCTCCCTGATTTTCCAGAAAAAGCTCCCTCCCTCTTAGGAACTGTAATTTCCCTATGACCATTCTGGTGATTACACTTATATTCATTTGGTTACCTGTCCTCATCTCTCTACCCTAACCACTAGCCTGAATCTGTAAGACCTGGGAATGGGGGCTGGCAGCATCCATTGGAGCTACCTGTGCAGAGAGAAGAGGCTGGGCTGACTCAGGCTGCTGTCCAGCTCAGGTGCAGCCTTTCCCTAGTTGTAGCTGTTTTTTATCACTAGTCTGTTACGTATCTTGCAACAAGTCAGTGGTCCTGACTACGAGGCTGGCAGAGTACACATTTGATATCAGGACACTTTGAGAGGAGACGGCCTGGGAGGTCAGGCGGGGTGGGATGGAGCCAGCCAGGAGCTGGGGATGTGGAAGGAAGGGAGGGACAGGAGCTAGTGTTTGGGGAAGGGGGGTACCATCGTTCACCCCTCCTCTCCAGGATGGGATGTCATGGAAAACTCCTCACCAGGTCTCGCCCAAAGGCCTGAGATAGGACCATCTCCTGCTCCAGCTTCTTCTTGATGTACTCGGCCGAGAGTACCATGCCCTGGGTGGGAGGAACAGAGCAGGGCTTGTGGGAAACCTCAGGTACCAGCACAGCTGGTGGTCTCAGCCAGCACCCCTTCCATCCCTCAACAACAGGCTGTAAGGGCTGGTGGGTACTTGTCTCCATTTTCAATTGCATTTTCCACTCCACAGAAAATGGAGGATCAGAGGGAAGTAAGTCCACCTGATAGAAACAGGTGTGACATCTCCCCAGCTGCCTGCCCAGATGCTTCTAGGGACAGCCAGGGATCCCTCAAGCCTTAGTGGGCAGGCAGGCAGACTAACCACACCCTTCTGGCTGAGCCCCTGCCAGGTGGAGGGTGGCAAAGGTGAGGGGACCTCCGGGTGTTGAGGTGGATACCTTGTGGCCCAACCAGGTGCCTCGGTGTCCCTCCACAGGGAGGCGCTCAGCATCACCTGTCAGGTCAGTCAGGGCATCCTGGGGAAAAGAAAAAAGGCAGGTAAGGGGTAGCTGAGGAAGACAGGCCAGGGCCTGTGGGGGAGCCATGGTCAGCTTACCTTGGGGGACAGGGTTCCCCGGATACTGATCACCACTTTCTTCTTGTCATGGTCTACTGCTACGTAGAAGGGAGTTTCATAGACCTAGGAGTACCAGGTTGTGAGCCTAAGCAACTCAGAATAAGGCCAGACTTAGGGATGTCAATAAAACTCCCCACGGGCCCCTGGGTCCCTAACACCTGCCAAAGCCAAGGTTCCTGGAGGTCACTGAGGATTCTTTAGTCCCAGCCTTCCCATTGCACTCTGCCTCAGGCAGCCCTATGCTCAGTCCAAATGGTTCACTGCTTTTCCCCACTGCCTCCTATTTCTTCCATTTCCTTAAGGCTGGGCCTGGAGCCCTAACACTGAATGAGATTGGCATCCATTTTCCCACCTAGTTTGGGGCAGTGTGGGTATCAGGCACCAAAATGGAGGAGGCCATCTCTGGAGTACACACTGGAAATTATTTGGAAACTACAGCTGGCTCCACTGGCCTGAGGAATTGCTTTGGTGGCCTGGATCCCCAGTGGCCTCCAGAAGAACTCAGCTCTGCCTGTCCCCAGCCTGGTCCCTCACCGCATCATGACAGGAGGTGTAGACAATGTCTACTGCAGTCATGTTCTCATCCAGGAAGTGACGGCGGATGGCGATTGCATTACAGCCACAACAGTTGTCTTCCTCAATGGTGACCCCAGGGGCGAATCGGGGTCGTGCAGGGCAGAGACAGCACCTGGGGTGAAGTGGCAGAGAGCTCAGGGTTTTCTCTTTGCATCCTCTCTGGAGTAGCTTCAGCCCCACCCTGTCTCTGTCTCCTTGCTAAGCCCTGGTGACCTCTGTGGTGACCAGCACATCACACGGTCTCCAGGCTGAACATGACCCACGAGCTGTCCCCACTTGACTGAACACCTCACCGCTATTCTTTCTTCCCAGACTGAGCCTTCTCTACAGCCTGTCCTCCACTTCCAAGGTCCTAGGTCTAGCCTGAACCTCCGTCCCCTGTAGCAACCTACTTCATGTGTTTGTCACAAGTTCTCTTGGGAGCCAAGTAGACCCAGTGCAGACCTCCAGAAGCACCTTACTGAACTCCTACATGGCACCTTCCCTTAGCTGCATTGACAGCCCTCTGGGAACCCAGCCTACTCCCTGACTATATGCCAGCTCCTCCCAGTCAGCCCACACCAGTCCACTTTGTCTTCACATTTAAAGCAAACCCACCCACTGTCCCTCCACCCTTGCCCCTGAACTACCAACTCAGTAGCACAGGGAGGGACCCTTTGAACATACATCAAGCCACTATGAGGTTTCCTCATAGAATCCCACAGAGATGCCTTCCTTTTCGGCACAAAGGTCTGAGTCCTTTTGGTTCTGCCGCATCTCACTGACCTCCATGCACTCCCCTCATCTACACCGCTCTTGCCTTTCCTTCCTCTGCCTGATTAGCTCCCTCACCAGATTCCATGCAGGTTAACCCCCTCCCCATATCCTTTAGTCTCCATCCAAATGTGATCCTTCAGTGATGTCTGCCCCAGATACCTCTCTGACCGGGCCAGTCCTGACCTGACCCCCTGCTTCAGCCCTTAGCTATGCTCCTCCAAAGCATCCATGTGCTCTGACCTGCCTCATGTGCTCCACCCCTCATCTGTATATTGTTGTGGCAGGAGCTACACAGGGCAGGGTCTGCTCTGTGCCAGTCACAGATGTTTCCCCCAGCACCAAGCCTGTCAGGCATACAGGAGGCTCCCCAGGGTCGATAAGCCAGGGCAGAATTGGTCACTGCTAGGAAGTGAGGGGGGGGGGCAGGGGAAGGTTTGGAGGAAAATGCATCTGCTTTTTAAGCCACCAGAGGGAGCCAGCACCCAACAGATTGGAGCTGGGAGCAAGAGTGACAGGCCTGCCGGCTGTCTTGACATTCAGTGTGAGGTGTTTGTCTTCTCAGAGCCGTTCCTGTGGGACTGTGACTTCCCGACAGGGAGGGGCCCTCATCAAGAAACCCCAGAGTCAAGCCAAGACCTTGGAAACGCCTGAGCGTGGGAGCAGAGACTGCCCCATACACAGGATATAATACACAGGACACTCATCCCAGAACTGAGCCTGCAGAAGCCACCAGCAGGTCAAGCGGTGGCAGGCTTGGTTCCAGGTCTGAGCTCCTACCTTCAAGCCTTTGGGAAGCTCCCCTCTTCTCTCAGCTGAGCAGAAGGCTCTAATGAGGTAGGGGAGAGGCAGGACTTGGGTTCAAATCCTTCCTGGTATGTCATGTTCTGACTCTGCAGCCATAGTCCAACTAAGCCTCAGCTTCCTCCTGTCAGAGCCAGCACTGACTGCTGCTTCCCAAAGCTACTAGCCCCCAGCCTGTCCCCTATGCCATGCCCTTGTCTTGCTCCACTCTCCACTCTTACAATGTGGTGCTGTGTCGCCCACTGCGGCAGACAACCGATCTTCGGGATCTGAGGGCCAGTGGACGTGACAAGCAGCAGGCAGACAGCAGACGCTAAGAAGAGTGCCCAGCCATCTCTCCCCAATTATCTCCATGCCTTGGGTCTTTGTCTCCACGCCACCCTAAGCACATTCTTCCATGAGGGGATCTGACTGTGCTCCGCCAAGGCTGAGGGCTGTGTCCTTGGCCATTACAATTCTGGCTCATGCAGGTGCTGATATTCCCACTGTCCCCAAAGCACTCAGAGCCCCACTGTGGCTCTGTGATTCGGAACTGTCCCGTAGGCTGATAGCACCTGCTAGACCCAGGGAAATAGGCCCCTGGAAAGGGGAACAGGGCTATCTAAGCACAGGTCTAGGTGTTCCTGGCCCAGTGCCTATCTTGAGAGCCTCTCCATCCAGACTAAACGTCCCAGGAATGCAGGGGGAAGTGCCAGGTGTGTACATATGGCAGAGATGGGTGGAGCAGGCATTGACCTGATCCTCTCTGATCAGCTGCTGGGGGTAGTGAGAACAAGGTCCCAAGAGCCAGCAACTTTCTCTAGGTGGAGCAAGCATGGATGCTGCTGTCCCCCGGGAGGGGGCATGGAGGACAGAGGCACTGGCCCAGCAGGTCAGCTTTTCTGGAACAGGAGCCCAGGGAACTGTCCTGCTTCTTTTTGCCTGTCATGGACTGAGGGCGGAGACGCCACAGAAGGACAGGGCCCTTCCAAAGCCCTTCTCTGGCCCACTTAGAAGCATAGAGCTCCACCCTCTGTCACAGGGGCAGGGCTGAGGGTGACAGGTCAGATCTGGGTCCAGACCTTTCTTTCTCTGCTCAGAGCCTTGTACCAAAGTGCCTTCTTGGCACATTTCTAGAGACCTCAAAGGAGTGGGCTTACTTCCTAAGAAAGTTCTTTCTTCTAGAAAGGCAGAACACAGGAGAGAAGCCAAGAGAAGGGAGATGTGGGCAGAATGGAATGGCTGTAGGGGGCAGAGGAGGGCCCAAAGAAGAGAAGAAAATCAGCAGTGTAGATGCTACAGTATCGCATCTCAAAAACAGATGCATAAACATCCCATTTCACAGATGCAGAAACTGAGGCTCACAGGCATGCACTGGCTTGTCCAAGGTAGCAATTGAGAGGCTCATTCAAACCCTGCATTCAAACCATGAACTGTGTAATTCCAGTCCAGGGAGGAAGCAAGGGAAAAAGGCAGTGGCCCTGTGACAGTATGGGAGAGAAGCTGCTTGGACCCAGAGGAGGTGGGAGCAGGACAGCAGTTTTGAAGCCCTAGGGGGAAGGGAGTACCAGGTCATCATTGCATCCCCTCCCTCCACCCTACGCTGACATGGCTGGGTACTGGCTGAGTACTCACGAGCAGGACCGAGCCAGCTGGCAGAGGCCACAGGTGGGCTTCCTCATCAGGTACATGGGCCAGCCATAGGCAGCCAGGGCAAAAAGCATGTAGTAGCAGACTTCTTTGTAGCGTAGCATCTCATGCTGGAAGACAGGACACAGAGGGCGGTGACCTCCGCCAGTCCTCCATGCTACCTCAGCCACCACCAGTGTCTGAGGTGGGAGCCTGCCTACCTCCTCCAGGAGGGGACAGCTGCTGGGCCCCAAAGTGACGGAGGGACAGCCCCTTCAGACACTGATTATATTTGCCCAATTCTCTCCCTGTACCCAGGCCAGCACACTCATGAGACCTATCCTATCACTACAGTCTCAGAATTCATGATTAGGGGACAGAAAATCACTCAGAGCACAGGCTTGTTTTCATAAGAAAGAAGGGGGCATGGGGAGTGAGTGCCCTACCTCAGCATCAGGCCCTGGGGGATTTAACCCGCTGAAGCCTTGGGGACTGCAGCTCTGGGTGTGTGGCTATGAGAAACCAGATGAGCCATGCTGGGCATGGAAACCCATCACCAAATCTCTCTGGCTTTCCAGTCTTCTCAGGCTTGACTCATGGAGTCCCAGGTTCCTGAGGCTGGGGAGGCTGTCTCCCTGAGATTGGGATCACGCTAGAGAAAGGCGCCCAGCAGCTGCTCTAGATGGTTTGTATCAGAGCTACAAGCTGTCCATTGGCAGGATGGCACTGTCCCAGCAAAGCCTGTCAGTCAGTCCCCAGCCCCTAGGCACCAGGACTGAGGCACTTAGAGGGAATTAGTCACCTTGTAAAAGTTAAGGAGGGTGATTAGTCATCTTGTGAAGTGAAACAGGTAGGCCTCAATCAGCACCCTCTGCCTGCTCTTCAGGAACTCAGGAAGGAGTCAGTAGCTGCAGAGGCAATTACCCTGGGTGACAGGACAGGGAGGCGGGGTGCTGGCAGCCTCTGCCAGGTGGCAGGTGCACACTCTGCACCTCCCCCCAGGGGCGGTAAGAGCCACCCAGGCGAGGTCCTAGTGAGTGGCAGGCAGCTGGCTAGGGGCACCGGCTATATATGTATGTGACCCGTGAAATGAAATGACGTCTGCTTTGGGGAGACAGACGCCTGGGGCTCTTCTAAAGACACAGATCTCCAAGGGCCGAAACCTCTCCAGACCTGTCTTGATTGGCATCCAGTTCCCAGCACCTTGCTGGGCTGGATTTAAGATGGGTCACTTCCTCTTCCTCCGGCTCTGGGTGCAAGGTGTGCGTGGGGCATGTTACGTCTGTCCTGAGGGCTTTGAGGGTGCCAGGCTTGCTCCAGATCACAGAGAGAGGGCCATTAAGCAGGGATGTACCTAAATTAGTTTGTTTTCTCTGGGCCAGGCTGACGACTACCTGCTGCCAGCTGTGGTTCTACCCTCAGCCATGCTGGCCTGGCCTGGGCCTTCCTACCATGGGACCCACTTTCCCTGTAACACATGGGCTTTCTACCGAAGGTGCTTGAGGAAAGTTTCTACATCTAAAAAGGCTTTTCAACGGCAATGTCACACTCCAGTGTCTATCATGAGGGCGGCAGCCACAGGAATGTCACAGCTCATCCCCGTGAGGCACCCGGCAATCTCCAGAAGCCCGGGTCAAGTGTTTTGGAGCTTGGCTAAGAGATTCAGGGTCCTGCTTATAGAAACAGCATGATGTGAGGGCTCTCGAGGACCTGATCTTAGAAGAGACTCAAAGGACTGCTGAGCAGGAGTGGTGGGGTCGCTCACCATGTGTTGGTGGGGAGGTGGCAGGGAGAGACACTGGAGAGAGGAGGAGACCTCCCACTCACCACGAGGTTGTGGGGAGGTGGCAAGGAGGGGCACTGGAGAGAGGAGGAGACTTCCCACTCACCGAGTTCTTGAGGTCGAGGTACTTGGTATTTCGGGTCACTGGCATCCCAGACAGGAAAGCCAAGATGTCATTGTTTGCCTGGAAAACAGGCATGGAAAGATGGACAGTGGTCCAGATGTGAAGATGAGAAGGGAGTTCAGCTTCAGCCTGTTTCTGAGGTCTGAAAGAACTCACGGCTTGTAGCTCTTCCAATATCCAGCAGCTTTCCGGAATCACGTTTCCCTATTTTTCCAGCCCCCCTCCCTGCTCCGCCATTCTACCCAGACCTTCAGACCTCAGGGGATGGTCCCAAGCCACCCTAGAGGGAAGGGGACCAGAACTGGTGTGTTGGTGAGGACTGGGGGGCAGGACAAGTTTCAGACAGAGGCCGAAGCACTCGAGCTGTGGCACTGGTCATCTAGCCCCAGTGACTAGGCCGTCCTCTGAGGCTGGCCTCAGAAGTGGCCACACATGGTCCAGAGAACAAGTTTCCCCACTGGGAGTCAGTGCAATGGCTGGCTGAAGGCTTGAGCTAGGAGAGTGGAGGGCGATGAGCAGTAAACGGTGGCCTGGGGGCCCATGGAGAGAGGATGCCACAGGATCAGCCACAGAGGCCCACAGGAGAGCGAAGGGGACTCACCTCATCCAGCACCGCATTACGCTTGGCTCGCTGCCGCTGCCTAAGCAGCACCAGGCCAGCAATGATGTCGGAGGGCACGATGTCGAGGTCACGGAAAAATTCAGCAAAGAGGTAGGCAATTTCTGAGTAGGCATCCTGTCAAGCAAGGCCCAGGAAGGCAGGAGGCGGTGGCAGGGCAGCAGGAGAAAGGTGAGACCATGAATGAATACCCAGGGCAGGTTCACCAGAACCCTCCACAGCACTGGCCAGCTTTGCCCTCAGGCAATGCCTCTGTGCAGTAGGAACCTGGGGACCCTGTTCTGGATTCCTGGCCTTCACCATCTTAGCTGTTGACCCTCCCCCTACCTCCCAGGCCTCTTCTCTCCACTGAGGTCCCACAGCTCACAGATACCAGCCTGAGCCATTACATCTTCTCTTTCTCTAGATACCCACAATCAAGGTCCAGGCAGCCCTTCTCCAGCGAGAAGCCACACAAGGCATCTGGCTGCCCTTGCCCCATCAGCTGTGACCCTGGAGGCTTCCCCTGCTTCTCAGAGGCCTCAGTTAGAGGCTCCTGTAATGTGCTTGAGAAGAAGTACAATTTCATAGCGGGTAGCTTTGCTGGCTTTGAGCTGGCCCTGGGCCTTGGGTAGAAAGGAAAGGACAGAGGCAAGCCCTGCTAGCTGTGGGTCCTAGGTCTCCCCTGCCTTTTGTTGCCTTGAACCTATCAGGAGAGGGTGGGGTAAGAGCAAACTCATGGCAACTGAATCTATCTCACTGGGTCTCACCCTTGAGTTCCTGGCAAGTTAGGAGAGAAAAGCCAATGGTTGCAAACTCAAACCTCTAAGGTGCCACACAAAGCCAAATACTGCTCAGCTCCAGCTGCCCAGCCCAGGGTGCCAGGTTTGGACATACAGGCATTTACGTAAATGCTGTTAAATTTTTTTTTCAAAGACTGGCATTCAAGTATAATTTTTTAGCAACACAGTCAAGCTGATGAAAACCACTCTGATGGGCTCTACCCCTGGGCTGTCTGTGTCTAATAGGACCATGCTCTGGACACACGTGACCTTTCTACTATCTTCTCACAGCAAACCCTGTCCTGCATTGTGCACAGGAGAAGGATATGCCCTTTAGAGACCCAGGCAAGCCTAGCTTCCACCTCCAGTTTCCACTCCCTGCCCTCTGCATGGCAGTGAGGCCTGGACCAAGATCTCTCAGGCAAACCTAGACAGCCCTGTGAGGTACTCTCTACCTGCCAGGGAACACCGGGCATTCCTTTTACTAGCTTACTCAGGCTAAGGTCCCTGGGAGGTGCTGTTAGAAGGGGACACTCCAGGCTTCCCCCAGACGTCTGAGGTGAGCTGTCTGCCCCAGGGAGGAGTGGTCTCCTGACTTCTCTCGCTCTGGTACTGACCCTCTCTCTCTGGGTCTCAGCTGCCTGACGTGCACAATGAGGGGCGGGGCTGGATTACCTCTAACCTGCCTGCCCTTCCTGCTCAGAGACGCCTTCTGCTGGGCTTGCTCCTCAACACTATGGGTCTTCCCACTTCTCAGGACGCCTGAGATGAAGGCTGATCATGTGTCACCCAGCCCCGGGCTAAGCACTCAACAGCACCCCCGGCCTTCCAGATGCATCCACTGCTGGCCACGTGCTACTTTTCTTCTAAACTAAACTGTGTTCCAATGCTGTCAAGTCAGTCACCACGCCTTTCTTCCTCAACAAAGCAGGTGGATGGCTGCTTTGCAGGGTGGGGCAGTCAGTGAAAGGGCAGACCGTCCCACAAGTAGGCTATCACCCTGCTCACAGTGCCCCGCCTCCAAACATTACCAGAGGAGTATAAGGCGCATGTACGCGGCAGAGAGGACCTGGGGCAAGCATCCCAGGGTACTTACTGACTGGGAATCCTTTGTCCGGGTGCAACAGAGGAACACTTTGAGACGGCGGGACCAGCTGGTGGCCTGACCCTCCTCTAAACGGTGCCTGTGAAGGTGGACATGTGTGAGGCCAGGGGGCTCACCAGATGTTAGGGAAATAGGACAGCTTGTTCCCAGGACAGAGCAAAGAACTCCCCAGTGGGCCTGGGGAGGAGGCAGCAGGCTAGCTACAGCTGGGTGGCCAGTGACCCAGTTGTCAGCCAGCCAGGGTGTTTCCTGGAGACTCTTGCTTGACAACCTGGTGAACTGTTGCAGAGTGGGGTGGTCTCTGACTCTTAGTAGACTGACTCATTGGCATGACTGCGGACTTCAAAGTTGGGAATCCAAAGTAAGGGCTACTCTACAGCCAGGTGTCTAAAGGTCTAAACAAGGAGCAGTAGAGTGGTCAGCCAGATGTGTCCTCCCTCGCTGTCTTTCCTAGCAAAAGACTTCAAAAACTCATGTACTGAGTACTTACAGGAAATTGGGGACTGGGTAAGACCCCACGCTTTCCAGTTCCTCACACCTGCTGTCTGGGTAGGGCAGGTACACTGCCTGCATGGTTACCCCCCTCCCCCACCCATCCTCAGCTCAGGAATCAGTGAGCAGAGAACAACAGGCTACTTTCCAACAAAGGCACTTTCATGCTGAGCACCAGGAAGCCGGTGTATTTTAAGACAGAGATAATAGCCCTGATATCGCAGGTGGTGGTGCACACGCCTTTAATCCCAGCACTTGGGAGGCAGAGGCAGGGGGATCTCTGAGTTTGAGGCCAGCATGGTCTACAGAGCAAGTTCCAGGACAGCCAGGGCTGCACTAAAACACAAAAACAAAAACAAGAACCAACCAACCAACCAAAAAAAAAAAAAAAGAAAGAAAGAAAAGAAAATAGCTCTGATATCAAATATGTGGATCCACATGAATCTTAAAGGAAGCCAGAAGAGGCTGGCTGGGTTTTGAGCAATGTTCTCCACTCTTAAATGCCTGTCACTGGGTCAGGGGCAAAAGACAAGGTGGCACTCAGATGCATTTAAGTCCCTTAACAGTCATCAGGAATGAGACTGGCTCTTGAAGAGCTTCCTGGCTCCTCTGTGCAGCCAGGAACTGCTCCCAATTCCTTTAACCCTGGCTACATAGGCAGCTGACCAAAAGGGAGACAGCAGGAGGGGATAGGGATGATGTAAGAGACCAGCTGTCAGAGGACCTGCAGTCCCAAGAAAATGGAGCAGCCTTGCATCCCAAACCAACGCCCCACTATTCGGGGGGCTTGATGACGAGAGAGTGAAGCTGGGTTCTCAGGGCATCACATACTTTTTGCTTTCTGATCCAAAAGGACTTTCAAATGCAGGATGAGAAATTTCCTCCTCAGCCACTGACCAGATGGAAGTGCTCACTCCCCTGAGCAGTACTCCTCATGACCTCCAGGGGGCAGATGATCGTAGGGATGTCTGAGATGTTTGTGCAACCACCGGTGGGCTACTGACCACACCAGGGAGACACATATCAAGTCTGGACAAAAAGTTCATGGACCCCAGTAGCTCTCTGTTGGGAGGCTCTATGTGGAAGGGGGGTGGGGTCAGACATTCCTTCTACAAAAACCCAAGGTCAGGCCTTCTGGGAAACAGCCGGGAATAACACCCTCCCCCAGTCCCCACCAGATTTCACTGGAAAGAGAAAGGACCCAAACTCAGACACCCTCCTGGCTTTCAGAAACCATGTGGCAGCCAGGGTGTGTGTGTCCCTGCCCTTGGGAGCTGATAGCTTGAAGAATGTCCCTGTTAGAAAAACTGTTAGTTTTAAAGCCAGCGGAGGACAGGCAGGCAGGTAGTGAGTGTGACAAAGCCCTGCAGGCAGACGGCGCTTTCCTGCCTCCTCGAAAGAGACCTGCAGAAACCACCACAGGTCAAGGGCCCGCAAGCTGTGGCCTCCGACAGGGTCTGGAAACCACAGGGAGCTTCCTAATTAAAATGACAGCGAGCCCCAGGCCCTGCTGTACAGGCTCCTGCCGGGAGCCCCAAAGGCAATCACCCAGAGTCAGGAAAGGAAGGATGCTTTTCTCCAGGGCCCGGAAACAGGTCGGGTGCAGCGTGTGCTCAGAACAGCAAAGTGGGCCAGGGGGCGGTGGCCAGCTGCTTTGGGAGGGAAAAACGGGCTCCGGAGCCCTGGCTCCAAGTCCTGACATTTCAGGCTGGGAGGTGGCCAGACCAGGCATGGGTGTGGTTCTGGAGGCAGTGACAAGTTGATGGGCTGACGTGGAAGGTCTGAGGCATGAGTGGGGGTGGGGGACAGGCCTGCTGGGCAGGGGTCTTGGCAGCCTGCTCCACTGAGCTGGAGGTGGAGGCCACTTCCACACCCACCACTGTGGCTTGGGGCAGTGACTCAGATCCCTCATCTGTAGAAGGGGTTCTCACAGCTGTTCTGGGATAGCAAAAGGACTGGCTAAGCACGGGGCTTGCCTTCCAGGAGAATCCCCATTATAGGGGTCACTGTGACTCATCCTAGGAACGTCCCTTGCTTTCAATAAAGAAGTCACTATGGCCATGCTGGGTGCTCATTTTCTCTGCCATGCCATTTCTTTTAAACACCAGGTGAAATCTCCTCCAGGAAGCCTTCCTTGATTAACTTCTTACAGCCTCTGAGACCTAGAGGCAGCCTCACCTAGTGGTTAAGTGGTTATAGTCAGGCTGAGAGCTAGTTACCAGCCTTACCACACAAGCTCTCCACCCCACCTCCCCCATTACAGGAAGGACATGTGTTGTAACTCACTCTGAACAATGTTTGTGTCTTCTGCTGTAACCATAACTGAGTAGGAGTCCTGCTGCTGCTGCCGACAGTGGTTTTCCATTAACTCAGCCCTTGCCCATAGTGTTAACCACTTGGCATATATTATCTCACTTAAATCTCACGATGACATCCTGAGCCAGCAACCGTTACTCTTACTTTTTTTGTTTTGTTTTGCTTTGACAGGATCTCCCTGTGTAGCTCTGGCTGGCTTCAGACACTCTGTGTACACTCAGATGGCCTTGAACTGATCCAAATGCCTCTGCCTCATCAGTATGAGTGCTAGGATTAAAGGTGTGTGCCACTAGCCTAGTCTAACCTTTTCAGGGAAGGAACTGAGTCAGTGAGACTGAGGCTTTCACAAGGAGCTGTGGCTCACATGAGGTTGATGTGTGATTTGGGAGGGGGCAGGACCCTCCCCTGCTCACCAGCCTGTGAGGCTCACCACCCGCCTACCCAGCCGACTGACCGTAGGTTGTAGGTCCGCAGGTTGCGCTGCCTCCTCTTGGTGGCTCTCAGCTTGACGAAGGTTCGGCCCGTGGGGTCAAAGACACAGAGGACAGTGATGCAGACGCTGAGGATGACCACCCAGTTGCAGACAACCATTCCTGTTGGCAGCAGCAATGAGAAGAAAGAGCTGGTGCTGTGTCCGCCTTCTTGGGACATGAGCTCTGAACAAAGGCCACTGTAGGTAGCATCTATGTCCCCAATGGTTTCTAAGACCCAAGAGCAAGTACTCAGAAGGCCATGGTCTTTGAGGCCCACTCATGGCACAGAGCAGGCATAGAGTGGGCCTTAGAGAAGGTGATGAGAAGCCCTAAGGCTGCCTGCGCAGTTCTGTGTGTCTGCTGCTGGTGTATGTCTGCTGTGTCTCCTCCTGGTGAAGGAAGTAACCATGCTTGGGTGCCTGAGCCCCTTCCTCTGCAAGCTGGGCCCTATTACCTCCACCCCTAGGGCTGGCTTCAGCTGATGGGGCAGGTGGGGTGCATACCGAGGGTGACGTTCTTGGCAGTGAGGTCATTGCAGGAGGTGTAGTACTGCGTGAGCCAGACGATGCCCACGATAGCGTAGATGAACTCGATCACCAAAATGGCTGCAAGAAGAGGCGGGTTCTGACCCAAAGCTGCAGGCCACTGTCTGCAACTAGGGAAGGGCCCAAGAACTTAAGCCTGGCTCCTGCTCTAAAGTAGGCTCCCAGGCCTCTAAAGTAACTCACAGCAGGGGTGCACAGAGCCCTAGCCTGGCCCCTTGCATTGTGCTCTCAAGTCCCCACTGCCTCCCTGGACAGATGAACAGGGAAGAAGTACTTCCTAGCTTCTTTAGGATTTCACAGTTGCATGCATGAGCTCTGGAATCAGACTCATTTTAGGCAAGTTACCTAATCTCTCTGAGCCTCCATTTCCTCATCCATATTTGAGAGTACCAATGACTTCGACACAAAACACTGAAGACTAGAAGACAACTGTTGTTTCTCAGAAGAGACTAAGGAACTTGGTTCGGTGGAGTACAGGGATGAGAGGAGTCCCAGGAGATAACCCACAGTGGCCACGCACTCAGTCCACCAGTGTACTAAGCCCAGAGCCCCAGTGGGAAGGAAATACAACAGCCTGGCAGAGCCAGCAGAGTACAGCACCTAAGAGCCTAGACCAGGGAGATAGACAGCATGGGTTCAAATCCCAGCTCTGACTCTTCTATCTTGACTTTGCTGTGTGATCTTGAAAGAACTAATTAGTCTTCCTGGGCCCCAGTGTCCAGGAAAGCTAACACTTTCCTCCCCATGATCTGTGAAGAAGATTGAGAGAACTGCACGCTGGGAATGCACCAGAGGCTTCTGGGACATGGCCCAAAAGAGATATAGGCTGCTCCTCTGGGGAGCTGGCTCAGCCTGGCCTCAGGGTTTTCCTGATCTGTTTCAGAAGAATCACTAATGTATTTTGCAGACAAGCTCACAGTTTCAAATAGGGGTCAACTAAGTTTGTCTATGAAAGACCAAGAGGGCAAGCATTTTAGACTCCGTGGCCACCCACCAAGCAATTTCTCAGGTGCCATTATGGTACCAAAACCCAAGAAAAAAACACATAAATAAGTGGGTGTGCTCTCTGATGAAAAGATTCATTAGAGCTGGTGGGCTGGACTGGGCCCTTGGGTCTAGAATGTCAGACAAGTAAGGTCCTGCTCCTCAGGGTTTGCCTTTTTTAGTTCATATTAATAACTGAAACCCAAGGAAGTGAATGAGTGCTGGAGAAGGGTGTGGGGCTCTAGAACAGTCCCAGCCCTCAGTAGGGGTCCCTTACCCAGGCGCACGTAGAGCACGTACTGCATGGAGTCGCGGGGTTCTGTGTAGAGAATGCCCCCGCGCATGCTCAGCCAAATGATGGCCATCTCAGCAATCATGCAGCTCAGAAGGATGCCCAGGTAGCCGCGGCCGTGGTCCACCAGGTTCAGGGAGCAGGCCTCGTGTGGGTTATAGACCAGGCCAAAGAGCACCACGGACAGGATCACAAACCTGCAGAACGGTACGGGTGAACAAGGCTGGGCTGCCTCTGTGCCGGGTGCTGCCCCTACCTGGCAGGCCTGGTATAGCTCAGAAGACAGGTGTCTCCGCAACCAGAACACTGTCTACCTGGCTTTGGGTGGTGAGATGCCCTGCTGTCAGCATGGGGAGGCAGCAGCAGCTGCTGTGTCCACGGCCAGGTCAGGAGGACCGCTGGCAGAAAGGGCCTCCTGAATCCTGCGGGACTACCTGGAGGAGGGCCTGGGAGCAGGGCAGGATCAGGTTTGGGCCTGGTTTGGATAAACAAGTAGCTGGAAAGCTTCCTTCCAGACCTTTCTCCTCAAACCCAGGGCTGTGGCCTCGGCTCTGACACTTACCAGGTGGTGTGCAGGAGAAAGAGGAAGATGGCTGGCAGGACGAGGTCATCGCTGCCCACAGACCAGCGCCGCCGGAACACCACGATCCCGGGCATGGCTGGCAGCTCTGGGAGGCTCAGCGGGCCTGGCACTCACCTCCTGAAAGCAAGAAGAGGACCCTGGAGCAGGCTGGACTACTATCAGGTATGGTGAGACATCTTGGGCGTTGGCAACCATCCCTACCCATGGCCAATGGACCTCCAGGCACAAGAGATGTTGACCCAGGTAGAAGCTGCCCCTGCCCTCTCAAGTCCTCTAACAGCAAAGGCCTTGAGACGCCTGTCGCCTGAGGCCACTCCTGCTTACCACCAGATTGCCACTGGCTAACATCATTCCCACAGTAACTGCTCAGCTTCACTGAAGACCTAGGCTCTGGTTGGCCTACCTGAAATTCCAGCACTTGGGAGATGAGGGCAGAAGGAACAGATTTTGACGCTAGCCTGGGTCCCAAAAAAAAGAAAAGAGAGAGACAAAAGACCCTGAGTTCACTCTCTCTTTCCCCCTACATAGGATCAATGGGATGTTCAGTCCCCAGTAGCCTGTCTTTCCACAGGAAATCTGATCCATACTCACAGTTCTGGGCCAAAGCTTCTAAAACCAAGAACAAGTGTCCCTTAACACAAAGCGCTGCAGAGCGGGAGGAACACTGAAGGCTTGGGAAGACTGGGAGAGGGGTCTGTGAGTGGTGGTGGCTAGGACTAAGGGCGGGGATGCCCAGCATGCAGAAGTTCTTGGTAGGTCTTTGCACAGTGAGGGCTTTGGTTTCTTGTTCACTAGAGCCCACTGAGCTGTGAGTGTGGCATGACTGTTTCACACTCATCTTACAAAACTCCCAGGCACTGTCATGGTTCTGGACAAGGAAGGCTATGGTAGAAGGCTATGGGTTAGGATTGTGGCTAGAGACATCTGCCCCTCACTGTGAGAATAACAGCTGCTCTAACTCACTCACCCTTGGCCTGACAGCTTTCACTGCTTGATGCCTACTTCTCTGAAGTAGCTGGATACAAACCAGCTACCAATAAGCTCAGGAGTAGACAGGAATTGGGGTCTCCTTTGGAGATGGGAGAGAAAAGTGGTAGCACAGGTAGAAGGCTAGTCTAAGCAGAGACCCAGGACTTTCTCCAGGGCAGCCCCATGTGCCCTGTGTAGAAAAGAACCTCTGCCACAGAAGGCTAGAGGTCAGCTGCCCACCAGGGCCAGCAGAGGCTTACATGGCATCTGGTCCTGGGATGGGTAGCAGGTCCTTCTTTCCCTAGAGACAGTTCCAAGGAAAACGGGTGTGTGTGGAGCCTGGACTCACTAGGGCAAGCACCAGCCAAGCCTTTCTAGACCAGTGAGCGCAGCACTGACAGTGGATGAAGGGACATGGGGCCAGGTGGCTGGGCAGGGTGTCATGTCGGGCCATCCTCTGCTGGGCTTATCTCCTAGGAGCAGCCACTGCATGTTCCTAAGGGGTGCCAAGAAGCAGAGCTGGCTGCCTGAGCAGCGGCTAGGCTAGGCTGCTGGGGTCGTGCCTAGTCCCCCTCAGGAAGTGACATCATCCCACTCTCAAGGAGGAGTCAAGCAGCATGTGGGAAGCAGGAGAAGGATGCGGAGTGAAGAAGCAGCTGCTGCTGGGGTGGCTTGGGGGTGGGGAGGTCTACTGTGGACAGAGGCCTAGGACTGGATCAAAATCTGGGACAAGCAGCCCAGGGCACAGCTTTAGGCTTTGGAGTAATGGGATGGGAGGAACCTGGGGCATCATGGGTGGCAGCAAGGCTGGGGCAGGCAGAGCTGCCTACGGCTGGTGTACTTGTTCCCTCCCTGTCTGTAGGTGGCGCACAGAGTGGGAAGCTAGAGGTGGGACCCCCATACACACTCACCCAGCCACCACACACACACACACACACACACACACACACACATACTCAATGCATTTAGGGAGGTGAGGCTGATATGGAGTCATCACCTGTTAAAGCCCTGTATTTCACACTCATCAGGCGGAGGAGATGCAGGGCCATGCTTGCCACAAGAGGCTGCTCAGGGAGGGTCCTGCCTATCCAGACTGCTCTCTGTCCTGCTCCTCAACCCAGCGCATCTCCTTCTCAAGCAGAACACGGCCCTTCCTCAGTCACACTGGCTACCTCTTTCCCATCCTCAAGAAGTGCAAAAAGGCTAACACTGTAGCTCACCACGTACCCAGCACCCCGGTACTTGCACTTAGAACCCTGTCCTGACCCCTACCTTGCCCACAGGCTGTCTCCAGCTCACAGATTGGAAAAGTGAGCAAAGACTGACCCCAGGTCTTGTAGCCATGACTACAAGACCATGCCGACCTTAGAAGAATAGGATCAGTCACACCTCTGCTCTGCTTGGGAGTGAGGGGATGATCAGACCACGGCTAACAGCTGTGGTAAGAACCAGGGCCTTCCTACAGTGTGGCAGTTTTGGAGGGTTGACCCACACATGTCCTCTTATTGGCATTAGGGTTCCATACCCCTTCAACGTCCCTTCCAGCTTCTGCCCAGGGCAGCTAACACAACGAGATCCTAGACTCAGTAGGTCCAGGCCCAGCATCCAACAGCCAACTGTGTAACTTACTAGTTGTACCTCAGTTTCCTCATCTGTGAAATGCCAAGTGCTTCCCCTCTTAAAGTTCCAGCCAGGATCCCAAGAGAGAAGGTCTGCAGAACCCTCACAGTGCTGGACTAATGCCAGAGCACATCGGTGTGGGTGGAGGGACGAGGGAGTGCGTGTGAACCCCTGGCAGCCCAGCTGCCCTCCCAGGCCAGGCAGTAGAATCTTCAGCTGGTCACCACCAGGTCACAGGATGGGAGGGGGGAGCAGGGGGGAGGCATCCCTGTACAGAGTCACAAACTCTAAGGCTTCTATTTTTATGAGCCTGAAAGACGTCCTTTCTTTGGAGACCCCAGCCCATCACAATGGGGGCCTGTTCCCCTGCTGGGGCTGTGATTTCATCTGAAGGAAATGTCTTAGGAGGGGGAGGGCCTGGCCACTTCCTGGCCTGGGGCAGGGTGGCTGTAGAGCACCTCCTCAATGTCCCCCTTCCATGCCCAGAGTGGCCCCTAAGGACTAAACTGTGGTGGGGTCAGTACTCTGCCTCCCAGACCCTGAGGACTTCCAAGGCAGGCCACACCCACTCCAGCAGGAGCTCTGCTGCCCCTACCCAGGCAGGTGTGAAAGGGTACCAGGACCCAGCAGGTGTGAAGGGGTTCCAGGCTCCAGGTGACTGTGAAGGGGGTTACCAGGAGTACCCTTCGTATAGACGGAATGAATTCGGTAGGTAGCTCTACGGGGCCTCTTTCTCTGCCCCCTCCCTTACCATGGCCACATTTTCCTAGTGATGATTCAGGCCTCTGGGTTAAATATTGCCCATTCTGAGAGTTCCTCTTGCTAAAAATGCAAATTTGTTCTTAAAATGCACATGCTGCCTTCATCATCATCATCATTTGGTTATACAGTCCCTGTATCTCAGGCTGGTCTCAAACTCTGCGTTGAGATCTTAAGTTTCTGATTCTCCTGCCTCTACGTCTAGAATGCTAGAATTACAGGTAATGTGCCCACGTCTGGTTTTATGTGGTACTGGGGATCAAACCTGGGCACCTTCTCTGATTCCAGACAGGGTTCAGGATGTCCCTTGTTCAGGATGTTCAGCTTGTCCTCAGCTGGCAGGAACTGTCTAGCTAGGCAGGCGCTCAAACCCTTCACTGTATCACATTCCCTTCCTGAAATACCCCCTGCTTGCCCCATGCTTTCTGTTCTCTGCAGAGGCCTCAATGGGAGCCATGCTTTGGTTACCCTGTACTTCTGCCATGCAAACTCCTAGTCCTCTTTCTAGGCCAGCCAAAAGTCACTTCCCCTTTGACGTCCTCCTTGCCCATTCACTTAGAGAGCTGCAGGCCCCTCAATCCAGTCTGGCCCCAGACAGACTTCCGTAGAGTTAACTTACTAAATCCTTGCTGCTGCCTTTGCCTGGGCTCAGCTGAGCGCCTTGGGGGCTGGGACTTCAATAGGCATAACCGGGCCTTGTGTCATCACACCAAACTACCACTGTATCCCCAAGGCTCAGCTGCCAGCAACAGCCCTTTCCTGGTCAGGAGGGCAACGGCAGCCCCTTCTTGGCTCGCACCTGCTCTGCTTGCTAATTAATGTCTCCCTGCTAGCTCAGTGGAGCCCCCTCCAACCATCTGAACAGTGTCAGGTGGTTCCTGCCTCTGTAAAATGGGATGCCACCTTCACAAGGCTACAGTGAGAACGGATGAGTACCAACCTACAGGGGCTTGCCACAGGCCCAAGCATCGCTCAAGTCCCTGCTGGTGGTCACTGTAGTAGAACCCTCTGGCCTACGCATACCCTAGAACTGCCAAGAACCAAAGGAAGTACCCCTTGGTATACTGAAGCGCTTGGCCTGTAGATACCACAGTGAGGACCAACAGTAGCTTGTTGTTGTTGACACAGTAGCAGGTGTCAGCCCGACACCTTATTCTCAGGCGCACACATACCAGGGCTCCTACTCCAGAATCCCTTAGGGACTATTGCCTTTCTCATTTCCAGGCCTGCAGCCCACCTGGGCAGGCTGGCTGAGGGGCTGGCCTTTGAAGGCACAGGAAGGGAGATGGTAGCAAAGGAGGTGACAGAAAGTCGCGTGGGCTGAGGGCCGCGTGCGCCACCAGCCTGTGCCCGGGCGTGTGCAACCCAAGTTAGGGGGCCCAAAAGCTGTTGCTTTTCACACGTCAGCTGTGCTGGAGCAGAAGGCAGAGCTGAGTCTGCCCAGGGCCGAGGCAGAATTTCAACAGGAGTGGGGTCCTCAAATGCCTGGCCCCACGGAGCATAGACAGTATGCCTGGGGCAAGCTGGGCCAGGAGAGGAAAGCCAGTCTTCTGTTCCCCAGACAGTAGTGTCTGAGGGTAACCCGACACAGTCTCACCGCTACTGTGGCAGTGAGACAGTTTCACTTCCTCTGTCCCTTGCCATTAGGGGTCTTCACTATATTCCTCCAGGTTAGTCTGCCTGTTTGCATTTCACAGATGGAGAAACTGAGGCTCCATGAAGTTAGGAACACAGCAAGGGGCAGAGTCAGGCTGTGAAGCTAGTCCCGTTGTTCTGTTGAGCTTGTGACCGGAGACCTTGTCCTATAAAAGCACCATCTAGGGGGATGGAGTTTCGGGAATGAGGCAATCAGAAACCAACCGTAGGGTGGCCCCGATAATTTTCGGCCACGTTTATTTTTTTAATTATGCAAATATTCAGTGCTGCTAGATATGGTATCAGGCAATCATAGAATTCCTTTTTAATACTTCTAACCCTCCTATGAACTGCTATTTTCTCTCTATTTTAGAGGCAAGGAAACCAAGGCTCAGAGAGGTTCAAGCAACCTGTCCAAGGTCACTCAGTTCAGTGACCATTTGAGCCAGGCATAAGGCTCCAAAGGCCATGCTTGGCCCGGCTGGCCCCTCCCCACCATGCTCACCAGGCTCCATTTATCACCAGGCTCCACTTCTAGTTCTCACGCTAATTATTTTCCACTCCTCTTCAATGAAAAGAATTTGCCATCTGCCACCGGGCCTTGCCACTGACACCAGCCAACTCCCCAGGAATCAATTGGGGCCTTTTGCTTCCTGCTGGCTGTTCTGGAGGGGCTGCTGATTGCTGCGGAATGGGGGAGGGAGGGCCAGAGAGAGTGGCAGGACCCTCTCTTTGGCAGCCTGGACTTGACTCCTTACATTCTGGTCTGGGCAGGAGGGTTTCCTGAAGGTGAAGGGTCCCTCTCCGTCTGGCCAGGCCAGGCTCTGCTTCTAAATTCTTCCTTAGAGAGCATTTCTTTTCCTCCCCGTAGGCCTCTCTTGCTTGTTTGGGTTCTCTGGACGGAGGTGGGCAGGAGGGGCCTAGACAGGCAAGCTGTGCTGGCCTCAGGTGGCACTCTTCCCCAGGGAGCTGCTGAGCTGGAGCAGGCAGGTGGCAGCAGGCACACAGCCAGTCTCCTCCCATCTCTTGCAGTCCAGCTCACTCCACTGGATCCCCTAACCACTCCCTCTTTCAAGTACACAGACCTAAAGGTTGTTCCCAGAAGCAATCACCACCTTCCCTCTGGGTCTGGATCAGGGCTGATCTGGTGCTGGACCTTGGGTCTGTCACACCTACTCGTCTGTAAACACCTTTCTGAGCCTCAGTTTCCTTGTGTGCACAATGAGAAAATGACAGTACTCACTTCTCAGAGGGGTTGTGAGGGGCGGGCAACCATATGCAGAGTGAATGGTTCAGGGAAGTTGGGTCTGTTCCCATTCTGGTTCATTCCTCAGTTTCCCGCAGTATGTACAGAACCTTTACCTCTGCACCAAGCCTGCTGCCCTGCAACAGGAAGTCCCTGGCCCTCTATTCCCAGTAGCAGGCAGAACTGCACAGGCCCCAGTCCTAGTGACCTTTTCAGATAGGGTTGATGGTCTCTCTGAGGAAACTACCAGAGTATTGACTCCTTGAATCCACAAGTCAGTGAGCTAGGAATGCCATCTCTCTCCAGGTCACAACTTGGACTACTGAGCTCCTTCCCAAGGCCACAGGCTGTAGAACGCTCCAAATCCACATTCCTCTAAGAAAGCTGTGTACCTGTCTGTGCAACTGAGTTTCAGGTTGCACACTGAAGATCTTTTCCCTACATACACTCAACATGGCCTAGGAGCAGAGGCCACCTCATGCTCCCTGCCCAGTCCAATATTCCTTCCACCACACTGCTCTTTCCTGAAAGGCTCCCTTTTTGCTGGGGCTACATGCTGGGAACCCTTGGCTTCCCAGCTGGCCCCCTGCAGGTAGGTTCACCAGATCTCAGCTGTATCCTATTCCCAGCTCCTCAGAACTTCCTCCAGAGAAGACTGACTGTCAGTCTCTGTTGCTGGGGACACCTCTGAGAGGAATTAGCACCTTCCACTTCCTTAGGGGATCACTAATGAGGTCGATAATGAGGTGTTAAGTGGGCATACCAAGCGTGACACCTCCCCTCTGGGGACCCCCGCCCCCTGGGCCCAGCCTACCCTGAGCCATGTTCAGCCCCACCTCCTCAGGCAGTGGGCCAGCCCTTGGATCTGCTCTGTTTGGGTGCATGCTGCTCAGAGGTGAAAGAAAGCCTCCAGATGAGCCCTGTGTGCCTCAGAGGGCCACCTCCTGGGCAGTACAGCCATCTAGGGCACAGGCCAGAGGCTCAGGCTCTTGGGTTTCAGCCACTCCCAAGTCATCTTCAAAGCCAGCAGGGATCAAGTGACAGCAAGCAGAGCTCCTTCCCCAGGGAGCTGCTCCACAGAGCTCTGGTGACTGGAAGGGCCAGCACCCACCCTCACTCCCCAACTGTGCAATATAGGACCACCAACAGCACAAGCTATGGGCCAGTCTCCCCTTTGCTTGGATCTCCTTCTTTCTGTGCCATTTGAAGAGACCCCAGATGAAGGGAAGTGATCATGGGGCCTGGCACTTCTTGTCATTTAGAGCAAGGTTTAGCTGCTGTATGTATCGCTAGGCTTTGAACTAAGTGCCATGAGATGGAGGAACTCTCTGGCTAATTCTGGCATTTAGGGAGAGCCTAGGTTCCTAGACTCCTGAGACCATCACACATCTCCTCCCTTGCCTGAGCTAGGAGGGCAGAAGGAAGGGTCCATAGGAGAAAACTCTTGATCTCAGGTCACAGCTTCTTCATTCTCATACTCCTTCTTCCCTCTTACCCCTCAGTAGGACAACGCTGAACTCATCACAAGTTGCACGGGCCTCCAAGAAGAGGCAGTGCCTGAGAGGCCCCTACTGCTGGGTGGAGCACAGGCTGGACCTGGCATTGGTCCCAAGGACTCTCATTTCTCAGCCATCCACTGGGCAAAGACTTCAGAGTGCAATGCAGGAGGGGCTGGCCACTTCCTACGATGAGTCAACGACCATTTCCCCATCAGTAAAAAGCTGACACTGATGAAAATGTTTCCCTCACGGGCCAGGGGATGGCAGGACAAAGGAGTGCTGAGTGCAGGCTGTGACACAGACAGGATGCTCAGTGGTATGAACTACATGTCTTTAGGAACTGCTCTCTTCTCCAAAAGCTCAGCACTGGAGCCAGTGGGATGGCTCAGCAGGCAAAGGCGCTTGCCACACAAGCCTGATAACCTGAGTCTGATGGAATCCACAGGCAGAATCAGCTCCACAAAGTTGTCCTCAGACTTCCACACACTATGAAATGTATGCATTTCCTCCCCCACCATACACACTACCAATAAATTTTAAAAAGCATATCATGATGTCTCAGTGTCCTTTAAATAAAGTAACAACTCTCAGGCATTGGCTCTAAAGCTTTCTACCAGCTGCCCAGATGCCCTGCACCCTGCCATGATCCCCAAGAACCTCTTCTATATCCCAACTCTTTCTTGGGTGCCAGATCCTGCTCTTGTCCACAGTTCCCATCATGCACCTGACCAGAGACTGTCCTTTCCTGCCCTCTTGCTTCATGTGCTTCTTCTGCTGATGCATTCTGGAGGTATGTTTGGGTGCTGTCCCCAACTGCCCTGAAGCTCCAGCCCTGGGGTGGGTCAGTTCAGCCTGTGGCTCACTTTCTGCAGGTTTCTGGTGTGTCGGCTTCACCTTCTCTATTACACTGCAAGTTCCCGGGGTGAAAACTTTAGCTTCTGCCTACTTCTTTTCTGGTCTGGAGGATAGGCCACAGGACTGAGAGAAACCAGGAGGCTAAAATAAAAGGCACTGGGGAGCAGGGCACATGCCTCCAGCATACAGCTGCCCATCCCGGACCTGGACAGAACCCATGGTCCACTTTGTTAGGAGAGGTTATGGCTGGGCAGAGGCAGGGCCTGGCCTGTCTGGTATTACCTTCCTTCCCAGAGGCCTTGCCTTTGATAACTAGCCTTGTCACATTGTCACTTCTGTGATTTCACTCCCTTGGTGCAGCAGGAGGTGGAGCTGGGGCCCTCAGCTGCCACTTGGAGAGACCAGAGCAGGTACAGGGGCAGGGGTTTAGCAGGCCCTGCTTCAGTCAGCCTGGGACTATTTTCCACTGAAGAGGGATGAGGCAGGCCTTTGTGCTGGCCCTCACCTGGATGAGAGAGCTCAGTGGGCCCCACCTTCAGGAGGCAGACCTTTTAAAGAAAGAACAGCTGCATGAAAGATTAGCAGGGCAGGTGAGCACTAATGGGATGGCCATCCAGTGTCTTCAGGCTAGACAAGGTCCTGGTGAGACCAGAGAGGCTGAGGCTCCTGCCAGGCCAAGACTAATACCTCATCTCCCCCAGGGCTCTGGGCAGCAATGTGACAAAGCCTGCTTCCTCAGCAGGCGCAGTCCTTTTCTGCACATCCCAGGAAGGCTCTGGAGTGGAGGATGGCAGTGAGGGGGGGTCGGGCCTGCGTCATAGCTCGTGCTGGCTTCTCCACCCTCAGTGGCCGCTGGTGGCTATAAATACCACTCCATTCTCTGGATGTTGCAGGAGATGACCTAGAATTGTGGGCTTGGAGGCCTCCTGGGGCCCCCTCCCTGCTCATTTCAGATGGAGCCTGTCTGACCAGAACATCCTTGCAGCTGGAGAGCCATCTCCCACCTGAAGAAGGGGCAAGACCAGAGTAGCAGCTCAGATCCGAGCAATGCCTCAGCCAGCCACAGGCAACCCCAAACCCGAAGGACGGCACCTTGATTCCAAACCCTCTCCACAGGACAAATAAGGGCAGCAGGCCCTGACCAGCCCAAGAGATAACAAAGAAACAGTGCCCAAGGACACCAGCCACCTGAGACCTGCTTCCATTTGTACCATTACCCCAGCCTCCGGCCTTGAGCTCTTTCTGGAGCCCCACTCAGAGCTGAAAGCTCCAAAGCCACTGGGTCCTAAGCCCTCCTTTCACCTTCGCAGCCCCACAGCATCTCGGTGATTTTTGATTCAAACAATTCCAAACATGTCATCACCCTGGGAGCCTCTTTAGGACAAACTCCACTTTAACAGGGGCCTTTGGAGTGTCAGTTGTTTAGACAGGAGGCAGCTTCCTCCTCCTACCTGGCAGTCTGCCTACGAGGGAGACCTCCTTCTTAGAAGCCCAGGCTTGGCTGACCAGGCGCACAGGACAGAAGGTGGTTCCCAAGCCTGGTAGAGGCAAGACAGAAATCCTCTCAGTGGTAGGGTTTGGTTCCAAGTTTTCTGGCTTGAGGCAGGGCAGGCTTTGAGGGGAGAAAAGGAACAGCTAACAGGGGAGTGCCCAGGGTTATGTGAACACAGGTGTGATCTGGCTAAGCAATTCTTTACTGCAGTCATCCTCTATTCCCCAGACAATCAAGAGTGCCCACCACATGCCAAGGACCTAAGGGGTGGCAATAAAGAAAACAATCTGACGTGAGGTCAGATTCTCACGATACCTCCAGTCTAAGAAAGAAAAAGAGAATCCAAACCAGTCTCACATAGAGCAAGGAAAATTCTATCACAAGACAAAGAGGTCACAGACCTGAGTGTGGCTGCCCAGAGACTGTGGGGCTGGAGATGGGTCAAGCAAGGCAGAGAGCTCACCGGAGAGGTGAGAGGGGCAAGCACAGAGCACACACCTCTACACAGGCTGTATGGGAGAAAACAGAGGATGGGGCCAAGACCAGGTTAGCAGAGGCAAGGACAGAGAGAAGACTGAAGGGGAAGAACACTGGTGGGACAATGGGACAGGGCCTCGTGGGCCAGATCCTGAGACCTTGGCCTAGGCAGAGGTGAAAGAACATGGATGGTCCAGGTTGAGAGTCAGCATACAAAGCAGTTATAGGTAGGTCACTGGCCTGTGTCATGGGCAGCAGATCCTGGAGGGGTGCCTTTAAACCACAGGCCTGGAGCTACCTTGCCCCAGACAAAAGCACCATATTTCCAAAGAGTTCTGATTCAGCCCGGTCCTGATGCAGATGAACCTGTATGAGGGAACATGCCCATGGCAGGTACCACTGAGGAGTGGTCACTGGCTTCTGCTCTGGATGCCTGGAATTTGGGCCATTTCCCCTGAACAGTCAATTTCTCATTCTTCTTGTCATCCAGGCCTGACCATGATAATAACCATACAGGGAGGCTTAACTCAGGAGAAAGACTCCACACTAATATAAACCATCCCAGGGAGGGGAATGAAGAACAGATCTATCTGAAGTCAACTATCCACCAATCCATCTATCCACTCATGCATTCACTCAAGCATCTATCCATACATGCATGTATACATACATTCACTCAAGCATGCATGCATGCATACATACACACATACATTTAAGCATCCATCCATCCAATCATTCATCTCCCCATGTAGTCATCCAACCATTCACCCAAACATCTACCCACCCACCTACGCATCTACCCAACACATCTACCCATCAACTAACTCAAGAATTCATCTATACATCCTTCCTTCCTCTATAGCCCTCCCATTTCTACTCATTTTACAATGCCAATCACACTAGAATGCACTCTCTCTCACACACACACATCCTGGGAAGCTGGTCCTGTAGGGTTTGTATATAGGAGGTGCCTATATTCACCTCCTCTTATGCTGTCTCATCTCTTTCCTAAACACAACCCTATCCTTACTTCTCTTCATCTGCTCCCCAGTCCCACTTCTGAGTGCCTGTCTCTCTGATGCCATTCAGTTCCTAGCTCAGGGGTCCTATCCTTGGGCCTGCCTGTCCTGTCTCAGGTAGCCCTCCCCACCACACAAGACTGTTGTGTTTTCCTCTCAGCACTGTGTACCACTGAACGCTCTCTAGTTTTCTGGGTGGCTCCCCCACCAGAATATGGCTTCCCAGGGGTGAAGACCTCTCCTGTTCTTCTCCCTTCTATGTCCTCAGCACCCAGAAAATGGCCTGGTAGGTAGGAGGCAGCTGTGTGGAAGAAGAACCATTTCTGAGCAAGGCCCAAAAGATAGAGATAGATACAGGAACCAGTGCAGAGCCGAGCCAGGGCCCAGGGCTCTGATGGCCAAGGCTCAGGCTTTCTTTGCCAGGAAGCCAGAGCTCAAGCCCCTCTGCCCCCTGGCAGGAGAAATACAGGAGCTCACACTGGCACTGGTGTTTTGGGCAGAGCAGGAGTAAGTGTGGCATCTTCATCCTACGGGGAAGATTGCAGCAGAAAAGGAGGTTGAGTGCTCTGCTTGTGGTAAGGTTCTGTTGCCTAAGGGACTCCCCAGCAGTGACGATACATCCACTTCCCCTTCATCTCCCAGATCTGAGCTCCAGGTCTCCCTCAACATGTAAGCAAGGACAGAAGGAAGGAAGTGCTCAGAAAAGAGTATAAAGGCCTGTGTTCTTAGAACACACCCAAGGGATTGGGCCCTCTCACAGTGACAGGCCCTGTGCCTTGGCCTGGCCAAGGATGCAGTGGCAACCTTCCTGTAAGCAAAGAACAAGGCCTGGGGAGATATGGAGCTCAAGCCTGCTGCCCTTCTCAGGGACCCTGCCAAGCATTGGGTATTGTAAATGGGACAAGAATTATTACTATGACCTAACTGTATAGGGGTCTCCATTTTTGAAGTCTGCCAGAACAAGCCTATTCAAACCTGACACCTCTGAGAGTCCATGTGATCCAGGCAAGGCTTAGAGCCTGGGTTCCTCTTCACGTGATGAAGACAGAAGCAGTCGCTGCATCCTTGGCCACTGTGGAAAGGAGGAAGATCCTGAGCTTTGAGCCTGCTCTCAGGATGCTTACTCATTCTACCTCCCTCCTGGGCCTCTCACCTGCTTTCTGCCAGCTTGTTACAAGGAAGTCTACTACGGATATGCCCACTACTCTTGTGTGTGCACACAAGACACACCCTGTGGTAGGGTTCACCGTAGCTTCTCTTCTTCCTGCTTACCCCAGCACAACCCCAAAGAGACCAGAGGCAGGGTACAGATGAGTTTTCAGCCTAATACCTCTTACTCAGAGGTGGAGGGCTAAGGAAGGGTGGTAGGCTGGTATCAGAGCTAAGTCTGGGTAACGGCTGATTTGAAGTCCCTGTGGTCCATGGATGCCAGCCCTTCCCCATCATCTGCACAGAGCCTCCTCACAGCTCTTCTGGGGCTTTGACAGCATGCATGAGATCACGTCTGGGAAGCGCTCAAAGAGAAAAGGCCGGAGGAATAGAGGTAGGATTAATTAAGTATTAATGTGTTTATTTTATTAGTGCTTCTGTTGACTGCAGGGGCAGAGTGGGAAAACACACGGGACTTGGGGTCAGTCAGCGTGGGCTACAACAGGGCTGCTCACTGAACAGGTAACTGCAAGTTGTAGCCACTTTGAGCTCTGACGCCTGGAAAAGAGGAATAACAACTGTGGGCTGCTGGTGGAAGAGCAATTCAGACCAGTTTCCTTACCTGTAAACGAGAATACCAAGAGTCATAGTCCACAGGACTGCTCATGGGGAGGAGTTATGGCAGGCAGCTGGTACCAAGCTGTCCACCACTGGAGGACAAGGCATAGGAAGAAAGCCCCTGGGGTTGGGCTTTGTAGTGCTCCCCAAGGCTAGCCAACTATGTTTGTCGCCAGGCAGCAGAATGCTGAGACAATTCCCCCATCCCAATGCCCATCCTGAATCAGAGAGACAGCTCTCTCTTTCTCATCCATCCTGCTTAGCCTTGGGTACCTGGGATCCCCATGGCTGCCTTCTCACCCAAGCACATGGGTGAGCTCTCACAGGCCAGTCTGATAGTATCCAGGCAACCTCTTACAGCTGTGCCCACCTGAAAAGGTTGATACCAAGTCTGAGCAAATGTGCCCTCTCAGCTTCCCTCTGTTTACAGAGTCTTCACCCATAGGAGGTACAGCACAGCCTGTTGGTGACAGCCTGATTGTTCTCATGGCTCATATGGGCAGTGACACAGAGGTCATGGGTCATACATGGTGTTGACTTTGTTAAAGGTGACTACGCAAAGCAGAATGGAAACCCAGAGATTGTGCTTAGAGTTCCCATCATACAGGACTAAAACTAATCCACAAGGCTGGTCATAGGCAAGACAACACGAACCAGGGAGTTTGGCTTGTCTAGCTAGTGCAAACTCCATCTGCGGCTTCTAGCTAAGGGAGAAAGGGGGTTCCTCATCCTTGGATCTAGTCATTGGTTACTTAACTGGTTCCCTTTGACCCAGAGCACCCAGACCACAGTCTCCAGGAGCCACTGTGGATGAGCTCTGTCAGGCCAGGGAGAGGTGCGGAAAGACCTGACCCTTACAAGAGAGCGTCAAACTAGAGAAGTTCAAGTTGCTGAAGTAGAGTCAGATGAAAGGGGTGAAGGGAAGGTCAGGGATATGGTGGCTTGGACCAAGACGAGCTCTCCTGCTAGGAGAAAGGGCAGAGGCCTGCAGGCTGGCCGTTCCAGACAGAGCAGGTGTGCCTGCACAGGGCTCCTGCCTCTGGCCATGTGTTCCTCTGCCCCAGCCACACAAAAGTCCCATTGATGCTGCCCCTCACCCCCACACCCTGAGGCCAGTGCCCCAGATCAGGGCTCTGGGGGCCTCTCCTGCTTCTAGCTGACAGTCCAGCTGTTGCTGCTGCCGCTGTTGCTGTCCAGGCATGCCAGGCATGCCAGGCCCAGGCAATATGAAGTCACATGCTCTGCGCGGGCGAAGCCGTGCACTGCTGGGAGAGTGTCAGGGAGCACAGGAAGGTGTGTGGCCCTGTGCAGTACAGGGCCGGCAGAAGAGCCGAGGGCCAGGAAGCACTGCCACCTTCCGTTCCCACCTCCTCCGCTGAGCTCAGTCCCGCCCATCTTCCAGGAGGGCAAATCCTTGGGCAAACAGAAACAGTGAGACAGGTGCAAGAAGCAAAGCAAAAAGAGGGGGCAGGGTAAAAGCAAACCCCAAGGCCTTGGCTCTGCATTCGGCCTGCTGCCTGCTGGACTGTGCTCTGGTGGCCCTGCCTGAGGTGGCCATCAGTGCCCCAACACTTGGCCTGTGGTATTTGGAGAGTCTGGAAGAGCAGTGAGTTGACTCCCTGCTATGCACTCCTCCAGAACGCCTGACTACGAAGCATGGGAGGCAGCAAAAGGAAGAATGAGCAGGGCCTGAGGCCTCAAAAGTAGGCTCCCACAGTTGCCTGCCACCCACCTAGGCCTGCCACCCATGCTCCCTCAAGCTTTGTCTAGGGAACAGGGTAAGTGACCCCACAGGAGACATCCTGGAGAGGGGCAGGCTCACCTGGGCTTAGAGTCTTTGAGCAAGTCATAGGGCCTTGGGGCAGTGGTGCCCACCACTTACAACCTGTAAAGTTAATTGGATGAGGCCTATGTAGGAGTCCTTGACATATGTCTTAGGGAAAAGCCTAAGCCTGATGCCAACCAGAGGACAAACCTGCCTCCTAGGAAGAAGTTTCACACAATTCCAACCATCTTGCAGAACAGACTGAACAGAGACAATGATCAGCAGGGCCACAGCCTGACCAGGACTGTTTAGTTAAGCATACCTCTTGCCTTCTATTTAAGGCTAAACATCTTGTTAGGACCCTACAGACAGACTTGGTAGGTGGGGGCACTGGTCCCTTCTAGATCCTCTCCCCCCCAGCATGGCCACGCTTCGCTCTCTTTTTCACTACTACTTGTCTCTAACTGGCCAACAGGGAACAGATGGTCAGTCTAGCTTGTTGGGTCTGCCAGTGCCCAGGCTTTGACCCTTACCACTCCAGTAACAGGCACAGGGCTCAGCACACACAAGCCACTTACTATGTGGATGTTCAGCCTAGAGCTGCCTGTGCGTGTGGGTGTGGGTGGACTGGAGGCAGGTTCAGAAAGAGGGGTAGTGCTGCAGGGGCCCAGCTGTTCTTGGACCCCCTGGGCAAACAGTGCTAATCTGGCCATTGACCTGTGGGTGCAGGGCCAGGCAGAAGGAAAAGATAGGTCATACCTACTCCACTGTCAAGGGCTGCAGCCCCAGGGCAGAATCCCTAGAGCAGAAAGAGATGGGTACCACTCCCCTTTGGAGCTTTGGCTTTAGGCTGACCCCAACCTAGATTCAAACAGAAGACAGGTTACATATATTCCACGGGTCGGGTGGAGGCGACATGGTTTCCCTTTGCTCTGTGTGCCTCAGTTGGGGGGGGGGGGCTGCAGGCCTCCTGTTTTCAGCCCACAGTGCTTTCTCCAATCTTGCTGTCTACCAAGCTCTTCAGGTTTCCTGAGTTTAGCCTAAACACTACCTCCAAGATGCTGCTGGGGCCCACCAAACCCCTTAGGTGGAATAATTGGTGCTCCTTCATCCTGTGCTCTTCAAAGGTTGGGGGCTACTACAGGGCAGGGCTTCACACTCTACATCTCCATGTCCTTGGCATACAGCTCAGAGCCTGGTGCCTAGCAGCTGCTCAAGAAATGTCAAACAAGGCCCCAGCCCGGCTCCTTGCTCTTCTCAGATCATACTGCCAACACACTTGGCCAAGAAGATCCAAAGTCAGCTAGCAGGAACCAGGGTAAGACTGTGTCCCTGAGCTGGGGAGTACAAGGTTTCTGCTCCTTCAGAAAGTGCCCACCTTGCATGCTCCAAGCCTCACCCACAATCAGAGGCAGCTTTCGGGACATGAAGGCTGCCTCCCCATCTCCAAAAGCAGAAACCAAAGTTAACAGGGGGTGAGCAAGGGAGGTGCACCGGAACTGCAGGGAGAAAGGCAGTTGTGGCTGCCATCTGCTGTGAGCAAGATGTTTGGAGAACATGCGCTCCTAGCTCTGAGGTCTCCCAGCCAACTTGGGAGGGTGGGGTGGCCTCTCTGCAGATGGGACCAGGCATCTAAGCCAAGACATGAGAGGCCACCAAGGGGCGCTAGGGCCAATCCTACCTACACTCTGGGGCTGCGCCTTCCTGGCCTTCTGAATCTTGAGCATATGAGGGCCAGGATGCTCCAGGCTTTGGGGAGCTGATTCCACAATATGATAATGATAACTTAAACATAGAGTATTAAGGACAACAGTATTAGCTACTGTTAACTGAAAACTCAGGTGCCTGCCCGAGTCTCATCAATGCAACTTCCAGCCATCATCTCATTTCACCCCATCATTCCCACAGAAGAACAAAGACCGTCCAAGAAAGGGTGGCCAGGTCCTGCTCCTCCCTATAGAGGGACCTGGCTACCTAGGACCCACCCAAACAAGGTTCTAGGGTCCTTAAGTATTCTATTCTATTTGTTTGTTTTTCAAGACAGGGTTTCTCTGTGTAGCCCTGGCTGTCCTGAAACTTGCTCTGTAGATCAGGCTGGCCTCAGACTCACAGAAATCCTCCTGCCTCTGCCTCTGCCTCCTGAGTGCTGGGATTAAAGGCATGTGCCATCACTACCTGGCCCTTTGACTATTCTTTAGAGCTCAGGAAACAATAAACAGAACACCTGTGGACGAAAGGTACAAAGACCTGTCATGGGCCACACAAGCTCAGCAGCAGGTAAAAAGCAAATCCAAGAACTCAGATTCCTATAGCCTTGCCCCACCTGATGCAGGACTGGCCTCACCTTCCTGTCCACAGCACTGCCTCACTTACCACACAGGGCCACCCTGCTTCTATACAAGCAGCTTGACAATTTTTTTTTTTTTTTAAAGAGAGTCCTGTTAGAGGGACAAGACTATGTTGGCCCACTGGGAAGAACCATCCCAGCTGGGGCCTGATGTTCTTTTATGCCGCCCATGCGTGTTGCCTGCTCAGGTCATAGCTGGCAGCCTCGGTGCTTCTTTCCCTTTGTGGGCCAAGCTGAGTACCAGGATAGGCTTAAGGCTGTCCAAACCTGGGCTTGCCAGTCTCATTCCAGCCTGGGCCACCTTACCACTGTGCCTGTCCACAAGGAATCAGCACTCTATGGCCCAGACATCCAGATACCCTGCTTGTCAGAGGTTCTGGCTGTGGCATCTGTCCGACGACACTGCTACATTTCTCACAAGGCCAACGGACTGGTGTCATAACTGAATCATGCCAGGGTCCCAACTCTCACTCCTAGCAGCCATCTCCTGCTACTCCAGCCCAGGGAGTCAGGGTAACCCCCTCTCCCACTGGTAACAGGAAGCTAGGGATTCTGGGTCTAGTCACCCAGAACTGCACATCCCCCCAACCCACCCCCCCAGCTCACCCCACGCAGCACTGCTGCCACCGCCCCCACAGGCCTGCTAGCAAGCCATGCACTCCAGTGCTGTCTGCTCGGTCCTCCTCCACCCCTCCCCACACTGATTGCGACACCTCTGTCCTACTGCCTGCCGGGGGAGGCTATGGGTGTCTGAGAACCAAGTACACAGGACCTGTGAGGTGTCTTTTTTTTTTTTTCCTGGGGGTGGGGAACCAACAGTGTTCTCCTTTCTCCCAGGGGTCCTTGGCCCTAGCTAGGCCACTGGACTGACCCCACTTCCTGACTCTCACAGTCCTCAGCCTGGCTGCCCTGTCTGTCTGGGAAATGCCTCTGAATCAATGGCTTCCCTATTCTTTGGTCTCTTGACAGGGGCAGGGCAAGGAAGGCGTCTGGCCCAGGAATCTTCAGGAACAGCCATGCTCAAGACCTGAGCCTTACTTGTCTCATGCTGGGAGGTAGGGGTGGCAGGCTCTTTGTCAGCCCTCGGATGTTGTAGTGACTCTATCCCCCTCACCCCATCCTGGGACTGAGTGTGAGTTGCTGTCACCACCCAGACACCTTCACAACTGCCTCAGCGGAGGCACAACCAGGCCCAGGGTGAGTCAGCAAGGGAAGTCCCAGCACCAGCACCCACCACTGGAGAGGCTCTGCTGACACCTATGAGTGGGGTATCCAGCCCCTCCCACAGAGGGTGAGAGGAACACCCGGGCTCCCTCACCCCCATTTCCTGCTCCCTGAGAGAGGAGCCAGGCAGGTGGAACAGGAAAAAGTCACACTGCAGACAGCCCTGAAAGGTAGGCCACGGGCATACAGCTGCCCTCCTATAGCCCCTGACCCCTTAGGATTGGCATATAAGTGGAGAGGAGTCCCTGGTGGCTCCTGCTTAGTGCCAGGGACCCTGGCCTCCAAGTATACTGCTTTCCAGGGTTTTGGCATCTATGTGACTCTAGATGATAAAGGAATGGGTATTCTACCTCATTCTAGAGGGGCCTCCCCCTTGTCAAGCCAAGATGGAGGGAGGACTAAGGTCCAGACCAGAGGTCCAGAGGTAAGACCAAAGCCTAGCAGAAAACAAGGCCAGGACAGAATCAGGCAGAGCCAGCAAGATGTCTTGTTCTGGAAGAAACAGGAGAAATGGCCAGGCCTGTAAACCCACCAGACCAGTTGGTGCTGGAGGCCACTGGCTACCTCTTGCGGTTTGCCTGACAATGCAGAGAGACTGCTGCCTTTTGCAGCTGTAACATCAGACCTTAGGAAAGCCCGGCTCCCCATTCACACATACACACTCAAACACAAATACACCTCCATCCTTTTCTGGTCTGGTGCTCACATAGGGAGGGCTCTCTGCCTCTGCCTAGGTAAGAGAAGTGAGGTAAGGATGATGTTCTGAGCATGCTTCACCCATAGCCTTGGGTGGCTCAAAGCCCAGGGCAGGAGAGAAGATCTATGGCCTGGGAGCTCCCAGACCAGGAGGCAATGGCCACACTCTACAAGACCTCAGGAGATGCTACAGTCCAACCTCTAAGAGTTCTCTGGTCAGATTGACAAAGAAACCCAAGGTAGGCCAGTGAGTGCAGGGTTTATGAGACAAGGGACCTTGGAATGGGGTCAGTGCTAAGTCAGGAGATGGATGATGGATCCAAGAGGGAAGATGCCAGTCTGGATCGTACTTCCTCCCCTCTTTCCACCCCAGGACCAAGCAGGAGATACAGGGCCTGCTCTTTAACCACTGTGGCCAGGAGGCCCCTGAGCAGAAGGTTCCCCACATTTTTTCCCTGGGTCACATGCAAAAGCAGTTCCTCTGGGCTCCTAGCCAGAGGGCACACACTGGAGAAGACACAGAGCCCCAGGGACAGTTTCCCCACCTTATCAGGATCACATGCATGCTGGTTATTGCCTGGGCAGGTATTAAGGACCCTCTCCATGGGCATGATGGGTAACTGGGAAAGCTCCCATTTAGGCTTTTCCAGCCCCTGCCAGCTTTGATCTTCAGCTCCTGCTGGGCTTCCTCTTTCTTGATTCTTCCTAAAGCCTGGCCTATTGCACTTCCGGAGTGGGGAAGTGGGTGGTGGGAGAGATTCAGAAACCCATCCACTGCTTTGAAAGAAGACTGGAAACATGTGGCCACATAAATCTCCTGGGTTTATTTAAATGTCTTTCAAACAAATCTCTTGAATGACTTTCTCCTATCCCCACCCCTCCTGGAACTGAGCCACTCAATGGAAAACAGTAGCTTGAAGTACTGAGTCTTAGGGCTGCTGGAAGTGAGTCCTCAGACACAAAGCCAGGCACTGGGATGCTCCTGAGGCAGCTCAGAACAGGAAAGAAAGAGAGAAGGCAGGGCAGATCCCGCCCATGAGATCTAGGAGGCCAACCTTAGGGCCAGGATCACTCAGATGCCCTGGGTCTCTGCAGCCAACTGGTCCACAAATTCCCCCACCATTCACCACATCCCTATGGCCACTGCCATGGAGGCCTAGATATCAGAGACAGACAGCCCTGATCAGTCCCTTGTCTAGGGGACCATGTGCTAGCAGCCACTTAGAAGTTCAAGCCTAGCAGCTGGAACAGGCAGGAGAGGTCTTCTCTGGCAACTGAAGCTGCCCAGAAAACAGATAGTATAGCAGGAATGGAGCACCAGAGCAGAGCTAGGGGCGCCAGGGTTCCAGCTCAGGCCAGTCTACCCTCACAATCTACAGACAAGGATCTGGAGTCCAGGGAAAGTACACTGCCATGGCCAAGGTCACACAGCTTTGGGTTTTGCCCTGGCAGAAATGCCACTCAAGCCTCATTTATTCCATCATTAATTCCTTAGCATGCTCTATGAGTCTCGATTCTGGAGTTTATTTTTGGGCACCTAGGTGACACATCCAGAGTACCTCTGGAGTTCTACAAACCAGAAGTGAAGGGGCTTCCGGCCATCTCTCCCCATACTTTCCTTCTGTGTGGCATATAGGTGTCCTCACCATCACTAGAGGAAACTGAAACAGGGAGAAGCAAGAAAGCAATAGATCAAAACAATGGACAAAGAGCACCTGGACCTGGGGAAGGCGAGGGGACATGGACAAGGTTACTTCAGCCAGGGTGCCACAGTCCTGGCAGATGAATCTTCCACTAGCCAGGAAAGCCTCTTGTCTCATACTGGGTGAGCCTTCTGTGTCCCTGGGACCCTAGACCAGACATGTTTATGTCACATTTTCCTCCTTCCTACAATACTACATTGTCTATAAAAAACAGAAACCACCACCACTGACAATAAAAGAACCAGAAGCTTCTCCTGATCCCACTTGGAAAATTAACTATGAAAAACTATCTAGTCTTTTGTTTTCTCTGTCCAAATATAGTGTGTGATGGTTACTGTTGACAGAATCTAGGATCACCTAGGAGACAAACCTCTGGGCATGCCTATGAGGGAGTTTGGGGATTGGGTTAATTGAAGAGGAAAGACCCACTGTTAGGGTGGGTGGCACCATTCCATGGACTGGAGTCACAGACTAAATAAAAAGAAGACAGTAGTAGAACACCCGCATCTGTGTCCCCTTCTGCTGCCAGACTCTGGAGACAATGTAACCAGCTGCCTCAGGCTCTTGCTGCCATCAAATCCCCAACATGGTGGACTTGAACTGTGAGCCAGAATAAACTCTTCCTTCCTGGAGATGTCTTTGTCCAGTATTTAAAAATAACAATGAGCAAAGTAACTATTTCACAGGGCTGCTCTGTACCTGCCATTTATCTTCGGGGAACCCAAGAGTGAACTCTGCACATCAAATGGCTTTTCACCACCTCTTTTCAACACGGCAGAATCACAGTAGCTTATTCGCCTAGTCCCTCAGTTTCCCTCTTCTTGTTGAGAGAAAACCTCTGAAGCAAGCCTGGGGAATATACCTCTGTGCTGAAGGCCTTAACAGCAGGATCCTGGCAGATCCTGTCTTTTCTGTTCTCTTGAGTTTGAGGAGTCGGGGTTGGGTCCTTCACACAGCTCACAGGTGGTGATTCCCAAAGATGTGCAAAGGGGAATAGCAGTGCTGACTGACAAGTGCAAATTCCCAGTCCCCCTACCACTCCTCCACCCAGCAATTCTGAATCTTTGAATCAAAGGTAGGGCCCAAGAATGTGTTAAGAGGAGCCCTGATTTTGAGAGTGGATCCCAACGGGGCTGCCATCTAAGCCTGCAGAAACTATCCAGTGCTCCTAGAGTCCGAGTTCCATCTCAGAGAAGTCAGATGGTGGCTGGGGGAGCGGTGTCAAATAACAGCCTGCTCTCTTGCCTGTTCCAGGGTGAGGCTGCATTCAGGAATGGTGACCGATACCAACACAAGTACCTGTGTAAGAACTCGGCAGTGTCAAGACAGACCATCGCACTCCCTAAGGATCGCATACTGTACGACTTTACCACTCAAATCACAGTCCATGGACCAGCCATAGCCTGTTGATAGTTAGAATCTAAGCATCTTAGAAATACAGATGGGGTCCATCTGGCCTGTGCAAGAGCGTACATCAGCAAGCTCCCCACATGAAATGTGAGTGTCACACTGTGCCATGCCCAGTCCTGGACAAGCAACTAGAGAGTGCATCCCCTGTGTCTCTCCTGGTGTTCTCAGAGGTCCAGTCATGCCTGTTCTATAGGCAGGAACTGTAGCTGAGGCTAAATAACTCGGTTAAGGATCCAGAAGCTGTGGCAGGAGCCCCAGGGCAGAGCACTCGCTACTTCCCAGGGAGCTCCAGTCCCACTTGACAGATCAGGCCCAGTTACAAGCCATGGTCACGGAAGCAGAGGGGAAGCCAAATCAATGGCTCTGCAGCCCTCCCTGGACAGCGGAGCTGAAGCTGACCCCCACTGTGTGTCTGGAGCCCTTTTCCCTCCCGGCCCACTGTGCTTGCAGTCTGCAGCTCAGAGCCAGGGTGGACGTCCTGCCTCCAAAGCTCTCAGTCTCTGCAGACACAGCTGGAGACAGGAAGTAGGATCTGGGGCGGAGGAACCAGGAGCTCAGTTTGGTCTGAGGACATTCTTTCTTCGCAGCCAGACCCAGTTCTGTGTGCCTTTTGAAAGGAAGTAGAGAATAGCTGTGCTCAGCCCAGTGAGGCCGACCTCTTTCAACATTCCAGTTGCTGCCATTTCCAATTACAACTTCAGATGGCTCCTATAATTTATACATCCCAGGATGCACTGCTCCAGCTGCTTTATGATGGGAGTTCATTACACCATTAAGGTTAAACTTTTATAAAGTACTGAGCAGGTGGTGGGCTGGGTGCCCAGCTTAGTTACCGCTTCCAGAAGCCTGCTGAATGGGGCTCACCTGGGGAAGGGAGGGGGCAGGCTCTCTAAAGGGACCGAGAAACAGAGAAGGCAGCTCCTGAGGTGCCCAGGGCCTTCATTAGCCTGTTTATTAAACTGCATAGTATGGCAGGCAGGCAGCAAGGAGAACAATCTGGAACAGCTCAACAGCACTGGCAGGGGGCATGCGGGGTGAGAGGAACCATCCTGTGTGAGCCTGAAAGGCGTTGCCAAGGCCAGGGAGGTGTGGGGTCTGAGGAGGACAGGGCTGGGAAGTGGAGCAACACAGATGAAAACGCAGTCTGCACACTGGGGAACAGACCTGGGGCTTCCTGGGGGTACGGCGGACTTCTCAGCAGTGGAGAATCCGAAAGGAGGATGACTGTCCTGGGGCTCACAAAGTCCCCAGTGGGAGCTGAGGGCGGCAAGCAGGATCAACACTTGGAAAGTAGGGGCCACACAGAGGGTGGCAGCAGAGGTATGGCTTCCAACAGATTTCCTGGACATTCCCAGGAAGCTGAGTTCCCACATGCTTCTCAGCTGTGAAACACTCAGTGCTCCTCCTAGGCGCCTTGAGTGCAGAGGGGATAAGTGTCCACAACAGAGAAGCTGCCACTACTCTGCATTAAATGTGACCCTGAGCTTGGAGTACTTTGAATTGGGTCTGGAACGATATCCCAGAGACTGTGTGTCATTTGTCAGCCACTAACAGAACCAGGAAGAATCTGGTTGACTTTCCTCCTATGCCTCCCAGCTCCACACAAAAGTCTAGTGTACAGCAGGAGCTCAGCTTGATGATGACCTTTTTATCAGCAGCCTGGCCAAAGCTGAATGGACCCTTGAGAAGACTTTCTTGACCTAGCAAGAATGAAGCATCTGCATGGCTGGTGTTCCCAGGGGCACTTGGCTCCCCTGGCCTTCTTCACATCTTTAGAACTGAGGGGACTTCTTTCTGGGACTTCAAGCTTCAAGGAGCATGATGTGGTACCCACAGATTGGGCTCACTTCATTCTCCAGCCACTGAAGAGGCTGCCACATCCAGGCCACGTTATGAAGCCTAATCTGGTTTTCAGGCCCATCATTCATCATCCTACAGCCCCAGGGTGGCCAGAGGGGCCACCATAGCTTTGCTTACTTACAGGAGCTCTAAGAAAAACTGGCTTCCCCAAAGGCCTCAGGAGAGGAACATTAGACAAAGGCAAGAGCCGGATGGAAGGGGTGCCAGAGGGAAGCAAACCAAAATAGGAGAGGAACCAAAAGAAGCTGGGGGTTGGGAAGGCCAGCTTCAGAGTAGGCTGGGATGTGAAGAGTGAGACGCCAGAAGGGGACCAGCAAAACAGTGTCAGCTTGGAGAAGAGGTCCAGATGCTGGTGGGAAGGGATGCCCAAGGGGCTTGGCCTGAACTGAGTAAGGGTTTGGGGTCATCTAGCTTCAGAGGAGGCACAGCACTGGCTAAAAAGAGGGTCTTGTTAGCCTTAACACTGGCCTTGGCTGCCAGAATAATGGAAAGAAATGATCTTGAAAATTACTGACAATCCTTAGCCAGTATTGGGCACCTGTCATTCTAGGCTCTGGGCAGGAACTCCCATATGGATGTCATTTGATACCAATGTGCCACATTCCAGCAGAGCCCCCTTCCAGTGTTTGAGAAAGAACCAAGAGGTCATGTGACCCGCCCAAGCAGTGGTGTACTACAGTGAAGCCTTGTCGTTATGCACAGTCCCTGCCTGAAAACCTGTGTTATTTAAAAGCAGGGAAGATGAACTGGAAGCAGACGGTCAGAGGTAGGCAGGGGTGGCATGCGCCTGGAGACAGGCAGTCTCTGAAGAGCATGAAGCAGGCAGGGTACTGGGAGTTCCAGGCCCCTGAAGCTGAGGCTGCAAAGGTTGGGACTGTATTCTCAGCTACCAGCCCAGGACTACCCAGCCATTCTGCAGCCTGCAGAGAAACTGCAGCAGGGCAACTGTCCCAGGACAGTGAAAGAGCTGTGAGAAGTGGGAGTAGGCTACAGGGCGTGCCAGGGGAGCCTGATGTAATCCCAGCCTGCAGAAGGCGGAAACTTAGGAAGTGAAACGAATCGTCACCTAACGGCAGCCTGGCTGCAGATTTCCAACAGGCAGTGCCAGGCCTGCCTTGCCCCCACCCACAAGTCAATCCTCTCTGTTCTGCCCTCTGCTCTGGGGCCCTGCGAGGATCAGGGCAGAACCATGCAGAGCCCTGTGGCCTTCCAGAGAGAGCCCCTGCCAGGCACTGAGCTGCTGGGCACTGGGGAGAGCTGATGAGAAAGCAGAGGATTCCTAGCTGACGCCCTGGGAACCCTGCCATGGAGAGTCTGGCAGTGTCCTGCTTCCGGGATGCAGGGCTCACCTCTTTCCCAGCTGCTGCTTGTTTGGGAGTGGGGTGGGGTAGCAGAGCTCTAGGTGGCTGCTTGGCAAACTCTCCCTCTTCCTCACTAAACCCAGCCTGAATCGACCTCGTTAGGGTGCACATGGAAACAGAGGAGAAGTAGGGCCCAGAATCCCGGAGAGCCCTCTGCACTTTATACAACCAGGACCCAGGTACTTCTCAGCCAACCAATAGACTAGTAAATGTAGGCCAGGACTGAGGACCTTCCTCAGAACCTCCAACTCCTTTCCTGGCACCACAGGATTTTGAAGTTCCCGGCACCCAGAAAGCCACAGGACTCTCTAAAAGCCTGTCTGGATGTCTTGGAGGGTAGGTATACATGCTTTAGCCTGAGTTTGTGTGTCCAGCCATAAGCACCCTTGGTCCGCCAGAGACCTCACTGGCAACCCTAACCTTTGTTTAGTACATTCTCTTCCCAGACCCCTTCCTTCCCAGCATCATGTTTAAACAGGGCAAGCCAGGATGGATATCCTTACTGCTGGTCTGCAAACAGGAAAACTGAAGCTCAGAACTCACAAGTAACTTATGCATAAATGCCCAGCAGAGAGGAACAGAATCCTGGCCCATTTCAGTACATTTCATGTCTCCAAAAGTACCCACCATATGGAAATGGGTCCTCACAGCAAAGAGGGAACCTGACACAGGCCAGACGGGACATACAGGTGTGCTATTTGATAAACACAGCATTCTTGACTGATGTGGGGCAGGGGATAGGGTGGGGAGGGAAATCCCAAGGAGACTTTAAATACCCTAAACTCTGGCAACTGAATGACCTTTAGCAAGGTTCAAAACATCATCTGTAAAAAGGGTTCATGCCACCTACCCCTGGGGTGGTGAGGACGAAATGAACTAAGGAACAGAGAGATGCCTGGTGCTAGCACCTCTGCTCAGCAAATGTTATATTACTAGTTCCTCACTCTTCAGGAAGCAAGGGAGCCATATACATCCTTAGGGCTGTCTAGATAGCATGCACTTCAGTGGAGCATGAAGAAAGGCTTCCTGTAGGAAGAGGCTTGTGTGGAGCTTGGAAGAGAGGCAGGGCTGGGCTGGGCCATGACAATGAAAAGCTCTTCAAACCCTCATTCCCCACCTGGTCGCCTGTGTATCCCTGAGCAGGTGACTCAACCTCTTTAAGCCTCCAGTAAAATGGAGCTTGTGGGGGATGGAGGAGTGAAAGGGGTACCTGCTGCAAGGAATAAACAAGATCTTCTATCTCTCAAGTTGCCATGCACAAGATGAAAGCTGTTGTTACTGTTACTGTTGATGCAGCTACTTTGAGGTAGGGTCTATCTAGGCAACCCCAGCTGCCCTAAATCTTTCTGTGTAGACCAGGCTGATCTCAGACTTGCAGGGATCCTCCTGCCTCTGCCTCGTGAATGCTGAGATTCCAGCTGTGTGCCACCAAACTCAAGTCTGAGGGACAAAAATTACAGCCCCATGGAGCCCACCCCTCACATGGCCTGTCCACCAGGGCAACAGAAGGGGGAGGAGCAGGGTGTATGGTACATAATGAAGGAACATCAATAATGAATTAACCGCAAGTGAGTCCAGGAACATCAATCATAAATTAATTAAATGGCTCCATGAGAGACTGTGACAGAGCCTGCTGGGGATGGATTAGTACAGGAGTCCTATATCAGCTTCCACAGCCAAGGCCATCTTCCTCAGGACTCAGAGACATAGCAGCTCCTCGGCCAGGGAGGCTTCCAGGTTTGGGGGATACTCCTTGAAACACAAATGCAGGCAAATGCAGTTCCCCAAAACACAAGCGCAGACAAGCCCTGTTCTCTTCCCACCCAGCCCCCAGCTTGGAGAACTCTCCAACGCTGAAAGGGTTTTGGTGAAACTTCCCAGAATAGTAACCTCCTGGGTTGAACTCAGGCAGGCGAAATTTCAAGGGGTAATTTGGTGAGAAAATAATTTTTAAAAAATGTCTAGAAGTAAGTGCTAGGAATAGCAGAAGCCCTCAGTGGCCTCAGAGGCAAGGACGGCCTTGAGGACAGTGTCAACAACCTCATGGAGATCCTTGAAAGCCTCTATAATACATTCTGGCCTGGCGCTGCTCTGCTGGGAACCACCATCTAAAAGTCACAAGGGAAAGATACTACAGGCCCCTGCAGGCTCTCCTCCTGCCTCCTGCCCCTCATGTCCAGCTTCTAGAGACCAAACCCATAGATTTCTGTGGCTTCTGCCTCCCCTCCATATTCCATCAGGCTTTGCATCTCTACTGAGCTTCTCAGGGTTGACACTACCTTGCTCCAGCTCTATTCTCTGGGCCTTCTATGTTCTTGTCCACCAGTAGCCCTGGAACCTCTTCCCAGGCCCCAGATTCTTACTCAGGACATTTCAGTGGTGGTCATGTTTTACATAGATGGAAATCCAACCTCTGGCCCTACTCTCATGGTCCTGGGGACCTAGCTGTTCCCTACTTTTCCAAATATGGCTTTTATTGCTTCTAGTTAGTTCTGGCTTGTGCACTCTGTTGGCCTTCCTAGCTACATCCACTGTTGTGATCTATCTTCCCACTGGTCCTAATGGGCCTGGGTCAAAAGCCAAGATCATTCAAGTTTCCTTTAATCACAGCATTCAAATTACTTACCCTCATTTAACCTCCTGAAGCACCACTTTTAGAAACTCAAACCCCTTGAGGGCAGACTCTACACCTTCTGCTCTAGTATACTTGTCTTCGTGACCCTGTTTGACTCCAACCCATAGCCTGTACTCAAGAAGAAACCACCACATCTAACAGAAGCACCTGCACAGGTGATACCTCTGACAGCTACACTCCTCCAGGGCAGGATAGCCCTGCCGTCTCCATAGCAGGACCTGGAACCTGTTGTCCCTCTCTGGTTCTAATCTATTCATATCAGGATGTCACACTTTTTGGTGGAATAGATTCTGACTAGAGAGCAAAACCCCTGACCAGGTGAACGCTCTGTGGCTTCCATCACGACCTCTGCTCCACGGGTGTTACAGGGTGAAATTCTTACAGTTCTGTTTTGTAGGAGGGTTGCCATCTCTATCTTACAGATAAGGAAACTGAGGTGTGGAAAAGTACCAGTACTGAAATCTAAAGCTGGGTGCCCTCAGCATCTAGAGTCATGATATCCACAGGCTATGATACTATCTGGACTGTCCTCATCGGACTTCCAGGTGTTAGAGGAAGAGGTGGGAAGCAGGCATGAATCCACCCCCCAATTCCCGGGTCAGGTCCACGTAAACCTTTGAGAGCCAGGCTCTTTCTAAAGAATACTGAGAAAGCAGACGGGCTCCTCAGCAAACACCATCACAGGAAGCATGAAGCCCACCCTCCCATCCTGCCCAATCTAGAAGGCTTCCCCCATCGGGCTCCACTGCTTCCTCCTGCTGCAAATCCCCTCTCCACACACCCACTGACACCAGGCCAGCCAGACACCAGAGCCCACAAATTCCCACACCACCAGCCGCTCACACCCCCTCAGCCCTCACTTCCCACAGACACACTTGCAGGCACACGTGGCTCCACACATGTGTACTCCGAGCAGCTCTGTGGTGGGAACAGCCTTGCCCTGCTTTCCTCAACCGCAACCTGCTAAGCACCTCATGAGAACTGCACCTTTGTCTCCGGCTACACTGTTCCCCAACACACCATTTCTGCTGGGCCCCTCAGCAGCAAAGCAGTCCCCACCAAAAGTCAACTTCCTGTGTCCTGGAAAGCCATGCAGACTCGTCCCCATCCACCCCAACTCAGAGGGATCAGTAAGGAAAGGGAGAATCGAGATAAACATTTTCAGCCCTGCCTGCTGGTAACCACATCCTCAGATGTCCCCGACTTCGCGGTTCTAAAGATTTATCTTTCCCTGACCACACACTCATTGATACTTCCCCAAGCGCAGGTTGCCCGGTCTGCTGGAGTGTAATGTTATACTATTCTGGTGAGAAATTGAACTCAGATGGAGTGCTAGCCCAACAGGTAATGGATTCAGAGGTTCCCCGCTCTGGCCTGCAAAGAGGAAGAAGGCGAGGGCAAGAGTGACTACAGCTTCAGCTGCAGCGGGCTCACCTGGTGCCCCTCCTCTCAGCGGTAACCTCTGGTCAGTAAGACCAGACTCCCTGGCATTCTGTGTCAGGCAGAGCAGCTGGGCATTGTGACTTAGGGAGCAGCCAAGAAAGGAAAGGACGCCAGAAGCTGAGTACAGCAACTTTGAGAGAAACATGGACAAAGAAAACGGGAGTAAAACTGAAGACTAGAGTTGAAAACCTCAGCTCCAATGGGCGACTTGCCCTCAAAGTCCACTTCTGTTACTGACCTCTGCCTCTGCTGGACCTGTCAGAACCATCATCGGTGTACAGTGACCAAGCCAGTCCCCTGGCTAGGCTCCCTACCATCTTCAAACCGGACAGCTCAGAGAGCTCAGCTCTGCTTTGGGGAACAGAGGCCAACTCCTCCTCTTAGCATCTTCTGATCCACCCCACCCGCTGCCCAGCTCCGCTGTACAGAGTCCCAGCATCCCAAGCAGATGGCAAGGGGTGGCTGGAAAGGGCCCTGGAGCCCCAAACCATAAGGCTGAGCTACAAATCAGAACACATAGGCGGAGGTGTGGAGGGTGAGCTGAGGGGACATGAGCAGAGAGACTGAAGGCTTCCTCCATAATGGAACTGTTCTACAGAGCGCTTTCCAGGCAGGAGATGAAGTGCCAAGCTCTTCCTTCCCCCCGGGGAGGTAGAAAGGTGCTGCAGGGAGCATGCAGACAGCCAGGGACACCCCTCATGTCAACCTGGGAACAGCCAAGAAAACACTCACCATGCCACTATGCCTAAGTGGCAGCTATTGGGACAGGGTGAATTCCCCAGCATGGAAAAGTCATCTCACCACACCTTTCACCTATGGCTCCACACCGAAGCTGGGACATGAGGCAGAAAACTTTTTACCTCAGGGTACAAGCTTTGGCAATAAGTTATTGTCCATGCAGACACTCACAGGGATGCTTAAGAAAAAGACACCAAAACAAAGCAATTTACAGTCCCACCTCACCTTCCCAACCTGGAAAGGGTGTTCAGCCAGAAATGGAATCACATAAGGATCGATGTCTTGGGACTTCTCACCATATTTATCCAGCTTGGAGTACCCTTTAAGGATGCTCATTGACTCTTTTCCTCCTCCATGTGTCTAGAGCATCATTCACTGTCTCCCATTCCCCTGCCATACAGCCTCAGCCTCCCCACACGACCACCTGCCCTGAGCCTACTTGGTAGGCACCCTGACCCAGTTCATCTTCTTTAGGCCATGGCCTCCAGAGGGTTGACATGACTGCTCCCCACTCCCATTCTCAGAACCAAGGGAAATTCTCAAGAGAAAACACACTTTCCGAGTCTCCCTCCCACACAGGTACCCTAGATCTGTCAGCCATAGACGCCTCCCAGACCTTCCCAGATAATGAGGTGTGTCTGTGGCCCAAGCAAAGGGCTTCCTCCTTCGGGGACCACTCCTACAGAAGACCACGCTTGCCATGGCCATGTCCAGAACCACAACCGTCCTCGGGAGACCCAGGGCCTGGTTCCAGCTCAGTAGCTGACTCACAGTGTCAACAGAGCCCACATCCCCCCCAACCAGGAGCATGTATACTGGGCCTCTCATTCCCTATGACAAGCCCTTGACCTACGGCTCGCTTCCTGCCCAATCACATTCCATGACTCCATTTCTGACCACCTCCTGTCTCTTGCCCTGGTCTCTTTATCAGATGAGAATCCCCGACCTTTGTCTAGCATTTCACTGCTTATAAAAGCCTCCATGCTCGACATCTCCTCCCACTCTCTGGGACCACTGGGACCACTGTGTGAAGTGGCTCTTAAAGGTAACAACACCTGCTCAAGGTCAAACAGCCAAGACTGGAATTTGAATCGTCTGGCTCTACATATAATGGACAATACACCAGCTTTGGGGAACTCAGCTCAGTGCCCTCAAATGAGGGAGGCTTCTCCAAGCAAAGAGAAGGTCCATCTGCGAAGAAACACCCTCTTTACGAAAAGCTCAGCTCTTTGCTTCTACTTCTACCTAGTCCTTCCCACCAAGAAAACTGTAACATCCTGGAGTCTTCTCCAGCTCCCCAAGACTTCTCTAGGGGGTCTGCAAACTGATGCTCTGTGGAGTAGGACACCATGTGGCACTGAGAGAAGGAGAGAGAGAAGGAGGGAGGGAGAGAGAGAAAGAGACCCTCCCCAAAGCTTTTCAGAAGACTGGTGAGGACAGATGCAATCCCAAAACACTCCCACAGAATCATCTTCAATGCAGCCCTCAAAGGATCCTCTGGACCTAAAAAGAGACAATTCCCAGAAACCCAGTAGCATCTCCATCAATCCAGTGAAAACGAAGGGCCCATCCCTGACCTATAGATACGGGCCACTTGTCTGCACCTTTCTGGGTCTCGTACAGTCAGAAACAAAGGACCACCAGTGAGAATCACCTATGTCTCCCATCTTCCCCAAAGTGGGAAAGATTCACGACCAGGTACAGGTTTATAACCGGGCAGAGCTCTACCTGGGACAGCAATCAAGAATCTCACGGTAGACAAATTTCATGGTGTCTCTCATTCTCATCCATCATAAAGAACACCAACCTTCTTCCAGCCTTCTGCCCCCAGGCCAGCAGACCCAATATGCATTAAAGCTGAGTTCCATAACTAAAACATTGCCCCTCCTGATTTCCCTTGAAAGGGTGGGTAATTACCAGGGTCTGAGGGCTACCAAGTCTCCCCTCACAGTGCCAGTCATTCCAGGGCACTGCGCTAAGCCAAGGCCATTTCTCACAGCTGGGCCGGAGCCACTAGTCATGCCCAGAACACTGATTCTTCAAGCCCCAGGACCATCCCTCCAAACCATGTCAAGCCCAAGGCCAGAACCATTCCAACACCCAAGCAATGGCAGCACTTTCTCACACCCATGCCCATCTCACCTCCATGGCCTGGCACCAGCTGGTCACCCACCCGCACCAGCTGCGTGCATCACCCTCCTGTACAGAGGGTGCACCCTCCTCACACCTGGGCGGCCACCGCCACACCAAGGCGGGGGTGAGTCTTCTGACACCCTCGCTGGGAAAAATCACGCTGCCCGTGCTGTATCCACGTTGCCCACGCCCGTGCCACGCGTGTCACCATTCCTACGCCGGTGGCCCGGGGCTCCGCGGACCTCACACCTGCCTCGGGCGCGCGTGGCAGCCGCACCTCCGCCCGCGGACCTGTCGTACCGGCCACCGCGCGCAGTGGACATTGCCCAGCCCGCCACGCTGCTCGCAGGGCGCCCGCGCCCGGGGCTCGGCCGGGGCCCCCTTACCTCCCGCGCGCCGCAGGGCTCGGCCCGCCGCGGCCGCTGCGACCGCCACCTCCATCCTGGGCTCCCCAAGGCCCCTATTCACTAACGTTGCTTCCGCAGGGCGCCGGCGCCGGCGCGAAGGCCGCCTCCGCCCCCCGGGGGACGCTGCGTCCTTTACGTAAACCCCACTCCGCCGCCAGCGGTGACCATGGCGACGGCCGTGGGGCGGCAGCGCCCCCTAGCGCCAGGGAGGGAAGAGGCGCGCAGGCCGGAGCTGGCGGAGCCCTTGCAGGAGCCCGGCTCCCTATGCGTGGGGGCGGTGGGCGCGGGGCTGAGGCCTCCACTGGGGCTCCGTGGGCAGACAGGAGGGATTGGACCGCTGGCACTGCACAGGGGCATAGGGGCTGCTTAGGTTCCCCCCTCCTTCAGGCCCCGCGTGACAAGGTTTAGCGTGGGAGAGGATCACTAGAGAACTGGTTCGTTTGGGGAAGAGAAAAGGAGAGAGATGGGTTCCATCTCCTTCAGGGGACCTAGCCGTGTCTTGAGGAGTTGGGACGCATCTTTATCTATGTCCTCCCCTCTTTCCGCACTGCCACCCTCCTCAACACCCAGTCTTGCCTGACAGTCAAAGGGGAGTTTAATCAATCTTGATTTTCTGGTAAATGAAGAAAATCGCCCCTCCTGTTCTCCTTCACACACGCGCAAGTCGCTCAACACGCCTTCCTGAAAGCTGCTTTTTAGCAGGGGCAAAGCTACTGGTGTGCTGGGTTGCGTCTGGGGAGGGGGTGGCAGTGCAGGCCTGCCCTTAAGGATCTTGGGTCACTGAGGGAGGCAGATGCATTTACATGGGGGCTAAGCTGAGAGCTGCAGCTGCACTAGAGGGTCATGGGTAGTAATGGAGGTAGAGGTCATGATGATGCAACCAGCCAGGTCTCAAAAGTCCAGCAGAAAGACATGAGAGGTCAAAAAAGAGAGTAAGAGAAAAGCCTGTAAAATGTTTCCGGGGCTCAGTCATTATCCTGGGAAATCAGGACTATTGACCCTTGTTCTGTAGGCGTGAGGCCACAGGTGGACATCTGGCTGAAAGTGAAACCCCGAATCCAGGACAGGCTTGTCTTTGTTGCTGTAGCTCAGCCCCTCCCCAGGTGGTTTGGTATCATATGTGGTTGTTTCAAAGACAAGCTCTGGCTTAGGTAAAGAAAATGGGAAGTGGGAACAGATGCCGGGCACCTCAAAGAATTCAAGAAGAGGAGCTCCTGATGTCTCAGGAAATACCGGGATCAGGGGAGGCCCTGGCGACTATTCAGGGACCTTATCTCTAGATTGTCATGATTCATTCAGACCACACAGCCAAAGATAATATCTTTTGCTTCGAAGTTCCAGACTCCCGGAAGAAAGAACTGTATTGGTCCTGTGAACCGTGGTGGATCCATTATTGTCAGGCAGTAGCAGCCCTCTTCCTCACTCACAAACGTTCCCAGTGGAGAGAGCAGGGCTATGTGGCCACCCCAAGACAGTCTATTACAGTCCACCCTTTAGCTGTCCAGCACATGAACCCACACAAGTTCCCTGCACACACACACACACACACACACACACACCATTCTTCCCATTCATGAAGCCCTCACCAAACCGGTTCTGACATGTAGGAGGTGATATTACTAGGTATCTTCAAGGTGATGTCCTCTTCTTGGTCAGCTGCTTCAGCGATTCCCATGTAGGGCATTCCACAACAGGATTAAAGGGTACATTCTCGGCTGCTAACACAGCCTTTGGACTGCTTGGCTGTGTAGGTGACATGGACACTCCATAGGGAAGCTTACTAGAAATTCTGAACCTCAGACCCAAGATCTTAGCCTGATTACAAAAGCCTCAAGGGATCTGTATGTATGGGAAAGTTTAGGAAACTGTCATTGTGAAACTGGGGGAAAGAGGAAAGGCAAAGGTAAGGGGGAAAGAATGTTTTTAATTGTGATCATAAAAAGACAGGCTCCAGGAAATGTTCTGTATGCTCAGCATACATGAGATCTTGGATGCAATCGCCAACCCCAAAGCAGACAAAAGAAGTTGGTTAATTATTTAGGATTTAACTACATGAGTGAGAAACAAGGAAACACAGGTAGAGGCTGCAGGCATTATTTTTGCAACTGTTTTTGAACACCTGGAAGGAATTTACGACTTCCTTCCTCTAACTCCTTCTTTCCTTGCCTCCTGTCCATGTCTCATTTGGCTGGCAGGCTGACCTAAGTCTTTCTCCTTGAGGCCTTCAGTGGTCACCAACCGGATCTCTGGAGTTCCCTTCTGTGTATGTGTGTGTGTGTGTTGTGTATGCCAGAAGTTGATGCTGAATGTCCTCCTCTCTCACTGGGCCGGGAACTCTCTAACTCACTGATTGGCTAGACTGGGATCCTCTTGTCTTCTCTCTTCCTGACACTGGTATTACAGGTTGTGTCCAGCGTTTTTTGTTTGTTTGTTTTTGTTGTTGTTGTTGTTTTTCTTTCCAGAAAGGGTCTCTCTATTTAGTCCTGGCTTTCCTGGAACTCACTATGCAGACTAAGTTGGCATCGAAGTCACAGAGATCCACCTGCCTCTGTTCCCAAGCACATGGGGAAGGAGACATGTGCCACCATACCAGGCTTGTGTCCTGCTTTTTACATGAGTGCTAGGGATCTAAAATCAGGTCTGCATGCCTGCTAAGCAAGCACTTTGCCAAATGACCCATCCCCCCAGCTTTTTTTTTTGGGGGGGGCCCTTGGCAAAGAGCAGTCATGTAGGGTGGCTGGCTATGAACACATACTCTCTGGGACCTGTCCCTGTGTGACTCCCATACCTTGCTTGGCTTTTCCTTATAGTACCTTCTGGTCTGGCTCAGCCAGGTGTCACAGGAGATAGTCAGCAGGGCTTGACTAGTCATCTTGAGTGGACAAGATGAAGAGGATGAAATGAGGACAGCAGAACCAATGACAAGCTATAGACTGGTCCCGGTCCAGCTGTCTAGCTGTGCTCTCTGAGGTCTGTGCCAAATCCTCATTCTGGCCTCAGTTTCCCTCCAGGTTGCAGTGGGGATAATAACATGGCTCCTCCTTCCAGGGGGGGCTGTGTGGATTAAGAAATTAACGAGTGTGGTGTAGCCTGTTTCCATGAAGGGGCTGATTAAATGCTGGGTGTTGTTATTAGACTCGATGGAGGGTGTGTGACAGGCTGACAGATCTGCTCCCCTTCCTGTCCTCCCCACCCCCTTCCTCCGTCTGCTCCACTTTCTGCAAGCTCAACATCTTACAAGACAAAACCAAGATGGTGTTTTCTGGCGCACACACACCCCTCCCCCAAAGACGGCGTCTAACTTTTGCACATTTCCCCTGTGCTGGAATATGACTCAAGGCTGAGTTTCATAGTATAATTTGTCTCCAACAGCTGGCACCACTGTACCCTGCCCCAGACTCTCACAGCAGCTGTAGACAGGGCTGGTTCAGCCAGTGACTGCAAAATTCCTAAGCTGAACACCACCCCTGGTTTTTCTTTCTTTCTTTTCTTTCTTTTTTAACTGTATTGCCCCTTGGAGGCCTGGACTGGATGATCTCACACACTACCTCCTCCTCCCACCACACACACACACACACACACACACACACACACAGAGAGACAGAGAGAGAGACAGAGAGAGAGACAGAGAGAGAGAGAAAGCCTAAGGGAGAAAGAGCCACTAAGAGACTCCTGAGTTCTGCAAAGGGTTGGGAGAATTCAAAACACCCAGGGTTTAAAAGTATAAAGTGTCTGTTCATGGCCGGGGGCTGGGGGAAATACTATGACTCCTTTACTCGTGTGTAAGATATTGAATTACTGCGTGAAATCACAGGTCTGGGGCACGGTGACTTTGTGGTACCCATCCCTTGATCTCCGTAGCTGGTGTGAGAATTTTGACCACCCCCAAGACCCAGGGCTTCCATCCCCTGAGTATTACAAAGCGTCAGCTCCCCTTGTATCCTGGCACCTCCGGTGGGGGTAGGCTGGGAAGGAATTGCTCGGTTACCACCAGGTAAATAAGTCTGTTGCTGGCATCCCAAGAGGGGAATGTTGTTTATCCAAATAGCACAAACTCAGCCAGCCTGGGGAGGCGAGAGCAAAGCTCTGGAGGCTGAGCTGTCAGACTCCCACAGGGAGAGAGATTAGCCAGTTGCAAAGTCTAGGAAATGCATGTGAATTGGACTTTGGGGCACCTGGAGGCAGCGTCATGTCTGGATCATCTCAGGCATCTCCACTTAGGAGTTCAGACCTTTCTGCCTCCGCAAACAGTTGCTGTGTCTGCACTGCCAAACCTTTGCCCTCCCTGTCTTCCCTTGACCTACTGCTATGAAATAACAGGAATAGATCATAGGGGCTAACTGGCTAGAAGTGGGATGCAGGCCACACGGCTTAGCTGGCATCCAAAGGACTGGAAGATTAGCCATCACCGAAGGGTGCTTGGGGTCCTAAGGGGGTGAAAGTTCTTCCCTCCTACCAGGAAAAAGCTGCAAGCCCACATCTTTGGCCTAAATGAACTTAGTTTACTAATAGCAGCTCGAGAGCTGTATGAGAGTATCTCAGCGAGGATGGCAATGGTTAACTTACTGGAGGAGACCAACATGATGGGATTTTGCTATTGGAAATGATAGAGGGGACCAAGCAACCTCATGCCTCCCAGGGGATGGTTTAGGAAGTTTCTCTACTTTAGCCTCAGCCCTGTTCACTCGGGCATCACCAGAACCTTCTTACAAATGCCCAGAGGATTGGGAGATCCTCTCATCTCATTAAGACAGCCTATTTGTAAGTGTCTGCTCCTTGGTGGGCATCGTAGTAACTAGTTTTTCTCCTTGGGGCACTGGGGAATGATGGAAGTGTAAACACAGATGTCTCAGGGGAAAGTCAGTGTATTCACTGACTGCTATGATTCATCTGTACTCTCTGGACACCAAAAGCCAGAAGAGAGAGTCTAGTTACTGGAGGGTACCCTTCTATCTACCTGTTCACTCACTCCTAATCCCACTCACCTACACATCTATTCATCTGCCATCAATCCAATGTGTCATTTCATCCCACCCACCGTCCCACACAAACCACAAATTCCTCTGTCCACAAACCCATCCATCCTTCTTTGTATCCACAAACCGACACATACACTCATCCTTCTATCATTCCGTTCTTCTTTCCTTCCACAAACCTATACATCTAGCCATCCACTCATCCATTTACTTATCTATCCTTCCCTCTACACACCCATACATCCATCATCCTTCCATCTATTCTTCCTTCCATCAACCCTCTCACCTATCCTCTTAAATCACCTCTTCTTCATTTTTCCTCCCAATTGTTTTTTCCCTTTTTTTTTACATTAATGTGGGGAGTGTGTGTGCTCAAACATGAGCCAAAGTGAACACTCATGTATACGTCCCACAATGCATATGTGGGGGTCAGAGAATAGCGTATGCTCATTGGTTCTAACCTCCCACTGTGTGAGTGCCAAAAAATGAACTTAAGTCATCAGGTTTGGTGGCAAGCACCCGCACTCAACAAGCTATCTCTCCAACCCTCTTCTAAATATCCTTGAAAATCCATTTCTGCCCATTTTTATCATAATCTCCCAACAGGGTGCTTTGGCTGTCTTCAGGAAAACTGTAGCAGCTCTCACCTCTCATCCATTTCCATTTCCATGCAGCTGAGTGACCTTTTATAAATGAACATCAAATTATGTCAAGTCACTGTTTAAACCCCAGTTGTGGTTTCCCATTACTCTTAAGAGACAGACTCCATTTCTTTTTTTCCCTTGGATATGACTCGAACACGGTAAAGGCTGTTCCTTGATGGATTTCTATGTATGTATTTACATACCATCACAACCCAAGTGAAGATTCAGAACATTTCCAGTTCCTTGTGTCCTTCACAGTCAGCCTCTGCCTCCCTAAAAGTACCCATTGTTTGGACTTCTGTCCTTTGGATGGTTTTTGTCTGTCAGTAATGTTCTTACCAAAGCAATTACATAGGAGATATTTGTGATGCTTATTCTCGATTGTCAACTTGACTACATTTGGAATTAACTAAACTCAAAAGGCTGGGCAAGTCAATGAGGGATTCTTTTTCTTTTTCTTTTTTTTTTCTCTTTTGTCTTTTTCTTTCTTTCTTTCTTTCTTTTTTCAAGGAGAATTGAATGTGAGATTTTTTTTTTTCTGAACACGATTTGGTAGGATACGAGAGAGCACTATGGAAACCCTCAGGAGTGCAGGGCCTACTGCTTGTCCAGGGGACCGCAACTGGAGATGTACTTGACACCACGGTCATCAGGAAGGAGCCACTTCTCAGTGACCATGTCTTCAAATTCATCCGAATTAAATTTGGTGAAGCCCCACTCCTTCTGACAGCCAGGAAACTTAAACTTGGCCCTGTACAGCCTCGCTCACATGCTCCTTTTTCTGCAGTTTGGTGCAGATGCACACAGTGACCTGGCCAATGTGAACCCTGGCCACTGCGCCCAATGGTTTCCAAAGACACCACACATACCTGTTTGCCTCAGTACAGGACAACATCTTGTTGATTCAGATGACATGGAAAAGGTGGAGCCCCACTCTAATAGGAAAGCCATCCTTGCCACGACTCTTTACCATGTATTTGTGCCAACAAATACAGACAGCTTTCAGAGGACAGGGCTTCAAATTCGGACAGGGCTTCATAGTCATAAGAAGCTGTTCATATTCATCTGACACCATGTGGCCACAAAGTGAAATTCATCAACTTTTGCCTTCTTTTGTCCCGAGTCAAAGATAAAGATCTTGGCATCAGGAACGCCTTGGCAGAAGCAAGACTTTGGGTATGGCTTGTTCTTACAATGCTGGTAACACCAGGTGACCCATGAGGACAATAAGATCTTCAGTGGCATGCCAGAAAAAAAAATGGTCTTTTTGGTTTTATGTGGCGTAGATTCTCTGTGTAGCCCCGGCTGCCCCAGAACTCACTCTCTAGACCAGGCTGGCCTCAAACTCAAAGATCCACCTGCCTTTGCCTCCTGAGTTCTGTGGTTAAAGGTATGTACCACCACTGCCCAGCAAAGCTTTTTGTTTTGTTTTGAAGAATTTTTTCTGAATTAAATCGTTTAAAGTGGGTAGACGCGCCTCTATTCCGGATCTTTGAGGTGGATACACCTTTAGTTCTGATCTTTTGTGGGGGATGATCCACCTTTATTCTGAACCATGCCTTCTAGTGACAGCTGTATATAAAGCACATGGAAGAAGGAAGCTTGCTCTTTTTGCCAGCTTGCTCTCATTCTTACTAGCAAGTCCATTCCTTCACTGGCATCAGAGCCTGAGTCTTCTGAATTCTGACATATATTGAACACCAGCTGAGACATGTAGTCTCATGGACTTAGCTACTGCTGGACTTTTGGACCTTCCATTGGTAGACAGCCACCGTTAGAATAGTTAGAATAGCTGAACCACAGCCTGTAAACCATCCTAATAAATCCTATAAATCTAATAAATTGAAATATTAGATTTGTATATTTCTCTTTCTCCAATCTTTCTATAAATACGTTTTATATTTTATAAAATGTATAGATTATATATTATGTATTTACACATTCTATAAGTTCTGTTCCTCTGGAGAGCACTGACTAATACAATATGCTCCTATGTCTGATTAATTTTGCTCATCTTCCATTTCTAGGCAATACATCCATGAACTTGGTTTTCACAAAAGCATGAATTTGGTTTTGTGTTTGTATGTGTGGGGGAGTTACATGTGTGAAGGCCAAACATCAAAGGCAGATAGCTTCCTCAATCTCATCCCTACATTTTTAAATTTTAGACAGGGTCTCACTGTGCAGTCTTGGTTGGCCTGGACTTCACTACATAAATGAGGCTAGCCTCAAACTCATAAATCTCTGCTCTGTAAAAAACAGTCCAAGCAGAAAGCAATTGAAGAGCATCCTTAAAAATTGTGACAAAGGCAGTTGAAGGCTTCAGGAAGGGGGTGGGGAAGGACTCAGTTTTCTTTGGGGGGGCTGGTTACTGGTAGTTTGACCATGTTCAATGAGTATATGGACAACACAAATTGGACTCGGTGTTTTGGGAAAGGGGGTGGCACAAGGGTGAGAGCAGAGACCTGGGGGTCATGGGAAGCAAGTGTAACAGGGGCACATTGTATGAAATGCCCACATAATTAATAAAAATATTATGCTGGGAGAAAAAGGATGTGGAGACTTTGGGAATTATGCCATGGGCATCACTTTTAAAAGAGCTTGAGGGACATTGTCAATGCCTTCTGAGTCTCCTGCCAAGTGAGGACGTGACAGGGGACACTTTGATGATTATTCTTGTCAAGCACGAGTTAAAACCACTTAAGAGACAAAACTATAAGGCATGCCTGTGAGGGAGTTTCTAGATGGGAGCAACTGAGGAGGAAAAACTCACCTAAATGTGAGCAGAATCATTTCTTGGTCTGAGATCCCAAAAGGAATAGAAAGGAGAAAGTGGATGTATTAGTTACTTTTTTTTATTGCTGTGTCAAAACACCATGACCAAGGCAACTTATAAAAGAAAGCATTTAATTTGTGATTCACAGTCCAGAGAGTTCTAGATTCCATGACCAATATGGTGGAAGGCAGAGCAGCAGGCAGGCAGGCATGACACAGAAGCAGTAGCTGAAAGCTTAAATGTTGATATAGCAACTATGAGGCAGAGAGAGAGAGATGCAGAAAGTCAAGTATGGGATTTTAAAACTACAAAGAACATCCCCAGTGGCATGTCTCCTTCAAAGGCCACACCTCCTAATCCTTCCTAAACAGTTCCATCAGTTTGGGATCAAGTCTTCAAATATATGTGCCTATGGGTACCATTTTCTTTCAAACCACATTTCACTACCTGGTTCACATAGGTCTGTAGCCAAATCACAATAAAAATACACTTAGTCCAATTTCAAAAGTCATCCATGGTCTTTCACAGTCTCAACACAGGATAAATTCTGAGACTCAAGGGAATCTTTTAATTATGACAACCTGTAAAATTAAAAAAAATATATGTATTTCCAATATACAATGGCACAAAATATCCAAAAGGGAGGAATAGGGGCATAGTGGACCAAATACTGGAAATACTGGACCAAAGCAAGACCAAATCCCAGCAGAGCAGAGGCCGAATCCTGTAGCTCTATCTCTAATGTCAAAGGACTTAGATGGCTCTGCCCTTCCATCTTTGCCCACTGCAGCAAACTTTTCTCCCTGGCAGCTATTCCATGGCTCTGACATCTCCAGCATCCTGGGTCTCCAGTACAATCCAGGCTTCACCATCACAGCTTCACATGCTGGTCTCTCAGGGCTTCCCTGAGGGGATTCCTCTGGCTTTTCTTAACTTCAGAGAGAGATTCCACAACTCCTTTCCTCCTCTACCATTCGTGACCCTGAAGCCAGAACCACACGGTCCAAATTGCGGAACTCTGCTCTGCTGGGGCTGGAGTCTGACCCCTCCTTGATTTACATTTGCATAAGGTTTCCTTTTCAGTTGCTTTTCAAGACAGAGGAGGCCTTTTCCTTTCACAAGTGTCAAGATTAGCTGAGTGGGGTCTTGATCTGAAGGCACCATTTCCTTTATTCCGTTTTCTTCTTGTCTCTTTGAGCACAAACCAAGGTTCCAGCATTAAATTCCCCTGTGCTCCTTTCCTCCTCAAACTGTACGTTTTGTATTTCTCTTTGCCCTCTATGCTCTTTTTCCTTGTAGATCTGCCCGAGCGTGATCCCTAATTATCACATGACACAGTCAATACTAGGTTGTCTTAGAATCATCTCTGCCGACGAAATTAGTCCAAACCACAGGCAGACAGACTCTCGAGCAAGGTCAAGAACAGCCATATGCTTTCCAAAAATATCATAAGAGTGATCTCTCACCCAGTTACTAAACTTAGTCCCTTGTGCAACCCCTTGAACTAGGCCACCGTGGTCCTTGTTGTCCTCAGTACTACCATCTTTTCAGCCCCACCTACAGTATTCAACCATTTTGGAGTCCAAAGTCCCAGAGTCTTCTACATTTCTCAAAACGACAACAGAAAGCACGGTCAGGCCTGTCACAGTGCTGCACCCACTCCCTGGCGCCATTTCCTGAGTTATTTTTCTACTGCTGTGACAAGACACCTCAACGAAGGCAACTTCTGAATGAGAGCATTTCGTTTGGGTCTCACAGTTCCAGAGTGGGGTAGATTTCATCACCCCCACAGCAGGAAGCATGGCGGCAGTCTGGCAGGCACGGCGCTGGATCAGTAGCCGAGAGCTTACCTATGGAGACAACAAACATGAGGCGGCAAGCTAACCGGGAATGGTGTGGGCTTTTGAAACCTCAGAACCCACCCCCAATGACACACATGCTCCAACAAGGCCACGCCTCCTAACCCTTCCCAAACACTTCCACCAACTGGGGATCAAGCCTTCAAATAGATGAACCTGTGCGGGCCATATTCATACATGCCACCACAGCGAGCTAAAACTGCATTTCCCATTGCTATGCCTTACTGCCATAGTGGACTATATCTCTTGAAATCATGGGCCAAAATAAACCCTTTCTTCCTTGAACTGCGTTTGTAAGGTATTTGGTTACAAAAGTGAGAAAGATGACTAATAGGTACCATTCTGAAGTCAGAGCTCAGCCTTGACCAGACTCTGAATCTGCTGGCCCTTGATCTTGGACTTCATCACATTTAGAACTATGAAGAATTGAGAAATAAAGTTCAATTATATTATTAGAACCAAGTATTCTCAGTGCAGTACAAAAACACACACAAACAAAGCCAAAGAAACTTGGCAAGCCAATTAATTTCTTTTTGTAAAATTATGTTGTGGGTGCACCACAGCATAATTGGTCTAGCAAGCACATTCTGGGAGCCATCATGGTCCAGGGTCTGGCCACAGATTTCCTTTTCCTTTCCATTACCCAAGGTTAAGAAGCCTTTTGAAAACCATCCAGATGGGCTGGTGGGATGGCTCAGTAGGTACAGACATTTCCCACCAAGCCTGAGTTTAATTCCTGGGATCTACGTGATGGAAGGAAAGGACTATCTACCTGTCTGTCTGTCTATCTATTTACTATCTATCTATTTTGTGCACTGGTGTTTTGCCTGCATGTATGTTTCTGTGAGAGTCAGATCATCTGGAACTGAAGATGCAGGCAGTTGTGGGCTGCCATGTAGGTGCTTGGAATTGAATCTAGGTCCTCTGGAAGAGTATCCAGTGCTCTTAACCACTGAGCCATTTCTCCAGCCCAAGAACTGATTCTTGAAAGTTGATTTATGACATCAACTTGAGAGTGTGATACACACACACACAAACACACACACAATGTGGTTCAACTTAGGAGGAAATGGTCTTTTTCGTGAGGAAAGCTAGTATTCCCATCTAGACAGCTCAGCACATCCCAGGGATCTGTGACTCTTATTCACTGACTTGGAAACAGTCACTTGACACTTAGGGAGGAGGATATTTTAAGTAGGAGAGTAGGGCAGTAAGTTGGTAAGGCCATCGTGTTGAAATAAGAGCTAGGACTCAAACCTGTGACTCTTGTCTCTGAACTCAATGTGTATTGAGATGGTCAGGGTGGCCAGTTTAGCCGCTGCAACCACAGGGTGGTGATTCAAGTCTATAATTCCAGTATCGGAATGTGGAGGCAGGAAACCAGGAACTCAAGCCATCCTTACATTTAAAAAAAAAAAAAAAGATTCTGTTTCTTAAAAAAAAAATTCAATTTGAACTTTAGTTGAACAGCAACCAAATGTTTAAAATATCAGTATAGCCCAAAGATTGCCAAGATATACTAAAATATTATTTGTGATCCAGATGAAGTTCCCATTTAACCAGCCATCTTTATTTCATCTGGGGGTTGATGTAGAATTTAACATGAAGGCTGGGGCTGACCTCTGCTCTGCTACCTCTCCAGAGCCCTACCCTGTCCAGAATGCAGCCGGCTTGTCCCTGGGCAGACCAAGCTACCCCTCACCTGTTTAGCCTCCTTCCCCGTTGGCCTCTGCACAGATTCCAGCCTCTGGCTAGGTAACCTGTTTGCAAGTTTATCCACAGTGTCATCTGCCCTTCCAGCCAGATTTCGAGGACACTTTATGTCTCTCCTCAGATCCATCAGGAAATGGGGTTAATAGCATCCCCCTAAAGTGGAAGCTTCCTGACGCATTGATCAAAGGCAGGGCCTGAAGCACCAGAAGAACAGGAATATATTCAAGGGCTTCCGGGTGATGCCCAGGTGAGAGCAAGCTTGTTCTCTGAGCCGATCTCAGGCTGGCTTGGGTCTTTGGACTGAGGCGTAGGTCTGTAGTTTACTGGACTTCTGTATAGCAGTCTTAATGACACTGGCTCAACTCCAGGAGCAAGGGAAGGGCCAGGCCTAACTTGTTCACTGCTCTGTCTCTGATGCTTGGTTGGTGACTGAAGTAGGGGATCTGTTAACACTTTCGGAATCTGCGGATGAGCCCTTAGTAATCATGAGCATCAATCGCAAAGATGTACAGATAAGGGAACAGAGGCACAGAGAGGGAAAGGCACCTCAGGTTGCACACGTTGGAGGCTGGCCTAGGACCAAAACTGAGGGCTGATTCCCACTACAGAGTTCCTTTCACTCAGTGTGTGGTAAGTGGTATGCCCCTCCCCATAGTGCCCTGCTTCAACCCATTCAAGATGAACTCCCTCCACCAGGGGCCCCTTCCTGTTTTTCATCTCACAGTTTCCTTTCTGGGAAAGGGTTGGCTCACAAAGAGGAGGGAGATACAGGAAGTCATTCCAGCAGCGATGAGCCTCTTCTACCAAGCTGACTTCTGGGTAATGAGCTCCTGCCATGTGTGGGTGGGAGCAAATAGTCATACTAATAATCACAGATTTTTGCCTCTTTCTGCCTCTTCGTATATGTAGGAAAAGGATCACCCCAGGAAGGAAGGTCTTCAACAGAAGTTCAGAGCCAAGAGAATCTAGCTCCGAAGTCTTCTGCTTCATTATTGTGGGACCATTTTGGAACCTCATTTCCCAATTAGGAAAGTGGGTTTACCAATATCAGCCTTGAGTGCTAGTATGGTGTCTAGGCATGGTCCTTGGTTCATGGCACGTACTCCGTCTCCATCATAGGCCTGGCCCTGGGTTTGGGCGCTCTCTCAACTGAACATGAGTACCAGACTTCCTGAGCTGTCTGTCATCTATCCCCTCCTAACATGGCAGCCAGAGGTGGCTTTTCGGGTAACATGAAGAATAATGACTTTGGAATGGGTCCCAGCCTGGAGTCTTTCACAAAGCTTTTCTGCCTTTTGAGATCAGAGTTAAGAAGGGAAGCAAGCACGCTTTTGAGCCCCATGGCACAGGAGGCAGGTGTCCATTGGGGTCTCTCAGAATAGTCCATGGCTCCAGGAGACCTTACGGCCAGCTTCATATCTCAGATCCTTAACCCTCGGGAGAGCAGCACTTCAGTGTCTGGAAGAGGAGCTCCAAGACTATGAAAGGTAACGGACCCCCACTAATGCTCAAGTGTCTGATACTGAATGGCTACTTAACTCAGGGAGCTAGGGTGCTGACGGCAACCAAAGCCACCCTAGCCAGGGCTTCTGAGTGCATTGTCTCATGCCAAAGAAGATTAAGGAAACATAGACGAGAAGTGAAGAGAGAGAAAGCTGTTTTATGAAGGGAAGCGAGAGACATCTTCAGAGACTGGGAGGGGCTCAAAGAGGAGCCATCTTGTTGTACTGCCTGGCAGGGTTTTATAAGTCTTCTGGTTGAAAGTGGGTGAGACTGAGATCATCTTTATTGGGATTTGTCTTTTTCATATTTCTTTTTTCTTTTCTTTTCCTCTTTCTTTCTTTCTTTCTTTCTCTCTCTCTCTCTCTCTCTCTCTTTCTTTCTTTCTTTCTTTCTTTCTTAGCAAATTTTGGGCTAAGCCGGTAAGGAGTTCACAGTGCTATGCGTATGCCCTTGGCCCAAACCTCCAAGACTTATTTGTCCTCTGGGGGAAGAGGCATGTTCTACTTCATGGCCCACCGTGATCCTGCCCTTACTAAAAGAAGTTGTATTCCATCTCAGAATGCTTTCTTTCTCTCTCTCTTCTCCTCACCATCTTTCTCTCTCCCATCTTATGGCTTCCCCACATCTCTTCTCCTCCTCCACTTCCTCTTCTTTTTCTTCCTCCTCTTCCTCCCCTTCCTCTTCCTTCCTCCCCTCTTCCCCCTTCTTTTCTTCTTCCTCTTTCTTTTCCTCCCCCTCATCCTTTCTCTTCTAACCCTCCTCCTCTCCTATCTGTCTTTTTCCCTCCCTCCTCTTCCTCTTCTTCCTCATCTTCTTCTTTTTCTTCAGGCATGCATTCATTTTTGTGAAGTATATTCCTAAGGGTAGATATTTGGGGTGTGTTGTAATCCATGTTTCCTGCTTTTCAAAGCAGGTTTTCTCATTTTACTCCCACCAATTACATAAGATTCTGGTCACTTTATATCCCTGCCAGAAAAATTTTCATTCTTAGCCAAATTTCCAGGCACCTTTTGGGGGACATGGTCCCAGCCTGCTTGTTTTTCCGTCTGCTGAAGTAGTTTCACTGGTCATAGCGGATTGTCTTGGCCTGGTTTCCAACCTAAAGGCACTTTGAACAGTCTACCCTCCTGTGGAGTGGCTTGCTAATAAGTAGCACCAAGTCCTCCCATATTACTCTGAGTCACACAGGGCTGGGGGAGTTATAAAGAAAGATGGCTTAAGGGCTAGAGCAATTTACAATGCAAGTAAGCGCTCTTGCTGCTCTTATAGGGGATCCAGGTTCAGTTCCCAACATCCACATGGCAATTCCACAACAGTCTGTAATTCCAGTTCAGGGGGCCCAATACTCTCATCTGGCCTCCTTGGGCACCACGTGCCGTGATGTTTATTCATACATGCAGGCAAAACACTGAGACACATAGAATTTTAAGTAAGAAAAAGAGGAAGGAAGGAAGGAAGGAAGGAAGGAAGGAAGGAAGGAAGGAAGGAAGGAAGGAAGGAAGAAAGGCTTATTTTGACCCCCAGTTCTCAAAGTCCATCCAAAGTCAAATGCCTGCAACTGGCAATGGCCTTCTTGCTGGCAGCATCCTTAAGCAACTTGGTGGGATGAGAGAGATAGTGTGTGGATATAAGTGAGTGAGTGTGTGTGTTCTTCTCTCTCTCCTTGTAAAGCCAATACGATCCAATCATGAGGTGGTCATCAGCTAGTGACCTTATCTAACTCTAATATTTTCTGGGGGACCACACCTTTGGAGACATGATCAGACTGCTTCTATCCTCTTAATACAATGAGAGATTGCGGGGCTTAAGCATCAACTGCCCTTCATGTACCTTTCCTACTTCCCATCTGTGCCTCTTGGGCAGCATCACTGGAAAGCATTTGGCTTCTACAACACACAAAGGCTCTCAAATGTATGCATATGCCCTAGTGATTAATATCATCCATTTCCTGAAAAGCATTCCAAAACTCAAAGTCATCGTTTGTGCTGTGTTTTCTGAGCCAATGAATATATCAAACTTCAGCTACCAGGCTGGTGAGATGGCTCAGTGCGGAAGGGCGTTTACCACCAAGGCTGCTGACCCAAGTTTGATTCTGGGACTGACGTGGTAGAAGGAGTTAACAACTCTTGCAGGTTGTCCTCTGGCCTCCACGTGGGTGCCATGACGTATAAGTAAATACACATGATTTGATTCAGCTGTTAGAGGATGGAGAAGTGGCTCAGTGGTTAAGAGCAAGTGCTACACGTGAGAAGGACCCGAGTTTGGTTGCCGGCACGCATGTCAGGTGGCTCACAGCCACCTGTAACTCTAGCTCCAGGAGATCTGACCCTTGCATCTGGTCTCCTTGGGCTCTGCAGTCACATGCACACAGATGCCACCCCACATACGCACGATTTTAAAAATTAAAATTAAAATTAAAAGCCAGCTACTGACAAACAGTGAAACTGGTGAGATTGGAATTTAAGCGTTCTAAAATCAAGAGGAGAGATGGGTCCTGGGTGTCGGTCAGCAAGGTTACCCAGGGCTCACATCAGACAGAAGGCTAACTATCCTTGTGACCCCGTTAAAAGGGCAGCAGAGAGTCCGGCGCTCTTCTAAGACTCTCCAGTGTCTAAGACTGTGTCTAAGACTCTCCAGTGCTTGTTTACAGCCCCCCAGCACCCACAATTCACATTCCTGAAACCCTGCCCTGCTCCCATTTCTCCCCAGGAGGCTCCACTCGGTGTGGCATAAACCAAGGAGTGTGGCATACCAGCACTTAGGAGGTGGCAGGAGGAAGATCCAAAGTTCAAGGTCAAGCCAGCCTGGGCAACACGACACCCTATTTCAAAGAAATAAAGGGGGAGAGGTGCTATTTGACTGATGATTATTTTGAGACAGGGCTTCAAGTAGCCCAGGCTAATTTCAAATTCACTGTGTCTGGCCTTGAACTCCCAACTCTCTCGCCTCTACCTCCAGAGTGCTAGGATTACAAGTATATGTTCCCACACAAGACTATAATGTCATATTGAATCAAGCAAAATCTCTGTACAAATCCTAATAGGAAACTCTGGATTTCCTTCGGCCTGTGTTTCCCTTGCCATCTAAGCCTCTATCAGCACTAGCCTGGACATCAGCAGCAGGCCTGCCTCCCTGCCCTCCCTCCACTGAGGACCCATTGAGTCCCAGGAATGCCCATGCTCACCATCCTCATTCCTCCTCTGCCGAGACGTGACTTAGCTGATAGCCTTCTGTGGGAGGAGCTTCGGGTCATGCCTGGCCCCATCTTTGTGCAAACTGTCTACTGATCCAACAGCAGCCTCCAGTATTCCCACTGAGCCGGAGTTAGCACTGTCATAGTTCAAGGATGGGGACATCCAAAGCCCACTTGGCCTGGGTATGAAGGGATGTAGGGAGACACCTCTCCCTCTGCCTCACAATGGCTCTGCCATGGATGGAAAGAGCCTCCTCCCTGAGACCTCTCAAATCGAACATCTTGCTCCCCCACCCACCCACCCCACCCCCACCACCAGCAGCCACCTTTCTCTGGCAAGTTCCAGGCCTGGGTGGGAATGTCTAATTGAGGCCAGAACAGAATAGGAAGTCACAGGTACAGCCGGGTGGAGGTGAGGATGGTGGGAGCTGGAAGAGGAGATGGCGACTGGACATTCTGGAGAGAAGAGGCCTCAGGACCAAGGCAAGGAAGCTTTGTGGCAGCATATGAGGGGACAGGGTGGCCAAGTCAAGTATGTGCTTTTTTTCCAGACTCTGGGGGAGTCTGGAAAAGACACTGACTGACAGGAGTGGGCAAGGAGACCAGTCACAGAATTGCAAATCCAGAACATTCCTTGGATGAGAGGGAAAGGCTCCATTTAACAGAGGAGCAATGGAGGAAGACTCCACACCCCACAGGCAAGTGAGCGGCTGAGCACTCCATCTCAGCACCAACATTTTTCCCGGCTGATGGCCGATGCTGAGGCCAGTTCAGAAATGGGTCTCCTGGATTATACGGATTTGGGTCCTGGAGTGGTGGTTTGCAGGCTGGTGCCCGACTCCTTATGTAGATGACAAATATTTCCTAGTGCCCCCTTTACTGAGTGGAAATGAAATTCATAAATAACCGAACCTGTGTGCACATATGCTTTTAAGCAAATGAAAAAAAAAATCAATGTAATACCCTAACTATGTTATGAAGGAAAAATGAAAAGTAATTCATAATAATGTGAGTTTCAGGGTGAAAACCGACTATAGTAGGTAGATAAAATTTCATGGCCCATATTTGCTCCTAGAGATGCTACGTGAGGGGTACAGCAGCCACAAAGACAGTGGACACAGGTGGCTGTGGGGCTGACTCAGCCACCATGAGCCGCCCTGTTGCCAGTGACATGAATTAGGCGCCGAGTCCTGGCAAAATGCCAAACAAAACAAAGGACCAATCTTCTCTCTGAATACACAATAGTCTCGTTCCCAGAAAATTCTGTGTATATAAGAAGCATGAAAGATTACTTCGTGTTTATATATAAACAGGTCACACTCCTGCACACACACAGATGCACACAGCTATTGTGACCAAGAAGATGTCCTTCTAGATCTCCCAGAGTCCTCCGAGGAGCTGGCCGGGGCTCATTGAGCACCATTGTTCTTTGAGCCACATGTGTGGTGACAGCTTCAAAGAATGGAGTGTAGGGGCCAACTTGTGGTGGCTGGGAAGGGGGTGGGGAGACTCTGGGAGGGGTCCTGGGAAGTGACGTCACAACAGAGCTAACTGGAGGTGCCTGGCTGCTGACGTCTTCCCTGAGAGGTGGTAGGCAGAACATGATGAACAGAACAAAGCGCGTGTTCTGTGGGTTTTGGAAGCTGGGCTGCAATCCCCCTCTCCATCTTCACACCATGCACAAGTCAATTATATACATGGCCAATAATAATGACACCCATACCTCTTAGCTACCAGGCATTGGGACCCACCTTCAACTCAGATAGCCTTCAACGAGACCTGGGACTGCCCTCAACACCATTTATAGAGGGGACATTAACAAACCAGGGATAGAGCTCAGAAGTAGAGAGAGCTCTTGCTTAGCAAGTGCAAAGCCCTGTGTTTGATTCCCACCACCACCAAAAAGCAACAGCATGGGTGGTGGAGTTAACTGAAGCCTGGAGAAGCAATTCTTTGCCCAAAGCCAAGCAGTTTATACTAGAAGAACTGGAGATCAAGCCCAAGGCTTTGGCATACTTGATGAGAACCCTACCAATGAAGCCACACCCCCAACTGTGGCAGAGCTGCAGCTCAGTGGCAGACCTCTTGCCTCGAATATAAAAGGCATGGGTTCCACCTCCTGTAAAAAATAGATAGATAGATAATAGATAGTTAGATAGATAGATAGATAGATAGATAGATAAAAGGGCCTGGCCTGCAACAAAACCTGGACTTTCAGCCATCCAGCAGTCCAAGGCGGAAGGATGGCTGGAGTCTAAGCATTTGAGATCTTGTTTCAAAATGAAATTAATAAACTTTTGTTATCCTGGAAGTTAAACACGCAGATGAGAAAAAAAAAATAAGGAAACAAAGCTGTCATTCTGTGCCCCTGGTGAGTCTCGCTGTAAACATCCAATTGTCTGGCCTCTTTTTAGGAGTGTGACTGTTCTAGTCAATAGGAGAGCCTGCTGCCTGCTGTCAGGGACAGCCTCAGCCTCTTTCTGCCAATCCATCTATAACTTTCTTCTTTAAAAACTATTTATTTGATTAATTTTTTATGTGTTTGTGGGTTCATGTTTTCATATATGTGAAGCACATGTGCTCAGGTGCCCAGACAGATATCTGGAGGGCAGACAGAGCCCCTGGAGGCTACACAATCCCCTGAATCTGGAGTTACAGACAGTTGTGAGACACTTGGTGTGGGTGCTGGGAACTGTAACCCTGGTCCTCAGGCTAAGCCACTTCTCTAAGCCTCATCCGCATCTGTCCGCTCCATAGGCCAACCTCAAGTTCCTTCATTGTCCCTGAATATCCCTCACGCTGATCGCCGGGAGTGCGGGTCCTTTTGACACCACAAGGCCCTCAAGTCTCAGCTTCCCCAGTCCCTGTGTCAGAAAGATCTGGAAGGACTGAGGCAGCTGCGCCATAGACTCTAGAACCACGTGGAAAATGGGTGTCTGGGCCTGCATGTGAGGGATTATCTTCTGCTCATTGGTGTGAAAATACCCATTTCTGGGGTACTGGACTGACTGAAGAAGGGGATTAAGCAACCGCACTCATCTCCATCTCTTATTGTGGATGGGATGTGACCAGCTGCTTCAAGCTCTTCCTGCCTTGATTTCTCCATCACGGAGGATTATACTTGGAACTGTGAGCCAAGATAAACCCTTTCTCATGTAAGTTGCTTTTGTTAGAACATAGTAATCAGTGACAGGAAATGAAACTAAGACAGTCTTGCTTTGGGACTGACTTATCATGATGGCACTGTGTCACTTTGGTCATTTCATCCCTTGTCATCTACATTTACAGGCATAAGCCATTCAGTGTATTGGTCACTATGACAACATATCTGGCAATTTAAGGGAAGGAAAGTTGATTTGGGCTCATGGTTTTTGGAGGGCCCAGTGTATCATGAGGCCAAGCAGGGTCATGGCGTCCAGAGCGTGTGATGGTGACTGTTGACATGGGACAGATCAGAAAACAGAGACATCTAGATGAGAAATGGGACGTGTAATCTTAAAGGCCCAACCCTCGTGACCCATGTCTGTCAGCCAGATCCACCTCCTAAAGGCTTCACAGCCTTCAAATAGAGACACAGACCGGGGCCTGGCCGTTCAAAACGTGAGACTGGTAAGGAAATATTTTTGATTCAGATACAGGCACAGGCCTGTTATTCCAGCTACTTGGAAAGCTGAGCATGACGAGCACAGGTTCAAGACTGGCCTGAGCAACTTAATGCGACCCTGTCTCTAAATGAAATGGAAAAAAAAAGAAGTCTGTGACTGTAGCTGAATGATAAGAGTGCAAAGGGTTGGTGGCATCTCCCACGCACACGTCACATTCCTGGGTAAGGCAGAGTTAGAGAGACAGTGTCACGCGGAAGGACTGGGTAAGAGGCATGTCCCTGCTGCGAGGCTCTTTAAGCTTCTTGCTTGGGTTTTACAGCACAGGAACTGAGGACTCAGGAGCAGCCCCTCAGACCCTTGGATCCTTGCGGTTTAGCAAGGGTCTTTTCTCCTCACCCCAACGCCCACATGGAACCTGTTTGGAAGATCTGTCCCGGGCCAAGGTGCATGAGAATATGAATGTCATGTCAAGGAAACTGAGACTCGGAGAGCAAAGTGACAGCGTTAGGACATCCTCTCTGTTTTCCCCTGACCTTGGCCTCAGGGATCTGCCAACCTTCTCCATCAGGAGAGAGCCCAGAGCACCTGGCTTTGGTGACCCCTGAGCCCAGCGTATAGGTCAGGCCCCCGGCACACTGTTATCCAGAGAAAACCCTGCACCTATCCTTGCCTTTTAGAGAGACCAGCTTTGTATTGGCCTGGGGTTGTGGACACAGCTGTCAGGCCCCCAGGATCTGCCAGCTCAGCAGGGCTCAGCTTCTTCCTGGGAAGGAGGGGCCTTGCTACAGGCAGCGGAGGACACTGGACAGGAAGCTCTGACCCCACTTCCCAGCAGCCTCCCCTTTTCACTTTGGAGCAAAGTGAGTCTCAGAGTCTGGAAGGCAATTCCAGGACACACATACCAACCCAGGGGAGGTTGCCCCTCCCCTGTCCAACCAACCCCAGGAAGGTCCCTTCTGACCAATCAATCCTCAGCCCAGTTCAAAGTCACATGACACAATGAGGGCACTGGCTAAAGGGCTTTGCTCACAATTTAGTCTGCTTCAACCCTGCCATGCTATTCATGTACTCTCCCACTTCATGGTTGCCTGATGTGAGCCTAATAGGCACTCACTAATAGGCACTGGAGATTTGGTTCAGCTGGTAAAGTAGAAGCACAAAGACCTGAGTTCAAATCCCAGAACCTACATTAAAAAAAAAAAACAGGTCTGATAGTGCTTACTTGTAATCCCAACATTGGGGAGGTAGAGACAGGAAAGTCTCTGGGGCTCATTGGCCACCCTCATTGGGGATCCAGGCCAGTGAGAGGCTAAAAAAGAAAATGGTGCATAGTACCCAGGGAACAACACCTGATGATGTCCTCTGACCTGTATGGACAGGTACACACACACACACACACACACACACACACACACATCAATAAAAGTGAGTACTTGTATTAGTTATTTTGCTGTTACTATGATAAAACACCATGACAAGTCAACTTGTAGAAGGGTTTATTTGGGTTATGGGTCCAGAGGGCTAAGCATCCATGACGGAAGAGCAGAAGCATGGCAACAGAGATGGTGGCAAGAACAAAGAGTTCACACACAGAACCAAAAGCACAAAGCAGAGAGAGCAAACTGGAAGCATTGGCAGAAATTTTTTTTATCATTTATTTATTTGTTTGTTTGTTTAACCACTTTACAGCCTGATTCCAATCCCTCCTTTCTCTCCTTCCAGTTCTACCCTTATTCCCTCTTATTTCAAATCCCCCTCTGCTTATTCTCAGAAAAGGAGAGGTCTCCAAGAGGTACCAACCCACCCTGAGACCTCAGGTCACAGAAGGACTAAGCACATCCTCTCCAACCGAGGCCAGACAAAGCAGCCCAACTAGGGGAAAGGGATCCAAAGGCAGCCAGAGGGTCAGAGATAGCCCCTACTCCCACTGTTAGGGATCCCACACGATGACCAAGATGCTAAACAGAGAATTCTCAACACAGGAATCTCTAATAGCAGAGAAACGCTTAAAAAATGTTCAACGTCCTTAGTCATCAGGGAAACAGAAATAAAAACGACTCTGAGAGTCCATCTTACACCATCAGAATGGCTAAGATAAAAAAGTCAAACGACAGCACACGCTGGTGAGGATGTGGAGCAAGAGGAATGAACACTCCTTCATTGCTGGTGGGAGGGCAAACTTGTGCAGCCACTATGGAAAATCAATTGTAGGTTTCTCACAAAACTGGGAACAGATCGACCTGAAAAGCCAGCTATGCCACTCTTGAGCATATACCCAAAAGACACTCCACCATACAACAAGGACACTTGCTCAACTATGTGCATAGCAGCTTTATTTGGAATAGCCAGAAACTGGAAACTACCTATATGTCCCTCGACTGAAGAATGGATAAAGAAAATGTGGTACATTTACATAGTGAAACACTTCTCAGCTGTTACAAACAAAGACATCATACAATTTTCAGACAAGTTGATGGGACTAGAAAATATCCTGAGTGAAGTAACCCAAACCCAGAAAGTCACTTATGGTATGTATTCACTCATAACTAGCCACATACCACAGGATAACCATGCTACCACCCACGGACCCAAAGAAGCCAAGGAGGGCCCACGGGAGGAAGCTTGACTCTCGCTCAGAAGGGAAATAAAACAGACGTCTGAAGTAGATGAAGGGAGGGAGCTGGAATGGGAGAAGGTTTGGGGATTAGGTGTGGGGAGAGTGGGGGTGGGATGGTTTGGGGAGAATCGGGAGGAAGAACGGAAATATGTGGGGTCTCTAGGACCGAGGAGGCTCCCAGGAGTCTTGACCCTAGCTGAGACTCCTAGCAGCCTGAACTTGTCACCTCCTGTAGCTAGGTGGGACTTCCAGTGGAGGGAGGGGGACACAAAGCCACCCATAAAACCACCAACCCAAAATTTGTCTTGCCTACAAGAACTGTAGGAATAAAGGTGGAGCAGAGATCTAGGGAATGACAAACCAATGACTGGCCCAACTTGAGAGGGCCAACTGGCCCATGGGAGAGAGCCAACACTATTTTTTTTAACTTAATTTTTATTTTATGTGCATTACTCTGAAGGAGTCAGATCCCTTGGAATTGGGGTTGTAGACAGTTGTGAGCTGCCATGTAGGTGCTGGGAATTGAACCCAGGTCCTTTGGAAAAGCAGACAGTGCTCTTAACCACTGAGCCATCTCTCCAGCCCCGAGCCAACACTATTAATGGTCCTCTGCTCTGCTTGCAGACAGGAGCCTAGCATAACTGCCTTCTGAGAGGCTTCATCCAGCAGCCGATGGAAACAGATGCAGAGACCCACAGACAAATAGGCCGAGCTTGGGGAGTTTTGTGGAAGAGTGGGAGGAAGGATTGAGGGGGCAAGACGGGTCAAGGACACCACAAGAAGACTCTACAGAGTCAACTAACCTAGGCCCATGGGGCCTCACAGAGACTGAACCACCAACCAAAGAGCATGCATGAGCTGGACCTAGACCCCTACACATAGGCAGGATTTTAACTCTCAAAGCCCACCCCCAGCAATATTGCGGTCCCTCCAACAAGGCTGCACCTCCTATACCTCTCTAAACAGCACCACCAACTGGGGATCAAGTGTTCAAACGCTCAAGACTATGAGAGCCATTTCTCATTCAATCCACCACAGTAGTGGAGACAGAAAATTGGCCAGTGGACCTCTCTTTACTTCAGCTCCCAAGAATGATAAGACTGTCTGGTTTATTAAGAGAATCATGTGGACAGAACACCTGCTCTCTGATGTAACTGTGGACCACACCCTGCTCCGGGCATATTATGAAGAGATTATTTAATCTGCACAGCAAGGCAGCTATTGTTATTATTGTCCCCTTCTATAGATGAGGAAACTGAGGCCTGGAGAAGTTTAGGAGCCTGGCTAAAGCTACATACAAGATGAGATGAAATTAAGTTGTTTGATTTTGAAATATCAAGGTAAAGAATCTCTACCCTTCGACTAAGACTTGACCACATCTCTCAAAATGCTAGATGTGATCACCGGGCACCAACAGGGAAGTTCTCTCTGTTGGTCAGTCTTCGCCCTTGGGCTAGGCCTTTAAATCTCTGAGGGAAAAAATCATTAAGGCTGAATATCTATCTCCAGCCTCGTCTCAAAATGAGTACTAGGCAGCTAATGCTGCAATGATGCTTCATAACTGACATCCCAAAGCTGGGTGATATAAAACAACAATCCAGTATTCGCACCCTCAACAACACAGTCTTGCTTGGCGGCATGGCTCTGCTCCAGAAAGCAGACATGTCAGTCAATTTTTCTGTGAAACATACCTGAAAGATAGGTTCGAGGATGAGAGTTCCTTTGGCTCATGTTCTCAGAGGTGTTGGCTAGTTGTTGGCCAGACTCACTGCTTTGGGATCACAGGTGCAGAGAACGACATGGCTGCAGGGGAGCGAGGAAGACATGGCTGTCCACCTCTAGGAGACAGAAGAGAATGCCTGAGGCAGGAGCTTCGCTCTTCTTTCCTTCTTCCCAGCCTATCAAGTGGCACCACCCACATCAGAGGCAGGGCATCCTCCTCAGTCAACCCGCTCTGAGATGTCCTTCCAGAAGCTTCCAGAAGTGAGTCTGGCTATTCCCCTCAGAGCTTTCAGGCAAGCATAGCTGCAGGCACCGCACAAGCGCTCTGTGTCTTCCTGTGGCCCTGTATCAGCGAACAGTGTGCACAAGTGCATTCGAGAGCTTATTGTGGAAATCAGCTCACATGACTCTGGGGGCCAAAGAGTCCTACAGCATGCCACCTGCACGCTGCTGAGCCAGAGAAGCAGGGGGTATGCTTTAGCCTGAGAGCAGAGGAATAAAAATCTGAATGTGGATATCCAAGAGCAGGAGGAAGCATCAGCTTGGCTGGAGAAAAGAGAGCTCACCCCTCCTCCTCCTCCCTCCTTTAGTCCAGGCCCTTGGAGGACTTGCTGCTGTCTAGGCCCATTGGTGAGGGTGATGTGATGGTCAGCCTTGGATATCAATTGGTGTAGGATCACCTAGGAGACAAACCTCTGAGCACATCTGAGGGAGTTTCCAGATTAGGTTCATTGAGGTGGGAAGATACTCACTAAAATTAAGGCAGCGCCATCCCATGGGCCAGGGTCTTGGACTGAATGAAGAGGAGCCAGTGAGCTGAGGCCAGCACCCATCTCCCTCTGCTTTTTGACTTTGGATGCAGTGTGGCCAGATGCATTATACTCCTTCCCCCCCCCCCCCCGATTTCTCCACCATGACGGTTTGTAGCCTCAGACTGGGAGCCAGAATAAGCCCTTCCCTTCCTAAGTTGCTTTTGTTGGGTATTTTGTCAAAGCAACAACAACAACAAAAAGTAAGTACCATGGGTGGTCACCTAGAGACTCCAGTGCTAATCTCATCCAGAGACAAGAGACACCCTTACAGGCACTCCCACCCATGGTGTCTGTCAGTTATCCAGGCATCCCTTAGTCCAGTACAGTGCACCCATACAATGAACCATCCCAGGCTCAGGCTGATGGGCCGCAGCCATATGGGACCTGTTTAGTCCCTGTCCATCTCTTAGCTCACTGCTCAGTACAAACTGCATAGTAAGGCCACAGCTGAGGGACCTAGGGAACATCCAACCCACCACAAAGCCATGGCCAAGGGACTATGTATAATGGAGACGAGGGCAGTGGAGACTTGGATTGAGTCTGCAAACATCCACAGAAGGGATGTGTGTTTAGGCCTGTGCAGCTCAGCCCATGGCTGAGCATCAGATGTGAAGTCTGATGAGCTGAGGAGCTCTTGGATCTGTGTGTGTGTGTGTGTGTGTGTGTGTGTGTGTGTGTCTGTGTGTAAGCTAGAGGACAACCTCAGATGTCAGTCCCCAAGTGCCATCCAACTTGGTTTTTGGCAGTGTTCTCAGTGTCCTGGAACTCACTGAGCGGGCTAGGCTGGCTGGCCAGCAAGCCGTAGTCATCCACCTGTCTCAGCGCCCCCTCCCCCGTTCCCAACACCGAGAGCACAAGTTTGTCCCACCATGCCTGTCCTTTTCTTTCTTTCTTTTTTTAAAAATGTGGATTCTAGGGGTAAAAATCAGACCCTCGTGCTTGAAAGACAATGCTTTGTTGACTGAGCCACATCCCCGGCTCCTGGACACCTCATAATAGGAGAAGCTCCCAGGATATTAAAAATCAAGGCATGCTAACATGGTTTACAATAATTGCGGCATAGATTTAGATGTTTACATTTAGCAAATTAATGCTCTTAGCACACACGCAAATTGCCAAGCAATATAATTATGCTATTCACAAGAAAATTACAGGATTTTAAAAATTATTAATTACTGGTACTCTCTGGGCAGTGGGGTCTAGCAACAGGCCACGGGTGTGATGTTTTCTGATAACGTCTTCATTTATTCTGGCCAGGGTCCTCAGCCCAGGGCTAGGACCTCTTTTGGAAATGGTGCCCAAATTCTAACCCCAAAGCTTTCCTTGTATGCTAGACATACCTTGGTTGCTTGTTTAGAACCTTGGTGCCTGGGGTCACACACAGAGTCCTAACTTACCAGGGGGATGGTCCTTAACATTGTTCTCGGGTGTCAGTATTTTTAATTTTCTCCAAAAATCACAGAGTGATTTTGATGTTCCATTAGTTGGGAGGGAGGACCACTGGGTTAGGGGATGGGTAGGTCTAAGCCAATCTGGGAAAACAAAATGTAAGATGAGGTTTCGGGGTGAGCATTCTCCTCATTGTTGAAAGATAACTCTTAGAAAGCTCAGTCTCTCTTTTGCTGGACAAGAATAGAGAAGCATTGTACCTGGATGCCCCTCATGGCCACCTCAAAGCCACCAAGGAAGCCATGGGATACAGAGGAAAGCGAGGACGGGGGAGCCTTGATCTCATCACACTTGAAGCCTACAAGCCTTCCATATGTGAGCAGACAAACTCTCCTCTTGCTGCACCTGTCAGTCTCTAATAAGGCACTTCCTGTACCTGCTGTCATGAAGGTTAGGTGAACAATTCCATGTGAAATGGTCAACATAGCACTTATGGCAGTAGAGGTGGCTGTGAGGACAGGGCAGGGAGAACAGTGGAACGCTGTCTGGCCATGCTGAGGAAGCCCCAGGGGCATGCTGCATTGCAGAGCTGGGGCCTTTGGCCTGTGTAGAGCAGGCACTTGATAAATATCTGCCCAGTGGGATGGGTGCTTTATGCTTTCATTTCCTTCGCCTAATGCTCTGATCTCTGCCAGATGCCAAGGAGGGAACTAATCTGATTATCTGATTAAAGTAATATGGCCCTCGAACTAGCCGCTCCGGGCTTAAGCCACCAGGGCAGATCTGTGCGAGTTAAGAAGCTTACCATTTAAGGAGTGAAATAACCAGGCAGGAAGGGCAATCCACTAAGCAAGTGCTCCCCAAGCGTCTGGTGACCCAAGTTCAATCCCTAGAACCCACATAAATGCGGAAGGAGAAAACAGACTCCACGAAGTTGTCCTCTGGGCTTCACATGCAGGCTGTGGCACGTGCTCTCTCTCTTTCTCTTGCACACACAAATAATGTTTTTAAAATTATTTTTCTGTATCTATGCTGTCTGAATGAGTATATGGCACATGTGTGTGCTGGTGCCCCAGCCCCCCAAAAAAGCCAGAAGAGGGTGTCTGGTTCCCCGAAGCTAGAGTTGAAGGCAGAAGCAAGCTGCCTAATGTTGGTGCTGGGACTTGAACCAGGGCAAAGTGCTCCCAACCACTGAGCCATCTCTCCAGCCCCATAAAAAAACAGTTTTTAAAAGGTCACATCTTTTATGATCCCACAAATCCATAGATACAGGAAGCAGATTTGAGTTGCCCAGGGCTGGGTGTGGGTGGGAAGTTAATGGGTACAGGGTTTCTAGGGGACAGAAGAGAATGTTTGTCCAGTTGCTAATGACTCTTTCAAAACCTGGGAGTTTTGCTGAGTGGCATCTAGTTGTACATGATAAAAGTGTGAGTTTCATGTATGAGGCAGCTGGGAAGACCCAGGTGGGGGCTACTCAGGCTTTGGAGGTGTAGTTTTTGAGATAGGTCCTCATTTAACCAAGGCTGGTTTTGAACTCCAGATCCTCCTACCTCCCGAGTAGTGGGACTGCAGGTCTGCATCACTCTTTCCCACTCCACAGACTCTCACGCTGAGCAGAACAGTGTTTTCTTCCTGTGCTGTAGCATGTGTGTTCCTTCTGGGCTCCAGTCCTCACTAGAACAATCTGAGAAGCCTTTGGAAAGCCCCAGTGCAGGGATGTGTTCAGACAGAGAGAACCCAATAAGTCCACAGAGGCCGCTGAAACACAGTGACCAAACAGTAACAAACCAGAACAGCTGGCTTGACCAAGGGGGATTCTGAGGCCCAGAGATACTTTGCTTTGTGAGTTCTTGTAGGCAGACATATTGATTCATGCACAAGAGCTTGAGCTCTGGATCCCGGTGGTCCTGGGTTCAAATATCCACCCTACGTTCTGTAGGTGTCCCCAACACCTATGATTCTGGAGCATCAGGTGCTCACTAAGCTCAGAGTCTCAGGAGGCAGAGGCTCTGTGGGGGATGGGATGAGAGGCCATACACAAAGGGCTTCTCCCAGTAGCTGGCACACCGCAAGCACTGGCAAATATAACCATGAATCTCGGTGTTTCCATCTTGCCTGCCGAGGAGGAAGGAAATGTGACTCCAGGCTCAATTTATTGGTCAAGTTAGATCTTTGGAAACCGTATGAATTTGCTGGTTCCTGCTCATTCCATGGGTGACCTCCAACAGGCTTGTGAGTGTATCATGCCCAAGCCCATTTTCTATATGGACATATAGGAGCAAGAAGTAGAAATAGAATGGCCTGGCCTCTGCTGCATCTGACAATGGGTTCTTAAGGCCGATAATCATCTCCCGTTTGCACCTACAAGCACCACCAAACACATCCTCTTGAAGGGAAGGCCCCAGGTGGGAAGTGCAGTCTCTGAGAAGACCACTAGGGGTCTCTGCGCTCCACCAAATGGCTCCTTCCAGGGTTCTATAACTCCCATTGAGTGGCCTTGGAGCACAGGGCTAGATACGGTGACCAGCGCTGACCAGTCCTCCGTCCTGTTCATGAGGGTCGGGTTACAGGTGACTGTGAGGCCTGTCCTCTGAAGATGTCAAAGTTCAGTGTAACGGTAAGATGTGCCGGAGGTAGAGTGGAGGAGTCCCCCGCTGGTTGAACACCAACTGTGCACTAGGGGTCTGTTTCTTTCACCGTCGGAACCGTAATCCTACAATTCAGATGCTGTGCTCTGTCTTCTACACACCAGCGAGCTGCTGTTTGAGGACGGGTTGTGACCGATTTAGTGGGGCTGGGACTCCTACACTGTTTCACCCTGATTCAAAACCTGTTTTCTGTCTGGTCGTCCTGCCACTCAGCATCGTAGAGGACACTTGGGGGTCCAGCTTCTGCAAAGACCAGCTGTCTCCCACCTCCTACGGTCACTCACAGACACCATCCCACTTAAGGCTCACCCCTCCTCCTCCTGCCCCTCCCCCAGCCCAACATGGGTAGCACAGATGAGTCGTTCTAATCTAAACATCTCCACACGGCTTTTATTTTGTATGTACTTTGCACGGGGTGGGGGCTGTCTTCCTGGTTCCTATGAGAACAGTGCCTTTTCTTGAACAGAGGCTCATTTATGGGTTTTTCCTGCTATTACAAAAGCAATCCCTGCCATTGGAGAAAACACAGAGCCACCGAGAGAACAGAACCACCCCCGTCCCCACCCCCAGGGACAGCCCAGGCTAACATGTGCACTGTCTCTCTCCCACCCTTCCCTCCCCTGCACACCCTCTGCTTCCACAGGGCCCCGGAGTCCCCATCCTGTCCTAAGGTTGTTCCGGGTCATCACAGTGCATTCTGACAGGGTCCTAATGTCCCCTTGGGGTGGGCATGGGATGAGTTCTTGGGCTCTGTTGTGGTAAGCCGTCTCCCGAGCCTAACAGCCATAACCATATTCATTAAAGCGGCTGTGACTACTCACAAGAGACCTTCAGGATTAGCTCTGCTTCAGCTGGGAAGCGGGTTCAGTGGCAAAAGCACTCGCTGTGCAAGCAGGAGGTCCTGAGTGCGGGTCCCCGGCACTAATGGAAAAAACAAACAAACAAACAAACAAAAAACCAAACAAAACCAACCAGCCACATGTGGTAGCATGCATCTGTAAGCACAACCCCCAGAGCTCACTGGCCTCCTGGCCTAGGCAATGAGTAAACTCAGTCTCAAAAACGTAAGGTGGCAAGGGTCTGGTGAGATAGGCACTGGACGCACAAGCCTAAAGACTAGAGTCCGATTCTCAGAGACCACAGTGGAAGGAGAGAGCCGACTCCTGAGAGCTGTCCTCTACCCTCCACACATGTCGTGGTGTGCATGTGCCTGCACTGACACACATACCATACATGCATACACACTAACAAGGAATAAAATTAAAACCAAGTCAGAGATATTGACGTCTGGCCTCCTATGTGCGCGCGTGCGCACACACACACGCACACACACACACACACACACACACACACACACGTATTGGCCCTACAGACATTCCTTCATACAAGAGGGGGGAGGGTTATTTGGGATTACAGGTATACCCACCCGTGCGTCCTGCCAGCCGCGTGTAATTCTGCCTGGGTTGTGTTGGTTTAGTGGCCTCAGGAGGTGCTGCAGAGAAGGGGGTGGGTAGGTGGGCTTCTTGGTGCTGGGGTGAGGCTTTTCAGTGGTGTTTGGAGGTGTCATCACATTCCCACAAGCAAGCCCAATAAGCTCATCCTTGGATTGTTACTTCAGTCACTCGTTGGTGACCTCTCTGGGACGAGTAGCCGTTTGCTCACATCTCTCCAGGGAAAATCTGTGCAGGGGGCCATGCGCCTTGACCTCAGAGAGCTGCCCCTTCATGTTCTCTCATGATGAATTGGGAGTAGGCTAATGAGAGGGAAGGGAAGGTCAGAAGTCCCCACAATACACAGAATTTTACCCGAATGATCTGGAAACCAGGACACGGGGCTGGAACATCCTTAACTTGGCACAGACAAGTCCACTATAAGGACCTTGGTATCTTGTCTCCTCACCAAAGCCAGCTGTAGAGTCTGCAGGAATATATGCTCAGACACGACCCTGCTCTTAGCCTATGCCTCTGAAGCTACCATCTTGGAATTATTGTTTTTATTAAATTTATATTTTAAAACCGTGTGTGTGTGTGTGTGTGTGTGTGTGTGTGTGTGTGTGGTGTGTACATGCACACAGGCCTGCAGCTGCCACAGTGCACATGAGGGCAACTCATAGGTCAGCTCTCTCTTTCTCTCAAGTAGATCCTGAGGACCCACATCAGGGTTTGTGGCAAGTGCCTTTACCTACGTACTTTGCCAACCTTTGCTGGCCCCGCCATTTTGGAGCTTTTAATCCGTTACGTGTGAGAGCCCTACATTTCCTTTTCCATTGAGCTCTGCAAATGATGTAGCTGGCCTGTTCCTAATAATAAGACCAATTACTGACGGAGCTTGCTGTACACTTGGCACCATGCATTTTTTTTTCTCCCATATGTAATTCACCTGCCCCTCACAGCGGCCAGGTGTAAATTGCTTCTCTTCAGCTCAGCCAACCCATGCGAGGAGGCATGTTAGGCACTAGGTGCTTTGTGGATGCTGCGGCCCCGAAGGCTCTCAGCAGGGCAAGAGGTACCGTTACCACCCCAGTTACAGTAGGGAACAAGAGTCCAGGAGAAGTATCTCATCGCAGTTAGCAGACAGGGAGGGTTCCAGCTACCATTTCAATCATCACTTGTCACACCTATGACTCCTATCAATGTGTGACAGCCACCACAGGCCCTGCCTGGCTATCCAGGGGTTGTCCCATGTGCTCCAGACCCGACCTGCCCCGTCTCAGCCACCATCCTGACTCTGATGGGCAGCTCACGGTGCCTGGGTGGCCAAGCACCTCTACCCACGCTGTCAGTTTCCATTCCTGCCTCCTCCTCCTGATGTGACAGCTGCTGCACCAGGCCACCTCCTGAGCCCAGGTGTCCAATCTTCACCCTCCCTCCTCCCCCAGGCACAGAGCCTCGGGACCAGAAGGTGTCATTTTCCATCTCTCCTCGTGGTGCTGAGCTCATGCGCCTCCCATACTACAGCTGCTGCTCCTGGGACCTGGCTCATCAGTGATTGTTACTGCTGAGATGACAGTCCCAGGGGAACGCAGGGTGGCTGGAAGCCAGTCCACAGGGATCCTAACATGCTGTGCAGCTTCTCATCTGAGGATGGGGTAAAGAGACTGGGCTCAGCAATTAAGAAGTCAGGGTCTTGGGCATGCATAACCCTGAGTTCAAGCCCTAGGTCCAACACCTAAGTCATATGGTATTCTCCCCTGGAAAAGATAAAACAGCAAAAACATAGGTGCCTGGATGAGGTTCTCAGCCCTGACAGAGAGCCTAAAGTTCAAACGACAACTTGGGTACTTACTACACACAGGACATTGTACTAGTCTTTGAGCATCCCGGGACTCACCTTGTGCCATCCTTCTGGGCCTCTGTGGGGACTGAGCAGCCTGGTGACTGGGAGCCCCTTCCTTGGTTCCCCGGAAGACATAATAATAAGCATAACTGAACAGGACAACTACCGAGGCCTCGGTAGATGAGCTGCCCTGTGGGGAGGGTGATAAACAGCACAGGCGATGCAGGAAAAGGCCAACTTCAAGGCCATCTTCCCATAGCTCTGAGAATTTGTAGCTGAGGCCTGGGGTGGCTGGATACCAGGCTAGTGGCTAAGGATCAGGAACTAAGGCATCAGGGAGCTTTAGACACGTGCATAGAAGAATCTATTCAGAGGTAACTTGGCAATGGAGTAGGCCAAGCCCTATGTCAGCCTAGGCTCTCTGCCAGCCTCTCTACCCTCCTGGTGTGGGAGGTAAGGGGTCAGGAAGTCCCCTCTTCTCCATTGACCCAGCCTCCAGGCCTTCTCCCCCATTACGCCTCTCAGGAGCCCCTGAGGAGCCCGCTAACACACTCATTGAGATGCTGCAGTGGAGGTGGGACCTAGGAGGACTTTTCTAACTAGCTCCGAGGGATGCAGGACCACACTCAAGTAGCCAGCATCCAAAACATCACAAAAATGCAGGTCGTGAAAATTAATCCTAATTTGGGATGTCAGGTTCTTATCCTGATTGGCTAGAGTAGGCTTTGACAGTCTCTCTGGGAGAAAATGACCCCCGGAGGTCATGAGGAATCCTCACTCAAGGCTCCAGGTCACTTGGATCTAGCTTTACTCACAATGGTAAGGAACAGGACAGGGTTCCTTCAGCATAGGTGACTATGCTCAGGTTTCCAAACCCGAGCCTTATACCAGCTGCCTCAGAACGATGTGGAGATTAAAAATGTATAGACTCCAACTCACAAAAGAAAAACAGTGAAGGAAACCATCAGAGGGGGTAGAAAGTACTCACTTATAGACACTAAAACATTCGGCTGGGGGAGGGGCGAAGGGCCGGAGAGTGGGATGGGAAGACGGGGGCCCTGTGCAGCAAGCTCAAGAGGTTCCGATTTTCGGTGCGGGAAAGCTCTAGAGACCTCATACACAACTGAATCTGTTTACCACTGAACTGAAAACACAAACAAGGGCCATCCAAACGCAAGTACCATCCGTTGTGTGACTGCCGTTCAACCCCAGGACTGACACAGAGGAAGAAGAGAACCAGCTCCTGAAAGCTGTCCTCTAATCTTCATACACACCATAGTATGCACGTGCCCAGATACGTTTCTACACTCACCTACCCCACACACACACATAAATAAAATAAATGTCCAAGTGACAGTTGTTGGGTTCAGTAACACATGCCTCAATTCCAGCACTTGGGAGGCAAAGGTAGGTGGATCTCTGTGAGTCTGAGGCCAGCCACAGCAACATGGTGAAACCCTGCCTCAAACAAACAAACAAAAAGCAGTTAAAACTGAGGCTGGGATATGGCTCAGTCAGTAGAATGTTTGCTTATCACACAAGGGCCTAGGCTCAATCCTCAGCATTATATAAATCAAGTGTAGTGATTTATAGTTCTGAGCAGGAGGCTCAGAAGTTCAAGGCCATCCTTGGATGCACAGTGAATACAAAGCCTGAGCTAATGAGATACTAAAGCAACCAGTATGAACCCAAGATATAATGGTTCAGGCTTGTAATTCCAACACGTGGGAAGATCTCTTGTTCAAGGCCAGCCTGAGGTACAGCGCGACCAAGGCCTTGTCTCTAAATGTGAATGTGAGTGAGGGGATGCTGAGATGATAAATTTTACATTACAACCTTCATGTGCACTTTAAAAAAAATTCTTTAAAATCCTGCCTCTGGCACCAGAGATCCTATTACTCTCATCCGAGAAATCTGATTTTTACTCTCCTGGTTGCGGGAGGGGGGTGGGGAGAGTGGAGTGGTGGAGGAATCAGACACATGACTGTAGTGCAAAGCCAGGCTCAGAGACCTCTGATCAAGCAAAGGCCGGACCGTGAGAAGCCCTCCCCTCCCTCTGCCCTCACAGCCTCCCTGCCTAGCAATCACAGAAGCCCTGTGCCCTCATCTCAGCTCTGCCAGCCCCAGTGAACTTCTAAAGCCCAAATCCAATACAGACACACAGCTCTGCAGCTCCATGAAAACCTGCCCGGCCTCCTGCTGTCCTTTGTAAAATAGAAGGAGCAACTTCAACTGAGCCTGTTCAGGGAGGGGTGGCAACATGCTGGGCCAGGGAGCCTCTGGTACGGGTAGAGGTCCCACCAGGTTCCCAGCCCAGGAGAGGGAACAGAATTGGAGTGAGGGGAGCTTTCAAAAGAGAGAGGTGTTTTGAACTGAGCTCTGGTACTGGCCAGAGCTCCAAGGGAGGCAAGAGGAGGTAGGATCCGGGTAAGGGATAGCAGGGCAAGGGCAAGGAGGTGCCTCTCATGAGTGACAGGTGAGCAGGAGACCTGCACAGGTGAGGGCAGAGAGATTGGAAGGGAGAGCACAGAGAAGATAAAAAGCCAGTTTGTCTGGAGCGAGGGACTTGGAGCTCTCAGGACTGCCTCTGTCAACCCCCAAGGTGGCGCCAGGCCTACAATCTGGTTTCTGGCTCCAGGTTGTCCTCCTCGCTTTTCCTACTCCTGGCTAGAGGGCCTGAGGGGAGGTGACCTTGTCCCCAGCTACCCACACCACATCTAGTGTAGTCTCAGCCCACCTCCCTGGGACCCTGTTCCTCTCCTTCTGCCAGCCTATCAGCTACACAGTCTCCTCTCATCTATGCAGCCATGCTGCCTGCCTATAGGTTTATCTACAGGCCGTCATGATAGGTGTTGAGTAAAAGCTGGTGGGCCATAGCATGCATAGGTCTACCAGGGAGACCCTTGAGGATCCTCAGACCCTACCTCCACCAGAGCCACTGGGTCTCCCCAGAACATCAGAGATGAGTCCAGGGGTCGGTTAAGAGAGGCCCATCCTAAGGGAGGGTGAGAATGCAGTCACCTGCCTCGCTTATGTTACGTCCAGCCACCCCCAAGGAACGCATCCAGAATGCTAATACACAGAGCTCCCAGACAACCTCAGCAGGTCTGGCTGGAAGCCCCTAGGCTGCAACACCCATTGTCAGCCTCAACAGCACAAAGGAATCCATCATGCAGGTCAGAAGTTCCCTTCCACCCAGAGGTATTGAATGGTCTCTTTTACATCCACTGGCACCCATAGGGAGGCCTCTCCTCCCTACCCACATGCAAACATACAGCTTCTCACCCAGGGCACAGCTTAGCATAATAGCCACCGCTCCTGGAAGACCCTAAGTTCTCTCCAGAAGCCAGCGTCTTGTGGCCCCAGCCACAAGAGCCATCATGATGTAGTTCATGCAATACTTCTGTCTCTCAGGACTAGGGAAAGCAGAGATATCCCTGTGAACACTGGCAAAGAACTCACATCGAATCATTGCTGGCAGGAAGGTTAATTGGATACAGTTGTAAGCTTGTTCCTGGGACAGGTATGTTAATAAGAGCTAAAAACTTCTGAGAACACCCAGAGCTGGAGGGAGAGATTAACACAGCAGAGTGCAAGGTCGCGGTGAAACAGCACCCAGAGAGCATCCAGCAGTAACTCAGAAGCCTGTCTCCTCACCTCCTCACTACCAGCTCCTTGTGGTCCCCAAAGGGTCCCTGCCTCTGGGGACCTGGGAAACACGGAAGCCTTGGTGGGGTCCTGTGTATGTGTGTGTGGGGGGGGGTATAATCTCAGTTTAGGAATCCTATGGAGGATTTCATCTCAGTTTAGGAGATTGAGGAAACTGAGGTTTTTGAATGAGATGAGATGTGTCCCAGATTCCTTCTAGCCTGGACCACAGGATGGCCAGGAAGATGTTCTCCTGGTGTCCACTAGGAGGCGCCCCACATCAGTTCTCTCTGTTGGTACCGAAGCCTTCCCGACCCTCAGCCAGAGCGTCTTTCTCTGGTCCCTAAGCTAGGTGGGCTGGGCACTGCCAGCCCTCGGGACCAGGTCCAGAGGCACAGCAAGCCTTGCCTTCAACACCTGAGGGTCAGAGGAAGGGTGGGGAGAGTATGACGTCCCCAGGGGCCCAAGGGCCATTATCCCCCTCCTCAGGTCTCTTGGGAACCCCAACGTGTTAGATCAGAGTGGCATCAGCTATAAATGGCAGAAGCTCAGAAAAGACTGGAGCTCACTGGAGGTCACAGAGTGAGACTGTGGGGTTCTGACATGCAGGGCAAAGAGGGTGCTGGTCCCCAGGCCTGCAAACCAGGATGGTGACAGAAAGGTAAAATCCTGCACAGGGTGATCCAGCTGTCTCTCGGAGGTGACAGGCTGAGGGGTACATATGGCAAAGCAAGGGTCAAGAAGCTGGCAGGGTGTGCCTGGGTAAGGGTCTCCCTGGTGTGGGTGCCTCTCTCCAGGGGATTGGCACAATGGGGCAGGGTGGGGGGGACACGACACAGGATTGTCTTGGAAAATCCCAGCCTTTCCAGGCAGGTGACAGAACCCGCTCTACCAGCCAGGCCCAGCAACGACGTGGAGGCCAGAGCCACCTGACTCTAACTATAAATAGAGAAATGACGGAAGGCTCCGGAAGCCCAAGGGAGGCCAGAGAAAGGGAGTCTGATTCTCCCTAGAGACTGAGGAAGGCACACTCATGAGGCACCCTTTTATAGTGGGCCTTCAAGGTCAGCCTGGACTCCTGCAGAGGGGTGAGGAGGGGAGTCTTGGCAGAGGGCAGGGCAGAGGTGAGCAGAGCTGTGTGACAGATGACAGGCCCCAGAGGCCAAGGGGCTCCGGAGGCCAGAGGGAAGGCTTTGTGTAGCAAGCAGTCTTGCTCTTACAGCAGTTCTGGCATCGTGCTGGAGAACTGGACTAATGTCCAAGAACAAGAAAGGCGTAAGAACAAAGGGCGAGTGATTCAAGGCCGCCGGGGGCATGGTGCCAGGAAACACACAGCCAGCCTTCCTGCAGAACAGAGGCAGACTGTGGGATTCCGGAGGTTGTCAGCTGTATCCAAGCATGTTTCCCACCAAACTCCTGATGCCTAGCTGGGCAGGGTCACCGGGAACTAAGACTGCAGATCTCTGATTTCCTTTTAAGACATCTACAGCTCTTCTGTAAAGCTCTTTCTGTCTCTTCTTTGCTGGCTTGTTGCACATGCTTGTTGGAGCTGGGGTAGCCACGTGGGACAGTGAGGAAGTGACCACATGACTTCCACCTAACTAATGGCTAACCAAGAAGCGAGTGATGGTAGAGGTACCCACTTGTGGGACTGCCCGTGGCTGCTTTGTTGTTGTTGCTTTTCAATCTCTTTTGGGTGGGTGTATTCTAAGTACACACAGGTCATTCTTGAATTTCTCGAGAGCCCTTATGCTTGGGTTTTCTGTTCCTAGGTCATTTCACACCTAATAAGCAGCGAAGGCACGTTAGCAAGTGTCGATCCTTTCCAGAATCTTCCCTTGGGAGGTATGAGTGGAATGCCTGACCGTGAGGCGTGGTTGATGTAGAGAGAACTCTGCCGGGGCAGCCCTCCCTCCAGACAGCCCTGTCTTCCTGCTCCAGAAGTCAGGGCCTTGGATTGCCACTCAGTGCTGGGCCTCTCTTGTTTCTGCTGCTACGGTGTACTCCAGGCTAGCTGGCCATGAGCTTCCAGCCGATTCTCCTGTCTCTGGCATCTATCTCTGCTGGCATTACAGCTTTGAGTCACCACGTGCAAGGTTTTCAAGGACTGAACTCAGTGTCATCAGGCTTCGACAGCAAGTGCATTCATTGATGAGCCTGCTCCTCCTCATCCCTATTGGTCCCTTTTGTCCCTACCTGGCTAGGTGGGATTGAATGATCACCCCATGACAATACCAATCATAAAGCCACTATGTAATAAAGATCCCAGGGTGCCCCTTGCGGTGCTCAGCTTTCCAAGAGGGGACTGTGCCCATGTCTCTTCTCCTTGTCTGGATGGAAACCTAGATCCTGCCCTTCCCAGGAACAACTTTCCACTGTGTCACCAGTGAGATGCTGTCCAGGGCCAGTGAGCCTCTCTATGCACTGGGCCCCTTACTGGATGGAACAGGAGGCAATTGGGAAAACATTTCCCTGTAGCTTGGGCTGTCTCTCTGACTCTTAACGTTTGCTTTGGTTAAGGCCACAGGGTCATCAGGGAGGGCTGGAGCTATTAAGGGCATTCTCAGGGGGCCATAGGGACTGTGCAAGTCCCAGGCTTGTACCTCCCTACCCAGCATCCGCTTTCCAATGGACAGCACATCCCAGGCCTGGGGGAAACAGGTCACAGGGGTGAGGCAGAGAGAGCCATGGTGGCAGGTGACGGGGTGCAGGGTGAACAAACAAATGGATTCAGGCTGTCTGCGTGGTATGCTCACCCCACGAACCAGTTCTGACAAGCCTGGTGTTTTGACCAGGCCAGGCCTCCGGTTCACCATTGCATCTCCTAAGATACTGTGAGCAAGAGGTGACTCAACATGTGTCAAATTTTAGGACAGTGCGTGGTGCCTGTAACCTGCCTACAGCACATGAGCCACCGGTATCTCACCAGCCTCATGAACACGCCACCGCAAGGAACCATGTCACGAGTGAAACTCAGACCCCGCAGGCCTCTTCAAGAAGGACATGACCTGGCAGGGGTGTAGCTTCTCACTTCCTACTTTGTCAAGAGTACTCTCCGCCCACTTCATGTATCACCTCCCACTCCCGAAAGGGGCTTGGTGACTCTAGCATCTTTCTCAGTGTCAGAGGCCGCCAGGCATAGACTCTGCCCAGGCTGGGCCTGAATCTGAGAACTGTCCAATCTCTGCCCTGATTCTTTTGGTTATGAGACGAGCTGACACAAGTGCCTGACTGAAGGTTTAAATTCAACTCCACGTGGCTGGTGACAGCCTGTGGTGGCAAGGGATACCTGGGGCCAGAGCAGTGAAGGGGTAGGGCCTTCCAGGCCTCACTGACAGATGCCCCTGAAGGCTGGCACCCAGCAGGTCCTGTGTGAACCAAAAGTAGGAGTATGTGGTGATGCTGTGCCTCAGTTCCTACTATGGGAGGCCTACACCTGAGTGTGTATCCAGGCACTGGGTGAAAGTCTGTTATCCAGGACAGGTCAGGATGGAAGACCTGGTCCTACTGGCCTGTCTCTCTCCATCGGCCTCCTGCCCCCAGGAGGCTGTCTTTACCACCCCATTCTGTATATGAGGAACCAAGACCTGAGATCCAGGATTGGGGCTCCTTTCTACCCCACCTGACCACAGGATCCCTGCCCGACCCCACCACACCTAGACAAAACTGCTGTCAACACCTGAGGTTGCACAGCCAGCCAGGCACACATTCACTCTCTCTTTCCATCACCCTCCAGCTGTGTCCTTTTTCTTAAAAAAAAAAAAAAAAAAAAAAAAAAAAGGATCAGTAGCTTTGAACTCCAGTGACTCACAGAAACAAGTAAGATGTCTCTTTCTGGAGTTCTTGGAGCTGAGGCCAGGCCTGTGGCTGACAATCGGTCTCTGCGGCTCGGGAGACTGCAGGCGGGGTGTGGGGCAGTTGGAGGGCTTCCTGGAGTGGGCAGCTCTGAGCAGGCCTGGAAGAAGGGCAGCTCCCCCTAGGCACTGCAGGAAGATCCTGCATCTGCAGACAGAGGCCAGATGTGCTGTGCCAGCTGTGCCAGCTGGCTGGTGACCTAGGACATGGCAACTCTCCCGTCTCCGCCTGTGCGCTGCCGTCTAAAGCACGGGTGTTGAGAGTCACACTGCCGGACTGGGGATTCGCCTCAGTTGGTAGAGTGCGTGCAGAGCGTGCAGAGTCCCCAGCGCTGTGTAAATTAGGGGCAGAGGTGCCTGCCTTTCACCCTGGCACACAGGAGGTAGAGGAGGGAGGTTCAGAAGTTCAAGCTGCGTAGTGAGTGGAGTCCAGCTTGGGCTTGCATTGGATGCTGGGTAAAGAGAGAAAGGAAAATGGCTACAGAAGGAGTGGGGCTTCCTGGATGAGCACTTCCTAGACACCTAGGGCCTACTGCTGGGCTACCAGGCCACAGAACTTGGACGGACTTCACGACGGGACCCATCAACCTTTGCTTGGTGCTCCATGCTATACCCGTGGGATCTTGTTGAAACCCCACAGGCACTTTACTTAGGTGTGCACCAGGTTCAGATGAGGGACCCTGCCCAGAGAGGGTGGCTGACAACCCAGAGGCCGCAAGGCTGGCAAGTGGCAGAACAGAAGCTGGAGAGCTTGACACTGTCTGATTCAGGATCCAGAGTCCCTAGGACTCTGACCACTCCTCCCCTCCACCTTCCCTCCCAGGCTTCCTGTTGGGGGGCGGTGCCATTCTGTTCCCCGGTGATTAGTGGCCCCAGCTGCCACCTGCCATTTGCACGGGGGCGGGGGGTGTTCCTCCTGGAGCTCAGTGCCCCCACTACCCTCTGCTATATCCTGACCTATTCTCAGGCTGGTAAGAAGTCCTGCTCTCTCTCTCTCTCACACACACACACACACACACACTCACGGGGTTGGGGGGTAGGTCTGGCTCTTGCTCCCCTAAGGACAGGGGACTGGGGAGGAAGGAGTTTCATCCCCTGTGCCCGGGCTCTGTTGGCTAAATTTAGGTGCTGGGATGCAGAAGGAAGATAGTAATTAAGGGGTGTTGTGTCACTTTCCCACTGCCTCTCACATCCCTTGAGCAGTCACACGCCACTTGCCACTCGGGAGGAGGCTTGAGTGGCCTCGAAGAGAAGGGAGAAACAGATGGACAGCAGGGTTTGGGAGCAGGAATGTCCAGACCTGCACTCTAGACCTAAGGGCCCCACACTCTGGCTAGCAGGGGCTGCCTGGGCTGCTTACCGTCCTGGGGCCCTGGGGCCCTGGGACCCTTCAGGGGAGGTTACGTTATGGGAGAACAACTTTCCACCAGACACCCCAAGGGCTTCCTCCAATTAGCAATATCACAACCCTTAACCTAGTGCTGTAACCCTAAGAGCTCTGCACCAGGGGAAGGGGTGAACTACTAAGGGTGGAGAAACTGAGTCACCCAGCTGTGCACAGCTGAGGTCTGGGGAGACGCGGTGTGGACCATGCAAGCCAGTCAGAGCTTAGCCTTGGCTTCTTTGAGTCTGGCCCAACACCTTCAGAATATCACTCTGTAGTGGGGGGGAGTGTTGTAATTTAAGTAAGATACTGGGCTGCTCCCTACCTTTAAGGTTTATTTTATTATTTTGTGTATGATGTGTGTGTGTGTGTGTGTGTGTGTGTGAAAGAGAGAGAGCGAGCACAGCAAGTCCTCTTAACTGCTGAGCCATCTCTCTAGGTCCTTGCCTTATTTTCTGATATAGGGTGTCTTCCCTTTGGAACTCACTGATTTGGCCGGACTGCTTGGCCAGCAAACCCCAGGGGTTGCCCCTGTCTGCCTCTACAGCACTAGGATTACAAGCACACAGCACAGCTCTGGCATGGGTGGTGAGGGTTGAACTCAGGTCCTAATGCTTGTATGGCAGACGCCTCACAGACTGAGCCATCTCCTCAGGCCCCTGTTGTTTTTGAGAAAGGGCCTTGGGTATCCAGGCTGGCCTCAGAGTCCATATACAGCTGAAGATGGCCTTGAACTCCTGACTTCCCCACCTTCCACCTCCCATGTCCGATTTATGAAGACCTCACACCTGCTAGACAAGAACATCAAGCGCCTCGGTAAAGGCCAGCAGGTAAGTGTGGCCATCCCGAATGGCCCAGGCCGCCGGCAAAGCACTTGAGGTGTCTGCGATGGGGTCTTTCTGACTGCAGCTTTGTCCCGGTAGCATACACGAAGACCTGAATCACCCAATTAAAAAATGGGCAAAGGATTTGAATACGCATTTCTCCAAAGATCTGCAAATGGCCAATAAACACATGCAAAGCGGCTTAGCACAACTCGCCAGGGAAATGCAAATCAAAGCCACAATGAGAAGCCACTTCATACCCGCTAGGATGGCTGGAAAATAAAGCAAGGCAGACAATAGCAAGTGCTGGCAAGAGAGGGAAGAGATTAGAACCCCCGTGCACTGTTGGTGGGAATGCAAGACGGTGGCATGGTTGTTTTGGAAAATCCACTTGGCAGTTTCTCAGAAAATAAGCCATAGAGTTACCTTATGCCTCAACAATTCCTCTCCCGGGTACAGGCCTCATAGAATTGAAAACATATGTCCCCTAAAGAGTTGCACAGGAGTGTTCTTGGGAGTGAGATAAAATGGAAATAATTTAAATGTCTGTTATATGATGAGTTGATCTGGCCACACAGTGGAATATTATTCAGCCATGAAAGGAAGTGAAAAACACTGATATGTGGAACAAAATGAATGAACTTTGAAAACATCATGCCAAGCAAAAGAAAAAAAAAACAACAAAAGGCCACACCCAGGCAGCACCCAGGCAAATTCACAAAGGCAGGAAGCACACTTGGGATTTCTAGAAGATGAGGAACAACTGCTCAAAGAGGATAATGAGATTTAATTTAGGATTAGTGGTCATTAAAGCAAGGCTGGAAATATAGAAGAAGAGTCACAGGCATTTGTGAGCTGTACAGTGTGGGTACTGGGATCCGAACTCAGGTCCACTGCAAGAGCGAGACACTGCTCAGCCATCTCTCCACCCCCTAGAAGGATGGGCTTGAAAGCATCTGAATTACATATCAATAAAGCTATTTTATTTTAATCCAGACCAGCCTCTGAAATTTTGGGGACTGCAGATGAAGACCCACATACCATATGCCTAAATATCCCCAAACCAAACAAGCTGTTAAATAAAATATGTTCTCTTCTCCTACCTCGACACACACACCTTCACAGTGGCAAAACAGAAGTGTATGTGGGGCCCTGGTTTTTAAATGCGTGGAAACTGGTGTTTGGGTAGCCCGCTGACAGGGCCGGCTGTGTTTAGACAAGCAATAGTGCGATACATAATTCATAAATTTTTATTTTATTTTATAAAATATCCATGTATTCATTTCACCAAAAATGACTAATTCCAGTGATGGTTGTGATCCAAAGAAATGAAAGAAATAGAGTTTTACCAAAGAAAAGATAAATTGAGGTGCTGGAGGAGTGGCTCAACGATGGGCCTTTTCCCTTGCATTCTGAAAGTCTCGGGTTTGCTTTCCGATGACTACAAAAATAACCAAAGACGAATTATAGCGGATGGAACTTTTAAAGGTTTAATATGTATACCTGCATGAGTTTACGTGTGCTGTGTGTGCAAGGCATCTGAGGAGACCAGCAGAGAGAGTCAGATTCCCCAGAACTGGAGTTACAGGCTGGTGTGAGCCGCCTTATTGGCGCTGGGAACCAAACCCAGGTCCTCCGCAAAAGCAGTAAGTATTTTTAACCACTGAGCCATCTCTCCAGCAAATCAACATTTAAAGGATTTTCCCCAAAGATATTTTATTCTAACATTCAGGATTATTCGTCGAAACAAAGAGGTAAAATCGAAGTTATAATAATGTGATAGTTGACAACTTCATTTGAAATCAAACCTGAATTAGCAATCTTTCTGAAATTTTTATAAAATCCTGTTAACCATTTTTTTTTTTTTTTTTTTTTTTTTGGTAAAACGATTCGCAAGACTCGCAATTGTAGTGTTTGGCATCCATGAAGCAGTAAAAAAAAAAAATCAGTATCATATTTCATGCACGTTATATCTAAATTTATCTATACAAATCTAAGAGTAGTGCGAATTGTTCAAACACTGCGAAAGGTCCCTCGGCCACAGTGGGCATCCTGTGGATACTGCATTAATTCACGAGGATCTCTGGAACGAGAGCTGGTGCGCGCACCAAGAAGAGCAGGTGAGGGACCTCACCTCGAGAGGACAAGTCCAGCAATTTGTCTTTCCCCTCAACGTGCCAGCTTTCTATTCTAACAAAGCACCAGAGGCAACCAACTCAAGAAAGGACTTACTCTGGCTCACAGTTTTGCAGCCATTGGGTTGGGTTTGCCTTTGGCCCTTTGGTGAGGCAACACAGGTTGGAGTAAGCCGATCGATCGCTTCATGGTGGCCAGAAGGAAAGAGAGATAAGAGGAGGCTGGATTTCTCCTCTTTCCTTCCAGGGCACACCCCCAAAGACCTAAAAGCTACCACCATTAGGCTTCACTCCACCACGAATAACGCCACATTGGGCACCAAACCTTCCACACACAGCCCTTTGGGGTCCCAGAATTCAGGGGACACTGAGAGTCAAGCTACAGCCTCCTAATAAGCACATGTGCTGGTTAAGACAACCCCCTCTCCCACCCTCAGAAGCAGGGTCCCCCTCTCAGGTCTGCAGTGACATAACCCGTGAACAATTATAGCGTTCCCTCTCATAACACCATTTGTGATCAGAGCTCGGGCAGGAAAAGAGGAGACGCTGTCTCCTTGACAGTGTTGGTGGTTAGAGCCATGTCAAGCGCTGTGCGGGGCTGCCTTTGAACTTGGGGGATGTCTTACCTCTTCTTCCTGTTTCCCTGTGGTACTAAAGGAATCCACAGACCTTCCATGGTTACTGCCCCACGAACGTCTCCATGTGGGTGGCAAATACATTCAGTTTACAGAGTTGTTCAGTTTTTAGCTACAGCCTCAGAGACTCAGAACCTTGAGTCCCGGAGAAGCTAAGGGATGCTGTAATTCTAACCCTGGCATGCTTCTCTCTGCTGAAACACTGTCCACCCCTCTGTGCCCTTGTCAGTAAAGCTCAGTATAGCTTCACAGGCCCAGGGCCAGCTTCTCCTCACTTCCCACTAACTTCTCTCTCACCTGTCCCTCACACTGAGCCAGCGAAGCCTCCTCTCTGGAGTACCCTTTTGCTTTTTTGTTTGTTTGTTTTGCTTTTCGAGACAGGGTTTCTCTGTGTAGCCTTGGCTCTCCTGGACTCACTTTGTAGACCAGGCTAGCTTTGAACTCACAGAGATCCCCTGCCTCTCCAAGTGGTGGCATCACAGGTGTGCACCATTGTGCCAGGCTGACCCTGAACTTTTCTGAGGGAGAACTTCTGATCACCGTTCTCCTCCATCAGCTTCAGCTCTGGCTGTTCCCTGATCCTCCCTGTTGGGATCAGGCGCCTTCCCTCTGATCATGTATGCCCATAGGAACAGGGACTACTGGCCTAATGGCTTCCCCACCCCAGGACATCCACTGGCTGTGTTGGTGTGTCTGGCTGAGCCAGTGAGAGCCACATTCTAAAGGCTCCCGGGAGGATTGGCCCTGATCTCCTCTCTACACTTCCCTCTCTGGTTAGGTCTAAGAGGAACTAGCAGACATCCACCCAGAGGGCTGCCATGGGGACAGATAGGTGTGACTTTGGTGCCCTGAGCTCTCAGAAGCTCACCTCAGAGGCCCTGGCTCTGACTCCTTGAAGACTGGATCATTATGAGCCAGTTGCTTCCCTCCAGGCCCCTCTTTTATCCTGCCTGAGCCTGCAAGCTGCGCACAACTGCATGTGACAATTGAGACTCAGAGGTCTGGAGCCTCCCTGTTCAATACCACTGCTGTTCCTAGGCCAGGAGGCGTTAGACCAGGCTGGACCCCTTGAGATAGGGGAATGAGGTGAGGGACTGAAGGCATGCTCTGAAGCCAACACGCTCATGCAAGCCTGTGTCACCACCCATAAACTGTGGGACCTATTTTGGGACTTCGCTTCTGTCATCTGTGAAATGGGGGCAGAGTTCTGCTTTGTGGTGTCTCTGTGGGGACAGTGAGAGATGGTGCTTCATGTTGAGGACACAGCAGGTTTCTATTATTAGTGATGTGACAATTGCCATCACCAAGAACTTCAGCAAACTTGACCCTTCTGTCTTCATCCAGTTAGCCCGTCCACGGGTGCTGAGTGGTAGCACTCAGGCACAGGCCTAAAGTGACCTGGCACAATGAGGACATCAGGAGCCAGAAATGAACCTGTGTCTTTGATCTCAAGCGTTCTGACATAACAAGGGCTCCAGAGGTAAAGGCCCAGAACGGGTGTGCTAGCTTCAAGATGTCTCCGGCTTTGAACTTTGGCTTTCTAGCTTTCGGTAGCACAATGGCTGCTTTACCTCCAGGCATCCTGGCTGTAATACCCGGAAAGAAAAATCAAGACTGGGGCCAAAAGGAATCTGCCTATCCCAGTGTGCGTGTTGCTTTTCAAGAGTACAGTTTCTTCTAAATTTCACCTGGTCACCTCCCAATCATGCCCATTGGTCAGCCATGGAGTAAAGAGCAGGTAAGTAACTGGGGAGATAGTTAACTGAGGCTAGCCTTAATCCACCCAGGGACTTCGCAACCATATACCATGTGATTATCGTATGGTGTGTGAAGTGATGGGCAAGCTGTGGGTGATGGAGAGTTTACATCATCACCCCATGAAGGGACACCTCCAGGCATCATGTCCCCCAGGTCACTGCGGCCCACCTAGACATATACACCTGGAACCAAGGTTTACAGTAGTGACTTGATTACAAGCACAGTAGAACGGGAGTGGACTGGAACTCAGGCCTCCTAAAGCCCCCAGCATGAAATGATGTCCTGGCTGGCCAGCTCCTGTTAGTGGACTTTGGGGCTAGCACAGGGACCCCTGTACCCAGAACTACAATAGGGAGGGAGACATTAGACACAGCTGGTCTTCCCTGTTGTCACCAACCCCTGAGCCAGCTCGTCCGGGTGGCTAGCTGGCAGGCAGCTAATTACCCTTGTCACCCACTGTCTTCTGGGAGAGACAGCTCTGTAATCTGCCTGTCAGATGAAGATGGGGGATTGCCCCTTCCCCAGCCCCAGCTGAGGTCATGGTTGACAGGAGGTGGCAGGGCAGCCAGTGGGGGCTTTGGGGACCAGCTAGAGGGCAGATGGACAAATGATGAAAGGCAATGGGAGCAGGGGTAGAGAAATTGTACTAGGCATGCTAGATCGTGGAGATAAAAAAAATTGAGGCATGGTCCCTATGTGCCTGCAGCTGCTGTCCCAAGAGGAAAGGATAAGGTAATGGATATAATGTCTCCAGCAGATGAGTCTCCAGGCTGGGAGATGTCCCTCAAAGATCTTGGTGTGGGGATAGATGACCCAAAGACCTGGAGGAGAGGACGCCTCCAGGTAGATTTTGAAAGAGAGCAGAAAATTCTGGGAAAGACATGTAGTCAGGGGCACAGGTGAGCAGTGGTAGGGAGACTCAGCAGCAGGTCAAGACCAGCCTGGAGACCTCATCAGTAAGGACAGAGGAGAACCCAGGGGGAGAGCCAGAGGCAGGTGACTTCCAGCTTTAATGTATCACAAAGCCCTCCCTCAACTATGGTGCCCTGTTCCCATTCCTATCTCGCAAAGTACCAGGGTCAGAAGTCACATTCATAAGTGACAAAACATGTATCCTAGCTTAGCTCAGCTTTTCTGACTCAATGGATACTGCTGGTTTCTCCGCAGCTGCTGCAGGGTGAGAAGCAGGTGTCTGGGTGCAGGCACGGGGAGGGGGATGGCCCTGTGTGCCAGATGAGAAAAATGGAGTCATGGGAGATCTCATTGAGATCAGAAAGGATACTTGGTTATTTCTCCAAGTGGTTCCTCACCCCTAGCCTTACACAGGGCATGGAGTAATAGTTAAATGTGTGGAGTCAGGAGTCCTGGGGCTTGGGTTCGGGTCCTCCTTTGCCATAGAGTAGTGTGCACCATCAACTTTTCTGAGTCCCGTCTATAAAATGGCATCACAGCCTTGGCATGGTGATTGGTAGGATTAGGTGAATTTTTGCCTTAAGACCTGTCACAAGCCAGTGCTGGGGCCCACCTCTGCAGGCTCAGCCTGCAGACAGGTAGAGTCAGGAGGATCTGGAGCACAAGAATTCTGGGCTAGCCTGTGCCACACAGTAAGAGACAGAAAGATCTGTAACTGTTCCAGGTAGGAGCAAACAGGCACAAGGCTGGTTGTTTGCTCTGCGGGTCCCCCAGCCCGACGCTGTGTTTTCACCTGCTAACCTCCTGGATTGTTGCCATCTCTGCCTTGTTCTCTTGGCTGCGCCAGCAGCCTGAGGCCCTCATCCCTGGTTGCATTCATGTCTTAGGGCTGCCGTAACTAATAACAACCTGGGCACTTTCAAACAAGAGTGGATTACCTCCTGGCTCTGAAATCTTCAATAACGTCCAGAAAGGGCCTCCCTCCCTTCTTGGGGGGACAAGCCCTCCCTTCCCCTGCCTGGCTCTCCTTCCTGCTCCCTGACTGCCTGTGCTTGCTGTCATGTGACATCTTCTTCTAGTGTCAATAACTTTACTATTTTCTCTCCTAAGGATACCAAACATATTGGAGTCAGGAGCACCCTACCCTACCTCAGCAGGTCTGTACGCTGAATACCAATTTCCAAATAGATGCTACTCTGAGGCACGGCAGCATATTCTCTACAAGTGATTCAACCCCTGATAATCATCAAGACCCCCAACACACACACACACACACACACACACACACATGCACGCACACACACGCACACATAGGCACACCTGTGGGAAGAAGAAGAAACAGAGCAGGCCGGTTCAGACGGTAAAGTCTGCCGGCTGCCAAGCCTGGCAGCTGAGCTCCATCCCCGGCACCCACAGGGCGAAAGGACAGAACTGACCCCTGCAAGCTGTCCTCTGACCCCCACACGTGTGCCACCCCACCCCCACTGCATGAAGTAAACGAGTAAAAAGATAGTAGAATGTTTATTTAAAAAAAAAAGAGTGAATCAAGCAGGGGCTGAAGCTCAGTGCAGAGGTACTTACCTGGCACTCCCCTCGCACCCTTCGCACCCTCGAGACTGGGGGATGGGCTTTGTTTTTAGATCTGTGGGTGGGGGATGGAGAGATGGCTCAACAATCAACAGTACTGGCTGCTGTCTTAGAAGACCCGAGTTTGATTCCTACCACCCACAGGGCAGCTCAGAACTGCCTAACTCCCTCTCCTGGCTTCGGTGGGTACCGGGCACACATGTGTTACATAAACATACATAGAGGTAAAATAATACACACAAAATACTGATGTTTTAAAAACTAAATTCTGAGTGTGTGTATGTACAGTTGTGCAGGCATGTACATGTATGGTCAGAGGTCAGAGGTCAGGTGCCCTGTCCCATCCATCGCTCTCTGCCCTACACCTTTGGGTATCTCACAAAGTCAGTCTCTGCCTCCCCATACTGCACCCTACCATACCCAGCTTTTTCCTGTGGGTCCTGAGGATTCGAACACAAGTCTTTAGGTTTGTAGAGCAAGAAGTCCTCTGCACTGAGCCATACGGGAGATGGAATTTAATTTATAAAAAAACCTTGTGGGATTTGCTCAGTCAGCTGGCTAGCCAAGCCACCCGTGACAAGAGTCCCTGGGGACCAGGTGGGCTGGGAAGCATTTCTCTTCTTAGAGGTGCAGGCCTGACTGCTGAGCCCAGAAAAGCTGACAGTGCTCGGTGCTCAGCACTGCTGCCACTCAGCATAGACGGGGATTCCCCCGGGAGACGTCACAGCAGCCGGGGGCGACTGACATCTCCTTGACAGCGCTAATGCAAGGGCCTGAGCTGCCTGAGCATCAGTCAGTGACTCGCTGTGGGGGGTGGAGGGAGATCCTGGGGTTGTAGGGGTGGGGGAGGGGCGGCAGCTGATGTTGAGTCAGGGTACAGTAGGACAAGTGAGGCAAGGTGGGGGTCTGCAGGGCATTTCCCAGGCCCCTGGACACCTGCCTATGAGGCTGGGGCATTGATGGTAGGCATGGCTGAGTCGAGCACTGGAAGAGGGGTGGAAGTAACAGCTGTAAAGGTCAGCGGCCCTTGGGGCCAGGAACATCCAAATGCAAATGTGGAATTTACCCTCCTGCAGTGCCCGCTGGCCAGGCAGCCTGCCTGCCTGCCGGCTTGCCTGTCTGTATGCCAACCAGCAGCCCGGGGCCCGGCAGGCACAGCAGAAATCCTGGACCCTGCCAGGAGCTAGGCAGCTCTAGGAATTCCCCTCTATGCTGAGCACCTAAGGAGGAGTCCTGGGTGTACTAGGGCTGGGTGGGATCTAGCATTAGGGATTCCAGTTGTCCACTCTTGCTTCCTCTCCCACCCTCCCTCAGGGGCCAAGAGATAGGACCAACTCTCCCATACATTCTGCTTCTCCCAGCTTCCTCCCTTGGTCAAGAGCAGCCAAGGGTATCTTACGGATCCTCCCATGACCTTGGGACAAGGCAAGGCAGACTGATGGAGTCCTCTGATGTGCAGGGACATTCCATTAATCCTCCAACAACCTTGCCATTATCCTCCAGGACAGGGTTTGAAAAAGAGCGTCTCTTGACAAGATGGTACCCAAAACACCGGCAGAGCCGGAGCTCAAACTGGTCCCTATCACCTACCCTACAGGATCAGCCTCCAATCTCTGCTTTATACTCTTTCTTCTCCAACCTTTGTGATCAGCCTAGGATGCTACAGGTGAAAGGCTGTCCATCCTCACTCATATCAGACACACACACACACACACACACACACACCCTTGGTTATGCAGTACTGTGGTCCCACAGAGTTACCACTGAGACAAGGGACTAGGACCATGTTCACTTCTTGCTTCTGCCAATGTGACTCCTTCATGGGTTCTTAGAGTCAACTGCCAGTGGCTCCTCTGAGCTAGCCTGTGCCAATTTCCCTGTGTGATTTCAACCCCCAGGGCAGAGGCCATCTCCTTTTCATTCTGCCAGTTTCCTACCTGTCCCTGACACCTATAGCCAAGCTTGACATCATGTGGGTGTTCAATCCATCTTATTCTTGCCTGAGTGACAAACCTGCCACTCAGAGTCCCTGAGAATGCCATCCACAGCTTCCTGAGAAGGCTTCATAGGCCAGAATGCTTCTAGTAGCTCAATCTTGATTTTCTCCTCATCTTCAGACCCATTCAGCCTCCGTGCGTGCCTTCTCTCCCTTTCTCTGATTTTTCTCTCTGAGGTTCTGGGAATGTATGTCTCCGGATTCTAAATTTTTCTATCACTCTCTCATTTTTTTCTAAATGCTTGTTCTCATTTCTTGGGCTCTCCTGCTTTAAAAAAACAATCTTTAATTACATTTATTTCTTTATTTGTGTGTTTGTTTGTTTGTTTGTTGTAGGGATGGAGTATGAGTATGTGCTTTGGGGCTGTAGAAGGACAACTTACATGAATCAGTTCTACCATGTGGGTCCAGGGAATTGAGCTCAGGTGGTCAGATTTTGCAGAAAGAGCCTTTATTCAGTGAGCCATCTTGCTAGCCCTTCGTTCTTTCTTTTCTGTTCTCTTGGCTCTTCTGTCTGGGGTGGTTTGCCTTTCTCCTTTGTTCCTCTCTCTTTCTCTCTCTCCCTCCCTCCCTTTCCTCCCTTCCAACATTTGTGCTACTATTTGCCCCAACCCCCATGCCACCCCCACATGTCCGAGGGAGTTCTTTCCTACTGTCAGGTGATGTCACTTGTGTCTCCTGGACCATCCAAGCCTTTAATCGTATTGACATTCACTTAATGAGTTTCTCCCACTGTTGACAGAGCCTCCTGTCCCATCCGTGCTGGCCAGGATCAGAGTTCAGAGTTGCTGTAAAGCCATTTGGGGTCATGGAGATGACTCCATGGAGTCACCTCCTGGATGCAATAAAGGGAACTCCTCCTGGCAGCTGGAGTCTCCTCAGTTTCCTTGGAGACAAGGTCAGCTAATGTGTGTCTAGAAAACAGATAGTGTCACAGGGCATGAAATGTGGATGGACTGCTGGGGCTCAGGGCCTCTTTGGGAGGCCACTGGGGTTGGCTCTAGAGAGGTAAGCCCTGAGGGAGAGGATGAGGAAGTTAGGGCCTGGAAATGAACTCTGTAATTGCCAAGGGAAGTGATGCCCACCTCCCACTGAGCCTGCCCTCTCTGTTCTGAAGACAGACCTAAAATTCAGGGGGCCCACATCAGGGAGGGCTCCACATTAGGCGAGACAGTTGGGGGACCAAATCGCTTTCCATCTCTCCCAGGTGAAGAGCATTAGGTATCGGAAGCCTATCACCAGAAGAAGGCTTCCTGCAAGAGCAGCTGGGGCTGCTTAGGCCAGATGATCTGGGCTTAAATCCCACCTCGCCTTTTGAGGCAGTGGGACCTTGGAAAAGCACGAGCCTCCTGAGTCTCAGTCTCTTCCTGTTTGGAAAAGGCAACTGTTTTCTACATCCAGTGGTCCTTCAGGAGAAACGAGCGCCATGTCATGTGTGCCGTGTGCTTGGCACAATACCCCGCTGCGCAACAGACAGCCGACTACATAATTGCTGTCTTAAAAGTTTCTTACCACACTGACACAGCCTTGTTCAAATATCAGATTGGCAAAGCTCTCCGTTTGATAACACGCCCGCTGGCAAGGCCACAGGGGAGCAGGGCAAGCAGACAAGGCTGGGCTGGTACAGCTTGGGGACAACCTGGAAGGCACTGTGACCCTCTCTACCCAATCAGGACCTCAGATCCCCACACCTCCAGGAGGGCCTCGGCTTGCAGGTTTACAAGCACCCACTGAAGCCACACATGCAGGGGGTTATTTATTGCAACATTTAAAGTAATTGCCAGAGGCTGGAAACAAGCTAAGTGTGTATCAGTAAGATCTGTTAAATAACTCGTGGTCGCTCCATATAAGGAAGTCCCGCATAGCCATAAACTAGGGATGAAGGCACCGTTTCAAAAAGAAAAAAAAAAGATGCTTAGCAGTAACCAAGATGTATCTGCCAGGGAGGAAAGGCAGGTAGGAGAAGGGCACACAGGGTAGGAGATGATGGGTGTGGACACCAGGGAAGGTCATGGTTCATACATAATGTATTTCAGGAAATAAGGATGTCTCTCTTTGCAGGGGGAAAGTGGGCAGGAGGAGGGGGCTGGTGGGACTCTTTGCTGTCTGCTTTGTGTGAGCTCGTGTGTATATGTATTTGTACTCTCGCACACCTCAGCACACACGTAGAAGTCAGAGAACAGTTTATGGGAGTCAGTTTTCTCCTTCCACCTTGTGGGTCCCAGGTTTCAGGTTTCAATCTGAGGTCTTTTGGCTCAGTGGCAAGAGCCTTTACCCACTGAGTAACCTCATAGCCCTGTTTTGGGTATTTGAGTTATTTTGGAGGGGGCAGTTATTTGGTTGGTTTGGGTTCTTTCGTTAGTTCATTTATATGAGATAAGATCTCTTTCTGTATTGAAGGCTGGCCTGGCACTCATGGCAATCCTCCTGCCTCAGACTCTGGAGCACTGATATCATATACCAGCATCCCCAGCTTATTTGTGTGTGTGTGTGTGTGTTTTCCTTTTTATTTTGAATTTTGAACCTGGTGCGTGTGCCACTCATTCAAAATATTAATGTAAATTAATCTGAGTGTGGTGGTGTATGCCTGGAATTCCAGAACCTGAGAGGCAGAAGGATCAGGAATACAAGGCCTGCCTCAAATAAATAAATAAATAAATAAATAAATAATAAAAGAAACACACACAACTTCTATCTATCCATCTACTACTTATTTATTTTTTGCTTTCTTTGTTTGAGACAGGGTTTCTTTGTGTAATCCTGTGTGTCCTGGAACTGTCTCTGTAGACCAGGCTGGCCTCGAACTCACAGAGATCTGTCTGCCTCTGCCTCCTGAGTGCTGGGACTAAAGGTGTGCGCCACCACCATGTGGCTATTTTATTTCTTTTATTTCCAGACCCTCCTGGGTGAGACAAAATTTCAAATTGCTTTTGGCTCCATGAAATTTTCCAGAGGTAGAAATGGCACATGGGGACCCTCCCGAGGAAAGGACAATTTGGGACAGAGGCTACATCTGCACCCTCGTAGCCATGGCTCCAGCGCAGGTTTGAGCACCGTGGAGAGGTTTATCCACGTTATCTTATGGGAGCTGGTGTGCATAAATGGACAGAGGGGGCATCTTGGGTAGAGCCCACGTCCACTCCAATGAGAACAAGCTGAACAACTGTCTTCCCAACAGCCATCATCGAAGCCTCAACTCCCCCAGGTGCTGCGACCCTCCCTGCTGGTGGCCAGAGTGTTCAAAAACACCCCCCCCCCCATGCTTCGGAGGTTGTCCTTAACATCTGGTACCTGCCACGCCCCTGTGCACTGTCTTCTCTCATCAAAAGCAGCTAGGGTGGCCACCTCATCTGCCCTCACTTCCCAGCGGGATGCTGTGCCCCTGGCGGAATCGAATCCCTCTACCCGCTCTCAGGATCTAGTCAGCCCTCGGTGGGTGTGGCAGTGCCAAACACTCCCATGCAGGGCGGCAGGAGCTCTGCTGCCAGGAGACGGTCTCCCTGGATTCTCAGTCTTTGAGGTGGTGACGACAGCATGGAGGCGGCAGGGTGCCACCTACCTCTCCAGCACCCGGGGAGGGCGGGTGCTGGGCTCCAGGAGATAGGCTGAGGATTGTCCTCCACAACAGGTCACAGGGGGCCACCTGGGAAGCTGCCGTCTCTTTTTCTCATCCTGCTATGAGTGTAGGACTCCAGCACAGAGTCACGGAGGACAGGTGGCCTCTTGGGATCCCCTAGACAAAAAGGTCCTGGCTCAACTTCACAAGCGGAGACGAGGGACCTCCTCACGTTGGTCACACTGGCTGCTTATCAGTCTGTTAGATACAGGACATTGGAACTTGGCATCATGGATTTTGGGGTTTTGTTTGTTTTGAGACGGGGTTTCTCTGTGTAGACTTGGCTGTCCTGGATTTGATTTGTAGACCAGGCTGGGCTGGAGCTCACAGAGATTCGTCTGCTCTGTCTCCCCGAGTGCTGGGATTACAGCCATGTGTACCCGGAAGCATCATACATTTTTAAGGGAAGCTGGTAGATCTCACTTTCAGAGACTGAGGCTCAGGGAGGTGGCCACTTCGCCCTGTGTTTGTAAGCGACCAAACTGACCCCGAGATTCTTTTCTCTCCATTGTTCCCCTTACGTTCCTCCGCTGTGCCTCATGAGTGCTTACATATCTGGGCCAGATCAGGCACACAGAGCAATGGTTTCGAAGCAAGGTATATACCATGGAAAGATCCTAAGCCAGCACACAGGGGTGGGACTGCTTAGAACACAAAAGAAGAGTGTGGACAATGGATGGGATGGCCACTGTCTCTCCAGAAAATGAGTATAAGGGTGGCAGCAGGAGCTGCCTCAGGTAGAGGGGCCCTGGGGCAGCTGTCATAAAGCCCTGAAAGGTTGAAGTAGAAAGAGAGGCTTCCGGGGCCAGGATGCTTGGGTGAAAACCCAGATGTTTTGTTCACCAGTTGTGTGAGCTGAGGTCACTTACTTAGCCTTTCTGGGCCAGTTATTTCCTCTCTAGAATGGGGATGATAACACACCAGGCCACAGAGCTGGTTTGAGGACAGAGTAAATTCAAACAAGCCTAGCACAGACCAGGGCAGTTGGGACAGAGCAGGCACTAAGGTTTAGCCATCTGTCATTTGTTATTATGACTGCTACCCTGGTCCTCTGCCTCGTATCCCAGAGCTAGGCCACTTGGATACGTGGTCTATTTCTGCTGGTTGGAGCTGAAGCAAAGACGTGAGGCCCAGTTGGGGGAGAAGGAACAGCTCTCCCTAGACAGTGAGATGTTCCTGGCTCTGCTGGCTTCAGGGCCCTGTTAAGTGACCAAAGTGTGGTGATTGTGCCCCCGCCCCACATCCTATCTGTGCATCAGCTTCAAGCATCTCTCTACCACCAGGCCCCCAAGGCCAGGCTCTGTGTCCTTAGCTGGGCCCAGGGAGAGTGGTGGGAGAAATGACGTGTCTGGGAACGGCGCGCCCAGGCAGCTCTAATGAGGCATGTGGAGGCCAGAGACTGAGAGCGGACGGGAGGGCAGGGGTGAGGGAGGCAGCCTGACAGCCAAGTGGGATAAGCCGCCGCTGGCGGTTGCTGGCGGTTGCTCGGGTGAGCGTGCACGCTCCCAGTCACTCCGCAGTAATAACGCTAATCCCCTCATTACCACTCCCAGAGCTGATGGGTGACTCAGGCAGGAGCTGCCAAGGGTCCCTGCCTTCTGAACCTGCTCTCACACATCCTCCCCTGCCCCACATCTGTGCAACAGCTGGGTACCTGGCAGGCTCTGGCACCATCTGCTTCCCCAGAGACAGGCTCTTCAGAGTGGGTGCTGGGGTGGCTGGAGAGCTGGCAGAGCAGGCTCACCTGGGCTAGAGTGAGGAGCTTGCATCCCTCACCCTGCTGTTTACAGCGAGGAGAGGGGCCAGGCTGGGAGCTCCTGGTGGATCCTGCTGGATGTTTAAAAAGCCTGCTTCTCCTAACACCTGAGCCTCAGTTTCTCCACCTGCATGATGGGAAGCCTGCCCAGGCAGCACCCTCATGCTTCTCTGACCAAGCACAGCTAGCCAGGATCTGACAGGATCCTAGGCATGTGTGTTCACGTTCATGTATGCATGTGGGAGTGTGCACGTGTGTGTAGATGCCTGCATGCACATTCGTGTGGAGATCAGAGGATAACTTTGGTTGTCATTCCCCATTTCCTTTCTATTTTTCTTGTTTGAGACAGGGCCTCCCATTGCCCTGGACCTGCAGCATGTAGGCCAGGCTAACCCACCTGGGAGCTCCAGGGATCCACCTGTCTCCTCCCATCTTGCCAGTCATTAGAAACTCACACTTCTGGACCTGGCCTTTCATGTGGGATCTGAGAATGGAGCTCTAGTCCCCACACTTGTGAGGCAAGCACTTTCCCAACTAAGCCATTTCTCCAGCCTGAGGGGGCTTTTCTAAGGGCATCTGAACTGCAAGCTTAATGGGGTGTGGATGGGGTGCAATAGAAGGGGGAGGGGCGTAATCACTGCTTCCCAGAGCCTTCTGTTCTACACAGCCCCAGGCTGCCCATTCATTTAGGGACACTTGATTCACTTTCTCTTACCCCTGCTAGGGTCAGGGATTTTTCTTCCATGGCTGAGGGGACTTGTCAGGATCCTCAGCTACAGCAATAACAGCTAAGGCTTTCTGAAGACCTTCCAAACACCCTAAGGAAGCACAGTGCCAGGGCTAGGTGGTGTCACCACAACCTAGCAGGCTAACATCCTCATCCCCAGCTCAAAGATAACACAGAGTGTATAAGATCACACGGTTAGCCAACGGCAGCATCAGGATGTGCCCTTTGACCTTTGTGTGACTCCAGGCAGGTGGCTTCCCTTCTAAAAGAGAAGCTCGCTGAAGTGGAGACCCAGCTGCACCCTCATGTGTCCACCATCTGTCACCCATTCGGCACTGACCATTGGCTAGCATGCAGAGGAGTCAGACAGCAAGTTGCATCAGGTAGAAGAGGAAGGGTCCCATAGGCAAATGGCTGATATATTATCTCTCATACTCTCATTTCAGGACAGGAAAGTGACACCAAGACCTCACCTGAGAGAGGGAAGGGACTGACCCAGGGTCATCCATCAAATTGGTACCAGAGTCAAGACTGAGCCTGTGGGCTAGTAAGAGGACTCATAGGGTAAAATGCACTTGCTGCCAAGCTAGATGACCCAGGTTCTTTAGGGCCAGACAGTGAAGGGTGAAGACCAACTCCTGCAAGTTTTCTTCTGACTTCCACATGCACACTTACCGTGTGTACCCGCCCCCTACTCAGCGAATAAATAAATAAGTAATTAAAATAATAAAAAAAACTTGAACCTGTGTGCATCATCTCCAAGGCGCACAGCTGGAGGCCTTAACTGCTGGCATGGGGTTGGGGTGAGAGGGGGGAGCTTTCCTTTCTTGAGAGCCATACCACCCCAGCTCCTTGCTGCAGGCTGAAGTAGCTCAGGCAGATCTCCACTTTATTGGACCATTGGGCTCCAGAGGTCTCTGTCAGCTGGCTCCAGGGACAGGCTGTGTGTGCACTGAAGGGCCACCTCATCCTCCACTGTTGACACACCCGGCTCTTGTTCCAACAGCAAACACTGGGCCTGGAGAGATGGTCTCATTGGCTGGCAGTGTCCTACTCCGAACTCCCCTCCTTGCTTAAACAGACAGCCCTGTTTATCCTGCCTGCCCAGCCCCCAGGACCTCACTAACACCCAGATCCCTGCCCTGTGGACAATTCACACCCCTTGTTCCAGTGAGATCCCTCTTCATTACTGGAGAAGCCCATCAGAAGTTTGGGACCAGCCTCAACCCCCTTACTAAAGCACCATGTTGATGTTACAAATGAGCAAACAGAGACTCAAGAGGGGAGGGGACCAAGGCCCACACAGATGGGCAGACTGGCATCCAGACACTCACTGTGATAGGCAACCTCTGCAAATGGGCATATGCTGCTGCTTTTGCCTCAGTGACACCTGAGTCACCAAATAAATGATACCCCATGACTGCCTCCAATGGCTCACAACATCCCTTATAAGTTCCTTTTAAGGTTTCAGATAATTCATCCCTGAGACTCTCTCTCTCTCTCTCTCTCTCTCTCTCTCTCTCTCTCTCTCTCTCTCTCTCTCTTTCTCCTCGGGTTTCCAGCCCAAGGCTCCCAAGAGGGAGGTCCTGGCTAGGATTCAGTGGACTTACACAGAATAGGCCCTCTCCATCCTGGCCCAGCTTGCTCAAATCCCCATCCCTGCTCCTCCAGGACTGAGGGAGACTGGGAGACCTCTCGGTTCCTGTCGCAGCATCTCAAGAGACTTTTGTAGATGGGGGAGGGGTTGCTGCATGCATATGTGCACCTGTTGAAGCCCAAGACTGACTGTCAGGCATCTTCCTCAACTGCTCTCTCTACCTTTCTCTGGAACAGGGGCTCTCAGCTGAACCCAAGTCTGCCTAGCCAATTTGCTCCAGGGAGCCCCCGTTTCTACCTTCTGAGCACTGATATCACAGGCAGGCCACCATGCTCATCTGGCATTTACGTGTGTTCTGGGAACCCAAACTTCTGTCTACATGTATGTGTAAAAAGTATCTTAACCGCTAAGCAATCTCTCTATCCCTCCCTGTTAAAGACAAGGTCTCATGTATCCCAGGCTAGCCTCAAACTCACTATTTAGTCGAGGATGACCTTGAACTTCTGATCCGTCCGCCTCTAGCTCCTGAGTGCTGGAATTACAACTGGTTATGCAGAACTGGTTGGTTAGCCAGGGCTCTGTGCATGGTAAGCAAGCACTCTACAAACTGAGCTTCATCTCCAGCCCCAAGAAGGCTTTCAAGATGTGGTCCCAAACCGGAAACTAATGTAGTTTAGTTAGTAAAGTGCTTGCTTATCATGCAGAGTCCCAGCATCAACCTGAAGTAGCACATAAAGTAGGTTTGGTGGCATACACCTAAAATCCCAGCACTCTGGTGGGCTTTCACACTGGGAGGATCCAGAGAACAAGGTCATCCTCAGCTACACAGTGAGCTGGATGTCAGCCTGAGCTACGTGAGAGTGTTTAAAAAATAAATAAAAATGGCATGGTCTCCTTGTTTCCATTCCTGAGCCCAGGCCTGCCCAGCCTTCTATGGGCTGTTGTGGGTGATTCACTGCAGGCTGTAAACAACCCCCTGAGCACCGGCTGTACCACCAAGGCCCTGGCACTCATCCTAGCCGTGCCGAGGGGAATCTAAAAGAAGACACTGTGCCCACGCACCCCTGTTGGAAAAGAGAAGGTGGAAGAGAAGCAGGGGGAGGCTTCCAGATCTGTATCCCGACACGTGCACAGGAGCCCATGATACAGCCCAGGTTTGCAGAGCCCAGCTGAACCTGAGGGTTGGGGGAGGGGCACACCAGCCAGGTTTCCTAGGAGAAGGAACCTGGAAGGAGGAGGTGGTATGGTCACTGGGAGTTGCAAAGCCAGTAGCATACCTGAACTGCTACTGAGCAACAGGAACCTGGGGAGACTAGAATGGAAAAAGTCGAGACCCTAGGGGCCTAGAGATGTCCACGAACAGGCCCGATGATCTCAGTTTGGTCCACAGAATCCACATAGTAGAAACTGACAAGTTGTCCTCTGACCTGCATATGTGTGCTGTGACACATGCGTATGCTGTTGTGAATGATTGGAACACGAACATCATAAATGTAAAAACAAAAAACTGGAAGCCGGGTGATGGTAGCACACGCCTTTAATCCCTGCATTTGGAAGGCAGAGTCAGGCAGATCTCTTGTGAGTTTGTGGCCAGCCTGGTCTACAGAGTGAGTTCCAGGAAGCCAAGACTACACAGGAAATCCTACCTTGCAAAAACCAAAATAGTAATAATTAATAATAACAATAATAATAATAATACCAAGACCATATCCCATGAAGGGCAGAGAAGCAGGTGGTGGGCAATGCAGGGAGGAAGTCTTCTTTACCACAGATACGCAGGACCTTGGAGACCTTCCCAGTCACCTGATAGGTGGAAAAAGCTGAGGCTCAAAGAAAACTGAAAATTTGCTTGAGGTCTCCCAAGGAACTGGGATGGAGGAAGGTCCCAAAGCCACCCACGTGGGCTAAAGGTGAGGGTGACGTCTCTGGTATTCAGAAAAGAACTGACTCCTGTCCTCTTCAAGACACCAGTAACTTCACTAGTGTGGCCCTGGGTGGGGAGACACTGGACAAGCAGGCTTCCTTCCTACACCGTGTAGGAGACAGGTTCTAAGGTACTTAAGGAAGTGGCAGGGGCTCATGGGAAGAGCCAGGCTCTGCAGCCACTGAGCACTGGGTCCTCACAGCTGAGCCTCCTCCGTCCCTCTCCTAGGTAGGGTTACTAATGCTGAGATGAAACACCATGACTAAAAACAAGTTGGGGAGGAAAGGGTTTATTCTACTTACACTTCTAGATCACAGTTTATCGCTGAAGGAAGTCAGGACAGGAACTGAAGCAGGGCTGGAACCTGGAGGTGGGAGCTGATGCAGAGGACATGAGGGGTGCTGCCTACTGGCTTGCTTCCGTTGGCTTGCTCAGACTGCTTTGTTATAGAACCCAGGGACCACCCAGGGATGGTACCACCCACAAGGAGCTGGGCCCTCCCCCATCAATCACTAATTAAGAAAGTGCCTGACAGGGTTGCCTATAGTTCGATCTTATTGAGGCTTTTTTTTTTTCACTGAGATTCCCTCCTCTGAGATGACTTTAGCTTGTGTCAAGTTGACATAAAACTAGCCAGCACAGTCCCTGTCTGCACTAGAGCAGCTGAAATTCTTTTCTTTTTTTCTTTTTTTTTTTTTTTTTCCTGTGTAGCCCTGACTGTCCTGGAACTCCCTCTGTAGGCCAGGCTGGCCACGAACTGAAAGATAGCAGAGATCTGCCTGCTCCTGCCTCCCAAGTGCTCGGATTTAAGGTGTGTGTCATTACTGAACAGCTTACAGCTTCAGTTCTTAGCTCCTGTCCATGCCACAAACTGAAACTTGTTGCTTCTCTGGAAACGGCCAGCGGGGGCCTGATGGCCTCATCCTAATATTCAAGCACCTTCCAGCCTCACACCCCGATTCCTCACCCCTGCAACCTTATCCCACACACAGTACTTCATGCTCCTCTAGTGACTCAGTTTCCTCGGTCTCAACAGCCTTGACAGCTGTTGGGGCAGATCTCAGAACTGACATTTTAGAGGGCCGCTCTCTTGCTAAGTCAACAGTAGACACAGATTACTTAGCCGCTGAATTTGTGGCTGCCTCCTACATAGCGGCTTGATAAGCTTTTATTGTCACCTCCCTCTGATTCTGTGTCCCTGGAGCCTGTGGCAGCTTATTTACCAAGAGATAGGAGGCTGCAAGGTAGGGAAAGCTGGGCAAGGATGGCACAGAACTCTGGTCCTGAGCAGCAGCCCAGACACATTGCCTTGAGCATCTTGCCGACTCTCTGGACTCTCCTGGAAATGGCTCTCCATGGCAAGTCAGTCTCTTGGACCTGTGGACCACTCACCAGTACAGTCAAGCAGCACACTGTCAGATCACTAAGCCAGTCATCTAGCCCTGATCCTTGCCCCCGTGACTTGCCGTTTAAGGCCCCTGGCCTCTCTCTCTGGGATGGCTAGTAGCCCATCTCAGTGCCACTCCTTCCTTTTCTGAGCTCCTACCACACTGGACTAGACTGGTGCTGCACACATTTTGGGCCACTGTTCCTGTCAGTGCTAGGCTGGGTCCTGTTTGGCCCTGGATACCTCACATAACATATAGTTGGTCTCTATAGATGTTGTAGGGTGTGATATGACAGCTGTAACCCCAGCGTTTAGGAAGTTTAGATGAAAGAATTGAAAGTCCAAAGCTCCACTGGCATATAGTTTAGTTGGTAGAATGCTTGTTTAATGCGCACTAATCCGTCAGCCCTCAGCAGCACTTAAACTGAGTGTGGCTCAAATCTGTAATCCCAAGAAGTTAACGCTTATATTCCACTACATAGACAGTTCAAAGACTGCCTAGGATACGTGAGACATTGTCTCAGAGAGAAGGAGGGGAGGGAGGATGGCAGAAAGGGAAGGAAGGAGAGAGGAAGGAAGGAAGGAAGGAAGGAAGGAAGGAAGGAAGGAAGGGGAAAGAGAAGAGGGAGGAAGGAGGGAAGGAGAAAAGGAGAAGAAAGAAAGGGAAGAAAATAAGAGAAAGAAAGAAAAGTTACTTCAAGAAAAGACTGGGAGGGGGCTGGAGAGATGGCTCAAAGGTTATGACTACTGTCTATACTTCCAGAGGTCCTGAGTTCAGTTCCCAGCAACCACACGGTGGTTCATAACCATCTATTATAAGATCTGGTGCCCTCTTCTGCCCTGCAGATGTACATGCAAACAGAATATTGTATAAATAATAAATAAAATATTAAAAAAAAAGAAAAGACTGGGAAACTTAGCAAGACCTTGTCTCTCGATAAAAAATTTAAACCAGTCTGGGGCTGCTGGAGAGATGGCTTAGTGTTTAAACACACTTAATGATCTCGCAGAGGGCCTGAGTCTAGTTCTCAGCACCTACACGATGGCACACAACAGTCTGTAGCTTCAGCTCCAGGGAATCTGGTGTCTTCTACTGGCCTCCATCGGCACCGGGCATGTACATGTGGTACCTGAGCTTGTGTGTGCACACACACACACACACACCCCAGCAAAACACTCATAAAATAAAAATGAATGAAATCTAAAATAAGTGAACAAATAAGGATCTTGGCATATAGCTCAGTGGTAGTTGGCTTCTCTAGCATCCATGAGGCCCTGGGGTTCATCCTCCAGGCCCCAGTTCTGCAAATAAATAAATAAAATAAAAGTGTGTTTTGATGACTTAGCAGATGATTAGTAACCTAGCAGAGAAGTGTAGCAGGACTACCAGAGAAACCGGGGTAGGTGTCCTGCAGGAGACAGATCCTCAGCTAACCTGGAGGATGGATGGAAGTTAGCCAGCCAGGGAAGGCTGTTTAAAAGACAGGGGAGGAGAGGGATACATGATGGATTGCAGGTACAATGCTTTCTGGGAACACACTGTAGTTCATGGAGCCCCCTCCTTCCCTCTCTCTTAAAAGATTGATTTTTATTTTTAATTGTGTGTGTATGTGTGTGTGTGTGTGTGTGTGTGTGTCTTCCTACTACCCAGTAGGCATGGGCTTGACGAGAAATACCTTTCCAGCCAAGCACGTTCTTCCAAGAGTCCTTGTCACCACCCAGCCCAACCTGTCATGATTCTGTGTGGTCCACTCTATCTTCCACATCTCTGGTCTCCCCCTGAACAATGGGAAGGGGCTAAGGATACAAAGCCTTGAGGAAACAGATGGGTAAAGGAGACAGCAAGACTGGGTAAGCAAAGTCAGACTTCTCTCCTTCCTGCCTTAGTCACTGTTTTATTGCTGTGAAGAGACACAATGACCAAGGTAACTCTTATGAAGGAAAGCATTTAACTGGGCGTTGTTCAGGGTTTCAGAGCGTCAGTCCATTATCATCATGGTGGGGAGCGTGGTGGCAAGCAGGCAGGTGCTGGAGCAGTAGCTGAGAGCTTTCCATACTGATTGGTAGGCAGAGAGAGAGAGAGAGACTGGGCCTGGTGTAGGCTTTTGAAGTGTCAAAGCCCACTCCCACTGATATGCTTCCTCCAACAAGGGCACACCTCCTAATCTTTATAATTCTTTCCAGTAGTGCCACTCCCTGGTGACTAAGCTTTCAAATACACGAGCCTATGGGGCCATTCTTATTCAAACCATTACACCTCCTCATTTATAAGGAGATGACGAAGGACTGAGTACGGTTAGTGTCAGCAGACAATTGGCCTGAGGGTGCTCCCACGGAGGGCTCAACGAGTGTCTACAATTAGTCAACAGGGCTGAGGGAACTCAGGGATAAATGAACCCCCTAATTGTAAAAACAGAGGCCCAAAAGAGGGGCTGGAGCCTCCTCAACTGCACCAAAGTGGCGAAGGCAGAGTGCATATTGGAACTTGGACCTTCAGATTTAATCTGGGTCTGAGACTGGTGCTGGGACTAGAGCTCAGTGCTCCTAGAGCAGCAGTGCTCACAGCATTAGGATGCTGTGACCCTTCACTGCAGTCCCTCATGCTGTGCTGACTCCAACCATAAAATTATTTTCGTTGCTACCTCATAACTGTAGTTTTGCTACTGTTATGAATTAGAATGCAAATATCTGTATTTTCCAATGGTCTTGGATGACCCATGTGAAATGGTCATTGCCTGGCACACAGTAGGTCCTTATTAAAAAGAGTGGTTGTTGTCACCCTATCCTACTCTGCTTCTGGCTGGACATCATTTGTGCAGACCCTATTAAATGGCTTCTTTTGTCTTAGTCATCTGAAGGAGAACAGAGAGTCAGCAGGCTTCCTAGGAATGACATAAATCTGTAAGCCATTCCCATGGCCGTTTGCCTCATTTTGCAAGCAGAGAAGGAGTGGCTGACTGATGCCCAAAGACCCCAGCTTGTGGATTGCTCCTGTACCCACTGCTAGAGCCTTCTTGGGCAGGAGGGCAGAGAGAGGGACCAGAGGCACCTGAGAACCAGCCCTGCATTAGGCTGCCTGCTTGCAGGACGTGAGCGACCAGGGCAGCCAGACTTAGAGCAGGAGCCTCCCTCTGCTGAGACCTGAGGCCAAAGCCTCTTGTGATTCTCCAGCCAGTCATTAAGCAGTGAGAAGCAGGGCTAGGGCTTTGCCGAGCACTTTGTCTGTACCCATCTCACTCAAGCCTCACCACCACCTGGCACTTAACAGCTCCTGCCTAGCCCTCCACTAGGCCTTTGGATGGGGAGGGAACATTTCGGCTGTTCTCCCAGGCCATAGAACCTATTCTGGCCCATTAGTGCTTGCTCCCTGAAGGCCCCTATGGTGAGGTTTTATTGCTGCCTCCAGGTTGCAGGAGACAGAGAGTGAACTGCTGGGAGCAAAAGGTCTTACTCTGCACGTGTGCTCTGCGGGTGTCTAGGCAAAACTCAAGGCTCCTCCCAGGGCTGTGTTGCTGAGGTCTTTTTATGGGCAAGGAGCTAGACTACAGCATCTCCTTCAAACCTCCTATCCCCTACACGCACACCCACGTATACAGACATACTCATGCGTACGCACATATACATATAGTACATGATCACACACATATACACACATGTACACATAGGCATACACGAATTCATAAACACATCCATGTACACATATATCCACAAGCAGGCATGCATACATACACACCGGCCATACCCTCATCAAGCTAACTCTAGGCTCTTAAGAGAGAAAGCCACACCTATCCTGAACCGGTGGAGGAAATGTCCAGGAGTGGGGAGGTGAAGGGCAGGGAGGCAAACAGGAAGGGCCAGGCTGGACAGGAAGTCCAAGGGTGGGGCTAGGGAAAGAGGCTTCATTTCCCTGGTCCTATGAGCTCTATTGAAAGTGACCAATGTGGCCCTGACCTTTGTTCTGAGCTTACTGGTGGGTCTGTCTCCAGGGTACACACCTAACTGAGTGCTTTTTAATTCACATAGTAGAGTTCAGTACTGGGGCTCAGGGACACAGTGGGACACAGGTGTGATGGCCTTCTTCTTTCTACTAGGCATTCAGGGGTGAAGAATAAAACCACCCCATGCTCCTCCTTCACTCTTCATCCATGGTGCCTTCATCCTCTCCATGGGCAGCACCAACAACATGGTTCTGGCTTCTTCCTCTGTTCCTGCTTCACAGACCGGAGGGCACAGGGCATTAAAATAATGATGATGATGACGATGACGGTGATGATGATGATGATGATGATGATGACGACGACGGCGATGATGATGATGATGATAACAATAAAGGCCCAGATTTGTTCCAGCTGGCTGCCTGACTACACAGCCTTGCCAGACACTAGGATCAGAATGATAAGGACCCTACTTTGGTGGAGGACCCTATTCAGGAATGAACACTTTTAAATTTTAAACTCGGGGACTGGGGAGGTGGCTCAGTCAGTAAAACACTTGTGATGCAAGTGCAAAGACCCAACTTTGAGCCTCAGTAGCTACACACAAAAGCCTGAGGTGGTAGAAAGCACTTGTAGTCCCAGGTTTGGGGCGGTGGAGGAAGATGGATCCCTTGGGCTTGATCATCAGCCAGTTTAGGCTAATCAGCAAGCTCCAGGGTCTCAACAAACAAGGTGGACAGCCAGCGCCTGAAAAGGACACTGGATGACTGCTTCTTTCCCTGCTACTCAGCACAGCCGAAGTTCAGCAGGGTTGGGGAGCTCAAGACCCGGAGGCGAGCAGTCTGCTGTTGTGATGAGAAGCCTGGAAGGCTCGGGGCTGTGATCTCTGCTCTCCTCATCCATGCCTTCGCCATGCATGGCCCCCCACTCCCCTTCTAGTCCTCATGCAGAGGCTGATCCCGATTCCCAGTCCCTGAAGGCAATCCGATGAGAAGCAACTCCAGGTTAGCATGGGTGCATTCCTCCTCACCCATATCTGCACCATATCTGTGGTGGGGTCAGTACACCCCACCACACTCTGCCTATAATGACCCATGCTCACAGCCAGACATGGAACCCAGACCTTCTGCTCTGTTCAAGGACATCCATCCTCCCCATGTCACCCCCATCCGTTCCCTCAGCACCAATCATCTCTCCCTGCACAAACCTGATACTTTCCTTCCCATCTCACTCAATCCCCTGGATCTTGGCTTGTCCTCTCCCTCTCCCAGCTACTGCCCATTCCCTTGCCTTCTCTCCACAAAACCTCCTGCTGGAGTTTCCTCTGCATCAAAGATGGTCTCGTGAAGATGTTCATGCTTCATATAGCTGGCTTTCTGGAAGCCTTTGACAGTTCCTGCTCCTAGGAAAATGGTTTCCACTATGCCCCCAGAAGCCATCAGTTTTCTTTTTTTTCCTCTCCCCTCCCCTCCCCTCCACTCCCTTCTTTTTCCTTTCCTTTCCTTCCCTTCCCTTCCTTCTCCTTCCCTCCACTCCCCTCTACTCCCCTACATCTCTGGTTGTTCCTTCCAACTTCTGTTCAGCTTTTCTCTCTTCCCCCAGACACCACTGGGCACTCCAAGCTCAGCCTTTGATCTTGGTCTCTCTCTTCATTACTCTCCTGATGAGCTCATGCACTCTCATGGCTTAAAAGTATCTGTATACTTATTACTTCAAATCCTCATTTCCAGACTTGGACTTCAAGTATATGTGACCTTTCCCTGTATTAGGAAACTCTGACCAAACACGGGAAAGCTGATCTTAGTTCTCCCTTCTTCTACTTGGTTTATCAAATACATCCTCCAGGGACCGCACACAGACACAAACACACACACACACACACACACACACACACACACATACACATAAACACACGCATACACATGAGGGTAAAGGATGCAAAAGCTTGTTCTTGGAGGACAAAAATCATCATATATAGTGTAATGATTTGTGGATTTCTCAAAGTATAACTTATGGTAAGTTTGGAATTAAAATTTCATAGGGAGGCACAAAAGTGGGGGGAGTCTAAAAAGCTTCCTTGGCGGTGGGCGATATGAGAAAGGATTGGGAAGGAGGGTAGCTGGAATGAGAACTTCCCAAGTCATCCATTGGCAATCCCACCCTGCCATCACTCAGGCCAAACCCTGCTGGCTGCCTCACCTCCTCCTTTTTTGTCACAACTCACATCCAATCCATCAGAAAATCCTTTTGGTTCTGCCTTCAAAATAGATCCATAATCCACCTCCCCCCTGGCATCCAACCACCATCATTTCTCGCCTGGATCATGGCAGCAGCATCCACCTTGCCTCCTCCTGCTTGCCCAGCTCCTCCGCACAGCCACAGAGGCTCTCCTTCCATGGAAGCCAGTTCCCATTTGTCCTTGCTTTTCACAGAGTCCTCAGCGTCCCTCTGTCTCCCAAAGTCCTTGCTGGGACTCATCCTTCTCATCTCATCTCCCTTCCTCTCCTTCTCCAGCCCACCAATATCCCTGCCGTGACTAATACCCCAGGCATGCTCTCCCCTTGGGGAGACCTTAGGGTCTTTGCCTGGATGCTCTCTGTCCATCCAACCTACTGTTACGCACAGGGCCGCAATCCTATTCACGCAACCCTTTCCCAAGGCAAGTTGCACATCTACCTCGTGAATATTGCCATGGCCATCTCTTATTCCCACAGCGCTCGTGACTTCTAACGTATATTGTATTCTGTATTCTGCTGCTAAGCACTGCTTGTCTGTCTCCCCTGCAGAGCTAGGGTGTCAGCTTTCCAAGGGCAGAGATCTTTATTTCAGACCCTGCTGCATCCCCAGTATGAGAACTTAGCACACAGCAGGTGTGCCTGATATGCTTAATACCCAGCCCAGTCTCCTGTCAGATCAGGTTTCTGACTCTTCCCACCCAGGGGCCATCACAGTTCCTACCTTTGTACCCACTGTCTGAAGTGTACTCCCCATCACCCTTTGACAGGTTGTTTTTTTTCCCCCTTTTGAGACAATGTATCGTGTAGCCCAGGCTGACCTTGAGCTCTTTTTGTAGCTGAGGATGACCTTGAACACCCGATCCTCTTTGCCTTCACTTCCTGAGTGCTAAGGTTACAGGTATGCCCTACTATGCCTGGCTTATGTGGTACTGGAAATTAAACTCAGGGCTTCCTATATGCTAAGCAAGCATTCTGTCAGCTGAGCTGTATATCTTCAGCCTTCTTTGACAACCCTGCAAAGATCTGGTTAGCTGAAGAAGAGAATCTGAGCTTTTGCTCAAAAACAACGAGGATCTATGGAAGGGCTCTGAGCTGATGCTTTGATGTCATAGGTGAGCATATAAAATGAGGAGCTAGGTTGGAGGCTGAGTGGGTACTATGGAGAAAGCCTCTTGGAAGGGTAGTGGATGAAGACAGGAGATGAGAGAAAGTGGGATGAGGACAGCAGATGAGAGAAAGTGGAATGAGGACAGGAGATGAGGGCAGGGGATGAGGGCAGAGGATGAGACAGGGGATGAGGACAGTGGGATGACGACCGACCGTGGGGTGAGGACAGGAGATTAAAACAGGGAGATGAGTGCAAGGGGTGGGGTTAGGAAGAAGGGCAGTGGATAAGGGAAGGGGATGAGGACAGAGAATGGAGACAGGGGAATGAGAGCAAGGGATTAGGGCAGTGGGATGTGGAGAGGAGATGAGGTCATGGGAGGAAGGCAGAGGTTGGTTGTAAACTGAGGGATACTATGTGGGGGAACTTATCACTTTTCAAAATTTCAGTCTGAAATGCCACCAGGCTCATATTAAAGTCCTTGTTCCCCAGCTGATGATCTAATTTTGAGGACTGTGGAGTCTTTAGATTATGGGGCCCAGCTGGAAGAAGTAGGCCACTAAGCCTGGGACTCTAAATGCTGTAGCCTGGTTCCAGCTTCTGTCTGCTTCCTTATCCAAGGCCATGTGAACAGTTTCTCACACTCCCACTGCTGCAGATGGGGCTGTTCCACCAAGACTTCCTGGCTTTGATGGACTGAAACCTCCTAAAACCATGAGCCAAGATAAATCCTTCTTCTCATGAGTTGTTTCTGCCCAGTATCTGGTTATAGTCACACAAAAGTAACAAATATAGCACCAGTGAAATGTACTGGTTAAAGAAAAAGGGGTCGAAAGGGACATGGCTGATGTCTTCTTTACAGGGTCAGGAGGTGGCAAGGGAAGGGAATGGAGGCCCATATCGGAGGGGACATGGTGGTCCTCCGGAGGTGCTTCTCTCTTGCTGCGGTCCCCACCCTTGCACTGGGGGATTTGGTTCTCCAAGACCGTGAAGACTGGGATAGGAAGACCCCAGGGGAACCAGACTGTGGCTAGGGATGGAAAAGAAGGGACTACACAAAGGGCTTTTTTTTTTTTTAGAAAACAGGCTCTAAGGAGTGAGGGAGATGGTTCGGTTGGTAAAGTGTTTTACTATTGCTGTGTAAGCCTGAGGACATGTTTAAATGCCAGCACCCATGTAAATAGCTCACCACAGAGGTGCTGAGAGGGCAAAGAGAAAGTGATCTCTAGGGTTTGCTAGCCAGACAGTCTAGTCCAGTAGGCAAGCTCTAGGTTTAGTGAGGGACCCTGTCTCAAAAAATAAGGTGGAGAACAACTGAGGAAGACATCAATGTCTGACTTCCACATGTACACACACATATGTAGGTGATAAAAAAGAAAAAAGATCCCATGGTCTTGTTTGACCAGAAAGGCAAATATGTCAGGGAGTGACCTTGATGACACTGTGTAGACATCTCAGCTCAGTCCAGGATGTGGCAAGCAGGAGAGAACAGAGAAGGTGTGTCTTGGGCAGATACTGTCCCTGGGACTATGTCACCAGCAGGACCAGAGGTCCTTAGGACCGCACTTTCTCGCCTCTTTACACTGCAGGTAGAGAGAGAAGCCAAGGCTCAGTGAGAGAAGTGAGCTGCTACAGGACCTGGCTGATTTTCTCAGGGGTGGGGGAAGCTGAGATTTCACAGATAGAAGGACTTACCTGGTCTGATGGGGATAGATTAATCATATCACCAGGGCATTTATTTAGCTCTTCCTCCTCCTCCTTCTCTTCTTCTTGTTCTCCTTCTTGAGAGTTCAGAGTAGTATATGTCCATGATCTCATGTATTCCTCTGCAGTAAACAGCAGGGCTACTTTGTGGAGATGTTATGAAAATGCCCTGGCCCCTCCCATAGCCTTCCCTTTCCTCTCTAGTCTCATTTATGTTCCCTTTCTTTTTCAAATCCACTTAATCAGCAAAGGTTCATGAGACGCATGCTTGATGCAACACAGCGGGCATTTGTGAAGCTTCTGGGTTTCCCCAGGGCTAAGGTCATTGTGTTGTTTTCTCTCATCCACGAGGCCTTGACTCATACCTGCAATTGTGCACGCTGCTGTTTATCCTGGATGGCAAGGCTTGGCCTTACGTCAGCTGCATGCCATCACCTAAAGTCTGGAATTCCAGTGGCTAGTGGATGGATAGGCGTACATGGGGCAGGGCTATTGTCCTGAACATCCCTCTGTCGCTGACCCCATTCCACAGCGTGCCTGGCATCCAGAGGTAGCCAAAGTTGGGCATCTTCGTATCTAATGCTTAGCTTAAAGTAGCTATTCAGCCCATGTTTGTTGGATGGTTTGATAAAAATGTGAAGGCACGAAAATGAATACAGTTAGCAATAAGTACTTCTTGCACTTAAAGAGTCCCCACTGCCTGGCGTGGTGGTGCCTGCCTATAATCACAGTACATAGAGGTTTGGGTGGAGGGATGTGGAGAGGGGGAACTCAAGGTCAGCCTGGGCTGCATGGGGAGACCCTTTCTCAAGAAATAAAACAAGAAATGAAATGAAAGAAGGATCTCCAGTGCATTGTAGGATTAGAAAGATGCTAAACAAATTAGGCAGTGGTGCTGCATGCCTTCAATCCCAGCACTTGGGAGGCAGAGCCGGGCCGTTCTCTGTGAGTTCCAGCCTGGATTACAGATAGAATTCCAGGACAGCCAGAGCTATACAGAGAAACCCTGTCTCAAAAAACAAACAAACATACAAAACAACAACAACAACAAAGAAAGAAAGGAAGAAAAGAAGGAAGGAAGAAATAGGAAAAGAAAGATGCTAAATACCATTAAACAATTCCATTGAGGAAGTACCTTTGAGCTTCAGAAGAAGGTTCTGCTAAGACAAACAGGGATAGCTATCTGGAAGAAATGGATTGTCTGAAGGGCCTCAAAGGGTGGAAACTCATAGGCGGAATTCAGAGTTTTTAGTTAAAGATGGGGCACTGGTCCAGCAAGGGGGCAAGAGATAGAAGCCATTCTGGAGAAGATGCCACTTAGGGCAAAGGTACTTATAACTAATGTCACTGGTAGTGTCACTCTTGTCCCCAGGAGCTGGGGGACAAAAGGACCTAACAGATCTTGGTCAGAAGGTCACAACGGAGAAGGACTGGGAGAGAGAAGTCGAGGAGGCAAGGGATAGGTCAGGAGCCATGGCTGAGGTACGGGATGAGAGACTGTTTGTGTGACTTGGAGAGGTGGCTGCAGAGTCAGAGATGGGGTGAGAAACTCTGCAGAGCAAAGAGGCTGATTGGATGGGTGGGGGAATGAGTTCCAGGAGGATCTGGGAAACAGATCTGGGGCTTGGGAGAGTTAATGAGGCCTTCTGGGGTGGGCGGCAGTGTGATCTAATGGGGGCTGCTTCCCTGGGGAAGGGAATGAGTTCCCTCCACCTGAGTGGAGCTGCTTCATTAAGAATGCAGATGCCAGGCTCAGGAGGGAGGTCAGGGCTCCAGAGACAGGGCTGAAGCAGGAGCTGAGGCTGTGGGAGTGAATGAGATCACAAGGAGAGATGCAAGGAAGATGAAGGCTGAGGACAGAGCCTCGGGGGCCACCCACAGTTGGGAGGGATGGGAGCAGGAAGACTGGGGACCTGAAAGAAATTAGAGCAGCCAAGACGAAGGGGGTAGAACCCTTTCTTTTTCCTCTTCCCACACTGCTGGAGGCCTCTGCTCTCTCTCACCTCTGTGGGCAGGACTACAGGTGGCCCTGGTACCTGCCCAGTTTCACCCCCAAAACTTCACAGAGCCACAGGAAGCACAGCTCACTCAAGTGATTGGATCCCTTACTCCCTTACCCCTCCTTCTGTCTGACCTTATGGAGCCCTGGGGGGGGGGGGGGGAGAAGCCTCATCTTCCTAAGGGGATAACCACGGGACGATTTCCATGTTGGTTGCTGTGACTATTAAGTGAGATAATGGGTGTTATGCATTTGGCACTCGGGCCAGGCAAGCCCTCAGAGCTCAATAAACGCTGGCTGCTGCTATTATGATTATCATTGTTGCCGGGACTGGGTTCTGCCGCTGGGTCTGGCACAGCCAATGTACCCAGCAGCCTCACTGGAGGTCTTGGTGAAGGAGGGGCCTGGTGATCTGCACTAGCTGTTCTTGGGGTACTGGAACTCACCCTCAGCCCAAAGCCAGGGAAGGTGGTTTCAGGACAGCAGTTTGTCCCCTTGTGGATCATCCCATGATCTGAAGGTCCCTCACATCTTCTGCGGTCTTCAACTTCAGTAAGAGCTGGGGGTGGGCCTTGGACCGAGGTTTGAGCACTTTCCAGCATGCGAAGCTTACTGGCTCTGAGGTTGGATCTCCTCCTCCCCTGGGAGAGCGTGGTCCTGAGTCCTGTCCTCTCTAGTCTGTGACAATCAGGAGGGCTCCACCATGCCCCCTTCGCTCACGCGCACGCGCACCGGTACATGCGAGCCCTCTCTGCCTCCACCTGTCCAGACCCAGACTCTCCCTGCCAGCACCGGGTTGGTCCAAGTTGGAGAGAAGAATGCGCCTCTCTGCGCTCCGGTTGAGAGGTGGCAGTCCAGGGCCCCCAAGCTTTCCTCTGTTAGGAGCAAAAGCACCTGGTTATCTTTCCCACCTTCCGATTTTGGATCTGAGCCCAGCCCAGAGAGTGGAAGTTGCTCACTGCTGGAGCATGGAGATCTTAGGATGGGATTTGGAATGTATGTAGTTCAACTGGTAAAGTTCATGTCTAACATCTATAAAGCCCTGGGTTCCAACCCCAACATTACATAAACCTTGTTATCTCAGGTTATCTCAGATCTAGAATGACAGAGGCAGAAGGATCAGAAGTTTGCCGTCATCCTTGACTGTATAGCCTGTTGGAGGCCAACTTGGGATACGCTAAACATTGCCTTGAAAGGGTCAGGGGACACGAATCCCCTGTGGTATGTTCTAGTTTCTGTCCCCTCACACACAGAACCCTGAAACTGGGACTCAGAGCCTCAATTTCCTTCCTCTAGGCATCAAGCTAAGATATCTCACTAACTGGAACCTGAAAACAGGTCCAGAGACTCCACGGGCCCTCTGGTCTGACACCCGTTCCTATCCAGACACCAGGAATCTCCCTGGGCGGAGCAGACTTGATTCTCTATCAGCTAAGCTGGGGATGGGGGTCTCAAAATAGTCTAGGTGAGAATTTGATACTGGGAGGACCCTGTTAACTAGGCCATCATTGGGGATGAGCTGACCAGCTTGGTTCTCTGGGGGAGGCAGCGGCAAGAGTGAGAGCTTTGAACAAACCACAGCCGGTTTCTGCAATATCAAAAAAGAGCTCTTAGAAACTAATCACATAGGGGAATGGGGCAGCTGGCGAAAGAGCCTCTGCTTGGCTCCCATCAATGGAGGATCAAAAAGCATTTGGTCAAAGAACCTTTAAATACCTTGAAAGGCAGGTGACGCCGGTTCAGTGGGTTCCAAGAAGAATTAAAACACCAGTATGAGCTGCAGACAGGCTGGCTCCAGCCACAGCAGTGCTAAGGGAGAGGCCACAAAGGCTGGAGGGAAACACTTTAGGGATGGATCCCCCTAGCCCACTTCTCTCATGACCCACTTTCATGGGGAGGGCAAGGAGTGCAAAGAACCGGGTTGAAATTGTTGGAAGCCACCTTGTAGAGCTTCAGGACAAGGGAGATTTTACTGGAAACTTTAGACCACATACTTACTGATGAGCAAAATGTTGTATCTCTTTGTGTTTGCATGTTTTTTTTTTTTCCTTTTTCAGAAGGGCCTGAGACATTATCAAGATGGTAAAAAGACATCCCTATGGCACAGAGTGATAAACTGATTCTCAGAAGAATTGAGGGTCCTACCCTAGCTCTCTTAACTTGGCATCAACAAGCTGAAGAGTTTCCAAGGGGCCTTAGTCAGTCTCGGGGGTCTGGAGCAGCCCAAGAGTCAACACAGAGACCCGAGAGCAAGCTTCTGACTAAGGCTATAGCTGTCCCTACAGAGCTTTACCAGAAGAACACCTGTTTTCAGCTCTGGGAGCAGATGTTGTAAGAGCTGAGCCGAACATGAATGACTGTCAGGAGGAGGGACCATGGAGAAAAGAGAGACAGGGGCACAAGATGGCTTGGCAGGTAAGGCACAGGCTACTAAACCCTATGATCTGAGTTTGGTCCTGGGGTCTCATCCAGTGGAAGGAGATAACTGACTCTTATAAGCTATGGCATGTGCGTGCCCACACACATATACACATAAAATAGATAAATAAATGTTTTTAAAAGCTTAAGAAGAGAGAGAATCAATGGGGAGAAACACGTGGGAGCACAGATGATATGGAAGTAAGAGAATGCTTCTGGACCTACAGCGGAGCCTGAGGGATCCTTGAGGGGTAACTATGGAGAGATAAGCCTGGGTTATGGTTCTTGATGCTTTGGGGTCAGCTCTGGGAGCCAGGAAAGACACCTTTTCATGTCTCCAACATATTTTGACATCTCTGCAGTACAATTTTTAGCCCTACTATATGAATGGGGAAACATCCAGAGATAAACAGTAAACAACCAATGATCAATGACCAGCAGCTAGAGAAAGAGGCAGGAGCAGAGCACAGGACCAGAATTCTGGTCTTGATGTTGTGTCACAGATCCTCTTTCTTTAGAACTAGGCCTGCAAGGCAGGATTGCCATGGGGCTGGGTACCGGTAGGAAATCTGGAAGTACTGATTACAGCTCCTTGTGATGAGACAGGCACAGTGATCGCAGCTACTATCTTCTAGGTCCTTTCTGTCATATCAGTTTAGGGTAATAACATCTGTGTATTGCTGTTTTAAGACAGGATCTTTTACAGCTCAGACTGACCTCCAACTCCTGACCTGCCTGCCTCAACCTTCCAAGTGCTAGGTTTATAGGCATGTGCAGCACCACACCTGGGTGACATGTCAATCCTATGCTTTTATCCACTCTAAACTCTGGGCCTCTGCAGAGGAGGAAGGGATTGGCTGCGGGGGGAGGGAAGGGACAGGGTTGTGGGACAAGTGGCCTAGCACACTGTGTAGGCTTTGATGTGGCTATGCTAGCTGGTCTCGGCCGGTCACTCCTGGGTCAGGCCAATGCTCAGTCTGAATCTGTTTCCACATGGATTGTGACAAGGAGAGAGGTGTGTTTGCTCTGTCACATGCGCACACAAACAGCTTCCTCAGCACTTTTATTAATAATTCATCCTGTAGCCTGGTGGGTGGGGGTGAGGGGACAGGCGCTGTAGGGAGGCAGCATGCCAGGGAAGTCTGGTGGACCCAGGAGCCCTGCCTCCATGCTGTGGCCTAGCAACATAGCCAGGTGGCCTCGGGGGCCCTGTTTGGGAGAGTGGAGGCCTGGCATCTGCTCCAGAGGGACATTTGTCCCTCCCTGCTCCTACTCCCAGCCTACAGCTGACCCAGGACACCTGATTTCAATGACTGTGCCATATGGGAGACAGGCCTGAGGGGTTCAAGGCATGCAGCAAGCCAGTCCTTTGGGAAGCAGGTGCTCTAAATGCTTCCTGCTACGTCATGGAACCCAGGACATAGGGTCCCAGCAGGCAGCATCATAGAAGGAGAGGGCCTCTCCTGAACCCCCTCCCAGGCCCCTCCAGATGTCCAGAAACTCTTCTAAGAGTCAGGGCCTGAGGGCAGGGTGGGGGCAATTCACAGCTACCTGGGTCCTTTGTCCAAGGACCTGAGCTCTCTGGCAGACTCCATTCCCTGCCGCCTCCCAACCCTTGCAAGTGCCTAGAAGGCAGGAACTGCTGGTTGGCTGGGCTCTCAGGATGCTCCAGCAGGAGTGAGTAGCCCTCAAATGTAGCAGAATGGTTTGAGGTTAGATTTCTTCTGAAATGACTTGTTCAACAAGCAAAACATGAAAACGGAGAGTATGCAGCATCTCTCTTAAGGATAAACAACAATAATAGGATTCAATATCAAGAATAAAATAGATGTTTCTAGCATCATTAATGATATCAGTACATTTAATCTTACAGCAATCAAAGAAATAAGAATTGTTATCCTCATTATGTAGAATGAAGAAACCAAAGCCCTGAGACATGTGCCTGTGCAGGCTAAATGCAGCTGTAAATGGCAGAGCCACGTGAATCTATTTCTTCTTCCTTCCAATGCCTCTGCTTCTCCTAAGCAAAGTGCCTGAGACCCCACAGAAAAAAAGGGTTTTCAAAGTCTTAGGGGGTTGAAGATTTAGTTCAGTGGTAGAGTGCTTCCATAGCAAGCACAGGCCCTGGGCTCAGTCCCCAGTATTAAAAAAAAAATAAAAATAAAAAAGAAAGAAACCAAAACCCACAATGCCCTGGAGCCTTGTTCTGCACAAAGCGATCTCATGAGGTTTTATCTAGCATGTCTGGGGGACTGTCCATCTCGGATGTTTGGGAGTAGCAGCTATCTCATGCCTGCTGAGAGAGAATGCGGTGAGTTTTATTTTTATAAGGGAGAGACTGGGATGGGAACAAATAGAAGGATCTATTCACGAATTTCAGAATGGCAGCCACAAATCTGGGGTTTAAACCAAGGATTGCTCCAGGTTCCCTAGCATCTCCCTGGGCTGTGAGCTCCCAGGGCATCTGGCTCCCTGGGTCTCCTCTAGGGGCCTGACTCTCAACGTTTGTCACCTGAGGAGGTGGTCTGTGTCATCTCTGCAATGTCCTCTTCATCAGCTGAGAGACTGGGAGCTTCCAGATGCCCAGCAAAAGACCTGTCAAGTTGCAATGGCAAAGGATTATGCTGTTCTCCTCTCCTCCCTCTCAGCAGGAGGGAGGGATCAGGAGTAAGAAGGAACCCTTGTGTACTGATGGCTGGGGTATAGGATGGGCCACTGAGGGAGGCAGCTGGATCTGACAGGTGGAGGGAGTGAACACTGGAGACCCTAAAACCCCAGCTTGGGGTTCCTGGCTTGGCTTCCTAGGATTTGCTGGGCCCTCAAAGTAGGCTATGGCTAGTCCTGAATTCTTGGCTGCATGTGGATGGCTGCCCTTGACCATAGTTAGGGTGAGATTCTGGCCACTGGGAAATTATAGGCCCTAACCCACATCCACCTCCCTGCCCCCATCCACCACCCCGCTTCCACTTTTAATTAGAATATTCAATCCCAGGAAATATGTTCTCCACCAGAACCATCTTAGGGAAGGTTTGATGAGGAAAATTTCTTATCTGTTTCTCAACCGGAAAAGCTGTGGGCGGAGGTAAATGTGTGTGCGTGTGTGTGTGTGTGTGTGTGTGTGTGTGTGTGTGGTGGTAGTGGTGGGGTAGCTTCCATGTGAGTTTCAAGGAATGGTGTGCATGCGCAACTGTGCAACAAGCACAACGAGGGACACTTGGAACAAAGGTTTGTCCCCATGAATGCTGGCTGCCTGTACCACGTAGGAGGTGGAGGTATGGCAGGGCATGAGCCACACACACAGCATAAAGCCAGCTAGGTGGCTTTCTGGGAGCCTGCAAGGAGGGAGGCTGACGTTTGTAACCCAAAGATTGTGCTGTCTTACCCACCCCTTTCTGTGCAGGATAGGGGCAACACCTGCATCATGGGAAGGGTCGGTGACTCTTTGTGAGCTAGGTGGTTTGTATGCTCGTGTGTGTTGGGCACAGGGAGGTGAGTCCTTTTGTAGACGTGTGCAAGGAGGCCTGATACCTTAATCTCCAAGCTTGGGTCCTGGGCCTTTAAAGTTCTTGAGACACTAGTCTGTCTCCTCCCTGCCCCAGAATCAAATAGTCTCTATTCCGTAGAGAAAAACAGAGTCCGTCAGATTTGGACAATGTTGAACAGATACGGGGACAGAGAGCACACCCAAAGAGCCTCAAGGTTGGCAGGAGAAGGGGGATTTCCTTCCTATCAGGGGCGCACTGGGTTAAGGGAAGGAGAACAAATAGGGGCTTAATGGCTGCTTTCTTTCTCAGAGAGCTGGAATAAGTGGGGAGGGTCGCGAAACCTAGTACCCAATGGAAAATGGAGATTCTAGTCCTACCCGTTCCTGCAGCGGGCCAGCTCTGGGAAAGACAAGACCGTCAGACCGAGGCCCGGCGCTGGCAACATATTCCACTCCTGGTTTTGATACCCACCAACCCTTCTTTCCCCGGCCCTCCGCGGTTCCGAGTCCAGAGCTAACGCCCTCGAGAGGCCACCGAGCGGAAAACCCGGTGTGGATCCCCACGCTTTGGAACGGAGTCAGAGGGCACCTCGGAGGAGGTGGCCAGCGGGGCGACCCTGTGGCGTGAGAGGCCACCCGTGGCGCCCGGGCCGAGCGGATCACATCTTCCGTAGCCTGGACGAAGCTAGCCGTGGAGCTCCGCCGCCCTTCCAGGCGGGGCTCCGGGAGCGCCTGAGGTGCGCGGGGCGGCGGCCGTGCCCTCGGGGCGGCTCCGGGCGGCGGCGGCCAGTCCAGGGCTGCAGTGCAGCGCGAGGCCGGCAGTGGGCGCAGCAGTGGCAGCGGCCGTGGCGCTCAGCGGCGGGCGGGCGGCGCCGGCGGTGCCCCGGGCGCGCACACACACATACACACACACATACACACACACACACACATACACACACACACACACTCACGCACGCACGCACACACACACACACATACACACACATACACACCACACACACACCGCCTCGTACACACTCACACACGCTCCGGCGCGCACACGCGGCGCGCAGGCCAGAGGGAGGAGGCTCCGCGCGGCTCGGCGGCGGCGGCGGCGGCGGCAGCGTGCTCCGCGGGCGGCCGGGAGGGCTGGCGGGCGGCCCCCGCTCCCCGGCTCCGCGGCTCCGTGCAGCCCGCGCGGCCCCCGCCCTCGGACCCGCCCCCGGGGGTCGCCCGGCCCCATGCCCTGCAGCGGCGGCAGAGCAGCGCGCGGCCGCTGGCGGCTCTGAGGAGCCCGGAGGGAGCCGGCGACGAGGGGACCATGTACCGGGACCCGGAGGCGGCCAGCCCAGGTAAGCGCGGCCCCGCGCGGGCTGGGGCGCCCCGCACCGGCGGGCAGGACGGCTGCAGCGCCTGGGCGCCGTCTCGGAGCCCCAGCCTGGGGCTGCTGTCGGCTGGAGCCGCACGAATTGCACCTCTTTCTACCAGGGTCATCCCTGCCCCGGGGGCGTGGGTTCTAGCGGCAGAGACTGAGACTCCCAGACCCGGCGATCGGGACATTGCTAGGCTGGATGCCCGGGGCCGGCTTCGCAGTGTCCCCACAAGGACCTCCCCCCCTCTCACCCCCCGAACAGCCCAAGGACAACGTGTGTGGCGGAGCGAGGAGCTGGGTCCCCGTGGGAGCCGGGTAGTGCCCTCAGAGGTGTACCCGTTGCTCCCCAGCACCAGTGTTCTGGGGATGTCAGTGTTGGGGGACCTCAGGGCAAGGAGGATCCTGGCAGCCCTGGGCCGAGATTGTGGGCACAGGGGAGCGGAGTGTCATCTGCGGTGCCAACTGTGAATTGAGAGGGCTCCAGGGGGCAAGTGGGAATCTGGTGCAGTGGCGGGGGATAGAGGCTTCTGGGGGGTGGGGAACCGCAGGAGCGGTGAAGGGGGAAGCAGGGGTACCTGAAGAGAAAGCGCAGCGTGGATGACAATGGGGGTGGCGGGGCAATGTTCTTCTAGGCTTGGGGAGGGGGACCCAAAGAACACCAAACTCACTCCGGTCCTACCAGGGAGGGAGGGGAAGGGGGCCGCACCCCTTTGCCTTTCTGAAAGGGAGTGGCCTGGGAGCCCACTGTAGGCTTAGCATCTATCTAGCTTCCTTAGAGCCCAAGCCAGGATTTTCTCCTCCTTCCTCGGGAAATTGCTCTGCCATTTCCTCCTTGGTTTCTGACGCCTCCCCCACGCAGTGCCCACCTGTAGACAGGTCCCCTGCAGCTCCTGTCCAGGCTCAGTTCCAGCTCCCACCTGGGATACTCCTCCAGACCCAGCAGAACCCCTCTACCCCCACTTTTGCTAGTTCACACCTCCTGCCCTTTGGGGTCTGTTTCTGGGCAGCTTTCCAAGGCTAAGAGCTGGGCTCCAGCCGGAGACCTACTCCTACAACAGTCTAGTTTCCCTGCTGTGGGCCCCTAGGGGAGGGAAGAAAGGCCAACCCCCAAAACCCTCCACAGAAGGGGACTAGAGCTCTGAAGCTCTGCGCAGCAAGCTGGTGGACACTGGCTTTGCCCATTTGTACCCAGTCCACACCTGCTGTTTTCCCTAATGGGGCACTCCAAGTCCACCGAGGCTGACCTACTGAGCGCTGGACTTTGTACTTACTCAACGTTTGGGTGTGAGACTCAGTGTCCTCTGGAGCTTCATGCCCTTCTCTGAATGTCCTCTAGGTGTGGGTTGAAGGGACATTACCTTTGAGGGGCACTTCCCTCATCTGTCTGGACCCAGGTCACCTGCCCTGACATTTCCCCCCAGGGAATGCCCACTTCTTAGATTTGGACCAAAGGCATCGTCTTCCTTGGCTCACTCTCAGCAGCCAAGTTCAGAGCCCCAGCTCAGGAATGAGGATGGGAGGGGCTGCAGTGGGGACAGTCTCCATTGTTGTTAGGCCACTGCCCTGGGGCCATGCCTTCACCAACCCGCTCTTCTAATCCTCCAAGCACCTCTGTCCTTGATGTGCTTGGCATCTTCTGGGCAAAGGGCCTGGATTCCACAGCTGCTCCTGACAGGCTGGCAGCCCCTGGACCTTTCCTCTCCTGCTTACCCAATTTTGCCCCTTGAAACTGCTGGGTCCACCAATGCCCGTGGCAAGGGTGGTTCTGACCGTGAAGGAAGCTGGTGAGGTTTTCTTCTCTCTGACAGGAACCAAAAATAGGTGGGAGCAGTTAGGGTAAGTTTGAATCCTGATCCTCTGGGGCCTCTGGGGGCCTTTTGTGCCCTGTAGTGTCACTGTCACTTCTTAGAATCCCTATAGTTCTATGTCAGGTTCCCATCCCTAGCAGCTTACTCAAGGCCTGCCAGACTCAGCTACCCACAGCTGGGGCCCTATGCCCCCCACTTCTAACCACCCACAACTCCCCTTTGCCTGGCACCAGGTAGGAGTGAGATATGCAAATTAATTCCTGTGTGACTCAGACCAGTCCCTCATCTCCCTTCTGGTCCCACAGGAGCCAGTACCTCTTACAGCCTGGTCTCCTCATCCGCTCCTCTCAGGAACACCTGTGGCCCTCTGTTGCTTTATTACAAAAAGAGAGAAAGGAAGAAAGAAAGCCCCTTCTGCTCCTTATGCCCCAGGCCAGTTGCACAGGTTTTCTCCCTCACCCCTCTGCAGGTCCCCATAGGGCTCATTCTAAGTCTGAGACTTTACCTGACAGGTGCTTTCCCCTTTCCACCTGGTCCCTGGCCCCAAGCACTCTTGCTCCTGTTATCACAAAGGACGAAGTGGCGGAAGAGCATAGGAGCCAGGGACAGATGCAGACCTGTTCCTTCCTGTGCACACCTATGAGCTCCTGCTCCATACTGCCCAGCCACCCCTGCCCAACCTGCAGCCTCCTCTGTCCTCTGCCTCCCACCTCCATTCTGTATCCAAAAGCTGGCCTGCCCTACCTTCTTTTAGTTTATCTCTCTGACTGTCCCCAGGCTGGGCAGGGCTTCAGCAGGCCTGCAGGGGTCAGCGTTGCAGTGGGCAGGCAGGACAGGCAGGACAGCAGTGGGAAGGAGGAGGGAGGGAGAGGTGACCTTGCGGTGAGCTAGTGAGCAAGGCCAAAGAGAGAAGGGCTAGGAGAGCGAGGTCAGGTCCCGAGGGCTTTCTACTTAGTCACCAAGCGTCTGGGACTTTGTTGGTCCCACTTGACAGTAGTGCCTGAAGCCTCAATCTCTCCCACCTGTTAGTGGGCCCTGCCCCCTGCTATTAGACAGGTCATTCCTTAGGTGTGAAGAGGGCAGACTTGTTCGTATATCATACAGGGCAGAGGGCCTTGGCATGGCAAGGTAATTGTCTAAATCAACTGTCCTACTCCCTGGGCACAGTTAAGGACAGAGTCTGATGAAGGGATTGGTGTGAGGCTGGGTTTAGGGCTGAACGAATAGGTTAAGTTTATGGTATAAGGACCATGGATGGGGCCAGAGCTAAGGCTGGTGTGGAACTCCAACAAAGCCAGACTATCCCACAATTTCCCTGACAACTCTTCAGAGGGCATTCCTCTCCTAGATGACCCCATCTGTTCAGACTCCATTTGCTGTTATGCCTGTGTCCTTCCTGGGCTTGGAGCAGAGGTTAAAACTTCGGAGCATTTGGTCTTCACAACAAGTACGGCAGGAAGGGGGTCTGAGGCTGAGCAAGGGGTAACATTGTGTTGGGAGAGGATGACCTTTGGGTATAGGGTAGAGTTGCTGTGGTCACAGGCCTCTCATTGACTCTGCTCTGTGTTGTTCTTTGGCCCTGTGGAGACAACTTGACTATGGGGCTTGGTGCTTAAGGACCCAAGGACTGAGACAAGAGAGGGCCCTGAAGACCTTTTTTGATGGTGGGGCTGATAAAGGAGATTGGGTCATGGTGACGGGCTAGCTCATGATAGGTGGTAAGGGGTTGGGGGGGGCCTAGAAGGCAGAGGAGCAGGTGGGCATCAAGTAAGCGGAGAGAAGTCTTTGAACAGCCGGCCCTGGTCCCAGCTGACCCCCAGGCTCCAAGGGCGACAAGCAAGGGCTCTCCAGCCCCGGGACTGAAGCATGTCATGGGGGCAGGGCAGAGGAGGAGCATGTGGTCCCCTCCTACCCACCCCTATTCTCCACCCACCACCTAGTCTCTCAGGGACTTTGAATCCTTATTGAATCTGATGGACCGTTTTCAATAACTGCTTCCCCCAGGGGAAGAAGGCCCAGAACAACAGGCGAGGAGCTGGTGAGGGGGCCATGTGCTAGCTGGGCAGCTCAGTTCTGAGTGGAGGAGGGGGAGTCGATTCCATGGCCTCCTCAGAGACACTGAGATATCCCAGGTGGGCGCAGGCATCTCGTGTGTAGTCCCCATTCCATGGTCAGTGCCCGCAGGTGGCACTCATGGTCAATGAGGTCAGCTTTCTCTACCAGGGCGGTCACTGCTCTGGCCAGGTGCCAGAGCCAGCCTGTGCCAGGCCAAGCCTGGGTACCCTTCTACCTTGCCAGGGAACCCCGGCCAGTGGTGCCAAGCGAATTGTGCCAGTTCCATGGACATGGAGGTGCTGACCTTCAGGCAGCAGGGGGTAGTAGCTCTGCTGGGCTCTGTCCAGTTTGCCTCTGGAGGGCCAGGCTTTGTCTCACCCAGCAGAATTCCCTGAGGGTTGGAACAGAGTTGGCAGCCAGCATGGGACCTGTGGAAGGGACTGGAGAGTGCCCAGCGTTGATGCCTGCATCTCCAGCCCTTTGGTAGGAAGGTGGGCTGGCTCAGCAGCTGCTCAAGAAAGCTCGGCAGCTTCTACCTAGAAGGGACCCTCGGGATAGGTGCGTCGTCGGGGGTGGTTGGGCCTGAAACTGAGTTATATGGTGGGCTGGGATGTTTGGGGAATTGGTATATCCACACGACAGCGCATGTGGGGCTCCAGTGAGAGGGAAGGGGGAGACCGGGTGGCGGCAGAAGCTTGGCGGCTATGTGTACCTACGTGTGTGCATGTGCGGGCGGCAGCTGGCTGGCCGTAATAGCTGTGTTCCTCCGAGTGCCGGGTGCCCTGCCCGCTGTAAACAGCAGCTAATGAGTGTATTCATAGCGAGGTGCATTGAGGTGCATTGGGAGCTGTGACGGAAAGCTTAGGGGAGGGCCCCTCCCTCGGCCCTGTACTCAGCCTGGCAGGGTGTGGGCTCTCTAGGGATCCTGCCTGCCCCCAGCCACACCCTCGACCTGCCAACTTGGCTGTCTCGGAGGTTTCCATCTTCAGGGAGCAGGGCTTCACCTAGCTGTAAGCATGCATGGGTGTGAGCATGGGATGGACTGTGGTAGTCTTCTGTTTACAGAGACGAGAATACCATGATGCTGTGTGGCTGTGTGTATGTGTGCGTGTGCGCGCGCATATGTGTCAAACTGGGTTAAACTGAACTCATCTGTGTTTTGGTGACTGTCTGACTCTATTCGTGTGTGTTTGCAGCCCTCCCGCAGACCCCAAGAGAGGGACTGTCCCCTGTATCAATAGTTACCCTGATAGTGACAGAACCAAAGGTATTGTCAGAGCAGGCTTGTGGTGCTGCTGGTCTTGCTCCTTCAGTGTCCTTGGAGTTTGAGAGGATGAGGGCCTTTGGGGCTGCTTGATGGAGAGAAAGGGCTGACCCTGTTCCTCCCACTGGAGGAGGCAGGAGGGAGGGTCTAAGTCTCGGCTTCAGTAGGCTTCCAGAGCTACTGTTTGCATCAGCAAAAAGGGACCTTTGGTTCTGGTGCCTCCAGGATCCCCAGAAAAAGGGAGAAGAGGAGTGCCAATGAGTCTGTCCTAACTGGTGTGTGTTCTTGCTCCCTGCCAGGGCTGGGTAAGTGTGAAAGGGGTGTTTGCATGAAGCCCCAAACGGGGGAGTAGAGGAGAAAGCTGTGTGGCTAATGTGTCCAATTAAATTACTTCAAACCCTGCAGCGGCAGCTGCTCCCGGTGGGGCTCTGGGTACAAATTGGATCCGTCTCATTACTACGGGATAGTGTCAGCAGGGCCAGAGAGCTGTGGCTGTGGCTGGCTTGGCCAGTCCAGAGCAGGGCCCTCTTCTGCTCTGCCCAACCCGAGTACACCAGAGCCCCCTAGAGGAGCTGCTCATCAGAACACTCCATAGGGGTTCCAGGCCCAGTGAGATATTGGGGTTCCCTGTCGATTACCTTGCCATCCCTGATCCTATGTGTAGCAGACCAAGGACCCTTCTGAGCCCCTGGTTTTCTCCTCCAGGAATGGAGTACCCTGTGCTTTGCAGGTCATGTAGCTTAAGGGAGTGCTTCTCAGCTCGCCAACACTAATGTTGGCAGAAGCACTAGAGTAGCAAGCTCTCATTTGTGGAGCACTCTGTATATGCTAGGCACCTTACCTATAGGCCACCAGGGATGACTTGCTTAAGCCAGGGCCCTGGGCCCACCTACTGTCCGTGTGAGTTTCTATAGAGGTAATTGTTGCTGTCTCACTCTTCCTCTGCTGCCTCAGTTTCCTCCTCTGTGAAATAGGCATGATGTTGTTTCTTCTTTCCCTGCTGACTGGAGGATGAGGAGAGACGAGGCCAGAAAAGTAGTCATTCCAGAGAGCTTCGCACGTAGTAAACACTCGTGATATGGAAGGGCAGCTGTTATCAACATTACCCCGTGCTGAGAGATTGATGTGTGAGACGGGGCTTCTGGAAGCTCCCGGAAGGACAAGCATGCTACTTCCTTAGTGGAAGAGTTGGGCGGGGTATTTCACTGAGGCCACCTCAATCAGGAGCTGTCCAAGGTATCTCGGATTTGTGGAGTGCTTTCTGGGTGACTGGCACTCTTCTAAGGGCAGAACACCCTGGCAAGGACTAGCAATTAGAAGTCAGTTCGGGAATCCAGCCATGCTACAGGATCCAAGAGCTTTGGGTGCAAAGCTTTGGGTCTTGAAGACCAAGCAAGAGCTTGCTGTAGGAGGAAGTGCAGGCCGGGCATTTGGCAACTAGAACAAGCACATGCAAAGGCACAGGGTCCTGAGAGGTCTCGGCCAGTTGATGCAGAAGTGAGCATTGCCTGAACTCGGCTGGAAGGGAGGCCCTAAGGAACAGTATCCTGGAGTGAGGTTTGGGAAGGTAAGTTGGGCCAGATTAGGAAAGGCCTGGCTTCCAAAATTATAGAATTTGGGCTATTACACAGGGAGCAACAGGGTCACATGTATTCCAGGCTGGAACTTCTGCCTTGGCAAGGAGGACCTTGGGCTTCTGGTTTCCCTTTCTTTCCCTCCCAAGTGCTGGGATTATAGTTTATACCACCACATCTACATTATGAAGTGCTGGGGATTGAACCTGGGGTCTTTGCACAGTAGGCAGAAATTCTACCAACTGAGCCACATCCCCAGTTTTGTTTGGTCTGTTGTAAGGTAATGGAAGCCTTTTGAACAGATCCCTGTAAAGAACTATAACAGTGCAGCAGTGTGAGGGGATGGGAGGCTTGGCAGAAAGCTGGTAATGGAGTTAGAGTCTCACCAGGAAACATACCTGCCCATTTCTGTCTTAGTCTTCCTGCCTCGTTCTCTCACCTGAACAGGGTTGAGCCCAAGGCCTTAACTTTTCAGGACCGAGCTGACCTGGGCCCTGACCGTAGCAAAGCTGTGTTGGGGAGTGGCCATTCAGATGGTAGCCAATGTGGATGGGCATCAGTAGAGACCCTGTGGGCACCTTCTAGCACTGGAGTCACTAGGAAAGGCAGAGATGGGTGGGGGGTGTTGCCAGGGCCCCAGGAACATAGGCAGTATTCCTAGTGAGTGGTTCTGTACCCACACCCCGCTCTGGGTATCAGAGCCAGACCATAGCAGGAGCCACGGAACTCACACTCAAGCTGCCAGGTCTGGATCCAGAGTCCCAACAGATCTAAACTGTCTCTATGACAACTAGGCAGGGCATCACCCTCTCCATGCCCACAGCCCCTGGCATAGGGGCCCATTTCCAGCTTGGTCTGGATATCTCTTCCTATTTCCCCTGGGAGCAGTCATCCTAGGCCAGATAGCCTTACACTGAGGTGCTGGGAGCACACACACACACACACACACGTTGGCATTTGAGTCCATGTACACATACATGCATATGACTGTGGGTGCATATGTATATGTGTGTGAGAGTATTGTGTGAGTGTGTGTGTATGTGTGTGTACCACCTTGTTTTTTAATCTAAGCTTCACAGCTAGCCTAGGTTGTATAGATGAGGAAACTGAGGACCAGAGGGTCTTGGCTGGGTCATTCCACAAAGCAGGATAAAGAATTTGAGTCATTCTTACTCCACAGGCTGGGTGGTAACCACTGAGATACGCTGCCTAGCGCGTATCCTACTAGGATCCCAGCCAGCCCGTCTCTCAGCCCATCTCTTAGAAGGGAGTGCTTAGAGTTGGTTTGGCTGCAGAGCCGGACTCAGAGGGTGTCCCCAGCACCTTCGTTAGTGCTTAGGGCTGTCCCTGTAAACCCTTCATTCTCCAGTCCCTGAATAGAGTGGAGGTCCCTTCCTTTTTCATTCTTCTCCAGGCGAAGTGGAGGGATCCTCTTGCCAGAAGATCTGGGGAAAAGGGGAGGAGCCCCTCACTCCCTGCCTGGCACCTGCCAGCCTGGGAGGAGCCCAATGAATTGTCTATGTGGCCCTCCCCAACCCCATTCCTCCCTCTCCAGCCCCCGCCTGGTTGGGGAGGTGCGAAGGGAGCGATTTCACAGCCTGTCAGCTGAGTCCTAAAAATACCCAGAACTCTGAGATGTTTGGGCAGGGGGAGGAGAGCGTAGGGACCAGGGATTGGGTGGAGGGGTGCAGTTAAAACTCAGCCAGAGGAGCCCTGGTGGTAGCACAGCCCTGCTCAGGAGCGAGGGCCAGACCCTCTGTTCCCATGTCCCCCATCTGTCTCGTTTGTGGAAATGACTAAGGGGGGAGGCTGGCGTCCCTGGGGTTGTGAGAGTTGAGTTATGACAGCCAGGCCGGGGAAAGGTTTGGTCCCTGGTAGTAGCCGTAGACCCAAAGCCCCCCAGAGCCTCGTGCTGATGGCTCTCCTTTTCCACCCCCGAGTTGGCTGGCATCTTCAGGCCGTGGGAGCCAGGCTGTGCCTGAGCCTGCTTCCTTCCTGGAGAAGGTGCCTGCTTCTGTTAGAGGAGAGGCGTGAGGAAGGCAGTAGGGACGGGGGTGACAGCAGGTGTGTGATGTGACGTACCAGCCACCCAAGCACTAGAGGGAAGCAGAGGAGAGAGGGTGTGGTGGCCCACGTCACTACCACGTGGCTATGAACTTCAGCATGGCACAAGGTCTCCACACACCAACCAAAACCCAGAGGGGTGTGCGTGCGCTTGTGTGTGTGTCCATGTGTGTCTGTGTGTATGTATAAGTGCACACTAGAGTTGGCATCTTCTTGGTGCTGGGATTCTTGTGGGCATGTGTGACCCAGCATGGCTATACCAGGTATATTCTGATTAAGAACAGATGAACAGGTAAGGAAGGATAAGCCACGTGCAGGAAAGCCACCAAGAACATGGGGAGTCTGGATGAAACAGTAGGATTTCTGGGCTAGGGAGATGGCTCAGTTAGTAAAGCGCTTGCCTTGAAAGCATGAGGACATGAGTTCAATCCCCTAAAATACACACTTAAAAACCAAATCCTGGCACAGTGGCACACCCTTGTAATCTTAGCCCTGGTGAGGCAGAGACAGGAGGATTTCTGAGTCACACTGGCCAGCCAGCCCAGACACCTTGGTGAGCTCTAGGCCAGTGAGAGACCCTGTTTCAAAAAAAAATCAAAATAAGGTAGAGCTGCTGTGATGGCTCAGTGGTGAAAGGCACCTGCCACCCAGCCTAAGCCTGAGTTCAATCTGAGACCCACGTGACAGAAGCAAAGAAAAGCTACTGCAAGTCCTCTGATCTCCACATGCATGCTATGGCACCTGCTGTGCTCACCCTGCACATAATCAATAATAAATAAAGATGTAATAGAGATGAAATAAAAACCAAGGGGGACTGCTCTCGAGGAATGACACCCACGGTTGTCCTCTGGCCTCCATGTGTGTGCAGGCATGATGCACTGGCACACACGTAGGTGCTCACACATGGAGACGTACAGGTAATGGGGTTCAGATTCCCAGATCTGCTGTGTTCTGGTCCACTTTGCGACCTGCAGCAGCTTAACCTTGCGGCACTCCCATTCCTGCTTGTGAAATAGGGATAACGGCGCTGCCGCAGGGTCATCTTGGTATGTGAAGCACCCAGAACTGTGTCTGTCAGCAAGTTGGCAGCATGCATGCACGAGCTGTCATTATCGGGCCCTGCACTTAGATGTTACAGGTGAGAAAGAGCACCAAGGCCCAGAAAAGGCAAATGACCTTTCTGAAGTCACACAGTGAGTGGCTGAGCAGAGACTAAAACCTAGACTGCGGCCTAAAAATGGGACTTGTTGAAATGTGGGACCTTGTACCGTTCCCTTTCAGGCAGCAAGAAAAACTGCAGCTCCATTGGCATTTGGGGCCTAGAGTTTTGGAACTGGGAACTCAGATAATGCCACAGTAGAGGTGTCTTCTGGACAGTGCTTCAATACGGCCTGGCTAGCCACCAAGTTTGGAACCATTTTACTGGCTAGCCCACTATAATAGGGTAATAGGGTTGTCATGGGGATCAAATGGGATCCCACACATCACATGTTAAGTAACACAGTGTACCTAGTTAAATCCTCAATAATGTTAGCTGCCATTGTTGCCCTTGCAGAGCCTCCCTATCCAGCGCTCCCCCTTTTTCCGCCTTCTCTTTCAATCCCTGGCCACCCCTGTTCCCTTCCATGTGGTACACCACACGCCACGGGGATCTGATCAAGGTCTGACTTGCTGGCAGCCAAGATCCACATTCATCTGCCATTGCTGCCCAGCAGGGAATGGGTGCCCCCCGCTGGGACTTAGCTCTTAAGTCTGGTCTCCTCACTCACTTGCTGTATGACCTTGGGCAAACACTACTTGTTTGTGCTGTGACCTTGCTGCTAAGACAGAGAGACTGAGGCACACAGCCCCACCCGATCCAGTCGTGTGACCCAGGAGGGTCCCCTGGCCCAGCCCACTGGAAGGCATGGAGGAAAGTCAGCTGGCTGTCTCAAATGCGGAACATCTGGGGCATTAGCTAGCCGGTAGACTGTCATCCTGCCTGCCCGCACCTGTGGCTGTGTAGGAGCGTGTGCAGGCCCAGCTGGCTGCGTTCTGGTGTTGGGAAGCCTCAAGGACAATGATGTAGAGATAACCCTTCTCGGGGCTTTGGGAGCTGCCATCCTCCCTGATTCTCCACTTCCCTCCGGGGTTTTCTTGCAGTGATTCCTCCTTCTTCCCTGTCCTTCCTCTCTCCTTCTTCCTCTCGGAGTCTCCCGGTATCTCCCTCTTTCCCATCCCTCTTTTGTAATCTTCACCATTTTACAGATGACTTCTTTTTTCTCTCTGTTAAGAAGGCAGATCTGTATGTCTCTGTGTCAGTTCCTTAGATTCCTCCTTCATTCTTTTCTTCCTTTATCTCACCCCTCTCTTCCTTTCCTTGTATCTATGTTTCTGCAGGTGTTATGGCCCCTTCCGCTGCCCAGGTCTTTATTACTCTGCATGGGCGTGTCTAGGCTGCCTCTAGCTCCTGGTCTCTTGGCTCACTCCCACTCAGGGGCCCTCCTCCTAGAATCTTCACTTCCCTTCTTCCGGATCCTTAAAACTCCTTGCCCTTTCACTGACCCTCCTGCCCTGACCCGCTCTGACCCGGGAAGTTTTTGTGACTAGTGCTACCTAGTCACTACCTCCACACGCCCTCATCCCTGAGGGTTGAGAAGAGGGTCAGCCCAGGGCCCTGGGACTGGCAGCCTAACTTCCTAATTAGCAGGAGGTAATTGCCTGGAAGAAAAAAGAAATTTAGAATGAGACTCCAAGATTCCAACTTAAAGATGAGCCAGCTGGTGGCCACGAGGGAGCAGGAAGAGGGCAAGCAGCCTGGGTCAAGGCCTCAGAAAGCCTCTTAGGAAATGAAGCCCCTGAGGATTTGCCTGCCCTGTGTGCCAGGACTCCAGCCTTGAGCAAGTTGGGAAGTAAGCAGTGAACCAGCAGGTCCACCATCTTTAACTGAGTTCTGACTCAAATGTGACCCAGGGCAAGCCACCCCTTCCTTTGAGCCTTCGTGTTAACCCCTGTTAAATCAGAGTCAGGTCATTCCTGCCTGCCCTCCCCTCTCCGTGTCAGCACAGTCAGTGACTATGACAGCACTTAGTAAGACTGCAGTACTGCCAAGTGCAGGGTGTTACAGTCTCCTCCGTGTGTCAGATGAGAGGCCGGGGTGATGGAGGGGGAGTGTGGCCTTGAAGATACCTAAGGGATCATGAGGCCCCTCTAACAGTAGAAGAAAGCTGAAGTGTAAGGGTAGACAGATAGGGTTTCCTATCCTAGAGCTCAAGTCCACCGGCTTGCTCTCCGAGCCCCATTTTCTTCATTTGTAAGAGGCTGGACGTGATGCTTCCTTCTGCGGGTGTTTGTAAGGCTAAAGTATATGATGTTTGCAGAGCTCTTAGCTCGGTGCTTAGCACATAATAAGTGCTCAGTGAATAGTACTAGATAGATTTACTGTAATTAAAGCAAATTAACTTCACTCCTTCCCTGAATTCAGAGAACCTGTGGTTTAGTGTTGTTTCAGTGATTTTATCTACTTTGCTTTGTTTGTTTGTTCATTCAGAGGCAGAGTTTCAGGGTATTCCAAGACTAATCTGATCATCCTGCTTCCATATCCTGATTGCCGATGTGCACCATTATTCCTAGTTTATGATGTGCTGAGAACCAAACGTAGGACCTGGTGCATGGTAGGCAAGCACTCTACCAACTGAGCTCTGTCCTTAGCCCCTGATCCCTGCTTTTTTGTTTTGGGTGGTTGGGGCCAGTTTCTTCAGCCAGGCAGGCTAACTTCAAACATACTGTAGAATCACCAAACACAGTTGCTTCTTGAAGAGCCTCCCACTTGTAGACTGGGCGTGTCTTGTGGGCATGGCCTCCTCCCCAAGCACCTCCCTCTTTCCTAGGGAAGGGCTGTGAGAAGGTTCTCATCTAGGTGCCCGTGAGGTATGGAACTGCCCCAAGGGAAGCAAATTATAGGCATTTGCTGGTCTAGTAGTGAGAGGAAAGGCTGGTGCTTGTCAAGTCAACGCCACCCACCACCTGGAGGAGGAAGCAGCAAGTTTTGCTTGGTGTAGTTTGGTCATCTGAGTTCGGTCTGCACTGTGACCAGAGCAGCACGGCACCCAACCAGGCCGGGGCAAGGACAGACGAGTTGGAGCGTGCGTATGTTGGCCAATGATGCAAGCTCAGAGTGCCAGATTGCCCTAGGAGCAGTGAGGGGGCGGCGGGGGCCAGGCCGTCTGCCGCTCCTTCCCTGCATACCCTGCACCACCACTGGGGACCTTCTGTGCTCCTGCTCTGAGTGCAGTTCCAAGACTGCCACCAGGAGGCAGTGTGTCAGACTGCCCTGTAAGAAAGAAGGTGTGATATTTTCATTAGCAGAGAGACTCGTGCCTTGCAGGGACCTCACCATCTAAAGAAAAAGAGTTCTGGAGGTCTTCTCGGGGCTTCAGCTGGGGGTTGGTCAGGAAGGACTGGCAGAGGGAGACAGACTTACTTCGCTGTAGTTTTGAGGAGGTTCAGGTTTCTTGAGTCTTCCTCTATAGAAACAATGCGAGGGGCAGTGTAAAGGAGGCCACAGCTCTGGGACGGAGGACTGTTCAGCACCAAGGACAGAGCACAGCCGGGCTGCGTCTGTTTCAGGACCACGGGCAGCGCCAAAGCACCCAGTCCCTCGGTCCTCCGACTCACTAACCCTGTGACTGGTATCTCGTAATATGGTGAGATGACACACACAGGAGGGACTCTCAAACACCGTACGTCCTAGCTACAAGGCTGAGAACAGGGAGGTGAGTGAGTAGCCCAAGGTCACACAGCTCTGAGGCCAGAGCTGGATTCAGACCTCTGTCAGTGTGGAGTCCCTCTCCAAGTTATCTCTTTCCTTCTTAAACATCTCTGGAAAGCTGCTTCTCATAATGCTGCATCTTCAAGAGCCCTTGAGCTGGCAAAGATTAAGTGTCCTCCCCTCCCCCGCCCAAAGTCCTGCCTGAAGATGTGAAATTCAGGATGGATGAGTCCTCACTCATGTGGCCTTTGAGGCTCCAAGCCTCAGGTGGGAGGAAGTCAGAGAAGGACAGGTGCCCTTCCTGGCCCATAAGGAAGGCTGTAGCCTGGGGAGGTGGAGTTGAGTCATCAGTATTGAGAAATTGTGCAGTGCTCCGAGATCCTCCAATGAGATACAGCAGAGCATTCCAACCCCAGCCTCTGTGCTGCCGTGTATTATTAATAACAATAAGATGCTGATTTAGGCCAAGGCACAACAATGCATTATTCATAGGAGTAACTAGTGGTCAAGGCTCATACTTAATCATCACACATCCCTGATCCTACCCCCGCTCCACACTCCTGCTGGAGAGGCCCTTCTTGCAAGCTCCTCCCTTCTTGGGTCCCTGCTGCTCTGACGGATGTGATCGCTTTCACGGCCACCCAGGCAGCTCATCAGCTCTGGGAACAAGGTGGGATGGGAGAGCAGCAGGTTCCTGGATAACTTGGCTAGATATCCAGCACGGAGCTGACATTTGAACCTGTCCATCCTGAATGGCTTTGATCCCAGTGGCCTCGGCAGATCTTTATGCTCTACAGATGGTCTGTCTCCCCTCCTCTTCTTTTGAGGCCAAAGACCAGCACTCAAAGCAATTCCAGTCCTCCCTAAGCCAGAAATTGTGGGAGGTGGGGGTGGCTGTGGTGTGAGGAGGAGGAGGAGGTTACTGGACAGAAGATGCCCTCATGACCTCCATTAAGTGTGATAATGGATGTGAAACCTTCGGTAAACTGTCCAGCACTTCACAAACTGTTCCATGCAGTGCAAATGTGAGCGATTATTCCCCAGGCCATGGTGATGTCTGCTGGAAGAGAGAGCAGAAATAGGGAAGGTGTGGATAAGGCCCTGTAGCTCGCCAGGCCTCATCCCTTGGTGAGGGGTCTGAGTGCTTGTGGATCCTGACGTGTCCCTATCCAATTCTTGCTGGGCCGGCTCCTGGCCCATCCGGATAATCCTTCATTCGCTGTTTACTCACTTGGCATCTCTTCTGAATTCTAAACTGTCTGCATGCTGCCGGCCTCTGCGGCCCCTGGCAGCATGCTCTCCCCAGCTCACTCACGCATTATCTGTTTTTATTACAGTCAAGGTTGAGGAAGCTTGCTTGTGTTAAGCCCCTATTTTCAGTTACTTGTAACTTTCCAAAACAATTCCCCTCAGGCCTCCTCTTGTTCTTGCTCCAGGTGAGGCCCAAGGTGTTATGGGCTTCTCCACTGCTTTCTGAAGGACACTCAGAGACAATGTCCAGGAGGGTATGAGGGAGGGCCAAGACCCAGCTTTCCTTGGAAAAGTGTGCTGCAATCTCTCCCCTCCTTTTTCCTTTTCTCCCAACCCATCTCATTTTCTCTTTCCCTTGCAACGAGAGAGCTGCCAGGCTCCAAGGTGGGTGGCCTGGAAGGAGGAGTTTCTGAGTGAAGAGAGGACAGAAAATTCTACTGACTGCCAAGCAGCAGAGCTTTGCCTGCCTGATGGGCTCCAGGGTTTGGCTCAGCGGTTCTGTCTTCCTCTCTCTTACCACTTCCTGGCTTTCTGGTGTGTGCTGGGTTGGCGGAAGAAGAGAGGTGACACTAACATTCCAAGTGTCCCTTTCCCATGTCCACATTACCTACCCCAGGCTGGTAGGGCTCTGTTCACTTGTAAATGTGCCCCCCCCGCCAGTTTTCATATACTCGGTGTGCACTTGGGGGAGGGCTTCCTGTGTAAAGCCATGACTCCAGCTTTCACTGCCTTCCACCTTGAACGTCATCCTGGGGGCTGGGGGAGGTGCTGCATAGTGCAGGAATCAGGTGGGAGGAGGCGGGCTCAGGATAAGAAGGTGCTGGCAGACATAGACCCAACCACCCCCAACACTGTGCTTTCTCTCTCTTTCTCTCTTTTTCTCTCTCATAGTGGCTGTACCCTAATCAGTAACAATGATGGAGCCCTGAGCACATCCTCAGAATACTCTCTTTTCTTTCTACTCCCAGTTCCAGCATCTGGCCCCCAGCTTCTTCTGGGACTTTTACACAGGCTGAGCTTCTACTAAGTGAGAGTGCTTTATCAGGCCAGCACCTAGGGGAAGATCCCCAGGCAATGTATGCCAGAGGGGTGTCTGAAGTGCTGGGGAAACCAGCCCTGGCTCCTTTTGGGAAGCTCTTGAGAAAGATCCCTGTCTTACTTAGGGTTTCTATTATTGTGATTTAAAAAACAAAACAAAACAAAACACCATGACCAAGAGAAACCTGGGGAGGGAAGAGTTTGTTCTTGATTGAAAGAAATCAGGGCAGGAACTCAAGGCAAGAACCTAGGGACAAAAGGCATGCCGGGAGACTGCTTACTGGCTTGCTCTCCATGGCTTGCTCAGCCTGCTTTCTTGTACCATCTAGGATCATTGTCTAGGATCACCTTCCAGAGGATGGCACCACCCACGTCAATTATTAATTAAGAAAATGCTCCCATAGGCTTGCCCACAGGCTATTCTGGTGGGAACATTTCTCAGTTGAGCTTCCCTCCTCTTAAATGACTCTATCTTGTGTCAGGTTGACAAGAGCAAACAAACAAACAAAACTCTAGCCAGGACAAACCCGTTCACTGATTTCTTTATCTAGTGTTCACTCAGTCTCTTTCTTTTCCCTCTAGCCATGAGTGTTTTAAGACATAGCACCCCTAGAGTAGAACTGAGGAAAGCCACAGACATAGGTCCTGAAGACCTCAGGTCCCATCTTGGTTTTACCTCTCTCTTGCTCTGTGCTCCTGGGCAGGCTCTCAATCCTTTTTACCCTCAGTTTCCTTCACTGTAAAATGGGCATAAGAAATTTACTTTCATTCAGGTGTAGTGGCCTCATGCTAGTACCAGAACTCTATAGGCAAAAGCAGGTGGATCTCTGTGAGTTCGAGGCCAGCCTTGTCTACATATTGAGTTCCAAGACAGCCAGGGCTACACAGAGAAACCCTGTTTCACCCCATCCCCCATAAAGAAATTTACTTTCAAAGAAGTGCTGATGGCTGTGGACCTGATTCAGTGCTATCAACAACTATGACAAACAGACTTGGTTAGGAGTTCAATGGCATGCAAGCTGGGGATGCCAGAAGGAGCCACCAGGACAGGGGACAGTCCAGACTGAGAGTGATGAGAAAAAGTAGAAATAGGGAGTATGCATGTCACCATCTATGAGTACAAATGTGAGTAAATTTGAGGGGGACCTTGTGTATATATTTCTGGCAGGCCCAGTAGCCCCCCCTATAGCATGATCTGGGCTACACGAACAATAGGAAGACAGGCATTGGTTGAGGGAACAGGTCTGTGCCCAAGAAAAGGGAATGTGACAGAAGGTCAGTTAGTTCTTTCTTGGAGAAAGAAGACACTGCTGTGTCCTTGTTGCGGGGAGAAGGGGGATTCCTGAGGGAAGTGGACTTTCCTGGAACTGGATGATTGCATGCATTTATTTAGCAATTATCTCCACAGCCTCTCTGGATGTTTGGCTGCAGAGATAGTGAATCTGGGGTCTCAGCTCTGCAGGTACTCCCAATGTGAAAAGGATATAGAGAGCTAATAGTTCCAGTACATAGAGAGGTTTCTGGGAGGGCTGGAAAGTGGTTAAGAGAACTGGCTGTTCTTGCAGAGGACCTGGGTTCAGTTCCCAGCAACCACATGGCAGCTCACAACCATCTGTAACTCCAGTTCCAGGGAATCTGGTACCCTCACAAGGACATACAGGCAAAACACACACAAGCAAAACATTGCATATGAAGTAAAAATAAACAAGTTTAAAAAAAAACCCTCAAAAATACTAAGCAAACAAACAGAAAGAGAGGCTTATGGGAGGCAATGAAGACCATCTTTGGCCAAGAGCCTTGAGGAAAAGACTGTAAGGAACAGCCATCCAGTCAACTTGACACAAACCTAAACATATCTAGAAAGGGGTAATCTTAATTAAGAAAATGCCTCCATCCAGATGGCCCATAAGCAAGTCAATAGAGCATCTTCTAGATTAATAATTGATATTTGATGGCCCAGTCCACTGTGGGTGATACCACCCCTGGGCAGATAGTCCTGTGGTACATAAGAAAGCAAACTGAGTAAGACAGGAGGACTGAGCCTATAAGCAGCATTCCTCCATGGCTCTGCTTCAATTTCTGCCACCAGTTTCCTGTCCTGCTTGGGTTCTTGCCCTGACTTCCCTCACTGATTAAGTGGTACCTGAAAGTATAAGATGAAAGAAACCTTTTCCTCCCCAAGTTGCTTTTGCTCATTGTCCTTATCACAACAATGGAAAGCTAACTAAGATGCCATGCAAAGCCCCCTAGACATGAAATGACTAGCCTGCGTGCATGTGGGAAGGAGGTAATTGGCTATGGCTAGGCAATAGAGAGCGTGGCTCATGACAGAGGGAGGTCACTGTAGCATGCTGGGAAAGCACAGGCTCAAGGACCTTGATGCTCCAGGCCTCTGCGTCTTTCCCTGTCAGTTGGGAGTGGCCCAAGGTTCTAGAGGTGGTATGCAGAAAGTGCTTGGTGTGGTATCTGCCACACTAGGTGTCCCCAGTGAATATTGGCTGTCATTTAGTCCTAACAGCACCACACCAGGAGAGTGAAGGACTGATCATCAACATGGAAAGGAGAGCTATGAGACCCACCCTGGGCCTTGCTTGGGTTGTGCAGATGGTCAGTGATGGAACTGGGGCTTGAACCCAGGTCATGAGCTTCCAGGAAGTGTTACTATACCTTCTTCCCTCTACCTCGAAAGGAAGGAGGAGACAATATGTGAGTGGACAAATGACTCAGGATTGAGAATAGTAGGCCAGAGGAGGCACTGGAAAGCCCCAAGCCTCATGAGTGATAAGGTGGACTGGATATCTGCTGTGGCCCTGGCCATGTGTATGCATGTATGTGTGTGTGCGTGTATGCATATCTGTGTCAGAGATGAGTCTCCATGTTGCGTGTGAGTACATGAGAGGGCTGCAGTGTTTGCATCTGTGTTCTTTGTGCATAGGTCTGCCCTCCCCCCACCAGCAGCCAGTGAGCTTGCCCTCAGAAGTCCACTGCCTCTCAAGCAGCTTCCCCAGGGCATCCCAGCAGCCTGCGGTCCTGTTTGATTCTGTTCATCCATAAATCATGGCTTGCTGAGGAGATGAGAGGCAGTGGAAGCAAAGCCTTACCAAGGACTGCGCTGGGTCTACAGTTCACACCTGAGGCCCAGCCTGGCTTCCAGCTGTAGCCCCTACCCCACATCCCCATGTCCCAGCCCTTCCCCCTTCCATCCCAGAATCACCCACTGACACCTTCCATAGTTAAGCTTCTAGAGGGTAGGGGTGCTTCCTGGGGTAGAGGTGGATAAGCATACAAAGAAGCTAATGCACTGTGTGACCTTTGGCCTCTGCTGTCCTGTTCAGCAGGGGAGTTCAGTGTTTCATTCTCAGTGAGCCCAGCTCCCTGTCCCAGATATCTGTGGTCCGGGCACAATGTAGTGATGCTATGAGAATAGCTAGCATTTACTGCTTACTCTGTGTCAGGCCCTGTGCTAAGCACATTATATGTGCTAATTCCTGTTAGTCTCCCAGTAGTCCAAAGAAAACAGTGCTATTATTAGCCCTCACTCTCAGGTGGAGAAACCAAGGTATTCAGGGATAGGGTCACATGGCTTGGAAGAATCTGAGCCAGAATGTGAGCCCTGAAGTCTGATTCTCGAGCCACAGCACTTAATCACTACGCTCTAAGGAATCTTGCAGGCACTGTGTAATGAATGGGCACACTGAAGCGGAAGACAGTGACTCTGGCTGGACAGACTAAGGAAGGCTTCGTGGAGGTGTTTCCATCAGGGTCTTGACAACTCGAGGGTTTGTATGGCAAAGTTTGGCACGTGGAAAGAATAAACCCAGTCCTGGTTCGAAATGTGTATACGTGCCCATGTTTGTACGTGTGTGTGTGTGTGTGTGTGTGTGTGTGTGTGTGTGTGTGTGTAGAAGAGAGAGGCTCTGAGACCATCATTGACGCCTCTTCCGTCTCTTCCCTTCTATCTTGTTTGGGTGACAAATGAGATAACATATGCAGACATTGAACATTCAACAAATATTTACTGAGCACGTCTTTGTGTGTCACCAAGGATACTGGAGAGAGTGGAGCACTGACAGCCGCTGTCTTCACAGGTCCTGAAGTGTGGTACACAGTGGGTGCTTAATAAATGGCAGCCTCCCAGAGCTATTCTTACTCCCAAAGGCCTGGGAGTCTTCCTCATCCATTCTTCCAACAAGTATTTATTGAACACCTACTATATTCCAGGCTCTAGGCTCCAGCCTCCATGATGGAATAGCATTACTTAAAGAATCAATCTTTGCCTCTCCCCACCAATGCCATGGAGCTGACCTGCTAGAGAGTTCTATGCATGGGCAGCTGGGCCCCTTCAGAAGGGGACCACCTCCTTGGTCCTCCTTTCTCTGAGGTTTGCTTGGGGGTAGTGTGGGCAGGAAGGTAGGAATCAATTTGATCATGAATGCTGAGTTCCCATGTGATGACACGGCCAGCACAGGCCTGGACAGAGGGGCAGCAATAAGCCTGAGCCCACACCTCCTCCCTGGACGCCCCTACAATCGGCCCAGCAGGCTGTTTCTGCTTAGTTCCTAGTTTGCCCTGCCTCCCAAGTCTCCCAATGTCATCTGTCTGCCCTTGTCTGTGTCTCACCCCTGGGGACCCAGGATGTCTCCTCTGCCCAAGGAGAGGTCGTGGAACTCCGCCCTGGGCATAGGCTGACTAGGACTGCAACATTTCCTTTCCTCAAATGTTAATGTGCTGACAATAAGGGGACTTGAAACCATGCATGTCATCTGAGGAAGGGATAGAAGAGCCAGGGCGGCTTTGCCTGGAGAAGACTTGAAGGGGACATGAGAACTGTCGGCAGGGATTCAGAGGCCTGTCATGCGGCAGAGCAGCCCAGAGGGCAGGCTGAGGACCGTGGCTGCGAGTTCCAGGGAGACAGATTGGATTCAGCGCAAGCCACAGCAGCCTCCTCAGTGGTGTCTGCAGGAAAGCCAGCCTCCTGCAGGAGCAGCTCCCTGTCACCACCAGGGCTATCTAGAGGGGATCATGCATCATGGGGCCTGACTCTGTGACTTCCAAGGTCCCTTGCAGCCCAGGGACGCAGTGACTCCATCCTCCAGGAATGGTTCTTTCAGGCTGGCAGGCGAGAACAGGCTTGTGCCCCTTGATGGTAACAGCACTTGAGGGCATGCTGGCCAAGGACATCTTGTCACTTTTATTCCCAACATCAGTGCAATTTGTAATGGCAAGCATTTGTTTCACCCTGCCTTCAAGGGCTGTGTGAAGGATGCTGAGGGGGCTGAGGGATCTTGTTGGGGAGGAGTCAGCTCCTTGAAAGATAATAGCATCCACACTGCAGGAGACCCTAGAGCCACCATTCCAGAAGGATTCAACTTTGCTCAGCATCCCCTCCTTCAAATGTAATTTTCTACAAAAGCCCAAGATGTAAAGCCAAGGGAAATGATGCTGATTTGATTGAAGAGGGCTTCAGCCTTCTCTGCTTAGAATCTACTTCTACAGCCCCCAAGAGAGTCCAGTGAACACTAGGTGTTCCAAAGAACACACTTTGGGAACCACCAACCAATATCCAAGGCAAAGAGTATGGACTCTGAGCCAGACTGTCTGGGCTTGAACCTCAGTTCTCAACCACTAGCTGAGTGACTGAACATGATATCAGAGCCCTCTAAGCCTCAGTTACCCTGTCTGTACAGTGAAGCTAAGTTAATCTTTATCTCATTTGTTGCCATGGGGATGAAGTTGGTCCTGTAGAACCTCTTTCACATATGTGACGCTGATGTCACAGTCATCAAAGGCTTGTCCATGGCCATAGGGCAGGATCAGAGCAAAGCCCATGGTTGCTGCAATAAAGTGTTTCCTGTGATTAGGAATGAACCGTTGGTCTAGAACTATAGGCTGGCAGGTAGTGGGTTGCTGAGGGCTATGTGAGGGTGACATTTCCTGGGAGGTCTTAGGAAGTTGGTTTGACCTAAACAGCCTCCTAGAAAGAATGGGGGAGTAAATAGGCTCCCCAGGGTGCTGCAGTGATGGTGGTTGGACACCTAGGGTCCTGAGAGCTGAGAGGGACCACTGAGCCCTCGTCTATGATGCCTCTATGCAGGAGAGGCCCAGAGGAGAAGAGAGGCAGAAGCTAAAACCACAGGAACCCGGACCAGACAGATATCGTCAACTCTTAATTACCACAATCACTGGCACCGAGAAGCCCATGCAGGCTCCTCTGTAAATAAACTGCATCTTCTTGATTTAGGACACATCCCAGTGCACACATATTTAGAGCTCATGCATGCTCCTTGTTGCTTTTTCTCTGCTCACTCCCCCACATGGTCATTTTTGGTCCAGGTTTTGCATTCTATACATTTGTTTTGGGCTAATGTTTACAACCCCCTGTGAGGAAGACAGGGGAGGCTGTTAAATATGCATTTCCAGGGGAGAAAACTGAGCTCATACGACTTTTCCAGAGCTATGGTTAGGGAAAAGGATCTGTGCAGAAACCTGGGGTTTTCCTTCCGCAGTGGGTCTCTGCCCCTCAAGTATGAGACCCCGGAATACTTAAGATGGAAGCTTCAAGTAGCTCTTGTGAGCTTCTGGGACCTTGCAAATGATGCTGAGGAGGCTGGAGCCAACAGGCATGAGAAGGCTGAAAGCAAGTCTGGTGTTTTAGGATGGAGCAGAAACCAGGAGAGGATTTCCAGCCAAGGAAAGTTGAGTTAATATGGGCAGAAGATTCCAGAGACCCCCTTTTTGTTACACCTGCCACTGTTGGGTCTTGGCCAAGCCCTCAAGGGAGCCAGAAGGTGCTCAGAAGGCAGATGTCCTTTGGGCCCGTTTGCTGTTCCGAATTGGGTGTGGCATGTGAAAGCACAAGAAGGCCACACAAAAGCAGTGCCTCTTCCAGACTCCTTGATGCACCTAAGGGGCACGTGTGTCCTCTCCCTTTGAAAGAGTAAATGTTCAGAAGGTTACACAGAATCACCGAGCAATGTGTTTCTTCCATTTGTATTGACAAAGAAGCTGGCGTGCTGAGCCGGGAGGGACTTCCCAGGTTCAGGCAGAAAAAGCAAAGCTGGGAGTGGAAAGTGCCAGAGAGAAGGGAGGGGTGTGTCTATTCTGGGGCCTCTAAGATTGAAAGTGGCCCTGGCCCATAATGCTCTCTGACTGTGCGTGTCCTCCTCAGGGGCGCCCACCCGCGATGTCTTGCTGGTCTCTGCAATCATCACCGTCAGCCTTAGCGTCACTATCGTCCTCTGCGGCCTGTGCCACTGGTGTCAGCGCAAACTGGTGAGGCTCTTGTTGGGAGACCCTTTGGGGCCGGGCCTGACCCTGCACCCTTCCATACTGCAATCACTGGCGTCTGAATTCTGTGGAATGCTTAAGAAGACCTGTCTGCCCACAGTCAGGGATGTGTGCCAGAACTTCGCACCACAAGCTCACACATGCTCACCCCCCTTTCTTTGCCTGGGTTTTGGTCCCATACATCTTTTTACACTCGGAGACACACACAAGGGGACACAATCGCAAGAGCATTCATTACACAGGCGCGTGCGCTTACATGCATAAAGAACTGCAGACACACACGCGTAGACTGAGAATTTGAAGCCCTTGGAACCGCGGTGCGTCCCACCCCTCCTCTCCCTCCCCACGCCCCCAGAGGGCGTGGTCAAGGCTCACCGCTTCTGACCAATGAGGAAGCACCGCCCGTCCCGCCCCACCTCCCAGCCTCCTGCACATCCATCCTGATTCTCCTGGTTTGTACAAGCACAAACGGCTTCTTTTCATTTTTAACGAGGGCTGGGGAATTAACGAGCGGGATTAGGCTATCAATAAGTAACGAGACTGTCAGGAGGGACATTCATCACCCGAGGGCGCCGGGAGGGAGAGCTGTGAGCTACCGGTTCAGCACGAACTCTGCAGCTAGGCAAGTGCTGCCGGTCCGCAGGACCCCATACGGCCCTTCAGATCTTCAGTCCTACCTACCACCCTGCCCAGAAGTGCAGTGTGATTGTGAGGGCTACAGGGAGCTATCTCCACAGAGGCCCCGAGATATCCCAGGTGCAGACAGGGATCAGGCACCCTCCACCCCTCATGCCCACCCCCACCTCCAGCTCAGAATGGGATGGTGGGGGGCAGTATACACAGAGGAATCATAGGACAGGCTGAAAGCTAAATCGTAGAGCCTGAGTGGGTAGGGGATGCATACCCCAAACCCATACAGGAAAAGAATGGGTAGGTACTTTCGGGAAAGGGTTTGAGGTCTGCTGAGGAGACCATGGGGAACCTAAGGAGCTGGTAACCCAGCGTGGTTCCTTCAAGAGGGTCAAGTTCACTTACCGTGTGAGTCTCTCCATTCTGGGGTGTTGACAGGCAGCTCCCACCCCTGGGGAAGAACCACAGGCTCAGCTCCCTGTGTGTGAGTGTGACCCAGCTCCTGCTATGGACAGGTGTGTAAGCCATCTAGCTGTTCTCCATTGTTCCTTGGTCCACTGTATCTGCTTCAAAATTCCATGGAAGGTACTAGAGGGAGTTGGGCTTTGTGTCCCGAGAACCAGTGTCTTCTGAGACCATGGAAATGGCCTCTGTGCACACACGGCAGCCTGGTGTGTGCCTTGTCACCTTGTTGTAGGACCAGTTAGACAGCCTGTCTGTGTTTGAAGGCAGAGGAAGAAGACTGTGTGAGCTGGTAATGGTGTGTGTGTGTGTGTGTGTGTGTGTGTGTGTGTGTGTGCTGAGCTGGGGATATGTATCGTTTTGTTAGATCCTTGTATAACTGAGGTCTGCCCCATGTCCAAGTCTCTCCCACATATGCACTGAGCCATTCTGAATGTGTCTGTATGCGTGTGAAGGCACCCTTTCAAAGACCAGAGTACTAATGGCCTCATCTCCCATGGGAACAGAGTATGAGACAGGTCTGTAGTGGGTGGGGACGTCCAGTGCTGAGTGCCTGGGGCACCTAGGAGCTTCAGAACCAGCATTTTCTTCTGGCCTGACCACACTGTAACCTCCAGCCAGCAACCTTCCCAGGACCCTAGATCACAGTCTGTCTCTCTAGGTTAGCTCTTCATAGAACATACCTTTCTCAGTGCCCCACCCTCACCCCAGTCGTGCCACCCCAAACTCCTGGCATCCTGGATTTCCCATGATAGGACCCTTTTTACCCAGGCTGTTTCTGTGGTCTTTAGAAGGAGCTTTAAATGCTATCTTCACAAACAGCAGCTGGGCTCTCCTTGCTTTCCTGTCCCCCAGCTCCAGTGACATGACACCTTGACAACCCAGATCCCATTTCCAAACATTAATAACTTCCTTAATCTTCAGCTGGCTTTCTCCGGATCATCCTGGGGCAAGCCCCTCCCTCACAAGTTGGCTAGTGCCATTGGGCTCCTCTCAAGCCATCTTGTATCTCTTGGACCTTGCCTGGGTTTTCTATGATTTGGGTTGCCCTTTGAAATTCTCCCTTCCCCAGCCCACTCCTGCCCTGGGTCCCGTCCCACATAGCGAGCGCCCTGGCTCCTGCTACAGAAGTCAGCAGGAAAGGCTCTCTGAGCTGCAGAATCTCTCCCAAATGCCCTGGGCCATCAAGCTCAACAACCAGAGTCTTGCCTGAGCTTGAGGAGGGGGCAGCTGGGCATCCTTGGAAGAGGGTGCTAGCCGAGGCTAGCTCTCCTGCCAGTACCCAGAAGAAAGAGGAGTCAGCAGAGGAATTTCTAAGGTTTCCCTCGGAAAGGCCCAGCCCCATACTACCCAGATGCTGGGAAAGAGTGTGACTCTGGCTCCTACCTAGGTTCTTCCAAAAATAGCCCTTGCTGACCACAGCATGGTCCTGCCCCTGATGGCCCCCGTCAGTGTTGGGAATGGTTTGGGATTTGAACCTCTTAGGTAATGGATGATGGGAGGAACCGGAGAAAGGTGAGGGAGCATGGCTCAGTAGGCCTGGAGAGCCCAGCATCTCTGTGTTTGAATTTGAAGATTTGAGCTCAGGGAAACAGCCTGAGGCCCAAGCCCCTGTGTGGATGGGGAAATAGAAGGGACTTCCAGTTGGTGCTGCGAACTAGCTGTAGGTACCAGGTGCTGGAGAGTGAACAGCCTTGCTTTTGTGGGGCTTTGCACCAGGCTATAGGAGCTGACAAATAAACAGAGAACTTGATGGTGTCTGGGACCAGGAGTCTCTTCTCCAGGTAATGACCCACCTGGTGACATCAGACTATTCCAGGAGGGAGGAAAGAGGTCAAAGAGGGGAGAAGTCTTGGCCAAGGTGACGTGGGGCACCTGTGGCCACACTGAGGCCAAATCAAGGTTCCCTGAAAAACAGAGGTACTGCAGGTAAAATGGAGAGAGGGCTCTGCACTCCACATACTTCTGGGAGCTTTCCTGTAGTTTCCTCCAGATCCCCGTGGCCAGGAAGGGGCTGCAGCTGTCCGGGACATGTGGGAACATGGCCGTGGCAGCTCTTATTCTCTTTGGAAGGATGGAATAATCTTATGGCTGTTGATGCACATTGAGAAAATGTTGAAACATACATGCCTGTCTGTATGTCTGTGTTTCTGTCTGTCCTCACTCTGCTAGGTCAGGGCCAGTTAGTACCTAGTGGTAAAGGAGGCTGCAGGGCAGACCTGGTCCCTGTCCAGCCTGTATCCTCGAACTGCCTGCACCAACCTGGGGCCTGGCCCAGGCCCGAGGCCCGTGGGGTGCTCGTGAGGACGCTTGGTGGCAGCCAGGAATGTTAATGGGGCCAGGCTCTGCATGAGCTAAATTTAGAAACCCAAACCGAGAAGGTGAATGGTGCTCACCTTCCCAGCAGCAGGCCTGGCCGTTGCTATTCTTCCTTGCACTGGTGGACCTAGGATGCCCACCCTGCCCTGCCTCTTTACTGCCCACACTGGGCTAAGCAACTCAGGGGGCCAGGCTGCCTTGGAGCCCCCAGAATCAGGATATACTCTTGCTTCCCAAAATTATCTAGAGGCCTTGTCCCTCCCTCCTAGCCCTAGGGCATGAGGACCCCAGGGAGTCCCCAGGCAGTGACCAACAACTCTGGCAGGCCCAGGCACGTGGCCTGCTCCCCGCCCCCGCCACTCACGTCATTGGCCACTGCCAACCTTGCCCTGCAGGATGCCGCCCCCACCATCTGGGGGTGGTGACGTGGACATCGTGACGTGGCCAGGCGCCTGAGAGCCGTCTGTCCATGGCAGAGGGAACTGTGTTTCTGGGAGCTGGGCCAGAGGCCCAGGAGACACGCAGACAGGATGGCCTGATACCTGAGGGTCGGGCATGAAGGATCCCTTGTAGGTAAAAGCAGGTCCTAGAACCCACAGGGGGCCAGCCATAGGTACCCCACAGTGACAACAGTCCCGCACACTGACTCTGGGCTTTGTTGATAATCTAAATTCTAGTTTCTCCTGTCCCCTGGCGACCCTGTTCTGGGGACATGGGGAATGTCCAGTTCTCACTCCCTCAGGAGTAACCCTGATACTGTCTCCACAGGGCAAGCGCTACAAGAACTCCTTGGAGACGGTGGGCACGCCAGACTCTGGGCGTGGGCGCGGTGAGAAGAAAGCCATCAAGTAGGTGCCAGGCTGCTAGCTTGGGGGGTACACAGATAGCTCAAATGGGAGAAGCCCCTTCTCCCCATCCTCAGACCTGTCTACACATATATCTAATATCTCTCTCACTCCCTGAGGCCATGGCTAGTCCCATTCCCTTGGTCTCAGAATCCTGAATGATGCCAGGGCCCCCTTTTTTCTGTTTATGCCCCAGACCCTGAGACTTTGGACATTGCAGCCTTAAGGCTGCCTCTCACTCAGGACTCTGTATGTGCTATGATGATTCTTCCATCCAACTCTTAACACCACACGCACCGTCCTCACCGCACTGGCAGGCCCCTGGACCCTCTAGCCTCTTCTCCAGGACCTTACTAATGGGCTTGGGACCCCCTCCTCATAGGCTGGGTTTCTTTTCTCATACTCCACTCCAATCCACTCATGATCCAAGGGCAACGTAGAAAGAGTGGGAGACAAACTGTGAGGGCCCCAGCCAGCCTCAATGCTGAGCTCCAGGGAATCAGGCCCGTGGGGAGAGGCTCTGCCTTCCTATTGCATCTTGCCCCCCTTCAGATCTACTGATTGTACTCTGACTAGGGTTCCCTACTGAGATCTGAGAGCCTAGTCCATAGACCAAGACCACCTTGGCCAGCTCTCTTCTGTGAGTCCCTGGGTGACAATAGAGAACCCCAGGCCTACCTAGGGCTCAGGCTCTGAGAATGGAGCTTTCTCCACCTTGCTCTCCATGGAAACCAGGCCTTCACAGGGAGCCCTGTCCAGCCCCTCTTCCACTCTAACCTGGATGGGATCAAGCCTGCTGGCCAAGGGGCTTTGCCTGGAAGCTGAGCCCCCCAGCCCTACCTGTACCCCTCCCCTGTCAGCTCTAGGCCCTCTATTTTCACTGCCCCTTCCCCTGCACACCCTTGCCCTCCTGCATCTCTCATTCTTCCCCTTGCTACCCTGTTCATTCCTGAGGGCTCCCTCCCTGCCCCTCCTCTTTTTTCATCTCTTGCTCTGACCCTGTTTGGGGCTTTCACAGAAGTTGTGGGTTGGTTGTCTGAGGTGGGGGATGAATAGAAGGGTGGGCCAACTGAGGGCTTGGGTGGGTGGAAGGCTCAGAAGGAGACCACGGGGAGTCTTTGAAGCTCAGTTTGGTTGCACGCTCTAGTCTTCAAAGACAGGAGCTGGTGGGACTCAGGGACTGTTGCAGAACACAGGCTCTGAAGAACACAGCTTTCTGAAGAAGGGGGCTAAGGATCATGTGAGGGGGAGCAGGAGGCCACTTCCAATCTGGGCTATTTGAAGCTCCAGGTGAGGACAAGTGATCATAACCTTCCTAGACAGTGACACGCATGACAAGGCAGGCATTCTAAAAAGGGTCCTCCTCTAGACAGCAAGAGGAAAGGAGGGCATGAAGGCAGGAAGCAGGCTACAGCCAGGGCCCAAAATGGCTCTCTCTAAGGCACGATAAGGGCAGATTGCCCCTCTGACACCCTGTAGTTCCATGGTCCACAGCTTGAGCCTGCTTCCACATGAAGGGCTCTCTGGGCCTACTTCCACCTGCCAGACCCTCTGCCCTGAGCATAGAAGCCACTACTCATGTCTGTGATCATGTATTCCCCATCCTGGGCAATTTATTTACTGTACAACTCCCTACGGGCTTAGAACTTCCTCCAAAGGAATCATGTTGTCAAGGGTTCTGGAACACTGCATTCTTCAGCAGCGCTTTCCCAAACCGTGTTCCTTGGAGCACCTGTGCCTCAGAAATGATTAACACATACACAGGTTCACAGCCAGCTGAGTCTGGGGAACACTGCATACCCAATCTCCCTTTAGGTGATACTGATGGCCATTGACACATTTAAGACTCTAAAAAGATCTGCAGTAAAGGAACCAGTTTTCCCAACTTTCTTTTATGAGAGCATCTTCTTTTCCAGCACCATGGTAGAAATCCAAGTGGTCCCATGACTCAGGGTGGGAGGACAGTCTGGCAATGATGCTGAGTGAATCTTTTCCTCTAGATTGGATGGAGACCTGGAGGGGGCATGAGAAGGGAGACTGCCAACTTGCTGCATCCCTTTACCTCATGCAGAGAGTCTCCATCCAAGCAAGGTCTTCCTGGGGAGTGGTGCCAAAAGAGTATCTCTGATGGGTGTGAGATTTTTTTTATAGTGAGAGCATTTCCCACTGGAGACTATCCTGCCTCCCTCTCCTACCCATTGCCCCCACTGCCTCTGTGAGCTGGCTCTGGGCTGGGACTTGAACTTCATGTATAGACTCGCCTATGAGACATTCTAACGTGTATCTAGATAGCTGGTGACTATCGCCAGGGATAATCAAAGCTACCATCTCCTTTGGGCTCATGGCAGCAGCTCAACTTTTCATCTTTTTTTTATTTTTATTTTTATTTTATTCCCCGTTCCTGAGTCTCAGATGGAGTACCCAGGTCAAGATCTAACTCTCAGGGACACAAGAAGCAGCCCCCCTGAGGACAGTTTCTTCTTAGGGGACAGTACCTCCATGATGCCAGGCCCCTAGCCATGCTTCACCTCACCTAAGCAGGGACACAGGCCCTAGACCCTAGACTCCAGCAGCATTCATGTCATCCATGCACGGCTCCCTTCTAGAATGGTCCTGTATCCTGGGAGCTACCCCTCTCCCTCAGTGCCCAACTCCATCTGTCACGTTGGGAGCCCAGGAAGTTAACAAGCTGTCTGTAGTCTCTTGACGTCCAGGCCGAATCCTGCAGGAGCCCAGGACTCTGCCACCCACCCTAGATCACTACATCCTTTATGCTCTGAGCATGTCAGCTGAGAAGGACAAGTCACCCAGAAGGAGGGTTGGTAGACCTGGGAGAGGGTTCCTTTTAAATCCAGCAGCTTCACCTTTAAAAAGGACAGAAGCACGAGAAAGCTTCCCAGCAGGCCAGGCCAAGCGTATGCTGTGGGACTGAGGCTGGGCAGCTACTCTTGGCCCCACTGACAGAAGAGCAGACTCCTTCCACACAGGCCCCAGAACAAAGGATCTTGATGACAGCCTCTGTGAGGTCAGAGGCCAGGCTACCCTCGTCTGGAAGCCTCACCCAACCAGCCCAATCAAGTGGAGCCTTCTGCTCACTCAGTCTCATGGAAACCCTGTATTCCAGCCTCACCAGAAGTAGGAGGAGGCCAGGGGACGTGTTAGGCCACTGGAGAGAAGATGTGAGAAGAAGAAAAGCCAGTCTTCTCCTTTGATGGGAAACGGAGGCGAGAGAGAGAGACAGGGCCAGCTACCAGCAGCAAGACTTGCCCTACCTTCCAGCACCTTCTAACATTAAACTAGCACCTTCCCCCTTCTCCCAGCGTACCCTTTGCCATCCAGGCCTTGCCTGCCACCCCCAACCCCATCCCGACCTCCCTCCTCTCTCATGGTCTCTCTCTCTCCCACCAGCTTCCTAGGCACGAGGCTCTCCTGTCTGCCTGCCTGCAGCTTCTCTCCTTCCTCTGCGGCTTCCCTGGCCAGCCTTCCAGTGCATGTGTGTTTGTATGAGAGTGTGTGTGCGCCTAAACTGATGTGTGAGTGCAAGGATGCCTGGCCCAGGCTGCAGCGCCCATCCGCCCTCCTGCCTTTCTTCCTCTGCAGGAGCAGACCCTCGAGGCCCCACCCTCTGTGTGCCCCCAGGGGCCCCACGTCCCTTCTTGTCCCTTCTGCCCCTGCAGGACTTGCAGTTCTGGTCTCTTCTTGTATCTCCCTGTTTTCTCCCCTCTCTCTCTGCCCCTCCAGCGACCTAGACAGAGACTTTTGGAATAACAATGAAAGCACAGTGCAGCAGAAATGGAGTTCCTATCCTCCCAAGGAGTTTATTCTAAACATTTCACCCTACGCCCCTTATGGCGACCCTCGACTGTCCCTCAAGTGAGTGACTTTACCTGGTTTGATCATATGTACTGAGTATCTGCGCACGACCCACCCTTCCCTTCTCCTGGCCCCCCCCCTTCCTCTCCTGCTCCTCTCCTTCCACTTTCCCCTCCATTCATCCCATGGGCAGGCTGACCATGGAGACGAGCAACCCCTCCTGCCCCCTCGCCTGCCTGTTCCTCTCCTGTGACCTCCCCCAGGGCCAGCCACGCAGGAGAGCCCCCTCCGCAGCCACAACCTAGTTCCCAACCACGCCCCCTGGCTCCCCACTCTCTTGTGCAGTCAGGATGGGGTTGCCCGTTTTGGTCCCTCCCTCTCGGTTGTGGCTCGCTTTTTCCTCCCCCGCTGTGTGCTGCGGCCGTGGCTGCTGGTGGTCGGTGGTCGGTGGTCGGTGGTTCGTGGCGGTGGTGGCGGTGATGGTGGTGGTGGTGGTGATGAACTCTGACTAACACGGCTTTCTCTCTCTCCCTGCCTGGGGGCCTCCTGGCCTGGACAGCCCGCTCTTCCTCCGTCGTTAACCCTTCGTTGTCCTGTGGGATAGAGTTGGAGGTGGCTGCCCTCCCCCAACCCCCACCGCTCCTGCCCTAGGCGGTGGGGAGGGGCCCCCCTCCATTGTCGTGGTGCGTTGTTCTCTGACCCCAGCCCGCCCGGTCCCCTCTCTCCTCTGCAGGCTCCACTGTTAACCCATTTGCAGTGCTGATGTCTCTCTTTCTCTCTGTCTGTCTCTTGTCCGTCTGTTCTCTCCTCCTCTCTCACTGTCTCTTTCTTCCTTTTATCTGTCGATGTTTTTCCTCTTCTCTCCCTACCCCCACCCCCATGTGTGGCCTGCCCTCTCTCCCCCACCGCCACCCCCGGTGCTCCTCTGCTGGCCTGGCTGCCTCCTGCCTCCAGTGGCACCCTCCTGTCAGGCGCCAAAGTGGCCACTGCAGCGGCGGGGCTGGCGGTGGAGCGGGAAGGCCGGCTGGGGGAGAAGCCGGCGCCGGTGCCACCACCCGGAGAGGACGCCTTGAGAAGCGGCGGGGCTGCCCCCAGCGAGCCGGGCAGCAGTGGCAAGGCGGGGAGAGGCCGTTGGCGGATGGTGCAGAGCCACCTGGCCGCAGGGAAGCTCAACTTGTCCAAGTGAGTGATGGCACCCCATGGCTGCCAGAGCCGTGAGCTCAGGCCTGCCCCCACCAGGGTGGACAGCTGGACCCCTGGCATGCCCGCTGCTGCCCCCAGAGGTGCCGTCCTCGGCCCCTGGTTCATTCCATCCTTTCACGAGACTCTTTCATCGTCCTCGCCATCGGGCACAACCAACTCAGCCATATGCTCTCACATTCAGGCCTCTGGCAGCCTCCCATTAATGTCTTCCTTTGCCAGTGACCAGGTCATTCCATTCTCTGTCCCCAGAGCAGCTTCACTCCAGTCCTTGGGCCATCCCATCCTCTTTGACTGGCCACCCCATCTCAGCCATCAGGTCATCCCTCTGTGGGCAACAAGCCCTTAGTTGTCCCACCATGGGACCATCCCATTCCTAGGGAGCAGGCCCACCTCTCCCTGTGTTTACACACTCATCAGCCAGAGGGCCTTTCCTCTTTTGGCCAGCTGATGGCTCTGGACCCAACCTTGAGCCATTCATTTTGAACGACGTCATCTGCTCGTCCCAGCCTTGCTTGTGCCATGACACCATCTGCCACAGGGTTTCATCCATGAGCAGCAACCAGGCTGCCCCAAATGTTCATCTCATTGCAGCCATCCCCACTGGCTGGCCCTGTCTTGGTCAGTGAGCTGTCCCACGGTTGGGAGTTCTTGAGGGTTGAGACTGTTGAGCCCAAGCAAGCAGCTCCTTTCAGGTGTCAGGGGGTGGTCAGGAGAGCTGTCCCTTTGGAAGGGCTGCCTGGGCCTTACCGAGCAGCCATGGACTGTTAACGCAAGCATGATCTGTCTTCCTGCTAAGGCTACCTTATTCTCCTCTTGGCTTTAAGAACTTCTGGTCTCCCCCACAGCAGAGCTTTTGCAGGCCCCAGATCCTCTGAACCAAGGGCAAGCACCTCAAATATTTGAATGTGGTTCCACTTTGAACTGTTGACACTATCTCATTCCCAGTCAATGAAATAACCCTCCCCCCCCCAAAAGGCCAACAGCCTTGATACCTTCTTAGTGTTGGGCTCCCCAGCTCAATTCAGGGCCCTCTTGGTTCTCTTCAGAAGACCCACCCCCCATCAGGACCAGAGGGCTAGCAGGTTGAGGCTGCATTTGCTTATTGCCTCAAGTGGACACAAGTCCATTTCTTCCTGATACATGGTCTCAGGAATGTCTCTAGACATGGATGCCTCACATACCATCAAAGAGCCAAGTTCCCGCATCCCCAGGCTGCCCCATCCAGTCTCTAGGTTGACTGGGCTCCATGGCATCCACTTACTGGCTTCAGGCCTGGAGGATCCAGTTTTAGTTTCCTGTGACTGAAAGATTGTAAATTGGACTAATTTTGGATGTGATAGGAAACTGAAATGAGGTCGGCAAGGAGACAGAGAGGATGATGTGTGCCCCTCCCCCAGCTGGCCTGCCTCCCCATCCCATTGAGCTGTGGACCTACCAAGGCTCTCCAGACCTTGGCCTGCCCTGGAGAGAGCCCTGATTTCCAGCCCAAGTCAGGCCAGCTGCTGCCTGCCTAGAACCCCAGCTACAACCACGTTTTGCTTTCTTTTCTCATTCTGTCCTCTCTCTCTCTCTCTCTCTCTCTCTCTCTCTCTCTCTCCTTTTTTCTCTCTCCCCCTCTCTCTTTCTCTGCCCACCCCACAGGGGTCACCTAACTGTTGTCTTTTGGTTCCCAGAGTAGGTTCAGGGGGTGAGCATGGCTGAGGTCTGGCTGCTGTGGTGAACGTGGCTTCCAAGGGCCCTGGGGCCCCCTTCTACTACTCCCAGGATGTACTTGGCTATCCCATGGCCCTAGAGCAGGGGTGGACCAACTCTCTCTGTAAAGGGCCAAGTGACATCTAGGAAATATTTAGACTTTGCTGGCCAAGCCACATCTTTCACACTGCTCAGCCTTGCCTTTGTAGCAGAAAAGCAGATGGAATGTAAACAAATGCCAGTGGCAGGGTTCCAGTAAAACTTTATTTATAAAAGCAGGCAGTGGGCCAGATCCAGCTTACAGGTCATAGTTCACCGCCTCCCACTCCAGAAAACTAGGTTGGAAAGGACGAGGAAGCTGGAGCCTCAGACCCTTGCTCGGAGGTGTTCCACACAGTGTCTGGTTTGCCTCCCTGGTACTTGAGCGACAGCTTGCCCCAGTCCTGTTGTGGGAGTTGCTAACCAGAGTCGATCTCTGGTCAGAGCACAAAACAGGCAGAAACACAAAAGCTTAAGGAAAATCACAAACTCCTCTCCCAAGCCCTGGCATGGGAGCAGTTAGTGGTACAGGCCTGACCTCAGCTCTGAGGAAGGCCACTAAAGGGCTGTTTTATACTCTCTGTCTACAGCAGAGAAACTAAGGCCTGAAGAGGTGTGAAACCTCATCTAAAGTTGCCCAGTTAATAATGGCAGAGGTGAGCTTTAAACCCAGGTCTCGCTGGCTCTACATCACCTCTCACCAGCCAGGCCCTGTTTTCCTGTCTGTCCTTGCCCTGTTTTGCCCAGCGTGTTTAGAGATGCTGGTGGACCAGTGCACAGGCATTCTTCTAAATGCAAAATATGGGATAGCTCACTGTCAGTCAGAATTAGAGTGAAGCCAGAGCAGTGGCTCCTGGAACTCCCCGATCTTGTGTGCTCTTTCGTTGGTCCCCACTTCTGAGTGGGAACCATTCCCTAGGTACCAGGGTAGGATCTCCTAGGAGGAAGTTAGAGATCTGCCCCAGAACTGAATCCCAAGGCTGCTCTGGCCACAGGGCAGGCTTCTGTGTGGGAGTCTGCCTTCCCTTCTTCTCCAGCAAAGTATGAAGAATGGCTGCCCTGCCTCCCTAGCCATTAGTAGGCCAACTCTGTGCTGGCCTGGATTTCTTTTCTGTCTCCAAAGGGCAGTAGTACCTAGAACACAGAGGCAGCTGTTTCTAGTGCCCCCTAGTGAGATGGCAGAGGGGTGTCAGCAGCTCCCTGCCCCTCCCATTCCAACATGACAGACAGTCATAGGGCCCTGGGGACCTGCCTTCACCACGCAGCTGCTTCAGCTCCTGCGGCCCACTCAGACCGGCAGAGAGGTCGGCCCAGACAGAGGTACTGGGGAGCCAGCGAGCTAAGTCCAGAGGTGGGTGGGTGGGGCCAGCCCGGGGACCTTAGGGTGGGTGAAGTGGTGGCAGCGACTGCAGCAGTGACAACTCCGATGGAGGCCTGGCGAGGTCCAGCCGAGCGTGCCCTGCACTGGGGCCTCCCAGCCCTGGCCCTCGGCTTCTTTCTCTTCCACTGTGATCCCTTCACCTGCTTCTCCTTTCTCTCCTCTCCTCCACCCGCCCCAAGTTTCGAGGACTCCACCCTGTCCACGGCCACTACCCTTGAGTCTATCCCCAGCTCCGCGGGAGAGCCGAAATGCCAGCGACCCCGCACACTGATGCGGCAGCAGAGCCTTCAGCAGCCGCTGAGCCAGAGCCAGAGGGGCCGGCAGCCCAGCCAGCCCACCACCAGCCAGAGCCTGGGCCAGCTGCAGGCCCACGCGGCCTCAGCACCGGGCTCCAACCCCCGGGCCTATGGTCGGGGTCAGGCTCGGCAGGGCACTTCAGCCGGCTCCAAGTACCGGGCAGCTGGGGGCCGCAGCCGCTCCAACCCAGGCAGCTGGGACCACGTGGTGGGGCAGATTCGAAACCGAGGCTTGGACATGAAATCCTTCCTGTAAGTCCTCCCCTTGAGCGGGGCAGCTCCCCACCTCCCCCACCCAGCCTCTTTCCCCCCCAAAAGAGGGAGCAGTTGGAGCTGGACACTCTTGTTCCTCCATTTTCTTGACAGGCTGGCAGGTTTGGAAGGTCCTCCTCCCCAGCCTTTTGTGATTTATATCCTGAGCCCCAGCATAAAAGTATTTGTATCAGAGCCCCTGGAACTCTGAGAACTTTCCATCTCCCTCACGGCCTCTGAGGCTTGAGAAGAGAAGCCCACCCCCACCCCCATCCCAGAGTTTAGTGAGAACACAAAGTGCTCTGGAGGTCCTTAAGACCTAACCCCCCCCATCATTCCCCAGCTGCTCTTGTCACTGTGCCAGCCTTGCCTCACTCTGCCCTTCCCTCCTCCTCTCCCCAACCCATCCCTGTCACTAAATCTCCAGAGCCCTGCAGTCCTCCCTCCAGTGTCCCTCCTTCTCTGTAACCAGACTCTGCTGACTTTTCTGCCCCATGCATCCCTCCTCCTTTGTTTCCCTGTCCATCCATCCCTGACCTCAGCCCTATCATAATGACCCCTGCTCCCCTGAAGACAAACCTGAGCCACACCCCCAAAGCTGCCAAGGATGGCATTTCTCTCCAGGACCCAGCTTGGAGAAGCGACACCAAGGTCAGAAGCCATTGACCTTAACCATTTCCCTGGCACTTGCTTACCACCCCACCCTCACAGGAACAGTCACTCTAGGAGCTGAGAGGTATGGGCTTATGAGCCTTGTTCCAGCCCTGGGAGTGGGGTCATAACTACCACCCAGGTCTTCCCTGGGATACTTCTCGGTCATAAGGCAGCACCTTCCTCTGAGAGGAAGAGGAGAACCCTGGGGCCAAGGCAGAGCTCACTGGAAAAATATGGGGCTTCCAGAAGGCAAGCAAGTTTCTCAAAGCATGTAGTATTTCCATCTGAGAGCCCAGCCAGAGCTCCCAGGCAGAAACGAACCATGCCCCGGAAAGGCCCTCCAACAGAACTAGCTGCCCACACCTGGTTGCAAGAGGCCTGTGCCGTAGCCCACCCGCCATTCTGCCCCAGGCTGCCCCTGGGAAATTGGGGAAGCCTGTCCAGCTGCCTTCGGGAATTGCAATCAAGTGCTGCACCAGAGAAGATGTCCAGAAGGCCTTCTGTCTCGGCAGTGGATTGTTCTGAAATGGGTGCTGTAGAGCAGGAGGTCGAGGGATCTGGTTCTGCTGTGGCAGGAACAGAACTGAGAAGCAGCTGGGCTCCACCAGACCTTAGGCTGGAGTAATGCCCACCCTCTTCCTGTTCTTGCTTCAATTGTTTAGGCCAGGGCCTGTGCCTAAGCTACCCCAGCAGCAGGAGCCCAGATACTAGCTCTTCCCGGCCCACCATCTTCCTAACCAACCACAATTCTGATGGGCATGACTTAAATGTCAGCATCCTGGGGTATGGCTCAGATGCCAACATCACATGCCCACACTCCTGCCCCCCACAGCAGCTCTCATACCCCCTTACCTGCTGGCCACCTCCAAGCTCAGTGCATCTTCTATTTATCCCTCACAGTAAGGGGTTCCATCCTCTGCCTGTAAAGGCCAGATGCTTTAGGCTTTGCAGGGCTCAGTCAGTCTCTACTGCACAAGGCTTTCTTTTTCCCCTTAATATTTTTAGGCTGCAGAAACCATTCCTAGCTTATGGACTGTACAGAACCATTGACAGGCTGAGATGTGCTGACCCCTGCCCTGCAGTTTAGTTGCTTTATAGCTGAGAGGCAGCTCGAGAGGGCCATGCAGGCCCTGCAGGAACTTGCCCTCCCCTGGCATGAGGGTGCATCCTTCCTACTTGAGACCAGCCTGACCAGCCTGACTTCCCCAAGTCCAGCTCCGCCCCTCATCCTTGCCCTCATGGCCTTCGAAGCTGCAGAGAATGACAATCCGGGTATTTATGCAGAGGAGCAGCTCGGTTTTTAAAGAAGACCAAAAGCAGTATCTGAAAAATGCATTAACTGGTTGGGGGGGGGGGAACGACACGTGTTTTCACTGAGTTCACCTTCCCCCTGCTCAACTAGCTCCTGAACATCCAAATGGAATTTTACCAACTTAGACATTAGCAATAGGCAGGAGCAAAAGAAGCCAGGATCCCGGCCGGCCTGAGGGAAGGGGAAAGTTGAGCCCCAAAAGTTCGATGGGAGCACAAGTGTCAGCTTGATGTGGCTGTGCCCAAGACAAAGACTCGGAAGAAGAAGGACACCTCCGTGCTTAGCTTCTGCCCCTCACTCAGACTCCGGTGGCATCTCCCACTTTCCACAACTTTTATGCCCTCGCCCCTCACTCCACATGCTATTTGGCCTGAGTTCCCATTTTGACAGTCTCTCTGGGGAATAATCACAGAAGCTCTTGCTTTCCATCAGTGGCTAAAATGGCAGATTCCTGCCATAAGATCCACCCCCCCCCCTTTGGAATATTCTGTCAGTCTCCCTGTCTTTTCTTTGGCCCTTCTTGAGGCATGCCTTTTCATGCCTGCCCTGTCTGAGAATCCTTCTTCAACTCTTTGTTCTGTTGTGCTCTACCGGGGTTCTCTTGAGCTCTACAAAGCCCCTGCAAACTCATAGACTCTGATGGCTTTGCAAAAGAGCAGCCACCAGAGTTTGCATTTCCTTCCAGGAAGTGCCGGTGACACCAGCAAAGCCCCACACAGTTGTCAAGTGGTTCTCTGAGGAGGCCTCCATGCCTGTGTGGCCTCCGACCCCATGCTGCTGCCTACACGTTCTCTCCAAGTCACTCTCATCCTGTTGGTACCTGCCCACCTCCCTCAGAGCAGCACCTCACTGCAGGCACAGGCTCCCTGCAGCCCTGCCAAAGCTTCTCCAGACCTTGCCAAGTTCCTGTACTTTCTCTCCACCTTTGTTTTCTGGTGCCTTCAGAACTGCTTCTCTGAGGAAAGGCCTCCACTGAACAGGTCCTGGAGGTCTCTGGTCATTCTCTGAATCTCTGGGAAGCTGGACAAGAGAGAGGTCCCACTATGCCTGAGATCCCAGAAGGGACAGAATTGGACATCTCCTGTGATGGGCTGTAGATCTGGAAGCCTGGAAGAAGCTGCTTATTTGGCTTCAAAGACAGCTGGTTGACCATGACCCAGAGATCTATGAAGGGCATCCCTGAGCACAGCGTGCAATGCCCATTGGATGTCAGACTATTATATAGTGCTTCCCCCATGTCCTGAACCTCCCTACACGAGCCCTATACATGATACTGAGAGGGCTTTTCTCCTTTTTCCATGGAACTGGGGATGCCATGTCCTAGGGCCTCTGCTCCACTCTCCAGCCTGTGTGTTCCCTGGGACTATCCCAGATAGCTAAAACCTCTCCTTAGGCCTGTGCCTAGCCCCTTTCCCATGTTACCCCAGGGACTCCAGCTCTTGGCCCAAAGGTCAGCTGGACCTTCCTGTCTCCTTCCCCTCAGTTCAACTATTTACAGTTCTGAAGATTGGTTTCTTTTCTCCAGGGCCAGTTTCTTATGCTTTTTCTCTTCTCTCTCTTTGTTTCTGTCTCTCTCCTCCCCTCACCCCTGCCCCTGTCCATGGGGCCACCTCCTTTCACCCCGGCTGGTGGGCTGCCCATCCTGGGCAGGGAAGGCCGGATGGTGGTGCTATCCCTGGTATTAGGGCTTTCGGAACAGGATGACTTTGCCAATATCCCTGACCTGCAAAACCCAGGAACCCAGCAGAACCAGAACGCTCAGGGGGACAAGAGGTACGAGCACGGGCGAGGCCTGCGGCGGCGGTGACAGCAGCGGCAGAGAAGGAGGCACGGAGAGGCCACCTGCCTCAGCCGGCCCTGACTGCTGGAGGTGGTGGTGTCTTCAGCAGATGCTGGAGTGTGAGGAGAAGCCCTCCAGCTGGTGTTCTGTCCCCTGACCACTTCAGTGGTGTCCCGTGGGTCTATGAAGGGACCATCCTGGGACCATTCTGGATCAAGCCTGCTCCCCAGCATGCTTGTCCTGGCCTGGAGCAAGCCCAGCGTCCTGGGCCCATTTCCCTGCTTGCCTCCCTCTGCTGCCCCTCCATCTCTCATCTCTGCCCTCCTTCCCAACCCAGAAATCCCTGTTTCTCCGGTGGCTGGTGAGTGAGGGGGGATGTTGGGGAATGGCTAAGCCTGTTCTTCCTCATCCCCACCATCTCAACCTTCCCCTGGCCTGCGGGACCTGTTGTGCCACTCAGCCATGGAAGAGAAGCCCCTTGTGGGGAGGGTCTGGGGTGAGGAACCATGAGAGAGGCCTGGTGACCAGAAGGAACCAGAAGGGTGGTCCCTGAGCACAGCCTCCAGGAATGGGATGTGAGGCCACCTGTTCACAGCAAGGGCAAGGTTTGGTTCTGCCTGGCTCCCTGTCCGAATTGCCTTCCTCAGGGCCCCATAAAGTCCAGTCCAGGTGGCTGCAGTACAGGCTAGATCTCCTAGCCTTTGCCACCGGAAATTCAGGGAAGCAGCTCCTGCTGTCCCCTGTGTCAAGGAGTGACTGGGCACTGTTCACAGGTAAAGGGAGGATTGAAGGTCGTAGGGCTTATTAGCACTCCCAAAGGTGGAGTCCATACCTGCTTGTTCCCTTGATGTGGTCTTGGGCTGGGTTCGCATCTACTTATGCTCAGGTCTGCTTCCCATGAGGCCAAAGGCAAGGCGTGTAGGCCATCCCTGGTTTAGCCAGAGCCTCACTCTGTGACCTCAGATAAATCAGAGACCCTGTCTAGGCTTCTGCCTCTGCCTCTGCCTCTGTCAAATGAAGTGTTGAACAGGCTGACCTCTGAGGAACACACAAGGCTTCTAATGAGGAAATGGGCCTTAGGGCTGGGACACTTGTCAGATCCTGTGAGCTGGGCAGAGATCAGGTTTAGACTGGTAACCCTGATGCTCATTAAAGGCCTTCAGGGACAGGAAGGGACTGCCCCAGGCTGCTGCTAGGGGCTTGTAGCTTAGAGGAGACAGACTGTATTTGACAGCTGTCTAGCTGTCTCACAGTGGCTTCTGGAGACCAGCCCTCTCTTTCCTTCCCACCCTGAATCCATGATGCATGTGTTAGTTGGGTCAGAAGCTCTTAACAGAGTAGGAGGGGAGAATGAGACCTGTCCCTTCACTTGGTGGTACGGCTGGTGTCAGGCCCCAAGCCCAGATGTGAAGAAGGGGCTGAGAAAGTAGCAGAGCCTGCCCACCCCCCAACCCATCTGGGTCTGACAGAAGCCACGGGGTCTCAAAGATGGGCTCCAAGCAGGCCAGAGGGCCACGAGGAGAGGGGTGGGGCCAGGGACAAGAGGATGCAGGGGGACTGGAGCCCTCTGAAAGACCACTGAGAACCCAAGCCCTTTGCCAGGGAGGGTTGGGGGGGGGAAGGTGTGAAGCGTGAGGGAGCAGATGCAGGCTGGAAACAAGATTTCGCATCATCCATGTGTTAATTAACCGGCTCCATTTTCACCCAGCAGCCTATTTATACTTCCTTGCCACTCAGGTCTCCATATTTTAGTACACCCATCCCTTCTGATCATGACATCAGCTTGTCCTCCGCCTGCCTGGGAAAGGTGGGTATGGAGGTGGAGGCCTTGGGCCCTCCCCACCACCTGGCCTCACTTTCCGAGTGGACACACGTCATTCCCACCTGCTCATGCCCTCCCATATTTGAAACTCATTTCTCACAGCTCTTGGGGTGTCTCCGAGTGGTGGGTAGTTTCAAGGGACCGCAGACTCAACTGATTACTCCCGAGGAGGTGTCCTTATCCCGTAGCTTGGCATAGGTGCCCCCACCAAGCTGTCACACCTTTGGGACCCACATTTTACTTGTGGGCCTTACAGCCACAGGCTGGCTCATCTGCCCCTTTCTTTAAAAGCATGACCTGTCCACCCCAGCTGACCCCTTGACCAATTGTCTTGGCTGCTGTTGAAGGAAATACTCAGCCCCCTTGGTCTGCTAAGCGACAGGCTCTTGTGTGACAGAGCTCTGTGGGGAGGGGAAACCACTCCAGGGTCCAGGCAAAGAGGATGGATATCTAACAAGCTACAGGGGATGCGAGGGGCAGTCTGCCTCCGACCCACCCAACATTCCTTGGTACCCTGAAAGCTCCCATCCAGAATCCCCCAAGCCCTGGGCCTCAATATATATCTCAAGGTACTCAAGTGTAGGAATGGGATGGGGGAGTGGAGGCCTCCACCCTGCTGTGTCTGTCCCACTCATTCTCCCACACCACCCACTGCGTGCTCACAGCCATCCTTCCAGCATTTCACCTTTGCTCCTTGGGATCCAAATGGTTTCCACCGTGGCCCTACCCCCACCCCGAGTGGGGGGCAGAGCGGACCAGGCCACCCCCATTGCTCTCCTCCTCCGGAGCCACCATGTTTCTTCCGCCTCTGTGTGTTCCCCGCCTCCTCTCTGCCTCTTCTGTCGGCCGCCACGCTACTTGTCCCCTTGTCCACCCAGCAGCCTTCTTCACACGTCTGACTAACCTTTCTTAGCCTCTCCCCCCACCCACCCCCTGCCTCTGTCTCTCTATCTCCTTCCTCCATCTGCTCCTCACAGGGGTGTCCCTGGGCCAGTGACCAGCCCCCCGGCCTCTCCCTCTGCCTATCCCAATGCCTGTCTTTCTGTCCTGTGACCTCCGACAGCTTCAGGGGTGCTGACCATCTTTTCCCAGGCTGCTTTGCAGCTATGCTGACGCTGTGGTGTGGCCAAAATAACTCCGACTCTCTCATACCTTCAGCAGTCAATCTCACGCTCTCTCCTCTTCTGCTCTATTTTTAACCTGACTTTACCTCTCCAGCTATTTCAGTCTCCTCTTCCTCCCCGTGCCTGTCTGTGTGAGCACGTGTCCATGTGCGTGTGTGGTCATGGTGGGGGGGGCTCATGTGTGTGCCTGCTGCTCTGTGCACTGGTGTTTCCTCACCTCTAGGGTGTCCAGGGAGAGGGCAGGCAGGTGGGTGGATGTGCTGTGCTGCGTTACAGAGCAAGGCCAGGGTCTCACGGCAGGTGTGTAGTACACCTGGCGACCTGCTGGCCCTGCCTTTCTGGCTTCTGTTTTTGTTCCAATTTCACACGCACACTTTCGCATGGCTGGCTCTCCCCCTCGGGGATCTAAGTATGCCTCCAGCTGTGTGTGTTAGCCACAGAGGCGCTGGCTGCCCTGCCCATTGCCCGTGCCGTCTTCTCCCTGTTGCTCTAGGTATCAGTGTGGATTTTTATGTGTGTGTATGTGCGTCTGTGTGTGCACGCCCTGCTGTCGGATCCTGGTGTCTTCCCCCAGGGCCTGGCATACTCTGAGCATGTCTGTATCTGCCTGCTGTGGCCGCCTGTGTACTTCAAGCTGGTCTGTGCCAGGGGATGTGGCTTGTACCCAGCCTGTGTAGCTCTGTGCTCTCAAAGCTGTTTAATTTTAGCCCTCCCCAAGCCCTACTCCATCTCTTCCTCACTGCCTGTCCCCACCTCCTCCTCCTCATGAGACATTCCAGCCTGGTCCCTGGGCAGGGTCTTAGTTGCCCCTTCCTAAGTTCCAGCTGAATGGAGCCAGGGCTCACCACCTGGCTGCTAAACCAGAGATCCCAGCCCCCCGGACCAGCATGGCATTGGGTGCGAACATGGCTGCCTGCTAGATGGTGGCCTGCCTTTCCCTGACTCTGGGTGAGAGTCTTCTCAAACGTGGTGTGTGAGTAGGGAGCAGGGTGGGAACTGGGGCACATGGGTTGTCACGTGCCCTGGACGGCTGTTAGAGCTGAGTGGGCATGGTTTTGTTTTGAGTTTTTTTCTGTTTGCTTGGTTGGTTGTTTTTTTGTTTGTTTGTTTGTTTGTTTTTGTGCCGTGTTAGAAACAGAACCCGGAGTCTTGATCAGTGTTGGTAAACAAGCACTTTACCATTGAGCTACACCTTCAGCTGCTAAAAGAGCTTGTATTAAATCATGTTAGAACTTTAATGGTCAGGGATGGGGTGATTGCTAGGTCAGTAAAAAACTCGCCACACAAGCACAAGGACCCGAGCCCCTCGAACCCTTGAGAAAGGAAAAGCTGTGCATGGTAGATTTGTAAACTCTGTGCTGGGAGGTGAAGTCAGGCAGGTTCCTGAGGCCCACTGGCTAGCCAACCTTGGCAATTCCCCAACCAGTGAGAGGCCCAGAGGCAAAAACAAGATAGCCCCTGAGGAATGACAATCAGGGTTTCCACACACATACATGTACATGTGCATAAACACATGCACATACATACACATACATGGTGCTCCTTCACACTGGCTACATGACAAACGTAGAGATTCCAAGCACATGGCTGGTACCACATGAGATGGTGCAAGAACACATGTCACAGCAGACACTGCCAGAAAGAGCCATTTGGACAGTGGTTCCGGCCTCCCCTTGCTATAGGGTGAAGAACACCTTGGTTCTGATGAGGCTGAGCAAACACAGGTGGGGCTCCGGAAGAGAGGCTGTGGAGTGTTTGCAGAGGGTAATGACGTGGAGAGACACCTGGACAGCCACCGGGCACCTCCCCCTTCCAGACTGGGTGGAGCAGGTCTCTGCAGAACAAGGGAGCTCCGAGAATAGCCACGCAAGCCACAGAGTTGGGGGCTTTGGAGAATAGCAGGAAGCCTGAAGCTCCCTTTAAACAGCTCTCACCGGGCGGCTCAGCCAATCACCTAGGCCTGAGGGTCAAGAAGCATGAGTTCTGAGTGCAGGTCTGCAGGGAAAACCAGGCTTTTTGTGAGCAGGGCTTTCACTCCTGCTGGCCCACAGGAAGTGACAAGGGCTGATTTCTCAGAGAAGATCTTGTGGCCACCCAGGCCCATGGAGTCCAGCCCAACTCTACCCAAAGCCCATGCTCATTGGAACTCCCTCCCTACCCCTGCCTTCAGGTTGCCTGCAGGAGGGAAGGCTGTGAATACAGCCCCAGTGCCAGGCCAGACGCCACACGATGAGTCTGACCGCAGAACGGAGCCCCGTTCCTCTGTCTCGGACCTCGTCAACTCCCTCACCAGCGAGATGCTCATGGTGAGAAGGGTTGGGGATGGGCTGGGAGGGGGACCATAAGTAGGTAACTCAGTTAGAGCCTCAGTCTTAGCATGATGGTTGTTCAGTGTCTGCTGACTGAATGAGGCCTTTTTTTGATTTGGTTTTGTTTTCATTTTCCTGGCCCTTTCATCAAAATGCCTTTCCATACCTCAGTTTCCTCATTTGTCTTCCTTTGATCCTTTTCTGAACTGAGAAAAAGCCCAAGAAATCCTACTCGTACAAGATGGTTTTATGTCCTGGAAGAAGAGGCTGTCGGGCAGTGGCCTTGAGGCAGGTGTCCCTTCCCTCAGATGTCATTCCCTTGAGTAGAGATGTAAGATGGAGCTTTCAGGAGTGACTTGTAGGTAGCGCACCAGTAACCTCAGCTGCTCTCTGTTGCTGACAGGCCTGTGATCCCAGTCTAGGTGGATCACCAAAGCTGGGGCTACCGTTTGCATGACGACCCCCCCCTGGTGGCACCAATGTGTAACAGCTACTTTTACTTTCCCGAGAGCTGCTGGGTTAATTCCCAAAAGCCAGCCATGGGCAGGCATGGCAAGTTGGCAGACAAGAACCATTTGAGGATCTAAAAGGCTTGGAGAGGTTATGGTGGAGACCCAGCACCTTCTCTTTCTACTGCACATAACAGGGCTCAGATCACTTTCTTGGCTCTTCTCCTGTGGAGGCAGGGTTCTAGCCACCTCTAACCAGCCAGCTCCACAGTTTCCTGTCAGTATGACTTGTCTCAAGTAACAATACACAAAGAGTCACAAGGCATCTGGGTAAGGATTCAGGTTTCCAGGCATCAGGCCTGAGGTGGAGCCTGAATCTGAATTTCCCTTGGCCTGTCCCTTTATGACTTCCTATCTCCAGCTCTGTGCAGGCTGGTTGTCTTTTGCTCTGGGGAGCCCATTGCCACAGACCACCCTGCTTCCTTGTATGGGCCCTTAATTGGCGCTATTTCCCGGTTTCCCAGAAGGGACAGCCCCTTCCCAGCCAGCTGGCTGGCCCCTTACTGCCCTGAGGGAGAGGCTGGCAGACGCAAGCAGCGGAAGTAAGTACAGGCCTGTCTCCTTCTCATGTACTCCACAGATGCCCGGAGGTGGGAAGGCAAGTCTAATTACCCAGCCCTCTGCCAGTGCCAGGTCATTGATATTAACAGTGACAGTAAAGATAAGCAGGGCAGAATATGTCCTGTGACCTCACCCTGTGGTGCTCACCAGACCCCAGGCTGCTGAAGCTGAGGGCTTGGAGTCAGATGCCTAGTGGTGGACCATCTCTGCTAGGGAACATGGGACCTTGGGACCTGGCACAGGCAGCTTGATGTCCTTTTTAAGGCTTACTTCTGGGATAGAGATTTGGGGCAGGGGAAGGGAAAGTTGGGCAGCCTGGTTGCCATGGAAATGGTTTGTTCACTGGGGCTCAGAGCCTGGCCTTAAGAAAACTAAGCAAGTGGATGCAGAGGCTCTGCCCTTTTCAGAGGTAAAACCCACCTAGACATCCAGGTTTCCCCCGTGCCAACACTGGCCTAAGACTCCCCCCTTATATATAAGAGGGAATTGGGGGTGCAGGTAGTCTTGGCTGGCTCTGCCTACTTGTGCCATGAACGCATTCACCCTCCTGGAAAACCTACAGTCTTAAGTTCCATGGTCCCCAGCCTGCAGGTTCAGGAAGTTCAGGGGAAGAGGCCTTGTGACTGAGGGAAAAGTGGGTGTGGGGCCTCTGCGTGGGAAAGCCACATCCCGAGTGGGCCTGGGATAGAGCCTGTGGGCTGTGAGATTAGCCGTGGCATGAATGGGAGCATCAGCAGTGAACTAGGAATGTAGGCTAGTTGGTAAGAGTGCTTCCCTTCCCTGGCATGCGTGAAACACTGCAGCACCTAATAAACTAGGTTGTGGCACATGGCCCAGCGGTCAGGTGATAGAGGCAGGGGGATCAAGGACAGCTTTCCAACACAGAGAATTAGAGGCCAGCCTGGGGTACATGAGTTAAGTTCAGGAGCCAAGACAAGTGGCCAGGCACCCACAGTTGCTGACCACAAACCTGGCTTCAAGTTCTGACTGGCCATTCAGTCGCGGGGCTTGAGGTGAATGGACTAAAATCTGTGTCTCCAAGACTGCCTCGGGTATAAGAAGGTACAAAGGAGGCCAAATGCGTGGCACAGGGGAGAGCTGGCTCGCAGTGGGGGGCCCATGGGCAGTATTTGCCATCATCGGTGTGATTTGGACACTTCTGCCTGGTGTGGGTAGGTCTTTGAGTGGCTGTGGGGAGGGCCTTCCTATGACTTGGGGCCTGGCCCTGCTTTGGTAGAAAGAGCGGAGCTTGAAGTCAGAGAGGGTCCCTACTGCTGTGAAAGCTTGGGCATGTGACTGAACCTCTTTGAGCCAGTCTCCTCAGCAATAGGTGGGTGACAGCCGCCTGGCCCGGCAGTAAGAAGGTCACGTAGGATTCTTCACCATGGTAGGTGCCTCTGTCTGCCTTATGTTGCCTGTAATGGTCTGTGTTGAGAAGATGGGGTTGCCTCTCCAGGAGGGGCCCAAAGATTTTCTGAGGGACTGTGGGCTGAAGGCAAATGCCTACCATTTTGTCCCATCTGCAGTTCTCGGGGGCCCACTCCTGACAACCATCTTGTCACCAAAGGAGACGTGGACTCTAAGATATCCAGGCTAACAGGACCCCTACCTGGGCAGGGTAGGCCCTCAAGGCCTTCCATTATTCCTAGTGAGCCAACGGGGAGATCCCCAACCTCTCTCCCCCATTTCCATGTTGTGATGAAAATGTGACACCCAACCCTTCCTTGTGACCACCCACTGCTGTCCGTGCCTGTCCAGGCATCTATGCTGAGGAACGGAGATTGGGAATAGGCATGCCAGGAGGTAGAACCTCAGTCCCCATGGACCCCAGCCTGCTCCAGTCAGGCTCCCTGGGGTCAGCCTGGAGGGCCTGTCTCGTCACGCCGGTGGCGTCTCAGCCTCCCCCCATTCGAACACTTCCTTTCCTATCCTGTAAATGGCATCATCCATAGCCCCCAGAGGGCACCTTTACAGGAGTTGGTTTGTCTCCCAAGAGTCAATAGGGCTGGAAGAGGAGGGGAGGGAGGCCAGGACAACTTAGGGTGGCTCTTAGAGCTGAGCTGACTTGCGGTTTCAAGGAGGAGGTGGGAAAGCGGGGTCTCCTGCTCATGGCTCTGGGGTCCGGAAGGCAGAATCATCCTGGCCCTGTTTCCTTTCCTTTCCTTTCTGGTTAAGGCAGGGCTCTCAGAACCTGACTATCCTCTGCTGGCCATGGATGGGCCGGTACCCATGGATTGGATGAGGAGGACTTGGCTTACAGGCCTCCAGCCCAGAGAGGCTTCTGGACCCTGTCCTGCTGCCCAGGAGCCTGGCGGAGATAGAGCCCCCCACCAACCTGCCCTCTTCTTCCACCACAGCTCTCCCCAGGCTCCGAGGAGGACGAGGCCCATGAGGGCTGCAGCCGAGAGAACCTGGGCCGCATCCAGTTCAGCGTTGGCTACAACTTCCAGGAGTCCACGCTCACCGTGAAGGTCATGAAGGCCCAGGAGCTTCCAGCCAAGGACTTCAGTGGTACCAGTGACCCGTTCGTCAAGATCTACCTGCTACCCGACAAGAAGCACAAACTCGAGACCAAGGTGAAGCGGAAGAATCTGAACCCACACTGGAACGAGACCTTTCTGTTTGAAGGTGAGGCTGGTGCCACCTCCCTGCCCACCAATCCCATCCCACACGTGTGGCTGCGGGCAAGAAGCACTGACAAACCCACGCCCACAGGCGTGCAGGCATGCAAGCACACACAGGCATGTAAGATGGATATACATGCTAAAATTCCATGCACACACGTACCCGGTTAGCCCAATCCGTTATGCTTCCAGCTCAGATTTGTTCCAGGAGGTGAGAGAAATCAACATACCAGCCAAATGCTGAGGAGAAAGACTGTTATACAGGCTAGGGTCCCATCTTGAGGCATTCAGAGATGCATTGCTCTGGAGCAACCAGCTAAAGCGCCCCCATGCAACTAGTAGAAGTACCAGAACCTTTGGCAGCTCCTCCCTTCTTCCTCATCTTCGTCCTCCACCTCCCCTGGTCTAGGCTTTCTGAGCTAGGATATCAACTTTCTCACTTACTAGCTCTGTGACATTAAGCAAGATCCTAACCTCTCTGGTCCTTGGTTTCTTCATTTCTAAAATGAGGTAATAATGATAATTAAACAGATTAGTAGCTTTTCAAAGCACAGAAGGCAGGCCCTACACCCAGAAGGTGCAGGTATCAGTTTGTTGAAGGCATGGTTGCTGTTGCTGATCTTTGACCCATTCCCACCATGGGAGGTGAACAGGATCTCTGAGCCATTCCCTCTGGCTCCAAGAGGCATAAGTGAGCCAAATGTGGCCCTGCTGCCAAAGCCATTCTTTATCTGTCATGTCTGAGAACACAGGGTGCGCAGTGAGGGGACTGTTCTATTCCAGGCCAGGGGTGGCCAGGTGCTACCTTAGGAAGCCTTTACTCTTTCTCCATAACCTGCTTCAGCCTGAAAAGGGCAGACCCTGTGGGATTACAATTGCTTTGAGGTGCCCTGGCCTTTTAGAGCCCAACAAGCTTATTCCAGGGACTCTTCCCCAGCTGGTATCCAAGCCCATGGGCACCTGTGTGTCCTGTGACTTGACAGTGTGATGAGTGCCTCTGTTTCTGGGCCCCTCTTCCCCAGGTCGGCATGGGCACCAGGTTAGAGATGGCACGGTTAACCAGAGGCTTGGCATCTGGGAGCATGTATTGCCAGCACATGGGTGAGGCTTAGGGGCAGAGCGTCAACCCCCAGCTCTCTCACACAAGCGTTTACTCACCACCAACTTTTAGCTGGATCCGCAGAGTTCAGAAAAGAATGAGGGATTTATACAGCCCCTCAAACACTCTGTCTTGTGGAAGACAAAGCTGTGCTGTAGGAACCCTGGATAGTCTCCTCTTTTTGTGTAGAGAAAAAAACAAAAACAAAAACAAAAAAACAAACCTCAAAAAATCAGCCATTCAAGAAAGGTTCTGATAGATGAGTTTTTGGCATATAGGAGACTTTCATGTGGAGAAACTGATTTAGGCACAGGGACTTCTTGGAGCCACTAATATTCCAGGACACTTGTCTTCTTGCATATTACCTGAACAGATACCAAGGGTGACCTGGGCAAGGTCCCTCGGGGCCTTCAAGATGAGTAAAATAAATCCCCCTCAGTTGGTAGAAAGGGAGACTCCAAGTGAATCAGAGGAATCCTCTCAGATCCACAGCCGTCAGAGGCTCCTTTATGGTTTTTTTGTGTGTTTTGATGAAGAACCTTCTAGTATCCTTCATATCCATCAGATGGCCGGTCGGGATCCCTTAGATGTTTCCTCCCTGATTACACCTCAGAATTTTACACTACCTCCAGGCTGGCCTGTCCCTACCCCAGGTCACCTGTGCCTCCCAGAGGTCAGACCTGCCCTTTTCCCTTTTCCTTTTCCTTTTCATTCTGGCCACTCCATAGGGCTGGCTCAATCAATGATGTTTCTTCATGCATTCAATTATCTATTCAGTGTGTGTGTGTGTGTGTGTGTGTGTGTGTGTGTGTGCGCGTGCGTGCATGCGCGTGCGTGTGGTCAGGTATAAGTGCGCATGTGCATACATGCATGCGTGTGAAGACAGAGGTCAACACTGGGTGTCCTTCTTGATCACTCTATGCCATTATTTAGAAAATATTTTATGTGTGTTTGTGTGTATCTCTGTGGGGAAAAGCCTTGTGTGTGAGGGCCCCGTGGAGGTCGGAAGAAGTTAGCAGCTACCTGAAGTGGACACTGGGAACTGAACCCTGGTCCTCTGCAGGGGCAGTACTTGCTCTCACAGCTACTGAACCATCTCTCCATACACATCCACCTTATCTTTTTTGAGACAGGTCTCTCACTGAACCTAGAGCTCAGCAGTTGCCTGGAGGAGCTGGACAGCAAGCTCCAGGGATCCACCTGATTCCATCCAATCCCCAGTTTCCCCAGTGCTGGGGTTACAGTCCCCACCACTGCACTCAGGGTTTAGATGGGTACTAGAGATCCGAATTCAGGTCCTCAGGCATGTGTGGCAAGCGCTTTACTGCCTCATCTCAGCAGCCCCTAGTTATCTGTTCTCTCAACAAATGTTCATCTGGGCCAGTGAAGTGGCTCAGCAGGCAAAGTGCTTGATGCCCAGCCTAATGACCTTTGTTTGATCCCCAGGCTCCACGTGGTGGAGAGAGAGAACCAATCCCTGCCAAGTTGTCCTCTGACTTCCACATTCACACTGTGGCACAGGCACACCCATGTGTGCATGTGAACACATACGTGCTTTCATGCTCGCACACATTCACCCACAAAAATGTAATTTCAAAATGTAAGTGACTACCCTGGCCTGGCAGGCAGGCCATAAGATAATGGAGGAAACAGATGGATAAATCTGTTTGGGCTCACCCTAGAGCCAAGAAAGGAAAGTGATGGAGTGTGTTACAGGGCAGCCTACCCATCTGTGTTGCTGGAAAAGAGAACCTAGATGTAAAAGTTAAGAACTGGCTGGAGCAGGCATGGTCGGGGCTCATAGGTTAGGTCCTGATGCAGGCAGAGCCAGGACATCAAGGCATCAGGAAAAGTCTACAGGGATGGAGCCTGGGCACTGAGGGAAGAGTGGGTACCAGCCCGCAGAGGAACAGTGAGGCCACACTTTGGAAGGACTGGGTGCCCTGGGATGTTAAAAGGAGCTGGCTGTGGCATGCTGGCTATTTTTAAAAAAATCAATCTGGCCACAGTATTGCGAATGGGCCACAGGAGGAAGCTTAGGAGTGGGAAGGGCGGTTTGGACATTCATGGCCGTTTGGGCAAGAGGTGCTGGTGGCTTGGGTACCTATCCTGGGATCTGTTTAGGAAGAGCAGATAGACAGGCTGATCATCAGTTCTGGGGGGAAGTAAGGGGGAAAGCATCATCCCAGAACCCTGGTTCACGAGTACTTTTCTAGTTTCCCTGACCCCTTGTCTTCCTGGGACTGGCTACGTGACAGCCACACAGCCTCAGGCAGAGCAGCTTGCCTAGACTTGATCCAGAGAGCAAGGGGGCTGCTGCCCAGACCCGAAATGGACACACGAGCAGTGAACACATTAATGGTCTTCGTCCTACTGTTGGTTCTGGTACTGTCACGTAAACCATCTGAGCCTTGGTTTCCCCATCTGTTGGGACACTTGAGACAGAGTTCTTGCTGGCACTTCAGAAAGTGCTACTGCAGTCAGTTGTGGCCCGCTGGCCTAGGGTGGTGACAGAGGACACAAGTCCCACTCACAGGGACTTCCTGCTCTTTTTCTCTACCCCCATCCTTCTCTCCCCCCCACTCTCCATCTCTTTCTTCCCTCCATTTTACTTGCTTTTCTTGTTGCTTTGATAACACTCCTCTTCTTGTTTATCTGCCCCCCCCCCATACACAGGGTTTCCCTACGAGAAAGTGGTGCAGAGGGTCCTCTACCTCCAGGTCCTGGACTATGACCGTTTCAGCCGCAATGATCCCATTGGGGAAGTGTCAATCCCTCTCAATAAGGTGGACCTGACTCAGATGCAGACCTTCTGGAAGGATCTGAAGCCATGCAGCGATGGGAGTGTAAGGCTCCCTGTAGTCCTCTAGCTGGAGCACTGTGGCCAGGGCTGGTAGAGGGTCCTAGGCCATCCTCGGCCTTAGGATGTTGGCAGGGCTCAGAGTGGAGCACGGGAGGGCAGTCCTCAGAGAGCTGGCTCTCACCTGTGGCCGGAGTTCTGGGCCTTAGAGCTTGGGGTGAATCTCCAGAGCTGTGTGAGGAGCCCAGGGCTCTGCTTGGGGAATTGGGAGCTCTGAGTAAACATAGCCAGAGGAGAGGAGACGGCACGACAGTGGCGCCAGAGGGGCTGGTGTCACCCAGGTCGGGGCAGAAGGGATCTGGGGACGGCTGGGCTCTCCGACCACACTCTAGTCCCCACCCCTGACACCCTGTAGGGAGAGCAGGGAAGCACCCCCTCCCTGTGGCCCAGCCTCACTCTTCCTGTTGCCCTGCAGGGGAGCCGAGGGGAGCTGCTCTTGTCTCTCTGCTATAACCCCTCTGCCAACTCCATCATCGTGAACATCATCAAAGCTCGCAACCTCAAAGCCATGGACATTGGGGGCACATCAGGTACGGAATCGTCATTACATCGTGGGCAGGTGGGTGGGGGAAGCTTCTGGTGACACGAGGGTCACTTTGGATATGAAGGAAAGGGGTGTACTGGGGCCCTAACCCTGGCCCCTGCCTGCCCCAGCTTCTCTGACTAGAGACACCAGAACCCTTCAGACACACTTCGAGTCAGTGTCATCCTGGCAGCAGGGACCTCCCTGAATCAGGAAGACAGGCAACACTATGGTGGAGAGACCCTAGTCCTAGTTCCAGTGCTGCTTGTATGTGGCCTTGGGAAGACCCATCCTCTCTGAGTGCTAGCATAAAAACATTGAGGCAATGTCCAGGGTCTTTTTTGGTTCTACTATCTACTGATTATCCCTAATCCCTCTTGTTCGTGCCCTGGCCTGGCCTCACCACCCACTTAGAAAGCATGCAGCCAGTTCCCACTTAAGTTTTTGTACCTGGAAAGGAATGAAGATCCTTGAGTGCTCCCAACACACACACACACACACGCACACACACACACACATTCTCCAACCCTTCCTCTCTAACCCTTCCTCTACCACCACACTCCAGACCCCTATGTGAAGGTGTGGCTGATGTATAAAGACAAGCGGGTAGAGAAAAAGAAGACAGTGACGAAGAAGAGGAACCTGAACCCCATCTTCAACGAGTCTTTTGCCTTTGACATCCCCACGGAGAAGCTGAGGGAGACCACCATCATCATCACTGTCATGGACAAAGACAAGCTCAGCCGCAATGATGTCATTGGCAAGGTAGGGCTAGGCTGGGGCACACAGCCAGGGCCACAGGGTTTGTCCTTAAGAGGCAGCAGGGACCAAGGATGAGCACAGCCCTGGACACCAGGAAAGACCCAGCCAGACAGGGAAAGAAGGGACAGAGAGAAGTGCTTTGAGTTCCCCCAAAGGCTCTGAGTTCTCAGACTGGTTCAGCCCAGTATGTGGAACGAGCTGGGTGGGGCTGTGGCAGAGACCCTTCCAGAAACCAAAGACCTGACTTCGGATGATCTGCACAAAGCTGGCAGGATGGCTGGAGTAAGTCACTTAGCCTCTCTGAGCTTCTGTGTTCTTATCTGTAAATGAAGCTAATGCCAGTCCCGCAGAGCGTCCCACAGAAAGGTCAGAACCGCCTGAGATAGATGGAGGCTCTGGAGGAAGGTGACCGCTTCTTCCATGTTAGTCAAGAAGCCAGGCCTGACTTGAGTTTTCCTACAACACAGTACTGTGACATAAACCTCCACTTCTCTACTTTGAAAAGCATGTTCCTGGGCTTCTGACTCAGTGTTGGGAGTAATGTCCAGCGCCCTGGGTTCGGGTTTTGTTGTTTGTTTGGCATATTTAGAACGGAACCCAGGCGTATGCTGCTACTGAGGTATGCTTCTGCCCCTGGAACTCCACCCATAAGAGCTGTCACCTCTCTGAGCCTCATTTTCTCTGCTCAAAATGAGAGTAAGGAAGTCCTAGCTGTGCAGGGTTGTGGGAGCGTTCAATAAAGACACGGATGCTTAGCCTGGTGCTTAGGGTCCACAGGTGGTGTCTACTGTGATAGATGTTAGCTTTGGGATGTTTCTCCCCATGGCACACGGGGTCATTCATTCAATGATGGAAGTTTGCTTTCCAGAGTTTTGCTAAGTTTTGAGACAGACCGTCCCTGTGTATCCCTGGCTGTCCTGGGACTCTCTCCGTAGTTCAGGCTGGTCTTGAACTCTAGAGATCCACCCACCGCTGCCTCCCTAGTGCCGAGGTGTGAGCTGTCATGTTTAGGCTGGCCTCAAATCCATTATGTAGCTGAGGATAGCCTTGGATTTCGGATCCTGCTGCCTCTGCCTCCCAAACACTGTTGATAGGCACGTACCTGCTTTAGGTGCAGGGGATTGAATCTGGGGACCTCGTGTGTGCTGGGCCAGCACTCTCCTAAGCCCTGGCCACATCTTAGAAGTTCAACCAGGAGCAGTGCAGAACAACTGACCAGGGCAGAGGGAATGACGGAGTGGGAAACACAGGGCCCTGAGTATATGACTGTCTTAGTTACTTTCCCACTGCCTTGAAAAAGATCGTGACCAAGGCAGCTTATAATGTAATCAGGGACTTGCTTACAATTTCAGAGGGTGAGTCCATGACCATCATGGTGGGCAACATGGCAGCAGGTAGACAGGCAGAGTGCTAATGCAGCAGCTGAGAGCTCACATCTTGATCCATGGGCTCAAGGCAGAGAGGGTTAAGTGGGAGTAGTGTGGACTTTTGAAACCTCAAAGTCACCCCCCCTCCTCCATGACATACTTCTTCCAACAAAGCCACACCTCCTAAACCTTCCCAAACAGTTCCACCAGCTGGGGACCAAACATTTCAATACAATGAGCCTACAGGGGCCATTCTCATTCAAATCACAAACAACCTGTGTTTGGAGAAGGATGGGCTGGCACCTGCAGGGAAGGGGCCAGTCTGGAGGCATTCCTCAGACAAATGAAAAGGAGGGCCCAATTGTTGGGAAGAGGAAAGCAGCTAGCCTTGTGGAAGAAGGCTGGTTCTGGGAGAATCACTCAGCCAACCTATAGGCACAGGTACAGCAGCTAGAGTGTATGGTCAGGGCAGGGCCCACTGAGCCCCAAAGTCCCTTCTAGCCCCTCCCACAGTTCTGCCTTCTAGAATTAGGTGTTCTTTGGAGATTATGTTTGGCAACTTTAACAGACCAGCCTTTGGTGGGCAGAACCAAACCAAAAGTGGTTTTGGTCTTGCTTTAGCCTGGGGTAGTTTAGAAAGCCCAAAGACATCGGAACCTTTCTGAGTCACAGGACCAGCTCAGCTCCTGGAGGCTGTGAATCTGGCCTTGCTCCAGGCTGTGGCATCACGCTGGGTAATGTTGCAAATGCAAGCAGACACACAGGAGCACTTGGCCATGACCCTATGGTGATAGTCATGGGATAGTGGGCAGGAGTAGCCAGTGAGCCTCAGAAAGAGAGAGAACTGAGAACTCAGTCACATGAGGGCAGCAAATGTGCGCCCCCTCCGGTTGTCTGTAAGTCAGGCTCTATTATCAGTCCATTGCACAGAGGGGCATGAGCCTGAAAGACATACTCCTCCCCTGAACAGTATTTGTTCATTTTATTTTGGTATTTTATTGTTTTGACAGGATCTCACTTTGAAGCCCAGGCTGGCCCTCAAACTCACTATGTACCTCCAGGCTGGCCTCATACTCATAGCAATCCTTCTGCCTTAGTGTGAAGGTTTTAGGTATGAGATGCTATACCTTGCTAAATACTTCTAGGTTTACAGAAAAATAGCAATGATAAAATGGAGTGTCCATATCCGTCTTGCCCCATGTCGTCAACTGCTGTTCCCCTCACATTGCAACTGCCACAGCTTAAGGAGCTGACGTGGGATCTTGATGTGAACCCACCAGACTTCACTTGCATTTGGCCAGTTCTTCCGCTGCCACCTCATCTCTGCTCCAGGATCCAGTACCAGCTAGCACATTGTACTCAGTTGTCCAGTCCCCAGGCTCTTCGGCCTGGGACTGTTTCTTGCCCTCTAAATTATCATCTTGATGGCCTTACGGGACCCTGATCAGAGTCCTGCAACACTTCCTGCTTTTCTTCCAATGCATCTGGTCTTAAGCATCTGTCAGTATCCAGACCAGGTTCAGCTGAGACCACTTTGGAGGTGGGGGTTCTAGGGCAGCCCTTACACAAGCCTGGGATGGCTTGGTAGTCTAGAACCCCCAAGCCTTGCCTTACACCGTTTTGAACTTTTAAACTCTGGCTGAAGGTAAGACTCTTATCTCTGTGTGCCTTAGTTTCCCCATCTGAAAACTATGGCTAATCATGTAGTCCGCTCACCTGCCAGGTTTGCAAGGGTACATTGACCTCTAGATGTAAAGCCCCTGGAGCAGAGCCTGATGGGGTGAGAACAGGGAATGACAGGAGATAGGAGAGACAGCAACAAGGGTAGCCCCTTCGTAGGGCAAGGGCAGAGAAGGTTGCCCCAGACGACTGCCTGTGTCCTGACCTTCACTGCAAAATAGGTTACAGTCTGATGTCAAAGGGCCAGGCATGCCCAGGCCCTTGAGGGGATAACACAGGCAAAAAACTAGGTCAGGCTGGCAGGGAAGGAAAGGGGCAGCTTCCGTAGGCCAGGCTGTTACTGTGGGACGGGGCCCAAGCCTCGGAGCCTGCCATAACGCATCTTCTCTTCCTCCCCAGATCTACCTGTCCTGGAAGAGCGGACCAGGTGAAGTAAAACACTGGAAGGACATGATCGCTCGTCCCCGGCAGCCTGTGGCCCAGTGGCACCAGCTGAAAGCCTGAGTGGGGCCAAGGGAGGCCTTAAGGGCCAAGGCCTGGGTCCCCATCATGTCCCTACCACTTTATGCACAATGCACAGCCCGGCCCCCCTGCCATGGGTGAGGGGAGAACCCTGAGGGCTCAGCCAGGAAGGGGTACCAGAACTCTACTGGGCCCCATTTCTAGGAAGTACCAGCCCCACCCCCATGAGTCCAACTTGGGAGTGAGGGCTCTGGGAGACATTTCCCTGCTTTGCCTCTTTCTTTCTTGATTTGCTGATACTAAAGAAGTGGGGGAAGCTCAAGAGCCAGATGGGCAGATGGGCAGATCCCTCCAGAGGCCCGCCAGGTGGGCATAGCCCTCCGTTTTCTTTAAGGCAGTGCCTGGAGTGGAGAGAAGCCACCCCTTTCTAGCCCTCCTTTTTGGGGCCCAGGAGAGGAAGGCTGAGGCGTTTGGCCTCAGCCTGGTCATCAGGCCCACCCCCAGCTTCAGGTGCCGGCTGGGCCCTGGACGCCAAGGATAGTATATAGCCTGTGCTCCAGGGTCCTGGAGACGTGGCCCTGTGTATTTGTGTTGTGTCTACTGTGTGCGTGCGTGTGTGTGTGTGTGTGTGTGTGTGTGTGTGTGTGTGTGTGTACGTGTACCCATGCGTGTGCACACGTGCATGTGTAAGCTCATGTGCACATGTGTGTAAGGGGGTGCTCACTCCCTCTCCCCTGGGGCTGGCAGCGCTGACTGGCTGTGGAGAGTAGCAGAGTTTCATGAGGATGAAGTGGGACTGGGTCAGGTAGAGGTCAAGGTCACAGGGAAGGTAGGAGAGGAAAGGTATGGATAGCTGACTAGAAGGAGTGGGGGCCAAGGCAGATGCTTCAGCTGCCTCCTGGCACCCACTTTGCCTGTCTCTGTAGCCCCCACCCTCCTAATTCCCCAGTAGCAATTTCCCGTTACAATGTTATTTCTTGGGCCTGGGCTTACACTCTGTAGGTACCTATTCACTCACCGTGTGCATGGCCTTCCACTCCCATCCTTCTCAGGCATCCCTAACCCCTTACCCAGGGACTCTCACCTTCCCAGATCTCATATTCCAGCCAAGTTGGCATCTGCTCCACGCTCTCTGGCTTGGATACAGCCCCTTGTCCCCACTCCTCACCCCAACACCTCCATCCCTTTATTTGCATAATCTGATCTTTCCCAGGCTGTCTTGGTACAACCCCCTACCCTTCCTGATCCCCCCTCCAAAGTAGTAGCTCTTTCTGCCCCTCCCACCCACCATGCAAGCAGAGGAAACAGGGAACATTCCAGGAGTCTGAAGTTGCCATACCCAAAGAAGCTGCCGTTTCTCCTCCGAGCCTCTGCTGAGACTGGAGATGGCCTCCCCTTGGAAACAGACTCCACAGTGATCCCTCTGAAGTCCTGTCATCCCTCTATGCTGTACTGAGAAAAGAGCCAGCCAGTGACAGAGCTTTAAAACCAGTTCAGACTTGAGCCCAACATTCCCAGAACCTACCACGAGGTGGCACCAGAGCACCACATCTGTGGTAGCAGTTGGGACCACAGTTCTACCCCTGGCTGGTAGTAAGCCTGACACCCCGGGGAAGGAAGGGGCTCTGGACTGGATCTGCATATCCAGAGCCCAGTGGAAGCATAGATATTTGAGCACATTTCCCCCCAGTGGGCTTCCCCTGAAGCTCAGCTTTCTGCTCTAGGCAGCGAGATCTCCTTTTGCCCATATCAAAATGTTCTTAAATTGAATTTCACACCCGGTTCCCTGGGACCTCTTATGTAGTAGGCGAATCATTTGTAGAGTGAAAAATTCCATTGTAAAAAAAAAAAAAAAGTTACCCATGTTACTTGTAAAGCTAAATGTTTCCCTACTGCAGCTTTTGCTTTAAGTGGGATCTGCTCCAACTGCCTTGCCCAGCTGGGTGTAGCCCCCAGAAAGGGACCCCAGAGGCTGTGTGGAAATAGAAGAGGGTACTATCAAGAGTCTAGAAATTTGAGAGCAATTGCTCCCATCCTTCCCTCCATCTGCCTCGGTCTCCTGAGCACTCCCACAGAACCATCTGAGGGACCCAAGCAACTTGCACCAGTAAGAATGGCAGCAGATTTATGCGAGGCTCGCACCTCTTAGCCAGTCAGCTCAGAGAGCATCCCACACACACAGCTATTCCCCCTCAGACCCTACCTAGGTCTGACCCAACCTGGAATTCCCCTACATGTAGCTGGAGTGAGGGATACCAGCAAGAGGCTCCAAATGCTGAGCAAAGAGCAGAGTGGATTTGCACAAGAAGCAGCTGGCTGATAGGAATCTGAGCATAAGAAAGTTAGGGTAATGGCGGGGGTGGGGGGGTGGGAGGGAACAGAGAAACGGAGGAACTTGAGGGTGGGGAGGACACCAGAGCTCTGCCACCACCATCCTAGGATCTTGGGCAAGTCACCCACACTCCCTGGGCCTCAGTTTCTCCATCTGTAAAATGATGGTAATAATACTTCACCTACCTCATGGGGGAGGTTGTGAGGCCACCATCACCTGACCTAGGGGATCAAGGCAGGAGGGCTCTGAAGGTGCCACCCAGAGCAAAGTTGTCACTGATGCCTGAAAGCAAAGCCCACCTGCCCATCCACCCTGCCCCACAGAGCCTCTAGGGACCACCAGAGCCGATCTGTCTCTTCACTGTGTCCCGAGCCCCTTAATGGGCATCATCTGACATCTTGTGGGCACCCTAGACTTAGCTGTTGTGTTGTTTAGGTATCCTTGTGACCATCACCCATGTAACTGCTATACAAATTCCACCTGCCCGAGCATACCCCTCCACCTGCCCTCCGGCACCAGAGGCCAGGGAAGGGACAAAGGAAAACAGCCACAAAAGAAAAAATAATAATAATAATAATAGCCAAGGGATTCCCAGCTCAGCTGGGGGCCCCAGGGGTGGGAATTGGTGGCGCTGTTTGTATTGTGTTTGAGTCCTTGAGCGCAAGTGTTTTATAAAAAATAAAACAAAAATCGACTATCACAAAAAAAGAAAAAAAAATACAGCAAAGAGAAATGAAGAAAAAAAGGAAAAAAGAACCATACAAAAATTTCCACCATATGCACCCTCTAAGCCAGCAAAATTTTCCTCTTTGCAAAACCATATTTTTGTGGGAATGGGCCCTGCTTTTTGCGGCAAGGCCTGTTCTGATTAATAAAGGATCGTGAAAAAGTAGGGCCTTGGCTGTTTCCTCTGTGGGTCCCAGCCCTCTCTCCCTTCCCCCAAGGGGAGCAGCAGCTGGGATTGGGGACACTGGGAAGCCTTGTGGGTATCTCTACTGAGCATGTCACCTGTGGGACTCGACTCTGCATTAGTGCTTCCGCCTGCCTAAGCTTGCGGCTCACTCTCAGATCTAGTCTAGAATCCCCACACTCACCGGCATCCCCAAAGCAGGGAGCATTGCATGTCCCAGGCCTAATGCTTAGAAGTAGTGGGAACTCCCCGGGGTCTCCCCTGGAGCCCATGTAGCTGGGAATATACTCCCTCTCTCACCAGGGAACCCCCTTATCACTCTACCAGGTAGGTAGAAAAAGCAAAGGTGGGACCTCCCCCCCCCACCTCCAACCACCATCTCATCATCACCTGCTCAGCTGCTATGACTTGGGGCTAATATCTCTTTCCAGGTCCTGGCAGGGAAAAGAAAGGATAGGCTGAGCTCTAGGTCAGCATGCTGGACCTGTGGCCTTTCTCCAACCTGTTGTCTAGGCTGATTCTCTACGGTTGGGAAAAAAAAAAATCTCCGATCTAAAAATCCCTGTTGGCAAGTTCCAACCTGAGAGCCTGAGAAATTGAACTCTAGTGCCCTCCTGTCTATGGTCCTGGCAAGCCATGTCCTTTGCTATGCTCTCAGTGTCTATTCACAAAGAAGCAATAATTTCCCAGCCACTCCCTGCTAGGTCCAGGGCAGCTGGCCTGCCAGTTCTCAGGGTACTGCAGAAGGCAAACTATATCTGCTTCAGATAAGCACTAAGAGAACCCCATATCTCCAGGGGACCTGCCCCACTCTGGACTGAAGAGGGTCACATACCCTCTGTCCCCCCACATGTGGGACCAGGAGCCATCTCCTCCATCTGTACTAAGGACCCCCATTCTGAAGCTGCCCACCTCTCCCCCTTCTTCCCCTTCAACTTCCTACAGTATGGTTTAAACATCCTTTGAAAAGTTGTATGTAGGCTGGGGTGGAGCTCAGAGGTGCAGCTAGTGTACCTAGCGTGCGCATGCATCTGGGAGTGGATAACAAGCAGTTTCTTTTGGCTTCTACTCCAGAGGTTGGAAGGAGTCCCGGGGTCAGGTAAGTAGCTTCAGGGGCACCCTAAATCACCCTGGGTTTGGCTTAGTTTTTCTCCAGGAAAGTAAACCCTGGTAATAGCTTTAGCATAGGTGGTTCGGCACAGCAGAGGTGCCAGAGCCCGGCCACCGGCACAGAGCCTCTCCCTTGGACTCAACTCCCTCTGCCTGCTCTGAGCTGCCCACACATCCCTCTGTGCCTGAGACCACTTTCTCCTGCAAGTCCCTCTCAGACACACTGCTTCCAAAGGCCTCACTGGCCTTCCTGGGTTCTGGGCTCTCCTCTCCCTCTCTGAGAAAGACAGCCGAAGGACAATCTGAGCATGCCTGATGCCCCATCCTCAGCCGCCCCATCTGTTTCTTGTGAAGTCATCCGCTCCCCCGTGTCTGGGTCCTGTGTGTGCCTGTGTATGTGTCGCGTGTGCACAGTGTGCGAGTGTGGTGTCTCTTAGATTGTGAGCCCTTGGGCAGGGTTCCCTGTCTGAATACACGTTCCGTGTGGCACGCCTGGCTGTGGTAATAAATGTCCATCCTCAGAATCGTGGTGCCCTGATGTCTTGAGGAAGCTTTGGAAAAGATAAGTTCATGTGACTGCATGGGAGGGGAGGGGCTTCTGGAGAGGGTCTCCAGTCCCCAGTCACCCCACTTCCCCCTTTACCAAAACCCTTGTGCTAGGCAATAACAAAGCTAGGAAAGGATCCTGCTAACATTCCCAGTCTTGGATGCCCTGCCTGCCAATCAAGAGGTCAGCTAGTCTGGAGGCTTGGGAACCAGTCTGGAGACTTGAGGGTCAGAGGGGAGGAGACAGGCAATAATTCTTTTCCATCTCACTTGCCAACTTGCCAGCCAGCCAAGGATGGAGTAGCTCTTCCATAGTGGGAACTGAGCACTGGGTTAGGAGTCTACAAATAGGCCAATGGGCAGGTCACAGACTCTCCTCAATCTGTTTCCTTCCCTACCATCTCCTCTGCCCTCCACTCAGGTTCCCTTGGCCTTTTCTCCTGCTCTAACTGCCAGCTCCCTTGGCCTCTGCACCTGCCTGGCACACATGCAACTCTCTAGAGCTTTCCTGTCCTGTTCCTCCATGTGTCCCACCTCTGAGGGCCCCTGAGACTGTGTGGGGACCACAGACAAGGCACACCTCTTTCCTTCTCTCCAGGGGCCAAGTCACGAAGTTGTAGGTAACGATGAGGCCCTCACACAGTGCTTTCACCACCTAGGGGAGCTGTATCAGGGGAGTTGGCAACAGATATTCCTTTCCCAGGTACCCTCACTTCCTCATGTGAGACTCCTAACGGTGTGCATCAGGTTCGAGCATGAAGAACTCTTAACTAACTTTCCAGTGGAAACTGGATCTACTTCCGACAGCCACAGTAGCTCCTGCTTGGTTGATAAATAGCCTTAGATAAGGGTGCCAAGCTGGACAAAGAGGAAAAGGAGGGACCCAAACATGAACACTTCAGAATGGTGAAAGGGAGTCCACTGTAGGGCACTGCCCAGACCATTCCAGCTTGGATGAGTCAGGGTAGGGGAGCAGAGACGTCAGGAAGGAAGGAAACTTGAGCTGTTAGCTACACAAGAAAGGACTGTGGGTAAACGATGAGCGGAGTCTTGGGCTGGAGCATCAGGCTTTTAAAAACCCAACTCCTCATCTACAGCAGGAGAAACTGAGGCCCAGGGAGCTGAGACTTCATCAGGGTCACTCAGCCAACAGCAGAACTAGGAGCAGTGTCAGACCCGGTCCACGGGGGTTTCCGCTGTACCTGACAAGTTCTGGGTCAGGAGGCTCCGTCTCTGGTGGTCTGCAGTTGTCCTCGCCCCAACGACCTCCCAAGTCCTTAACCTCCACGTTACCGGAGCCCAACAAGGCCCAATGCCTCAGACTGAACCTCAACAAAGACAACACCTACAGTTGGGTCCTACGCTAGCCTTACTCCTGAAGCAGTTCCCAATTTGCCCCTCCCCCCCCCTACTCTTTCTGTCCATCTAGTCTTACCTCATTCCAGAGCCATGCCCAGCCTCCTCCTTACCCAGAGCTCGGCCAAATATACCAACCAGCCCAGCTACTGGGCTGAGCCTGACCTTTTGGCCCCATATGACATCAGCTCTTATTGCCATGGTGATGGAGGCCAAAACGGAGGGAACGAAGGCTGAGAAAGGCAAAGGGGAATGGAGCAAGAACAGTCACAGAGTGAGTGGGCAGGGCCAGAACTGGTGAGAGAATAGAGGAAGGCCAGCCCAGCTGGTAGGAGATCCAAGAATCGGAACTGAGAACTAAGCTGCCGATGACCCCCACAGCACAAACAAGGGTAGCGTGAGCCAGAACATGAAGACACCCAAAGATGCCAGGAGGCTAGCTAGCTTCAGGCAGCCAATGCCTTCTCTTTCTGCAATGGGCACACAGCAGCTGGCCGGGGTCATCCTGACACAGAGTTGGGGCACACTGGTGGGGGAGGTGCGCCCACAGTGGTGGAACTTGGTGCTCCCGGGCTTATAAATAAATAGACATGTGGGAAACACACATTCTTTCTCCAAGAAATATAATTTATGTTTACAACCAGTTTTTTTTTTCTTCTTCTTCTTCTTCCCAAAGAAAACACTACCTTCCAGGGCTCCAGCCCCTGACAGTGTCCCTGAGTGTCCTCTGGCCCTCTCCTCCTGTTATTGCTTGGATCTGGCCCTGGGAATTGCAAAGCCTGGTCTCCTCACCCCCTCAGAGGCTGTCCCTGGTGACGGAGCAGAGGCACATGGTGCCGTCCAGTGCCCCATGCCATGCCAGCCACCCTGGCTGTGCCCATGTAAGGAAATGGAGAGTGCAGGCAGCAGACTGGCCCCGGGCAGCCTCTTAGAGTGCAGAGCCCCTCTCTCTTCCCGGCAGGAAGCCCTAGAGGCTCAGTGTCATCTTCTCAAACTTGACAACTGAGGGCACAGGCTATCGGAGAGGGAAGATCTCTCTTTGCCCAGCAATATTTCAGCACATGCTGGGAAAAGAAATCAGGAGGAAAGGCGGGGTGGGGAGACCCTCTCTTCTGTGCACCTTACTGCTGTCGGGGGACCTGATGGAGAACTGAGGAAAGCTGAGGTGTTAGGTCCCAACTGTGCCTGCGTCTATCTTGGATGGAGTCCCTATGCCTTGCCTGTGGCCAGAACCCCCAACACGCAGAGGGGCAGAGTTGTCCCCGTACAGTCTGCCCCAGAGGTAATGACCCCAGCAACAGCTAGGGTAGGCCTAGGAGATCCAAACCCCAGGTGGAAGTGATAGGCACCCTGGACATCCAGAGTCAGTGGGGATGATTCTCTGGAGAGCGGTGACCCTGGTTCCAGGTGAGAACCGGCTCATCTGTTGTACCATCAGAGGCTCGATCCCAGACTTCTTGATCTGAAAACTGCCCAGAGGTCAGCCCAGGGAGTCTCTCTTACTGCCTAGGAGCGTGTGAAGACGGCCTCAGGCCTGCCTCAGCCAGACAGCTCGCTCAATGCCGCTCCTTCACTGCCCCAAGTCAGAGGCCCAGCGACGGAGCCCCTCCTTCCAGAGTGTTCCAGCCCACCACTCGGGGCAGAGGCTCAGGTACCCAATCCTGGAGAGGCTTCCAAGGCTCGAAGTCTGTCCCTGGCGGGCTCCGGGACCCTGGGGCCCGCGCCCCCTATGAGCAGGTCTTCTTCCTCCTCATCCTCAAAGACCCGGACCGGACGCCGGGCTGGAGGCCGGGGAACGGGTTCGTCGCGCTCAGCCATGCGCTCGACGGCGCCCTCGCCTACTAGGAAAACGGTGTCCGCCACGCGCGGGGGTCCGGTGACTGGGTTGTGATCGTAGGAGAAAACTCGCAGGGCGCGCAGCGGATGCAGGTCGGGAAAGCCGCCCAGGCGGTTGCGGTCCAGGTCGAGGATGTGCAGCCGGCCCATGCGCAGCAGCGCGGGCGGGAACTCTTCGAAGCGGTTGCCGTAGAGCCAGAGACCACGCAAGCCCGTCATGCGCGGCAGCTCCGCGGGCAGCGCGCGCAGCCGGTTGTCGCCCATCTGCAGCGACTGCAGCGCCACCAGGCGCAGCAGCGGCCGCGGGAAGCGCCGCAGGAAGTTGCCCTCGATCCAGAGGCAGCGCAGGCTCTGCAGCTGCGCGAAGTCGGCCGGCAGCGCCAGCAGCCGGTTGCCGCCCAGGTAGAGGCGCGTGAGGCGCGGCAGGCGACACAGGCCGTCGGGCAGGCTCTCCAGCTTGTTGAAGTCGAGCGCCAGAATGCGCAGCTCGCGCAGCTCCTCGATCTCCTCGGGCAGCTCGCGCAGCCCGGTGCCGCTCACGTAGAGCTTCTGCAGGCGGCTCAGCGCGCACACGGCGCTGGGCAGGCGCCGCAGCCGCCGGCCGCTCAGCTCCAGCTGCTGCTCGCCGCTGCGCAGCTGCTCCTCGGCGTCCGACGGCAGCTCGTCCGGGGTGGACTCGGCGATGCCCATGGTCACGGGCCCCGGCCCGGGCCGCCGCTGCCACCGCCCGGCATCGCCCCGCCCCGGCCGCCCCGACGGGGCCCGGGCCGCTCCGGCCTCGGGGGGCCCCCCGCCCCGGCCTGCCTGTGTGCCGGGAGGGGGGCCGGGCCGGGCCGGGAGGAGGCGCCCGCCTGGGCCCCGCCGCCCGCCACCGCGTTTCACCACCTGCCCTCCGGCCTTCCCCCTGCTGCCTCCACCGGAGGCCGACTGGCTTAGAGTTGGAGCTGACTTGCAGCTTAGCGACCCGTCGCCCTGGCAACCCCCGACGCGCGTGCGGCTGCCAATGAGGCAGAGGGAGGGCGGGGTGGGGCGGGGCCAAGGCGGCCCAAGAGAGGGGGTCCCGAAGCCGGAGCGGGTCCCGGGCTAGCTAGCCCATCCCGGAGCCGGCGCGAGCCGACGCGGCCCCTGAGCGCAAACCTGACACAGGGCTAACGCTGAACCCCGACGTCCGATGCTGTCTACACCTGCCGCGGCGGGCCATTCGGTGTAGCTGTGTGTGCCCTTCTGATGAGCCCAGGAGGAAGAAACCTGGGACTGAAGAAAGGGAAGTGGGACACTGGAGGAGGACCTGAAGGCGAGGTCACTTGCTTGCTTTTTTTCCCCCCCTTCACGTCCTACAGCGTAGGACCAGTCTCCCAGTGCGGATCACTTTAGGATAGTAACTCGGAACAATGTTATGTTCTGGCTTTTCTTAGATCTGAGGATCTGTGGGAACGCTTGGCTCCGCCCTTGCTGGGTTCCGCCCATTGCTGGTGCTCTCACGCCGTATACCCAGCTTTACCCAATCCCCTCCCGGGACACCCCAGGTCTGTGTGTGGCTGTGGTAGGCGGAGGACTGGGACAAGCGACCACCTTCGGAGTGCCACGGAAGATAATCACTTTGGTTTGCGACTCGGCTGTTTTTACCCACAGCCCTTTGATTGTTGGTCCCTTCCACTCTGCTAGGTCGCCACGTGTCCCTCGCTGTGCTTAAAAGCTACTCCCCATTTTTTTAAATGATGCAGGCACTGAGAAGAGCCCAGAGAGCCTGGACTTAATCTGATTGACCAGAGAAGCTGGCATTTGAAGCCAGGCAGTGTGATTCAAGAGCTCCAACGCCTAAGAAAGCACCTTCCCAGTAAAAGAGAACAGCATCGCCGCCCCTCCAGTGACTTTTTCCTCAGCAGAGTCTCTGACTCACAAGGCAAAAATTAAGACAGGGATTATTAATGAAAGGAGGAGGAAAGTGGCCTCCGGGGATTAGGCAAACCTGCTTGAGGGTTGCACCCTGAGCTCTCAGACAGCAGGTCTCACAGCTGCCTTCTCTGGGATCTGGCTGTTGGAACAGACCTTGGTGTCCTCCAACCCCATCCTTACTGCCACGAAAACTTTAACATTAAGACAGTGGAGGAGAACACATTGGTTCACCTCTCTAACCCTAGCTGGTCGGTCAGCCTGTGGAACCACACAGCAAGAACCCAGGTGTGGCGGCTCATGCCTGTAACTCCAGATCTTTGGGGGGAGGAGCAGAAACAGGAGAGTTTCTGCAAGTTCAAAGTCAGCCTAAGCTATAGAGTGATTTAAGGCTACCAGGATACATAGCAAGACCCTGTCTCAAAGTGAGAGCGAGACTGTAAAAGGGGGATGGAGTGACTCACATCTGTCATCACAGCTATGTTCATCAGAGTGGGCAGCATAGTAAGAACCTATCTGAAAACTAAAAAAATAAGATAAATATAGAGAAAGGAGGAAGGGTTAGGGGTGGCCCTCAGTGCAGCTGAGTGCGTTTTGACAAATGTGTGTGCCTATGCTACATCACAGTTGTTGGTCTCCCCCCCCCCTTTTTTTTTTTGTTTAAGCTTTTGTACCTTTGTTAGTTACAGAGTTTCGAATAGCTCAGACTGGCCTCCAGCTCAATAGGTCACTAAATGTCTGGTTCTCCCACCTCCTCCCTAGCGCTGGGATTACTGGTGTGTACCACTGTGTTCTGACTGTGTGGTGCTGGGGATCAAACCCAGAGCCTCAGGCATGCTAGGCGAGCGCCCTAATAACCGAGCCACATCCCCAGCCCTCGTGTTCCATTTCCTTCACCCAAAAGTTCCCTCACGCCTCTTCTACCTCTCAGGGGCCACTTTGATCGTGACCTCTATCATGAGGGGTCAACTTTGCTTGCTCTTGAGTTTCTTAGGGATGAAACCTTCCAGAAAAATCCTCTTTTCACTGGCTTCTCCTCCTCTGATCCTCAACAGATATTTGTTAGCTAAAGGAAGAGGAGGGCAGGGCAATAGCAGTGATCTTCAGGCAAGTGGTTTCTTGGAGTGAGCAGATAATGGGAGGCACAGACAGAGGCAGGCTGTTACTATAAAACGGCCATGGACCTCCATCCCAGGGAAAACCTCCATCAAGATAAGGGATCCATGTCCAGAAAGAGCCAAGCCCAAGCATCAGGCCCCAGATGGAGGGCTTCTCAGCCCCAGCTAGCCAGGGTTCAAGTTTCTCAAGTACTCAGACCTTGTTAAGTCCCAACCCAGTGCTCTCCTTTCTCACATGGTGATTTCACAGAGGAGGTGGGCACTCAGATACCAGGAGTTTAGGGCAAACCCAGCCAGGCATGAAAACTCCCCCACCCCCCATATCCCTGCAGTGTCTTTACCAAGGGACATTCGATGTGGAGGAGGGAACCCAGTCAGCCCACCCTCACCACATGCTCAGGCTGGCACTGCAGCGCCAGGCAGCCCTCCTGGACTCTGTAGGCATCCCAGCAGCCCTATGAATGCCTCCACTCCATTACCAAGGCAGGCATTGCTCCCCAGGCTAGGAGCATGGAGGCCAGCCCCCTGCTTCCTCTAGGTCTTTTTCTTGCTTCAGTAAATCCTGTACCTTCACCTCCCACCAGGCCCTTCTCAGTGGGTAAAGGTAAAATGTGCTGCGTTCGGGGCCCACGCAGATTGGCAGTGAAGCAATCATCTCAATGAGTCACACAGGCACTGCGGGCGCCTGGTCCCTGTTGGGATGTCACTAATAAATTTGATTCACCCCCAGCACGGGCCCCCCAACCTTTCCCCCACTCCCCAAAAAAGCAGGAAACTGAGACCTGCAAGGAGGAGCTAGGGCTCTGACAGCTCCAGGTTCCCATCCAGACCCAGCCGTGCCCTCTGCCCCCCCCCCACACAAACACAAACACCCAAAGGGCAGGTCCTCAGGCATTCAAAATGGCCTCTCTATTGCTAACCACCAGCTATAGCAATCTTACCCACCCTCAAATCTATATGAAGGTTTTTTTGAATACAAAAACAACTCAGTGCTCTCTGTGATAATGTCTCTGTACCCAGCCTCCAGCATTCGTGATTGTTCACATTTTCTTAAGCTTGCTCTAAATCTGTTTTCTTTTAAATAAAAGAAGAAAAACCTGACAAATATACAGGAGGAGGCTTTTGCATTCCCTCCTGTGTCCCTGTAAGCACCTCTCCCCTGTTGACCCCGCCCAGGCTTCTGAATTCTCCTCCCCTCTAGGAGCCAGGACCACTGGCCTGCTTGCTGAGACTTAGTCACAGAATTAGTGGAGGTTCTCAGAAAGCTAAGACGCCAACTTTTTAGAAGCTGTCAGAAAATGTCAGGACAGGGAGGGGGCTTGGTACCTCCAGGAGAAGGTGTGCGCTTATTGTCTGCAAGAAGCTAGAGACGCCTTGTTTCCAAAAAACCGTTCAGAAGGGACTCACGCACTGATGTGTTCGCAGTCTCCTGGAGATCTAGTCTGATTCTCTCACTTGGGAAAGGGGAAGTGATGGCACTCTTCATGCCACAGGGCTGCCCTTTACCTGCACCAGCCAGAACTTAACTCCCCATGGTCTCTAAGGAATTCATTCAAAAGGCGTCATACACTTCTAGGCCTGCGCACTGTGGATTGCTGTGAATATGCACACCAAGGCAAAAGTCTGTACCTCTGTGGAAAGTATCCTCCCAGTGGAGATAGCCAACTATCAACAGGAACTGAGTGGTGGTCCGGCTGTGGGGGAAAGGAAGCAGACACTGCCGCTGTAAGAATAACACTGAGGCAGGACTGGAGGAGGTGAGAGCAAGGCCGGAAGATGTGCCCAGGGGGGCATTCCTGAAGGGGACCAGCGAGGTGTGAGTGGCTCTGGGCGAGCTGCCTGGGCACTTGAGCTACCAGGATGTGGCTGCAGGTGAGGCAGGGAGGGAAGGTGAGGAGGAGACACCTGGTTCGGGTGCTGACTTTGGATCCGAGGTCTCTGAGGGACTTGAAGCAAGAGATCGTGCGTTCGAACAACAGCTGCAGGAAGAAGCCTTCACGGCAGCCCCCCTCCCCCCTCTCATCTTGATCCTCTCCCACACGACAACGAGCATTGTCATTTACCGAGCACCTACGGGCTGTCTAATTTACCCTTCACTGCCGATCCACCAGGCAGGTACTGTATCCCCCACCAGCCTCCCACTCTGCAGATGAGGAAGCGGATTCAGAGAGAGGAAGCAGCTTGAGCAAGGTCGCACAGCTGGGAAGAGTCAGTGCTGGGATTCGGATCCGTCTCATCACGAAGACCTGCTTCGGACCACTGACTCACCCGGCTGAGAGAAATCAAAGAAACCATGTAGGGTGCCCTCAGAAAGAAGCCAGGCATGCCTGCCCTCAGCCTGAAACAGCAGGATTTCTAAGAGTGCCCCACTTGAAGGATTTTCTGTAGTTGGGGAGGACAGGAGTTGGGGGAGAAACAGAAACACCCCCACTCCCTGTCACAGCATGAGGGTTCAGCATATTTGCCTAACTGAGGGATGGAGGGGTCCTACAACCGACAACACAAGCCCCAGAGTCCAAAGCAGATTCTAAAGAACAAAGGGGCCCCGAGTCCAGGAGACTCAGGTTCAGGGGTTCCTGGTAGCAAATTACCGGCGGTGTCTAACATACTGTTACCCTAGAACCCTGAGGTGCGCGCATAGCGACGGACTGGCGCTCACAGGGCTGGGGCAGTCTCTGCCACCGGCCTCCTCCGGCCCCGTGAAACACGAGCCCAGGTGTGGCTTTAGGATCAGATCACGCTTCATGGAACCCTATCGCACAGTCACCTGTCTCTTGTGTTGAAAAATGAGTTTTCTCCTTCCCGTTCCACCTTCCAGCCTCCCTCTCTCCCCCCAGACAACAGAGTCGAAGAAAAGAGTGTGACGAAGGGGAGGAGCTGACTCGGCACTCGAGACCATTGCAGATCCCCGTGGGCCACCATGTTCCGGGACAGGTGACCCTGTCCTGGGTTGTTGAACTGAAGGTGGTTTAGGATGCGAGCTCCAGGAGAGTAGGGAGCCTCTCTGTTTCCTGTTTGCTCAGAATCACCTGTGCACTTGAGCAACTCGCCCTCTCTGCACCTCAATTCTTCCACCTGGAGGATGAGCCTGAACTAGGTGTCGGTTAGGGAGGCACTGGCCTGGCCTCAAAACTGGAAGGGCATTAGTTGGTAATGTGTGTGTCTCAAAAGCATGGGGACCTGAATCAGATCCCCGGAACTCGTGTAAAAAGCTGTGTGTAGCGACATGTGCTTGAAACCACAGCACTGGGGAGGCAGAGGGAGAGGGGTCCTGGGGCTCCTGGGCTCTCCTAAGCAAGTGAAAGACCCTGTCCCCCCAAACAAGGTAGATGGGCTCTGAGGAACAATACATTGTCCTTTGACCTCCAAAACCACACGTGTACACATTTGCTCTTCTGTCTACACACAAATGGATACATGAACACACACCCCCATGCACGCACACCAAATATAAGCAGTGAGAGTGAGGGTTAAAAATCCTGTCTGTAAGTAAAGTCAATAACATTTTCATGCGATGCGTGTGCCAGGTGCACACACATACATGCACAGAGGCCAGAGGAGAACTTGGATGGTCCTACTCTAATGTTTTCTTCCATGTTTCCTTGAAACAGCGTCTGCGGCTGAGCCTGGATCTAGGCTGGTGGTCAGCAAACCCCAGTGTTCCTTCTGTCCCTATCCATCACCTCACCCTAGCTCCGGAGTCGAAGGTGCCTAGATCCATACCCAGTTTCCTATGCACATTCTAGGCTTCTCTCTCTGTCTGTGTGTGTGTTTCAGGCACACGTGTGGGTAGGTGATTGTTCATGTGGCTGCGCCTGCGTGCAGAGGACCACAGCTGACGTTGGGAATCATCCTTGTTTTACTCTTCCCCTCTGTTCAACGAGGCAGGACTCTCACTCAAGCCCAGAGCTTCTTCTAGGGACTCTGTGTCTCTTCCTTCTGAGGCTGGAATTACAGGGGGAGCAACCAGGCCACCTAGCAATTGTCTACATTCTGGGGATCCAAACTCTGGCCCTTATGCTTACGAGGCAAGTGCTCTAACCACTGAGCTATCTGCCAAGTCCCTAATCCTAGCATGAACACTTCATGCTTTATCAGTAAGTGCTCGAACCTGCTGAGCCGTCTACCAACCTGATTTTGGGCACTTTCTAAAGTGTGGTGTCCTTCTCCCTGCCTCCAGTGCCAGGTCCACAATGGGCAGAACCACTCTGCCCTGGGGGATCTACACAAAGCTCAGGGCTGGGTGTCTGGTCAAGCAAGGCATTAATTCAGTGGTTCCTCGAAAAACACTTTCCTACCTCCATCCCCCTCTATTCACAAGCTGAGTTGGCTTCCCAACCGACTACTCTCCAGGGGAATCAGAACAAAGCGGCAAATCCTCGGCTCAGAGTTGCAAAAGAGGCTTTGAAATCCAGAGCCCAGACTACAGAGTCTTACAACAGCCAGGGTTTGAAAGAGAAAAAGAATTTTTGTAGGTCCAAAGCCTGCCTTTGAACTTGAAGAGCAGACAGCTGATGCCCATAAGCCCTGGAAAGGGACAGCATGTATCATCACAGAAACCAAGATTCTACCCAGAAAAAATTTCCAGGCTGGACCTGCAGGTGAGAGAGAAAGAAAGCAGCTCTGATTCTACAGATGCCAGAGAAAGAGGCCTCAGCCCTCAGCTGCATCCTGTGTGTGGGGTGTGTGTGTGTGGTGGGGGTGGGGAGGGGAGGGGACACGACCAGCACACAGGGCACCAGTTTTTGTGGCATGAGAATGTGACCTGCTTCTACCTATCACAGAAGCCTTGGAGCAGAGGCTTGGCTGAGCTAGCTCTCCTCTCAATCTTTCCCCACCAGGGTCAAGCAGTTTTTGAAGCTCCAGGATGGGGATGGATGTGAACGAGGCACGGGATGGCAGGCTTGGAGGGACTGAGTACAGAGGTTATAAGTCAGCTGCAAGGGGTGGGTCTGTGACCATAGAATTCATGGGTCAGGTCAGGTGAGCAGTTGGAGGAGGATGGGTCATGATGAAGGACAGGAAGACAATGCTCAGTCAGATGTGGTAGCCCTCACCTGCCATCTCATCATTTGAGAGATGGAGGCAGAAGGATCAGAAGTTAGTTAAAGCCAGTCTCAATTACATAACAAGTTTGAAGCTAACCTGATATACATGAAACCCTGTCTCAAGAAAGCCCAAACTGGCCAAGGAAATGGCTCAGCAGGTTAAAAAGAAAAAGTGTTCATCTTGCAAGCCTGACTACCTGAGGCTGATCCCCAGAACCACAAACGTGGAGAAAGCTGACTATACAGTATTGCCTTCTGAGCTTCACATGCTGTGACACAGAGAGAGAGAGACCCCATGCCGATGTATACAATGCACTAATAATTTTTATAAAGATTTGTTCTTATTTTATGTATACGGGTGTTTACCTATGTGTTTGCATGTTATGTATACTACCAACTTACCTGTTTCTTGACGAGGCCAGAGGGAGCATCGGATCCCCTGGAACTGAAGTTACAAATGGTTATGAGCTGCCTTGTGGGTGCTAAGAACCCAGTCTGGGTTATCTGCAGTTTAGCTCCAATAATAACATCTATCTATCTGTCTATCTATCTATCTACCTACCTACCTATTTATTTATTTATTTATTTATTTATTTATTTATTTATTTATTTATGTTCTTTGAGACAGAATCTCACTATGTAGCCCAGGTTGGCCTGGAAATTGCTATGTGGACCAGGCTGATCTCAAACTCATACACATCTACCTACCTCTGCCTCCCAAGTGCTAAAATTAAAGGCATGTACCACCACGCCTTTTTTATGAAGGCTTTTTGAAAGCCCAAACAAAAACGTGTGACTAGGTATGTCTCTCCAACTCACAAGCTTTGTGGAAGGTAGTCTGCTCCCTAGGGAAAAGGAAATGCAAGGGAGAAGATAAAAATCCTTACCTGACTGGATTTGAGACCTTAAGGATAGATACATTCACTGGAAATTGAGGGAGACTGGAAATAACCAGACTGCTATCTTTGCTAAGTCCATCCAGCTACTAACAGACCAACACAGTCTGTCTGTCTTTCTCTGTCTCTCTGCCTCTGACTGTATCTGTCTGTGTCTCTCGTCTTTCCCTTGAGACAGGGTTTCATGTAATATAGCCAGGCTGGCTTTGAAGTCATTAAGTGGGATAGCCTTGAACTTCTTGATCCTCTTGTGGCCATCTATCTTCCAAGTGCTGGGATTACAGACATGTGCTACCACGAACAACTGTAGGCAGAGCTGGGGATCAAGCCCGGGGCTTTTTGCATCTAGGCAAGCACTCTCTCCACTGAGCTACATCCTCAGTTACACAGTGAGACTCTGCCTCAAAACACAAAAGTAAATAAATAGTATCGGAAGTGATGACCCAGACTAGGTTCCCAGCACCCACAAAGGAACCCACAATTTGTAACTCCAGTTCTGGGGGATCCGATGCCCTCCCTGGCCTCCCTGAGCACCAGGTGAGCGGGTGGCATCCTGATACATGCTTCTTCTTTTGATGTCGGGAACTAAACTTAGTGACTGACTGATGCGTGTACTTGTTCTGCCACCGAGCCCTATTCTCCAGTCTCCAGTATATATTTTTGTCCATTTTGTCTTGAAACAAGGTCTCCTATAGCCCAGGCTAGCCTTGAACTCCTAATTTTCCTCACTCCTCTTCCCGAATGCTGGGATTCCAGATATGTACCACCACACCAGGTTCAAGTAAATAAACAAAAACAGAGGATCTTACTATGTTATTTGTAGACGCACACCACTGAGCCACGCTAAAGATGCAGCTTTCAGCCTCTGAGGAACCTTTGAAGTTTCACCCACTTTATGCCTGGCTATGCTGGAGCCTAGAGTCAAGTGCAACACTGCGCTGCCAGAAGATGCTTCCAGCCCCACACCAGCAGCTGAGCGTTGTTCCGGGCTCATAGAAGGCATCACTAAAGTCCACTTCTTTCTTAGTGATGGCATCCCATACGCAAATAGCACTTCTTCAGGGGCTCAGGGCTCCTGAAGTCTCTTCTTATATTGGAGAATTTCACCTGCCTTGCAAATACTTCACTCCCATCCAGACTCTGGAAGTTGAAAACACTGGCAACTCAGTTTCCCAGTGCGCTGGCTAGTTTTATGTCAACCTGACACAGGCTACAGTTATTTTTAAAATAGGTAACCTCGACTGAGAAAAATGGCCCCACCAGAATGGCCTGTGGGCAAACCTCTGGTGCCTTTTCTTGATTTAGGATGTAAGAGGACCCAGCTTACTGTGAGTAGTGCTGCCCCTGGGCTAATAGTTCTGGGTGCCATAAGAAAGCAGGTTTAGCCAGCCCTGAGGAACAAGCCAGTAAGGAGCACTCCTCCATGGCCCCTGCCTCAAGTCCTACCTCCAGGTCTCTGCCTTGAGTTGCTTCCCAGGCTTACAAGCCATAAGAAGAAATAAACCCTTTTCTCCCCTTGAAAACTGAGCACAGGCATGTGACCTCCGTGTCCCCCAGAGACTCCCATAAGTACCACACAGCTTTCTGAACCAGAGGTGAGAACAGCCTGGCAGGATCCTGCCTGTTGGAGGGTAGCAGCAGCTACCTCTTTAATAAAGTCATTAAATCAGTTGGAGGGGCTATCTCCAGAGCAGTGTGGGCCCTCAGGACCGTAGGTGATACTGTGTGCCTCTAAGCCTTGTCCCGGCGTCCAGTTCAGGATTATGGGAGAGTTCAAACCCTCTGAAATGTTTTAATTCTGTTTATTTGTTGTGTGGTGCGGATGAAAGGGCTTGCACATTCAGAGTGTCCTGCATTTGGAGTGACATGGCTGTCTGTAATCCCAGCACTTGGGAGACAGAGGACAAAAGACCGTCATAGGATTGACACTATCCTGGGCTACATAGTGTGTCTCTACCCCCCCTCCCCAGAAATAGTAATAAAACAGGGCATCAAGCCAGCAGGATGGCTTAGAGGGTAAATGGACCTGCAGCCCAGCCTGATGACCTGAGCTGCATCCAAGTGATGGAAGGGGAGAAAACTCCTTCAAGTTGTCCTCTGACCTAAGAGAGCTATGGCATTTTCATGCTCACCTCCTCCCCACACACCCAAAATAAATGAACAAAGTATAAACCTTAAAACAAAAAAAAAAAAAAGAAAGTCGTTAAATCAGTTTCTGTGTCTTTCAAGAAACTTTCAGAGCCAGGTTGCTATCACTCTGGAGTCACATGAGCCACCCCCACCCTGCTCCTACCTTCCACTGTGAACCAAGGAGCCCCTGTACCACCAGCTGCTGTTTCTGTGGGCCCAGGAACAGCTTTGCCTGGATGTCAGTATAAGCCCCCTGCCTAGGGTCCAGGACCCACTGGGAGAAGACTGTAGCGGGACTATATGCCTAGGGTCCACACCATCACTGGACACTGGCTGGAGCACATGGTTTCTTCCCTGAAAACAGCTGTGCATCATCCAAGCCAAGGTCAGGTGGGCCGGTGGCTCCCTGACCTGGCTGCTTACCTAGGACCTCACCCAAACACACACCTCACAGGTTCTAACACGTACACTCATACCCCATCCCTTTAGCAAGAAGTAAGCAAAGCCCTTACTGTCATTGGCTGCAAATGAGAAGCGTCTAGGCCCCTGACCATCCCAGGTCCCCACCCAATTAAGTGACCTGATAAAAAGGGCCAGACACACTAAGCATGCACTAAGCCCGGTGACTCTGGGCAGGTTGTTTCTTCTCTCTGGCTTGGGTTGACCTGGTTATCCCAAAGGTCTCGAGAGTTGAGGAAGGACATGTGTTCCTCAAAAACTTTTCTTGGCATATCTGTTTGGTGCAGCACCTGGAGGAAGCCAGGAGAACCCAGCCCCGCCCTGCCTCTTCAAGAGAAACCCCCGGCGGGTGGCCCCTGGTCCCATTCTTCCCTTCTGCCTGTGTGGTTGTTTGGGGAACAGTTCCTGGGGAATGGGTGGCTCTCCAGATGGCTAGGGAGGAAATGGGAAAAGTTTCATGTACTCCATCTGCCTGTGTGTATCATGCCCACCATCTTCCACCCCCAACCTGCCCAGGGCCTCCACTTCCCACAGACAGACACCTCTGAACAACAGCCCCCATCACTCTCCTGCCAGCCCTGTTTTCCCAGCTGGCCAGCTGTCAAGCCCGTGAGCTGCTGGTTCTGTGTCATCACGTGCTCCAGGCCAGATGGTACCTGTCAACATCAGCTGCCAGGCCGCTATGATGGGCAGCAGCCTCACACATGTCCCTGTGCGTCAGAGGCACAGCCTGACCCAGCTTCACTCCCTATCTGCCCTGCCCCGCACCCTGCCCCGCACCCCGCCCCGACGCCATCGCCCTGCCTACATGTGTCCTCAGCATGCCCCCACAGGGATGTGCTCTGTGCTCTAGCGGCAGAGGGGAAGGCCCACGGAATATTCTCCGCACCTGGCAAGCCGTGGGAGCGCTAATAAAGGTTAATCATGAGCATGGCACCCCTAGAACCTTTCTTAAGCTATCTGTACCGTGAGGAAGGGAGCATTCTGGAAGAGCTATGGTAGTCAGCTGCCACAAAGGTCTGGCAGAGCGTGACCCTGGGAACAGGTTGGGGCCCAGCCCTGCTAAGGGGTAGCCTCCCTGCCAGCTTGTGCAGACTGATTGCTCACCTACCAGGTTGGAATGTAGGGTTTCTTCACCTAAATAGGAAAGCTGCTAGGGTCAGTCAGAGACTGGACGAAGGTTAAGGGGAGGCTGAAAGGGCAGTGCAATAAAAAGAAGGCAGCAGCTGTCCTGAGGGCCACAACCAAGGGGGCTAGGCAAGAGGCAGCGCAGCAGAGCCTTAGCTGTCTGCTGCACAGAGGCAGGGGCCCTGCTGACCAACATCTGGGCGTCACTTGCCAGAAACCCACATCTGGCACTTCCACAGGCAGACAGCATTATCCCGCACATCTCCTCACCCTCCATCCACCCACCCATTTATCCAGCCACCTATATTCACCACGTTCTTTTAAGCATTCTGGACAGCCCTGTGATGGGCTCTGGTGTGGCAGCTGTGAAGGAGACAGATGCTGTTTGTGCTCCTGATGAGTCTCATCAGCCAGGAGGTGAATGTAGAAGTCCCTGAGCAAGGCCTTCAGATCTGTCTTCTGCAGGATGCCCATATATAGGGCCCTCTCTCCCTAGCTATGGCCCAGGCTCAGCCCATTTAGGAACATTGCAAAGGTCTCCAAGGAAGCAAGCTTGGCTTGGGGTTGAGTCATCCCACTAGGCCATAGCTGCCACTGAAGGGTCCCAACTCCGCCCCTTACCAGCAGGCCTTATATCCCTTATGGCTGTATGACCTGAGGTTACACAGGCTTACCAAGCATCAGGACCCTATAACCACCACCATGGCTCAGCCTTGACCTTTCTAGACATGTCCCCAGGGCCCTAGTCTATCTTTTCCTAGTCTATTTTGTCTATCTTGGGCAGAGGAATCCAAGCAAGGATCGAGGGATCATCTCCCTGGAAGCAGGCTATAGGCCCTGTTGTAGGTAGAAACAGAAATTCAAGGAGCAAATTGTACTTCATCTCTCCTCCTCAGGGACAGTCCACAGCCCCTGCTCAAGAATCATTGGGTGCCCCACCTCACCTGTCCTGGAAACTGGCAGGCTAGGCACAGAACAGGGAGAAGCAATGGAGAAAACATGTCATCGGACTCCAGTGTCTCTGACCCAGACACCAGGTGCCCTGTTGGGCCAGGTAGAGAGATAGGACAAGAGGAAATACGAGCTGTAAAATGACTCTCATAGAGAAGCAGAGTCAAAAGAAATGGAGTTGGGTGGTGAATGTATGTGGGTGTATATGGATGTGTGCATTTGTCAGTGTGTGTGTGTGTGTGTGTGTGTGTGTGTGTGTGTGTGTGTTTGCTATGCAAGTTGCTATATGCACATTTGTTTGTGTGAGAGGTGTGTGTGTGTGTGTGTGTGTGTGTATGTGTGCTAGAATTTTACCTTAAATGTCCTCCTCAATTGCTTTCCAACTTATTTTTTAAGATAGAGTCACTAAATTCGAAGCTGATGGATTCAGCTCTAGGAATCTCCTGTCTGCTTTCCCAGAACTAAGATCAAGGGCAAGTACCCAGCTTTTGTCCATGAGTGGGAGAGCCGAACTCGTCTTCATGTTTACATAACAAACACTTTACTGACTGAGCCATCTCCCCTGACCCTGCTGCCTCTATTTTCATGTGTCTGTGTATCTGTGTCCTTGGTCATCACTGTGTCTAAATGTGCATGTCTGCACATATGAGCACCTTAGGTGCTCGTGTGAACATCCATATATTGTGTCCATGTTCTTCTTGTGTTTCCAGGTGTGCTCATGTTGTTGCCTTTAAAAAAAAAAAGGTTTCAACTTTCAACTGAGAATGGTCTGAAATTCCTGATCCTTCTGTTTCTGCCTCTCTTAGTGCTCCTCAGATATGTGCCACTGTGGCTAAGTGTGTAACTGAGGTTATATTTTGTTGGCATAGATGTGCCTGTGTGTTTGCATGTAAGTGTCTTCAGGGTTCTGTTTTTTTTTTTAACTGCTTGCATGTACTTTTGTGTGTTCCCTCTCTCCTTCTCTTTCTCTCTCTCTCTCTCTTTCTCTCTCTCTCTCTCTCTCTCTCTCTCTCTCTCTCTCTCTCTGTGTGTGTGTGTGTCTGTGTTTGGGTAGGGAGGGGCTAGGTGAATTGTGGAGGCCCTCACCCCACTATGAAGTTATGACAAGACATTGTTAGGGCCCAGACTGTCTCTGGGTTGGTGACTCACCCCTAATGTTGGAGGCCATGGACCATCAGGTACCCACCCACAGCCTGTGAGGCTGTCACTGGGACCTGAGTCTGGCTAGGTTTAGAGCCCAGAGACTCTGTGTCCCTGACTCCCCTCCTCCAATCCTGGAACCAGCTGGAGCCTCCCACAGCCCACATGGAGCCGCTGCCAGGCTGTGGACAGCCCCCAGGCCTGCTACACAGGACTGCATGGATACAGCTGTGCTCCAGGGCCAGCAAAACTGCAACACGGATGCCTATTGAGAAGCACAAAGGGACAGAGGGGCAGTGCGTGGCTGCCAGACCTGGAGTGCCCATCCTCTCCTCACACCAAGCTGGGCTTTGAGAGGACATCCTCAAGTTCAGGACTGCTATCTGGAGCCCTCTAGAGCCCCTACTAACTCACAGGCTCTAGGCTCCTGAGGTATAAAATGAGGGGTTGTTGCTACTAGAGCCACAACACACAGTCGCACAGTTGCGCACTGAACAGCTACCTGGCTGAGTGACAACAGGTGCTGAGAGCCAGGCTCAATTCTCCTTGCAGGCGAGTGTGCTAGTGCCCAGCTGCCCTGTCTTCCCACGTATTTGCTCACTGGGCACTGTGCTCAGTGGGGTGTCCCTCTAACAGACAACTTGTTCTCATTCTCAAAAAATATGTTGTCTTCCTCCGACTGTGTGGCTGGAGGAAAGCCCAGCCTTTGTCATCAGCCTGTGCGGGTGTTTCGCTGCCCTTCTATCACAGACTCCCCTCCATCTCGATGGCATTCTTCCTGACCTATCCCTAGAGACTTCTCTCTTCTGAGGCCATCAGTGGGAACAAAAAGCCCTCCTGTAATCATCGTCCCCATTTTATAGTGGTAACCAGACCTAGAAAATTCAGTAACTGGCCTCTCGCCCCACCTACCCTCTAACCCACCCCCATGCATCCCACCTGCACCCTGACCTGAGTGATCACTATCCTAGACAGCACAAGCTGAGGGGCATGCCTCAACAGGGCAGGAAGCTGAGTGGGATGGACCTTGTCTGCTGAGATGCTGTGGCTCAGATGCTCCAAGTCCCCTGTCTCCAAATCTGGTCCTGAACCCTCTACCCAGACATATCCTTTCTCAACACCTTTGCCCAGCACCAACCTACCCCACAGTGACTGTAATACCATACTGGTTCAGCGTTCTTTATTTCCTTAGTAAAGTAACTGGGGGAATCTTTCAAAGCATAGGAAACACAACTTGTCCCATCACGGCCAACCTGAGTAGAAGGAACAAAGATAAGGTCTGAGGGAGAACCCTAGGGCAGCTCTGAACACTCTCCAGCAGAAACAAAAGGCCTGCTGACTCCCATCCCTCAAGCCTTTCTTAACCCAGGGCTTGGGAAGGGAGCTGGCCAATGATGCCTTCCCCCTGGGGGAGTGGGTACAAGAGGACATCCTGCCCCCTCCCACTTACCTTCCAGACTCAGCTGGAAGCCATTTAGCGGTTGTTATGAGTTTGATAGAAGGGGTCAAGTGAAGTCAAGGTTCTGTAGGAAGAAAGGAAGCTGATAGAAGGAAGTCTGACCAGGCCTGGGCCTGTCTCCTCTGCCTCCTTCCCTGAGATCCCAAGAACTAGCCAGGTCCAGACAAGGACAGCCAAGCCACAGACATTCTCTGCCTGCCAACTGAAGCCTTTACCATCCAAGTGGAGGTTTTGAAGAAGTGAGCAGGAGTCACAGGAGGGGCAGGCCCACAGTTCATTCATCTTTAAGTGCATTCCCCACAGCCCCTGCCAACCATGGTGGAGGTGAAGTGTGTGGAGGAAGGAGCCATTAGGCAGAGCTGGAAGGAATGAATCTGGGCAGGTGGGAGGCCAGAGGCCAGAGATGCTAGGATCAAGACTAGCTGAGGAGGCTGTGAAATGAGGAAGGGGCACAGGGGGAGAGCTGAGGGGACGAGTTACCTTCCCACATGGGGGTGTAGGTGCCGCAGGGTCTCCGCGGGGTCGGGGGTGTTCTCCATGCGGTTAATGGACTCACTGAGGGCGTAACCTCCTGGTTTCTGGGGCTGGATGCCACCTCGAGTCCAGCCTTCCCGTTCCAGCCCCTTGGGCGTGTTATCAAAGTACCTAGTGTGATGCAAGGGCTCTTGGCACTGCTTGCCTCTTTCTGAGACCTGTCCCTCCCTTCACCACCAACAGATCTGGGCCTTGGAGCTCTTCAGTCTCCTCTGCCCATCACGGCTGAGCCCTTGTTCACCTAGGACACTCACACAGGAAGCCTGTCCCCATTCCTGGAGCTGAGTGCCCCTACCTCACCCCAAAGCCCAGATGGGTGTGGAGAGCAACGGACAGTGTTCTGTGGTGTTGCCACCTGAGGCCCTGTCAGCACCCAGAAAGGAGCCCTGCATCTGATACCCTTCTATGTACCTGAGGAACCAAGACTTAAGCCAGGTTCTGAGACACAGAATGAGTAAGACTTGGGCTCCTGCCTTGACTTATGAAGACAGAATGCTAGAATGTCGATAGGTCCACCTGGAAATCAGTGGTTACAACCCCAGGGACCTTCAGGATCGCCAACAAGAAACAGTGTGTCTGATACCTGGCAGGAATTCCTGACGGGTGATGGGGGCACGGTAAGGACCAACAGAAAGACTATGTTTTGGAGGAAGGCCTACCGGGACCTCAAAAGTGGAACAGCCACATAAAAACAAACAGATCTTTGTCTCCCAACACTCAGAGTCCTCCCCATCACAGAAAGTGGAGAAGCTACAGTGCTCCCAAGCTGAGCCCTAAGGGTTTAGCCCAAAAGCCACCAAGGGCTCAGCCAGATACCATGCAGGCTAGCCTCTAATGCCACCTTTTTACATCAACCGTCTGGCCCCAGCTCTCTGTCTCTTTCTGTAACCACACCTCAAGATGTGATCACACAGTTTGCCCTCCAGGGCCTAGGGCAATATCTACCTGCAGTCAGGACTGAGAGAACAGGAAGTATCCCAGAAGAGGGTAGCAGAAGAGAAGCCTGACAAGCCGGAGAAACTTGGAATGAATACTCAAGTATGTGGGGGGGAGGGGCGGTCAGTGTGCATGTGTTGATAGATGAAGTATTCTGGGAAGAAGCTTGGCTTTCCCAGAACTCTGTCCCCTTCTCCTGCCCAAAACCACTTCCTGTGGAAGTGGGTTAATGCACATTTAATTCCAACACTTGGAAGCAGAGACAGAAGAAGCTATTTGTCATAAGCTCTAGGCCAGTCTAGTCTACAGAGAAAGTTCCAAGCCAGCCAGGGCCACATAACAAGATTGTCTGAAAAAAAAAAAGGAAAGGAAAGGAAAGGAAAGGAAAGGAAAGGAAAGGAAAGGAAAGGAAAGGAAAGGAAAGGAAAGGAAAGGAAAAGGAAAGGAAAGGAAAGGAAAGGAAAGGAAAAAGAAAGGAAAGGAAAAAGAAAGGAAAGGAAAGGAAAGGAAAGGAAAGGAAAGGAAAGGAAAGGAAAGGAAAGGAAAGGAAAGGAAAGGAAAGGAAAGGAAAAGGAAAAAGAAAGGAAAGGAAAAAGAAAGGAAAGGAAAGGAAAGGAAAGGAAAGGAAAGGAAAGGAAAGGAAAAGAAAGGAAAGGAAAGGAAAGGAAAGAAAGGAAAGGAAAGGAAAGGAAAGGAAAGGAAAGGAAAGGAAAGGAAAGGAAAGGAAAGGAAAGGAAAGGAAAGGAAAGGAAAGGAAAGGAAAGGAAAGGAAAGGGTTTTTTCATTGCTCCTAAATGCCCTTCCCACCCAGCCCTAGTTTCAGAAGCTGTCCACATGACTCTTGGGAGCACTGAGCCTACCTGCTGAGGGAGCACTGAGCCTACCTGGCATGTGATGGATACAGACAGTACCTTAGCAACTAATGTCTTGGCTGCTGCAGTGCCCTGTATTTATTTACCCTTTCCAAGCCCACCGTCCTGGCTCTGGAATCATGCTTTGCCTGGCTGTGTGAGAACTCCCCTTGAGTTGCTAGAACCTGTTTCTCCTGAGCAAGAGCTCCTCCCCCCCTCCAGGCTTAATGTCACTGTGGTGACAGCTTTTTAACCAGTGACTATTGAGTCTGGGGTGTGCCTGCCCACGCTCTCTCACTCTCAGGCCAGGACAGCTCAGAGCTGTATGCCTTACACTGAGTTTCTGCCACAGGACAGCTGGCCTCATAACACCCCATCACTGTCCTCTTTCCCTTCCGTGCAAGTCCCTGAAGTCTGCTCTCACACTGAAGGGGCTGTCAGTACATGATGCCCAGCTAAGGGTCTGTGTCTGAGAGAGTTCAGTGTGGCTCTTGGTTCTCCTTCCAGAGGTCATGCCCTCGTTACTTGCTCTGTTTCATTCTTGTTCAGACTGCTAAACAGGTCACAGCTTTCAGCCAGGAAGGGAGCCTCACCCTTGGTTGTAGGTAGTCAGGTACCGCTGATCTCTGTCGGGATCAAAGGAGCTCCGGAAGTAGCTGGGGTTGTTAAGAGTGAACCCTGTGGGCTCCTGCACAAGAAGAAGACAGCACAATGGTTAGGACTCGGGAGCCTAGGAGGGGCAGGCACGGGTGAGGCAGCCTTACCTTGTTCCCTATAGACTCCCTGCCAAGCAGAGCAACGTTTGTCTGTTGCATCCGCTGGGGTGGCTGGTAGGACCTGTGGCTCATGGTGGCTGATTGTGGGCTTGGAGCAGGCATCTGTAGGGAGCAGGGCCACAAGACATGAGGCTGTGTGGCTGGCTGAGGTCATGGAATGGGGGGGAAGGTGGGCAGAGGTGCTTCCACCCCCTGCCAAAGAATCCCGTGTTTCAAAGCACCCAGCTCCGTCCCAGCCCCCAGCCTTACACTCCGTCTGTGACACCCTTCATCTATCTCTGCCTCTTCCCATCCTTCCCTGCTGGGGCCCCATCGCTCACTCTGGAGCTCAAGGTCCTTTCATTCACTCGGCTGTATCCTGTGTCCCGATCAGAGCCTCTGGTCAGCACAGGGAGAAACTCGTTTCCCTGGAAGGAACAAAGCAGCTGCCAGTACCACCCATTCACAATCCCAAGCCAATGTGTGACTGTCCCCACACCCTGGTCCCTTGGCAACACAGAGCTTACCTGAGGGTGATTTATAGGGAGGTAGTCTGACTTGGTGACGCTCCGTCCTGGATGGAGGACCTGAGAGGGACGTACAGTGGGAAATCAGCTGAGCCTCCCTTGCCCTCAGCGGCTCCCGTAGCTTCTGATTCCAGCCTCCACTGTGTCAAGCTTTCAGAAAGGCTATGTACAGACAGGTATGACTGGGGTAACTGAGGAATAGATAGAGTTTGGGTGGAATGACCAGCCCGTTGGTCTTGATAGGGAGCCAGCAGGGAAGGTTCCCATCTGAGCACTGAGCGACCTGACCTGCCCCTTTACCTACTTGGACCTCAGTATTCGCATCTATAAAGTGGAACTCTGAACCACAGCAGCGGTGTTCTCTCCCTCCCCTTCATTCCCTACTTGACCGGGGTGGGGGCTTTGTGTCAGAAGTTTAAAAATTAGTAACTGCAGACCCCCAGTCTTGAAAGTTTTGATGCTCCTGAGACCACACTTACAGGTTCCCCGGCCAGCGCCTGTGAGGGTGGCTGAAAGACAATGGGATTCTTGCTAGTCTCTTCTGTGAAGCCAGACTCTTCTCTGACGCCAATTGTCTTCTTGAGCAAGGGATCTGCAAAAGCCACCACTCTGTGTTCTTAGTGGGACTACCTAAAAGTCCCAGCAGGAAAGGAACAGACTCCAGGGTCCAGGCCAGGAAAGCAGAAGGAAGAATGGGAATGGACAGGCCAGGAGTAGCTATGGTCAGACTCCAGTGACCCTGCTACAGGACAGAGCACTGAAATCAGCCCAGGGATTGATTTGTTTGCCTTCCCTTCTTTCTCTCCTTGGTGGCATCTGAAAACTGTCATTCCACTCCCCCCCCCCCCGATTCTCTCTTAGGGGCTGGAGAAGGAAGGTGAAGTTGGGAGGTCTACCTGGGTGGTTTGGCGTCTCCTTGATATACTTGGAGTTGTACTCAGACGACATGAAGCGTGGGCCCTGGAACATACAAGTCAGGACAACAGCAACCCAGGGTGGGAGTCAGGCATCCCGAGAGGCTCTCTGGATGTGTGAACTCCCAGCGGGCCTGGGAGAAGGAGTACAACACCCCAGTAGACCTCTAATATTCCTGATGAGGCACGGCAGTGCTCCAAATGCCTCCATGATCATTCCAAATTACACACACACCATGCTGAGTTCCTGGAAATGACCCCTGAGGAACTCAGACAGAAGCAAGGGGGTCGTGATGAAGAGGGATAAACAGGTGGAAGAAAATGCATATCAGCTTGGTGGTGGAACACAAGGGCCAGGGAGAGTGTGGTGGCCGCTTTGATGCGGTTTGAGAACTATCAAGTTGAAAATGCCTTGCTCTCTGCAACGTTTCAGGACCCTTTCCCTGGGTGAGAGACCAAAGGCCCAACCTCCGCAGAGGGAGGGAGCTGCTGCGGCACCCCCCAAGCCCTTCCCACTCCGGCCATGGCAGGCACCCATTTACATAGTGCGAGTTCTCCCACTCCATAGAGCCCTTGCCCTGCTGCTGGTGGAGCAGGGGCACCTCCTTGGGCTCCAGTCCTGTGATGGTCTGAGGCCCGTGATCCTGGGTGTCGAAGTGGACCTTCCTGACCTGGAGGAGTGAACACAAGTGATCATCCTGGAAGGTGAGAGAGTGCCAGTCACCCTCCACTCCTAACAGAGCACCTTCATGGTGGTCTGCGTGGCTCCATTACAGTGGTGTAAGTGGGGTCTTTCCTGTATCAGGGCTTGCAACGTCTTTGCTCATAGTGACTCTCATACCCTGACATCGGTCCATGGGGACTTTGGGTTCTCGGGCTGTTGCAGGCACTCAACTCCTTGCTGAGTCCCTCAGCCAGAAACCTCTGCCTCAGGACCTTTGTACTCCCAGCTGACTGACTGGAACACACATCCCTTAGGTAGCTGTGGCTAGAGAAATGTTAGCCTCTTGAACCTCACCCAGTATCTCCATAGTAATTTCTTTCCCAGCCTTTGAGCTTCTGCTTTATCAATCCTTCTCCCATGTTGTATTTTCCTCTGCTCTTACCCCTTCCAAATTTTTTGGTTTTGTTTTGTTTTTCGAGACAGGGTTTCCCTTTGTAGTCTTGGCTGTCCTGGGCTCGCTTTGTAGACCAGGCTGGCCTCGAACTCAAAGAGATCCATCCACCTGCCTCTGCCTCCCTGAGTGCTGGGCTTACAGCTGCCTCCCTCTGTCCAGTCCTGGGATTGCAGGTGTATAGCGCTATGCCTTGTTTATGAAGCACTGGGGAATGGAACCCAGAGCCTCATGAATGTTAGGTTCACCCACTGACCTACAGCCTAAGCACACTCCCTCCATTTTAAATTTAAGCACAGATTTAAAATGTATTCTGATTGCATTGGTTGGATGAATGGCTACCTATCCTCATGACCATGGTGGTGATTTGAATGGCGGTAACAATGATGACAGAAGCAAAGAAGCTGGGGACGATTATGACAGTGACCGTGAGGCAGTGAAGGTGGTGGCAGAGGATTTGAACACATGAATAGGATACTGGTATCTGTAAGGATGGAGTAGGGGGGAGGGCAGTGACAGGGCTGTAGGGAGAAATGGAGAGGCCATGATAGTGGGGAGTGGCCCCTCACCCTAGACTTTGGCTCCTCCGGGCTAGGTCATCTCAGCTTTGTGCAGTGGTTGGAGGTGCCGGCTTGTCAGAGGAACTCACCCTCCCTGACTTCCTGCACACATCCTGGGGCTCGCTCCTCTCTGGCATGGGCCCAGTACTGACCTCCTTGGAAAGGGGCCCAGTGTTGAACTTTTCTCGTGCATAGCCAGAGGTGGTCTGGTACAGGTTCCTGGGCAGGGGCTGCTTGCTGTCAGGCCCTTCTAAGGGACAATAGCTCTGACTGGCCACAGACTTGGAAGTGTCATGGATTTGTTCCCTAAGGGGTGGGAGAAAATGATGATAGGATCTCCAGGCCACCTGCTTTGTTCTTGCGCTGAAGGCTGCATCACTTGTTCCCAGAAGCTCCCATCTCTCTCATCCCTCTTGCAAATGTTTCAAGAGTCCACAAGCCATGGGGCCCAAACTGGGTAGCATGCCCAGAGCCACCCAGGCCTTGCCTTGGAGCCTGGGGCAATGACATCCCTGATAACTAAGATCCAGCAGGGTAGATTTGGGAGGAAAGGAATACTGGAGACTGTACCCCGTGGCAGGATTGTCCAGGCTGTCCAGGTGGGGTTTGTAAATCATGGGCCGATAGTTGGATTTGTAGCCTGTGCCTACATGGCATCCCATGCGGGGCTTGAACTCCTCTCGACCTGCCAGGCGAGGAAGAGGGAGACAGGGCCAAAGGTCATCAGAAGGATGAAGACTGGCTTCCCAAGCAGGGCCAACACCCCCCAGGGCTCAGAGGCCACTAGGCCAAGGGAACACCCAACAATCCAGGTGATGGGAGCTGTGTAGGCCTGGCTCTTCAGAGGGCTGTGGTAGCAGGAAACAGCCAAGTGGAGTGTGGACACCATGTAGCAGACTCACTAGTCTTGGCTGTCCTGGGCTCGCTTTGTAGACCAGGCTGGCCTCGAACTCAAAGAGATCCACCTGCCTCTGCCTCCCTGAGTGCTGGGCTTACAGCTGCCTCCTTCTGTCCAGGGACAGGACCAGAGACGGGGGTAGCCAGGCAAGGCCAGCTTGATAGTGTGAGCCCTTGGGCTCTGGGAACAGATCAGCTCTGTGTGGCAAGTCACTCTCTGCTAGGATTACTCTAGACACTGTCCCTCTCCAGATCCCTCTTCCTACCACATACTGTGTGTGTGTGTGGCGGGGGGTTGAGTCCTTACCATAGGCTGTGCAATAGCTGGTAGCATAAAACTTCAGAGGATCAGAACATCCCCCTGAACTCATCTTCACATAAGGAGAGACAACCCCGAGAGGGAGTTTTCCCATCATGATGCTGTGGGGCAAGGGCCCCACGGGCCTGAAAAGAAACCCAGGAGGCCCTCATGAATTCCGATCCTGGCAGTGGCAATCCTCCTCCCACTTCCCCCTCCCTCACCATAGGTCCGAGTCCTTCCCGCAGGCCCCTGTTCCGGTTTCTGGACACTGCATCTCAAGCCATCAGAAGAATCCATGTTCAACTCTCACTCTCTCACACTCGCTTGTCACATACCAGTGTTCAAATGTCCCCCATTTTAGAGCCAAGAAACTTTAGCGCTAAGAAATGAATTGAAGCTCTTAACCAGAGACAGAGCTGGGATTTAGACCTGGGGTATCTGACTCCTTGTCCTCTGGTCTGACGTGACCAGAGGACCATCTGAGAGTTCTCTCTTGTGAGATGTGCCCCCACCCCATCTGTTACTCAGTTTCTTCCCCATCCACCTCCCTCTGGAAGTTGACTGTGCTCTCCTGAGGCCCTAGACAGTAGGCCCCACCCTCACCTGCCCTCTGCAGCTGGCTCTGAGGTCGGCAGAAGCCACAAGAGGCTGGAGCTGCTCAAGAGAAGCCAGCCCTCCTGAGGTAGAGAGGGCCAAGCTAGAAGAAACAGAGTGTTGCTTAGCAACCATCACTTAGCAACAGCGTCCCAAGCCTCTGAAGTCCCTCTCAAGCCATGGCCCGCTGAGGGGCCCGACCCATCCAGGAAGGGAAGGACAGGCAAGGCACAGTTAGTCCTGCCTCCGTGGCTCTGGCCCCAGCTGTCTGCACAAGACCATGAAGAGCTACTTCTCTAACTGATGTGAAATAAAAGATAATCCTGGACAATAACTCCCATTTACAGAGTATCCACTTCTCACCAGACACTTTACATCCTTCATCTCCACCCTCCAAGAGGCTCTTCCAGGTCTATTATTATCCCCTCTTCACTGGGGAACAGGCAGAGTAGCTCAACCAGCCAGAGATCTCAAAACAGTGGAGATTCCACGTGGGTGGATCCTGATCCCACTCTTATGCCTCTTGGTAAATTAATGTTTACTATGTTCTGCTCCAGCCAAACCTGTGCTAAGCCCTTTTACACACACTACCTCTTACAACTTCCCAGACTCCTGCATGAGCTTGGGGCTCTTGGTGTATGGCCAATCACCACAGCAGCGGTTAAAAGCAGGGCTCCCACCATGCCTGTTGGCTTTGATGAGGTGTCTTTCCTCCTTACACTCTCACATCTCATCTTAATCAAGTGTGTGACATCTGGCAGAAAGTGGGGCCCAGCACCTGAGGAAAGGAAGGGGGAACATTGGTACGTACTGGCAAGCTATGGTCTAAATGCAGCCCTGGCCAGCCCCACAGGGATTTCAGTCATAGCCTGCAAGCCTCAAGTTGGTTTTCAGTCTTGTAAACATTGTGACAGTTGGATCTCCAGAGGTAGGGAGGAATTCTGATCAGTATCTGCCAATTACTGGGGTACAAATTCTGCTTTTATGACTGCTTTTAAACAGACAATGCAGTGTCCCAAATGGGAACTTTAAGGAATTTAATTTTTAAGACAGCAGGGGTGAACAGCCAGCCTGTAGATTTCCTGCCTTTGGCTATCACGACTGTGTGAGCATCTCTTCTGAGACAAGTGACCTGTGAGGAGAAGGGACACAGAAGGGTTACCCTGCCTAGGATACATGCATGCAACATTAGTCCTATCAGCATCAGGGACCACGAACATGTTATACCCCAACAGAGAAACCCTGTAGTCAGAAGTGATCGTGGTCTGGGTGGGGGCAGGGGGGGAGGCTTCAGGACAGACTGAGACCCACTGAATTCTCATCCTCCAGTCATGACTGCTCAGAGGTCAGGGGCTACCAGGACAGAGGAGTGAATGCACTCAGCCTCTCCTCCATCAAGCAGCCCCCAGCCTGCCAACAGAGAGGCTCATGGGTGCTCTACATGTGAAACATGGGAAGATTGAGACTGCCACGGGTGGGGTGCACTCAGGGCAAAGACAGAGGGCAGTGTTCCTCCAGGCACCCTTGGAGTGGAGCTCTCAGCCTGAGCTCACATTTCGAAGCTGGGCGGCACAGGCTCTGGCTCTGCCACTGAATGCATAGGAGACGTGGTACAGGGTATGTATGCCAGTATGAGAGAGAAGTCAAAGGAGCAGAAGGCTGGAGTAGCTGGTCTCATTGCATACACAAGCAGAGAGCAGAGCGCAGGGTCTGGAGAGGTGGCTCAGTGGTTGAGAGCACTTTCTGCTCTTGAAGAAAACAACACTTCAGGTGACTCACAGTCATCTGTAATTCCAGCTCCAGGAAATCCTACACCCGATAAGAAAACAGAAAATGAATACATTCTACTGTTCAGGTAGCTGCCTCCATTTTGTGCATTTTTTTCTCCATTTATAACAGTTCTCCAGGTTCTCCCTGGTCAGGCAATGGTCCTGTCTAGAATTTAAACAGATCTTCCAGGTACAGAGGCAGGGAGACCTCTGTGAGTTTGAGGCCCTATCTACATACCAATTTCCTAGACAGCCAGACCCTTAGGGAGAGACCTTGTAGGAAACTCCACCCCCCCCCCATAAGCATACCCTGTTGCCCATCTCCCAGGAGATTTTATAACCTGTCAAGTTGACAATGAACATTAACCATTTTGGGCTCCTTCCACATTTTTCTTAGACCCAGTCTCTCATTGGTCTGTAATTTTGCCACATAAGTCATGCTGTCTGGTCCCTAAGTTTCCAGGAATCTGCCCATCTCTGTCTCCCATTCTGCCATGGCTGGAATTACAAGTCCAAGCCTCCACACAAGGCTTTTTAAGTGGTTTCTAGGGACCCAAACTCAGGGTTTATGAGGCAAGTGCTTTACCTACTGAGCCATCTCACAGTTGACTAGGAAAGGGCTTCGGCCAGTTAAAGACAGGAATTCCACAGGATCTCAGACATGGTCATGTGAGGGAGTGAAAGGAAATTCTTCTGAGACTGAGCTCAAAACTGCCTCCTCTGTAGGACTTCTTCTGTGTCTGTATGCAGAGGTGGCTCACAGGGTCAGACCCGGTAACTATGTCTGCAATCTGCACAGGCGGAGGGGAAAGGGGACGCTCCACCAGGAAGGTAATGTGGCGTGACCTTCGGCCTGGGTTCTGGGATAGATTCTGTGTGTCTGGATCCTGTACGGGGAAGAATGGTGGGAGGAAGATTCCAGCTGGAGCCGACAAAAGTGGCTGCTTGGGGCTGGAAGCTCCAGGTTGCGGTGGAACTGTTTTTTTGTCGTGTAGCAGCATCTAGTGGTTGTAACGCAGAACCGCAGGTAAGCAAGTTAACAGCTGGGACTCCTTGCAGAGTGGAAGATGGCTAGAGCCTGATTCACCTATGCACCCCTACACACCCGCTCTTCAGAACAAACTGGACTGGCCCGGCTCTCGTGAAGGGGATGAATCCTAATGGACGCCATCAGGATCCTTGTTGAAGCCACACTGTGTGACTTGGGCCTCTCATCTGCTTCCCTAGTTTCTTCCACCTCTACAGAGAAGCTAACAAGGCTGAAAATCTAGGACCCACATCACCCCCCCTTTCTTCCCATACCATAATTGCCACTGTCCATTAACTCCTACCTTTGTGCTGGGCACCAACCTGGGTTCTTACTTTTGAGACAGGGCTTCATGTCTACTTTCAGTGTAGCCACTGAGGGCCTTGAGTCATAATCATAGTTCAGGACCCTGCTGTCTCCACCTCCCAAGTGCTGGGATCATAAGCATGGGTTACGGTACTCAGTTAATACAGTGCCGGCAGCAGTAGGCGAGGCAAGCACTTTACCAGCCAAGGTACACCCCCAGTCCTCTCCTCCCCCATCTCATCAGTGTTCGATCCAGCCTTGCCAGCCAAGAATTATTGTTAATACGTTTACTTTACAAATGGGGAGGCCAACTGCAGCAGGCAGGAAGAAGTGGATCTTGGATCCAAACCCAGCTTTAACTCAACAATCCATTCCTTTCCTGCTGGGAAGTACTCTGCAAAGGGCTGGGACTGCAGCAGTGAGCCCTGTTCCTGCAAAGTAATGGCTCCCTCGGGTACGAGGGTGACATCCCTCTCTTTTCTACATCTGACTCAGTTCAGATATTCATGCTCTGGGCTACAGGTCCCCATAAGAGGGTTAAATGGAGCATGTGAGATGTCACACCATCAAGCATGTGTCTTGATGGCTGGTCTCCGAGTGCAGAGCTCTCAGGAAGAGAGAGGCCAATAGACCCCAGCTTAATGGAAGGGTACCATCCGAGGGGCATTCAGGCAAGAGCCTCACAGGCTGACAGTCGCAGTAGAGGACACAGGATTTGCCGGGTACCAGTCACCATCCTCATCACTTCCCATGCATTAGCATGTCTAAACCTTACCGCATCCAAGTGCAAAGGTTCAGAGCCTCTGTTGCAGGGATGAAGGAACTGAGGCACAGAGAGACGGCCTGGGTCACAGGGCTCATAAAAGAAGCAGTTCGCCCGCCTCCAAGGCCATGCTGCTGACCACTCCGAAAGCACCTCATAGATGTGTCTGGAGTCCTACAAGCCCTTTTCAAAAATCTTACTTTTGATGAAATGCTTTTTAAAATCCTTATGTTTGTTGGTTTTTTGTTTTTTTTGTTTTTGTTTTTTTTTTTTTTTAAGACAGAGTTTCTCTGTGTAGCTCTGGCTATCCTGGAACTTGATTTGTAGACCAGCCTGGCCTCAAATCCAGAGACTCACCTGCTCAAGTGATGGAATTCAAAGTGTATTCCAGGAGCTGGGGAGATGGCTCGGCAGCGGAGAGCACTGGCTGTTCACCCAGAGGACCCAGGTTTGGATTCCAGTGCCCACACGGAAGTTCACAACTGTTTGTAACTTCTGTTCCAAGGGATCCAACACCCTCACACAGACATACATGCAGGCAAAACACCAAGGTATGTAAAAATAAATTTATTTTTTAAAAAGCATATACCATCATGGCAGCCTTAATCCTTTTCCTGTGGTGGGTGATCTCTTATACCCAGCTTCTCCAATGTCCTGGGCAAACAGTTCACAGAAGAAAAGTGTCAAAAGTGGAAAGAAGGGGGGAGTGGATGTAGCTCAGTTGGTAGAGTTGCCTGGCATTCATGAGGCCCTGGGTTCAGTCCCTAGCACTGTATAAAACTGGTGATGCCACCATACAGTGGCACACACCTGTAACCACTGCACTTAGGAGGTCAAGGCAGGAGGATCTTAAAAGTTCAAGGCCATCCTCTGCTACATAGGCAGTTCAAGGCCAGTTTAGGCTACATGAAACCTTAACTTAAAGATTTTAAAGAGCACAGGCTTTGGGGCCTCATGGACACAGTCTTGCGTCTGAGCCCTCTCCCACACTAGCCAAGGAGGCTTGTCCTAGTCATGCAGTGAGCTGTGGATGCTTCCTGAGCTGGAGTAGAGAGAGAGGATGCAGCAAATCTGAATAGTGCCTGCACAATGGACACTGGGGAATGGACACAGTGTGACTGTTTGAGTAGACAGGTCATGTATCCAGAGATGTCAAGGGATAGGGCTCCATCATTCGTTTCTCTGCATTGGGACAAGTGAGCTTGAGCGAAGCAGGAATGCCAGGGCAGGACCAACCTTTCAAAACTGCTTTGAGAGACTGGCATGACAAGACAGTCAGTAACATGTTTTCCAGAACCCACATCTTTTAAAGGAGAGGAGGACTGAAGAGATGGCTCAGTGCTTGCTGCTCTTGCAGAGGACCCAGGTTCAGTTCCCAGTACCCACAAGATGGTTCACAACCGTCTCTACTCCAGTTCAAGGGGATATGGTGCCATCTGACCTCCAAGGGCACCACAAACACATGTGGTGGTGGCGTATGACCGATCTTTTCCTAGGAGGACACAACATACATGCCTACTCACCCTGGATAGGTAGCCCACAATAGACCAAAGTACCAGATAGGTACCCACCGCCAAAGTCCAACTTGGTGAACCAATGAATTTTATTGAGGTTACTTATAGGTAATGTGGGTGGGGGTTACTTACAGGAAGAGAAAGGACTCAAAGACAGCTTCGTCACCAAAGCCCACCCCAGCATGTATGACAGCTCACAAAAGCTGGGGACCTGGAGCTCACTCAACAGCCTGTAGGCAACTAAACAAGCTGAAGAGTGGTTTTTTGTTTGTTTGTTTGTTTGTTTGTTTTTGTTTTGTTTTCTAGGTGCCTCAATTGGTCTAAACCTCTTCCAGGCAGCTTGGGTGGTTTCTGCTTCTTCCAGGAACCTGGTCTGATCTCAGAGTCCTGTTTGCAGCTTGGATCATCTGAGAGTCTGCTTTGCAGCTTGGCTTGTCTGAGAGGGACTCTCAGCTTTTATAGCTGGCAGAGAGAGGCCTAGTGAATCCGGTCAGTTTCAGGGACTTCCTAAAGCTATTTTGAGTCCTTTAACCTGCAGGATGGGATGTTTCAATCTCAGAGGAAACTGTCACACCACAGGGGAACATGCATGTGCACACACAAGCAAGCAAAAGACACGCACATTAAAACAAAAAAAGCCAGGTGTGGTGACATATGCCTGCAATCCAACCACTTGGAAGGCAGAGAGAATAGGATGGTGGGAGCTTGCTAGTCAGCTGACCCAGCCTACTAGGCAAACTTCAAGGCACTGAGACACCCTGTCTTAAAACACAAGGTCAACTGTAGAAACAGCTCCGTCAGTAAAGTGCTTACCATGCAAACATGAGGACCTGAGCTTGTCTCCCAGAATACACATGAAAAGGCTGGGGACAGCAGCTTATTCCTGTAAGCCCAGCCTTAAGAAAAAGAGAGACAGGAGAATGGATCCCTGGAGCTCCTGGCCACCCAATCTAGCTGAGCTGTGAGTTCCAGGTTCAGTGGGAGTGACTCCATCTAAAAAATTTAGGTGGATAGTGTCTGAGAAAGATACCTGACATTGACTCCTGGCCTTCACACACATGCACACCAAACATGCACACACACATATAAAGACAATTAAAAAAATAAAGATGGTAGATTGTATCTAAGCAATGAGAGCTGAGGCTGTCCTCTGACTTTCACATTCGAATGCAACTGTACACACACAGAGAGACACAAAGACACACACACAACTTTGAGGACTCTGTTCATGGAGTGACATCCCTGAAAACTGAAATGCCCTGAGACTGCGCAAGGTTAAATGCAGTCGCTCCCCAGCTCCTTTCTTCTGAAGACACTGACCCCCAGGATGGGTAGTGGCTCTCTCCTCAGGCTGCTTAACTCTGCTTCCCTCTTCAGCCTCCATGAACATTTCCTGGAAGAACTCTACAGTGCTGATTTGATGGCTGTTCTGGTTCTGCCTGTTCTGTTCTCTCACTGTCTCCTCCAGGTGAACTTGTTGATCTTGCACAAGACTTAAATATTTATGACCCCCTCAGAAGATGCAGCAAGGCAGAAGAGCAAGCAGGAGCTGGTCACAGCCTCGCACAGCAAGGGAGTTTCTTTGTAGCCATCAGCAAGACAGACAGGCAAGGCAGGGAGAGTCCTGCAGAGCCCAGAGATCTGGGCTCATAGCCCAAACCCAGGCCTCCCCTTCCTAAGCCCGTTTCCTTGGCTGCATTGAGGAACCACGGAGAAATGATTCAGGGTGGAGTGGAGAAACCAGAAAAGGCAGTGGTCCAGTGCTGAGTTCACAGCGTGCCAGACTGACAAGACTGATAAGAAGGGCGGTACTACATTCCCAGCCTGCCTTGCAGTGGGACTGGCTGATACTGTGGGAGGAGCTATAGTGTGCCACGCCCATCTGAGGTCCCTGTGGAGGTATGAGGGCCCCCACAAGGACGGAGAGTTAATGTGGGACCCGGCCGATGGGAGCAGCCTGGTACTATATTATGGTCTCCCCAAAAATTGAATGTCCCGAAAAATCCATCTGTTGAAAACAACCCCCAAACTTAGGCATTTGGTGGTATAAAGATGTGACTGGAGTTAGATGATGTCAGGCAGGTGGGCCCATGACTGGAGCATTAGTGGCTTTACATGAAGAGGGAGGGACTCCTGAGCAGACCCCCTTTCTATCTAACAGGTACTGACTTGTTCGTCTGTCTCTGGATGACAAGTGCAAAGGTCAGCCTCCGATGCTGGCACCCTACTCTGGACTTCCTGGTCTCCAGAACTGTAAACTAAATAAACTTGCTTCTAATTGACTCAGTTGGTGGTATTCTGTGATAGCACCAGGAAACAGACTAAAACACAGCCTGAACCCACTACAGCATCCCTGTCTGTGACCTGCAGTATTCCACAAGGACACATGGAGTGCTTTGCCTGTGGGAGGCCCAGGGTGAGGGCAATAAAGATGTCTTGCCAAGCCCACCATCAGCCCTTAATGACACATTATGCAAGCAAAAAACACGTATGTGCTGCTAGGAGCCACCAAGTTCTGGGGTCACAACTCAACCCATCCTGACCTGTATGAGTTGGTTGACTGACTGAAGGGTCCACAGGTGTATATGTTTGTGTGTGAGAGTGCCCGTGGGCCACAGCACGCACTAGAGATCAAAGCCCTCATCTCTGTGGTGACGGCCTCTGATGTTTGACCTTGTTTGTGGCAAGGACTTTTTGTTGTTGTTTGCGCCTGTGCTTCACACTTGTGGCTGGAGAGCTTCTAGGGGATTCTCCTGTCTTCTCTCCCAAGTTGCCATAGGCACTCGGAAGCTACAGAAACACCCTCCTGAACCCAGCTTCACATAGGTTCTGTGGACTTGGATTCAGGCCATCAAGTGCCTTTATCCAATGAGACATCTCCTGGCCCCAAACCCATAATTTTAACTTAGTTGCTTTTATTTTATGGTGCTGGGGATGGAGCCCAGGGTTTTACAGGCATGCTAGGCTACACTGAATTATGTCTGTGATTAAGCATAGTAATTTTTAAACACTTTATTGCTATACTTTGCATGTTAATCATCTCTCAAGGGTAAGTGTGTTAAAGCCTTGGTCTCCACAATGGTACTATTGGAAGGTACTATGGCCCTTTAAGAGGTGGAACCTTACCAGAGATCCTTAGGTCATTGGAAGTATCTTGAAGAGGATATGGTGACTTCTGCTTCCTGGCCACCAAGTAAATAAACAGTTCTCTGCCACACAGTTCCTGCCACAGCCTGCTGACCACCCTATCAGAAACCATAGCAATGGGTCTGCCCAGTCCTAGACCAGAACCTCTGAAACCATGAACCAAACAACCTTTTTAGTATTTATAAGTTAATTATCTCAGGGGCTTCATGATAATAAAGAAAACCTAAAACCACTGTTTTACAATCGAATGCAGTAGTTTTAGCATGCCATATAATATCTGCCATTCTCGCTTCTTAAAGCTCCAACCTGAAGCTTTCAACAACCCACCCCCCACCCCCACCCCTGGTTTCTCCCCACCATAAACATCATAGCCCTCTCTGAGCATACCCTGCAGCCCTTCAAGTGCTTGCGGATACCTGTACAATTTCCTCCGCCTGCAGTCTCTCTCTTTGCTGGGGCACCCATGCCAAGGCACGGACCTGAAAAGTCTCTCCTTGGACAGAGCTCCCTTGATAGTTCCTGGCAGTGACAGCGAGAGAGCATTGTCCAGATGCATTCGTGTTTTGTTTGGAGAGAGGAATGCCATATTTAAGAAGTGGGATCGGATCGCGTGGAAGGATCAAGAGGCTAGTCTCAAGGTCCAATAGAACCTCCTTTGGGAGCAGCAGTGCCCACTGGACACTGAGGTCTTCTTGGGCAGTAGCCTCAGAGGAGAGAGGGTTGGCAGAATGCAGGCAGCAGGCCCCAAACAGCATTGTGGCGAATCTGATGGGAGACGGGCTCCCAGCGGTTTCAGGAGTGATCTAGACAAACCAGAGAGACACCATGGGCAAGAATGGGATATCTCATTGCCCCTGCTTCCCAGCTTAAGTGGGGGTGATAAGAGCATTCTGCTTTTCTGTATGAGATATGAGGTATGTTAGTGGCACATGTCAAGCACTACTCAGCTCTATGGTCTCAGACTCAGGCTCCAGGAGGTGTTGACTAACCAAATTAGGGGTGGGGGGGGTGAGATACTGTTTGGCTGTCTTCCTGTCACTGAGTAGGCAGCAGATCATGTGACCCAGGATCCCAGCTCCAGAGCCTCCTGCCAAGTTGCATAGAGGCCTGCCAGGTGGCTGGGGTCTCTGCGGTTTTCTGGAAACTATACCTGCATACACATCACTGAAACAAAACAGTCTGGACACTTGTGCCAGAGCAAGCAACAGAAATCTTTTAACTCTTTTGCTTTCTCCATACATGGGGCTCTGGCTGGTGACTTGACTAAGACAACCCAGGGGCAGTAAAGTTGGGATGCCTCAGTACTCAGCCCCTTTGTGTGTGTGTATGTGTGTGTGTGTGTGTGTGTGTGTGTGTGTGTGTGTGTGTGTGTTTTCCTGCCATTAAGCTAGCCAGCAGTTTCTGTCCATCTGAGAAGGATCCTGCCCACCCTTAGGGTTGGTTGCAGCCAAGAACCTTGGGGCTCCAGGGCCTTATGGAGTAATTAATATCTGTTCTCTGAAGCACACCTGGGACCCAAAATTAGCTTCTTTTAGCATCTTGTGTCTTCAGAGGCCAGGGAGACAACCAAGTGTGTGGCTCTTGGTGAGAGTGATAGGTTTCGTTCATTAAAGCCCCTTCCCCTGTGGAAGTGGAGGACAGTGAGCTACCTGGAAAGCTGAGGCTCCCTTCCCCACACTGAACCACTGTAACTGGAGAAGGGTCAAGTTTCTCACTCCAGCAGCCCCAGAGAGTCTCTCGATTCTCATTGCCAGAAAGTTTACTTTGGGGTTCAAATCAGAGTCTCCTATCTGTAGATTTCATTCTTTAGCCGAGGCTGGCCTCCAGCCAGACACCCTCCTGACTCAGGTCCCTACGCCTGGGCTTATAAACATGTACCACTGTGCCCGTTTTCACAGTGCGGGAGGGGAAGCCCACTAGCTCCAGTGCGTTAGGTTGGCACCTGGTGAACTAAGCTGCATGTGCAGCCCTCTGGTCCCTTCTTTTTTTGATGTTTTTGAAAATGCGGGTGAGCATATAGTCTGCATGTATACCTGCACAGCATGTGTGAGCCTCTCAGCCATGGAGTCCAAAAAAGGATGCCAGATCCCCACGGAATGAGTTACAGTTGGTTATGAGCTGCCGTGTGGGTTCCTCTGCAAGAACAAGTGCTCTGAGCCATTCCTCCAGCCTCTAGGCATTTCCTTTTCATCAGTCAATCAATTTGTGTGTATGTGTGTAGGTGCATTCACCTTATACGTATAGAAGACAGATGACAACTTGTGGAAATCCGGTCTCTCCTACCACCATGTGGTATGTCACTTTTTTTTTTTAATTTCTATTTTTTTTTACAATTCTCCTTTATTGGAGTGTTTAGGCCTCTACCTCCTTCCACCAATCCCCCAACCTTAAGTGTGAGAGAGAAAAGGTTAGTAGGGAGAGGGAGCCCAGACCCCTTTACTTCTCCTGGCTATTTAGGGTCAAGGGGTTCTCTTAGGACTCTCTACCAATCTCTGCAACTGCAGTCGCAGCTAGCAGTCTCCTCCATGCCACTGTGCCCTGAAGGAAGTGTTTATCTCCGTCTGTTTGCTCCAAACTGCCACACTAACCGCCATGCCACACCTTCGCTTTCCAGGCCCTCCTATTTATACTCTCAGAGTCCTAGATCACGCCCCTCTCCATGCTCCACGTTGAAGGCCGCTACCAGTTGGCACAAGCCAAGCTCTGAACGAGACAATTAACAGGTGTGGACAAACTGTAGCCCAACTAAAATACCACAGTTGAGACTGAAACAAAAGCATATTTACATAACATACAAAGAAACCAAAACTTCCATTACAATGTGGGTCCTGAGGATAGAACTCGGGTCATCAGGCTTGGCAGCATGTGCCTTTGCCTGCTGAGTCATTTCACTGATTCAACTGGTAATTTTGTAAGTAATTTAGGAATCCCTTTTGTGTGTCAGATAATGAACATGGCTCTATTTAACTAAGGGGAACAAAACCAAACAACAACACAACGAACCAGATCTAGCCTTGGTCTGTGATGCTTAAAATCCAACAAGGACCCAGACTTTGGTTAGAGAATCAGTAGATAGATTTAAACCTGAGAGATGAGGAAGGTGTCTGTGAGGAACTGGTACCTGCACCCAGGGCTGGAGGAGGAGAGGGATGAAGCAGGGAAGGGAGAAAGAACCTGTGCAAAGGCTCTATGGCGGGACACATTTTGAAAATGCTGAGAGGTTTTAGGTGCAACTTAGAAGCTGAAGCACAGAATCTGAAAGGAATTGGAGGCATATCGCAGTCCACTGACAGGGGTCTGTGATTCCAACTACTGCAGAAGCTGAGGCAGGTGGATTGCAAATTCAAGGCCTCCCTGAATTACAGAACTCAAGCCATCTTGAACCTAGCAAGGCCAAGAAAAGAGATATGACATATAATCTCTGTCTTCCTCAGTTTTCTGTCTCTGTTGCAATGCCTAAGATATACAAGTTAAGAGAAGAAAAAGTCTTATTTGGCTAATTATTTTACAGGGTTCAGTCTATGGTCATTTGGCCCCATTGCCGCTGGACCTGTGGTAGGACGTAAAGTGAACAGCATGTGATTGCATACTCCTCACAGGAGCCAGGAAGCAGACAAGAGAAAGGACAGGGCTGAGGCACCTAATGTCCTTCTTCCTTCAAGGCTCCATTTTCCACTGACTCCAACTCTTTCCAATATCTTAGTATCACAGACTAACACCCAGGCTTTAACGTGTGGGCTTTGGGGACTACTCATCCAAACACAGCAACTTCAAGGAGCTCTTGGAGGTCATCTTGACGGTTTTTCCTCCTCTTCTCTCTTCCTCCTTTTCTTCCTCTCCTGCACTCCCTCCCTCTTCTCTTCTGTTGAGTTGTTAAGGCATAGTAGAGGTGCCACATTAACAGTCAGCCCTGAGGCTGGTTTGAAGGAGAATTACTCACATATAGGTGGTCAGGGCCCCCTGCTGTCAATGAGGTCACTATTGAGAGCATCCAGAGAGAAGAGGTTAGCATCATAAAGAGCATCCTTTTCTATGACTTGGACATGACTCACAGAGGCAAAGATATGACTGGAGAAGCCAGAAAGTCCAAGGAAATGTCATCTCATAAAGCCAATGTGGAGGCTTCTGCTACTGGCCAGAAGCAATGACAACAGACACCTGAGGTCCACTCGGTTTAAGGATGTAGAGCTGTGCTTGGGAAGAGATACTATTCCTAGAGTAAGGAGGTGGAAAGCTAGTGACACACCATGAGTCCACTGTCCCTGATTGCACTGATGACACATGATGAGTCTGTCCTACTAAGATCGGATGGTGACACACCATGAGCCTGATGGCCTAAGATGTGTCAGTCAGACTGCAACAAGCAATGACAAGAAAGAGACTATTGAGCCAAATCTTCAGCTTATGGTGCTCTTTTCACACTCAGACTTTGAAAGAATATTAGCCCTCCTGCTTTGTATAGTCCGCTGTCCTGACCCGGTGGCCTCTTGGAAATCAGTAGCAGTAAAACCGCAGGCAGAAGGTCATCTCGGATGATCCTGGGGGCCAAGGCTCACATCCCTCTGGCCTGACTGATAACACAGCACTAACCTCCTTACTGAAGCTCCCCCTGGTTTCCTGTGTGCCTAGGAAGTTCCCCACAACCCAGTAAGCCATTTACTCAGAAAGCAGAAATGACGTTGTAGAAAGTGGAAATGGACAGACACTCCCATCTCTGGGGCTGTCAGTCCTTCTGTTTGCCAAGCCAAGCTCCTATGTCCATCTCAAAGTCTAGAATCTATGGTGATAAGCCTTGTCTCATGCTGTGTAGCCTCTTTGTCGAGCCGCTCAGCCACCAGAGACCTGGCCACCTGCAGACCTGGGACAGTCAACTGCCGAGCTCTTCTTTTACTCTCCCCATTGGCCCAGGTCTTCTCTCTGGGTGGGTGGGGGTCTTCCTTTGCCATCCTAACCCTTGGCTATAAGGAAGTAGGCAGCAGAACAAGCTGTTCCTATGACTACCATACTGTCCCCACCGCTAGCTCAATGTCTGTCTTAGTTGTCACTTGCTGTTCAAACAGCAAAGGAGAAACTGTATGTGTTCAGGTAAGATTGCTGTACTAAGTCCCTAGCATTGGAGATACTGAGAAGCTACTTTAAAAAAATTGAGGGCTGGCAAAATAGCTCAGTGTAAAGGTGCTTGCTCCAGCAATATCATTAGCCTGGAGAGTTCAATCCCCAGAACCCACATGGTGGGGAGAGAGAACTGACAGATATTCCCCAAACTATCGTTTGATCTCCACACACAAGACGGCCACACACACATCACACACATGCACACAAATGTGTGCATGCACAGTTTTAAAGTTTAACAAAAATTGAATGGCAAGTCCACCAGTTCAAGGGCAAGAATATCATTCACACTGGCCAATCAATGGCTTTTCTCCCTGTAAGCAAGGCTACATGGGAAGCCCAACTTACCACCTACATCAATTACCAACTGTGGCAATAACGGTACATAACAAATCAGCCCAAAACTTGGTGGGATGAACTGATGATCCAGAGTTTACGAAGATTGGATGTAGCTAATTCTGAGCTTTTTTTTTCTTTCTTCCTTCCTTCCCTCTTTCCTTCCTTCCTTCTAAAGATTTCCTTATTTTATGACTATCTTGCCTGCATGTATGTCAATGTACATGTGTGTGCAGTTCCTGAGGAGGCCAGAGAAAGATCCTGGATTCCCTGCAACTGGAGTTACAGACAGCTGTGAGTTGCCATGTGGCTGCTGGGAACCCAACTCAGGTCCCCTGCGAGAGCAGTGGCTGTGCTTAGCTGCTCAGCCTAACTCTTGTCTTTACGAGACTCACCTTTTAGTTGAAACTGAAGGTGGCTTAGACATATGTCCCTCACTCTCCACACGTATGCCAGGACAGGTTGATGGGTGGCAGCAGAGGCATAAGAACTAGAGTGAGTACTTGTCATGAGAGCTTCATGATCATTGACAAACTGTGGCCAATGCCAGGCCTGTGGCTGATCCTGTGACAGCTGCACAGCAAAAGATGAGGCTGCCAGGGTTAAGAGTCTGTTTGACAATCTCAGTTGGTGAGCTGAATTCAGAACAAGGAAATTATATGTCTAGCCTTAAAGGTCCTGTGGCCTGGTACCCTCATCACTACTGCAAAGACAGACCTCCCTCCCACTCAAGGCTAGCATCTGTCTTGCTACTGCCTTAGGGGGCCAGTGACTGAGACACACAGATGAGGTCTCCCATGCCTTCCATTTAGCCATCCCTCTTCAGTAGTCCCTGGGGTGTGAGCTGTATCTCATTCATTGATCTGTCTGTGTGTCTGGCACTGGGTCTAGCACACTGCTTGGCAATCAATGAAATAAAGCACAGAAGAAAACAGTGAGTACCTCAAGGAAAGAAGAGACACATTCTTCTCCATCCCCAGGGTCTAGTGAAAACCTTTACAGTCTATCTTTCCAATAAGCTTTCTGAGCATCACTCACTCTTGTTTCTACTTAGACAGGAGATACAGTATCTAATTTAGTAGCCACTAAAACCCCCCATGGCCTGACCCTGCTGAGGGATGGGAGCCAGGCACAGCAAGGGTCAGGGAGCAAGTGTCCAGCTCAAATGACGGCTAGCCTTGGGGTCTCTAGCCTCTGGAGGAACCAGTGCTGGCTTGACAGTAACAGCCTTGGAGCAGGAGCTGTGATGGGGTGAAAGCCAATCTGGAGACCCTGAAATGAGGTCCTCATGTGCTTCCTGACAATACTTACCCAACCTTCCTCACTCCCCCCTCTGAGGAAACAGTCAGGCAGTGACAGGACAACCCTGTAAGATTCAAACTTTGTCTCTGTAGCCCAGGAAAGGAAGAAACACTCAAAGCAAAATGGGAATACTAATCCTTCCCTCCTGCTTTCCCCTCCCTAAGCTCAAAGGAAGTCTGAGCTCAAAATGTCAGCAAGAGAGCTTGGCTGTGTCCTACTTGGAGGGCTTAAGTAATTAAGTCTGCAGTGGCTAAGGCTGTGACCATCTCTCTGTGAAAATCAACACCCCAGGGTACTCGTTACAGTTTGAATATGAAATGTCCCCCACAGGCTTATATACAGGGGGGGGGAACTGCATTGGCAGCTGATGGGCTTTTGGGAAGTGACTGGCTCCTGAGGACTCTGACCTCATTTCTTATGGAGTTATATGGTGGCATTATTTGGAGGTAGTGAGAAGTAAGAGGGTGGCCTGTCGGAGGAGGTAGGTCCCGGGGACATACCCGGGATGCATCTTGTCCCTTCCTGTCTGTTTCTGCCTACAGCCTGGCTACTATGAGATGAGGAATGTTGCCCCTCCGTGCCCTTCTGCTGTGGTGCTCTGCTTCAACAGCCCCAAAGTGACAGAGTCAGTCAACCGTGGAACATAACTTGAAAACGCGAGCCAAAACACATCTTGCCTCCTTTTAAGTTATTTATGCCAGGCATTATTCTTGCAAGAAGTGACTAACAGTTCTGCAGGGAGCCACTGGAGGGCAGCTACAGCTGAGTCATCAGGATTAGCAGCCTCCCATAGACTGCGGCAAGACCCATAAAGGGGCGAGATGAAGCCGCTTGTCATGACGCAGTGTGGCCCATGGTAGCCTGGGGACCCACTGCCTTTCAGTCCCTCGTCCTGTCACCTCCTACCTGTGGCCCTGAACAAACAACCCATCCTACCAAGCCTTATTTCCTACCAGTTGGGAGAACTGGTAAACAAGGATCAAATGATTAGATCCACATAAAACCCTTAGAAATCTGGCACATGTTCAGAGTTAACTATAACTATTGTGTCACCAGGGCGCCAGGTACCTCGCAGAGCACTTTCTATGTATTCCTTCCTTTGGTCCTTATCCCTGCACTAGAAGGTTAGGCTCAGGTTCACATCAACAAAAGAGAAGCAGAAGCTGGAGAAGAAACAGGGTCAGCTGACTAATCAGTGGCAGTTTCAGGATTCTGAGCATGAGTTCCCACACAGCTGCTCTTAGTTTACAGGTTTAGTTGCAGGGATTTTGATTGAACCCAGATCTACATGTACAACAGGCAAATGCTCAACCACTGAGCCATACCCTGACCCCCATCCCCCAATATCTGCTCTTAACAGCTTTATTCTTGTCACTGTATGTTGCACGCACGCTCACATGTGCACTTGATCTGACATCAGAAGAGGAAGGCAGACGCCTGGAGCTGGAGTTACAGGTGGTTATGAGCTGCCTGATGAGTACTGGAAACTGAACTTAAGTCCTCTGCAAGAAGAGCAATTGCTCTTAACTACTGAGCCATCTCTCTTTCTTATTATGTTCAATTATGGGTCTGTGTGTGATATGTGCACGTGGAGGCCAGAGGTTGGATCCCTCTGGAGCTGAGTTACAGAAAGTTGTGACCGGCCCAACATGGGTGCTAGGAAACAAACTCGAGTCCTCTGCAAGAATGGTAGGCACTGAGCCATCTCTCCAGCCCCCACAGCCAAATGTCCTTATTAGACACCAACAAGCCGTGTATGCAGCGCACACTTGTATTTTGTGTGTGTTTGGGTGTGATAGCAGGGATGTGGGGGTCAGAGGACAACTTGGAGGAGTCAGTTCTCTTCTTCTACCGTGTGGATCCCAGAGATTGACCCAGGTTCTAAGGCTTGGTGGAAAGGACATTTACCAGCTGAGCCATCTCACTGACTTCATTAACACACACTTGTAGTCTCAACATGTGGGAGGATTGGAGGTTTAGGTCATATCAAGTTCAAGGCCAGCCTGGGCTACAACAGGCTCCATCGAGAGAGAGAGAGAGAGAGAGAGAGAGAGAGAAACAAAAACAAAGATACATGCTGTGCTGGCTAGTCACATAAAATGGTGTGCCTAGTTTATATTTTAAAATACTCTTATTGAGCAGGAAATCTCTAAATTCAGGTGTGGCCTGGGATCAGGCTTTAATGCTTTTCATCATTGTGGGTGAGAATTCTCTGCACATTTCCACTTTTCAAGACTGACCGTCTCAGCTTAGATATCTACATTTCTTCCAATGGACTGATTTTTTTTTGTTTCTTAATTCCTCTTTGGAAACAGGATCTCACTGTGTTGCTCAGGCTGGCCCATGACTCCCAGACTCCAGCACTTCTCTGTTGAGTAGAAAGGAAGACAGATTTGTAGCTCCAGGCATGGATAAATGTTTCTCAAAAAGAGTGCCTCTGCCTAAAGCTATCCACACAGCCTTCCTAGGTTGGGGAAGAGGCTTACACAGAGCTTGCTGGGGAACTCAGGTGCCATCAGGTGCTTTGGCTAGCATCTGGACAGTCTCATCGAGTGGCTGATGGGCTATATTATCAAGGGGAACTTTCAGCTTTCCAGTCTTACCGACCTGCTCACCATATAAGGTTGCTTGGCTTACTTTAGCCTAAGAATGAGTGTCCTCACTGGTGTTGGTGTGCCTGCACATGTGTTTGTGTGAGTGGGTTCGCACACATGTATGCAAGGGCCAGAAGCTGACATCCAGTGTCGTCTTCAGTTGCTCTTCACCTCATTTTTTGAGACACGGTTTTATTCTGTAACCCTGGCTTGGCTGGTATTTAACTATGCAGCCTGGGCTAAACTTGAACTCACAGCTATCCATCTCAGTCTCCTGAATACTAGGTTTACAGGCAGGTATCACCATGACTGGCTTTGGACTTATATTACAAAGCTCTCCTCTCCCTGTCCAGCCTCCAAGTAGCAAATGGACTGAAGGATGCGTGGGAAGCTCTCAACCATCTCAGGAGACTCCTTCCCCGAAGATGCTTAAAAATATCAGCTAGATTGTGCCACTGTCACCTCAGCTGGGGCTGAAGAAACTGAACTTCAGATGGTGCTTCAAGCCAGTAAGAGGTGCCTCTTCAATTGTAGCCACTTACCTGTCATGGAAAGCATGGGTACAACTGAAAACAATGAAGAGCTGATGAGAAGGAAGCAGCCTGGACCTGGTGTGATGTGTCTGCAGGAGCCCGTGCAAGGGGATTCACAGGTCCACTTCAGAGCCGTCAGGGTAGGTCAGACACTCATGTGCCTGGCGCAGGCTCTGAATGAGGTCAGTGAGCAGCAACGTGTCAAACTGAGAACAATGAGTCTAGTTGCTGGCTCCAGCAATATGTTTATTAATTTTTTTAAAAAATGCACTGTAGCTGGCCTAGTTTCACTTAATGTCTAATAAAAGGGAAAAATGTTTACATAGCATCCTCGGGCTTGAACACTGAGCAGTTGAAGCTAGCAAGATCCTTCACTCTCAAAGATGACATAAGCCAGCAGGCTGGAAGGAAAACAATTCCTTTAGAAGCATGCCATTCCCAGATGCAAGTGACAGCAGCTGAACACTATGTGAAATAAGAAATGAGGGTAAGAAGGGATCAGAGCCGAGGTGGGGAGCACACTGAGCGGTTGGCTTCTGGGGCTCGTTGTAGAACATGCCCAGGGTAAATGGGAAAGGTGCTACGCGATTCCTGCGCACTCCTTACAGCCCAGATGCCTCTATTTATAACCCTGCCCGTTAGCACTCCCCCACAGGGCATCAGAAGCCCAAACAAAGGGCCAGCATCTCTGTAAGCTCCTGCTTCTACTCCCCAGGTCTCATGCCCATTCCTTCCTTGAGTGCTAGACTTTTCCATCAAAGGACCTGTCACAGGGGTAGGGTTTTTTTTTTCCCCCTTTCATTTCCATTCTGCTAAAGCACATTGTGGTTACTTTAATAGGTCAGCCTCTTGACTTTCAGGTAAGACTGCCCTGCATGTATGCATGCAGATGACAACAGGCAATATGTTAGAAGACAGCCTCTAAATCTCAGGGTAAGGCTTTGAGCAAAGGCTCAATCTTCCTATGGTATCCTGTGTGCAGGGCACCATTGAAGTATTACCTATTATAGCTCCTAGCAATCTTGAGACTGAAGTGATTATCACCCTTAGTTAGAAACCAAAGCTTAGGCCAGTGAGTTTATCCAACAGCTAAACAATGAAGCAAAGGCCTAAACTCACAACCATCATGCTACAGTGCTTCTTCCTTTACCAGAGCTGCTCTAGGTGGCCAAGGTGGAGGAATCGCTTCACTTTGGGAAGCACCTGGTGGCCTCCTACTCACCACCGAGAAACACACAGCTTGTGTCTCAGAACTGTCATTTATTTACTTGCCTTCAATTTCCCAGTGCAATATCCAGAAGTGAAGATTAGTACTAATTATTAGCAGTAAAGCTGTGCTGTCTAGCAGAAAATTTGTGGGCTTTGGATATAGGTTAAACAGTAATAAATTCCAGCTTTTTTCTTTTATTTTTCATGATTTATTTATTTTTAAGTGCATTGGTGTTTTGCCTGCATGTATGTCTGTGTGAGGGTGTCAAATCTTCTGGGACTGGAGCTACAGACAGGTGTGAACTCCCATATGAGTGCTAGGAATTGAACCCAGGTACTCTGGAAGAATATCCAGTGCTCTTAAACACTGAGCCATCTCTCCAGCTTCAAATTCTGGCTTTTTGATCATGGATGTATTACTGACTTCTTCCAGAGTAACTCTCTTATCTATAACAGGCCTAATGCTATCTGTCTGTGGAAGTGCTATGAGTTAACTGACAGCTGGTTCCCCCACTTCCCTCCCCAGCCAGGGAAATTTTTTCTTCTTTGCCTACAGTTCTTATAGGTACCAACCCATGCTTATGAGTTCTGGCCTGCTTTATCTGGCCAACACTTTCACACACCAACCAGAGTGACTTCCTCTCCTCAGCTGAGGACAGAGCTCCTGCAGGGAGAAAACCTTGAGCTATGCATAGCCTTCCTAGCTACTTCATTCTAACAGTGTGGTCCAGGCTGACCTCAACCCCACTATATAGACTAGGTTGGCTTGGCCTTAAACTCTTAATGATGTTCCTACCTCAGTTCTCCAAGGGCTGGGATTATAGGCATGACTTATGACACCCGGTTAATATGATACTTTATGTGTCATTAATTTTGTTTAACTAAAATAATTTGAAAGGCTTGTAGAAATGAGGAGGGAAATTTGCCACAGTACCAAAGGTCAGAAAACTTATGACTATAAGCTTGTAAAACCCCATTATAAACATGACTATGGGTTGCAAAGAAACAGACAAAATGAAGATAATTGTGAGGGTTAGAGAACTGTCAATTCCTTTCTCTTGATATCTTTCAATATTTAATTATCTTTCAGTTTACAATGTGCATGTTGTGAAGAAAATCTGATGAGGATGTCGACTTAGGCAGCGTGCCCACATCATTCCTGCTTGGTGTGGAATTCAGCTTGCTGTGCCTTTGATGGGCTCAGTTCAGGGGCTTGGATCGGCCTTCTTTGGCAAAAGAACTGTATCACGTTGGAAGGGGGCAGTTTAACAAAGCCCAGAGCCACTGGGTGGAGGAGGGCGGGGTGGGCTGCTCTTTGTATAATGGCTGTGTCTTTTGTACTGTTGGGGCCAAAGCAGCTGATTTGCTTCCCTTACAGTGCCCTCTTGTGGCAGACCTGCATCACAGCACAGCAGCCGGGTAAGGAGTCTGACCTGTGCTGTACAGATAAGCACAGGTTAGAATGAGTCATCTTGCACATTATATGTCTGTCCTGGAAGAGAGGTTCAAGTGCCTAAGGAGAAGCAGGAAGCCAAGGTCAGTACCAGAAGCAGTTTCAGAAGCATATACTGACCATCATGGCAGAGAGTGGCAGACAGCTTAACGAGGCTTTTCAAAGAGATAGTCTAGATCTGGAGCACGTAGTCTCTGCTCTTTGTTTTTGTTTTTGGTGAACTCTCTGAGCAGTTCCATCACTTCATTTTCAAATATTTCTGGAGCTGGTTTTGCTTCTGCAACAGAAGGGTGGGCAGAGACAATTGTGCCATAGTCAATGCTCATGTAAAAGATGGAGCTATTATGCTGCATGCAGCACTCGTACCTGTAGAATCCCAGCACCTATGAGGCTAAGGCAGGATGATTAGTGCAAGTTCAAGACCAGCCTGGGCCACAGAGTGAGTTCCAGACTAGCCTATCTCAAAAAACAAAAACAATCTGGAGAGATGGCTCAGCCATTATTAGAGCTTGTTGCTCTAGAGGGGACTACAGAGCTCTTCCCAGCACCCATATCAGGCTGCTCACAACTACCTGTAACTCCAATTCCAGAAGATCTCCCTCTTCAGGCCACCCACAGACACCTACACACATATACCAATAAAAATGAAAACTAAATCTTAAATGTCAGCAAAGACTCAATGGATAAAGATACTTGCCACCAAGCCTGATAACCTGAGTTCAATCCCTGGATCCCCACATGGTAGAAAGAATCAACTCCCACAAGTTATCCTGTGACCATGTACATACATAGACAAACACACACATGCAATATAAAAATAATTTTTTTAAAGAAAAAGTAAGTCTTTTTTTTTTTTTTTTTAATCTAAAAGCAAACAACAACAAAAAGCAAGCTAAAATGGCAATGGCCAAGAACCACAGAATGATAAATAGACCATGGGCCATCTCCATTCTTCCTCCAGATACTCTAGGCTACATCAGGGCTGGCAAAATGTGTTGGCCTATACTTGTAGTGTTGTTAGTACAGCTGCTCTCATTTGCTTGCATTATGATCCAGGCTACTTTGTATTACAATGGCAGAGCTGAGAAACCACAAAGCTCATATGGCCTCATGATTAAAATATTTACTATCTGGTCTTGAAGGAACAAACCTGATGACCCTTGGCTTGTGCAATCTTGGTTATACTGCTTTGCTTTGCTTTGCATTTGGCCTCAGTTGTCTTCTGGGTACGTACACTGAGTAGTTTTCCCCTTATCTGTGGTTTTACCATCTACAGTATCATTTACCTTGGATCCTCTACAGTTTGACGAATACTAAATCCCAGAAATAATTTGTGAGTTTTAAACATGTTTTTCTTAGTAGGCTGATAAATTCTTAAACCATCCTGCTCTGTCCACCTTGCACATGAATCATTTGTCCCATGTATCCACATTGTATATGCTACCCATTCATTAGTCATTTAGACACCTCTATTTTGGGAATATAGTAATTGTATAAGTATTGCAGGCTTATGTTTAAATAACCATATTTCTTTTTTTGTTTGTTTGTTTGTCTTTGAGGCAAGGTTTCTTCGTGTATCCCTGGCTGTCCTGGAACTCACAGATGTCCACCTGCCTACTGAGTGTTGGGATTAAAGGTATGAGCCACAATTGCCCATTTTTGTTTTTGTTTTGTTTTTTGAGCTCTGGCTGTCCTGAAACCTACTAGGTAGACCAAGCTGGCCTCAGACAGACAGAGATCCATCTGCTTCTGCTTCCTGAGTTCTGGGATTAAAGACATGAGCCACTATGTATGGTTATGTAGCCATAAATAAATAAATAAATAAATAAATATATTTTTTAAATTCAGTAAGAAACCCAAAGCGCAACAGTGATGCAAAGACGGCACTGGGGCACAGACATGGGTGAACAGGTTAGTTCTGGCACTGTGTACCAGGTAACACTGCAGGGCATATGGGGAAAAGCAAGGGTTACATACAGCTTGGTATCATCCAGTTTCAGAAATCTACTGAGGATTTTAGAATGAATTCATTACAAATAAAGAGAGACTACAGCACTGTATTTCCTCTTTTGTATTTTGTGGTGCTGGCGACTGAACCCAAGTGGGCCCGCATGCATGCTATACAAGTGTTTTGTCACCGAGCTCCATTTCCAGCCCTCTCACTCTAAGCTACAAACTTCCGGAAATAAAAGCTCTGCTTCTTCCTTCCATCAGGTAAGGATTTTTGGTTATAAGTGACAGGAATTAACCATTGTAAACTTAAGTAAATGGGAAGAAATGAAAGACCCATAGAATGAGCATACACCTGCAGAATGAGATAGATGTTAGTGGACACTCAACAAGGCAACAAGAACAAGAATGCCAATTTTGTCTAGTGGCAGGAGTCCAGCAGCACTTGTCACCTTCATCCTCTCTTTTCACCCTAGAGATTGTTGTTTAAGATGCCAATTATAAGCAAACCCTCCTACCAGCAAAGCTTAGGTGGCAGGCTCCAGAAGACTAAATAAAATGTCAGAACGAATCATTTTAAACCAAGACAGATTCTGTTGCCCAGAGCCTGACACCCAGTGAGTGTTCTGGGTGTTTTGTTGTTATTTTGGATTTGGGGGTTTAAATTTTTTTTTCCTTAATATTTCTTTTTTCTGTATGAGTGTTTTACTTGCAGTTATATGTATGTACCATGCACATGACTGGTGCCACGCAAAGGCCAAAAGAAAGCAACAGATCTCCAGGAACTGGAATTACAGCTGTTTGTGAGCAACCATGTAAGTGCTTAAAACAAAACCTATGTTTCAGCAAGAAAAGCATGTGCTCTTAATCATGAAGTCATCTCCCCAGCCCCTATTTCACTTTTAAAAATTGTATTTCTGTGTGTATATGCAGGTACTTGCATGCTATAGTATGGCTGTGGAGTTGGTTCTCTCTTCCCATCTTGTTTCTGTGCTGGATATTCTAGGCTGGCTGGCCTACCAGCTTCCAGAGGATTTGTTGTTAAGAGTGCTGGCATTACAGATATGTACCACTTGGATAGGTGTGAGCCTTTATTCTAGCACAAAAGCAAGTAGATCACTGTGAGTTCAAGGCTAGCCACAGCTGCATAATGAGACCCTGTCTCAACAAACAAGTAGCAACAACAAACAATAAAAAACATGCTCCACTGCATGAGTTTTTACATGAGTTTTAGGGATACAACCCAGGTCCTCGGGCTTTTGAGGCAAGTATGTTCACCTACTAAGCCACATGGGAGGAACAGCCCAGGCATGTTCTGGGTTTTGTGTGACAGTCAAACCCAGAAGTTTTAGGATTCCCTTTAAAATGTAAGTTCTTGTCTGTTTGTATTACACCCATTGGCTCCTCCTGTCACAGCTGAACAAGTGCTCATATCCAGTTTCCTGGTTGATGGCCTTCTCTTCCTTACTCCTTATACTTTGCTGTGCTATGACCTCAATGCTGACAATGTCAAGAAAAATCATATTTGTTCTCAGGCTTTTTCTTACTGTTAAAAGTGCATATGGTATCCTTTCCAACTTAACAGGCAAAGGCAGGCAGATCTCTGTGAGTTCAAGGCCAGTCTGTTCCAGTGAGTTCCAGACTATCCAAGGCTACATAGTGAGACCCTGTCTCAAACAAACAAACTAACTAAAACTTTTTGTAACTTAAAAAAAAAAAAAATCTGCTACATCTTAAGCAACTATTCAAAGCCTAGTATGGGCTGGCCTAAGAATGGAAGACTCTGGCAGGGCCCACACTCCCAAGTGGAGCTGGCATCATTCAGAGGCTCTTTCTCACAAGCCTCCCCTACATATGCCCTGATGAAGTCTGGGCTCAGAATAGGAGGCCAGGAGGAGCACATTCCGATTGGTCAAAGACCATGGCTCTCAACTGGGACCCTCTCTCAGAAAAAACAAAGGTAAATTTGTAACTGACAACAGGTAAGTCAACCCTGTTTGTCTGATATGGGCTGCAGAAAGAGTCAAAGGAGAATAAGAAACAAAACAAAACAAAACCCAACATGTAGGTCTGAGGGTGGGACAGTATCACTGAGCAATCCCACTTCTAGCTCTGAGAACCAGGCTATAACAGTTGTCTGAGACCAAAGCTGGACAAGAACAAGAGAAAAGGCTGTCCTCACTACCCCTCAACTAGCAAGGCCACATGGAAGGCACAGGACTCTAGCACTGCAGAAGGCCAGAGTAGGCAGAAAGACTCCTTCTGAAGTCCAGACACAGGAAGGCTAAAGGCTAGAAGTGGAAGAGAAACACTGAAAATCCTCTTTGGAAACAACTTCTGCCCCAGCACACCATTACATAGGGCTGCTGTGGTCCTGAACATAACCTCAGCAAACTCATAATTAGACTGAGCCTAACTGCCAAGCTCACTAACTTGATTCCCTACACTAACAGCCTAGATGCTGCATGGCTTCTCAAGACACAAATCTATCTTGGTCTCCAATGTTTAACCTATGGTATCTAACATTGAGTTAGACATGGGTGTGTTGGCACATACCTATAATCTTAGCACTGGCAAAACTGAGGCAGAAGGATCAAGAATTTAAAACCAAAGTCAAGTCAGGTGGAGCTTGCCTTTAATTCCAGCACTCTGGAGGCCAAGGTAGGCAGATCTTTGTTAGTTTCAGGATAGCCAGGGCTACACAGTGAGATCCTGTCTCAAAAGAAAAAACAACAACAACAAAACAAAAACAACAAAAAAGAATTTGAATCCTGAGACCTCATCTCAAAAAGCTAACAGGGCTCAGGAAACAGTAAGTGAATAAAGTACCTGACATGAGCATGAGGGCCTACATTAGACTATCCAGAACTCACATAAAGCCACGCATGGAAGCACACATATGCAATCTCGGTGCTCCTTCATCAAGGCAGAGAATCCCTGGAAGCACCTAGCAAACTAGGCAAAGCTGTTTGCTCTGTTTGAATTCCATTCCCAAAACCCATATAAAGGTAAGAGAACTAACTTCACATTCAGACCTGCACATGCACACTGCAACACATGTATATGTCTCTCTTTCTCACACACACATGCATACTTTTTCTTAAAGCAAGCAAACAAACAAAACAAATGTGATGCAGGGGCTAGAAAGATGGCTCAGGACTCAAGAGCATACACTGCCTTTCCAGAGGACCCACGTTTGAGTCCAGCATCTGTGTCAGGTAGCTCACAACCAATTGTACTCCTCCTCTGGGGGATCCAAAGCCTTTGGCCTCCACTGACACCTGCACCTACATGTGGCAGACAGACAGACAAACAGACAGACAGACAGACAGACACACACACACACACACACACACACACAATGAAAAATAAACCCAGAAAGAGGGAAAATTCAACAAGAAAGCAAAAAATTAAACAGACTCAGGGATAACTTATGTCAGGACTCCCAGTAAGAACTTAAAGTAATAATGACTAATGTCAAAAGCTCCAGTGGAAAAAACAGGCAAAATGTAAGAACAGATGAGGAATCTAGCAGGGAGCTAGAGAGTCTAAATGTCATAAGAAACACTAAAAATAAAATCACAGCAGCAGCGGCAATGCAAAATGACTTCAAGAGGCTCATTGTGACATCTGATACAATTAAAGAAAGAATCAGTGAAGATAGGCCAAGAGATGCTGCAAAATACAAAAGACCCAAACTGTTTCACAAAGAGAAGAGAGAAGCACAGAGAATAGACGCCAAGAACCGCGGATACAAGTTGTTCAAAGTGCAGTGAGAACTGCAAAAGGAAAAGAGAGCATGAAGGAGACTGAAAAATCTCCCAACAATAACCCAAGACATAAAAACCCAGATTCAACATACCAAAACAAACACCCAGACAATATGGCTCTCGCCAGGATGGGGACTGTTCCTCTAAGGACAATGTCCCCCATGTATCTCCAGCTTGGTGATATTGGGCGGTAGTAGAAACTTTGGGGTCCTAGAAAGTCTTCAGTCACTGGAGATACAATCTCAAAAGAAAATAATAAGATCCAGGCCCTCCCTTCCCTGTCTCCAACACACCTGACAATGCTTCCTGGCCAGGAAGTGACCATTGCTTGTAACACACTTGCTGCATCATGTGCCTCACTTATGTACCTTACTTCTGGAGCCCAGCACCCAGAGACTCAACTCGCGAAACTGTGAGCCAACCAAACCTTTTCTAAACTGAGCCTGGTGGCATACATCTGTAATTCTAGCTACTCAGGAGCCTGAGGCATGAGGTTTGGTGGAGGCTTAGGGGTTTAGGGCTAGCCTGGGCAGCACAGCAAGATCTCATCTCCTAAAGTTTTAAAGTGTCTTTTTAATTTTGGATTTTTTTTTTTTTTGTAAGCATGTTAGTGTATTGCCTGTGTGTATATGTATATCACATGTGTGCCTGGAACCAATGGAGGCCAAAAGTGGGTGTCAGAACTCCCAGAACTAGAGTTACATGCTGACAGCCTGGCAAAACAAGTCCACCTTTATGAAGTCTGAACGAACAAACAAACAAACAAACAAACAAACCTGTGAGCCTTCAGTTTCATACCCAAAGCAGATAATTCAAAGCAGCCAATTTGTGCTACAAGTAATAGTAAAGAAATTTCAGCAGAGGGATTATGGTGGGATAGGAACAGAAATTTGTATAAAGAAACAACCACCTTCAGAAACAGCCAAAATTAATGATAGTAGAACATATATTTTGAATTATTTTCCTTTACTGCCCACAGTAAAACAAGAGAAATGTATTCCAGGCTGAGAGGAAAGGTCAAAGTAAAAGAATGGCAGCAGCACAATAGCTGAGGCCGTGGCAGGTTGGCACCCTCATAAAGGCCTTGTAAAGGCCTTACGTTATACATGAGGCTCACATGTCTTGCAATCCGACTATGATTAATTAAAGCTGTACACTGTGAACCCAGCAGCAATCATTAAAAACCTATAAGGATATAAATAAACCAAGAGTGGCAATAACCTCCCAACACACAAACATAAAACAAATAAGAGGAGAAAGAAACAAAGAACAGATGAAAGAAACAAGGAACTACCAAAAATAGTAGCGTTTAATTCAAACACACTGAGAATTTGGTAAATATAAAAGGTCTAAACACACTAGTGAAAAGCAGAGACCATCAGGTGCAAATCCAGTTCCAGGGAATCAGACACCCTCATACAGACAAACACGCAGGCAAAACACCAATTCACATAAAATAAAATAGATATATTCTAAACTATGGCTAGCTGCCTATTTTTATAATGGCTTGTAAGTGAAAAATAATTTTTATTTTTTATTTTGAGACAAGGTCTCATTATGTAGTCTTGGCTGGTCTCAGGCTCAGAGATCCGTCTGCCTCTGCCTCCCAAGTGCTGGGATCAAAATGTGTGCACCACCATGACCAGCAAGAATGATTTTTAAATGGTTGAGGGGGAAAAGTCAAAAGAATAGTGTTTCATGTTTGGAAAGTATATGAAGTTCAAACCTAGTGTCCATGAGTGACATCTACTAAAACACAGGCACACTTAATTGTAGATACATCTGCTATCTGTAGTTAATCGCACGCTACAGATGCAGTTACAGAGCTATAAGAGACCATATGGCCTGCAGTACCAATATGACCAATATGGCCATATTGTCTGGCCAATATGGATAAAATACGGTATAAAGGTAAACACATTCATAATCCAATGATTCTTCTGGGTAGAAAGAAAGAAAACCTGAAATCTATGTTCACAAAACCTGTACACAGATGCTTATGATGGCTTTGGTCATAACTGCCTACAACTGAAAGCCTTAAAATCCCTTTCCTGGTCAATGGATAAACTATGGTATAATCCACACACTGGAACATTATTAAAACAGTACAAAAGAATGAACTATTGGCATAATGTTCTTGTGGAATGTATACAATTTACCCTTACTTGTTCATTCAAATGCTGATTTCTCTACACCACTATCTGGTTTCAATCTGGACATTGCATTGTGATGTTTATTCTAAGCATCACCTGTCTCAAGTTTGTGTAAACCTGCCACCATTTGTTCTCTGTATTGTCAATAAAACAACCAGCCAATGCTGAGCAATGGAGAGAATAGGGTGGGACATCCTTGTCCAGGGAGGGGAGGAGAAAGAAGCAAGTGGGAGAGAGTCTAGAAAGAGATCAGAGAGGAGAGGTCTGAGAGGGAGGACCTGGACCCTAAGGGGGCTGGGATGGAAATATCTTGAGTTCAAAGCCAGCCAGTGACACACAGTGAGTCACTTCTCAAAACAAAACAAGTGCCTGGACACTAATCCCAGCACTCAGGGAACAGAAACAGACAGATCTCTATGAGTTCAAGGCCAGCCTGGTCTATATAGCAAGTTCCCGGCCAGCCTGGGCTGCACAGTGAGTGCCTGTCTCAAAAGACAAAACAGCCCAAAAATATTGCCTTTACTTTGACACCTTGTGTCTCAACTGAACTGGCTTGTCCTGCAGCAAGCAGCCCAGCTTATTTCACCCGGTTCTCAACCTATTCTTCAACCTTCCCTTTGATCCTGTGAGCTTTACATGCTCACTACTGCAGTCCTTTTTCAGTTGTATTCTGTATGTACCACAAAAAACTTTAACTGAGGGCAGGGAAGGTGCTGGCTGCAAAGCCTGATGACCTTCATTTGATCCTGGGACCCACATGGTGAAAGGGGAAAACCAACTCCTCCAAGTTGTCCTCTGACCTCAATACACATGCGCATGTATGCTAGCTTACACAGGCACGGTAAATAAATAAAAGAACAGATTTTAAAAGAAACAACCGATTAAACAAATTTTGCACATTCTGGAAAAGTTTGAACAGTGTTTGTGTTTGGTATCTATTATATGAATAAAAAGAATAAAAACAGGGCTTGACTTATTAGCATGTCTTAGTTACAGCACTCAGGAGGCAGAGGCAGAGGCAGAGGCCAAGGCGGGCAAATTTTTGTGAGTTCAAGGCTAGCATGGTCTACATAGGATAGCTAAGGACCCTGTCTCAAAAAATAAAAGGAAAACCCACAAAAATACTTGCTAAGATACTAGATATCATTTTAGACTCTCAAATAAGCTCGTTACTCTTGCATCACAAGATGCAGCTTATCATGTGAATACCTGTGGCCCAGTAGTAGATATCCCAGTCATTGCTTGGCTCATTAATCAGGCGATCGTAGAGGTTCAGCTGCTTTTCTGTCATGTTGTGCAGATATTCTTTAGCAAAGAGGCTAAAAATGATTAAAAAAAAAAAATGAGGATGACAAGCTTAGCTTGTCAAAGAGAAGTGACCCCAGAGCCCTCTTCCCCACTACCTAAGGAGAAGGCAGTTCTCCAGCATCCCCCTCTTTCTGCTCTCATAGAGTAATCGAGCTCTTTTGATTTCTATGGATTCATCAGTTCTCTCCTGCCATGGAGGCAAAGGGATTTCAATCATGTCTTTTTGAGAATCTTCTGGGCTGTCACCTCTGTAGAAGCGTCTGAATGATGTCACACTAAGCAAAGGAGACAGCAGGCTGTGCTTTGACAGTACCTGAAACAAACCACAAACATTTTTATAAGACAATGATTACTGTCACTGTTATTTGTTCAACATATAAGGTGCTAAATGCATTAGATCTCACTTAGTCCTTCTGCTGATTCTGGTCCCTTTATAGTCAAGGAACCAGAAACCAATGAATCTAAGGCTTAGAGAGGATAGTCATCCAAATAGAACCACAGACACATGTTCATAAATTGGGCAACACCTCACTCTAGACAAAAGACAGAATGAGTATTTCAGATGTGTGTTAACCTGTCTTTTCAGAAATTATCCCAGCAGAAACACTGTCTTCTTTTGCATTCCTTTAAAACTGTACAGCACAGTTGTATTCCAGTCACTCACCTGTTAAACCCTGAGGACACCTAGATCTCCTAAAGACTCCCAACCTAAGATTACAAACTGTAACATATAATGAGAAGGACTGGGTGATGAACAAACTGTAACATATAATGAGAAGGACTGGGTGATGACTCAGTAGATAAAGTGCTTGCTATGCAAGCATGAGGACCTGAGTTCAGATCCCCAGCACTAGCATAAAAGCCAACCATGGCTGAGAACGACATCAAGCATCAGTAAGTCCAACACAGGTGGATCCCAAAGGCTTGTTGGTCAGGGAGTCTATCCAAAACAAAGAGATCCTATCTGAAGAAATAAAGTGAAAATAAAGTGAAAATAGAGGATGTTGACTTTTGGCCTCCACACATAACAAGAGGCAAGCATTTCCCTCCCTCCCCTCCCCTCCCCTCTCCCTCTCACATACACACATGCGCGCACACACATACATCACACAAATACACAATTTTTAAAAAATACACAATGGTAAGATGGTAATGTCAGCAAGATGGCAGAATAGGAAGCCCCGCATCCTCCTTGCCACCAAACCCTTCCAAGAAAGCACAACATATGAGAAATACTTTAGTAATACTGTTGACCTGCATAAAGACATTAGGGTTAGAATTAGCCTTATGGTGATGCTTAGAACAAGAGTGTAAGAGAGAAGTATAAATATCTGTAACTTTAGCAACACAGTAACTGCTCTAGAAAGCACAAGCAAAACTGGGCGTGCTGGCACTCACCCGTAGTCCCAGCTCTCAGGGAAGCAGAGGCAGGCTGATCTCTGTGAGTTTGAGGCCAGCCTGGTCTACAAAGCAAGTCCAGGACAGTCAAGGCTACACAGAGAAACCCTGTCTCCATAGATAGAGAGATAGATAGATAAATAGAGCAAAGAAAGAAAGAAAGAAAGAAAGAAAGAAAGAAAGAAAGAAAGAAAGAAGGAAAGAAAGAGAAAGCACAAGCAAATGGAGGAGATAATTCACAGATAATAATGACTCAATAATTCACAGACCCATTCTCTTTGTGAGAAGTCTGGAAAACAGGTTCCTGCTCCCCAGGTGAGTGCAACTGCATATGCCACAATCCTGTCTTTCCTAAGCCCCCCAAAGTACAAGATGATGTGGAGAAGCCCAGCACCAGGCTTCTTCCCAGGAGGGAAAGGTGGGACTCCTGGAATGTTAAACAACAGCTTTTGCTTTGGCTGAATCTAAGTGCTACAGCAAAGGGCACCTTTCTGTAGCTGCAGCAGGCAAAGGTGATGGTTTGCACCAGCAGCATTCACTTGCTGTGTTCCACATCCTGCCTTACTGCAGAATAAAAACAAAAACAATAACAACAACAACAAAAACCCCCACAACTCCCAACTTTTCCCTGGGGATACAGAGCTGGGATGTCCATCTAATGCTCCAGTTTCTTGGGGGCTGTCTGTGGGGCTGGGTTTTTTTTCTCTCTTATCTCAGAGCAGCAACAGGACACAGCCCATTCCAGACTCTTAGAGACCACAGAGACCAGGAGAGCTGAGCTGCTTACTTCTGGTGCAGAGGACCATAGCAGACAAAGCAAGACAAAATCTAGTATTGTTTAAGAGCCTCTTCCCCAAGGCTCAGTGAAGATTGGAGTGTATGGCTAATGTTCCGGAGCATAGGGTTGGCAGTGCCTAAGGAAATGGTTGGTTTCTGTTTTGAACAACTTGCAACACTAAATAGAGCCAGCATAGTCTATTAGTCCAGCAGCTACTGAGAATAAGAGAACAGAGCAATCAGCTGTAATCCCAGCAATAGGGAGGCTAGAGCAGGACCACTGTGACACTGCAGGGCCCCTGCGCCTTAAGAACAGGGAGGCAAGGAAGGAAGGAGAGAATTCTGAACAACTTACACTGGTTACTAGGAAGTTACTGATTAAAAACTGATAGAAGGTAAAGGTGCTTGGTGCCAAGCCAGAGGACACAATTTCTATGCCTAGAATACACACATACTAAAGACAGACACACACACATGCGCACACACACGCCCCCACACAATCTTTTTATAAAACAACAACAACAAAGACTGACACTTCCAAAATTTGGAGAAAGAAATGGGTGTTCAGATCAAGAAGCCCAAGAGACTTCAAGGATCATGAACCTAAGGAAATCCACACGAGGCATAACTGTTCAACAAGTTAGAACTGTGCACGTATAAAGAAAGACCACCACATGAGGGCACAATGGAAAAGGGGCTATCTGAGAGCTATGGAGTGAGACCACTAGAGAAAACATCTTCATCCTGGATTCCCAGCCTCCAGAACTTTGAGAATATAAATTTCTGTTGTAAGGTAGCTCCAGTAAATGAATACAGCATGCTGTGAAAGTTCAGTCTAATAAACCTAAGACCAGCATCTCTAAGAAAAGGCACTTAAAAATGCATTTTAAAACATCTTTATGTGTGCAAGAGTGGTGCAGGTGTCTAGGTCAGAGGAATACCCCAGGTGTCAGTTCTTGTCTTCCACCTTGTTTTGAGAGTCTCTTTGTTGTTCTCTGCTGTGTGTGCCAGCCTAGCTGGCCTGTGAGCTCCCAGGGATTCTCTTGTCTCCATCTCATCATAGCAGCACACCATGCTGGCCCTGAACTAGCTAAAGAACCAAGAATGAATGACCTTAAACTTCACATTCTCCTGCCACCAACTTTGGATTGCTAGAACTACAGGCACACATGCCAACTACACTCTGTTGTATGAGAATCAAACCCAGGATGTTCATGCATGATAAGTGTTAAATAGCAATTTCCTCCAGGATAAAGCTTTCCATTTTGGAGGGAAGTGCATTAAGAAACGGATCTCCATCTCCATCTCCTCCTCCTCCTCCTCCTCCTCCTCCTCCTCCTCCTCCTCCAATACATAATCCTAGCTGGCCTGGAACTTGACATCTACATCAGGCTGGTCTCAAACTCAGAGACTCTTCTGCTCTGCCTTATGCCACCACACCCAGCCAATACACAGTATGCTCTAAAGAAAGGTTATATATTCCATCCTACAGGAATGCTCCTTAAGCTCAAGAAGTAAACAATTCAAAGGCTTCAGAAAGTTGCTAAAACTAGCCAGATATATAAGGCCACTACCTCTCCACATATAACTTCAGTTCCAGGGAATCCAACACCCTCTTCAGTTTCAGTGGGTACATGTTCTCTCTTTCTCTCTCTCTCTTTCTCTCCTACATGCGCGCACGCGCGCGCGCACGCGCGCGCGCACACACACACGCACGCACGCACACACACACACACACACACACACACACAAAGTCTTTGGGGCTGGAGAGATGTTTCAGAGGTTAAGAGCAATGGCTGCTCTTCTAAAGTTTCTGAGTTCAATTCCCAGCAACAGCATGGTGCTTCACAACCATCGGTTCCCTCTTCTGGCCTGCAGGTGTACATGCAGGCAGAACACTGTATACATAATAAATAAAATTTTTTTTAAATATTTTAAAATAAGTCTTCAACAAAACTCTGTGGCACCAATACCCATTCACAAGGAGTAAAAAAGCAGTTTTGTATGCAGTTAAAGTTATCAATTTAAGTACACTCAGAGCATATTCAATGTAAATCCCATTATAGCACAAAGAAAATTCCTGTAGAAGATACTCAAAAGAAAATGAGATTACTGAAGCTGAAGAAATAGCTCAGCAGCTAAGAGCATTTACTCTTCTTACAAGTCCCAACACCCACATGAGGTGGCTCTAACCACCGATAACTCCAATTCCAGAAAATCCAACACCCTCTTCTGCTCTGGCCTTCACGGGTACCTATACACTTGTTGACATAAACTCACAAAGGCACATAAACATATGTTCCTATGTTTTTCTATTTCTTTTCATTATTATTATTAGTTACATTTTATTAACTCTGTATCCCAGCTGTATCCCGCTCCCTTATTCCCTCCCAACGTTCATATGTTTTTAATTTAAAGAAAGAAAGTGAAATAGCCTAGCCTGCCAAGGCTCTGGCTTAGCACAATCAACAAAACTGTCAAATGAGATAAAGAACATTATATAGTATTAAGGTTAGCAAGAAAATATAACAATCATAAATATATGTGGGTCTAACAATAGAGCACCGGAATATGTGAATGAAACACTGATAGAAGGGGGAAAAGCAACAAACAGATTTTTTTAAAGATTTATTTATTATGTACATAGTGTTCTGCTTGCATGTATGCCAACATGCCAGAAGAGGGCACCAGATCTCATTACAGATGGTTGTGAGCCATCATGTGGTTGCTGGGAATTGAACTCAGGACCTCTGGAAGAGCAGCCAGGGCTCTTAACCTATGAGCCATCTCTCCAGCCCAACTAACAGATTTTAATGCCACATTTTCAATAAGGAATAGGACATCCAGACAGGGAATCAATCCTAGACAACCAGAATAACACTCCAGGCTAAGTATATCTGTGATAAACAGACATTCCACACAAGAGAACATACATTCCTGTCAAATGCACAGATGAACATGCCCAGGAGGTCACAAGTTGCCACAAAACAAGTCTTGACAAATTTAAGATAAACTATACCATCTTTCAACAACACTAGCATAAAACCAGAAACAGCTTACAAAAACCGGAAAAATTCACGACCATGCAGACATTTAAAACCACACATTTGAACAACCAAAATGTCAGAGTAATGAAACTTTTTTTTAAAATATCGAGGCAAATTAAAGTCCACCATACAAAAAGTGGAGATGGGATCAAAATAGTACCAAGATGTGAGTTTCTAGTGGCAAATGCCTACGCTAATAATAATAATAAGCTAAGTGTGTTGGTTCACGCCTAAAATCCCAGGACTTGGGAGGATGAGACAGGAGAATTGCGAGTTTGAAGACGGCCTTAGCAACAAATCAAGAGCGGCTAAAACACGGGGAGAAGAAGTCGCCGAAGACTTTAAGAATAGGTAGCTAGAAGGGGGCTTTCCGTGGAGGTTAGGCAGTTGTGCCTCGGGACGTAAGTGAGATCTGAGTTGGACCTCGCACGATGACTGGTCACTTAGCCACATATTGCCAAGTATTCTCACTCGAGCACCCCGTGGACTCAGCAAAGAATGGAAAATGACCTGCATGTTCAGAGCCAGTGTGCAACTCGCCTTTAGGGACCTTTCCCTGGGCTATGGGTTGAACTCTCCCTCCAGTCTCCACGACACAGCGCAGGACCAAACAGTCCTAACGGCAGCCCACCCTGGACGGTAAAGCTTCGGCTCTCTCACCCGCGCCAGCGTCGGGATCAAGGTGACAACCGCCATTTCTCCCAACAGCAAAGGAAACTGGAAACCGCGCCACTTCCGGGAACTGTCAGCGGTTGATCTGCGGACTTCACCGGCGGAGGTGGACCCCAAGCCGGAAGACCCGTCTCAGCGTATGGCGGAAGTAGCAGTGCGTGTGACGCCGCCGGCAGGGGGGGCGGGACCTGGGGCGGAGAGCGGTTCGCGCGCTTCGGGCCTAGTCGGGACTCTCCGCGGCCGCCGCCATATTCCCGGTAACGGGGGCGCGCGGCCGGGGACCGGCGGGACCGGAAGGAGGGCCGGGGCTGGCGCCGCGGCGGGGAGGGGGTCGGTTGAGGTGACGGCGGGTGGAGGGAAGCGCGGGCCTCTGAGGGAGGGGCTGAGGTCCTGGGGCTGTGGGAGGGAGCAGGGCAGGCCTAGCCGAGGGCGAGGACCGGGCCCGGTTGGAGTGGAGGCGGCGGTAGCTTCCGGGCCCACGGGGGACTCTGTCCTGGGCCGCCCCCTAGGCCTAGCAGGTGCGGCGGGCTGAGCTTGCGGCCTTCGCCGCGGTGGTTCTTCACAGCGCGGCCCGAGGGCCCTCTCAAGAGTCGAGGCCTGGACTTGGCGGTGGCGCCACAGGCAGCTACGGGCGCCGGCTCGGCGCAACTCGGGTTGGGCCCGCGGGTGATGGGCAGAGAGCCCCGCGAGCCCGGGCGGCCTGGGAGAGCTGGGGGCGGCGCGAGGCTGGGGGCGGGGCGGAGCGGGTGGGGCCGGGCTCGGGGCTGCCGGGATGCTTCCTCTATGGAGACAAGAGGTTGGCGACCATGGCCCACCTCCCAGCCTGGAACCCTCGTGCCTTAAAATTTTTTACCCTTTTCTGAATACCGTAGTGGCATCTTTCTTACTTTGTCCGTTCTCCGGACTCGAGAGCGTATTTCCGGAGCCATGTCAGAAGGAGTGGACTTGATTGATATATACGCTGATGAAGAGTTCAACCAGGTGAGAGGAGACAGCAGCAGCAGCAGCGTTGGGTTTTCCTCCATCAGTCTACTGGCAGTGGTTTCTCTCTCAGCTCAGAATAATTTCCCTTGGTATTATTTCCCCCTAGTGGAGGCTTTGAAGACGACTGACCATTCCTCTTTATGTTAATTTGAACCTCCAGGCTTCAGTTTTAAACGGTTTGCTTTAAGAGCAAATAAAAACCAAGTGTAATAGAATGTAATAGAATGGTGAATCAGCCTGTGGAGTTTGTTTCCCCAAGTCATTCCAAAGTTAAATGACTAACCATAATTAAAAATCAAAATTACATTTGTTGCACTATTGTGAGGATAATTTTGATACTTGTTACTTAGCTGTTGTCTCAGCTTGTGGCTCCAGAATGTTAGTCCCTCCCCCTGCTAGACTCCTCTCAGTGGTGCAGACAGTACAAGAGATAACTTTGAAAGACACAGTATACTTAGTATTTTAAAGAAGGGGTTCCAGCTGCACTCTGGATGTTTTCAGTCTTTTTAAATAGCGTGACTGCCAAGTCTGCAGGCATTTTGGTATGGGTGGAAGGAAGGTTTAAAAAAAGTTTAAAGGCAAGACAAAAACTTGGTCATCCTAGCTTGAATTGTTTGTTTTTTTACATTTTTTTATTACAATACCGGGGAATTTATACAAGTGTGCCTTAAATTACTGATGTATGAGGTTGAGTTCTTTGAGCTTGAAGTCAAAGCCTAAAGGAGGGTTTCTATTTAAAACTTTAATTATCTTACATGGGTTCTTTCCAGTACTGTTATTCCTTAAGGTAGCTGGTTCTTTTTTCATTGGCGTATTCCAACAGGTACACATAAAGACCTTGAAGGAATAGTATAAAGAAGTAGAATGTCTAGGTTGGACCCTGACTTTGATAGAAGGCAATAAAAAAGTCCAATATGTCCCCTTATTTTATTTTAAGGTCAGTGTTAGTGTGTAGTTATATGCAGATGTCCAAGATGCACAGTTGTGTGGACCTCTTGAACTGGAGCTGGTGGTTGTAAGCCACCTGATATGGGTGCTAGTAACCAAACTCTGGTCCTTTGAACTAACAAAGTTTTCTTAACTACTGGGCCCTCTCCTCAGTCATGCTTTCCTGAGTCTTTACTTATTTGAATCATATTTCCACCATTTGAATTTTATGTCACTGTCATTAACAAGACTCTCTTAGTTCTGTCTTACTAAAAGATCTGAATCTGTGTTGTTGACTGCTACTGCAACTGATTCAATTTGACCATGGGCCATATTTGATCCAAAAAGAAAGTAATAATTGGTTAAGCAGTATAACTTAGAAGTCATAGACTAGGCTTATTCAGTGGTCACTGCTTTGTAAGGTAGACATTATTAGCCTCAGTAATTTGTTCATTAATTAGCTTTTTAAAGTGGGAGAGGGATGATTTCTGGTCTAAAGCTAAAATTAGTATGTGGATTCTTATTTATACTACACAGGCAATGTTTGATACAGGAAAATTGAAGCAAGTATAAATTTTGAATGTCTTATTTTCAGAAAGTGGAGAAAGGGGCACCCTACCCCCATAGGTTAATTTTTGGCAAAGCTGTTTTTAATGTACTCTAGAACTGCTAAATGTTTAAAAAGTCTGAGTTGAGTTGGCTTAAGATGTCTTTGGACAGTTATTGATTTGCCCCAAGCTAGCCTCAAGAACAGTTTGCTCCCCAAGGAAAAATAGCACATTTACTGCATGGAACCCTGTCGTATTTACTTCTGATCTCTGGTAGCATGTGCTGTAAAAACCTTTTGCAGAGTTACTTAATTACTGTTTCATTGGGAGCCCTGGGACTCACACTGCTCTATTGGACAGGGGCAAACTAAAAAAGTGACAGAACTGCCACTCTGCTGAGTTTCTTGTTTGTTCCTTCTTATGCTGAAATAGGTTCTACATCAGGAAGGATTTGAACTGCTTTTGTTTACTGATCACTCACTGCTAGAGTTAGTGAGGTGTTGAGGGAATGTGAATCCCTGTGCTGAAAAAATAGGCGCATTGCTAGTGGCTAAAAGTAAAGTGATACTGACTGGCTGTGGTGATGCACATCCATAATACCAGTACTCTGGAGACTGGGACAGCATTGCTACAAATTGGGGGCCAGCTTGTCTACAGTGTCAGACTGTCAGAATGCACACACAACAACAACGAAAGGCGACAGTAACAATGGACAGTTACAATGCAGAATAATGGGTAACTGATCAGGGAGATGGTATTGAGAACTGGGGAGATGTGAGTGTGAGGGCCAGAACTGATGTGGTCTTTTAAAAATCAAAGAAAAAGTAACCAACAATCAAGGTGATTTTACTGAGATAAATATATCCAAGTTAGTTACTTCATTGGGTTAGATACCAAGAATGGGCTAGAGGTAGAAGCATTGAGCATAGTAGAGGGCAAAATCAAACTTCTAATAGGAAGTTTCACAGCACAAACATGGGGGTTTGTGTATGTCCTTGAACACAAAATTCTTGTTGAGATATTTAGTGTTGAATGCCTATTTTCAATTTAAACTTTTTATAGTACAAATTCTAGCGTTGCCACCTACAAATATGGGTGTGTGTTTGTTTTTTGCTTCTTTAGTGGGATAGGTGGGGTTTTATTTTGTTTTTCAAGACAGGGTTGCTTTGTCTCTGTAGTCCTGGCTGTCTTGGAACTCACTGTAGAACCAGCTAGCCTCAGACTCTGCCTGCCTCTGCCTCGAGTACTGAGATTAAAGGCATGTGCCACCACATCTGGCTGCTGCTAGCATTAACTCGGGTTCCATGGCTTGGATAGATCATTGAAGTGATAATCTACACAAGCAAAGTCCTTCAGGATTGATTCTGGTTTTTGTTTGTTCTTTTAGGGATTTAGGAAGAACCCATTGATTAGCTTTAAGCAAACAGCATGAAAAGGTTCCCACTGATGTATTTGGTCCCCAAGTTGAAATCTTCATATTGGCTCACTGACATTTTTTTTTTAATTAAACAGTTTTGGTGATGACTTTTGTTTATACCTCTTAGATACATCTCTGAATCACAGATACTGCATAAAAGGAACCCTAGTTTACCAGCTTTGAATATATAAAATACTGTTATTTCCTTATTGCCTTTAAGCTTCATTTGAAAATCTCCCCTTCCCAACCCCCGCTCCCCTTTTAAAAAGCCTTGGTGGGTGGTATAAAGTCTAGTTCTTAATATCTTTGGGGGATTGGTCTCAAAATCTTCAGGTGCTTAAGTCTGTATGTTATAGGCCTGTAATCCCAGCTACTGAGAAGGCTGAGGCAAAAGGGATCACATGTTCTTGATAATGTGGTAATTTAGCCATACCCTAATCTCAAAATTAAAAAATAAAAATGGAAGATACAGTTCAAAAACATCTCTAGATGATGATAATGATTATTTTGTCTTTGAAGGGTTGGTCCAGGGTTTGCCTTTTGCTAGGCAAGAGCTCTACCTCTGTTGTTTGTTTGTTTGTTTGTTTTTAATGTGTATGCATGTCTATACATGTGTATACAATGCATTGACTTCAGAGGCCAGAAGAGGGCATTAGATCCCTTGGGACTGAAGTTACAGTTGTGACCTGTCAGTGGGTGCTGGGAATCAAACCCAGGTCCTTTGGAAAAGTAGCCAATGTTTTTAACCACTGAGCTATCTCTCCTACCCCATCTTTAAAAATTTTTTGAAAAGAATGTTTTCAGCTGATATTTAGCTGGTTAAGTCTGTGGGTGGGAAACTGACAGATATGGAGGGCTAAGATTAGTGGTTTCTGAGTATTACACCATTGAATGGGATGGATCCATCAAGTCCTTTTGGGGGAGTGGGTCTTTTTGTTTGGGAATTTGGTGATTTATTCTTAGATTTGTTTTATATATGGCGTGTATATTGCAGTCAGAGGACAAAACTTTTCTCCCACCACATGGGTTATGGTAATTGAACTAGGGTCACCATGGTTGAAAGCAAGTCTATTCATCTTCTCAGTCATCTCACTGGTTTTTTTGTTTGTTTGTTTGTTTGTTTGTTTGTTTTAAAGATGGTCTGATACAGCCAGGCACTGTGGCATACATTTATAATCCCAGCACTTGGGGAGGCAGAGGCAGGTGGATCTCTGTTTGCGGCAAGCCTGGTCTACAAAGCGAGTCCAGGACAACCAAGACTACACAAAGAAACCTTGTATTGTGGGGGAGAGGAGATGGTCTGGGGCAACCCATGCTGGTCTCAAATTCAGTATGAAGTTGGTTGTGAACTGTTGATCTCCTGCCTCTACTTCCCAAATTACATGCACATGTGCCACTATACCAGTTTTAAGTCACTATTCGGGCAAATCGCCATACCTGACACATAAGTACTAGGACTTGAACCCAGAGCCTTGTGTGTGAGAGGGTAGTACTCTGCTACAACTGAGCTATAGCCCAGTCCTCTGTTTATTTCTTCTTAATATTTCTTAGATGGCTTAGAAAACTGAGATTGGCCAGATGCGGTATGCCTATAATCCCAGCACTTGGGAGGCAGAAGCAGGCGGATCTCTGTGAGTTTGAGGCAGTCTGGTCTAGAAAGTGAGTTAGGACAGCCAAGGCTACACAGAGAAACTCGGTCTCAAAAAAAAAAAAAAAACTAAGTAGAAAGAAAGAAAGAAAGAAAGAAAGAAAGAAAGGAAGCTGAGATTATATTATGAGTTTGAAAGTTTCCCTGGGTCATTTGTATAAACCAAAGGGTAACTCCCAGTTTTTGGGTTTTGTTTGTTTGTTTGTTTCATTTTGTTGCCTCCACACTGTAACGTTCTTTCCACCTACTTTATATTTCTAAATATGTAATGTTATTAAATGCAATAATAGTGTATGACCTGATACTGAAAATACTGTATACAGATAGATACAGATATTACTTTATCTTAGATGGAGTGTTTGAATCTGACATCATTGATGACAATAGCATTTGTATCTCTTTATTATTGGTTTCTTGGCTTATTTATCGTTTACCTTTGATCTTCACAGGAGGCTAAAGTCAGAAACTTGCCCACTTCTAACCCTTTTTCCTAGAGTGAGACAGGAAGGTTTTGTGCATTGCTTTACAAAGCATTTAAATGTAGCTTCTAAATCAACTAGAATGAAGCAGAAGAAACAAAATGAAAAGTTTAAAGACTCCATTGTCAATCCCTCATTTTTAGGACTCAGAGTTCAACAATACAGATCAAATTGACCTATATGATGATGTGTTGACGGCTGCCTCACAGCCCTCAGATGACAGAAGCAGTAGCACTGAACCACCCCCTCCAGTTCGCCAGGAGCCAGCTCCCAAGCCAAACAACAAGACCCCTGCAATCCTGTATACATACAGTGGCCTACGGAGCAGACGAGCGGCTGTCTATGTAGGCAGCTTCTCCTGGGTAAGCAAGAATAACCAAAAGTCTTGAGGGTGGGCTGGAGGGAGAGCACTGGGAGGTGATGGCATTTTCAGAAACCACTGTTGCACTGTTTTGTGCTCTGATGGGGTTGGATTTCTTTTTCCTGGGATCAGGTTGGATTGATCTCTGAAAGAGAACTATCCTGAGGACGTACTGGTGCCGAAGAAAGCATTGATTAAGTGGGTAGTTGCCTTTTCTGCCATCTTATTACTGCCCCTGACCCTGGGGCTTTATGTCTAGCAGGGTCATCTATGGGACGAGATTTCAGAGTGAACACCTTGAACTCTTGGTGGTCATTAGATGGTCCTGTGATAATGGTGGGTGATGGGGATCAAAGACCTTGATAGCTCTAGTGTACTTGGGATATGTGCTGACTATTCTGTAAAAGTTACTGTGTGACATGTTTTTGGGCTGGTGGTGGGGGATGACAAATCAAGAAATATATATACTGATGGGGATGCTCCTGGCATGGTCAACTCCAGCCTGTCAGTTCTGTAATTAAAGTTGCCAGCAATCTGTTTGAAATGATGATCAGCCAGCCCACATGTCAGTCAAAAGTAAAATAAATTTTAGTCTTAATCCCCAAATATAGGGGTTGTGGGATTAGAGTTTAGGACAATAGAAAAAGCCTGCACTGATTGAAATATTGCTGTGCTTTGGGGTTTCCTGTGGGCGGTCATGGTTGTGGAGTCCTAGATTTGGGAACAGGTCTTGGGACATCTGGGTGGGTGGGTATCAGGCATGTAGCTCTTGACATTTCTTCCTTTTCCATCTTGCCGACCCCAGTGGACCACAGACCAGCAGCTGATCCAGGTTATTCGCTCTATAGGAGTCTATGATGTGGTGGAGTTGAAATTTGCAGAGAACCGTGCAAATGGCCAGTCTAAAGGGTGAGGTCTGGATTTGGGGAGCCCCCTTTAGTTTTATAGAGTAACAGGTCTGTAATATATTGAACTTGATTTCTAACCCCTTTCTATCCCAGCCTAGCTTACTACCTTGGTTTTGACAAACTACCATAGATTGGATACTTAGCTGGAATGAAATTGAACATCCATTTGTTGAAGGGAAAGAATGCTAATTTTAAATTCCAAGAAGTAAGAAAAAACAGGAAATCTATAGAGTGGCACCTTCTTGTTGCTGATAGGTTGTATGAGTGTTTAATTTAGCAAGATGCTTTTCCTTTATCCAGTGTCTAAATATTTTACTCCTTTTTACTTTGTTCTTCAAGGTATGCTGAGGTGGTGGTAGCCTCTGAAAATTCTGTCCACAAATTGCTGGAACTCTTGCCAGGAAAAGTTCTTAATGGAGAAAAAGTGGATGTGAGGCCGGCTACCCGGCAGAACTTATCACAGTTTGAGGCTCAGGCTCGGAAACGTGAGTGCGTCCGAGTCCCAAGAGGGGGTACGTGGAGACCATCTGTATGATGGGGGGAGGTTGTGGGCTTGTTGGTGTGATGTGGAGGACTTGGATGCTGTTGCTTATGGTTTGTTGACACAACTAATGAGTGGGCCTAGGAGTAAAATTTGTGTAAACAACACAGTGCTGGGAGTCTAGTTTGTGTTGTCATTGGGTTATGCCTTTTTCTCTATTCCTTAAGTCAGTTCACTTCTAAGGGCCTCTTTTCCATCTGAGTTGAAAAATTATTAAAGTCATCTATCAATTCTGTATTCTTCCAATAAATGGGCATACCATGAATGGTCTTGCTTTTTAAGTAAGATATGGTTCTCTGAGTTTTCAAAAAGCAGACACCCCAACGTGTAATTAAGGTATACAAAATGACTATGATCCTTTTGTGAGAATGTGTTTGGTGTGCATTGTAGACATCAACCATAAGAAGCATTAGGTATTAAAAGTTAGGCATTGTTTTCTCTGTTGTTGTCTTAAAGGGAATACTTACAGTTACTGAATACTTAGTGGGTTTGGCAATTATATTACAGTAGTTTATTTTTAAGTGCAGCATTCTGTGTTAGCTTGATCCCTTAAGTCCACCTTACTCCCTTTAATCTGACTCTGTTCACCAAACCACCTTCTGATATACTACCTTGGTTTCTTAGTGAGGCTCTCCTCCTGGGAAGAGGATGCACTGGCCAGCCAACAGGTATTCCAGTCTGCTTGGCAGTGACTGTTTGTCATTATCAACTAATAAACATTTTGGTTTACATATCAGTTTCTTATGAGTTCGAATGGCATAATTCAGTCTCCTAGGGTCTGATTATGCCCTGGTGAATTATTACAATCAGATTTCTAAACCTGAGGACCATTGTTGGCTTATCCTGACTTTACAAGGTGCAGCTATCCTGCAAAGCCCCACCTGAAACAACTAGTCTCGTTTTTTTTCACTACTAGGGGATGAAGGACTTCAGGGCAGGTAGAATCCAGCAAAACATCAGTGAGCATTCTTAAACATCATCATTTTCCCATGGGTTGTTTGGAGCATGTGTATTTGAGAATAGGAAACAAGTTTAAGGGTTAAATGTGTTCTAAGCACTTTGACAATTCTAGATGAGAGTATCCTTTGACATATAGGATGTAATAGTTATGTTGCTTTTTGAGTTTGTCTTAACCAAGAGACTTCTGATCTTTCTTCTGAGGAAAGGCACCAAGTGATTTGTTTCTTCTTCCTCAGCTCCTTCACTTATTGTCTTTAGTGTGGTGCCAGATGACTTGCTGAGGGATGAGCTGGTCCTATTATATGTCCAAAGCCTGCCTGAGCAGTAACATTAGCTCTGTTTTGCTTTCCAGGAATACCTCCACGGGCCCACTCTCGGGATTCTAGTGATTCTGCTGATGGACGGGCAACCCCTTCTGAGAACCTTGTGCCCTCATCTGCTCGTGTGGATAAGCCCCCCAGCGTGTTGCCCTACTTTAACCGTCCTCCTTCAGCCCTTCCCCTGATGGGTCTACCCCCACCCCCAATTCCACCCCCACCACCTCTCTCCTCAAGCTTTGGTGTCCCTCCTCCTCCTCCTGGTATCCACTACCAGCATCTCATGCCCCCCCCTCCTCGATTACCTCCTCATCTGGCTGTACCTCCCCCTGGGGCCATCCCACCAGCCCTTCACCTCAATCCAGCCTTCTTCCCCCCACCAAATGCTACAGTGGGGCCTCCACCAGATACTTACATGAAGGCCTCAACACCCTATAACCACCATGGCAGGTAAAAACTATTTCCCTGCAAATTTGAGCCAAGATAGTAAAGTACAGTGGTTGGTTGGTTGGTTTTGAGACAAGGTGTTCCTGTGTAGACCAGGTTGGGGACAAATTCAAAACAATCCACGTGCCTCTGCCTCCGGGGCACCCTGGCATTAAGGGCATGTGCTACTATTCCCAGCAATAGTAGTAGACAGTATTTTGCCTGCCGGTGGTAGTCCTCACTTTTAGGCCCCACACTCTAGAGGCAGAGGCAGGTGGATCTCTGAGTTTGAGGACAGCCAGGGTTACACAAAGAAACCTGTCTCAAAAACAAAGGGGCTGAAGAGATGACTCAGTGGTTAAGAGCACTAACTATTGTTCCAGAGGACCTGGTTCAGTTCCCAGCACCCAATTGGCCGCTCACAACTGTCTGTAACTCCAGTTTCAGAGGACCTGGCACCCTCATGAAAGATATACATACAGGAGGAAAAAATATTTAAAAAAAAAAAAAAAAGAAGAAGTAGAGAGTGTTTTAGACATTTGTTTTCCCTGAATGAGTACTGAAGGCTGGTACATTTCCTCTGTGATCTTGTTTTGATATTTGGTCCTGGAACATAGATTAGTATCTGTCAGAGGTTTGTTTTGCATGCCTGTATATACAAGTGCACGTATGTGTGCAGATACATGTGGTATTCTGTATATGTACACTTGAAACCAAAGAACAACTTTCGGTATCATCCTCAAGCATGTTGTCCACCTGCTTGAGACAGTCTTTTCATTGCTTGGAGCTCACAAAGTATATTAAAACTGGCTAGCCAGTGAGCCCCAGGGATACCCCTGTCTCTAGCCCTGTGATTATAAGCATGTCTGGTATTTTTATGTGGGCTCTGGATGGACATTTGAACTCAGGTCCTCATTTGTGACAAGTATCATCAAGCCAAGTTTTTTCCCCCACCTCCATCAATTTTTTTTATTTAGTGTTTTCCATTTTCATCTTAACTACTTGACTCAAATCATATCTTCCATAAGCAACTTGTTTAAACTCAGTGCCATAATGCTACTGCAAATGCTACAATAATTAGTACTGTGAATCAAGCCAAAAGTATGAACATATATAAATGCTGTCCTTGAAGGGAAAAAAATGAACATGTGAAACACTTAAGATATACCTTAGAGAAGAATTGAATATTATAGACTATGGTGAAAATAATAAAGGTTGTGGGCAGTCAGGCATGTTACTGTCTTTCTGCAGCAGAGATTCGGGCCCTCCACTTTCTACAGTGAGTGAAGCTGAATTTGAAGAGATAATGAAGCGAAACAGAGCAATTTCCAGCAGTGCCATTTCCAAAGCAGTGGCTGGAGCTAGTGCAGGTAATTAACTCTTACTTTACTGCCTTTGCTTTAAAATTTTCCTCTGTGTCATTTCCATCTGGAAAACTTTGTAAAGTTAAGTTGGAGTTAAATGTAAGAAGATGTGCACTTCAAAAGCAGTATGTGACTTGGGTTTTTTTTGTTTTGTTTTTTGGTTTTTTTGTTTTGTTTGTTTGTTTTTAGCTTTGGCTTTGGGGAAGCTCCAGTCGTAGTCTAGACTTGCTCTGTAGAAACTAACTCAGTGCCTAGACTAGGAGTAATAGCCACTCTTTCTTTTTTGTATGTATTGTAGAATGTAATTGCTGCCTTGGAAAGATCGTGGATCTCAGAAGTGGTCTTTAGACCTGTGTCTATGCAGTAGTTCTATCTAATACCTAGTAGAATTAAAAGCTCTTGGTCATCTAGTGTTGCCTCAGCTAGATGATGCTCTGTTATACTAAGAAGTCTGGGCAGAGCTGGTGGCCTGTGGGTAGCCTGTCCTAGACAGGCAAGTCTGTGTTCATCCTAAGGAGTATTGCACTGTTTCCACTAACTTGCCCTGCTCTCAGCATTAGCTGCAGAATCAGCAACTAGGATTCTTGGAAGCCCTAGACATAAAAGAAGAGGATATAGAATCGAAAGTTTATGGATATAACTCAGTGGGCAGAGCAATGGCCTGCCATACTACAATAGAAAGGTTGGGGGTTCTGGTCCAAGTCATGCTCACTTTCTTCCTGGGGGTTTCCCACATGGATCTAAATGTATGTAGACTCTCAGTACTCAAAAGAAGTAAGTTAGCACTGACTGTTAATCTGTTTTCCATAATTTCTGATCTTTGGTTTCAGTTTTGAGTCTACAGAGTAGTTTAAAAACAAAAAGTTTATGTTCTTGTCAGTTCTTCTCTCACCAGAAAAATGTACCTTGACTTCTTAATATAAAAAGTAATGCATACTCATTGTTATACAATATACAGAGGAGTTTAAATTAAATAGTCTTTGTTCCTTTTTCAGTGCCAGTCCTTTCACACTGAAATGACTGCTAAGTCTTTATTTCCCTCTCTCTTTGTTATTCCAGTCAAAGGAACTATAATATTTATTCACTGTGCCTCTAAAACAGACAGAACTTCCCTGCATGTGTGGAGCTGCTGTGCCAGTGTCCCTGGTCTTTCACAGTGCCACACTTCCTTCATAGTTTCTGTCCATTCTGTCCTTGAGACTTTGCATAAAGAAAGCCATCCAGTTCTTATTTTCAGGGGACCACTATGTGGGATCGAGTCAGGTTCACATTTAGGAAATGAAGGCAGCATGATGTTTTAAATGTACAGGTGTAGGTGTATGAGAGAGAATATTTTACGCAGTTTATACACCAGAGTGATCCCATAGAACTGTATGTATATTTGTGTGAATGTGTGTATGTGTATCATCTAGTGAGACTATAACTGAGTTTGTGCAAGTGCAGTCTGGGGTGTTTGCACAATGATGAAACCACCTAACAGCAAATTTCTTAGTATGTTTTTCTTTGTATGTTATCCTGAAAAAAGCTGTATATTACATGTACACATCATATTATTACACATATTACACATATATTATGCATACACATTACATTTATACATCATAGACTATATATTACATGAACATATAATAGATGTGTGAGTTATAATGTGATTATAAATTTAAAATAATGTGTAAGCCGGTTGTGGTGGCATATACTTTTAATCCTAGCACTTGGGAGGCAGAGGCAGGTGGATCTCTGTGAGTTTGAGGCCATCCTGGTCTACAAAGTGAGTCTATGACAGCCAGGGCTATTACACAAAGAAACCCTAACTTGAAAAACAAACAAACAAAAAATAAAGTGTAGACTCAGTCAGACATAGTGTCATCTTTAATTCGAGCACTCAGAAGGCAGAGAGGCAGGTGGGTTTCGGAGTTCAACTCTAAATAGCTAGAGTTATGTAGTGAGACCTTGTCTTGCAAAAAGAAAAGAAAAAAATAATAAACTGTAGGCTTAATACAGTGTTTAAAAAAAATAAATGAAGATCCTCTAGGACCACCAAGACCACGTTCTATGATTGGTGGCTATTCCTCCAGTTTTAGTAGATGAAATATGCATATTATAACATATGTATAATTTTGGTTGTTTTTGCAAAAATGAACTACAAGGCTGAATATGTAGCTTGGTGAGAGAGCAATTGCCTAGTGTGCTCAAAGTAGCACACACAGAAAAAACAAACAAACAAAAAATGCTCTTTTTATTTTTTTAGGGTTTTATTTATTTTATGTATGAGTGTTCTATCTGACCTGCATACTAGAGGAGACACCATGTGGTTGCTGGGAATTGAACTCGGGACCTCTGGAAGAACAGACAGTGCTCTTAACCACTGAGCCATCTCTCTAGCCCGGACACCTGTCTTATTAGTATATCTTAACATCTATTATTTGTTGAGCTCTACTGTGTGTCTGGCACTGTGTTAAACATTTTAAATAGATAATTTTATATGCCTACGATTTACCTCATGAGTTTAACAAGTAGTAATCCATAAAGCCACTCTTCCTTAATTTATGTAACCTAGCAAAGATAAGACAATAAACAAATAAATGTTATTAAAACATGGTAAACATACACAGTTCTATGAACAGAACATTTTTAGAATTGTTGGCTCAAATGTAGGGACAGTTTATTTTAAGATTTAATGTGTATGTGTTATGCATGTATCTATGTATATATACCACATAGATTCTTGGGACCACGGTGTCTGTTGGAGTCTCTGAAACTGGAGTTATGAGTGATTGTGAGCCATGTAGGTGCTGGAAATTAAACCTGGGGTCCTCTACAAGAACAAGTGATTTATAGCAGCTAAGCCATCTCTCCAACCCCAGGACAGTTTATTTTCATCAGTATGGTCCAGTAGGCTTTGGATAGTGATGCACTGATTGTAGGGCCACTACCCTAAGTCAGATTTCAAACTAGACATAGTTTTATACCTGCAGTGTCTGCCTTGTCCATTTTATTATGGCTCTTTAGAACAGTTAGTTACTCGCAGTTTATGTCTTCCTATATTCTCTTTTTGATCCAATTTGGTTACTACCTCTGCTCATCTTTGGCCTTTCCCTTTATCCTATCAGGGGATTACAGTGACGCTATTGAGACACTACTCACAGCCATTGCAGTTATCAAACAGTCCCGAGTTGCCAATGATGAGCGTTGCCGTGTCCTCATTTCCTCTCTTAAGGACTGTCTTCATGGCATAGAGGCCAAGTCATACAGTGTGGGTGCCAGTGGAAGCTCTTCCAGGTGAGTTGATTGCTTTGGGGGCTGATTGGCCTTTAACAACACTCTCCTTAAGTGTAGTTAGAAAAAGGGAAACTCGGGGTATCTGATAAGGGTCTGGATTAAAGAGAGATCTCACACATCTTTAAGGAGAAGAAATTATATTGAGATATTTTCATTAATTAAGTATTATTAATGTCTGGAGCCTGTGTTCAGTAGATGCAGTGGCCTTATTTAGGAGAAAAAGACTAATAAAGAACACAGGCATCAGGGCTGAGGAGGTAGGTAGCTCAGTAAGAAGGCTTCTTGCCTAGTATTAATGTGGCCCTAGGTTCAGTCTTCAGCACTATGGGTTTAAGGAAAAAGAGGAATAGGACTAGGTCGATACAAGGGATTTTAATCATTGGCTTAGGGTTTGAATCTCAGTTCTGTTGCTAAATACCTACATGACCATCTTGAGTATGGAAGTTAGCAACTTTCTAAGAACTTGAGGGAGAAAGTCCTAGTACTTACCTACAGACTGTTACAAAGATGAAATCATACTTGCAAGATTCTAAATACTCTTAATACATTAGTAAGGTCTTGACGAATCTGACAGTCATTTATCCCAAAAAGATTAGGCTTCAAGGAGCTATGATTCTTAGGCAGTACTCGGTGATAAAAAATAAAAATAAAAATATTTTAGGCAAGCACTGAGAGATAAAACCTTATGTGGAAAGAATATAGTAAGTCCTCAGAGTTGAGGCTAAAGGATCTTTCTGACAGGAAAAGACATCGGTCCAGGGAGAGGTCACCCAGCCGGTCCCGGGAGAGCAGCAGGCGGCACCGAGACTTGCTTCATAATGAAGACCGGCATGATGATTATTTCCAAGAGAGGAACCGGGAGCATGAGAGACACCGGGATAGAGAACGGGACCGGCACCACTGAGAAAGGTGGGAAGCCCTATTCCTGGCCCATGGATCTTTGTTAATTGGGCATGATGGCTCATGCCTGTAATCCCAACACTTGGGAGAACAAGGCAAGAGGATTGCCATGATTTGAAGGGCAGCCTGGACTACAAAGTGAGACCCTGTCTCAAAACAAAAAGAGATATTTGTAATAGAGATGTTCGCCCTCTTACAAGTTCTTAATAAATGAAAACCATTGTTACTATCATTATTAAATTTTAATCCCAATGTTCAAGTAAAAGGGAAAACTGACCAAAGCAGAAGAGACTGTTAACTTACTTTCATGATACAATATTCAAAATTCAGCAATTTATATTCATTAACCGCTTTAGAGTAGAAAACCACTCTGACAAATTATTAATAGCTTTAGAGACCCTACAAATAATTATAATGGATATTTTTGGTTTTAGTGAGTTTTGTTTTCCTGGGTGATTGAAAAGGTAGGTCAGATGTCTTCGGGACCGTGTCAGTAGAACTTAGCCTTCCTGTCTCTCAGATCTGCTCTTCGATGTTTTCATACACAGAATCTAGGAGGACGAGCCTGTAGCTCTTGAGTTTTATCCCACCATTTTGCAATCCCAACTAAAAGAAAGCTGCTAACTACGATTGTGTGTAGTATAAGAAATAGTGGGTGTTGGTAGAAATATATAAAATAGACCAGGATATGGCTAAGAGGCTCTGTCTGGGCTGTTGTCTGCATGATTGTTACAAAATAATGTAGTTGAGCAGGCTCTGTAGTTCTTAACTATGGATGACTGGATGGAGGAGACTGGAACCCTCACCTCTTATACATAGGTCCTGGTAAACTCAGACCTTTTGAAAATTTCACATTCTGCCTAGGGACAACCTACTAACAGACAAGAAAGCATTCATTTGTGTTTGCCCTCTGCTTTGTTGTTGGCGTTATCTGCCTTAACTTCTTTGGGCCTTTTTTATGTGGTGCTGGGCTCATTTTGTAGACCAGGCTAGCCTGGAACTCACAAAAGTCCCCCTGCCTCTGCCCCTTGAGCTGGTATTTAAAGCTTCCTAGCACTTAAAATAGATTTGTAGCTGAGACTGTTTTTGTCATTTTCCACATATAGTAAATGATAAGAATCACTAATGTTTTCAATCTATACCTTTCTTTATTCACCTTTTTTTAAAATAAGCTTCATGTTTCCTCTTTTTTTAAATCTTGTCTTTTTAATGTTTCTCACACAGTATATTCTGATCATGATTTCCCCTCATTTGTCTCCTCCCAGATCCTCCCAACCTATCAAATTCCATGCCTTCTTTCCCTTTTTCTTGGGGGGGTGGGGGTGGGAAACAAACCAATACTTTATCTGTTCTTTATTTATTTCACAGAATTCTAAAATGTCAGATAACCCACATAGAGCCAACTGATAAACTCTAAATGGGTTCTGTGTTTGTTTTTGTAGATTTTTGCAACAGATTTGAGTTTTGAAAACTGTCCACATAAACGTACATAACCTGTGGAAATTCAGGTTAATGATGATGGAGCCCACAAGTGGCTTTGGACTTCTTTGCTTTTGGGGATGGGCAAGGTGGGCTTGGGTGTGTCTTGGTCTATCCCTTTCCTTCAGTTAAGTACCAGCATCGCCTTCTCTCTTTTGAACCAGCACACTTGAAACATTACTTAAAATCCCAAACAGCTGACTAGACAGTAGTGGTACACACCTTTAGTCCCAGCATTCAGGAGGCAGAAACAGGTGTGCCTCTGTGAGTTTGAGGTCAACCTGGTCTACAGAGTGAGTTCCAGAACAGCTAAGGTGTTGGGTATTGTAATCAGACTTGTAATGCTAATAGGAAGCCTAGACAGATTACAAATTCCAAGGTCAGCCAGGGCTATGTAGTGGGACCTTGTCTCAGAAAACAAACAAACTAAAAGCCATCACCTCACATGATGTGAGTATGTGGTTTTTGTAATTGGTTGGGATAAGAGTGACCTAGGGAAGCCAGGGGTGGTGCACGCCTTTAATCCCAGCATTCAGCAGGCAGCGGTAGGCAGATCTCTGACTTGGAGGCCAGTCTAGCCTACAGAGCAAGTTCCAGGACAGCCAGAACTACACACAACTTGAAAAACCAACAACAAAAAAGACTGACCAGGAAATGTAAATTGGTCAATGTAAAGCAGCAGTTGTCTCTGGAGTCGTATTCAGTGTACTGACCAGAATATACAACTTCATGTCATTTCATTTCTGCTGCGTTTGCTTTTTGGTTTGAGACAGGGTTTCTCTGTGGAACCTTGGCTGTCCTGGACCAGGCTGGCCTTGAACTCACAGTGGTCGACCTGCCTCTGCCTCCGGGGATTACAGGCATGTGCCACCGTGTTTACCTCTGGCTTTGCTTCTTTGACCTTTTTACAGTGAAATTGCCAGCAAGATTCATTATCAATTTGAAAGTCCTCTATTGGTTTTGTTTTTTAATTTCTCCCTCCTTTGGACTGGTATAGGCCCGCGATGAACTGAGGAAAACTCACTCTTGGGTTAGTTTTCCACATCTCTTATTTCCTGATCTCCCCTAACATATATGTACATGTACAAGTGAATCAGACACTTCAGAGAGTCAAAAATAAGAAAAAAAGTCTTATATTTTTATGGTAGTCTGAATTTTGTCTTCATTTACTAAGCTGTAGGATTTATTTGGGGTGCCTGGCCCTTTAAAGGACTCTGTGCCCTTCGGTATCAGTTGCCTCTTAGACCTCTGGGAACAGGAGAGGATATAAAAAGCTGAGAGAGGAGAGGGGTTATGATGAGGGAATAGACAGGAGTAGGGTCAGAGAAGACAGTTGATGCAGGAAGAAAGAAGAAAAGAGTAGGGCGAGAGAAGAGGTTGAGCAGAGTAAAGATAAGAGACAATTGAAAGTGAATTGGTCTAGCAGAGTGAGAAGAGAAGACAGTTAGTGACAGTTGAGAGGAGAAGCTGGGCTAAGCCAGAGCCAGAGAAGATACTAAAGCAGGAGAAGAACCCACTAACAAAGTAGCAGAAAGTAGCAAAGAATGTAGTATAGAAGGTTTCATGTTGGGAAAGTGATGCACAAGTCTCTGTAAGGAATTTAATCCTCAGCAGAGTGTGGTGGCACATGCCTTTAGTCCCAGCACTCTGGAGGCAGAGGCAGGCGGATCATTTGAGTTCCAGGCCAAACTGGTCTATAGAGTGAGTCCAGGACAGCCGGGGACTCTGCTAAAGAAACAAACCTGTTTCAGAAACAAACAAACAAACCTTTAATCCTCCAAGCTATTTAAATAGCATTTACAGCGTCTTTTTTTTTTTTTTTTTTTTTTTTTTTTTTTTTAAGATTTACTTATTTGTGAGCACTATATTTTGCATGTATGCCTACATGACAGAAGAGGGCATCAGATCCCATTAGAGGTGGTTGTCAGCCACCATGTGGTTGCTGGAATCAGAACCTCTGGAAGAGCAGACAATGCTGTTGAGCCATCTCTCCAGCCCATTTATATAGCATCTTTACGTAAAAAACAATTGTATTGCTATGAACAAGTGTTCCCTGACCAGGAAAGGTGTGTTTTATGCAGAGGCATCAGTGGAATAACAGCATCTTCTGTTCCTCAGGAAAGTTTTGGGGCTTGAAGCTAATGGGCCAACTAAAGTAGTAGGTTTTTGGCTTCTGTCTACATTCAGACACTACTGCCAACTTAGTTCTCTTGGTATACTAGTTATCTCTATATCTCATTCTATAAAAACACTTCACAACTGCCATTTCTTCAGGGCATGCATGTGTGTGCTTTGGAGTTTGAGGGTGTTCATAGGTGGTCTGTCTTCAACTCTGTAATTGTCCCATTACTTTAGGGTGTTTCTTACTTGAAATATAGTCATTCTCACTTCATAATCTCCTGATCCATTGAAATCTGAACTTTCTGTTCAAGTTTGATTTAGCCAATTGTGGTGTTACATGCCTAGAAGACTAAAGTCTGATCATGAGCAAGCCTAAGCCACACAGCAGGAGTCTGTCTGGAGAAAACAATATTCAGAAGCCCAAGTGTTAGGAAACAAGAAGGCACTAAGAGCTTCAGTTTTTCTTTATAGAAAGTAGGACAAATACTTGCACATATGTTTAAAGAAACCAACAAGACGAAGATCATTCCAATTCTGAGCACCAGGCTGAAAATAGTGCCAGCCCAGGATTAGGAGAATGAGGCAGCATACAGATGTCTTCTTCGACTGAGTGTGCGTTAGTGCATCTGTCTTGAATGGCTCTTAGAGGATTTATGAAGCTTCTTTACAAAGGTACTTGTATAAGGAGTAAGCATTTGTATATGGCTGTAGTTCCAGGTTCAGTTTAGTAAGCATTCTACCTGAATTTAATTATCCCCTTTCCTTTTGCTGTTGGTTCTGTTTTATATCAAGTGACCATACTACCATCTGTATGTTTCAGGTGCTAGGGACCTTAAGATTAGCAATGTGGCAAAAGGCATAGGAGACCCTTCCTATTGGGTAAGGCTGTCAGATGTTTTTGATAGTAACTAATACTGTTTCCTTCCCTTTTTGGTTTTTATTGGTGTAGCCTTGGCTGTTCTGGACTTGCTTTGTAGATCAGGCTGGCCTCAGACTCCTAGAGATCCACCTGCCTCTGCCTCTGCCTCTGCCTGCTGGAATTATAGGTGTGCACCTGTACGCCTGGCTCAATTTCTTTCTTTCATGCTCTGCTTTTGGTTCTTAGTCAAGTCATTCCTGTTTTGTGTTCCTATACTTTTAGATCCTCACCCACAACAGTTACCTAGGAAAAGTCTTAAAGTCATTTGCATTGTATTCAGTACAATCTAGAAAGGCTCTTATACTGTTTGTCTATGTACACATGCATAAGCACACTGTTTGGAGTCTGTGTTATGGTTGGTGTTGGTTGTTTGGTTGGTTGGTGTGTGTACTTGTGTACTTTTTGGTTTTGTAGTCTGTTTTAATACGGCTGTTTGAAAAGAAAACCGATATTAAGGAGTTTGCTATGGGGGTGCACACTTTCTGCTAAGGCCTGTGGATGTTTGGGAATTGATAGATTTGGCTAAATCTTGTTTTATTGCTATTACACCTCCCCCCGTCCCTCTTTCTTTCTCCTTAAAGTAAGCTGTGATTGCTCAGTAGATTTTCAGGAGCTGTATTTCCCTGCAGCATTTCTTGAAATATTAGTTTCTATCTTTCCCAGCTAAAATATTCTCAAAGTGCTTTCAAAGACCTCATTCCATTGTCTGTTTTTTCCTTTTAACCTTAAAGTAAGATGCACATTTTGATTTTTTGTAATCTCTCCTCACTGTGCTTTCTCCAGCCACTCCCTCACATTTCTCTGTGTCAGACAGTCCACTTTATTCTGTCTACTTTGCTAAGCTTGCTTGCTCTGCCTACATTCTGACTGAGGTTGTGATTTTGGGAAATGCCAGTGTATCTCATATAAGCCCCTACTGATGAGAGTGGCCTCTAACTGGTGTTCTCTTCTGGTGCTTTCATTGCAGGAGTCTGGGTGGAAGCAAATTGTTTTTAATGGACTTGCATCTCCTCACCTTGATCAGGACTAAAGGACGGAGGCCGCTCCACCCCTTTCCCCTCTTCCAAAACCCTAACTTCCTCCAGGCAATACCCTCTGCCCTACAGGATTGAAGATGGCTTGGCAGCCCTTCCAGTCCCACACCTCCTGTGTGCCAGGGGAGAAGAACCTAAAGACTTGATGGGGTAGGGAATGAGGGCAGACAGGAAGACAGCAACATGTCCAGCCCATAGTCTCCATAGAGAATGGTGCTTTGTCCAAGGAAACCTGAGTTTCTGATTCCCCAGGAGCAGTCAATGGTGAGGTTACTGAGAGAAAACTTCCTTCCCAGAGAAAATGGATCCTCTATGTGGGATCTTAGGAGAGTGACTGGGTGTGCCAAAAATGCCCAGGGTTCTGCCCTCAGTACTAGATTTGATGGGGCCAAGAGGGTCCAAACCCTGCTAACATACCACTTCATTGTTCAAATCCTTTCCTTTCCTAGCCCTTTGAGGAGGGACCATGAGAACAGAAACTACCTTGTGACAAGCTGCTGTTGGGTTTTCTCCTCTTGACGGTTTATTTCCCTGGCCTCCTAGAGGGCTGAATCCTTTTGACTCCTTGCTATCTGATTCCTCAGTGGACTTTCCCCTCCGAAGCAGAACCCAGGAGGTTGCTTTTTGCTGGAAGCCTAGTCCAGCCAGTTACCACCATTTGCTGCTTCAGGCTTGGTTGTCTGTTGCAATAACCAGCTCTTAGGTATTCCCTTTCCCTGAGGCTTTCCATTTAACATGGACTCCTTCCCCAAGAAGGCTTCTTCCTTGTTTTAGAGGAAGGCACTGCCTTTGGGACTTGGGGTATCATGGGACCTCAGTAATGAGGACCCTTAGTTAATAAAGTACCAGAAGTGTGAGGAAGAAAGCAATTTGGGCAGGATATGGCCTATTCACATGGGCTCTTTTTCAGGTTCAGTGTAAGCGTAGGCTTGCATCCCCAAGGTACATACTTTGACTTACTGTGGGATAACTCAGCACTAGTAGGTAGGTAAAGTCATGAATGTTTTTTTTTTGTTTGTTTGTTTTTGTTTTTTTAATCCTTTGACTTTAATACTCCCTCGTCACTCTGCCTGGAGGTGCTTCCAGCCTTTAGCAAAGATCAGAGAAGAAATAGAGCATGACTTAAGTGAACTCGGCTCAGAGTTCTAAGGACTGGCAAACTGGTGGCCATTTTCTGCACAGGCAAATGAAATTGCTTTTTTTTTTTTTTTTTTTTTAGTGTCCAAATTGTGATAGGTTGCTTCTGATGGAGGCAGTCACGGTCCTGGAGTACCTTAGAGAGATGTTCCTTCTGCATGCATCTGCAGGGCCTATGACATCTAATGTGAAAAGAGACATGACATGTGAGATGAGCCTTGGCATGTGAGGTGGTCATTGGAAACCCTTCAGACTCAGAGGAGAGAGACTGAATTGGATCCGAGACTGAATTGGATCCTTCCTCTCTTCCCAGCATACTTCTGTTAGACTCCTTCAGTCACTGAGGGAGTGCCCCCAGGGTTGGAGAGGCATATTCCCTTGGACAAGGGCTACAAATTGTAGCTTATTTTCCTGTCTCCTAAGCCAATCCCTAATCCACTTCAGAATATGGCACCCTGCCCAATTGGCCAAGTGTTAAGTGATGTGCTTATTCTTGAAAGCAGCTTGGGGTGTCTTTTTAAAATGTAGAAAACCAAGGAAAGTGACAGTTGAGGGAAAACCATATAGAATATCAGAAAATCCATTTACCCAGAGAATTCTTTTCTCCTGACTTTTATTTTTACTCGGTGTCACAATTTTTAGTTTTATTCCTCATAGCAAAAGGAGAAAAAAAAATCCCAACCCTCAAAAGGTCAAGGCCCCGTCCCCCTGTTGTCGGTGATTTGTTTGTCTTTCTGATAGGTTGAAAATTGTGTAATAAACTTGATGACGATGTCAATCTTTTATACTGCATTGTATTTTTTTCCTTTTGTAACAAATTATTTTTAAATAATAAATGGGGTGTGAGCTGTTTACGGATTCTGCATTGAATAGATTTGTTGAGGTGTCTGGGGCTTGGGTGTGGACTGATGTAGGGAAACCTCAGGTCTGAACAGTAACTTAGTGACTGGTAGTTTCTCCACAGCTGTAGCTGACATGGTGAGCCCCCTAGGAGTCCAAATGAACCTTTACTTGTACCTTTCACGGGTTTATACTTCATGTGAGAGCTCCTGACCACTCAGTTCCCAAGTCTTACTTACAGATTGTGTTTCCTACCCTGTGGAGTTGGGATAAACGCATGGGTGCTGGTACTAAGTCCTCTATCTCCTTAACCATAGATAACTAGTGTGACCTCAGTCTCATCAAAGAGGAGAATAATTGCTTTTCTGCCTTTATATTAAGGAAGTGTTAGGAATCACTTGTGAACAGAATTGCCATTTAAATATGAGAAATAGAAACTAGAAAGCTTAGAAATACTGAGGGATTTCCAGAAGAGCTGTCCTTTTAAAGTAGCACAGATAAAGGCCCACTGGCAAAATAGTTGCATCTTACCAATGTACTGTTTGGACAAATACGACGGGAAGGAATTCAAGTACTGAAATGTCTCTGCTACCCAAGGAGTTGCTGAGCTGGTCTCTAAAACTCAACTTGGTATCTAAACCTGAATGGAGGAATCATATTCAACATCCATAAGTCAGGAATACATCCATTAAAATCACTTGGTTGGTTTTTGGGGTTTTTTTTGATTTTGGTTTTGGTTTGTTTAACAGGTACTTTTTAGTGCATGTATGTCTCCCTGTCTCCATGCATGCGCATAGGCTTATGTCTAAAGGTTAGAGGACAACTTGCAAAGTTTGTTCTCTTTCCATCTTGTGGTTCCTGGAAAATTAAACTCTGGTCAGGCTTGGCATCTTAACCCACTGAGCCATCACACCAGTCCTTACTTGGTTTTTTTTTAAGACAGTCTCTTATAATCTAGGCTGACAATGAACTCCTGATCTTCCTGCTTTCCTTCCCAAAGGCTAGGATTATAGGCATATACCACCATGCCCAGTTAAGTCACTTTAATTTTTTTTTTAAGTGAAGAGTAGGCTTACATGACAAAAAGACAGACTGCAGACCAGATGAAAGGAGGCAGGCGCCTCCTTTGGGGAAAGCAGGTAAACAAATTCCTTAGAAGGGCTAGAATTTCTTCGCTGTTAAGATGTGTATTTTCATGTTGGAGTCAATAGTCACTTGAATCTCAGTTGCCTTCTATGTTTGCCAGGTACTGGGTTTGCTCCATGCATTTAATATCCAGCCATCTACTTTTTTTTTTTTAGATTTATTTATTTTCATTGGTGTCTTGCTTGCATGTATGTCTGTGAAGGTGCCAGATCCCTTGGAATCGGAACTACAGGCAGTTGTAAGTTGCCATGTGGTTGCTGGGAACGGAACTCAGGACTTCTGGAAGAACAGCTAGTGTTATTAACCTCTGAGCCATCTCTCTAGCCCCAGCCATCTACTTTTTAATGCCTCCAAAGATATACTGTCTCAAGATGTTGGTACCTCCAGGTCTGTAAAGTAGCTTGCCTCATTCTTAAAAGCATAGCTTTTATCCACATTAACTCACTTTGCAGGCCAGATAATTTCAGCATCGAAAGGGATGAAGCAGGAGGATAGTTTAAGGTCAGGCTGGACTAAGTAGAAAGACTATGTCTCAAAATAAAATCAGGCCAGATACAGTTGTATGCCTACAGTCCCAGCACTTGGGAGTTTGAAACAGGGTCATGTAAGACTAACTAAACATGAGACACAACTCTATCTTTTAAAAAAATGTAAAAACATGTATGTATTACAGTGTTTGTTTCATGATCACAGTAAAAATGCTGTGGTCTACAAAAGCTTCTAAAGCTCGGTCTTGAGACAACCCAGGCTCACTGTGGGTGCATATCACTTGTGCCCTGACTGTATCTCTGAGTTCACTTGTAAGACAGGCTTATATAGTTCCACCCGTACCTTTATTTCCTCACCTCTAGAGCCCAAAAGTAGAGGAGTTAAAGTCTTGTAGGATCCTCTAAATTTTAAAAATTAGATGTTCTAAGCCACTTCCACTTAGATAAGCTTTCTGTTCATTTTTGTTTTGGTTTTTTTAAGACAAGGATTCTCTTTGTAGCCTTGGCTGTCTTGGAACTCGACCAAGTAGACCAGGCTGGCCTTAAACTCAAAGAGATGCGCCTGCCTCCTGAAAGCTAGGATTAAAGGTATGAGGTGCTTTCTGTTCATTTGTGTTCCTTAGAAAGGTGTTGAAATTGATGAACATCTAAATGAAGGCAGGACATCACAGAGAATGGGTTCTTCTCCATCCAGTACCACTAACCAGAGCAAAGCTAGAGAAAGCAAGCATGAGAAGAGAAAATTGTTCATGAGATAGATGGAAACATCAGGGAAGTGCTTATTAGACCTTGTTATTTTTTGTGGTTGATCTGTCCACGATAAAAACAGCTAGGAGGCAAGGGCACAGAGAAAACAAAAGCAGCAGTGTTTTGGGCAGTGGAGCCCGTGGAATGACAGCCTTAAAGTTAAAAAAAAAAAAACAAACAAACAGGAAAACAGTATTTCATGATCCACCTGACACAGAGACTGACCTCAAAATCTCCTAAAATACAGAGTCTTTCATGACTCATGGTCGCTTCCTGGGATAAAATACATGGCAATACTCAACAAGATGTTGACCCATACATGTTCCTTTTAAGCTAACTCAAAATAAGGAAAAGAATTTTGGTCAGGCTTATTTCCCTTTCTATTTACACATGGGCTATGCTGGAAAGACTTGACATACAAGCAAAACTTGGCGCAGAGGCAGAGCATTTCTTTTGCCAAAGACAAGCAAGGTACTTAGGCTGCAACTTGAGCATTTGGGGAGAAGATCGGTAGGACACCTTCATTACTATCTTTGTGATACAGTTTACCACTAAACACAGCCTCAGAACACACTGTTGGAATAGTCTTGCTCTCACTTAGAAGAGATGAAATTTAAAGACAGGTATCAGAGGGAAAAGACAACCAGCCCCATGTCAAATACTTTTTATTATAAAATCTTGTTTGCGTCATGATCAGAATAGAAAAATAATACTATGAACTACTAAAGAGTTCTGGATTACCTTCTGTTTGAACAGAGCAGGGTGGGGGGTGGGTCACATAGACGAAACATTTGAATTGTCCAGGATGCTGTGGCTCAGGTCCTGCTAGAAGCCCAATAAGCCTAGATGGTCCACACAAGGAGCTCTGGCCATGATGACCAAGGAAGAGAATTTGAGGTCAGTAGGAAGCTGGTGGACCAAGATGGGAACAGCCTTGCCCTTCCTTAGAGCAAAATGTAGGAGTCCCCTGCTGATGATCTTGGTTTAAAGGCAGTGCTACTGACCTCAGGTAGGTGCTCAATGCCCAGGTGTCTGTGCTGAAGAAAAAAACCACACAACCTTTCCCAGGCCAGCATAACGTACCACTTTTCACAAGTGTGGCTGAAGTACCAGAAGGATACTGTTCTCACTCTGATGGGTACCAGCTGGAATTCTTGTACTTCAGATTCTGTCCATACTAAAGGCAGAAAGAAAGAGACTGTTAAAAAGACCAGTGAATTGGGGCTGGAGAGATGGCTCAGCAATTAAGGGCAATGGCTGCTCTTCCAGAGGACCTGGGTTCAATTGCCAGCACCTACATGGCAGCTCACAACTACTTGTAACTCGTGTTCCAGTGGATCTGACTCCCTCACACAGACATAAATGTGGGTCAAACATCAGTGCACATTAAAAAAAGAAAAGACAGTGCCTAACAACTGTTAGCTTGAACTCTGCATTATTAGAAGACTTGATTCAAAAGAACCAGAAGACTCTCTTCCTTAGGAAGGAAGCTTTGGGGACTGGGAAGGTGATTCAGCGGGTAAAGTACTTGCCACCAAAGCATGAGGACCAGCATCCATGAAAGGAGAGATGAGCTTCCTAGAGTAAACTGGCTAGCTAGACTAGCTAAATTGGAGAACATTTTGGTTCAAGTGAAAGATCCTCCAATATATACAGTGGAAAGTGATCGATGAAAGTGATTGATACCTGACATGAACATGTCAGGTACATGCATACACATGTACTTCTAAACATTTGTGTATATACACAGGTGAACATATAATATGCAGACTTATAGAGAACCTTTCTACGTACTGGAAATAAGAAAAGCATCCCATTTAACACTCCCTTAAATCCAGTTTTCTACACCTTTCAGGCCTTCAAAGAGCAATGCATTCATATCTGGGTGGGAACCCAGACCTCAGCAGTAATACCTGGAGAAAGTGGCTAGTGTGAGCATCTCAAGCAGCAGCTCTGAGCCACAAAAGAAGAGCAAGATGCTGTTCATAATAGCTTCTAGGCGGAGCACGTAGGTCTGCAGCAGCAGGTAATAGGAAGCCATCATTGCAGATGGGAAGGTCAAGGCCACACTAATGCCAAGGGGCATCTTTCGCTGGCAGAGGTTTCCCTTTGTACCTATAAAACACAACCCAGAGTCACCTCTGAATAGTGAATGCTTTTCCTGGCCCTATTTTTTCTCACATCAGGAAGTGTCTGGATGTGACAGACAGGCAGAGGAAAGAAAAATTACCTTGAGTGGGGATGTCATATTTAAAGGTGAAGTTCCACTGAACTAAGTTTGAAGCTTCAGGGTGTTATAGACTAAAGTCATTTACTCCAGAGGCCCTGCTTCCATTCACACTACCCGGGGAACAACAGGATTCTGCATCAGGAAAAAATTTGGGAACGGTCTCTTGAGTTTGAGGTTAGTCTGGTCTACATTGAGAGTTCCAGGACAGCCAGGGCTACATAAAGAGACCCTGTCTCACAGAAGAAAACAAAAAAGAAAAAATAATAATACAAGCCAGGCATGGAAGAACACACCTATAATCTCCGCACTCATGAGGCTAAGGTGTCAGATTGAGAGCTCAAAATTATCCTGGTCTCCTTACTTCAAAAAACCAAAACCAAGACAGCTGGAGAGATGGCTCAGGGGTTAAGAGCACTGGCTGCTCTTCCAGAGGTCCAGAGTTCAAATTCCAGCAACCACATGGTGACTCCCATCTATAGTGAATCTGGTGCCCTCTTCTGGCCTGTAAGCATACATGCTTATATAGTATAAACTGTATAAAGAGTAAATAAATACCAAAAAAAAAAAAAACCCAACTGGTTGTGTACATACATACATGCATATATATATGCATATATACACTGCATATGTAAAATACTATGTATATATGTGTTTATAGCCACATGTATATATACATTGCATATATAAAATACTATGTATGTATGTGTATATGTAAATGAATATATACATTAAAAACTTTTCAACTAATGAAAAATAATTTTAGGAAATGCATTAAAAATATCTGTTCTTTGGGGCTACAGAGATGGATGGCTGAATGGTTACTGAGGACCGAGGTTCAGTTCCCAGTACCTACATGACAGCTCAACAATCTGTAACTCCAGTTCCAGAGGATGTGTATGGCCACAAAAGCCAGATGACAACATTGAATCCCCTGGAGCTAGAGTTACAAGCAGTTGTGAGTTGCTTAATGTGATTGGTGGAAAACAAACAGGTCTTCCTGCAAAAGCAGTAAGACTCTTAACCTCTGAGCCATCTCTCTAACCTGACACCTTCTGACCTCTGTGGGCACCAGACATACATGTGGTATATATACGTACATACATACATATATACAGGCAAAAACAAAAACATCCATATACATGAAATAATAATAGTTTAACTTAAAAAAATATATGTTTTCCTGCTGGGCGCAGTGACTCACACCTATAATCCCAGCATTCTGAGAGGCAGAGACAGATAGATGTCATGAGTTCAAGGCCAGCCTGGTCTACAATGTGAAGCTACACAGAAAAACCCTGTCTTGGGGGGGAAAAATATGAGCTGGTCATAGTGGCACACACCTGTAATCCCAGTACTCAGGGAAGCAGGGGCAGGCAGATTGCTGTGAGTTCGAGGCCAGCCTGGTCTACAAAGCCAGTCTAGGACAGACAAGGCTACAAAGAGAAGCACTGGTTCAAAAAACCAAAATAAATAAAAATTAAGTGTTCCAAAAGCCAAATACGGATATAACTATATATTATATAGTTATATATATAAATCTTTCTTGCTATTGCCAATGTGATATGTGGGGAAAAAATGTTGCCTTGTTTTTCTGGCTTTTCTTTATTAAATTTGAGCACATTGGCAAGTTTTGTGTTTTTTTTCTTTTCTTTTTTTTTTTCTATAGGATCTCATTATGCAGCCCTGGCCTGGCCTGGCCATTATGTGGCCTTGAATGCATAATGATCCCTTTGCCTCTGCTGGTGATACTGGATTAAAGGCATGTGCCATCATGTTCTCCTTAGCAAGGTGTTTGGTCCTCTGTAGTGACTTATGTGAACTCACTGTTAGTTTCCCTTACCTGCCTTTCATTTGTAATTTAAACACTGAACACTGGGGTGATATGTTCTAAGCAATAAGTGTTTTTGCTCTGTGTTTCTGGGGTTTAAAAACCTCTTGTAGAAAAATCCTGTTTAAAGAAGTGGAGGGAATATTAGAGCTCTTTCGGAATGAACTGCTTTACTCTTCAGACAAAGCAAGAAGAAGAAGCAGGAACTCTTGTAGCTGTTAGGCAACTGGAGAGGAATCATCTAAGATCCAATGCCAGCTGCTAGCCTCACTCAGAAACACACAGGTAAGTCTTGACCCAAAATATAAAGTAGTAGTTTGAAGCCAGTAAGGGGATACATTATCAGATCCAACCTCTGATAGCCTAGGTTATGTTCTTTCTGTTAGTCAAGTTACAGGCTCCAGCATGTCTCATGAGGAATGGAAATATTTTCTGGATAACACTCACCAAAAAACAGGCGTATTACTTCAATGCCAAGATAAAGGAGCAGCATCACCACGTCCAGGACTAGGTTGGCAGTTGGGTATGGCAGCAAGAGACCTGCCGGTGTAAAAGCCAGAGTCTGCAAACACTGCCTAACAGTCCCCTACAAGGACACAAGTCTCAGCTTCCCGAGAGCTAGTTATAGGGCTGTGGCTTGTTGCAGCTGCAGCTCTAAGTCTAGAAGTCCTGACTGCCCAATGACTGAATTATAATGGCACACAGATCTGAATATTTTAGCGAAGAAAGATGGGGGAAAGTCAAATGGAGAAGCCCACATTTCTCAAACTCAGGATATTCTGGCTGAAAGACTTCCTACTGAATCATTCTAAAGACATCAGTTGAGATTTCTGCCATGCAGTGAAGAGAGATGCTGCAGGGACCAGGAAAGAGTGAAAGAAGGTTCTCGGTGGAGTTGGCACTAGGCTAAAGTGGAAAGGGGACAGAGGCAGTCAAGCCCAGCCTTACCTTTGTACAGAAAAATAAGGAGCTCCAACAGGAAATAGGTAGCATAATACCACCCATTCAGAAATAACAGGATTTCGAGAGGGGTTGAGGACAACCTTTTATCTGGGGGAAAAAAAAAGGCAACACAAAAAATGAACAGAAGGGCAACTGGAGCTTTACTCCCTGTGGGGTTCTGTGTAACCTGGAGAAAACACAAGGTCACGATGAATGAGGGAGAAACTTGTAATTGCTAATGAAGTGAGAGTGTCGGCGTGAAGGAGGTGGCCTTTGACCTCCTTTCCCAGGAATCACTTTTAGGTCGGGCTAGCATCACAGCTAAGATGCACCTCAAAATTTCAACCCTGTCACTACTTAAGGGGAAATTGGGGCGCAGAGGTCAGTTTTAAGTCTGTCCATGGCCAGAGGATTGTAACTGAGCCAGCCGGGAATAGGGCCAGCCCTGGGTTTCTAAGGATACGGTAGTTTCACACATGCAGACACTTAGGGCGGTCAAGGCAACACATACCAATTCGGACAGGAGAAGAGTAAGACTCCAACTTTTGAGAAGGGGGTGTTAGGTCGCGCTCTGGAGAGCAGAGAGATGGAGAGGCTGGCAGGTACCTATGGGATAGGGGCAGAGACACACACCTCCAAAGTCTCACCTCGCGGCGCCATATCCAGTCCCCATGGAAACTGGGTACGCGGCAGCTCCCGGAGCAGTGTGGTGCTGCCGGAAGCTGGGCGCGGAGCCGCCCGGGCTTCTGGCCTCTCTACCCGCCGGGGCCACTCTATGGTTACCCCGCCGGCCACGCACGCGCATGGAAGAGCGCCCGTCGTCATCTGCTTGTTGTGGTCTAGAGGGAGTGTGGAGTTTTTGAATGAAGCCTGAGATCCCAGGCGCCCTGAGCAGCTCTCGAACGGAACTCTCCATTCCCAGCGTCACGTTGGGCCTGAGTGGTCGGGTGTGGCAGTGTGGTCGGAAGATCGGCCCTGGGCCCACCATTGTCTCTTCTCACTCCTGTGTGAAAAGCAAACGCCTTATGCCACTGTTGTGCTCTAGACTTGCCAGGGTCAACAAGATCCTGCTGGAGACACCACGGCAGAGGTAAATGCCCTTTCTAGGAGTACAAGCAAAAACAGTGGAGCTATAACTTGATTTTTCTTCGACTCAAAAAAAAGTGCGAGGATGTTGAACGGAGACAGCGTACACCCACGTTTCCAACAAGTTTGAGCTATGAATCCTGATTGTAATTTGAAGCAGTAAAAGCTTGTTGCAAGCAGCAGAGTGGAAGAGTGAGGTTTCTGAAAACACTCAGGTTGACTCAGCAGCCAGCCCTTAGAGTGTAGCAGGCAGGCAACAAATACTTGGAGAGAGTAACTAACCTGGAATGAAAGTGCTATACCCCTAGCTAGCTTAGGAGTGTGGATAAGGCAGTAATTGTTGCTGCTCAGAGGCCTAAAGGGTAACGGCAAAAGCAATTCCTCACCTGAGGAGAGAAATTTAAATAGAAAACCTCCCTCCACCATTTCCCACCTCTGCTTGTGCCTTCCACTGTTGTGGTTTACTTTAGTTTAGTTTAGTTTAGTTTAGTTTAGTTTAGTTTAGTTTAGTTTAGTTAGCTAGGTCTCCCTACATAGGTTAGGCAGCCCTCAGATTCTCCTGCCTCTGCTTCCTGTCCAGTTCTGGGATTTCAAGTAATTGCTACAGTGCTCTGGCAGATCTTAAATGGAAATTTTAGGTTCACTCTAGAAAGGGCCAGAACAAGGTGAGGTGATGAAAAGAACCCTGGTTCCTGCACTCCATCTGCACCTACCTTTATGCACACTCCTGCCCTGAGCCTCAGACGAAAGGAAGGTGGGCTAGTTGCTTGTTTGTACAAATAAAGGATCTTAAATCACCTTTCCCATACATTTAGGTATTGTGTACACATATAACTCATTTACCCATTGTCAACAGAAATTCTATAGTCCATAGCCTTAATACCACTAGGACTTTAAGAAAACTGATGCTATTCTATGTCAGAATGCCACAACTCCATAGGTGCCAAAAGTGGATCAGATTGAGTAAACTGAAGGAACCTCAGTATAGGAGCCTGGTCACCTGCCCTCTGGGGTTCTAATCCAGGGCCTGGGACTTCTGGAAACACACTTCGCACTAGGCTCTATCTAGCCTTTCAGTACTTTTCTTTAGAAAGCCACAAATAAAGCTGAGGAACAAAGTCTCACTGTAGTAAATTGACCTACTTAATCTCCTATGTATTCAATATCAAGGCTTTTCAGGACCATGCACCATTGGCTAGAAGGACAAGGACTCTTAGGGCCCAAGGCAAATTTATTCCACTATCCATTGACCAACTAACACATTCTTGGTTAGTGATGGCTAACTATTGGTTATAACCAAGATGGCTATTCTTGGTTGTCAAACTGACTGCATCTAAAATTAACTAAAACCCAAAAGTCTAGGAGGGATTCGTTTTCTTCTTCTTCTTCTTCTTCTTCTTCTTCTCCTTCTTCTTCTTCTTCTTCTTCTTCTTCTTCTTCTTCTTCTTCTTCTTTTCTTTTTCTTCTTCTTCTTTAAATCATTTCCCCTTTTCTATTATTTTATTTTTTTAGGGTCACATCATTTCGCTCTTTTTCCCCCTCCAAGCCATCCTATATACACCTCCTTGCAACTCTTTCAAATTCATGGCTTCTTTTTTTATTAAGTGTTACATGCATATATGTACATACATATACATATATATTTCTAATTACAACCCTACTCAATTTGTATAATGTTATTTGTATGTATCTTTCCAGGGCTTACCTTTTTGTATTGGATAATTAATTGGTCTACTCTTTTATGAGGAAGACTATTTCTCCCACTTTTTTCCCCTTTAATTTAAAACAACTTTTATGTTTAAATATACTTTGACCATATTAGCCCCCTCCCCAAAGTCCTTCCAGATCTTCTCTCCCTCCTTAACCATCCAACTTTAAGTTCTTTCTCAGAAAACAATCAAAAACCCAACCCACAACCCCCCGCCAATCAAGAAAACAACACCTAAACAGAAACAAACAAACAAAACACTAAACCATAACCAAATAAAACCACACACACAAAAAAACTGAAGTCTGCTAATATGTTGGTCAATTACTCTTGAACATGAGGCCTGCTCTAGAGTGGTTGATATACTCAGTGTCACTCCATCAGAGAAAACATATGTTTCCTCTCCCAGCAGGTATAAATGACAGTTCAGTTGTTAACCTTTACTCCAGTGGCTAGGTTTTCTTTCATTCATTCGTTCATTGGTTCATTCATTCATTCATTCTTCATTTTTAAAAATATAACAAAATAAAATATAACACTGCTTCATGATAAAAGTCCTGGAGAAATTAGGAAAACAAGGGACATACCTCAATATAATAAAGGCAGTTGAATTGTGTTAAAAGCCTTTTCTGCATCTAATGAGATGACCATGTAGTTGTTGTCTTTCAGTTTGTTTATATGATGTATTACATTGACTGACTTTTGTATTTGAACAATCCCTGCATCTCTGAAATGAAGCATACTTGATCATAGTGGATGATCTTTTTTATGTGTTCTTGGATTTAATTTGCAAGTATTTTATTGAGTATTTTTTATATGTACGTTCATAAGGGAAGTTGGTCTGTAATTCTGGGATTACAGACATGTATCACCACACCTGGCTCTCACTTAGGGTTATAGGTCTATTTAAACTGATTATCTGATCTTGATTTAGCTTGGTAAATGGTATGTGACAAGAAAATTATTCATTTCTTTTACATTTTTCAATTTGGCAGAATACAGGTTTTTAAAGTATGCCCTTATGATTCTTTAGATTTCCCTGGTGTCTGTTGTTATGTCCCCATTTTCATTTCTGATTTTGTTAATTTAGATCTTCTCCACCTTTTAGTTAGTTTGAATAAGGGTTTGTTAATCTAATTGATTTTCTCAAAGAACCATCTCTTTGTTTCATTGATTATTTGTATTGGTTTTTTGTTTGTTTGTTTTTGTTCATTTGTTTCTATTTTATTGATTTAAGCCCTGAGTTGATTGTTTGTTGACATCTACTTCTTTTGGGTATGATTTCTAATTTTTGTTCTAGAGTTTTCAGGTATGCTGTTAAGTTGCTAGTATGAGATCTCTCCAATTTTTGTTTAGTTTTGAGATAGAGTTTCTCTGTGTATTCTTGGCTGTCCTGGAACTTGCCCAGTAGACCAGGCTGACCTCGAACTCAAAAAGATCCACCTGCCTCCACCTCCCAAGTGCTAGGATTAAAGGTATGTGCCACAACTGCCCAGCTCCAACTTTTTAATGTAAGCACTTATGAACTTGCCTCTTAGAACAGCCTTCATCGTGTCCCATCAATTTGGGTATATCATGTATTCGTTTTCATTCAATTCTAAAAAGTTTTTTTTTTATTTCTTTCTTATTTCTGTCTTGACCCATTTTTCATTCAGTAGAAAGTTGTTCAGTTTCCATGAGTTTGTAAGCTTTTTGTTGTTTCTATTGTTAATATCCAGCTTTAATTTGCTCAGATGGGATGCAGAGTCTGTTAATATTTATATAAAAAAATGCCATGTACACAACCAATCTTATATGAAAAAGTTTATTCGAAGGAAGGGAAGCAGGAGAGTTGGGGCCTGAATGAGCCATGGGGTGGGGGAGAGAGCGAGAAAGAGAGAGAGAGGAGAGATAAGAGGCAGGGGTCCTTTTACCCCAGGCCCCTGGCAGCAGCGACCAATGATGACCTCACAGGTGGCTAGGCAACCTAGGAGAGGACTAGTGCATCGACTTGTGAACTAAGAGAATCTTATTTTGATTTTCTCCTATCTGTTGAGACTTGCTTTGTGTCTGAGTATGTGGTCAATTTTGGAGAAAGTTCCACAGAGTACTTAGAAGGAGGTATATTCTTTCATGTTTGGGTGAAATGTTCTGTAAATATCTGCTAGGTCCATGTGGTTTATAACCTCAGTTAACTCCAGAATTTCTCTGTTTAGTTTTTGTCTGGAGACCTGTCCATTGGCCAGAGTGAGGTATTAAAGTTTCCCACTATCAGTGTCTGAGGATCAATATGTGATTTAAGCTATAGTAGTATTTTTTTTTTATAAACTTGGGTGACCTTGTGTTTGGGGCATAGATATTAAGAATTAAAATGCCTTCGTGATGGATTTTTCCTTTGATAAGTATGTAGTATCCTTTCCTATCTCTTCTAATTAGTTTTTATTTGAAGTCTATTTTGTCAGATATTAAAATGGCTACATCTGCTTGTTTCTTAGGTCCACTTTTTTTAAATGTCTTTTTTTTTCATACCTTGAGGTGATGTCTATCCTTGATATTAAGATATCTTTCTTGGATGTAGTGGAAGGATAGATCCTGTTTTCAAATCCATTCTGTTAATCTGTGCCTTTTTATTGGGGAATTGAGACAACTGGTGTTGAGAAGTATCAGTGACCAATGATTGTGTTATTTTGTTGGTGGTGGTGGTATGTGTGTGCTTCCCTTTCTTTGACTTTGTTGATCTGGGATTATTTATTCTCTGTGTTTTCTTCGATATAGTTATCCTCTTTAGCTTGGAGTTTACCTCAAAGCACCTTCTGTAGGGCTGGATTTGTAGATACTACTTACATTTGACTTTATCATGGAATGTCTTATTTTCTCCATCTATGGTGACTGAAAGTTTTGCTGGAAGCCAGGCATGGTGGTGCACACCTGTAATCCCAGCACTCAGAGAGGCAGAGGCAGGTGGATCTTTGTGAGTTCGAGGCCACCCTGGTCTACAAAGCAAGTCCAGGACAGCCAGGGCTACAAAGAGAAACCCTGTTTTGAAACAAACAAACAAAAAAGAAAAAGAGGAAAAGAAAGAAAGAAAGAAAGAAAGAAAGAAAGAAAGAAAGAAAGAAAGAAAGAAAGAAAGAAAGAAAGAAAGAAAGAAAGAGGAAGGAAGGAAGGAAGGAAGGAAGGAAGGAAGGAAGGAAGGAAGGAAGGAAGGAAAAAGAAGGAAGGAAGAAAGAAATTTTTTGCTAGGTATAGTAGTCAGGGCTGGCATTTGTGATCTGTTAAAGCCTGCAACACATCTGCCCAAGCCCTTTTGGCTTTTTAGAGTCTCCACTGAGAAGTCAGGTATAATTCTACGAAGTCTGCCTTTATATGGTTCTTGGTCTTTTTCTCATGCAGCTTTTAATATTCTTTCTTTGTTCTATATGTTTAGTGTGTTGATTATTATATGCTGAGAGGACTTTCTTTTCTGGTCCAGTCTATTTGGGAGTCTGTGAGCTTCTCTACTTTGATAAGCATCTCTTTCTTTAGGTTAGAAAATTTTTCTTCTATGATTTTGTTGAAAATATTTTCTGTGCCTTTGACCTGCATTTCTTCTTCCTCTATTCCTATTATTCTTAGATTCATTCTGTTCAGAGTGTCCCAGTTTTTCTTGGTGTTTTGTGTCAGAGTTTTTTAGATTTAACATTTTTTTGTTGATGTATCCATTTCTTTAATGTGTCTTCAATGCCTGAGATTCTTTATTACATCTCTTGTATTCTGTTGAAGCTTGCCTCTGTGATTTCTGTTCAAGTTACTAAATTTTTCATTTACAGATTACCTTCATTTTGGGTTTCCTTTCTTTTTAAGATTTCACTTGGGGTTGGGGATTTAACTCAGTGGTAGAGCACATGCCTAGCAAGCACAGGCCCTGGGTTTTGTCCTCAGCTCTGAGAAGAAAAAAAAAAAAAATATTTCACTTATTTATTTTATTTTATGTGCCTTTATGTGGTGTTTTGCCTGCATGCATGTCTGTGTGAGGATGTTAGATCCCTTAGAACTGAAGTTACAGTTGTGAGCTGCCATGTGGGTGCTAGGAATTGAACCTGGATCCTCTGGAAGAACAGCCAGTGCTCCTAACCACTGAGCCCCAGTTTGTGTTTTCTTTATTGATTCTATTTCTACTTTCAAGTGTAAGTTTCTTAATTTCTTTCTGCTACTTATTTTTTCATAGTTTTCTTTAATGGATTTGTTTCCTCTTTAATGACTTCTATCATATTCATAAAGACTAATTTAAGGTCTTTTATTTGTGCTTCAGCTATGTTGGCATATTCAGGGCCTGTTGTAGTAGGTTTGCTGGGCTCTAGAGACATTTTATCCTGGCTATTATTTATTGTGTTTTTACTATGGCATCTAGGCATCTAGGATTGTCATTCCAGGTGCCACTGTCTGGTCTTGTCTTTGTTGGGTGGGTGTTTTGTTCCTTGGTGTGTGGTGGCTGTGTGTTGCCTGCAGGAATGAACATCTTCTGGAGTCCTAATGGGTGTGGACACTGGGGGTTCCAGGTAAAATGTGTTTCTGGGAATAGGGACCTGATCAGGACTTAGAAACAAAGAAGGGCTGGAGATGGTAAAGGGGCTTGACAAGAGAGAGAAAATGAGGGTGTCCTAACAGGATCTGCTTAGTTAGTACCCTGAGAAGTGGAGCAAAGAGTGAAGAGAGGCCACAGCAGAAAGTTTGCTAAAGAGCTGGTAATGAGACTGAGGGATTAGACTTGGAAGAAAGGAGGGAGAGGTGAAGATCTCCAGTTAGCTCACCTGCTTTCCTAGTCAGGGTGTCCTATGGATTCCCAGGGAGCGCCTGCTAGAGTTGGGGGCTGGAACAAAGCAATGGGTGTGGAGGAAGATCTGTGTAACCCACTGGAGATGGATGCAGGAGGGGAAGGGAGGCTGCAGTATGTGTTCTGCTACAGAGCTGGGGATGAAGCTGAGGAACTGGATTTGGAGAAACAGAGAGTGAGAGTGGGGAAGAACTACAATTAGCCTACCTGCTTCCCTACCCAGCGTGGCTTATTGGGAAGACTCACTTCTAATCCAGATCTTTGAGGTGGGAAGACACACGTTTAATCTGGACTACACCTGCCGCTGGCAGCCTGTATAAAGGACAGGAAAGAAGGAAGCTTGCTGTCTTTGTTTGCTCGCACTCACTCTCACTAGCAAGTCCATTCTGTTACTGGCATTAGAGCCTGCTTCTTTGGGATTCCAATGTATGCTGAAGACCAGCTGACCTTACAGACTGAACAATTGCTGGATTCTTTTTTTTTTTTTTTAATTGCTGGATTCTTAAACCTTCTGTTGGTAGAAAACCGTTGTTGGGCCACACCCTGTAAAACATTCTAATAAATCAGATATAGGTAGGTAGGTTAGGTAGGTAGATAGATAGATATTCATTCTATAAGTTTTGTTTCTCTAGAGAACCTTGAATACACCTATAGGTTTTAGTTTTTTTGTTGTTTTGAAACAGGCTTTCATATAACCCAGACTGGCCTTGAACTTGCTATGTAGTCAAAGATTGGCTGTCCCAATCTTTCTGCCTCTACCTCATTAGGGATTGGATAACAGGAGTATAGCAGTCAATTCTTGATTTAAAAGTTTTTTTTAATATTTATTTTTGTGTGTGTTGGGGGGCAGTGACAAGTTCTGTGCTTTTTCTTAGTGAACCACTGAAACTAGTTGTGGTCTTGGGGACTCCTGATATAGACATGTCATCTTTTTAAAGATTTGTTTTTATATTTGTACATGAGTGCTTTTGCCTTTGTGTATGTGCGCCATGTAAGTGCAGTGCCTGAGGAGGCCAGAAGAGGACATTGGATACCCTGGTACAGGAGTTACAGATGTTTCTGAACTTCCTCGTGGGTGCTGGGGACCAAATCTGGGTCCTCTGAAGGAGCAGTTAAGTGTTGTGAGTCATCTTTCCAGACTGATTCATTCTTCTGTATCTGTGGCTGAATTTCATTTACTAATGTGTAGTGGAAGTTTTGGGGTTTTTTTGTGTGTGTTATGTAAATATACTTTTGCTTTAATCCCAAGTGTGGGATTTTAGTTGGGCTATAGTTTGTCCACACCTGTTAATTGTCACACGTGTGGTATGGTCTTTGCCAGTTGGTAATGGCCTTCCAGGTGCTGCGCAGAGAAGGGCATGGTCTAGGACTCTGAGGATATAAATATGAGAGGGAGAAAGAGAAGTGGGGGCATTCTGTGTGGCATTGGGTTTTGTTGTGTAGTAGTTTGGAGAGAGCAGAGACAGTGTGGTGGTTTGGAGCAGACAGACGGAGAGAAACGCTTCAGGGAGCAGCAGCATGGAGGAGACTGCTGGCTGCATCTGTGGTTGATGGAGATTGGTATAGAACCCTAAAAGTACACCTTGACCCTGACTAGCAGGGAGAAGGAAAGAGGTCTGGGTCCCCTCTCTCCACTAACCTTTTCTCTCTCCTGCTTAAGGGCGTTGGTGGAAGGGAGGTAGAGGCCTACACACCCCAAATAGAGTTTTTAAAAGGGCTTTCTGCTGCGATAAATGTTTTTTCCAGGTCTTATGTTCATGAAAGAAACTGGTCTGTAACTTTACCTTCTTGTACGGACATTGTCAAATTGTGTATTAAGGTTAAATTGCTTTCATAAGATGACACAAGGTCTGAGAATGTAGCTCAGTGACACAGCGCTTGCCTAGTATATTCTAGACCCTGTGTTCAATCCTCAGCCACAGAGAGGAGGGAAAAAAAGCATTTCTGGGCATGATGATGCATGCCTGTAAGCTCAGTACTCAGGAGGCTGAGGTGGGATGATCTGACTTCAAGGCCATCATGGGCTTGACTGTCTCAAAATGAACAAATAAGGGGGCTGGAGAGATGACTAGGCAGTTAAGAGCCCTTACTACTCTTTCAGAGGACTGAATCAGGTAGCTCACATCCACATGTAGATACATACAGTTACACATAGTTAAAAATAACAATAAAAATAAACTTTTTAAAAATAAATAAAATGAAGCAAAAGTTTCTCTTTTTCTAGTGTCTGAAAGAGATTAAGCATAGTAGATATCTTTTTTTCCCCTTAAATAATTTAAATAATTGTGAAATTTCACTGGCAAAGCCAAATATGGAATACATACATACATACATATATATATATATATATATATATATATATATATATGTTTGGTTTTTTTGCAAATGTCTCTAAGTTCTTTTAATGTATTTAACACAGTTTAGATTTTTTTTTTTTTTTTTTTTTTTTTACTTCTTGAGTAAGGCTGAGATACACTTATTTTTCCAAGCTTCCCATTCTTTAAAACAAAATTTCAACTATCATGGCTGTGAAGTTTTTCACACATTCATCATGCTCTTGATTATTTGTAAAAGTCACAGGGACATCTCTTTTTCCTTGCTGATGCCATTTGTATTTTGGGATTGGTTGCTTTGCTTTGATATGTTAGGAACTGAACCCAGGACTTACAAGGTCCTCTGAATTCTGGCAGAGTAACTCCATCTTGCAGCAACCTGCCATTTAATCTTTCCATGTGTCAGAGGGCAGCAAAGCAAATCCCTGAACTTTCCCAGTCTCCGGTTTTGTCTGTGCCTTATACTGTCTGATCCTGCAATCATCTCTAGAACTTTAACACTAGGTAGCGCTCTGAACCTAGATTTGCAGCCATTTAGTGCAGTTTTTTTTTTTGTTTGTTTGTTTGTTTGTTCTGTTTTTCTCGAGGCAGGGTTTCTCCTTGTAGTCTTGGCTGTCCTGAACTCGATTTGTAGACCAGGCTGGGCTGGAACTCACAGAGATCCACCTGCCTCTGCCTCCAAAGATGTGTGCCACCATGCCCAACTCACAAAATAAGTAAATCAATTAAAAATGAAAGCAAACTAGAGCTTCCTAAGGGAAAAGGGGCTGGTGACTTTGAGAAAATGCAGCTGCCTGTGTATCTCCATAGGTAACCCTTAGTAAACTCATTTTATTCAAGATAAACTTAAGGGCCAAAAGTTGTGGCACGTGTCTTTAATCCCAACACTCAAGAGGCAGAAGCAGGCAGATCTCTGAGTTTGATGCCAGCCTGATCTACATAGCAGGTTCTGGAGTAGCTAGAGCTAAAGTAGAATAAAATAAACCCTGTTTAAAACAACAAAGATGAACTTAAATGGATTATTCTTGAATTGATGGGGTAGATGTTAGTTTACATATCCATAGAAAAGACACACAACACAGAGCCTCTCATGGACAAAGTGTTCTATATACCTTTCTAAGGACCTGACTCTCTCAGTTCTCATTTCCTATCTGGCCAAATAAAACCTTCAGTGTTTACAGAGCAAGCAGAGCCACTAACAGTATCAGGGCTCAGGAAACAAAACTCCAAAATGAAGGCCTCAAAAGCAAAAAGTCTCTTCAGTGTTCTCTTTCACCTTTCATAGTGCCCCCAGGGCAGGCCACAGAAACTAGAATTTTCTTCTTGAAGATCGCAGAAAGCAGAACTGCAACTGGCTTGTTTGGTGTCCTGGTGCATCCTTGGGTTCCTATCTTCTTTCTCAAACTCAGAATAGCAAATAAGCCCCAGGAAAAAGCTCCTGCAATTGTTGGCTCACTTTTCTGTGATTAGCTCTGCTCTGCAATGGTAGGCTCTGTTCCCTCTGACTTCAGCAGTGGCTGGGACCACACATACACATAGAATATATGTGTGTCTGTTACTGTAGTTGTTAGGGTCATATTCTGAGCTCTGGCAATACCAACCAGCTACATTGGGACATGCATCCTCAATATATCAATTAAAGAGACAGTTAATAGTGAGAAACAGTAAAAAAAAAAAAAAATATTCAGTATGGTTACAATGGCGGGGGGGGGGCAGGGAAGGTCCAGTGATTCTCCTGCCAAAAGCCCATCTCTTAGGATCTGACATAAAATTTAGGCGTAAAGAGGGGGCGAGTGTGTGCATAACTAAGCAGTCCTGGTCAAGGTGCAGTCCTGGCCATCACTGACTCATCATTGCTTCTGCTCCAGTGTGTCCTTCAAATCAGACTGTGCAAAATCTTTTTTGGAGAGGCAAAATTTTCAGGCTGGCACCAGCACTACAGACTTTCCCTCCCCCAGCATAAGATTCCTAGGGAAATTTAGTATCTGGGGGCCTATTGCTTAAATAATCTGAGAGCCAAAGGGAAGGGTACAAATATCTGTTTAGAAATCTTGTCTGATGACTCTATGTGTGTGTGTGGTATGTGTGTTAGTGTGTATGTGGGGTGTGAGTAGATGTGTGTATAAGTGTGAGTGTATGTGTGGATGTGGCATGTGTATGTATGGTATGTATGTGTTTGTGGGGGGGAGTGTGTGTTTGGGGGTATGGAGTTTTTGGATGGAATCCAGAGCTTGTACATGCTGAGCGCACACTTTGCCACCAAGCTACAAACATCTCTCTCTAAGACTGTTGGGAAAATATTTGTTTGTGTGTTATCTGTTTTTTTGTTTTGTTTTGTTTTCCTATTTCCAGGCTGGAGCACTGGCCAGCTAGAAGCAACTCTAATCTACTAAAAGTAGAACTAGATAAACTTTTTTTTTTTTTTTTTTTTTTGAGAAAGGGTTTCTTGTATCCCAGGCTGACTTCCAACTATTTAGCTGATGATGACCTTGAACTTCTGATCCTTCTGTCTATACTTCCAAAGTGCCCAGATTGCAGGCAAGGGTCCACTATATCCAATTTATGCAATGCTGAGGATCAAACCCAGGGCTTTGGGCATGCTAAACAAGCACTGTCCTCAGGTACATCCCCAGACCAGATACATATGTTTCTTTAGACAACAGTAACAGATTATTTCCTAAAAACATTAAACATTTATTATTTATTTGTATGTGTGTGTGTGAGAGACAGAGACAGAGACAGAGACAGAGACAGAGACAGAAGGGCAGATGAGGGAGAAGTGTTGGGGTGGGGAGAGGACAGCTTGTGAAAGTTAGTTCTCTCCTTCCACAACATAGATCCTGGAGATCTGATCTAACCCAGGTCCTCAGTTCTGGCTGCAGGCGCCTTTACCTCTTAAGCCATCTTGATAGCCTGGTAGCTTGTTACTTCAAGTTTCCACTTAGCCCTATTCTCATAAGGGTCCCAGTTTTTGCCATCTTATCTTTATGAATTGTGCAGCTGGTACCTGCTTGGAGAGTTCTGATGTAACTTCTGTTGCTGTTTCTGCTGTGTCTTACCTTTATAGATGTCAAGCAAATAGCTGACTCCCTATATTACTAGTTTAGTATAATGGAGTCAGAAGCTGGGTGTGTTGACTCACTCACACCTATGAGCCGAGCACTCAGGAAGCTGAGGCAGGAAACTCAACAAGAGTTTAAAGCCAGCCTGAGCGGTACAGTGAGTTCCAAGATAGCTTGGGCTACAAAGAACCTGTTACAAACAAAACAAAATACAGCACACTCAGACAGTAAGTGCTGGAGTGAGGCTCACCCACTCCCTCTCCAGGTGGGGCACTACCCTCATAGTACCTGGATGTGGTTTTCAATTTAGCTGCTCTTTAAATTGTCATTTAAGGCTTCTGAGGGGGTCCACCACATGTGCATGACTAAATAATTGTTGGTGGATGGTGAGTGGCCTAATCTTCAGCACTCCTTTCTTCCTCAGAGGTCAGGGTGGGGCTGGTAATCCAACCCTCTAATCACAAGAATTCTACAAGCAGCCAGCCCCATCAGTAAAGCAATCCAGGAGTTCCCAGACACCCCCAGCTCATAAGCATCCAAAATGACATCACCTTGGATATTCTAAGGATCTTAGGGGATTTGTCAGGAAACAGGGCAGAGACCAACTGTGGAGAAGGGCCCTTCTCCACACCACAAGTGCTTATAAAATATGCACAGTGTCAAGGATTTGAAGAAAATGACTGAGACAGCATCCTAGCACTTTTTCCTTTGTAAAATATTTCTGGTGGTTACTGTATTGTCTATAAGAAGGCTATAAATAAACCTGGAATGGTGTGCATCACAACACTCAGTAGGCTGAGGCAGCAGGCTCTTGAGTTTAAGGCCAGTCTGTGCTACACAGAAAAATCTGTCTTTAACAAAAGGGGATGGGGTTATATAAGTAGATACAGATTGTCAAGGAGGGGGACTAAAGACTCAAGTGGGTTGGGGATCTTAATGGAGATTGTGATGTATTCCTTCTTATGCATTTTTGCAGGGCTCAGGATAGAACCCAGTGCCTCACACATTAAGCTAGTTCTACCACTGAGCTGTATTTCAAGCCTTTAAAAATATGTATGTATTCATGCTTGCACGTATTTATTTGTTGAGACATGATCTTGCTATACTGACTAGACTGCCTATGCCTTCAAAGTGGCTGATATTACAGATGTGTGCCACTGTGCCTAGATTAAATGTTTTTATAATTTGCATTCTGTACCATGTGAGTGTCTAAAAATTATGTTTATTAGGGGCTAATCAGGCCCCGCCCACTTCGGCAGCCTCTTTCTTACAGATGAGTGCCTGTCAGTGAAGCTGAAACCCTCTAACAGATGCCCCAGGTGCAGGGATTCTGGGAGAAGAGCAGGTGTTCCCATTTAATTTTCACTTCCCAAGAAAGTTTGTAGGCTGAGGCTGCCAGGCTTGGAGTCATCAGAGGGCTGCCAGCATAATGCGCACATCTTAACTAGGCATGTCTCTCCTCTCTACTGCCCCCACATTTTTGAGGTAAGGTCACACAGTTTTTCCCCATACCCCCTTCTTCCACTCCCACCCAACCTGTGCTGGGGAATTAGGGGCAGCCTGGCTGCAGGCCTGTGCTGCCTCAGTGCCTATCTCTATGGAACCAGACCTTTCTCCCTTAGATGCCATTTCTTGTTTCAACACTGTTAGGGAAATAGTCACACACAAACATACCTGGAGAGTCACAGGGCTGGGAGAAGCAGGTAATTGGTTGTACTCACTTGCTGTAAACAATGCAGTTGATTCATTTGGGGGACAAAGAAAATTGTCTGTTTTCAAGAGATTGTGATGAGCAAATGGATTATAACATTTCTATAACTGCTTGTTACCAGAGCCATTAAGAAGAGTCAAAGCCTGGGCTCCCGTAGTTCCAACAAAGTAGCCTGTGTGTCCTGTCCCCAACATACAAATTAAAGAAACTGGTAATAGGGGCTGAAGAAATGGCTCAGCAGTTAAGACTGCTCTTCTAGAGGATCTGGGTTCGAATCTCAGCACCCACATAGTGGCTCACAATCACCCATAACTTCATTTCTAGTGGATCTGACACCCTCTTCTGGCTTCTGTGAGTACTGCACACTCATGGTTCACAGACACATGCAGACAAAACACTCATGCACCTACGATTAAATTTCAAAAACAAAAAAACTAATAATGATGAAAAACAGAGATATATTTTTTCTTAGTCGGTGTTCTATTGCTATAAAGAGACACTATGACCAAGGCAACTGTTATGAAATAATTTAATGGGGCTGACTTACAGTTTCAGAGGTTTAGTCCACTGTCATGGCGGGAAGCATGGCAGCATACAGGCAGACATGATGCTGGAAAAGTAGCTGAGAGTTCTACTTCTAGATCCAAAGGCAGCAGAAGAGAAGGGCATGGCTTGGGCTTTTGAAACCTCAAAGCCTACCCCCTGTGACAGACTTCCTCCAACAAGGCCACACCTCCTAATCCTTTCAAATAGTGCCACTCCCTAAGCATTCAAATATATGAGCCTATGGAGGCCATTCTTATTTAAGCCATCACAATATTCAGTGTGGCCCATACCAAGAAGAGGATAAATAAAAGGGTCCAGTGACTTCCAAGTCTGAACTGAGGTTTTAGTCTAAACAGAGGGTAAGAGGTTTGTTTAACCTCTTGGTCAGGGTGTGGTCTGGTCCACCACTGTCTCTGATGCAGTCTATCCTGCAAGGTGGTCTGAAAGCTGTGAAACTTCTTCCTGGAAGGCAGGTGCCTCCTCTTGGTTTCAGTCCTTTTCTTTTCTCTGCATGAGATTCCTGAGGAAATTTTAATTCTTTAGGGTCCATTGTGTCAACAGCCCATGGAAGGGGAACAACTATCTCTCTTTAGAGTATCTCCTTTCCTGCCAGGAGAGCGACATACTTTTATAAAAAGATTCAAAACCAGGCTATTCACTCCTCTCTGTCTCTTTCTTTTTCTCCCACAGACAAAGCATGATGAATTCAGGTGGTAGCTTGGTTAGTGTTAAGACCATTTGGTCCAATTGGAGGATTCAAGGCTTTACGCACTGTATCTGAATGCTCTGTGTCACAGCCCAGTACCCTACTGGGTCTCACTGAGTCTGGCCTGAAACTCAGCATGTTTACTGAGCTGGCCTTGTCTCAAGTCTTTCCAACTCCCATGCTGCGACAAGTGTGCACCATCATGCTCACTGACATGGGAAAGACTAAAGAGCGAGCAGGAGTGAGGGGTTCTTTTATACAGTTAAGGGGAGTTGCTTGCCCTTATCTCTTGTGCCTTTTATACGGAGTCTGCAGAGGTAGGTAGACATCTGATGGTCTTGTTAAGTAGTAAATTTTACATCTCTAGTTATCTTCCTTGAGACTGAACACTGGGGATAAATAAGGCCACGGGTCACTGGGCATTAAGCTCTAGATGTTTCTATAAAGGCATTACAAGACATGAGCAGGCTCCAAGTAGTTAGGTAGGGTTTATTGGTATGGCAATTTTGTTTTTACTTTGGAAATTTGTCTATACATTCTGCCTGTTATTTATTAGGTTTTATTTTGTGTGCATGTGAGAAATGGGGTGGAGAAAGTGTACATGTGTGAAGGTCACAGAACAACTTTTTGGGAATTCGTTCTCTCCTACCATTTAAAAATATTTATGTGTGTGCCTGTGTGAATTTATGTGCTTGTGCATGGAGGTGACTGCAGAGACCAGAGAACTCTGTGTCTTCCTGGAGCTGGAGTTACAAGATATATGAGCCCCTGGTGTGGGTGCTGGAAACCATACATGGCTTTTGACATTTTTATAACCATCTCGCAGAAGAGGAATTTTTTTTATTTTGTTTTGATTTTTTGAGACATGGTTTCTCTGTGTAGGCCTGGCTTCCCTGGGCTCACTTTGTAGACCAGGCTGGCCTCGAACCCACAGAGATCAGCCTACCTCTATCTCCTGAATGCTGGGACTAAAGGCATGCGCCACCACTGCCTGGCTCAGGAGAGTAATTTTAAAGAGGCATTTGTGTTTTCAGACTATGAACTCCAAAGAATCAAACTTCCCCCAAGAATCTCATACAAAGGGAAGAGAAGGGCTGAAGTCTGGAGCCACAGTCCACACAGCTCTGCCAACTTGCCAGACTACCTTCCACACAGGACACCTAGAGCAAGACAGTGATGGGTCGATGGTGCACGGGACATACCTTGACCAAGACTGCTTTGTTATATACACTTCTTGCTCTCTAAACTTAAAAAAATGTTAAGTACGTGTGTGAGTCATGCCTTCAGGGGCCAAAGGTGCTTGATCCCTCTGGAGGTAGAGTAATCGGCAGTTGTGAGTTGGGAACCAAATTTGGCCCCTCTGGAAGAACAGCATGCCCTCTCACTGCTGAACCATCTTGCCTTCCTTTTCTACTTAAATTTAAACCCCATATCCAATATTCTGAAAATGGAATTAGAGGGCTACTGAACCCCTTTTTGTGTCCTCTTCCAGTGTGACTACATTGGATAATCTCATCTTTACTTTTCACTATTACTTATCTCCTTAACTGGTGTACTGCGGATGGGTGGCTGAGCCTAGATTGCTTATCAGTCCTGCTCAGGCCCAGGCTGAACAACCTCAAAATTTTGGTAATTTGTTTCTTGTTTTGTTTTGTTGTTTGTTTCTGTTTTTCGAGATAGTTTCTTTGTATAGTCCTGGCTGTCCTAGAACTAGCTCTGTAGAGCAGGCTGCTGGCTTTGAACTCCTAAGAGATCCACCTGCCTCTGCCAACTGAGTGCTGGTATTAAAAGCTTGGCTTTTAAAATCACTGCTTGGCTTGGTAAAAATTTATTTATATGAAAAAAAATGAAGAGTATTTTTTAAATAATTCATTTAATTTTATTTTATGTGCATTAGTGTGAAGGTGTCAGATCCCTTGGAATTGGGGTTAACAGATAGCTGTGAGCTGCCATGTGGGTGACAGGAATTGAACCTGGGTCCTTTAGAAGAACAGACAGTGCTCTTAACCACTGAGCCATCTCTCCAGGCCCCAAGTATTTTCTGATATATGCAAATAATAAAAAAACCTAAAAGTTCAGTGTATATTTTAGTTTTACCATAGCTGTTTTTATGCAGGTACTGTAGCGTCTTTGGCTTCATTCTTGCTCCAGTGTAACAGTCCAGCAGTCCTCAGTATCAGTATTTGCTACCTGGCCTTTTCAGTATGTTAGCCCTGTGCTTAAGCACTCTGTATGTTTCACACAGCTATGAGGTGTGGTCTGATTTGGTTAATAGTCAGTTCTTTGTCCTTTCCTGTATTCATGTTCTCTTCTGGTATTGAGGATCAAACCCAGGGCCTTGCACATGCTATACTAATGCTCTAGCTTTGAGCTACATACACTCCCAGCCCTTTCCAAACCTTCTTCCTTGAAACTTTGTGCTTTTTCCTACTTTGACCTTGTTTTAGGTCACAAGCCCAGTAGGAATGGAAACAGAGGACTGACGTATGAATGCAAAGGAACACACTTCTAGGCCAGCATGATGCACAGAGACCTGGAGTAGTCATCTGACAGATGAGTCCTAAGACCCATAGCCCAGTAAACTGCTATTCCTCCTGAGGTCATCCTAGATTAGCCAAGTTAAAGGTCCACGATTATCATGGCTGACCACAGACAGACTTGAGGAGGCCCAGAAATCATCCTTACCAGCCCAGATCAGCTAAGCCCACCACGTGCTAGCCACGTGATTCATGCTACTGAGTTTGGTAATTGTTTGTTATGTGTTACTGTAGCAACAGAGAGTAGCACATGAATTCTAAGACTTCCTTTACCAAACAGGCTCTAAAGTGTTGTGTTTTTTTGTTGCTGTTGTTTGTTTTTTCTCCTGAGGGCAATTTCAGTTATTAGTAAACATAGAATCTGAAGAAAACACAGAAATCGGGAACTTCAGGGTTAGGGTAGGCATCAGATCACCTTTGGAAATTCTTTGAATTCTTGAACTTCCAAAGAAGTACCAAAAGTTTCCTTTCATTTGAGATAGTCTTCAATGCTAGTCCAGGCTGGCCTAGAATTCACTATGTAGTCCTCTTGCTGAGTCCTCCCCAAGTGTGAGCCACCCACCCAGCACTTTGACTCAAAATGGGCACAGTGTGTATCCAGTTTATAGCTCAGTTTGCCCCATGGGCCAAAGAGATGCTGAGGTTCTCTGACTTGGTATACCTCTTCCCCATGAAGACACCTGGACAGACAGACAGACTCTGCCATTCATGAAAAAAGAATTCAATTTATTTCCTTTTAGAACTATAAAAAAGTATGCTGGACATAAAATTTAAATGGCTAAGGTGACTGACTGACTGACTGCAGTAGGGCGTGCCTGTCACTGTCTACATCTAGTCACTCAACTCTGCTATCAGCAGAACAGGGGTTGGGCTGGGAGGCTGCTGCTTAAAAGGCTCAACTATAAGCTCTGAAGAGCAGGAGTTCAGAGCTGCAGAATCCTCAGGAAGGAGGAAGGGAAAGAAAGTGAGTGGTATAGAGCAGCAAGAGAAGGAAGTGGGTAGACTGAGGTAGGAGGCAAGACTGCACTTTGTACCACAGTCTGGGGAAAACACTTTAATTTGCAATATGGAAGGCCTTCTTTCTTTTTTAGATAGGACAAAAAGCCCACTGTAGGCTATCCTAGAACTCATTAGGTAGGCCTAGGGTGGCCTTAAACTCACAGCAATTCTCCTGCCTCCATTTCCAACCATGCCTGGTGAGTCTTCCTTCTTGAATGCTGAGCACAGCTGGCCTAAGCATGTCCTAGGAAGTCCACCTGTTTCCTGGCGCCAAGGGCTTCTCCTCCTTGGAGAGTAGCCCAGGCAGCTTCTACCAGGAAGGAAAGGCATTCATCAATGTGACATGACATGGTCACCTTCGGACTTGCATGAACTCCTTGCGCAGCCATACTGAATCCTGGTAAAATCGGGGATCACCCAGTCTCACAGCTGTCCGTTTGTAGAAATAGCAATACAGTACTGCGGCTGAGGACAAAAGCAGAGAGCAGCCTCAGGGACCGTCCTCAGTGTTCCCTTCAGGGGAAAACCAAGCCCAGCCAGCCCAGCACTGCCCCAGGGGTTCTTGCTGTCTCCCAGAAAGAGCAGAGGCAGCCCTTCCTCTTTCCTTTGAGTGGCTGACCCAATCATCCCAGTCCGTCCTGATGGAGCTGGAAAGCCAGGATCAAGGCTATGCTGCTAGAGACACAGCAGGATGTGAGTGCACCTGAAGCCACTCTATCCTCACCTAGTCTCTGGAATACAAACAGTGTTTGAAGTCCATCTGTCCAAATGAAGCTGCTGGAATTTTTCCATCTCAAGTTCTAAAGAGACATGAGTAGAAAGGGAACAGTTAACAGCTACGTGAGGCTATTATATCTCCAACTTGCTTAGCTGCAGCAAAGCCATTTGGTTGATAATCATGCTAACCTCCTTTGTTTTCAAAAGCTCCCGAGTGTATTTCTCAAGGGAGCTTCAAACTCCTCCTTTAAATTTTTTTTTTTTTAAATGGGGCTGGAAAGATAGCTGAGTGGTTAAGAGCGCTGACCTAGGTTCAGTTCTTAGCACCTATATGATGTCTCACAATCTCCTATAACTAGTTCCTAGGGATCCAATGCTCTCTTCTGACATCTGTGGACACAGGCACTTGCATAATGCCCATATGCAGGCCAGCACTCGTACACATAAAATAAGTAGAATTTTTAATTGGGCATGGCATATCTTTTAATCACAGCACCCAAGAGACAGAAACAGTCAGATTTCTGTAAGTCTGAAGCTAGCATGGCCTACATGAGTTCCAGGCCAGCCAGGAAACTGTCTCAAAACACAACACAACACAACACAACACAAAACATTTTTTGTTTTGTTTTGTTTTTTAAGACAAGGTTTCTCTGTGGAGCCTTGGTTATCCTGGACTCACTTTGTAGACCAGGCTGGCCTCAAAACCTCCCTGAATGATGGGATTAAAGGTATGTACCACCATACCTGGCCAAAAAAATTTTTTTTAATTAAAAAAAATTGTGTGTGTGTACCATACCCTGCATGCACAGAGAGAGGAGAACTTAGAGGAGCCAATTCTCTCCTTCCATCAGGTGGTCCAGGGATCAAACTCAAGTTGTTAAGCTTGGCAAGAAGTTCCTTTACCTGTTTAGACATCTTAGCAGCTCTCAGGCATCTCCTGCCCCTTTTGATTTTTTGTCTCAAAGGAATCTTTAAGCCTGAACTGAGGTATTTTTTGTCAAGGAGAAATGACCTCAGAAGTTTCTCTGCTCGATGTCTAGCCCTCAGGGTGCCTTTAGGCTCAGGGCTTAATCACATCAACAGCCTGATATGGGACTCCAGGAAGTGGAGCCCAGAGTCTGATAGAGGATGCTCCCTTGACCCACTGCTATCCTGTGAGTCCTGCTTCTTCTGTGGCACTTGGACACCTAGACAGTGGGTCCAATGAAAAGCAAAACAGTAACTAGAGACCAAGGTTCTGCTTTGTTTTGATGTGGTGCTGAGAACAAAGGCCAGGGCCTCCCAAATTCTAGGCAAGAGCTCTACCCATGAGCCATACTCAGAGTCATGAATTTTAATGACTTTCATCAAAATATGCATATAGGGGACACATGAACTATCCAAAGAGATGGAAGAAATCGTAAAACAGATGTGAAGCAAATAAGGGCCTGCAAGGCCTCCCCAGAACTCATATAAATGTAAAAATGGAAGGAGAGTGTGGTTAGAGAGATAGCGCAACAGTTAGGAGCATTTGCAGCAGACAGTCTGATGAGACCTGATAGGCTAGGGCCAGATATCAGTGGACTGGGGAAGGGCTATGGGAAGAGAGGAGAGAGGGAGGGCAGGATTGGGAGGCGATAAGGGAGGGGGCTACAGCTGGGATACAAAGTGGATTAAATTGTAATAAATAAAAAAAAATAAAGAAAAGTATTTGCAGCTCTTTCAGAAAACCAGAATTCAGTTTCTAGCACTCATATCGGGTGTCTCACACCCCCTGTAATTCCGGCTATAGATCTAAGTCCTTTTTCTAGAGTACCTAACAAACTCAGGTGCACACCCATGCACACACACTCATTCACATATGCACTCACATATATTTTCAAATAGTATTTTTTTTTTTTTTTTTTTTTTTTGGCTTTTCAAGACAGGATTTCTCTATGTAATATCCCTGGCTTTGCTGGACTTGATTTGTAGATCAGGCTGCCCTTGAACTCATAGAGATCCATTTACCTTTTCCTCCTGAGTACTGGGATTAAAGGTTGTACCATTTATATATATATATATGTACATATATATATATATAATAACTCATATATATATAATAACTCATATATATATATGAGTTACCATTATTTTTCTGGTGTTTTGCTTTTGCTTTTTGTTGATGTGCTGTGTTTTATTTCGTTTTGTGTCAAGGCTTTATACACTAGAATATAATCAGATCAACAGCCTGACAAAGCATCCAGCTTACATATATATATATTTTTTTTCTTTTTCTTTTTTAAGATTTATGTAGTTTATGTATCCGAGTGCTCTATCTGCATGTTCGCGTGCACACCAGAAGAGGGCATCACATCACATTACAGATGGTTGTGAGCCACCATGTGGTTGCTAGGACTCGAACTCAGGAACTCTGAAAGGGCAAATAGACAGTAGTCTTAACCACTGAGCCAGTTCTCCAGACCCTCAAACTATATTCTTTTTTTTAAAAATATATTTATTATTTATACAACATTCTGCCTGCACACCAGATCTTACTATAGATGGTTATGAGCCACCACGTGGTTGCTAGGAATTGAACTCGGGACCTTTGGAAGAACAGTGAGTGTTCTTAACCTCTGAGCCATCTCTCCAGCGCCTCAAATTATATTCTTAAAAAAGTAATCTGAAGTCATAAGAACTGGATCTGATCTGGGGCTTATAGGAAAACTAAAGAGAAGCATCTGGGGACTGAGTTTCTGGTGTCAAGATAGAGACTCCACACTGGTCATAAAAGAAAACAACACTCTTACATGGCTGCTTCCCCGAAACACCCAATGCCTGTAATATTAACCATGGGACACTAACACCTAAATATACTCTCTGTCAACACCCACCTACACACATAACTGATGGTGAAACCAGCCCGACTGTCAACACCCACCTACCCACATAACTGATGAAAAACCAGCCCGACTTCCTGCTTTAATCCTGGTAGGCCTATTTGGGGCAAAGGTTACTGTTACAAATAGAAAAGTCCCTGGATTCTTGAACACAGAGAGCTGGGTAAAAGTGTCTTATGAACTGTCACATCCCTATACTCCGGCCCAGAACACCTTCATTTTACCTACTTTCTACATGTCACATGCATGTCAAAGAATGACAGGGTTTCCAGAGGCTAGAAACTCGTAGTTGGATTTTCTTTGGACAGGGCAGGGTTTGATTAAACCCGGGGCATGGAGCCTGCCAAGTAACTGTCCTATCACTGAGCTGTATTCCCTAGCCCTTGCCATTATTTTTCTGGTGTTTTGCTTTTGCTTTTTGTTGTTGTTGTGTTGTGTTTTGTTTCGTTTTGTGTCAAGGCTTTATACACTAGAATGTAATCAGATCAACAGCCTGACTACAAAGCAGCTTACACAGGCTTACACAGGCTTACACAGGCCCCAGGTCACATGTGATTCATGGCTTCTGACCTCTGCTTCCCTATTCTTCCATCTCTTTGTGTATTTCATGTGTTTTCATATGCTTCTTAAACATAAAACGAAAGACTTATTTATTTACTTATTTATTGGCACAGGGTCTAACACTATGTAGTCCTGGCTGGCCTGGAACTATCTTTGTAGATCAGGCTGGTCTCTAACTCACAGAGATCTTCCTGGCTCTGCCTCCCAAGTACTGGGATTACAGATGGGTCCCACCCATGTCCGGCAATTGGTTTACTTTATGTGTATGTCTGGGTGCCTTTGTATGTAATGGGTACCACATATGTACCAGCACCAGCAGAGGACAGAAGAGTTGAATCCCTTGGAATTACAAAGGGTGTGAGCCACCAGATGTGGGTGTGAGGAGCCAAATCCAGGTCCTAAGCAAGAGCAGCATGTGCTCATAACATCTGAATTATCATGTGTTCATTGTGAACTCAAGGTTCTAAGTTGGAGGAGTGGCTCAGCATGGCTTGCTTTTGAAGTTATATGTAGCATAGGCTGAACTTGTCATGGCCCGCAGAGAACTAAGCCTACAGGTATATGTTGCTATGTTATACTTTATTTCCCACCTTGAGATAGGTCTTACACTATATTCCAGGCTGGCCTAAAACTTATCTGTGTAGATCCAGGATGGCCTTGAATTTGTGGTAATCCTCCTGCCTTGGCTTGTTGGGTGCTAGAATTACATGTGTTAGCCACCATGTCCAGTTACTTCTAGCTCTTTAAAAATGTGAAAGGGACAGTGAGATAATTCAGTGGTTGGGGGCATTTGCTACCAGGCCTGATGATTACAGTTCAATCCCCAGAACCTACATGGTGGAAGAATAGACTTCCACAAATTATCCTTTCATATACAGCTCTATCCACCTATACATAGATACAACACAACAGTGATATAAAATTTTTAAAAATTAAATATGTAGGAGTTCAGAGCTTTAACTCTTACCATGAACCAGACATGAAGGGAGATGCTGAGGGCAAGGTACACAGATGTCAGAATGATGGTCCCTTTGAACTTATGAAATAGAAGGTTGACCAGGCCAGCCTGGAAGACGAAGGTGTTGAAGAACATGAGGAAAATTATGATGATGTTGAAGAGGATTGCAATATCCTGGATTCTGTAGACAAAGAAAACAAGGTATAGCCAATGGGGGCTATGTGAGGATAGCCCTAAAGAGATAGTCCTAAGTCTTGATGATATAGTCACCCCAAATACCCAGGCAACACAGACTTCTGGACACACTAATAACTTTAAAATATACAACTACTACTGTCAGGCCCTTCAAACTCTTTGGATTCAGCTTTTCAGGCCTGTCTCTTACACTCACATGAAGAGCACTAGCTGGATGACAGGAGCCATTCGGAGTAGCTCAGAGAAGGAATTGACAAACAGGTCATAGGACAGCAGCAGGAACTGCAGGGAAAGCACCAAGCTGTAGTTACTGGTCTGGAGCATCTTCTATCTGCTTTTGGGGACTTCCAAGTGCACATTCCACAGTTCTGTAGGAAATGACTTCTGGTTCTCTGCCCAGTACTTGGTGAGAGATGTCTATTTTTTCCAAATCAGAGACGTTTCCCTGACTCTAATGCAAGGACCTGTTTGGAGGGGAGAGATGCAAGAAAGGAAGGATAAGGAAGGCGATATTAAAAGTCTAGCAATAAACATTTACTGAGCATCAGCAAAATACCATTCTAGGTGACTAGGATATATGAATGAAAAACAATTATAAGAACAAAAACCCAGCTAAAGCCATGTGTAGTGGCACACACTTGTAACCACAATATTCAAGAGCCTGAAACAGGAGGGTTGAGAGTCTGAAGCCAGTCTGGGTTATGAGAGCCAAGACTCTTCTCCAAACAAAACAAGACCAAACCAAACCCATCCAAACTCCGCTCCTGAACTTGTCATGCTTTCTTGAGACATTTTTAAAAACATCAGCTTTTTCTCTGCACCATGATCCTTCTAAATGCACAGCTCTTTTCTTCTTTCTTTCCTTCCTTCACTCTTTTTCTTTTTTAAACCAGATATTGCTACCTAGCTGAAATTTTGTAAATTTATTTTTATTTCATGTACATTGGTGTTTTCCTTGCATATATGTCTGTGTGAGAGAATCAGATCTTCTGGAGCAGGAGTTACAGACGGTTGTGAGCTGCCATGTGGGTGCTGGGAATTAAAACCCAGGTGAGCCATATCTCTAGCTCCCTGGTCTTGAATTCTTAATCCTCTTGCTTCAGCTTCTTGAGCGCCTGTTTTACAGGAATGCAGCACCACACCTGACAAATGGACAAGTCTAACCAAGAATATTTAGGGGTACTACAGAGAAGTGATGGCCTGGTCACATGGAAGTAGTAATAATTGTCGGAATAAAGCCTTATCTGTTACATGCAACACTCTGAGAACTGTTCCAATCACACATATTATTTAAATCTTACAATAACCTCATGAAGAAGGTAATAAACTCTTATTTTTCCCGAATTCATAAAGGAGAAAACTATGGCCCAGCAAGGTGAACTAGTTTGACCAAGACTGCACAGCTGATAAGTGGCAGAGTGGTATTCTGATGGAGCACTATACGACTAGCCTACTTCCTAACTGGTGGAGGGCTATCTAAGTAGGTGGGGGATATGTCCTCATAGAAATGGGCAGTGTCACAGACAGAAAGAACCGAGAGGACGCAGTACTCTCTCCGACAAAGAGCTTTATAAAGGTGATGCCGAAACAGCAGCATCATGTAAGGGGAGCATATTTATAACTTTACTTAATCCCTGGACTTGAAAAGCAGCCATTTTAGTGTATGTAAGACCTATTTTGCAGAGGTTCTGGGAGGTCCAGGCCCCGTCTACCACCCATGGTAGAAATGCTGCATGTTTTTGGATGTATGAATCATGTAGTTTCTCCGGGTGTGAGTTTTCACACTCATAATCTCTCTCCTGGGTACCAGAGCCAAGATAATCTTGTTAACCAAGAGAATTTTCTTTAATCCTCATAACAATCTACATGGTAGGAAAGAATTACCCTCTGGCTACAGGCAAGGACACACAGAGTCATTCCCTCAAGATCACAAGTGAGTAGAGCCAAAGGCACCACTTTGCAAGGCTACATCGAGGGCCACTGTGAGCATCCGATAGAAAAGACCCTTGCTCTAGCTTCGCGGACAATAACCCTCCAATTTAACGCAGTTTTCCTCACCCTTCCCAAGTCTCCGGAATGCCTCGGCAAAAAGCTCACAGCAAGAGCAACAGCAACATAAAAGACTTCCAGCCATCTATGCTGGGCTCATCATCTACACTCACCTCAAAGAACCAACGTCGGTTGTCATGGGGACACCGTCTCGGCTTCCGGAAGCCTACTTTTAATTCCGGAAGTAGATGGCTATGTGCCGGCCACGTTTGGGCCTTTGCTCTCCCAGGCGCCCAGTGACCGGTTCTCCCAGCTTGCCTCGCTGACGGCCAAGCGTAGGCGAGAGGCTGGTAACTCCAGCATTTCGCCTTCCTCGGGTTGGGGGTTGAGGCTAGAGACAAGACCGACTGGACGCATCACTCCTAGGAATTGGGCCAAGAAAGCGCCCCATAGCTCGTGAACCTCATTTCCCAGACGCCCTAGCTCACCACCGGAAGTGCTCTGAGCCTATAAAAGCCCAGGTAGCAGCGCCCTCTGTAGCGGGTCCTGCGTGCAGTCTCTACAGGTTTGCCAGAAACTCAATTCTTCAAAGTCCAAGAGGAAGCTGGGGAGTGGCAGCTCCTGCGCTTGAGGCGACTGGCTGGTCGCGGGACCTACCCCCAAGGTGACCCACTGTGTGGTTAGGGGTGAGGAAGAGCCCGGGCTGGGAGAGCCGGTACATGGGTTCCAGTGGTGGTTCCGCTCCTTCCTTGCTTCCCGCTGTCATAACCCGGCGTTCGACTTGTTTTTCCTTTTAAGAACTGGACACTCTGCCGTTCCCCTTCCACCCTGCAGGTGGTGTTTGTAGAGGCTTCGATGCTTTTCAAAAGGCGTTTTATCGAAAGACTTGCCAGGACCAACTTGATCAAAGCCGTGTTCCTGGAATAGATCCGACTGTCCCGAAGGACGAACGACCGGTCTGTGAGCACTTGTACTAAGGTGGACTTTCTTCACATTCCTAAGTGGAATATTGTGTGTCGCTCACTCCTGAGTCCTGCCGTTTGGAGGGGCTGCCTTTGGAAATGAGTTCTGGGAACTGAGGACAGGACCTGGGTGCCTGTACCAGGCTTGCCATTTGTCTTGACCAAGTCACTTTCCTTTGGATCCCAATATTGCAGTACTTTTGAATTGTAAGATACGGGCTTATAGGATTTGCACTCTGGTCCCCAGAATTTTTACTGTCCCCTCTGTCTTTGAGGAGGGAGCCACAAACTCTGACCCTTGGTCTGTTCGCAGCTTCTAAAAGTAACTGCATGTGGAATACAACCTTTTCCTGAGAGATAAGGACTGAATGGAAGGTTTATTTCCTATCCCTGGGACTGATTCTAATTTAGCTCAGCCTATGAGAATTTTTTACCCAGAGAATAGAGGAAAACATTAAGTAGAGGTTAAATCAGGATGGATAAAGTACTACACCCCATAGGCCACATCTAACCGAGTGATTTTTATACAATTAAACTATTGGGGTGGGGTGGGGCTGTATTCTATGACGTGTGAAAATCATATGAAACGTAGACATCAGTGTCCATAAAGTGTTAATGAGGCACAGTCACGTTCATTTGTTAAGATACTCCTCCTGGCTGCTCTCTTGTGTTACATCATCCCAGAATGAATGCAGTTGTGACAGAGACTATAAGCCCTAAAAAGCCTAAAGAGTTTCCTTCCTGAGCATGGAGCTCGCAGAGTGAGGGCAAGAGACCCAGCTGTGGTTAGCATGTCTTGATGACTTAGTCCAAACTGCTGTCTTAGTGCAAGTGAGAGTGGAGTGTCAGCATTTGCATTTGTTCTTTCCCTTGCATTTGCTATTTTAGGAAAAGAGAGGGCTTATTTGTGAACTGTAGGCAGCCATGTAACTAACTTTCCTGCCTTCTGTCGCCAAAGTGCCCCAACCATCTGTTCTAAGTCTGCCACAAAGTGCTAATCTGGGACTTGTAAAGGGGTGTGTATGTGTGTGTAATATAGTCCTTTGGGGTGTTCTGTCATTCCTTTTCCTTTTTTCCTTAGATACTTCTGTGTGTGTGTGTGTGTGTGTGTGTGTGTGTTTGTGGTGACTATCACATGTGTGTAGGTGCCAATGGAGTCTAGAAGTAGTTATTTGGTCCCTTGGGGCTGAAGTTATAGGCAACTGTGAGCTGTCTAGTCTGGGTCCTGGGAACTTACCTCTGGTGTACTGCAAGACCAATATGCATCTTAACTGCCTTCTTTTTATATGGCACCCCCTGCCTTTTTTTAAAATTTAGCCTAGGCTAGCCTCAAATATATACATGTAGGTGAGGATGACCTTGAACTTCTGAGTCTTCTGCTTTTTACCTCTGGTATGCTGGAATTTTAGGCTTGTACAATGACTCCCAATTTTACCTTTCAATATAGAAGATATCTGGAGTTTATTGCAAGGTGAAGTGGGGGCATGCTCAAGGAATGAAGTAGACAGTGTTCAGAAAGAACATTGTATAGAACACATTCTCAAGGGGTGAGAGTGGACAATGGACAAAGGGACTGCTCTCTTATTATCAGATGACTGGGGCATCTCACTGGAGGAGTGGAGGTTGAGTTAGGCAGATATGTGATAATCCCAAACCTCTTTTGCTCTTTTATGAATCAAGGAGGCAGCTCTGAGGCTGGGTAATAAATCTCTGGACCCAGTAGCTTGGTCGAGATTTTTTGTTTTTTGTTTTTTGTTTTCCTCCTAGCCCTCTGCTGCCCTTTCTCAAAGATTGCTACTAACTTGAATTCCTTCTTTGTGCAAGCCCAGCATCTGCTGCTGTTTGGATGGAAAGCTGGCATGGCATGAGATGTAATCAAGGCTACTGAGAGGCCTGGCCAGGCATAGGGACCATGAGCTTCAGGTTTTTGTTTGTCGGGGGAGCTGGTCTCACAGTGTTGCTCAGGCTAGTGTTGAACTCCTGTACTCAAATGATTCACCTGATCCAGCTTCTCAAGTAGTGAGTGGCATAGGTACCACCTTGCCTATCTAGCTTTAGGTTTTGTTAGTGGTTAGGGTAAAATCCTGTGAAAGGGGCTAAAGAGAGAGCTCAGTGGGCAAGAATGCTTGCTGCTCTTCCAAAGGCTTCCAGCACCCAAGTTGGGCAGTTAACAGTTGACTGTAACACTGGCTCCAGGGAACCCAACACCCTTCTCTAGCTTCTATGGATGCCTACACACACAGCACATGGCATACCTTCATACACACACATGCACACACACACACACATACACACACACTTGAGTTCACGCTCTCAAGTCCTAGGATAGTAATAACTGAAGTTATAATACTTGACTATCAATAAAGTCCCTGCATTTTTTTGGTCTTGATCTTATAACCTGTGGCTAAGGGAAAAGATCTAAGGCTTTGACGCTAAATAGACAAGGGTTTTAAACTCCTGTAGACTTTCTGGGTTTTTGGTGTTGGTTACTGTGTGCCTGAGATTTAGTTTCCTCATGTATAGGATTGGGGTGATAGTCCTCATAGATCGTGTCAGTTTCTAGTGCTCATAGCTGGTGTTCTGTTAATAATTTTGTTGCCACGTTTTTCTTTCAGAGAACAAGTCTTGCAATGTTAAGTGTTTTCCTTGGGTTGCCTAGACTGTGAAAATCAAGGTCAGGACACCCTGCTGTGAGCTGTCTGCTGAATCTAAACATAAGGATTTATATATTGTTCCTTCTTGGAAATTATTGGCTATTCTTCCTATTAGATGGTTCACAGAGACAGTCACTAATATCAGGAAATCATATTTTTACCTTCTTGGTGTGGGCCCGGGGAGCGAACTGGGCCATATGGTCATATGGCCATGTGGCGGTGCATATGTCTACTGGAAGCAGGACAGGCCCTGTGTCTTTGCCCTTTTGATGCCTGGCTTTGTGTGTGTGTGTCACTGTGAATCTAACTCATGACTGCCCCTGTCACTGAGCTACAAATATAGCCCCATGCCTGTTTTTAAGAATAACTGTCTGTGACATAAATATTCACCACAGAACGCCAGAAAGTCGAGTTGGTTCCTGGTGGAAACTTAAAAATAATCACTTTCTAGACCATGAGTTCTTACTTCCTCTTTTCTCCTCTGTACTTTCCCCAGAGAACAGAAAACAGAAGTAAGTCCCAGGTGTAGAAACAGCCAAGGGATGCCCTCTGTTCAAGGAGAGGAATGGTGGGTTCTGGCCTTGAGGTCTGGCCCCATGGAGTTCATCCTCTACAACAAAGGCCTTTTTAGATAGAAATAGAGCACATAGAGCTTTTTCACAGGCAACATATGCTAGGGGGCTGAGCATCCCCACACAAAAGTCCACAAGATTCTGAAACTTAAAACTTGGGGTTTTATTTTTCTTTTCTTTCTTTTTTTTTTTTTAAGATTTATTTATTTTATACACAGTGTTCTGTCTGCATGTACACCTGCACACCAGAGAGGGCATCAGATCTCATAGATGGTTGTGAGCCACCATGTGGTTGTTGGGAATTGAACTCAAGACCTCTGGAAGGACAGTCAGTGTTCTTAATCTCTGAGCCATCTCTCTAGCTCCTTGTTTAGTTTTTCAAGAGAGGGTTTCTCTGTGTAGTCCTGGCTGTCCTGGAACTTACTCTATAAACCAGGCTGGACTTGAACTCAGAGATCTGCCTGCCTCTGTTTTGTTTTATTATTAAGCCAGTTTGAAATAGGGTCTCATTGTAACCATGGCTATCCTGGAACTTGCTTGGTAGACCATCTGGTCTCAAGCTCACAGAGAGATCCTCCTATCTTTGCCTTCCGATTGCTCTGATTAAAGGCATGTGACACCATGCCTAGCCATACCTAAAACCTTTTGGTCACCAAAATGGTTGCTGAAAACATACAATATACAAACATTCTCAAGTCTAAAACCCTTTTTCATTTACAACTCTTCCATACCAGATCCTATATATATATAGCGAGAGAGAGAGAGAGAGAGAGAGAGAGAGAGAGAGAGAGAGAGGCAGTGGCTCTTGCCTTTAATTCCAGCACTTGGGAGGCAGAGGCAGACGGATCTCTGAGTTCAAGACCAGCCTGGTCTACAGAGAAAGTTAGATGGCTAGGGTGACACAGAGAAGAGAAACCCTGTCTCCAAAAACAAAACAAAACACAAAATTAGATGGATGGATGGATAGATAGATAGATAGATAGATAGATAGATAGATGGTTTGCCATCATATGTTAGTCTGCATGTCTGATGTCCATGGATACTAGAAGAAGGCATTGGGTCTCCTAAAACTGGAGTTACAGGTGGTTGGGATCTACCATATAGGTGTTGGGAATTGAACCTGGGTCCTCTATAAGAGCAACCAGTGGTCATGTGGTGGTGCATGCCTTTATTCCAGCACTTGGGAGGCAGAGGCAGGTAGATCTCTGAGTTCAAGGCCAGCCTGGTCTATAGAATGAGTTCCAAGACAGCAAGGGCTATACAGGGGGGAAAAAAAGAACAACCAGTGATCTTCACTGCTGAGCTGTTTCTGCAGCCCCTGCACCCAGTCATTTTGTTCGAGGTGTACCCAGCCTAGAATGTGTTCACACCATTAGATTGTAGGTTTGCTGCCTCATGTTGGAACCCAGGGAATTTGTGGTCTAGGCGGTTAGGGTTTTAATATTTGTCCCTCTACTGGGTTGGATGTGGCCTTCAGCTTCAGCTTCATGTGGATTTCACCTTCAGCTTCTGTGTGGGCAGGCTAATCAGTACCAAGGCTGTGAGCCCAGGGCCTTGTCATCTCATTAGAGCACTATACTTAGTCTGTGCTCTGCCAGGTGCAGGGGTGGGGCCTCACTCATTGTCAGCTTACCTCAACATCGAGGCCATTTGGGGACAGGGGAACTGAAGCAAAAAGTTCCATACCACAAGCAGAAAGAGAGGTCAGTGTTACTTCCTTTAGCTGCTGTGTGGGTTCACCACAGTCAGCCAGGACATGTGACCTCTGTTTCTTCTAGGAGTTCTTGATCAGAATGGCTTCAGGAAGGTTTTACCTGTCCTGCATGGTCCTGGGGTCCCTGGGATCAATGTGCATCCTCTTCACCATCTACTGGATGCAGTACTGGCGCGGCGGCTTTGCCTGGGATGGCAGTATGCACATGTTCAACTGGCACCCGGTGCTTATGATTTCTGGCATGGTGGTGCTCTATGGCGCTGGTGAGTAGTAAGTTCACAGTGTGGGAGGCATGATATGGCCTAGGCCTGGGCAGGGCAGCACTTACCCTCACCGAGGATTATCTTCTGGGAGGTTGAATTTAAAGCTACCATGACAGGGTGAATTGGGTTGTCCCTGGGACCAGCTATCATTTAGGGGGAAGAAGTGGAAAGCATGGGGACAGCTTTACAGATTCTGAGACAGGGGCAGCAAAACTTTCTGCAAAGGACCAGACCATAATTTTTTTTCAAGCTCTATAATGGTATAATTGTAATATGTATTTTAGCTACTCAGATCTGCCATTATATCATGGGAGCAGCCATGGGAAGTACATAAAACACATGAGTGTAACTGTGTCTCGGTATAATTTTATTAAAGAACTAGGCAGCAGGCTAGATTTGGCCTGGCACTATAGTTTGGCTTCTGCTCTAGAGAACAAGAAATTGAAGCCTCTTGTATTACAGTTGGTTTGAGGATCCATCTTTGCCCATGCATTCAAATCCGTGTGAACCCCATTTTCCCAGCTGTAGAATGAGAGTGATGATGGCAATGGCAAAAGCTGTTTACCATGTATACTTCACACCTCGTCTTCTCTGGCTCTGGCCTTTTTTTAATGATGCATATGATGTATGAATGTGCATGTACATTTGTTATGTGTGTGAAGGCTACAGGACAAGCTTGGTGTCATCTATTATTAAGCACCTTGTACCTTTAATTTTTTTTTTTTTCAAAAATTTCAAGATAGGGTCCTCTTATGTAGTTCTGGCTATCCTTGAACTCAGTATGTAGACCATGTTGGCCTTGAACTCACAGAGATCCACCTGCCTCTGCGTCCCTCTGCACTATGCCCTGCCATAAATTCTTTTCTGTATTGTTTATTATTGGTGTGGTGGTGGTGTCTGTCTGTGTGGATGTGGGCACAGCATGCTATGGCATGCATCTGGAAGTCAGGACAACTTTTAGGAGTTGGTTCTTTCTTTTCACTGTGGGTTCTAGAGAGCAAATTGATGTCACTCAGCTTATGTGGCAAGTGCTTTTACCTGCTGAGCTATCTTGAGAGCCCCATTTTGTTTCTTGAGATAGGGTCTCTTTACTGGCCTGGGGTTGGCCTAGGGAATCCTATCTCTGCTTTCCTAGGTCTAGGATTACAAGTGTGTGCTATCCTGACCAGGCTTTTTATGTGGGTTGTGGGGATTGAACTTGGGTCCTTATGCTCACACAACAAGCACTCTACACACTGAGCCATCCCTCATGTCAATAGCCCCCGTCCCTTTCTTCTTTTTGAGACAGGGTCTTCCTACATAGCCCAGCCTGACTTTGACCAGCGTAGCATCCTTCTGTCTCAGCCTTCTGAGTGTGTAGGTATGTACTACCATGCTTGCTTTCGATTTTGTTAGAACCAGTTTGTGAGGTTGTCACCCCCATTTTACAGAAAGAAGGCGGCAAACGGTTAACCAGGTACTAGGTTTGGACCCCTGTTGCCTGAGCTCTTTCGATTTCTACTTTGAGCTTTTGGTGGTGCCAGGAGTGGAGCAGAAGCCAGGGCTCAGCACATGACAGGTGGATACTGAGCTATAACCTCTGCTCTCATGCCTGGGTTTTTAACCAGCCTTGGCTGTGTGGAGTCTACAGAGAGGCAGTGCTCATCAGCCCACAAAGCTGCATCCAGGATCAAGACAGGGTGGTCCGGGAAATGCTCCTCCCATTTTAACTGGCCCTTCTTGCATTAGTTCCTGGCCAACTGCCTCCCAAAAATAACAGGAAGTAGTAGGTGCTGAGCAGTCTTAGCTAGGGTTCCTATTGCTGTAATAAAGCAGCATGACCAAAAGCAACTTGGGGAGGAAAGAGTCTGTTTCACCTTACACTTTTAGTCTTCTTGAAAGAGATGTCAAGGTGGGAGTTGAAGCAGAAGCTGTAGAGGAGGGGAGCTTACTGAGTTTATTCAGCATGCTTTCTTTCTTTTTAAAAAGTCTTTTTAATCTTTGTTTTTATGTGTGTGGTTGTTTTGCCTGCTTGTATGGCTGTGGACTACGTGTATCAAGTGTCTTTGGAGGCCAGAAGAGGGTGTCGATCCCCCTGGGACTGGAGTTACAAATGGCTGTGAGCCATCCATCATATGGGTGCTGGGGATTGAACTCAGGTCCTCTGAAAGAGCAATGTTGTTAACCACTGAGCTATCTCTCCAGCCCTTCTTATACCATCTAGGACTACCAGCCCATGGATGATATTACCTCCAGTGATCTTGGCCCTCCCATATCAATCATTAATCAAGAAAATGCCCTAAAGACTTGCCTGTAGGCAGTCTGATGAGGGGAGACTTTCTCAACTGAGATTTCCTCTCCTCAGATAACTAGCTTGTGTCAAGCTGACAAGGAACCAACCAGGACAGGAATTGACATCCTGGCACTTACTTCTTCCTGTTGAGAGGCTGTATCGGGTCACATGAGGGGAGTGGAAGACGATGTGGCCGGGCCGTGGATTGTTGGGCTGTGGATTGTTAGGCCGTGGTTTGTTCTCTCTGCAGCCTCCCTGGTGTACCGCCTGCCCTCCTCATGGGTGGGGCCCAAGCTGCCCTGGAAAATCCTCCATGCAGCACTGCACTTGCTGGTCTTCACCTTCACTGTGGTGGGGCTGGTTGCCGTCTTTCAGTTTCACAACCATTCAAAAATCACACACCTCTACTCCTTGCATAGCTGGCTGGGCATCACCACTGTCATCCTCTTCGCCTGCCAGGTAGGTACCCTCTGCCTTTTCCTTCTGAGTTCGTATAGGCACTGTGGGCTTGGGTATGGTTTCACTAGCCTCAGCTCCAAGTATTTTCTCTACCCTTTGCCTGGAAAGAACACCATATCCTGTAGACTTGGCTGTTTAAATGGCTGTGAGAGTTGGGGTTTCTGCACTTACCTTGTTTCTTCTACCTGTCACACTGCTCACCTGTCCTCCTGACTTTGTCATCTCATCTGTCATGCTGACTCCAGCACAGCCTCTTTTCTACTTTTTCCACTCTTCCCTCTTTGAAACAAAAGTAGTTCTAGATGTGATTTCAGTATTCTAGTTCCTGTCCTGTTCTTGAATTATTTATGGGTCAGGACCGGCAGGAAGCCAAGGCTGAAGAAGATGGCTAGGTTTTCTGAGTGTATTGCTCCAAGCCTTTCACACACTGATTGCTTGTGCAATAGAAATGGGGAAACCACAGTAAGGCATGGTGTGTGGTCAGGGCTGTGCATTGTGGGAATGTTTGAATTGAAAAAGAAGGGCCAAAGGACAGTAGCGAGCAGGAGGCACTGTGTGGCCGGGGTAGGGTGGCTACAGATGGGTACGACTGTGGTCACCCTGTAGCTCCAGGGCCTTCTTTCCTATGTCCACAGTGGTTCCTGGGCTTTGCCGTCTTTCTTCTGCCGTGGGCATCCCAGTGGCTTCGAAGTCTCTTGAAGCCTGTGCACGTCTTCTTTGGAGCCTGCATCCTTTCCCTGTCCATCACTTCTGTTATTTCCGGCATAAATGAGAAGGTTTTCTTTGTTTTGTAAGTTCTAAGGGGTCTCTAACACCAAAGCTTATGGGAGGGGCTAGGGGCTTCAGGAGATGTATCCTATAATCACAGGACTCAGTCAGCAGAGGCGAGCCTCTGGGCTTGAGTCCTTTCTTAATCTGGAAGATGACAGAATTGGCTGTCTTTAGGTTGAAATGGGTAAACTGGCAATGCTGAGCACCAAGTGATACAGCACCTCAATTGGTCAGAAACTGCTCAAAGTACCTCACCTTTAATCCTCCTCGGCACCCCACACCATTTGGTGCTGTTGACACAAGAGAGTGTAATGAGCTAGGCATGGTGGTGCATGGCTTTAATCCTATCACCACAGGCAGGCAGATCTCTGTGAGTTCAAGGCCAGCTCAAACTACATAGTGAGACCTTGTTAAAGAAAAAAAGTATGGTGAGGCACAGAGAAACTTACCTAAAAACACAGAGGCAGTGAACAGCAGAAGTGGCAACTGAGTTAGGCTTTCTGTGTACCCACTGTTGTCCTGGGTCTTGAGACAGTGTGGTAGAGTGAACAGCAAATACGAGTGAAAATGAGCCCTGGGGTTTAAATCTTGGTTGTGCTATGCACTAGTTATGTAAATGTGGACAGGTTCATGTCACCAGGATTTTCATTTTTCTCAAGGGTAAAAGCATTACACAGTTCCTGACTGTTGTGGTGGTAGGGACTTAGAAAGGGTGTTAATTTTAGGTCGTAAGAATGTAGTCTTGGGGTTGGGGATTTAGCTCAGTGGTAGAGCGCTTGCAATGCCCTGGGTTCGGTCCCCAGATCTGGAAAAAACAAACAAAACAAAACCAAAAAAAAGTTAGAAAATTCTCTTCAAGGCCCATATCATTTTGTCATTTTCAGGAAAAATGCCACCAAGCCCTACTCCAGCCTGCCTAGTGAGGCTGTCTTTGCCAACAGCACTGGGCTCTTGGTGGTGATTTTTGGCGTGCTGGTTCTCTATGTTCTTCTGGCTTCATCATGGAAACGTCCAGATCCAGGAGCTCTGACTGATAGACAGGTATGGCTTCTTGTCTCCCATTCTAGGTGGGGTAAGGCTGGGTCTAGAAAAGGACCCAGGAAGGACTTTGCTGAGAAGACTGACCCTGTAGCCAGGTGGGAAGCCAAGCAGCTTGAAGGTAGAGACTGAGTGGGTGATGGGGACTCCAGCATCAGAGCAGCTGACCCAGGTCCCCACTGCCCTGTAAGATCCCTTGGCTTTGTGAGATGACACATGGAGGGGCTCGAGCCTGGGAAGGTTCTGCCAGCTCAGTGGCTAGACTGGTGGGACAAGTGCTTCATGACACATCAGGTGCCTAAAGCAGGCCCTGCCTGTTCTTGGCCCACTGAGGGACCTGGCGGGTGTGGGAAAATGTGCTATGGACCAGTCTCAGGAACTTTTGGGCTTCCTTGAAAGATCTGGTGGCTGGACTGGATTCACCTGCAGGTTGAGGGTCTATCTGAGCATCTCAGGCCTGCTGTGCCTCCTAAAGCTCAGGGGCTCTTTCCAAGTCATGTCTTTAACCCCTATGCATCTTCCTTCTTTCCAGCCCCTGTTGCATGACAGGGAGTGAAGCGGGCAGGGGCTCCTGGGAACCATCGGCGATGCGGTCTCTGCTCCCTCAGAAGCTCTGCTGTACTTGGGCTCCTGGTTGTTTTCAGCAACAGACTTCTCTTGGGCCAGAGACCAAACTTGCTACTCCAGTTCCAGGCTTGCTCTCTCCGGCCACTTGCTGTCCATCTGCTTTTCTTGATGGCTTTGACTTGTTGGCATTTTTCTGGTCCTCCATTTGTACAAGGGCTTCCTTGCCTTGGTCTGCTGGTCTGTAGAATTGGGGCTGTTTTCTCCTCACCACTCCTAGGGATGTGGTAGAAGCCAAAGCTGAGGCTCAAATGTAGCCCACACATACAAGATATAAAGTCTGCTCTCTGTGGGAGCATTTGTCTCATTAGGCAGGCTTCCTCTGCCTCTGTTCTGTCCTGGGTATGCGTTTGGGTGGGCAGCAGCGTTGGGAGGTAACTAATGGGACAGCAGCAGCAGGACAAGTTCTTGCTGTAATGTCAGGTGCCAGTTACTCTGCTCACTTTGATGCACTGTGCTGTGTATTGTGACCATGTGGCTCCCCTTCTTCTAGTTGCTGCTTCAGTTGCTGCCTGGATCCTGCCCTTTCCCTGTGACTTACATGCCTGTCCCCCTCAGGTAGCCCTACCAGCCCTGGCAAACTGTTCTCCCAAGAACAGACAGCCTGCCCCTAGAGTCCCAAGTGATGAGTGACAGAGGTTTCTGTGTCCTTCCTTTCTGTCTCCTTGTGGGTATGGGCTTTCCTGCCTCCTCTAGTTATGCTCTCCCCTGACAGGGCCCTGGCCTACTATGAGATTAAAATCAGCATTATTAAGCAATTTACTGGGCAGAGTCCTGGGAGCCACTGCTGCCTTCAGAGGTGTTCCTTATTAGTACTGGGTGCTTCTGTTCCCCAAAAGGCCACCCATATTCCCTCTATGATATGCCAGAGTGTGAACTTTACTCTTCTCCTGAATAGAAACTGATTAGAGAGGGAGGAGTCTGGCTCGCTCCTTTGTGTTGGCCTGTGGCACTTCATGCCTTCTTCAGATAAGCCCTGCCAGATCCCCTTAGCAGGCAGGCAGGCAGGAGCTGGGTTCCTGCACTCCCTGCAGATAGTGATCAGGCTGAACTTCAGTTCCACTGCCAGAAATTGGAAGGAGGGCTGGCCCATTCTGACTGAAGCCTGAACACCATTGGGATGACTACTGGGCACCTTGGACATGACCAGCTCCCCTGGCTCACTCACGAGTGGGTATTTTACTTCATGAATCTGATCTTTATTAAATGTATTTTTAAATATTAAATGTGTTTTCTTTTGTTCGACTGTTTAAAGAATGTTTTAAACAAAAACACTTATTTCTCATATTTTGGAGACTAGATGTCCAAGATCAAGGTAACATGTGTCTGGTGAGGGCCATTTCCCCTATCATCTTTGTACCGTGGCTTCACATGGTGCTCCTAGACCCTTATAAATGATGAATGCATCCCATTCAGAAGGGTCTGGTCCCACCCTCACCCTTGATCACTTGTAAAGGCCCTACATATTTTTTGTTGTTATTTTTGAGACAGAGTCTCACTATGGAGCCCTGGCTGACCAGGAACTTGCTATGTAGACCAGGCTGTCCTCGAACTCACAGAGATCCTGCACCTGCATCTGCTTCCAGAGTGCTAAGACTAAAGGTGTGAGCCACCAGACTGGGCTCAAGGCCTCACCTTTTATTCCCATCACATTAGGGATAAAGTTTCATGCTTAGGAGTTCTGTTGGAACACAGAAGCCTTCTTTGCTGACAGGACATTGTGGTTTAAATGAGTTTCAGCAATTTACAAAGGCCTCAGGACAGGCTTGACCCTTACAGAAGCAGAGAAGGCCAACCAGAAATCCATAATTGTGTTCCTGTAATTGTATGCTACTTAAATCCGTGTGTGTCCTTCATAATGAACGGTTTTAGGATATTGGGATGGTTTGTGCACTGTGTTAGGAAAAGGAGTGTTCCCTGCCTTAAAGTCTGGAAAACAAGACTCAAAAAGGAGTGGAGGGGGCCAGGCAATTAGAGTGACCTGATGTCACTATTCTGGGTGATGGCAGAGTTGGGATCCACAAGTCAGTGTTTGATACCAGCCTTTTCCCCAGCTGTGCACATGCGTCTGTACATGCTGATACCCAGCCTTGTTGCCAACGCCTTCTGATGGAGTAGATTAACAAGGGGCTCTAGGTCTAGAGGCCAAGGGATCTCAGTGCCTAATCTGAGTAACAGAGATGATGGGGTCACTTTCTTAGTATGACCAGCTGTAGATGGTGACACAGCAGGAGGAGAGTGTGCCTGACACCAATGCTAACCCTGTTCTGGTGACAGCACTAGAACACTAGGTTGCTCAGGATCCTCTCTGCAGCTGAGTCTTCACATCCCTGAGATGGTTATCATTCCGAAAAACAAAAACAAAAACATCTTACTTTGTGTAGGCACACTCATGGCTACGACACATGTGCAGACAAGAAGACAACTTTATCTCCTGCCGTCTAATGGGATCTGATGATCAAATTCAAGTTGGTAGGTGTTCTGGCTACTATCCATTGAACCATCTTGCTGGCTTAAAACAGAACCAGACTTCATATCATGGATATGACTTGCTGGTACCTTGAATCACCTTTCTACACTGATGTCATGCCTGGTGTAAGCTGTATGTATGGTGTCTCCCAGACACTAGTCATCTGCCTCTCGGTCAGGGAGTAGGTAGTGATTGCTCTCGAGACCTTGGGGCTGCTATGACTGCTGTGTATGAGCTGTACCAGAGCCTCAATACACGAGTCCATTTCTTCTGGAGACCCAATGCCTGTGTAATTTCTGAAGAATATCAGTTGTTGATCTGGTACTTAGAAAAGCCTTTTTTTTTTTTTGCCACTCTGCTGTAAACTGGCATGCTGTGTGCTAGGGCAGGGCAGGGGAGCCCCCAAGGTGATGAACTGCCTGCCAAGAGATGGCTCATGGTTACCATAACCAGGGAAAAATTCCCAAAGATGAGGCGGCAGCTTATGGTTTTAATGGTTTTTATTAGCTTTTTTTCACACATTGACTAGGTAAAGGTGGCCTTCCAGAGGAAGAGGCCTGGAGTCTTGAAACCAAATGGATATACACAGTTAGAGTCTGTGTTGTACTCAGGAAGAGCCTTATCACTGACATCCAGAGCTGGTTGCAGTGGGGTGGATATGACCTGAGGGACTCGTCTTCCTCAGGAGGGAAAGAACGGTGCTTGTGGGGCATGTGACTAACCCAGGCAGGCACTATCTTCATGGAACAGCTCTGGAGGTGTGGCGGACGATGTCCTGCTCCACACAGAGGATGGGCACTAGGTTTGAGTGAGGGACAGGTGAGCATCTGAAGGTGAGAGGAAGGAACACATAGGGAAAGTCGCTGAGGAGGAAAAAGGCAGTCATGCTCCCTGTGTCTGCAAGACCTCCAGGATGGCACGGAAGATGGTGGCAATTGCCACTGCTCCAGGGTCTGGCTGATCCAGTCGTGCCGAGCTGATATAACTAGCTCTTCCAGCACCAGCTTCCATGTTCTTGGTGGCCATGGCTGCAGCTTCAGCATTCTAGGAAAGTGTGGTAGGAGGTTCCAGAACATGACACTCAGTCTTTCCTTTCCCACTGGGCCCTGAAATCTGAGCCTAGACCCTTTCTTCCATTTTGCCATAATCTCTGTACCATCACCAAATGGAAAGGTCACCTCTCATCTGCTTCTAGCAAGGAAAGGGGCCCATGTTTGCTGATCCTAAGCCCAAGTACTAGGCTAGGCTCAATATATCTTCCTAGCCACATTAGCACTTTCTGAGCTAGGTACTCACCCCTACCGGTGAAAATGAAGGTGAAAATAGGCCATTAACTTGCTTAAGGCCACCTAGAGATTGGAACTTGGTAGCTCCTTGATTGTCCAGCTGAGCCTCACTCACCTCAACTGCTTTAGTCAGGACTGGAAGGAAACTGGCCCCTGTACTCTTCCAGGCTTGGAGCTCCTGTTTTACTGCCCACAGAGAATCTACCTGGACAAGGTCAGAGATGGGGATTGAGAAGAAGCTCTGCTACTTACGGTAGCTTTAGGGCTTGTGGACTCCAAAGGATCAGGGGGTGGCTGTACCCTGAGTACATACCATTGTCCTGTCTCCTGGTTCAGCCTTTCCATACCTGACAGAATGAGCAAGGTGGTTACATTAGTTGTTAGGACAGGGCATGGCTGGGAGCAGGTAACATCTATCAATCACCTCTCCAGCACACCCCTGGTGTAAAGACATGGCTCACTTCATCATGGCCTCTAGGCCGGCATCCATGGCAGCAGACCAGGCTGGGAGGTCAGTCTTGGTCTTGAGGGGCTGGGCAGCTGCAGTCAGGAACAAGCCATAGAGCTGGGGAGGACCAGAATGCTGAGTACATGGAGCTGGCCTGTACCCAACCAAGCCTGCATCCCTCTCCATCAGTCCATCCCTCCAGGGCCTGTTGCTACTCACCGCCCCAGATGAGCCTCCCATCCTCTCCAGCAGCAGGACAGACAGTTTGGAGAGTACCTGGGCAGGGCTGTCTAGAGCTGGGTCTTCCTTTAGCCAGTCCAGGATGGCTGCAGGTAGAGACACAGGTAGCCCTTCAGAGGCACTGTCCACTTCATTTTCTCTCCCTGGTCTCTGCTAGTGTTTTCCTGATTGGTCTTATTTACTGAGGGATGTGCTCTCTGCCTGCTTGGGTTGGTTTGTGTGTTTTGTTTTTTCCCTTTCTTCTCTCTCCCATAACCCTAAGTCAGTCTGGAAATTCTCATAAGCCACCATTGCCTGGTTTTATTTACTTCTGTAACCATAGAGACAGGAGAGTTGCTTGCTTGAGTTAGGTACTGAATGCATCTTTCCTTCTTTCTTTCTTTCTTTTTTCTTTCTTTCTTTCTTTCTCTTTCTTTCTTTCTTTCTTTCCTTCCTTCCTTCCTTCCTTCCTTCCTTCCTTCCTTCCTCCCTCCTTCCTGTCTCTCTCTCTCTCTCTCTCTCTCGGCTTTTTAAGACAGGATTTCTCTTTTAGCCCTGGTTGTCCTGGAACTCACTCTGTAGACCAGGCTAGCCTTTACCTCCTGAGTGCTGGGATTAAATCTGTGTGCCACTACTACTGAGCTGAATGCATTTTTCTTAAACAGCTAGACAACCAAAACTTTCTGGTGGTGTGTGCAACGGAGAGTGCTAAGGGCAGCAGAATGGAGTTTCTTTCTGCAATCACTCCCATTAGCAGTGTGAGAAACTCTTTTGGGAAACCAGGGTGAGGGGTGTGCCAAGGTGTGCAAATGGCTTCACTTGGTGAAGGGAGGCAAGAACACCATGAAAGCTCCTAAATGTTCTGGAAATTGTTTCATGGAATGTCCAAATCTAAGAGCTAGTATGCTCCTGAGCACCCCAAAGAGGCCAACCTTTGGCAGCACGGCTATGGGTAGTGCCACAATCCCCGTCTCCAGCAGCCCTGTCCAAGGCATTCAGGTGCTTCTCCAGACCAGTCAGGGTGGTGCATACCCGCTCCAGCACAAGCATCATCTGTTTTGGTGCTACACCTAGAAAGGGAGGACAGAATGCAGAGGCCCAGTCAGGCCTTCTCACAGCCAAACTTGACCAGTGTAGGAGGCATAAGTGTCAAGATTCCCCTCCACCACACACACACCAAAGTCTTGAACACCAAGGATGCTTGTCCCTCCTCATCAGGGCTCAGTACCTCCTACTGCAGTAGCTTCAGGGACTGCTGAAGGCTCTCTGGGAGCTGTCCGGATCCGCTTCCGCCTAGTCACAGGGACCTTGGCCAGGTGAGGCCAGGCTGTTGCAGTAGTGTCAGCATCTAGAGGTAGCCACATAACTTTTTCAGATAAGATCAGGTGGGGCCTAGACTCCCCTCCTGGCCACGAAGACTGGTTCCCTAAGCTGTCTGCAAGAAGGGAGTCCAAACCAATAAGGATATATAATGAGTGTGTACTGCATATTGGGGCAGAGGCATGCCCTGGGGAGAGAGTAAGGCAGATGTGAGGAAGACACTAACACTGACTTTTCAGAATTGGGTGAGAGCTGAAGGCCAAAAAAATCAGAAAAGGCCTCTTCATAGGTCTATAGCCCAGAGTGTCACCATCAGCCCTATGTGGTTCCTATGATAGAACCTGTGGATGGATGATGATTCCTTCTAGCAATGCCTCAAGGATCCAGGTCTCACCTATCAGCTTCAGCATGGGTTCGTCCACAAGCATCAAGGTAAGGGAAACACCAGGCATCTCTAGTGCTGACATGAAGGTACCCACCAGGGCACGGGCGACCTGCACCCCACGGTCCTCTGCAATGCCAAGCACAGAGGCCTGTGAGCATGGAAGGGCACTACTCAGAGCATCATATAACGAAACCAAACAAAGTAAAATAAGGACCTAAAAGGTTGAGGCCTTTGATGAGTAGTGAAATGGCCTGATTTCCTCAGAGCATCCCTCAGTGACAGCCCATTACCACATTCCTGGATGTATCCCTTCTTGAGGATACAGCTGATGAATAACAGAACTTGTTTACTGAGTTCTGAGCAGGCACCAGGAATCTTATGATATGATATGTAATCTCATTTACTTCTCATTACTACACTATAAAGGCAGGTATTGCTATGATTATTTCCAGACTCAGGATCCCAGCAGCTAAGTGACAAAACTGACAGTTTAGCTCAAGCTTGTGTGACTGATGTTCTGGGCTATGTCAGGACATTGCCTCAGCTGCTTTTCTTATGCCCAGATTCAAACCAGGTTCAAAGGGGAGCTAGTCATAGAGACAGAGGCAGGAGGATTTCTCTGAGTTCACGACCAATCTGGTCTTCATAGTAAATTCAGGCTAGCCAGCACTATGAAACAATGAGACATTGTTTCAAAAAACCAAATAAGCAAAGGGCTAAGGGTCCTCCTGTAGTTGCTCACCCAGCAAGCGTATGGTAGCTTCAGCTATGATGCCCAGTTCCAGGAAAGACAGGCCACCCAGATTGTTGACTATCAGTATCACTGAAGAACCTGTTGACAGATGTGATACCCTCAGTGAGACTTTTGGTGGTTTCTGTGCAAAGGGGCAGGAAGGTCTTGGAGACTGGGACAACAGGCTACTCACCTGACTCTACAGGCACATGGGATACATTGGAGGTGTTTGTCATGTGGTCAAGCATGAGAGTGACAATCTGATCAACAGGTGCCCTCTGTCAGAAGAAGCATAATAGGTGAGCTGCGCTGCCTGGGAGGCCTTGGGGCTGGCTGGGCTGAGCAGGGAGGCTATTTACCTTTATCCGACGAACACCAGCTTCCCCGTGAATTCCTGTATAGACATGGTCATTACTGGCAGGCCCAGGGCCCGCTACTTCTCATGCTTTTGTCAACTACACATAAAGTGTTCAGCTATCGTGAACTAGGCTAGGCACAATGGGTGTGGACAGTGGTAAAACAAAAACAAAAACAGGGCAGCAGATGGTGTGGCAGTAGAGCTACCTGGGAAGTCACAGAGGCCTAGGACACTAATGCCTATTGTTAGACACACACAGGGTAAAGGTGAACTTGTCAGTCCTTTGGACCAAAAGGGCTATACATTGGGGTTGGAGCAGGAGCATATGGAATGATGTGGGTAAAAGTGAGGTAGGAGGAATGCGGTGCTCTATGGGTCCAGAGCCTGGGCAAAATGGCGAAGTGGATAAAGTCAGGTAGGTTGGTTTAGGCTGTGCCTCAAGTGTACACGAATGAATCCAGAGACCACCTTTGCGACATCAAATAAACAGGGAGGACCAGATATACAACTCTAGGACCTCAGAGGTGGGCAAAACTCAAGGCAAAGAACAGGAATGGCAGGGGCATGGTGGCCACGGGCTTACCCAGGCCTAGTTCCAGTTCATCATCTGCAAGCTCAAAGGTGGGTTTGGAGCCAGGGACACTGCAGGAAGACAAGCTCACCCCCAGGGTACCTAGAAAAAAATGAATCATAAAAGAGATGGCGGTTCTGCTGCTGGCAGCAGGTGCCAGGATGGCATCAATGCCATGGCCATAGGCATCCTCTTTCTAAGTAGGCTGCCCAACTCTTCATCTTAGTGAGGAAGAGAGTCTAAACTCTGGTACTCAAGGCTGTTAGGCTCCAGGGCCTCCCAGGAGACCTTCCCCCAGCCCCTGGGAATAACATGGAAAAGCTCCTGGTGTAGCTGGCAGGAGCCTGCTCTAAGTCCCCAGGTCTGCCACAATCCTCCCATCCCAGTGGCTGGCACTCACCCATGGCCTTAGCAATCGCATTCACTCGCTTTGCAATTTCCTCCAGCCCCACACCTTCCTCAGCCAGAGCGCCTGCCACCTGTAACCACCCAGAGAGAGAGAGAGAGAGAGACAGACAGACAGAGAGACAGGGAGGGGGTAGAGAAGTCACTGGATCAATGGTTGCCAAACAGACTGGGAAGAATGTCCTTGTTGGGAGGGAGAATCTCAGGATTTCTACAATAAACCTGGTCTATCACATTTAGGGTAGAAGAATGTCCTCTCCTTATTCACAGCATACCTGCTGAGAGTCTTCAAGAGTTTGTGTTTGGAGATGGGAGTGTGGACCCATAGTAGAAGGCTTGTCTAGCATGCATGAAGCCCATTCCCAGCAAAACACATACAAACATATAGCCATTCATATTCTGTCTGTCTCTCTCTCTGTTTCTCTCTCTCTCCCTCCCTCCTAGTCTTGTGGAGCTGGAACAGACTTCAAAGAGAGAAAAAGGGGCCTAGAGAAGGGGGCCATTTGTTCAGTGTCACACAGCCCATTGCTGATCAGTTTCCTGATTCTTAGACCTTTCTCCCATAGCATACAATGTACCTATTTACTACTGAGCTGGAAAGGAAGAAGGATGGCTTAATCACAGTCCTGCTTTCAAGGAACTTGGAGTCTGAAGAAGAGAAGCAGAGACACACCGAAAATTACTGCAGGGAGGCACATGGGTGAGGAGTTTCTTGGTGGCTTAGGGTGCTGAGAAGATCAGGCAGGGTACCACATGCAGCACCATCTACAGAATGTCAGGAGTGATCCAGGCCACAGAAGACTGGTCAAGGAAAGGATTTTGCATGGCAGAGATGTGGCATATGTAAAGCCACAGAGATGAGCTCCAGCCCAGCAGGTACAGGGAGGGACCCAATGTTTACAGTGCATAAGGGAAAGGGAGGAATGCTGGGCAGTGAAACCAGGAGTTAATGAGGGGGGACAGGAGTGTGGTGGTGGCATGGCTGGAGAGGCAGCTCAGTGGTTAAAAGCACTCTGTGCTCTTGCAGAGGATCCAGGATTGGTTCCCAGCACCCACATGGCAGCTCACAGCTTTCTGTAGTTCCAGTTCCAGAGGATCCAACCCCTTCTTCAGGCTTCTCCTGGAACTGGAGTTACAGACCATGGTGATCTACCATGTAAGTGATGGGAACTGAACCCAGCTTCTCTGCAAGAGCAGCCAGTGTGCTTAACTACTTAACCATCTTTCCACCCCTCAAATAAATAAAAAGAGTGTAATGTGCACCCCCAACCAAGAGGCTTGAGCTGACTGTGGGAACACAAGGGGCTCTTTGAGAGATGAAAACTGGGCATATATACCTTTTCTCTTATTTTGACACAGTTATCCAAGCTAGCCTCAACTTCAAAACCCTCCAGTCTCAGCCTTCTGTATTTTAAAAAAAGATACCTCTGGGGGCAGTATGGACAACTGACTGACAAGGCAGGAGTGCAAGAAGCAAACAGGAGAGCGCAGCGAGAAGGTGAGTGCAGTAGGATCCAAGATGAAGGTAGTTAGAGAAGGATATGAGGAGGAGTGTGCTGCACTGGAAGGAGTGCTAGGAGGGTGACTGCACTGGAAGGAGTGCTAGGAGGGTGTGGAGAATGCCTGCATTCTGGACTTAATGGCTGAGGTAATGGTGGGAACTGGTGAGTCAGGGCAAAGGAATGGCTGGTGTTCCAGGGAGGGGAGGCTAACCTTGTGGATAAGAATTGTGCCACACAGGCCACGCCGGCCTGCCTTTTTCAGGACAGTGAAGGCGCTGTCATCCCCAATTATCACCATCTCCACAGGGATGCCCTCTGCCTTGGCCTGCTCCATGGCAAATCCAAAGTTGAGCCGATCCCCAGTGTAGTTCTTCACAATGAGGAGGATGCCCGCTGTAGGAGCAGTAACATTGTATCATTAGGCCTTAACCTCACCTACCCACAAAGTGCCCACCCACAGCATTCTCTCCCACCTGCAAGCCTGACCTGTGCCTGCCTGGTCCACAGCTCTAATGGCTGCAAGGATGCTGCCCACAGCTGGAGAGGCAAACACGGATCCTGCGATGACCCCTGTCAGCATTCCCTTCCCGATAAAACCTGGAGATGGAGAGAAGTAAAGCTGCTGGGTAGAATCTAGGCCTATTCTCCCTGGGGCTTCTCACACGCCTGAGCTCCATGTTTGGGTAAGCCCTACTGTGTGCTTGTGCTATGTATGACTCATCCCTCCGTAGGCATCATCTTAGAGGTGCTTCCCCTGATCTCCCACCCTGAAGAACTCTATCCACTCCTACCATTTTCTGTTCTTTTTTTTACATAAAGCTTTTGAAAAAACATGTTTTGGGTGTCTTACAAGTGTATGCATGCACATATATATATTATGTACCATGTGTGTACCTAGTGCCTGTGGAGGTCAGAAGAGGGTAGTGCGTCCCCTGAAACTGGAGTTACAGTTGGCTGAGAGCTGCTATGTAGGTGCTGGGAACTGAAGGTCTTCTTTAGCTTTTGAGTGCCGAGTCATCTCTCCTGCACCTCATTGTTTATTCTATTGCCTGCTATAACCCTTCTGGCTCTCTGAACTGCTTATTCACATCTGTTTTCCCAGAGTGGGGCATTAAAGTTCTGTAGGGGCAGGATCTCTCCTGATTCATATGCATATAGGGCTAGGTATACAGTAGGCTCTCTAATATGTGCCCAATGAATAAACACAATACTGAGGGTGGATAGGAAAGGTGCAAATGACACGAAGTCTGAGGCCTCTGTAGGGGCTCCTAACGAGGGCTCATGTCCCTGGCATCAAACAAGAAACCAGCTCGGATGGTTCCGGTGTGGGAAAAGGCATGGTAGGAATGCAGAAGAGGGGTCCTGATTTGTGCTTGCAGAGTCAGAAAAGTTTCATGGAGGTGTTGGGTCAGCTGACTTGGAAAAACAGGTCAGGAGGACTTTCGAAATTACCAACTCTTGAGGCTGGGAGAGCCTCCGAGGTTATCTCAAGCGACCTTGCATTTCTAGGGCTGTAAGAATCCAGGTGCAGAGAGAGGCTGTGACTGGTTGTGGGGTAGCTGGAGGGCATGAGAGGATGGAGACTGGGCCCAGTCTTAATTCTGGCCTCAGCATTGTCTGTCTGTCAGAAAGCATTGAAGATGTCCCAGGAGCCCTACTCTGCTCTGGCCAGCACCCCTCACAATCAACACAAGATACTCACCGGCATGGGCAGGCTCATGGCCTGAGCCCCCACCCGACAGAAGTGCCACCCGGCCCTTGAGGCTGTCCAGGTCAGAACGCAGGGCCACACGGTGCCCTTGCAGGAGCTGCAGGTCAGGGTTACAGGCCACAAACCCAGCAAGGGAATCATCAGCGCACCCTTCCACAGAATTCAGCAGCTTCTTGGAGGTCTGTGGAACAGGAGCAAGAAAGAAGAGGTTCCAAGCGTGGTCAGCAGGCACCCCCATCCTGCTCAGAAACATTATTGCATCAATTTTCCCAGGAATCTCATGCCAGGGGAAAGGAACTACAGAAACCACCTAGGAATTCTAAGGACATAGTGCTGCCTTTGAGAAATGGGACCATCCCAGACTAGAAAGAAAAACAACTGGACCTTGAATAAGGGCCAGCTAAGAAAGAAGAACAGTCAGACAATTAGGGCTACTAAACCTTGAGTAGAGGCCAGACCAGATGGCCCTCCTCAGAAGACAGGATGAGCTTATTTTAAGATAAGAAACCTGAGGCAGGGAGGACTGCCCTTGGAAGAAGCTGTAAGCTTTTTGCCAGCTGCAAAACTGCTATCTTTTCTGCTGACTAGTCAATGTAAAGATACATGTGTGGCCTGATTTTTAGGTATAAAAACTCTGTGCTTTGTATGCTTGGGGTCGTCTCCTGCCTTGAAGGGGTGACCCCCATCGCGATCGGAATAAACTGCCTCTTGCTTTTGCATCAAACCCACGGTCTGAGTCTCTTTGGGGAGGGAGTGGTACGGAGTCCCTGCATCGGGAGTGCAGGTTTTGCACCTTAAGTTGTGTTATTACCAAGAGGATGTGCCTGTGACTTCTCAACTTTCAATTTTTTATTCAATTTTTTATTATAAGCCTTTTGGTTTCTATATATCCTGAAAAACAGCTTTGATGTAAAGCAAATGGGGGAAGTTGGTGTCCTCACTAAAAAAACAAAGAAAGAAAGAAAGAAAGAAAGAAAGAAAGAAAGAAAGGAAGAAAGGAAGAAAGGAAGAAAGGAAGAAAGGAAGAAAGAAAGAAAGAAATTGGGGCTCAGTCTGTTTCTGTTTGAGGAGGTTGTAAGTTTTAGGCTGTGACAGGGAATAGTCTGAGCCCCACAGCCACCAGACTGATGCTACAACTGAGCTGCCTGTGCTCCAGCTGGACCTCTCATGCAGGGTGGCAGGGCCCAATGTGAGGCCCTGTATGCTCACAGACAGTAGAATGCTCTTCCTGCCCTCCGTGGAAACAGGATATCATTTTTATATGCTATATGAGAGAGACACTCACATGTGTATGGTAGCACATAATAAAAGGACCTCAGACTCCCAAAGGGATCTGGGAAGCCTTTATGAAGAACAAGTAGGAGATATGTAGGCATTGGGAAGTGGAGGGTATTCTGGGCAGAAGGAAACATAAGCTATGATATGGAGGTGTGCAATAGCATAGTAGTTCCAGGAAGCATCAGTGATCCAAGAAATATGGCTGGCAGGAAGAGGCAGGCAGGGGACTCACAAGCCACAGGGAGAATCTTGTTAAAAGAAATTGTTAGGGGCAAAGCCTCAGCTCTGCGAGCCTAACAAACTAGACTCAGCTACATATACTCAATAGAAGAAACAATAGTAAAAAGCAGAGAAGGAAGGTTTATCTATTTATTTATTTACAATAAATTATAATCTATTAGTTTATCAAATTATTTATTATTTACCAATTTATCAATGTATCCTCATTGGGAAGAGGAGCAAATAAAGAGGTCCAGGAACAACTGTGTGTCCAAGTCCATCTTCAGGGCACTTGATACAAGGTTAGGTTTAAATAGACAGCAAGAGGTACATATAATCTAGCAGTTCTAGCTGGGTGTGGTAGCATATGACTATGATCCCAGCAGTTGGGAGGTGGAGGCTGGAGGAATTGAAGGTTAGCATCAGCTACATATAAAGTTTGAGGCTAGCCTGAGCTACAAGAGACCCATGTATCCCAAACAGACACATAAAAACTGAAACAAGCCAGATGGTGGGGTGCATGTCTTTACTACCAGAACTCAAGAGGCAGAGGCAGGTGGATCCCCAGGCCAGCCTGGTCTGCAGAGCAAGTTCCAGGACATCCAGGGCCACACAGAGAAAACCCCGCCTCAAAAAAACCAAAATCAACCAACCACAACAAACAAAACAAAACAAAATAAACAAACAAACAAAAGCTGAAACAAATAAAAAGCCTAATCAGTCCTGGTCAAGGCATGGCTCTTGACCCATCCCTCTCTGCTCCCAGCATGAGATTCCTGGGAAAATCTCAGTTCCTTGGGGTGGGGGAGCATTGTTTGATAGCTAACAGGGAGGGGTGCAAATGTCTCTCTTTAGAATGTCTTCATCCCTGCCGGGGCGGTGCACTATGAGCTATGGGCCTACCCAGGAGGGAGGTTGCACAATGGCTGGCCAAAAATTATGGAAAATACCTCTGGGTTCAGCTGGGTCTTTACAGGGTGTGCAGAGGGGAGCTAAGTGAGAAAGTGAGAGCTCAAGCTTTGCAATCAAATACCACTCCTGCCTGTAATTAGCTATGAGAGAACTCAGGAGAGAAAACATCTGTTGTGGGCTCAACTCTTCCTCTGGGAAACAGTGATTTACTCGAGTACAGTCTGTAACAGTTTCGTGGAAATCGCTCACTAAAAAAGAGCAGCCCCCTGCCTTTGTCCTCAGGAGGCAGGAAGAGTGAATCTCACAGTGGCTCGAAGGGCATGCTAGCGCCACCTAGTGTTCTGCAGCTGACCCAGGTCCCGGCAAAGCACACTTCCTGCCTCTTTCCCGAGCCTGGTCAGTACCCATATGGGCCTTTATGGAAAATGCAGCGCTGAGGTCTTACAGTCCAGCTTTCCATCATTTAACAAGGGCCAAAGCCACAACACCTGTTTAAGGATGCAGGGAGTAGCCCTCGTCAATAGGCAGCAAGCAGAATAAGATGAGCTCCGTTTCTTTTCTCTCTCTCTCTCTCTCTCTCTCTTTTTCTTTCTTTCTTTTTCTGAGACAGGGTTTCTTTGTAAAGTCTTGGCTGTTCTGGAGCTCATTCTGTAGACCAGGCTAATCCCGAACTCACACAGATATGCCTGCCTCTGCCTTCCAGATTGCTGGAATTACAGGCATGCACCACAATTGCCCAGCTGAGCTCCATTTCTCAAGCACTAAGAACCAGAGCTATTTCTATGAACTTATGAACATGACTAAATTAATTTTCCCAATAATCCTTTGGAGGTAAGATTAGCACAAAGAAAAAAATGAAGCACAACATAGTGGGCCTCCCGTACTGCAGTGCTTTGCTCTGGGAGCAGCCCGCACACACCTGGCCTGAGGAACAAGGACCAGATCATTCCCCCTGGTCAAAGTCACACAGCCAGCCAGTGCCTAGGCCTACCTGGTTCATCCCAGCCACATGCTGTTTTCCCAAGTGGCTAAAACAGATATAGGGTGCTAAAGGTCTCGCTCTAAGAAGGGCACAGTGTGGGGAAAGGGGGATCTCATGATACACAGTGAAGTTGTCTGTTGGTGTCAACTCCAAGCCCAGCCTCCTGCACCACCCTTCAGGAGATTCCCAACCATTCCTGCAGTAGAGCCATTCCTGTGTCCACTAACCCAAGGGGAAGAGAAAGCAAGAAAAGGGAGATACCAAGTAAGGTCACTAGGATTCTAGTCTGATCAACACTGCACAGCCATGTGGTAGCAGGTCTTAATCTGCCACATTTCAGACAGGGGTGGGCAAGAGGAGAGGCTCAGGGACATCAAGCCTTCTTTGTAGTGGTAACGCAGTGGTGGGGGTTAGGCTGAAATCTGAGCCCAGATCTGTTCAAGATCAGTTTTAAAGCAAAGCCTGGGGACACTGTGAGCCTTCCACATTGCTGTTCTCTGCTCTGGGAGCAGCCCACACATGCCTGGCCTGAGAAACAAAAGACCGGATTCTTCCTGGTTCCCTCTTTGACTAGTGAAGTGACTTATTACACAGCAAGTAACTTGCTTTCTGACCTAAATGCATGACTGAGATCTTAGCCACAGGGGCTTCCGAGTGCCTCAGGTCAACCTCAGACCTGTTTTGGCTCAGTGCTGGGGCCACAGAAGAGGGAACAGGGGCCAGGCCTGGAGATACAAGGTGAAACTCTGTCTTCTGAACCCCAGGAGGCCGTAGCATCTCAGTTGGGGAATAGAGAGATCCCAGGTTCTCAGAAGGGGGATCCCCACAGGACTCACCATGGTGGGGAGGCTCTGAAACAAGTTGAGCTCACACGTCTGCTCCCAGCTGCAGCAGGGTGGACAGTCCTCTGACTGCTACCAGGTCTGAGGTAGAGGAGGTGGCAGCACCTGCAGGGGTGGTAAGGACTTGAGCCACGGGCAGCCAAATGGTATAATCATGCCTCCAGTGCCTTAAGAATTAGGGAGCTGCCCCAGACTTTGATCCAAGTCCAAACTCTAGTACGTGAGCTAGGGATGGAGAGCAGCATGGGCCTGATCAAGGTTCACACCCACACTTGGCCAGAACACAGATCAATTCATGTCCGGCAGAGTTGCCTCTCTGCCTGGGAGGCATCCTAATCAAGAAGCAAAGTTACCCACAGAGTAACTTCATATCTTACATGGATACCATTAATGGACAAAGTGTACAAGGATCTTCACCTTGCTGGCTGGCCACACTAGGAATGAGCCAGCTCTGTGACCCTATTTTCTTCTGGAATATAGACTGAGTTGTCCAAGATGGTACTGGTAAGAGTCGGGACTTGAGCCCATGTCTAACCTTGATACAAAGCTTACTGTTCCCACTAATCATCCAGTTCTCCAAAGTCAGGCAGAGTTCAAGGTAGGGAAATCTGAGGTATAAATCACTCTTCAGTTCCACCTGGTTCAGCAGCATTGTTGGCCCCAGCCCCGCCCATTTCTACCTCAGCTTACTAGGGTGACTTTTAGTTAAAGTGATCCCTTTAGGCCTCGGCCTCATCTGTAAAATAGGGAGTTAGCTCCTCTCTGTGGCATTCTGCGGATGCTTCAGGCCTCAGCTTCTGCTGTTCCTTGGCGCCTTGTAGGGGGTTAGGGGTGGGGGCGTGGAGGCTGTCTGATGAAGCCTGGGGCCTGGAACTGCGGGACTGACTGCGCTGGCCAACAGCGTCTTTAAGGCTCTTGCTGTGAAATCCCAGCATTGTGTTTGCGTTCACAGTATCACAGTACGGGCAAGCGATTTAAGTAGGAAGCCCTTTTGTTTCTGAATAATTAAGAGAGGTAAGCATCAAGACCCCCAGGTGAGGTGTGAGGCACGGATGGTTGCTCTAAGGTCAGCTGAGGGCATTCGATGGATCTGGAGGAGCTGGAAGAGTTAAGCAAAGGAAAGGAGGATTCTAGTCTGGGATGTGCACTGATGGTTGTCACCTCTCTCCTCTTTCTAGTCCTCCGCAGCCCTTCCGGCTCCAAAAGGGGGTTAAACAGCTCCAAGGATTCCTGGGGCTATGGAGGAGGGAAGAAGGCAGAATCCGAGGAGAGACAGGGGCGTGGATCGGGGCAGAAGAGCCCGGAGGCGGCCTCTGAGAGATATTCGTGGTCGAACAACCGTCCAGAACCACTAGCGGAAACCGTTCAGGTCAGCGTACCCGAACTCTCGCTCTCATCCGGGTACTGCGGCCTCTGGCGGTAAAGAAAGGGCGGGGCCTCTGGGGCGGAGCCTCGTTTGGTTGGCCGCCTCTGGCTCCGTAAGTCCTCCAAGAGGCCAGGTGAGGCCGTCCCGTGGTCCTCTGCGCCTGGCCTCTCTGGCCTGCAACGTGTCTCAGGGGCGGAGGCAGTAGCCACGGAGTTGGCTGTGTGAGAGTCGGTGTTCGCTGTCTTTTCGCTCGTGCCCGTATCTCTATCGTCGCTCTAGGCTCCCCACGGGCCGGCCCAGGACCTCAATATGTCGTACAACTACGTGGTAACGGCGCAGAAGCCTACCGCAGTGAACGGCTGTGTGACTGGTGAGGCTGCCCCGGCCAGAGACCCCGGCGGGGGCGGGAACCCAGGCCTAGGGAGGCCGGCGGCCCTGGGGGCGACAGGCGCAAAACTTGAGCTCCGGGAATGGAAGGCGCTGGCAGGCGCGGAACGTCCCCCTCAGCTCGCGGCCTCAAAGGAGCTGTTCCAGCACGCGCCCTTTGGGCAGCGGAAGCTGCTATTGAGGGTCTCTTTTGCTCATAAGGAGGTCACTTGGCATTGAGGACTGGCCCAGGCCCGGTGGGACAGAGAGCGAAGTATGAGCTGTATGTGCATGGTTGATTGAGCCCCGACATTGGCCTCATGTGGTCAGGGGAAAGGGGCGATCATGATGGGGGTTTGGGAGTCAGAATTTTCCGGTGGGTGTCCAGGAGGTGGAGGAATTTGAGCGATGTCTGCACCCGCCTCGAGGGTGAAAGGCCCTCTCCAGACCCACCCTTTTGCCTGGAGCTGTTGTTTACTCGAGGGCGCTGCCGGAGAACTAGGTTTGGTTGGCCGCTCAGCGTGCAGGCTTTGGTTTGTTTGTGTGCATGGCTCTTTTAAGGGCATTCACATCCCCAACCAAAGAACATTCATCTTGAACTCTTTATTTTTAAGTGTTCAACCCTTAAATTCGTGTATTTATGTCGATGCTAATCATGATTTCAGAACAAAAGTTTCTTGTTCAAAGTCCTGCAGAGGCCTGAGTGGTATTGTAGAATCCACGGGAGGTGAAGGGGTGTGTACGTATAACACGGAAAGCTCTGGGAAGTTTTTTGTTGTTGTTGTTTTTGTTTTTTTATACTTCACTTTTTCTTTCTGGTGGAAGATCTAGGAGGCTTTGGGTGGGAACTCAAGGAAACACACACTTTGCCCATTAGCCTCTAAATTACAGCAGTGGACAGTTGTACTTTAGAAAGGAAAGCCATCGGAAGAGTTTTTGTGGTCATAGTTTGTTGAAGGAGAGGGCGTTGCCCAATCTTAGGACATGTTTAAAAATCTGATAAAGAATGTAGCTTTGTTGAATGTGTGAAACAGGATAATAAGGTGCTGCATTTGGTGAGGGGGCAAGGTACTTATGTAGCTGTATTAGAGGTACCCGAAAGGCCCATCCTCCAGCTACAAAAGTTTGAGGCTCTCTTCTTTCAGGACACTTTACTTCAGCAGAAGATCTGAACCTGTTGATTGCTAAAAACACAAGATTAGAGATCTATGTGGTCACTGCAGAGGGCCTTCGGCCGGTCAAAGAGGTGGGCATGTATGGAAAGATTGCAGTCATGGAGCTTTTCAGGCCCAAGGTAAGTGGTCCTGGTTGGGGTAGGCAATGAAAGGACCCCTGGTTGCCCATTTTACATGATCTGTTGGGATGAGTAGAGAAACTCTCTTCTTTGGGAGGAGCAGTCTTTTACAAGTTTCCTATAAGGAGAGAGGTATTAGGGAGAAAACTACAAAGTTGGTTTCTTTAGGGAAGAGAACTTGAGATTGAATGTGGGAAGCTTTGTTGTTAGTGATGCAGAGGGCAGGCTGTAGTATTGGTCCTAACTTCATTCCTTATTCGTTCTCACTTAAAGCACCTTTGAAAGCAGGATTTCCCTGTTTACGAAAGGGGGTAGCAAGGCTCACTCCCCAGGATTACTGTGAAGATGAAGTGATTTATTTGCACAGAGCATGGCACATGGCTAGCGTATCCTGTTATCTTAACAGTTTCACTTTTAGAACTATTCAGCTCTATCCAAATTGCTTCAAAACGCAAATGTTTTTTGAGGACTGGGTTAGTAAGACTTTAAAGATCTATTGTAGCTTTCATTGTTATTACTACAGATTTTTCTCTCTCCACATACTTAGGTAAGGGAAAAACATTGCATTCTTCTTTCAGAACTTGAATACAATGAGATGAATTTAAGAGGACCTTATAGAGCAGAGAGATAGAGAACTGTGATAACAAGGCCTAGTTATTTACCAGCCTCAGACCTGTCCGTTTGTACATCCCCTTAGGGTGTGTGTGAGCTTAGTACATGTCACAGACTCGCCAGAGTATTTTCTCTGTAGGGAGAGTAGAATTTGAAAAGTTCTTTAAAAGCTTAGCATTCTTAAAGAATGATGTTTAAAAAAAGGCTGAACAGGTTGTTCCTGTTTTTGAAAAAACCTCTTTGATAATATGATGTTGGATTCCAGGGAGAGAGCAAAGACCTGCTGTTCATCTTGACTGCTAAGTACAATGCCTGCATCCTGGAGTATAAGCAGAGTGGCGAAAGCATTGATATCATTACAAGAGCCCATGGCAATGTCCAGGTGAGGTGGCTGCTTCAGGCTGGTCAGTTTTTCTGGTAGGGCTGTTATGACTCAGTGATGAACATTTAACTGTTAGGGCATCACTCTGTGTGATCAGAGAGATGGGAAAAGCCCACATGGCTTGAACTGTTTTGATAGTCCAAGGGAAAGTGAATAATTCACCTCATGGGAAAAAACAAATGTGCTGATGTTTGGGTTCCCTGGCTTGTTGGGTGATCTTATGACCTCATCTGCCATGGAAAGCATTGTACCCAGTATCCTCTGCTTCCTTCACTGACTATTGAGTTTCTTTTCTAATTCTGGTTCCCCCCCCCCTCAGGACCGTATTGGTCGCCCATCAGAGACTGGCATCATTGGCATCATTGACCCTGAATGCCGGATGATTGGGCTTCGACTCTACGATGGCCTTTTCAAGGTCATTCCACTAGACCGAGACAATAAAGAGCTCAAGGCCTTTAATATACGCCTAGAAGAATTGCATGTCATTGATGTCAAGTTCCTGTATGGTTGTCAAGCACCTACCATTTGCTTTGTCTACCAGGTACAGGATCTGAAGAGAGGGAGAAACTGGTTTGGAATGATGGGTATGGGATTTTTAACCAAAGGAATGTCTGTCTGGATTTGGGAGCAGGATAGGGAGAAGTGTTAACTATTTTCTAAAATGTTTTGAACAAAACTGTTAATAAGGGTCAGGTTTTCCCCTCTGATATTTTGGTTATACTAGTACTTGTTTGGGGGCAGCAAGTGCCCTCAGGTTTATAGCAGGTTTTAATCCTGAGATTATACTCCAGTTGTAGGCCTTGGGGATTTTATAGGGTGACCTAGTTTATCCTTTGTTTGAGTCTCTTACCAGCATGTTAAAGGATTATAAAAACTTAACTGTAGAAAAGTGATTCAGAACTTACCTTTACAGGCCAAGAGAAAGTGTCTTGATAGTGCTTTACGTTAGTCTTTGAAAAAGCAGTTCATGTTTTGTCTAGCACTCACTTTCTGATGACTTGCTGGCTCTTGACTTCTATTTTAGTCTGTGCCTAAAATTTTAGCAGAGCTGATCCTGGACAGCTGTTCTCTGGTTCAGATTTGTTAGGTGGGGGTGGGGCACAGAGATTCAGACTAACATGCCAACATCTCGGTAAAATCTCAGCATTTAACAGAGGGCCAGGCTGCATGAGGTCAGGTTACTTGCCTGTAGTCGAATAAATGACGGAAGAAAATGATGGTCCACAGAATGGTGGAGTATGTGTGCCTGGGAACACTTATGTAGCTGTGCAGAGTAATGGAAATGTGTCGTGTTTTTGTTTATATTTTTTGGTATCACCATAAATGCTATAGTCCTGAGACTGGTTAACATAAGGTTGAGCAAAGCTGAAAGTAGTAGTTGAGGATGATTTTATTTGCTCTTATCAGCTATCAGAACTGAAACAAAAAATGTTGAATTTCTTTCTTTTTTTCAGTTTTGTAAATAACAGGTCATTAAAACAATAGTGTTGACCACATGGGGCTGGCTCTGGCTCTGTCTGTTCCCAGGTCAGGGCTGCCAATTGTGAATGCTCGTCATTTCTCTCTGTGTCTCAGAGGCCCAAATTCATCTTCACTTGAACTTTTTGTGAAGATGAGTGCTTCCCTACTCATTGATGGAAAAGTTTTATCAACTGCAAGTGACTGTTTTGTGCCAACAATTAAATTTGATGAATATTGGGCACCTGCAGTATGAAAGGTGCTTCAGCTAGGCACTTCATGGACTGTCAGAGTGGCTGAGAAGTGCTTCTTGCCTTGAAACACGTGATTAAATTCCTTCCATGATTTCTTAGACTTTGGTCTGAGCTTGATTGAAGCCATCTTCTGTTGGCTGAATGTCGTTTTCTCCCCTGCTCTTTAGCCTCTTAAAGGTGACTTTGGCAGCCCCAAGACTGATGTGAGTCATGATTCCAAAAAAGGAGGGGAAGAGTCACGATTCAGAAAAAGGAGAGGAAGATGGAGTTGACAGTGGCGGGACTGAAGCATTTTTGACTACCTTTAAGGGAGCAATAAGTTCTATTGTCTCTGCGGTCACCTCTTCAGAATACTCTTGAGAATTGTGTCAAACAGGGTCTGGGTAGATGGCTCAGTGGTTAAAGTGCTTGCTGTGTAACCATGAAGACCAGGGTTCTTTTCCTTAGAACCCACCTAAAGAACTGGTGGGTGTGGCGAAGTGCCTGTAATTCCAGCCTTAGAAGGTAGAGACAGGCTCCCCAGAAGCAAGCTACCCAGCAAGGCTAGCTACATAGACACCCTCTGGGTTTGATTGAGAGACCCTTTTTCAATGATTACGGTGGAAGAGCATTGAAGGATATTTCCTAACATCAGTGTTGAACCTCCACTTGTACTTGCACACATATGTATGCATGTGTGCCCCTCCCAGTACACATAGAAAATGGGGGTGAAAGGAATTGCCAAAATAATTCTTTTTAATCTCTTAGATTTACCTTCAGTGTCTTTCCCTCTAGTTATTTGGTATTCTTTGAGGGCAAATGAAGAGCATATAGGGTATACCTCTCAGCTACGTGTTTAGTGTGGCAGGTTCAGTTTTCGATTTAAAACTTTGCTGGTTGCTTAAATTATTAGAAACAGAACGTCTTAGATCCTGCAGTCTACCCAGAAATTAATCACAGGCTCAGCAGGTGACTGTCAGTATCCTGACAGATAAAAACAGGAAAGTTGATGTGACAGGATTATCAAATTGTGGGAGGTGGTGGCTTGTCCCTTACAGGACCTGTACAGTCTGGGTCGCCTTAACTAACCATTCCACACTTTCCACCCAAGGATCCTCAGGGGCGGCATGTGAAAACTTATGAGGTGTCTCTTCGAGAGAAGGAGTTCAACAAGGGCCCTTGGAAACAGGAGAATGTAGAAGCTGAAGCTTCAATGGTGATCGCAGGTTGGTGGGTTTGGGGGAAATGGTGTTCCATGCGTCTGATCTGGTTCCCTTCCTCATCTTCATCTGCTATTTCCGTACACAGTGTTGAGCTTATGTGGTTTTACCTCCCCTTAGTCTCCTTTCTAATGGCTTTACATTTCTGACTTTGAGATTTTCTTTTTGTATTCTTCCCCCCAAAAGTGTAACTTTGCTATCGGGGTGCATGCATTGTCTATAAAACATTGAGAGGGATTTGCAGAGTGTCACATGGAGATGTGACCACTGAAGGGAGCTAATGGACCTTATCTAATCTGACTTCTTTCACAGATGAGGAAACAGGCCAGTGGGACTTGCCCATGCCTGTGCATAAGAGACAAAGCTTCGGCTAGGATCCAAGCCTGTCACTCTTCATCTTCTACTCTTCTCCCTTACATTATGTTGTCCATTTCACCCAATAGGAAAGTTTTTAAAGTTCTAAAATGATATTATCTTCTTAAAGGTGGCCTTGATGTAGAGAGTATTTGGAATCAAGCTAAGGAACATAAGTAGAAACAAGGAAACAAGTAAAAGCCTTTTGTTAGAGAAGGTCAAAAGTGCAGGGGAGAAACTGGGCTAGGCAGGGGTGGGAGTGCTTAGGGGAGAGTGTTGAAAATACCCACTACCCTCCTGAACGACAAAGCACCAAGAGTGGAAATAAAAAAATTACTGTGTGTCTTTGCTGCCTCTTGGCAGTTCCGAAGTCCTGCATCTTTTAATGGTGCTGTTTTTTCTTCTGCAGTCCCAGAGCCTTTTGGAGGAGCCATCATCATTGGACAGGAATCAATCACTTATCACAATGGTGACAAATACCTGGCAATTGCCCCTCCTATCATTAAGGTGAGCAAGTATTTTACCCTTTTCTAACTTGTATCTTTACTTCCTTGTTCTTGACTGTCCTCCCTTTTTCTCCATCTGTCAAGATATTCGTACATGTCTGTCACACTGGCCACTATATATAAAATGTTAGTTCCTCTTCAAAAATACAGTGAGTGTAGCTTGGTTTTGCTAAGCTTGCTTGCTAACTAGGATAAATAGTGTTCACTCTTTTGAAACATTGTAATTTTTTAGAAGGGAAGTTTGAGGTCTAGAATTCACTCAAGGGTAGAGTGCATAACTAGCATGTATGGCCTCTGGGTTTAATCCCGGCCACCAAGAAAAAAAGAATTTTAGAAAATTCTATCGAATGTAGTATTTTTAGGGTTCAAATAATACATTGATAAATTATGTCCACTTTAAAAAACGAGTCCTAATGAGGGCTGGAGAAATGGCTCAGTGGTTGAAGAGCACTGACTGCTTTTTCAGAACATGCAAATTTCTCAGCACACACAGCTGTCTATAACTCCAGTTCCAGATCTGATGCCTCTTCTGGCTTTCAAGGGGTGTGGTGTAATCTATGGTAGCATTTGTAGTGCAGTGAGTACATGTAGCTGTTTATTATTGTATCTCTTTCTGCATACATGGTTTTTCCTTTTTTTTTTTCTTTTTCTTTCCCCTTCTCTGTGCCGAAGGTTACCCCAGCACATTTCACATATCCTGCCTGAAAGCTATAACACTGAGTTATAACTTCAGTTCTTTTGTTCCAGGTCTATGTGTTTTTGTTTTCCATAGAATATATATGAGTAAAGTTTAAGGTGTATTGATTGACCTCTTCAAAAATTATCTTCAGAGTATAAAGGCTGCCTATTTTCTCTTTTGAGTCTTATAATATGACCGACTTCTTTGGGGATAAAATGGCTGAGTTTGGATAAGGCAGTGGTCCAACAGGGGTTTGGAAAGCACTCTAAAGGCTCGGAAGATCCTGACTATAATGACTGCTTCCTCCTGGTTGGCAGCAAAGCACTATTGTGTGCCACAACCGGGTGGATCCTAATGGCTCACGATACCTTCTGGGAGATATGGAAGGACGACTCTTCATGCTGCTTTTAGAGAAGGAGGAGCAGATGGATGGCACTGTCACCCTCAAGGATCTCCGAGTGGAACTACTTGGAGAGGTAGGACTTGTCCCTGCTCCTGTCTTATTCTAAGTGCATAGTCACCCAGTTGTGTGGTCTGCACTTGGGGAACTAGGATGCACAACACTTAGTAAGGGGTTGTTAGTTCTACTACAGAGGTTTTTGTTTGTTTTTTCGACACAGGCTTTCTCTTTGTATTCCTAGCTGTCCTGAAACTCACTCTGTAGACCAGGCTGGCCTTGAACTCAGATCTGCCTGCCTCTGTCTCTTGAGTACTGGGATTAAAAGAATGTATGCTACAACCTGGCAGAAGATTGTTTTTTGAATGAGTTAGCTACTGGAGAATATTACATGCTGTTAGGTGACATCTGAAGCATAAAAACCCATGAAGAACCCACAAACAAAGTAGCTAAAGATAAAGACTAAAAAGCTACATTTACTAAAAGCTACACATATGTGTCATTGTACCTTGCTCATTCAGCCTCTCCCCCAGCCCTCTTCTGGCAAAGCTTAATACTTAAGTAGTGACTTTGAGAGGTATCTAATTATTTTGTGCTAAATAGAGGTGTTGGGTTTGAAGTTACTGTTTGGAACTGTCACCTGCAAAATACGGGTTTTTCTGGGTGGAACAGTCTGAGAAGTGGACAGTCACAGTGTTAATGTGACTGATTAATGTGCTCTGGGGATCTAAAGAATTGTTTAATGAATTATGGCTGTGGGGCTAGTCTCCCAGCTGTCACTTGATGGAGTAGGACAATATTGGTGACCATAAAGGTTGATTCTAATTTCCCTGATCTGCTGCATGTCTTCTAGACCTCCATTGCAGAGTGCTTAACATACCTCGATAATGGTGTTGTATTTGTTGGGTCTCGCCTAGGTGACTCCCAGCTTGTAAAGGTAAGAAAACATATTCATGGTTTTCTTTTCGTTGAGCTCATTATTCTCTTCATTAAATTTGTTTGTTTTCTCTCAGCGCACTATCTACCTCTTTGCTTTATTAATTTAACCTCTTACCTGTGTCTTAATAGTTTTCTAGTAAACATGTCTACATTGAATGATGAACAAGGCCCAGTTTTCACCAGTGGTTAAAGGTCTAACGTAATAACATTGTTCCCTCTGTTATAGACCAACTCCGGACAATCCCCTTAGGGAACATACTTTTAAACATTTCAATTTAATTTATATTTTTTCTTTTTTGTTCTTTTTGTTGTTGTTGTCTTAATAATTTATTTAATTTTATTTTATGTGCATTAGTGTGAAGGTGTCAGATTCGTTGGAACTGGCATTACAGACAGTTGTAAGCTGCCATGTGGGTGCTGGGAGTTTGGAAGAACTCAGTGCCCTTAACCACTGAGCCATCTCTACAGCCCCTTGTTGTTTTTAAGGCAGGGTCTCTCTAAGAAGTCCTGGCTGTCCTGGAACTCACTCTTAGAACAGGCTGGCCTTGAACTCAGAGATCTGCCTGCATGCGTCAACACACCTAGCCTACACATTTTAATTTTGAAAAATGTACTGCTTCTCTGATCCCTATGCATGGGACTCTAGGTTTGACTGGTTAGTGGAGACAGCTTTGTTTGGCAGCAGTCCCATCCTAGAAGAATCTTTTGGAATACAAAGGACAGTTCTAGCAGGATTGAGAGGGTTTTTTGTTTTTGTTTTTTTTTTTTTTTAATAATGTGGCTCTATTGGGGATGTTCTGGGACTAATACTGTTTTTTTGTTTTGTTTTGTTTTTCCCCTCTTAGCTCAACGTCGACAGCAATGAACAAGGCTCTTACGTAGTGGCCATGGAAACTTTTACCAATTTAGGACCCATTGTGGATATGTGTGTGGTGGACCTAGAGAGGCAGGGACAGGGTCAGGTAAGGGGATGTCCTCGAAATAGATGCTTGGTTGCCTATTCAGCTGTCTCCTTGTTTGCTTATGTAAAAAGAGGAGTGTACACTGAAGATAATAAGAAGCCTGTTTATTAATCCTGATGATGCAAGGATACCTACCATTAGTGTGCCTGTCTTGGTGTGCCAGATACTGTACATTCATTTCCTCTAATTTCAGGAGCACCTTGTTAGATGTTCTTTTGCTTATCCCAGAAGTGGGGAAACTTAGAACTAAGAAAGATGTAGTAATTTGCCCAAGGTCACCTTGTAAGTAGGAAGTTATGTTTGACTCCAGTTCTTTCTAGTAAACCAGGTTCCAGGATCTAAGCAAGCTTGCTAGGAACAGCAATAGGAAGTTTTTGCTTTTTGGACTAGGTTATCTTATCTGCTTGGTAAATTTGAGGGGCTCTGGACATCAACCTCTCCTAAGTCTGTAGCCTCAAATCTGGTTCCACAGTAACGGTCATGGGATTTAGGGCTGGCATGGTATAACTGCCCAAGTCTCTTGAAGGGTTCTTGAGAAACCTTTTCTCTACTTGCAGCTGGTCACTTGCTCTGGGGCTTTCAAGGAAGGTTCCTTGCGGATCATCCGGAACGGAATTGGAATCCATGAGCATGCCAGCATTGACTTACCAGGCATCAAAGGTAGCCTCTGGTGGACAAAGGATGCAGCTCTTACTTGAGTGACTTTGGCCTTTGGCTTCATTACATGTTGTGAAGGCATTTTGGTGAGAGCTAAAAGAAAACATCAAATGAGGAGTAAGGAAAGTCATAATGACAGATCATGCATAGATGTTCGTGTTTAAAGTACAAGTGAAAACTTTAAAGTATTGATCAAAATTGGATATTAGTATAGAGGAATGTAGAAGCAGGAACTAAATGTAAGGGAACCAATGGAAAGGCTACATAGTGACACTTTTTGGATATAAACAAGCTGGGTTAGTGATGCACACCTTTAATTTAGAGGCAGGTGGATCTCTTGAGTTTGAGGTCAGCCTACTCTACAAAGAGAGTTCAAGGACAGCCAGGATATGTAGAGAAATATTGTTTCAAAAGGGAGAGAGCGAATAACCTAAAACCATGATACTAATTTAAACAGCTGTCTCATCAGCAAGTGTAAGTGAACTAGTGTCACCTGTTAGGAAGGAAAAATGATTACTAAATCGTACAGCAAAAACCAGCTCAGAGATGTGTGCAAGAGACATAGCTTTAAAAAAGCAAGCCATATTCTAAACAGATTTTGGGAGGCAGAGGCAGGTGGATCTCTGTGAGTTCAAGGCCAGCCTGGTCTACAAAGCAAATCCAGGACAGCCAAGGCTACACAGAGAAACGTTGTCTCGAAAAGAAAAGAACAGGCTGAAACAATCAGCCTTCATGTGAGCACAGTTCATTAGAATTGAGAAAAAGAGGCAATTCACAATAACAAAATCCACCACCACCACTACCTCCCTCCCCCGTGCCCCAAAGCAGAAACATCCCTGAACCCAAGGAATATATGAAGGCTGTTACAAGAACTTGACTCCTAAAGGATTGAAAAGTAGGTTGATCGAAGGAGATAACACAGTGAAGAAAGCACTTGTCCTGTGTGTGTGAGTTCAAATCCCCGGGACCTATGTAAAAGGTAGGTTTGACAGGAGGCAGAGTCAGGATTTCAAGAGCAAGCTGGCTAGTTAGAATAGCAGGAATTGGCCAGCTCCAAGCTAGTAAAAGACTGAAAAATTAGGTAGAGAGCTATTAAGAAAGATTGCACTGTTGACTTCAATCTCCTGAAGGCATAAGTATGCACATGGACTCTTGTTGACTATAAATACGCATATACTCAAAAAAAGGAGTGATCCAATAAAAAGATATGCCAAGTCTACAAATAAAAATTACAAACATGTTCTTTTGACTTAATGCCTTTTTTCCTTAATGCCTCTCAATAAAGATACCTATAGCTTTTTTTCTTTGTTGATCTAAATTAGTCCACATAGAAAAAGAGAATAGTGAGGAAAAACTTTAAAAAGATCAATGAGAAGAAGCTAGTCCTGCATACTAAAACATGTTTCTAAGCCTCAATGAAAACTGTAGTTAGGAGTTGGGGGTGGATACAGCTCAGTAGTAGAGTACTTGCTGGGAGTACTTGCTAGCATAGATGATGTCCTAGTTTTGACCCCTGGTACTGCAAAAGGTGGTACACACCCATGGTGCTCCAACTGCTCGAAGTCTCTCACAGGATTGCTTGACCTTAGGTTGTCAGAGCCTACCTGGGCAACAAAGAACAACCATTAAAATTAAAATGGTTGGCTTGGTGCACAGATAGTCAGAGTCTTATTGGGATTCAAAAGTCTAGAAACAAGACACAGTTCCACATGGAAATGTGTAATCGGTGGCATTCCAGTTCAGTGTGACACCATTGGGACTTCAATAAATAGGACTGGGATGATTGTAGCCATTTGAGAAAGATAATCTTTGAGTCTGTTATATAAAGAGCTAGAAAAGAAGTTTAGGAATTTCTTCATAATTTTGGAGTGGAAAAGATTTATTTATTTATGTATTTATTTGCAATATTGGAGATTGACTATTGGGCTTTACCTACACTACTAGACAAATATTCTTCCCCTTGGTTATACTCCAGTCTTGAAAGATCTTATCTCAAAAAAGAGATTGGAGAGTGAAGAAGTCACTCTCCTCACATAAGGTCCCAGTATGTACCTCTGGCCTCTACATACTCATGTACTTGCATCTCTGCACATGTATAATGGTCAACAAATACAGAAGCAAAAGATTGTTAAATTCAGCTCTGTGAAACATTAAGAGTTGCTCAGAAGCAAAACAAAAACAATTTGCTAAGTTAGAAATGGCAATTTAGATAAAATAGTTGGAGTTCATCTTAGAAACCCTATCTCTGTAAATTAAAAGATTTTTACAAAAAGAACATCAAATTCTTTTTTTTTTTTAAAGATTTATTTATTACTTATGCAATGTGTGTTAGCATGTACACCTGCACGCCAGAAGAGGGAACCAGATTTCATGTTTAGATGGGTGTGAGCCACCATGTGGTTGCTGGGAATTGAACTCAGGACCTTTGGGAAGAGCAATCAGTGCTCTTATCCTCTGAGCCATTTCTCCAGCACCCTTTTTTTTTTTTTTTTGAACATCAAATTCTTGTCCCCAGATTGGCGAAAGACTTAATAGGCTTCACCTACAATAAAAGAAAGATATAAATCAAGAGTAAATGAGCAGCCAGGCAGTGGTGCACGTGCCTTTAATCCTAGTACTTGGGAAGCAGATGCAGGTGGATCTCTGAGTTTGAGGCCAGCCTGGTCTATGGAGTGAGTGCCAGGGCTACACAGAGAAACCCTGTCTTGAAAAACCAAAGGGTAAAACAAACAAACAAAGTGTGGCATAAGGATGGAGAATGTGAGGCCAGCCTGGGCTCCACAGTGAGACCTTGTCCCTGGCATGCCCCAGGCTCTTCCCAAAAGAAACCGCATTAGGAAGTAAAACATGCTCCTACACTCTTTAGAGAGGGACTTTTATCACCTAGGTGAGTTTGGTGAATCTCCTACAGCTTTCCCATGGCCTTCATGTACATAAATTGAGAGAAATGCAAACTTACTCCTTATTGATACATGTATCTCTCCAATTACAGTCTTTTGATAGAGCTGTAGCATGTAAAATTAAAAGGCAAGGTGTAACACACTGTATGATAAGCAGTTTCACATTTGTATTTTCTTGTAATATGAATCCTATTTCCCTAATGAAAACATTAGTATGAACAATAACTCCTACTGATTACTAAATGGGGGTTCATAAGAGCTAAGGTGAGACTTGAAAAATATTGCTGCTGGGGATTTAACTGGTGCTTCACAGTCTAGGTAAATGTTGTACCACTAAGCTTTATTTCACAGCCTGAAATTCAGATTTTAAGTTTGTGCCATGAAAATAGTATACTATCTAGAGTCAAGGTAAAAATAGAAAACATTAGTCTCAATTTTTTTAAGATCCAGTCTAAAGAGCAGGAGGGACCAAGGGGTTTCAACTCAGGACTATGACTCAAGGATTTCTCTGCCCCTCTTCTGTCATAGAATTAGTACACCTCTTGGGTGCTGGTCCATGGTGTACTTTTTTATGCTTTACTCCTTGTTCCAGGTTTATGGCCACTGCGGTCTGACCCCAGTCGGGAGACTGATGACACTTTGGTACTGTCTTTTGTGGGCCAGACGAGGTAAGCCCAGATCTGGTGATGCTGTGCTTAAGGGATGAAGGTACAAGGTTGGGAAGCTGGTCCCAGGCTGACCTGAGTCTTCCTTCCTGCTGCAGAGTTCTCATGCTAAACGGAGAGGAAGTGGAAGAAACGGAGCTGATGGGCTTTGTGGATGATCAGCAGACTTTCTTTTGTGGCAATGTGGCTCATCAGCAACTTATCCAGGTAAAGACTTAGAGGGGACAAATGACCATGAATTAGAATGCAGACCTAGAAGGCAGGAGTAGCTGCTCCTAGATTTTATATTAGTCCGTTTTTATAGCACTAAAAATAATGTAGAAGTTTTAGGTGAGGGGGAAAAAAAAACAACCTTAAAATACCTGATTTCTTGTTATGCAGAGGTAACTCTTTTAAGTAAATCCTTTTAGCCTTATTTTCCTCTTATCAGCACCAGGATATCAATTTACATTTTATTCTATAGACTGGGATTATGATGAATATAATTTTATTTGTCTGTAGCTCTAATTATGTAATTTCTTTTGAGGCACTGTTTTTCGTCTTCATTGTAACACCAACACAAAAATAATTGTTTTTACTTTTTTGAGACAGCCTCTTTACATAGCCCTGTCTACCCTGGGAGCCACTATGTAGGCCTGGCTGACATTAAAGGCATGTGCCATTACACTCAGCCCTATGTGAGAATATTTGAAAAGAATTTGGAAGATAGCAAAACACAATGAATTGGAAAAAAAACAACAACAGTCGTTCATTAACACTCACATGACTATTGGCATGCATTTGCACTTATTAATTATGCAAAGCACTTGCTTATGCTGGTCCTTGCTTGACATAGGTCTTTAGGAGGCAAAAGACCTTCTGTCTCTTGTTTTCCATGAAAATTTAGTTTCAGAGCATCTTCCCAACGCTCATCCATCTTCTCAAGTTTGGGGTGCCCTTTCAATTTTTGTACTCTTTCTCTTTGCCATTCTCAGGGGTCTTTAATACCTTAGTATTAAATAGCAATTTATCTTTACCCACTGGTTTTTCTTTAGCTAGCTGGCTGGTAAAAAATCCAGAGCAGAACTTCTGTAGGTTTGTGGGCCAGTTGTAGGAGGATCCCAGATATGAGTGCTTGCTTTGTTGGTGTTACCTGAATATTGGTGTGAAGATATATCAGCTCATCTATTAATAAAAAGCTTTCATTTCTAGTCATGATGGGTAAGATGAATTAGTAATAATAATGTCATTCTTTCTGTTTCAGTATTGGAATAATTTTATGCAATATTTTAGGGATTAGGGTTTAGCTAAACAGTGGTGTGTGCTTAAGCATGTACGAGACCCAAGCACCACAAAATATTCTGTAGTATAGCTTTGCAAGTGTTGCTACTTTAAATAATTTTAATGACTCATGCTCAGTAAAAATACATGTATATATTAGAGGTGTGATTTTAGTGTTAAGAAAACTGAGCCTGGTTGTCCCTGCATCTGAGCCCATTGATACCTTGCTGAGGGTAGCACTTGCCATCGCTCCAACAAGCTTCTGAAATAGACACACACACACACACACACACACACACATATGTACAATGTGCAAGCATATTAAGTAGCTTTAGGCCTATTTCCTTCAGTAAAGATGATGTCTGTTATAGTTAATTTTTGAGAGACTTTGGGAAAAAGTACATAGATTTGGCTTTCCATGTTCATTAGTCGTATTCATGTATTTAACTGTGGATTGAACAAAAAACAATTGTGAGTTGAGTTCCTATTAAACACACACACACACATATTGTAGTATGGGTGGGCTAGTAATATCATTATTCCCTAAGCAATGTAGAATAGCAGCTGTTTATATAGCATTTACATTGTCTTAGGTCTTATAAAGTAATCTAGAGGTCTGGGGACATAGTTCAGTGGCAGAACATTTAAGGCCCTGGGTTTAATCCTGAGCTTCAGAACAACTAATCCAGAGTGATTTATAGGATATAGAAAGCCATGCATAGGTTAATGTGCAAATTATAGGAGGGATTTGGGCATCTGCAGATTTTAGTATCCTTGAGGTTCCTGGAACAAGTGGTTTGACTGTATGGTAGAAGAACTGTAGTTTATTGGTATTGCAGTTGGGGAACAGCACTGAACCCCCTTTGCACTTCTGGAAAGATCCTTGCAGATATTTAAAGGTCTGTTCTTTGTCTAGATCACTTCAGCATCTGTGAGGTTGGTGTCTCAAGAGCCCAAAGCTTTGGTCAGTGAGTGGAAAGAGCCTCAGGGCAAGAACATCAGTGTGGCCTCCTGCAACAGCAACCAGGTGGTTGTTGCTGTGGGAAGGGCACTATACTACCTTCAGATCCATCCTCAGGAGCTCCGGCAAATCAGGTGCATGAATGTCTTTATGTCTGCTTAGTATCCTCTCTGTTCTGTGGAGCTTCTTTGGTCCTTAGATTCCTTCTTCTGCCATATTCATTTCTCTTTGTTCAGCCACACAGAAATGGAACATGAAGTGGCTTGCTTGGATATCACCCCATTAGGGGATAGCAATGGCCTGTCTCCACTTTGTGCTATTGGCCTCTGGACAGACATCTCTGCCCGTATCTTGAAGCTCCCATCCTTTGAACTACTGCACAAGGAGATGCTGGGTGGAGGTATGTGCTTTTGGTGTCCTGGGTTAGGATCCCAATCAGAATGTGGAACAAGAATTTAAAGTCCCTCTTTTCCCACAGAGATCATTCCTCGATCTATTCTGATGACCACTTTTGAGAGTAGCCACTACCTTCTTTGTGCCTTGGGAGATGGGGCGCTTTTCTACTTTGGGCTCAATATCGAGACAGGTGAGGAAAATACTGTGAGGGTTCTTTCAGAAATATGAGAGTGTTGGTGGCACAGTGTTTTTAGTCTTGGAGTGTGGCTTTGAGTCTTAACCAGGCAACTATTGTCCTGTTTTCTTTTCTTCTCATGCCATACTTTCTGTAGGCTTACTGAGTGACCGTAAAAAGGTGACATTGGGCACCCAGCCTACAGTGTTGAGGACATTCCGTTCTCTTTCTACCACCAACGTCTTTGCTTGCTCGGACCGGCCCACTGTCATTTATAGCAGCAACCACAAGTTGGTCTTCTCTAATGTCAACCTCAAGGAGGTGAATTATATGTGTCCCCTCAACTCTGATGGGTATCCTGACAGGTGAGCCTGATTTCTTTCCTAAGCAGGAGTCACTGACTGAGGGCATCATGTTGCTTCTCCCACCCTCCTCAGCCCACCCACCAACCCTGACCTAGGTTTCACCCTAGTGTCAAAATAACTGGTGGGAAGTGTGGAACAGGGGTTTTTGTTAGAAACATCTGGAAGCTTTATGCAAGGCTGTAAGTATATATGTAAGGTAGTATAATGGGTAGTGTAATTCTAAAAGGTACAGTATAGGGTTTTTTGAATCCTCACATTCTGAGGTTATTAAACTGGAATCTGTACATTTCAGGAGTTTTCAGATGAGTCACATGATTATTTAAGTTTAGATAGGGTCTTTTTCTGGGAAGAGCATGAGGTATAGAAAGGTTTCACTCTGTGTCCCCAGCTGGCAGGGAACTCAGAGATCCAACCTGCCTCTACCTCCTGGATGCTGGCATTAAAGGTGTGTGCCACCACATCTGGCATTTTCATTTAGAACTCCAGATTTAGTGTTCAGTATGTACTTAGTTCCATTCAGCAGCCATAGTGGAGAGTGCTTGATAGAAATGCATTGCTAAAAACACTGAGGATTTGCGTCAGCCAGTAAGACCTTGGTATGTGAGATTCACTCTCCTACCCAGAGTTGTGATTCTCATCTACGCCTTGGCAAAAGCTGTTAAGTCTACCCAGACTAGTTTTATACAACTATCTCGTTGGTGGACCCAGGCATCAGAATTAGGTCTTCCTGGGCTGGAGAGATGGCTCAGAGGTTAAGAGCACTAGCTGCTCTTCCAGAGGTCCTGAGTTCAATTCCCAGCAACCACATGGTGGCTCATAAACCATCTATAGTGAGATCTGGTGCCCTCTTCAGGTGTGGAGGCACATATGGAGGCAGAATGCTGTATACATTATTAAAAAAAAAAAAAAAAGTTAAGTCTTCCCAAGTGAATGTCGGCATGAGTTGGGGTTAAAGCCCTGCTTTGGCGCAAGCTGGTTTAATTCTGTCTTGATCCTTCCTTGTTAAGTTGCTCTAAACTGCAACTCTTCTTTCCAGTCTGGCATTGGCCAATAACAGCACCCTCACCATTGGCACCATTGACGAAATCCAGAAACTCCATATTCGCACGGTTCCCCTCTACGAATCTCCCAGGTGAGGGCAGACCAGGGTAGCTGCAGAGGGAGCTGGTAGATAGTGCTTCAGACTTTTCTGAGTGGCATAGTTCCATACTTGTTTTGCAGGAAGATCTGCTATCAGGAAGTGTCTCAGTGCTTTGGGGTCCTTTCCAGCCGCATTGAAGTTCAGGATACCAGTGGAGGCACAACTGCTTTGAGGCCCAGCGCCAGCACCCAGGTGAGCACAATGGTCAAAGAACGGTAGCAGTAGCAATGGGCAGGCTTTCTTCAAAGGGTGAGATAGGAAATATTCTGGCTTTGCAAGCTATATGGACCCTATCCCAACTATCCACTTTTACTGTTGTAGCCTCAAAGACTGTCGGTTAGTTGAGTTGTAATAAAACTCTATGTAGATAGGTGGTCATGTAACTTGGTGGAAGAATGTTTGACTACATTGTATAGACACTGGCCTCCATGCCTAATTCCACATACACAGCTTGAAACAACCCTCATCCCAAACTTGACAGCTATTACTTGATAACCTTACAATCTCAGCAGTTTCTTCTTTTATCAGTTTGAATGCTCTGAACAGTGTGTGTAGTTGAGGACAGAGTGGTATAACTGAGGTTTATTGTTAATTGTGTAACCTTAGTTCTGCAAAACTAGCCTTCAGGATTTTTAAATTTTTTTTGTCTGTGAAACAAGGGTTGTAATAGGTAACCTTAAGAGGTACGTAATTAATTCCATGGAGATAGGGGTGGATCACTTTCTTCCATTCTTTCTCTACACATCTGATAGGATTACCTCCCTTAATCTAGAGGACACAAGTCTTCAGTGTCTGAACATAGGTGTGTGTACCATTGTGTGTGCCTGGTGCCTGAAGAGGCCAGCTGAAATGTCAGATCCTCTGGAACTGGAGTTGTAGGTGGTTAAGAGCCTCTGTGTGGATGCTGGGTCCTCTGTAAGAGCAGCAAGTACTCTTAACTGCTTAGCCATCTCTTCAGCCTGTTCACTCCTTTTTGTTGTTGTTGTTGTTGTTCTTTGTTTTGTTTTGTTTTTCACTCCATTTTTATATGAAGTGACTCTGTTGTTGGTGGAATCCATTACTACGGAGGTTGTTTGAGTTCATGTTTTTAGTTTTGCAAGATTGACTGGTAGCATTGCTATTGAATTGTTTTCCATGATCCTTAGATTTGGGGCCAACATGTCATGTGTGACCTGGCTCTCTACCTTCAGGTCCCAGTGTACTTACTCTCTGAAAAATTGTTCATCGGCTCTGCTGCTTTGCCAGCATGAGCCTTGTTGACACTCGCCTTGTGCACCTCCAGTCCCTGTTCTGCTTTAAGAGGGATGGCATGCCTTTTCTTTGTTGGCAGGCCCTGTCCAGCAGCGTCAGCTCCAGCAAGCTATTCTCTAGCAGTACTGCTCCTCACGAGACCTCCTTCGGAGAAGAGGTGGAGGTGCACAACCTCCTCATCATTGACCAGCACACCTTTGAAGGTGCAGATGAGCTTTTCTGTCCTTTTCACCTACATCCTCTTTATAAGCTAGCCTGTTCTGGGGTTCAGAATGTTCTGGAGCCTGTCAGGGTGGTAGACTTGGGGGTGGGGCAGAGAAAAACACCACTGATACGTATTAGTTGCAGTAAATCAGGAGCATTGGGCATCCTCACTGGCACAAGCTCGTGGGGATGAACAGTCTGAAGAGTCAAGGGCAGCAGGTGGCTCCTGTTCTTAAACTACCTAACCACAGCCTCACAGAAGCATGTGATTGTGAGCAGGAATGGGGGCAAGTATCACCAGTCAGTCTCCTCTCTCCTCTCCTAGTGCTTCATGCCCATCAGTTTCTACAAAACGAGTATGCCCTCAGCCTGGTCTCCTGCAAGTTGGGTAAAGACCCCAACACATACTTCATTGTGGGCACAGCCATGGTGTATCCTGAAGAGGCGGAGCCCAAGCAGGGTCGTATTGTGGTCTTCCAGTATTCCGATGGTGAGTGGGCAGTCTGGGTTATGAGGGGTATGAAATCCTGGGAAAGCAGGTAGCTTCTGAAGATCTCAGAGCCTAAACAAAATGACTTGGATGGGCACCATATCGTGGGACCCTCTGGAGACACTCCCATTGCCTTGGGATTTGTGCTTCAAGCACTGCTTCATCTCAGTACATGATGACTCTCTGTCTGTGGTTTTTCTTCTTTTTTTTTTCTTTTTTTAACTCTTCTCTCATACATTACATCCTATAATTGCAGTTTACCCTCTCTCCCCTCCTCCCAGTTCCTCTTGGTTTCTCAAATGTGACGGTTGGGTCAAAATTCAAGCCAGTGGGGCAACCAGGGTATGCACTTTGCTAGGTAAGAAGTAGGCTTATAAAAAGACTAAAGAGTATTTTTCCTCCTTTCCCTCAGGAAAACTACAGACTGTGGCTGAAAAGGAAGTGAAAGGGGCTGTGTACTCTATGGTGGAGTTTAATGGGAAGTTGCTTGCCAGCATTAATAGCACGGTGAGGTCCATAACATACGGTCTTATACTTTAGGTTGTACACTTTTGTCTGTAAAACATCTCTCCCTTAATGCTGCTGGAGTTGCGTGTGTGTCAGGGTCAACAGAGTAGTGGTAGTAGAGAATGGGCTCTAATCTGGAAATTAGGGAACTGACGTTGAACTGGGCCTTGGATGGACTCGGTTATGAGAGCCTCCATCGTTTGCTTTACTTTTGGATTTGGATTTTTTGAGACAGGGTCTCTATGTAACTCAGGCTGTCCTGGAACTCACTATGTAGACCAGGCTGGCCTTGAACTCACAGAGATCTGTCTACCTTCTCCAGAGTGCTTAGATTAAAGGCATGCACCACTATGCTGTGTCTAGGAACCCCCATGTTTATTAGCTCCTGAGTGCTGTGGAGGTTAAGCAAAGGGCCTCTGAAGTGAGATGTACCATGTCAAAAGAATATTTCATTTAAACAAAATGAACCAACCCATGTTATCCTCAGTGTCCTTTAAATACTAGTGTATTATTAGGAAAGGTGTAAAGTCAGCAAGGATTATAGCTCTGTTGTATGGGGTAGGGTGAGAGTTAGCTGAGCATTTGAAAATGTGTCAGGATGTGAGCTTCAGCACTGGGAGTACATCTGAGCAAACAGCGCTGAGGGGCAGCATGGAAGGTGCTCCTTCTTAGTGCTGATGAGTTAGGAAGGAGTTGTTACAGTTATTTTTATAAAACTGTGTTTGGGTCTCTTCTCTAAACCTGGCCATCACACGAACAGTTGACACTTTTATATTTGTATAATAACAGGCTTCACAATAAAATAACTGAGGAGTTATTACTCTATTCTTAACCCTCTATGCTGATATTTCTAACCCACCCTGCTCTGTAGGGAGTGGAGGATTGAATGGGGGACAGTTATTCTCCAAAGCCTAATAAGCCCCCAGGCTTACTCATCGTGCCTTTCCAGGTGCGGCTTTATGAGTGGACCACAGAAAAGGAGCTCCGAACTGAGTGTAATCACTACAACAACATCATGGCTCTCTACCTGAAGACCAAGGGTGATTTCATCCTGGTGGGCGACCTCATGCGCTCAGTGCTGCTGCTTGCCTACAAGCCCATGGAAGGAAACTTTGAAGAGGTAGTGCAGGGACTTGGGCATGGACTTCTTGTATACAGTATAACCCCTTAGCTACGCTCTGTCCATTTTGAGATTCCCTACCCTCACCTTGCTCATCTTGAAATCAAATAGGCTCCATCTCTGGGAAATTACAACCAAATGGCCTTTGTCGACTAGTTGTAGGGTAGGGTGGGATGAGGTAGGGAGATGAGGTGGGACTGGGTGGTAATCTCTAAGGTGTCTAATTTTCACAGGGCTGCATCTTCTGTAGGGTAGGACCTTGGCTTCTGACCAAAAGCTTGATGAATCTCAGAATTGGATTCCAGGCATACTGAAGACTATACTTGTTCCTTGTCTATTTTCAGATTGCCCGAGACTTTAATCCCAACTGGATGAGTGCAGTGGAAATCTTGGATGATGATAATTTTCTGGGAGCTGAAAATGCCTTTAATTTGTTTGTGTGTCAGAAGGACAGGTGAGTGGCCTTTGCAGGAACGTGGCTAGGGCTAGGCATCTGGGTCTTTAAGGTTGGGCATTTGGGATCATATATGCGTCTCAAGTGTGCCCCTTGATAGGTAGAATTTCTTTTGTAAGACTCAGAGGCTTTGTAGATTGACCTCCAGATGGTCTTCCCAGGATACTCAAGCACATAGTATCTTTTGTCAGTTGTGGTCCTGTGTTGAGGCGTCTGTAGGGAGATGGGTTCGGAAAGTGACATCTCATGTCTTTCAGTGCTGCCACCACTGATGAGGAGCGGCAGCACCTACAGGAGGTTGGTCTCTTCCACCTGGGCGAGTTTGTCAATGTGTTCTGCCATGGCTCCCTAGTTATGCAGAATCTGGGCGAGACTTCTACCCCTACACAGGGCTCGGTACTCTTTGGCACAGTCAACGGTATGATAGGTAAGGTCACTCCTGTAGGGCACGCCCACCTGCAGCAAAGCTCATTCCCTGGCTTGTCTAGGTTCCAAAGTGTTGTGTAGCTCACTGTCTTCTTTCTTCTCAGGGCTGGTGACCTCCCTCTCAGAGAGCTGGTATAACCTCCTGTTAGACATGCAGAACCGACTCAATAAGGTCATCAAAAGTGTGGGCAAGATCGAGCACTCCTTATATCCTTTCTTCCCAGAGCATCTCTGTCTGCTAGGAAGCTCATTCCAGCAAATGTGTTTATTGTGAGCTGTTTCTGGAAATGTTTTACTAGTTTTTGCACAGGCCAGCTTTTTTTGTTTTGGTTTTTAAAATGTGTGCGTGTGTGTATAAGGAGGGCAGAGGTCAGCCTCAGGTATCATTCCTCAGGAGGTGTCTGCCATGGTTTTTGAAACATTTCTTACTGGAACCTGAAGCTCACTGTGTAGGCTAGACTGGGTAGCCAGTAAGCCCCAGTGATCCTCCTGTCTTCACCTCCCCCCAGTGCTGGGATTACAAGCCCGTTCCCCATGCGCAGCTTTTTACATAGGTGTTGGGGTCCAACTGAGGTCCTCATGCTTATGCAGCAAGTACCTTACAGACCAAGCTGTTTCCTCAGCCTCTCTTTGCAATTTTTGTGTGTAAAAATTTTCAGGCACACAGTAGTAAAGTATGGTGAATCAGTAGTGGTGTAGTGAGTCACACCAAGCTGTGAGGCTCCATCTTGGAATGTACACTTAGGTTAAGTTCTTCTACCAGGCCTACCTGAGAGCTCAGGTCCTGTAGGAGCAGGAGAGGGTAAAGAGGCTGTAACCCCAGAAACTACAAAGATCAGCAGTTGAAGGATACCAGGTTCCTTTCCTGTACAGGAGCAGTTCAAGTCCTCTCAGGGAAGGCATGGAAAAGCTCCTACCTAGTTGACTGGCCCAGGGAGAGCACTGTCTGGTTGTTTTGCTCACTTTCAGGACTTTGGGTAGCCTGTTCTCTCTCTAAGCATTAGTTTTATTCAGGGCTCTTGAGGCTAGACTTGGATGGGCTGTAAGACATCAAATGTACCTGGAGCAATTTGAGTCCATCCATATTTGTCTGGGCTTTTCCATAACTTTTTAAAGGTTACTCTGAGTGATAACAGTTGGATTAAGCAATTGTTTTTACATGACTTTGAATTCCAAAACCGTCTAAAAGTAGGATGAGTATTAGTAGAAACAGAGATTGTTTCCTAAATTTACTTCTGTCTCCCTCTTGCTCAGTGGTGGGGGTGAGTGAGAGTAGGGGTGTTTGCAGATAAGCTATGTTCTTTAACTCTCTATTCCACCTGGAGATCCTTTCACACTGAGCGAAAGACAGAACCAGCCACAGGCTTCATCGACGGTGACCTGATTGAAAGTTTCCTAGATATTAGCCGCCCCAAGATGCAGGAAGTTGTGGCAAACCTGCAGGTAAGTTGTGCTATGTTCACACTAGGCCTTTTAAACAGGTGTCATTTTTGGAGACTTGATGACTCCAGGTTTTTCTCTTAGAATTCATGGACCCAGTGGCCCTTTGTGTCCCTCCATAATGCTCACCACATAAAGAGGGATCTAAAGAGAAAGGTGGTGTAGTTGAGGCTTATGGATACTTCCTGGATCTTTGTGTATTGAGAACTCTTCTCAAGTTAGTCCCTTCATGTCAGCAAGAGGCCTGAGCTCTCTGGCAAAACTGGAAGGTAGAAGGTAGAGTTGGGTTCCTACAGGAAGTAAGGTTTTTCAATTCTGGAGTTCTGGAGGGCTCACTAGGGAGGGTTCTCTTGGGAGGGAATATTCAGTAGTGGAGGACTCAGAGCCAGCTTGACTTACCAGATCCCTAAGGGCTAGGGCCAGGTTTTTGCTGAAATCCTTTTCCTTGCTGCAGAAGTGGTAGCCAGTGGGCATCTCTGCTGAGGTGAGAGTACCTTGTCTACATGGCCCTTCTTCTCTCGTTTCAGTTTGATGATGGCAGTGGTATGAAGAGAGAGGCGACTGCAGATGACCTCATCAAAGTCGTGGAGGAGCTAACTCGGATCCATTAGCCAAGGGCAGGAGCTCTTTTCCTGACCCTCCCTAAAGGCGCTGCCCTCCTACCTCCCTTTCCCTTCCCACCCTTGTTTTCTTGGCATGGGAGGCTTTTTCCTAAGCCGCCTGCCCCTAGAGCCACAGCTGACCTGTGTGGAAACAGGGCTTTTTATAACTAAAACCAGTTCACTAGAGACCTAGAAATGGGCTGAAAGTGGAATATTTTCTCCCTGGATTTTTACCAGCCATCACCTTGGACCACCAAGCCTTGAATGGTGTAACCAATTGGCTCCTTCCGGGGAGGACTTTTGTCACTCTTCGGCCAAGAAACAGCTCTGTGCACCTGTGTGTGTGTGTGCGCGCGCGCGTGCGCGTGCGTGCGTGCGTGCGTGCGTGCGTGCGTGCGTGTGTGTGTGTGTGTGTGTGTGTGTGATATCTCACACTCACGCTTTGTCCTCTACTGTCTTATGTAGGTTGTGGGTGTGGGGAGGTTGAGTTAGGGGGAAGAGGGTCGAGAGGGTTTCATTGTCTTGAAGTGAGAACTTCCTTTTGCTTTCTTCTTTTGCCTCTGAGAACATCAGCCTGGAGGCCTGTCAGGCTATGGGCTGCCTGAGTGGAAACCTGGGATGGTGGATAATTCCCAAGCCACAGCCCTTTTGTCTCGGGGAACTCCCTTCTTCACAGAGAAGGAGGTAGGGGGCTGTGAATTGGTTGTTAGTTTCTGAATTTTACCAAATAAAGTAGAATCTAAGAAGAAAGATGTGTTGGGGTCTGCTTTTCTCCTCTGCCCAGCTGCCCAGCACCCCTTGTAGACTCCACATTGGCTGCAGACCTAAGTGACATGCATATTCTGTGTGGTAGCTGTAGTCAAGGTCTTGCTTCTTGGAGAGTATATCGTATCCTGCCTTTGTTCGTGATTGGTTTGAGTGGGATTCCAAGGATGATAGTGAAATTCTAGAAGCACAGCAGTTATTTTGATTGTTTCCGCTAGCAATAAGGCAGTCTTGAGGCCACCTGGGCTGCCTTTTCTGTCTTCATTGTACAGCCACTGTGTATGATGCACAGCCAGCTCGAGGTCCCATTTTTCCACCCAGTGCCTCCTTGCTTCATGTTGTGTGTGTTTGTTTGCCTGTTTGTTTGAGACAGGGTTTTCCTATGTAGCTCTGGCTGGCCTTGAACTCAAAGTGGTCCACCTACCTGTGTCTCCCAAATGTTGTTATAGAGGCATGCTGTACCACACCCAGCTAAGATTTTATTTTAAAGTGTGTGTGTGTCTATATGTGGGTTTGTATACATTAGTGCAAGTGAATGTGGAGGACAGAAGAGGGCATCAGACCCTCTGCAGTTGAGTTATAAGTGTTTGTGAGCTGCCTGATACAGTTGCTGAAAACCAAAATGGTTCTCTGCAAGAGCATTACATGCTCTGAGCAATATATGCTCTAAACAGCTGAGCCATCTCTCCAGCTCCTTCTGTTGCATCTTTTTTTTTTTTTTTTTTTTTTTTTTAGTTTCTTTTTTAGTTTTAATTTTTATTTTTATTCCTTTGGTTGGCCCTAGAGAGACTGCGGTGCCTTCATCTGGAAGTACAGGAATAGCGCATATTTTGAGAGTCACTCATCTGTGGATAGAGCCTATAGTGTGCCTTTGGATATAAGGGTTGCTGTGTCCCACTAGTGTCATTAATGACTTTTCAGGGTGGAAGGTCATCTTCGGAGGTCTGCTCCAGCCAGCTGGGTAGGCCCTTTTATGCAGGCACCGATGAGCTAGCCTTACTCCAAATCTTGAAAGGAGGAGTCCTTAGGGAAAGTACTAGAGACATGGTCACCTCACATGATCATTTGGAAGGGTCTCAAACCAGAGGCCTGCCTTCTGTAGCCAACATTTTGGATTCTTCACTCAGAGAAGGGTCTCTTGTTAAGCCATAAGCCATAGAAATGGGGAGGAAACCGTGAACAAGCATTAGTTAAGGGATATGACCCAACTCGTCCTTGAAGATGAGCAGTTATGTGAAAGACTTAATTAGCCCCAGGACCAAACAAGACAAGAAAGAGCAAGTGAAACTGAAGAAGCCAACAGTTGATGTGATGGGAGTGTGGATGCTGGAAGATCAGAAACACTGTAGGAGAGCTGAAATGCTTGGCCAGCTCAGAAAGGGGCTGGGTTCTCCAGTTGGAATTTCTTACTTTGCTATATCCAGAATTCTGTACCAGGGAGATGAGGATTTTCCTCGTCCACCTGCTGTAGAGGCATGTGGAGCAAGCCCTGCCAGGGAGTGAGTTCTACTGCAGAGAGGAGGGTGTGGGGCTACTTAAATGAATAGAAGTGGCAGAGGTATGCTGGCTGGTGGGCCATGAGGGCTGTATTAAGGGGATTTATCCTATGTGTAGTGGTTTCAGAGGTAGCTTTCCAGGGATGGGAAGGAAAACCTGCCTTGTAGCGACAGTAGGAAGTATAGCCTCTGCCTGCTCCAGGTAAGAAAGGTGCTCTAAGGAGGCTGTACATATACAGGAGTCACATTCATCTTTGGCAGTATGCATGCTGTGAACTTGACTAGGTTATAGGATGGACTCGAGATACAGACCCAAATGTGAGTTATGTAAACATCAGCCACATGGGTTAAGGTAGAGGTGGCTGGCAATTTGTGTTTTCATATCATCATCACAACTTGTATTAGTTTCTTTTCTTGTTAAGGCAGGGTACCCCATAAAAGCAAGGAAAAAAGGATTTATTTTGCTCATATGTTGAAGGTGCAGCCATCATGACAGGGAAAACAGAGCCAGGAGTGAGGGCCTGCAGTCAAGAAGCAGAGATGAATGCCGTCACTCAACTTATGGTCTTTTTATTTGGTCCAGGACTTCAGCCCATGTGATAATGCCACTCACATTCACAACTCAGTTAAATCATTCTGGAAACAGCTCTGACACAGTTTGTTTTCTGGGTGCTTTAAAACCCAGTCAGGTTGAAAAGAATGATTAGCCATGATACCTCAACAACCAAAGTACTTGAGGTTTTCCTCTTATTGAAAATTAAGGGCTGGGGCCCAACAGGCATCAAGTACCAAAGTTAATGTTTGCCCAGCAACTAAAAGCAAAGTGTCTGTGGGAAGGCAGCCAGCATCCAGATCACAGTGTGCATCTGTAGCCACCAGTGCCAAGGATCTGGGAAACAGCCCGAGACAGAACCAAAGGATTTGGGCTTGTTTGAGAAGTACAAACATTTTCAGACAAATGTAGTTATTTCTTAAAACTAGCTTAGCTGATTTCTAATGACAATGAGTTTCTTATTCCTGGGAGTCTACTAATTCAGTCTAAGTGGGGTTAGGCAGGGTCCTTGCTCCCAAAGCAAGGTAAAATTTGACCCTCCTTTCAGCTTCCAGCTAGATCATTCTCAGTTCTATCACTTTGCTCTGAATTTCTTGGCCTAAACCTCTTTCTAGCCTGGGCCAATTGCAAAGGAGGCCAAAATGTAGCCTTCTAGTTGTGTGTCCCTGGCTCCATTGCCAACTCTTCACTGCTTTCTTACATCCCAGGTGAGCCAGGAAGCTAGCTGTCTACTCAGACATTTACCTCCTACCAGGTAGCCTGTGGGTTCAAAATAGGGTAATGTTCTTTGGCTGGGGAGCAGACTAACCGAATACAGCACCCAAACCAGCAGGTAAGGTTGGGGAGAGTCAAAACTGCCTCACCAAACTCAATGTCCTGGGTTTGAATGTCACTAAGTCTCACCTTCTGAGAAGATAGTTGTATTGGGTTCCATGGAAACCCAAAAACCTTGTTCCTGAAGTTTCTTTCCACCCCAGACTTTGGTCTGAAGCCCTCAGTCATTCTGTGGAAGGCGACTCCCAAACCCAGGCTTGGGGTGTGGGCCGAGGGTGAAACCCCGCCCTCGGGGTCTCTGATCTTTGCTCCCGCCCCGGGCTCCACGCCTCCCGGAGAGGCACCGGCGGGCGGCGCTCCTTTTGTGTGTTTCTTTCCAAGGTGCAAGGACCCCCTCCCCAACCCCTGCCAGCTCAGGCAGACCTTCCCTAAAGTCCAGCCCTCTTATCGGAGTCCTCAGCCCCCTGCCAGCTGGGGGGCGGGAGGGATCAGATCGCTTCCAGGAGGAGGGACAAGGTCGGTAGCCCCCTCCCTGGTGCGGGGCCTGAGCCCAGTGGAGAACAGGACCGCTACCGCCAGTCATGTGGGCTGGGCTGGTGCTCCGTGTTGCCTTCATCGTGATCCTGTTGCTGGGGTCTTCAGCCCGAGGCTACACGGGGAGGAAGGCGCCTGGGCACTACTCTGCGGAGAGGTAAGAACCCGGTGCTTCTCAGCGGCCCAGACATCGAGCGCCACGGCGTGGAGCTAGGGAGGCACTGGCAGCCGCGGGACCGGTATCCTCTGTGCCGTGGGCCCATCAGGGGGTCTGGACAAAGAAACAGCACTTTGTGTCAGTTGGACGGCCCCGGTTGGGACTGCTCTGGCTGGGGCATAGGGGAGATGGAGATTCTGGCTTCGGGTGAGTCTGGGTGCTAAGTGAGAGCGCTGATCCCCTGGCTAGGGGATCCCAGCACGTGCCATTGGTTTTGACTGCCTGGCTTTCTTCGTTGGCGGTGAGGGCCCTCCTCTGCTTCTGCACCCGTTGCCTTGGGGTTGGGGTTTTTCTCGGTGTCCCTGGCTCTGCGCAGCCGGTGGACCTTGGAGCCACCGGTGGCTCAGGGTATGCTTTGGTTTCTGCGCATGTGTGCACAGGCCGAAGAGGCAGGAGGCGTGCCTTTCCCAGCACAGTGTTTCCCCTAGTGTGTCTTAGTCTACCAGCACGGGGTGGTGAGTGGTGATCGTGTGTGCGTGATGCTCATAGCAAGGGAACACGGTGTCAGCGGGTGGCCTGGCCCACAGCCACACCTTCCCAGGGGCGCACAGCAGGGGCAGCCCTGAAGGAAGGGTTTAGAGCTCAGCACGCGGGTTCCTCGGTCCCTCGCAGTTCCTGCAGACTGAGCCAGGCCAGCACAGGCTCAGTCTCCCACCACCTATCTCTGTGACACCGCCACAAGTGAAAAGCTCCTTGGGACTTTCTGGTGGGTGCTCTGCCCCTTCCTACCTGAGGATGGAACTCTACCAGCTTCCCTAGGCTCCCTTCCATCTGCTGCTTTGATGGCACCTCATGTCCCTTTCAGAGCCCCCTTTGGCTTAACTTTTTAGCTGTTCTGAGGATCCCAGCTGCGGACCCTCCTCCTCGGCTGTTGCTGTCATTGCTCCTATGTGCGTGAAGACACTGTCATCCTTGGTTTGTTTTTGCTGGTTTTGACTTCTGAGAGGGAAAAGGACTTGGCCCCAGAAACAGTCCCCAGTAAATTTTTCTGTACTGCCATGGTCCCCCGAGATTCCTACATTTGACGCAGATTATTAACCCTGAGAGCCAGGCAGATCCTTCTTGTCCCTTTGTGTCTGAATCGAGGACAGGCACAAAGAGAGTGCTGTGGCTGGTAGGATGAAATTCTCCTCAGCTCTGAGTGTGTGGGAAAAGTCATCTGGTGCCTATTGCCTTGATTGGATTCATTGTTGGTCCTTGCTCCAGCCCATGGCTCAAGGAAGTCTAGTCACTGTCATTGTCCCCTCTACCTATGGTCTTTTTGTTCCTTCTGTCTGGAATGCCCTCTCCTTCCTCCTTTTCATACCCCTTCTTTAGTCTTTGTTTGCTTGCAGAAGGGACTCTGTCCTTCCAGGGACCCTCTCCTGTCCATCTTCAAGGCTCCACAAGCCCTACTAGAGTCACTGCGGAGCTCAGTCCCCATCGCCAGGATTCTGGCTGTCCTTTGAAAGTTAGGACAGCAGCATGTTCAGGGCTTTACTGACTGACAGTTTTGAACACTGTCTCCAGGTCAGCTGAAGCTACAGAGTGTGGTCTTCGTTGGGCAGACCCTTGGGCCCAGCCTTGGGTACTTGCTGGCACCCTAGGGGATGCCACCCAGATCTGGTTTCTTTCTTCTCCAATTGAGCAGTTATGAGGTACTTTAGATGTGAAACTGAACAGCTAAGAAGCCCTTGTCCTCGGGGAGAGAAGATTAAGATGTCATGAAATTAATAAGTGGGTGTCCTTGGAAGGACTGTCAAGAATAATAGAGCAGGCAAAGGTGAGCAAGAAAGGCTTTTGGGAAGAAGACGGGAGTAGAGACCCGAGTGAAGGATGAGAAAGTGAGCGGGACTTTTTATTTCTGGATGTGGGAGTGCATGCCTTCAATCCCATCACTCGGGAAAGAGGCAAAGGCAGGTAGACCTATAAGTTTTGGGCCAGCCTGGCTTATATAGCAAGTCCCAGGCTAGCAAACCAAAACAACAATAAAATACATACATACATACATACATACATACATACATATATATGCTCTCTTCACATAGCTTAAGATGGCTTTAAACACACTATGTAGCCCAAACTGGCCTCAAACTTGTGATCTTCCTGCTTTAGCCATCGGAGTGATAAGATGACAGGTGGAAATACACCAAAAATCCCAAAGTAGCCACCCTCAGGCTGCTCAACTGCAGTCTCCCCTCGTTTTTTTTTTTTTTTCTTCCTGTCTCTCCCTGATTTCCTTTGCTCTGTGTTTATAGCATATACCTGTTCTCTTACACTTTTGTCTGGTCCTGTCCCCGGGAGGGATTGTGAGTCATGTAGAAGTTTCCCATTGCTTTTCCCTGGGGGTTCTGGAGAACCCTGTTAACTTACAGACCAGTGGGTAGTTGGGCGCGTCCACCGGCCACACTCTTCATGTGGATTGTGGAGAGTGCTCTCTTTTCTTGCAGACGTCGTCTGGGCCCTCATGTCTGCCTTTCCAGCTTTGGGAGTGGCTGCTGCCCTGGCTGGGCCCCTTCTATGGGCGGTGGGCATTGTACCTTGCGTGAGTACCCATTCCTGTGAACCAAGCCTTCTCAGTACACATCAGGGCTGTGCATTGCCAGTGCCTGGTCCCTCACTTTCATTTTTCCTCTCAGCCCTCTGCTCCTTTGGCTGTGGGAATGGCATCTGCATCGCCCCCAATGTCTGCTCCTGCCAGGATGGAGAGCAAGGGGCCACTTGCCCAGGTAACTGGGAGGGACAATGGCTGATGGGGAACCACCACTATAACATGAAGATTATATGCCTGGTACCAGACACTGAGATAGGTCCTAGCTTGGCACCTTCAAGACCTTGTTAGGTAGGCATTTTCATACCTATTTGACAGATGAGGAAGCTGAGACAGAAGACATTTTGACTTTTCCTGGGTTGCATGATACATGAGCTCCATTTGCTGCACCTGTGACAAAATAGCTGAGGAGAGCAACTTAAAGGAAGAAAGGTTAATATAGTTCAAGGGTGCATCCTGTCAGCGTGGGGAAGGCATGGTGCCGGAAGAATGAGGCAGCTGTTCGCGTTGCATCCGGTCAGGAAGCTGGAAGGTGACTGCTGAGCTTACCTTCTCCCTGTATTCAGTTCATCTCCCAGCCTGTGGGATGCCGCCTTCCATAGCTCCCCATTTCAGCCCCCCCCCCCAAAACTCCTTCAGAGACAAGGCCAGAGGTTCCCTACTATTTGATTCAAGATCCTGTGGAGTTGAATTAGCCATCAGTGTGGCTAGTACCTGCTAGAAGCCGGTGGGAAGCCCCACCTCGCAACAGAATTCTGGAGGAGCCCCAGGACATGGGAGAGGCCAGGCTGTCACCTGCTGTGCTGCTGTGTTGTCCCGTGCTCACCCCTGTGCTGTTTGTCTGTAGAACCCCATGGATCCTGCGGGGAGTATGGATGTGATCTCACCTGTAACCATGGTGGCTGTCAGGAGGTAGCCCGAGTGTGCCCCGTGGGTTTCTTGATGACAGAGACAGCTGTTGGTATCCGGTGTGCAGGTGAGCAGCCTGGGATTGGGGGAAGGCGAGGGTGGAGCGGCACCTCCCCCTTGAGCCAGCTGGAGACCAGCGCCCGGAACACAGAGCAGGAAAGCAACCGGAGGATACTGTCCTCCTGTTATTTCACATGTGTTTATGGGCAGGAGCGGAGTTGGGATTGACATTACAGGTGACCAAATCATGGCTACTCTCAGGGAGCTTCCAGATGGGGCAGGCAGACCAGGACAAGGACAGCCCAGTAATAGGCAGTGAGTAAGGAAGTCCAGGGAACGGGGCTCACAGAGGGACATGGAGTCAGGACTGGAGTCAGCTGACATTTGAAAGCTGAGGGAACTTAAAACTCAGCAATTATTTTGTCAAAGTATTACTTGTTTTATCTTTTTAAAATTCAGGTTGGTGTAAACTTTTTAAAAAGTATTTTATGTGTATGAGTGTTTTGAGAGAGAGAGAGAAAGAGAGTATGCCCTAAGAGGCCAGGAAAAGGCATCAAATTCCTTGAAACTGAAGTACCAGATGGTCATGAACTGCCATGTGGGTGCTGGGAACTGAACATGGGTCCTCTGCAAGAACAAGCGTTCTCAACAGCTGGGCCATCTTTCCAGCCCCTATTAATTGTCTTTTTATTGTATTTTATTTAATTTTATTTTAAAAGTCATTGTTGGCCTAATGTATGACTTTTGCCAGAGTCAATCACTATGACCACTTTCTTATCTATCTCTTCTGGGACAAAAACCTGGTTGAAGGTTTTGTTTGTTTGTTTGTTTGTTTGTTTGCGTATTTGCTTGTTTTGGGTTTGGTTTTGTATGTGGTGTATGTACATGTGCGTGTCTGTGTGTCCACAGGCATGTGGAGGCCAGAATTACCATTAGGTGTCTTTCTCCATTGCTCTCTACCTTATTTTGTTGTTGTTCTTGTTTTGTTTTGTTTTGTTTTTGAGACAGGGTTTTTCTGTGTACCCTCAGTTATCCTGGACTCACTTTGTAGACCAGGCGGGCCTTGAACTCACAGAGATCTGCCTGCCTCTGCCTCCTAGAGTGCTGGGATTACAGGCTTGTGCCACCGTGCCTGGCCTCTACCTTATATTTTTGGGTCAGGGTCCCTTACTAAACCCAGAGCTCATTGATTTGGCTGGGCTGGGCAAGGATTTCCAGGGACACCCCTGTCCACACACCCTGTATCCTCCAATGATGGGGTTGTGGACCTGCCTTTATGTGCCCAGCTTTTGTGTGGATGTGGGGGCATCTGAACTCAGGTCCTCATTTTGTTGTTACCAACTAAGCCATCTCCCTTGCTCCCCTTTTTGGAGTGTTTTTGTTTTTTTTGAGAGAGTATTAAGCTCTGTAGACCTCAAACTCATAGATCTGCCTGCCTCTGCCTCTAAGTGCTGAGGTTTAAAGGCGTGTGCCATCCCACCTACCCTTTTTGAAGTTTTAACAGTAAAATTCACTGTTATCCCAGTGAATAGTAAAGTAAGTGAAAGTTCATTTGAAAGCATTTGAAAGTACGTAGAAAGTTGAAAATGAATGTTTCCTGGAGTCCTATCCAGAATGTTCCTAGTAAAATAAAGTGTTTTCTCTGTTCTTTTATCTGGGTGTGCACATGCTTTTGTGTGTTCATGTGAATATAAGGCTTATATGTGTGCTTTATAAAATTGGGATAATAGCTCCTAGAGTTTAAAACTAAATTTTAGCTTAGTATTCAAAGTACTGGATTTCATTATGACATCTTCTTTTTTTCTCCCCATTTATTTATGTGTGTGTGAGCCATGATGAGCATGTGGACAACTGGTGGTTCAAAGTGCAGTTCCAAAGAGCCCAGCAGCTATCCCCTAAACCCTCAAATCCTTCCCCACCCAGACAGGCCTCTCTTGAAGCTCCCGATTCTCCTAGTCCCACACTCTCCCAGGACACACTTCTATGGCAAGTCATTTCTGAGCAGGGCATATGTCACTCCACTGCTGCATGATGTCTGATACAGTCAGTTGTTGTAGAAAAGTTATATTAGGCTCTTGAAGGCTTGTCTACCCCAGCTAGTTCCCAAAACTTGACTCCAAGAGACTATAATTTGCTTTATAAGCTTTAAAGCACTAGAATTGGGCAGATATTAACCCTCTAGGCGATTTTGCTATCTACCAGCTACACACACCAAGTTACTTGCCAGTAAGTCATCCTGTCTGGGATGGATCTGCTCCATCAGGCCATTTCCCTTTTTTCCTGTCTTCCTCCTTCCTTCCATCCTTCTTTTCCACCTTGTGGTCCTCTCCTCCTGCTGCATCTTTTGCTTCTTCTCTCCCCCTCTAGCCTTGTGGTCCTCCCAAGCCTGGGAACCTAAGTCCCACCTACCTCTCTTCTGCTCAGCCCAGTTTGGAGCAACTTTATTAACCAATCAGGGATAACTGGGGAGCAGAGTTACACAGCATCATTTGGTATACACGAGAATTTGCCCATTTGGGGTGTAACCGGATCTGGGGGGGGGCAGAAATTAACAATTAAATACACTAGCAGCATCAGACCAACCCCCAACAGGCAGAGCCCTTCTCTCAGTCTCCCGCTCACACCTGGTGTTCAGTGAACATTCACTGAGCCCTGTCGTTTTGAGGACCTGAAGGTTGTCACATAGGGGCCATCAACATGGTTCTGCTCAGTCATGTTCTCCCACCATCTAACTTGCCTGCATGGGTTAAGAGTAGGAGCCAGTCCTTTTAAAATATTTATTTATTTATATGAGAGCTTTATCTGCATGTACACGTGCATGACAGAACAGAGTATCAGATCTCATTATAGTGGTTGTAAGCCACCATGTGGTTGCTGGAAGTTGAACTTAGGATGTGCTCTTAACCTCTGAGCCGTCTCTCCAGCCCGGGGCCTGTCCTTTTATCGCCTCTTTCTGGGGTTCCCCCTCATGGCAGTGGCACTTTCCTGATTGATACTTCATCTTCTACACATTAGTTTCAGGTGGGGTCGCTTTTCCTGGAGTCGTGGACACAGTTAAAATGGGCTGTGCAAAGTGTTTTCTCTTTCCAGACATTGACGAGTGTTTAAGCTCATCTTGTGAGGGCCACTGCGTGAACACGGAAGGGGGATTCGTGTGTGAATGTGGGCCAGGCATGCAGCTGTCTGCTGATCGTCATAGCTGCCAAGGTGAGTGGGCAGAGGTGCTGAAAGTGGTTTCTAGGCCATGCCAGGTCCTCTAAGATACATTCTCCAGGCCACAAATCTCTGAGAAGGATGCTATTTTATTCCCACTGTACTGAGAGAACAAAGTTTCACTCACATCCATTCTTTTTAGAAAGAAATAGAGTTAGGATTTGAATCCAGCATGGTGGACTCTTTTGTTTCATTTCTTAGAAACAGAATCTTTCTACATATCTCTGGCTGTCCCGGAACTATGTAGACCATTCTGGCTTCAGCCTCACAGAGATTCACCTGTCTCTGACTTGTAAGTGCTGGGATTAAAAGCATGGGCCACCATGCCCACGACCAGCATTCTTGGTAGACTTGCTCTGAACCAAGGCACTCTAAAACCCTCTGCTTCTGTCATAGGGAAGGATGGGAATCAAGGAATGGTCTCAGGGAGAACAAGGGGCAGATGCACCCAGGGCAAGAGGAACCACGATGAAGAAGGGAGGGGTGCAGGCTGTGAGTGGAACTGTGGGAGGGGCCTGTGGTGGTCTCTGTCACTTAGTGTGTTTGCAGCTTCCTCCTGCTCTGATGCTGGGCCACACTCTGAGGGTATCTGGACTGTAGGACCCACTCTCCAGTGTGTTGGTTTGGGAAAGAAAAAGACTGGGACAAAGTACTAGGAGCTATTGGCCTTCTTTCCTTCCTTCCTTCCTTCCTTCCTTCCTTCCTTCCTTCCTTCCTTTTTTCTCTTCCTTTCTTCCTTACCTTCTTTCTTGTTTTGTTTTTTTTTTTTTCTTCTTCAGACAGAGTGTTATTGTGCAGCTCAGTCTGACTTCCAGCTTGTCACACTCCTGCCTTCCCCTCCCCCCCAGTACTGGGATTATATGCCTACCCCACTGCACCTGTCAGGATGAGACCTTTTACCACCATCATACTGTCCAAGTGACTTCGATTTGCATGAATCTGTGAGGGTGATCCTCATCACAGTCTCACGAAACAATGCAGAGTAGACAAAATAAACTCCTTGATTCTTACTTTCTCTGTATGTGAAATTTCACAAAATACACCCGAGCACTATGTGCCAGCCTTGGGTCCCATCTCCCATCCCCTGCCCTCCCTAGAGAACCCTGCTCTCCTAGTCTGCTTGAGTTACCCTGATACAATGTTGCTTAGACTGGAGAAACTTATTCTCTGGGTCCCTGAAGAGCCTAAATCCAAGGTCAAGTACTAGCTGGTTCTCTGGCTTGAAAAGATGGTCTTGCTGTGTCGTCACCAGATGGCTAGAGGGAGGACAAAGGGTGTTCTGGTGACTCTTCTAAAGGCATTAATCCATTATTAAGGCCCCACCCTTGTGATGTCATCTAATCCTAACTATCTCCCAAAGCCCTACCTCCAAAATACTAGCACCTATGGAGTTTGCTTTCAGTGTGAATTTTCAGTCTAGATGCCCTTTATGCCCACCTCTTAGTCACATGTTCTTATGTACGCATAGATACATGCACATCAGTCAATCACCAAACTCTCACATGCTAGGTACCAAGATAAGTACTTTCCATCTGTTTTCTCATTCTAGCCTCACAATTATAAAGCTGGTACTGTTTATCTCCATTTTATTGATAAGAACACTGAGGCTTATCAAAATTAAATAATTTAGCCACAATCACATTGGACCTGGGGTCTGATCCCAGTTTCTTCCCCAGTTTTCTTCTCCCTCAACAGATGATTTTTCCAAATTGGGTAAACAGACTTGATTTTTAAAAGAACAATTTATTTATTTTTATTTCATACTCACTGGTATTTGCCTGCATATTTGTGTCTGAGAGGGTCCCCAGGAACTAGAATTACAGACAGCTGTGAGCTGCCATGTGGGTGCTGGGGATTGAACTCAGGTCCTCTTGAAGAGCAGCCAATGCTCTTAACCATTGAGCCGTCTCATTAGCCTCCCTGATTATTTTTTTTTAACTGCTTGGTTCTCTGTGGTACAAGTGTCTCATAGCTTATGTTTTTTTTCTTCTTCTGATAAACAGAGGGGTTATTTCTAGTTCTTTGGCAGCTTCAAAAACCAGCCTGGGTGAGTTTCTACATAGGAGGTTCTGTGGAAGAAGGTTTTAAAGTACACAGAATACTTCATTTATTTCCAACAAGAGGGAAGGATGTTCTGGGTAGACAAACTATGAGTCCAAGGGGAGGCCTATAGCAATGGGTGTGTAAAAAATGTGTAAAATTAAGAGTGAAGGCGAGGGCTGGCAGGACCATCCATAGCCATGTCTTATCTATCTATCTATCTATCTATCTATCTATCTATCTATCTATCTATTTAAACTGTGCATGTGGGGAGCAGAGAACAGCCTTTAGAGTTCTTTCATCATGTGGGTCCCAGGGAGCTAACTCATCAGGTTTTTGAGGGAGGCACCCCTACCTGCTGAATCACTTTACTGGTCCCTATGGCTATGTGTAAAGGTCTCATGAGTGCTGCTTATTGAGGGTGGGGCCCCTGAGAGGTTTGGAGCAGAGAGGGGCCCATTACAGGTGGCCTTGGGTGAGGACTACCATGGGAGGATGGTTCCGGAGAAACACAGGCAGAGGCAGAGGACCCAGGGAGGCTGTGTCTGTTCTTAAGCCTAGAGGAAAGGCGGCCTGGGCTGGAGTGAGATGGTGAGGGTAGAGGCCATACCTGGTAGAGTAGCCTAGAAGCTGGGGAAGGTGGCCCCCCGTGGTTCTGAGCAGGGTGAGCGAGGGGAGGCTGAGGGGATTCTACACCCTGTGGATAGATGGGTGCCAGTTTGTCTTCTCCCCTCACAGACACTGATGAATGCCTGGGAACTCCCTGCCAGCAGAGATGTAAGAACAGCATCGGCAGCTATAAGTGCTCCTGCCGTGCTGGCTTCCACCTCCACGGCAACCGACACTCCTGTATAGGTGAGATCTGTGGCCTGTGGGTGGTACATTGAGGCTGTCAATCAGGAAGATGGACAGGTCAGTCTGAAACCAGGGAGGACTAGCGTTTGGACAGCCAGGTCCTGTGGAACCTCTGCTCAGTGTACTGCCATCCCAGGCTTGGTGTTGCCCTGCATGAAAGACCCCAAGCGGGGCTTTCCCTGGCTGTGTCCGCTTTCATCCTGTTATAGGCTCTTCGTTGCTCTCCAGATACCCATCAAGGGCCCCTCTCTTCCCGGGTAAACAAAGTCCTTTATGTTTCAGTTCGGTTCCTTTGGGTTAGAAGGACACTCCTGTTTTTTTGTTTTTTGTTTTTTTTCTTCAGCCCATTAGAAATTTCCAGAAAAGGTTCATGGAGCAAAAGCGGGGTTCTATGTGTTTGAAAAGACCTTGTACTAGTGGGTTCTATCTGTCTTGAACCTCCTTTGAGCAGCACAGTGAGTTTTGAGACACTCTTTACAAAGGAATGCCAGACAGCAGAAGGTTTGGAAATGGGATTCCCACCAGGGTTGAGCCCTTAATCGTCCTGGAGATGAGATGCACACCCACACACTGGATCCCTGAAGCTTCCGGGGCTATTGCCTCTAGATACCAGCCCCATTGCTAGCATTCTGAGTCACATCTTGTACCCTGGATGGACTCTCCCAGTCCTTTGAGTTCAGGAATGGGAGGAGAAAGGGCTCCATGGCAGGGTAAGGCAGCAAGGCTCTTCCACAGATGTAAATGAGTGCCGGCGACCACAGGAGAAGCGAGTCTGTCAGCACACCTGTCACAACACCGTGGGCAGTTTCCTGTGCACCTGCAGACCTGGCTTCAGGCTTCGAGCTGACAGGGTGTCCTGTGAAGGTGAGCACCAGGCCCCGGCACCACCCTCCAGACCTCAGTCCTGCCTTCTCAGCACACGAGCCTGCCCCCCCCCCCCCCCGCCACCTAATTCTGCCCTTGTGATACCAGGCCTCACCCCTAACCCCAGACCCCACCTCCAGGCAAGACCCGTTCTTTAATGCCCCCCTCTTTTCAGTTACTTTTAGTTTGTCACTTCCAGTACTCACTCTTTCTTTCTCACCTTTCCTTCTCCCTTTACATTTTAAAAATTTATTTACAAAAATGTTTTATGTGTGTAAATGTTTTGCCTGCTTATATGTGTGTGCCTGGCACTTGTGGAGGTCAGAAGAGGCTGTCGGATCCCCCAGAACTGGAGTTACAGAGCCTTGTAGGTGCTGGGAACTGAACCTGGGTCCTCTGCCGTAGCAACAAATGCTCTTAACTTGTGAGCCATCTTTCCAGCCTGGTCTTTTTTTTTTTTAAATAAAAAGGTTTTTGGATGCTGGGTGTGGTGGCGCATGCACACAATCCCAGCACACAGGAAGGCAGAGGCAAGCTGATCTCTGTTAGTTTGAGGCCAGCCTGGTCTACAAAGCTAGTCCAGGACAGCCTCGGTTACAGAGGGAAACCTGGTCTTGAAAAAACAAAACAAAACAAACAAAAAGTTGTGGGTTTTTTTTTTTTTTAAGATTCATTTTATGTGTGTTATGAGTTGTTTTGCCTGCCTGTTTGTATGTGTGCCACGTGCTCCAGGAGGGCCAGAAGAGGGTATCTGATCCCCTGGGACTGGGTCTATGGATGGTTGTGAGCCACCATATGGCTGCTGGGAACTGACCCTGGTCCTCTGCAAGAGAAGCCAGTGGCCTTAACCTCTGAGGTGGCTTCTCCAGACCTATTCTTCGACATCTTTACCCCGTCCTTTCCCAGCCAAATGGTAAAAGAACAAACAAACAATAATAATGAAGGAAGGTATGGCATAAGACTCTTGGGGATTCTCCATCTTCCTGACAAGAGGCGGTGTATGATCATCTGTAGGGAAAATGCTTGTTTAGTTTCCATGCATTTATGTGGGGGTTCCCAGGATGGACCCTGGAGGTCTCCTTGCCTCAGGAAGACCTGTGTTCCCTTTGTAGCTGTTGAGAAAGGAAGGTGAATCTCGGGGCTGTTGGACCTCTTTTTTACTGGTTTTGGGTCTGTTCTTGCTTTCCCAGCCTTCCTCCCTTGTGGCGGTGGCTATGGCCTCAGCCATTCGTGGTCAGTTACTTTATATTGGTGAGGAAACTGGTAGACCAATCTAGGACTCTCGAACCCCACTTCCTGCCCCTGATGCCTCCCTTAGGAGACCCTGTGCTTTCATTTCAGCTTTCCCGAAGGCCGTTCTGGCCCCATCCGCCATCCTGAGGCCCCGGCAGCACCCTGCTGAGATGTCCCTGCTTCTTCCCGAGGCAGGCAGGCTTGCTCTGTCCCCAGGACACAGCCCTCCTCCAGGGCCTCCAGGATACCCCACTGGAGTCAGAACAACCCGTCAGCCGTCGACCACCCTGGCCCTACCCACGTTCTTTCCTGCACGGTTGCTATCCACCCCAGTACCAAGTTCCTCCCTACTGGGGACCCCTGGACCCCCCTCACTCCTCCAGGGGGAGGCAATAGGAACTCCTTCCTCACCCAGGGGCCCTGAAGGTCCAAGGCTGGGAACAGGGCTCTCTCCCTGCCGACACCTGGGAGTCACCTATGAATCAGGGAGCCTCTGGAGCCAGCCTGGGTGTTCTCCGTGCTTATGCCAGGTAGGTGGAAAGTCCCCAGGCTACCCTGGGTAGTGTCTAGGGTCTGCCCATGGCTGCAGCTCCTGCTTGTGCATCCAGGATGGAGAGGTGACCTGTGGAGAAGTGAGGTGTGATGCTACTTGCTCCCATCCGATTCCTCCCAGAGATGGGGAGTGCTGCCCTTCTTGCACCGGTAAGAGCCGATGGCGAGGGACACAGTCCTGCTCTTTCTCCCCCTAGCCTCTTGCAGCCCCAAAGCTATTTGTTATTCAGCCTCTCCCACAATCAGTTTTTGGAGTCACCTAGAAGGCTGATTCTGATTGGAGGTTCAGGGGTGAGGCAGCTCTACCAGGCTCCTTGTGCTGCTGCTGCTGCTCTGGAGTCTCACTCAGAAACACTTGCCGATGCTGAAGTACTCTTCAAGCAGGACCAAGTCATCAGGCCACTTTTCTTGACTGGTCTGCCTCCCTTCCTCCTCCCTCCCCCCTTTCTTCCCTCCCTTCATCCCTCCCTCCATCCCTCCCTCTGTCTTTCTCTTCTTTCCTCATTTTATTCCTTCCTTCTTTTCTTTCTTTCATTAGTCCACATCCATCCTGTTCTCTCCTTCCCCTGTCCTACCTGTCCTTGAATCGCTAAAGGCTGGGCCTTGAATTCCACAGGCTGGGGCTGGGCCTTTGTCCTTGCCTAGTATGTATGAGGTAGGTTCTGATTCAATCTGCACCACCGTAAAAACAAAAATCTTGCCTGCATTGTTTCTTAGAGATCATTCATATTTTTCGCTGTGTTCCACCTATGTACTGGGCCCTGATGGAAAGAACTGAGTTCTCTTTATAACTAAGATTTTGGATCCTTTCAGGTCTCCTGCTGGGTACATAGTGGATGTTTCCATTTTATGGGAAATAGCTAGCTGAGTTGCAGAGAGGCAAGGTGACACAGGCAAGGTTACTTGGGTAAATGGAGCTAGAATTCTAGGTTTGGGAGCTAACCCATCCTTTGAGATGGGAATAAAATGATGCTTTCTCAAGACACACTTGAATGAATACTCTTAGAGCCACTGCAGCTAATCTTGGCATGTGTGTCCTGTGTGGTTTCCCTGGGGTCCAAGAACACCCAGTTCAAGGGACCTATGCCTGCTGTTGCTGAGGCATCCAGGGTGGTGAGAGAAGGTTCCAGAGGGATTACGCTTGGAAAAGTAGAGACCTCGAGTTTCCTCCTCTTTGAGGAGGCTGTTGTCTCCACCCCCTGTTTGTCTTTCAAAGGCTGCTTTCACAGTGGCGCCGTCAGAGCAGAAGGGGATGTGTTTTCACCTCCTGAGGAGAACTGCACTGTGTGTGTCTGTCTGGTAAGCCACCGGAGATCCCCACCACATGTTTTCTTAACCTTTGGGGGGTTGTCAGGGAGGAACAGACCGGATGTTGAAGGTGAACTCATTGGAAGAGAACTTGCTTCAGGGCTTTGGGTCCAAAACTATTGAGAGCTTGAGAAGGTCATAGAAGCATCCAAAGGATTTGGGAGGCATCTGCTATGCCTGAGTGAGCCAGGGCAGAACAGGGTCCATCTGTTTGGGAAGGGGAAGGATGGAACTCTCTCAGGAACTTCCCCGGGGAGGCTGTATTCTCCAGGCAAAATATTTACTACAGCAACGAAAGGGTCCACACGAGGAGAGAGCAGCCTCATTAAACTCCCTGGTCTTCTTGAGTATTTTTGCTTGTGGCAAGTTTACACCCCAAAGTGCCAGATACTGCCTGGGTGCGTTTTTTTCTGAGCACCCACTGTGTGTCAGGTACAGGCTTGGTGCCCTTCTCTGTCTCTCTTTTGCTCTCTTTGCTTTTTCAAGACAGAGTTTCTCCATGTAGACTTGGTTGTCCTGGGCTTGCTTTTTAGAATAGGCTGGCGTCAGACTCACAGAGATCTGCCTGCCTCTGCCTCCCTAAGTGCTGGGATCTTCCTCTGTTTCTTAATCAGAGGTTCCCAGCAAGCACAGGGTGGATAATGCTGTCCTACATCTACAGATTCAAAGATGAAGGCTGGGAGCTGGTAGAGCTGGGGTTTGAACCGAGCTCTGTTACAAGTTTTGTCTACCACACTCTGGCTACTTTGAACACAACTTCTGGGCTGGCTGCTTAGAATGCTGGTAGTGTTCGCCTAGCTCTTCCTGTGTGCTAAGCATGCAGAGAATAGGAATTTGTGTGCATTGTCCCAATTTTATGTAGTGAGATGGGCTCTGAGCCCACCCATGTTAGGAGCTCCTGTCCTTTGCCTAAAATCTTGTGAGTGGATGTGTAGACAGTGGAACTCAGGTCTAGATGCCTCCAATGTTGGAGGCTTTTTAATTTTAACTTGGAAATTATTTTTAGAAATGTATTTTATGCTGAGTATGGTGGCACATGCCTTTAATTCCAGCACTTGGGAGGCAGAGGCAAGCACATCTCTGAGTTTGAGACCAGCCTGATCTATGTGTTGAGTTCCAAGACAAGACAGTTGAGGCTGGATAGCGAGATTCTTTCTCAAAAACAAAAACAAAACAAAACCAAAACAACAAACAACCCCTCCCAAACCAACCAACCAAAAACAAAACAAAGCACTGGATTATTTTTACCTTTTAATTACTTCTTTTGAAAGATTTATTGGTGTGTTTTCATGTGGCTGAGTGTTTTGCCTGCATGTCTGTCTATGTATTACTTGTGTGCCTGCTGCCAGAAGAGAGAGCATATGCCCTGGGACTGGCATTGCAGATGGCTGTGATGCCCTCTGGGTGCTGGGAACTGAACCTGGTTCTTCTGCAGAAGCAGAAAGAGCTCTCAAACGCTGAGCCCTTTCGCCAGCCCCATCATTATTCCATGTGTATGCATGCAGAGGTGCTCACAGGGCTAGCAGAAGGTATCAGATCTCTTGAGCTATTGTGAGCTGCCTGATGTGGGTTCTAGGAATCAAACTTCTGCTCCTCCAAAGAATAGGAAGTGTTTTTAACCACAGATCCATCGCTCCAGCTCCTAACTTGAAACTTATTTATTTATTTACTTATTTATTTTTATGGGAAAAAAAAAATCTCGTTAGGTAGTCCTGGCTGGCCTAAAACTTGCAATGTAGACCAGGCTGGCCTCAGGCTCACAGAGATCTGCCTGCCTCTGCCTCCGAAGTGCTGGGGTTAAAGACATGGTTGGCGGTGAACCTTGATCCCATTCTTGTCCCTTGTACCCTCTTTTGCCTCCTCAGGCTGGAAATGTTTCTTGTATCTCCCCGGAGTGTCCCCCTGGTCCCTGCAAGGCTTCCCCACAGTCAGATTGCTGTACATGTGTCCCAGGTAGGTGAGCTGGGAACTTGTTTGCTGTTTGGAAGAGAAATGCTTTTGGAGTGTGTATTGAGGCAGGAGAGGGAAGACCTGCTTCTGCTCTAGAAGATTGAGTAGAATAATAAATCTCAATTACTCATTCTTAGTGTCTTCTCTGTGTACTTTGGCCAGACTATGCCCATGGTCTGGCCTTCCATTCCCCTGCCTCTATGGCACATCTCGAGTGGCCTGTGAGCCCAGTCCTGGCACTGATCTGCCCCTGGGTGTGGCGGAATCTCTATAAACCTACTGTGACTTTACAACATGTTTCTACTGGGTGGTGGTTGTACGCGCCTTTAAACCCAGCATTCGGAAGGCAGAGGCAGGCGGATTCCTGAGTTTGAGGTCAGCCTGGTCTACGTAGTGTGTTCTAGGACAGCTAGGACTACACACAGAGAAACCCTGTCAACAACAACAACAAAAACAATAAACAACAACAACAAAAATAAAACAAAAATAAACAAAAAAGAAGATGTTTTTCTAGGACTGTTGGCAAACCCTGGCCTTTCTAGTAACCAGGGTAACCAGGCTCCACAGAAGTAAGGCTACTGCAGGGCTGAAGCTCCCAGACCCCTGTCTCTTAACACTTACACCCCATAGCACATTCGCTCAGTAACCAAGCCTGCTGCCTTTTGGGGTGGAGCATCCCCCTTTTCTTCAGAATGCACATACTCTTCTTTTCTGAAGGCACCTCTCCATCTCTCTCGTCTTTGGAACCCCGCTGTCTGACAGGGGCTGCCTGTTTGCCTGCGGCATTCGTGACTCCCCTAACAAGCTCTCACTCGAAGGACGGCTTGTCTTAATATCCACCACCCCCTACCCCTCGCAGGTCAGCCTCTCTTAACATCTCTCCCCAACTCTCATCTGTTTCACGTACTTTCTTCCTTCTCTTTTTCCAAGTTAAGCCTAATGGTGACCTCATCAGTGGGAGGCAATATTCCCCACCAGCATGTCCTTTTGCTGTTTGCCCCAGGAGGGGCACCTGCCACCTCTTGGTCTGTTGAATCAATCCTTGAGTTGTCACAATGGGGGAATACTGCTCACTGCTGCCCGATTCAGAGAGGTCAGGTCGCTGTCTAGAGGCATGCAACAGTTAGTGATGGTGCTGAGCTCGGACTGAAGCCTGCCTGATCTCAAAGCTAGCACTGCTTAAAGATAACATCTCAGGCCAGTGGGATGGGTTAGCTGGGAAAGGTGCCTGATAGCCTGGGTTTGATCCCTGGAACCCGCATGTTAGGAGGGAATGGACTTCTACAAGTTGACCTCTTATCTCCAAATCATGACCCTCCCAAATACATAAATGAATTTAAAAAAAAAATTTTTTTTTCTCACAGTGCTGGAGATTGAACCCAGGCATCTGTGGTAGCTAGATGAGGGCATCTCCGTCTCATTTAAACTTTTTATTTTGAGACAAGATCTCATTAAGTTGCCTGAGCTGGCCTAAGACTCACTCTATAACCCAATTAGCCCTTGAGCTTTTCATTTTTGTGCCTCAGCCACCCACGTAGCTGGGGAAACAGGTTTCTGCCATCAGGCCTGGCATCCATTTTTTTTTTCTTTCCTAACTTGAGGCATTATGTTATTTTTGTCTTGTTTTTGTTTTTTTGGGACAGGGTCTCACTGTGTAGCTTTGGCTGTCCTGGAACTCACTACATAGATCAAGTTGGCATTGAACTCGCAGAGCTTTGCCTGCCTCTGCCTTCCTAGTGCTGAGACACAAGGCTTGAGACACCACGTCTGGCTTTGTTTTTTTTTTTTTTTTTTTTTTTTTTTTTAAGTTCTTTTTGTATAGTCGGTGAAATCTGTAGGGTGTGAACCGTCAGCATCCTTGCACAGGGAGGCATAGCTTCGGGAGCTATCAGCTTTGAGATGCGTAGCTGGGACCCACAGCAGCCTGAGTAGATATGTACTTTGTCAGGCTTTGGGGCTGGTTTTACCCTAAGGAGGATCTTCAGATGATCTTTGTCCAGTGTCTGGCTCAGCCCTCCTTGAGTTTCTTTCTCTGAAGCTGTTTGGGGACCCCCTGCCTCTTGGGTAATGGCCTCTTCTGTACATTTTTTTTTTTTTTTTTTAGGTTGTAATTGTGTGTAAATCTGTGATTTGGAGGCTGACAAGCACTCTGAGTTCTGGCAAGGGGCAGCTGCCCCACCCTTCCCTGCCCATCTGTCCACTCTTCTCCATGCCCCATCCAGAAAGCCCTGAGCCCTTCTGCCTTTGTCTCCTGCAGGGAGATGCTATTTCCATGGCCGATGGTACACGGACGGGGCTGTGTTCAGTGGGGGTGGTGACGAATGTACCACGTGCGTCTGCCAGGTAGGGTGTGAGGTTCCTGTACCTGTGATTCAGTGGAAGATGGAAAGGAAGTTGGGTGGGCAGCAGAGGAATTTACCCAGGATGCTTTTGCCGTGGAGAAGGTAACCTGCTGTGCAGTGAAAGGGAGAGACTGAAGCAGCAGTCACTGTAGGAATCTCCCATGCCCTACTACAGTCTCCATCAAGTCCAGTCGTCTTTGGCTCTGTATTGGTAGAGCACTTACTGTGGTCTGGGGACACACACCCTCAGCCCAGAAGAGTGCTAGCCCCCTCTCACTGGCAGCCTATGGCCTAGGTGGGCATGGCTGGGCACAGGATCTTCAAGCCTTCTTAGAAGGAGAGAGGGACAGTGCACACCTGAGGGGTGACCAGGACCAGTCTGGTGACATGCAAAGGGTGCAGTGCCTTCTGCTTGGAGCAGAGAAGAATGGAGGCAAGACACTTCTCAGGAGTGTGTCTTGGGAGGGGTCCCTGGAAGCAGGCTGGGAGGTGTGATCTTTATATAGTAGTTTATCAGCTCCTGAGTGCCCTCAGGAGAAATGAGCCAGGGAAGTAGTAGAGGGCAGAGAGGATGCGGGGAAGACACCTTCCGCCCATGGGCAGCTCTGCTCTGTGAATGGTGCCACAGAGGATGCTAATCTAGAGGAGGGAGCTGGGCTCTCAAAGCTGTGCACCAGGCAATTCTGTGCATAAGGACCAAGCACCCTTGCTGTCTCAGGAGGATATCTGTGTCTGGCCGGTGGGAAGGGCTCCCGGACGGCAGGCACTGTGGACTAGGCTAAGCTGCTAAGGCTGCGGGTGGTGGAGTGGCAAGTTGAGGTTGATGCCTGGAATAGTTCCCCAGCTATGGAGCAGAGTAGATTAGAGGGATGGGAGTGGATGGAACCAGGGTTAAGAGAGAAGGTGAGAGATGACAGGGGGAAGGCCACAGGACCTTCTTTCAGCTCCCTGAAAGGACTCACCCTTCTCTGCTTTTCTGTCTCCCTGGACATTTGTTTGGAGGACAGCTGCCCACCGTCCTTCTCTTCAGCCCTACGCAGCCCAGGGCTGGGAGCCAGCTTCACTGATGTGTGCCCCTCACTGATTCCTGCTCTTGCCCCTCTTCCAGAATGGGGAGATAGAGTGTTCCTTCACACCATGTCCAGAACTGGAGTGCCCCCGAGAGGAGTGGTGGCTGGGCCCAGGACAATGCTGTTTTACCTGTCGGGAGCCCACACCCACCACAGGTGAAGTCCGGCTGCATGGCCCCCAAGGGCTCAAGTGCACTTGGACTGATGGTGTGTGTGTGTGTGTGTGTGTTAGTAGTATGAGCATGTGTATTTTATATATGAGCACTGTGTGTGAGTTGTGACTATGTGTGTAAGTTTGTGGGTGTCCTTGGAAGGGTGCTTTGTATGAGCGTACCTGTAGGTGTGTACAGCTGTATATGCCTTTAAGTGTTGGCGTATGAATGATATCTGTGTATGGCTGTGCCTGTGTTTTATATGATATACCTGCAAATGCTCGTCTCTGTATGTTTGTGCCAGTTTTCTGTCATGTGTGTATGTAATGTGATGGATACATTTTTGTGCAAACGAATGTCTGTGTTTGACCTGTGTTAATGCATGTGATGCTGTTGTCTGGGATGTGTCTGTTTGAGACAGTGGCTGTGTGTGTATGCATTTCTATATATGCAAATATATATTTGTATTTTGTGGGGGGGGTTGCATCTTGTCAGAGGAATTTGTGTATATCTAAGTATTTCCATCTTTTTGAAAATGTATGTTTGCCTGTCTCTTATGTTTGTGTAAAAGTTTGCATACACTTATTTTTTGAGCTGGAGCTCATTGTACAGCATGGGCCAGCCTGACACTCACTGTGTAGACCAGGCTAGCCTGGAACTCACAGAGATGAGTTCCCAACATCCTGCCTGATGGGATTAAAGGCGTGCACTGGCACAGCCAGCTTTAAAGTACGCATACATTTGTGCTATATCTGTGAATGTTTCATCTTTAGAAGCGCAGTGCTGTAGTTCTGGGCAGGAGTATTCCCACCTACTGTGCATCTTTTTGTGCTGTTGTGGCTCCGTTGAGCTTGCCTTACCACTGAGCTACATCCCTGTCTCTCTGCCAAGTGTCTTTTCCCTTTGCTCCCTCTCCTGCCAGGCTGCTCTCTCGATGACAACGGGGTTGAGTTTCCGATTGGACAGATCTGGTCACCTGGTGATCCCTGTGAGTTATGCATCTGCCAGGTGACTGACAGCCTGCTCCCCTTCAGCTGCTTTCCGGAGCTGTCCCATTTGCCTCCCTGACAGAGGCAGGGCCACTGCCAGCCTGTCTCCCTCCTAGGCAGGGTTGGGACCCACTTGTCTTGCTTTCAGTGGAGGACTGAGGACAGGAGAGTTTGGTGGCTGCCTTAGATGCTATGGTTGACTCTGCTTGGGCAGGGAGCTGCTGACCTGAGGGTCTGCCTCAGGGGCCTCAGGAGGCCTCAGAGACTGTAGCCTGGGGTGTGGCCAGCTTAGGTAACTGGGGTGCCATTTCTTTGTCATGGGATGTTTCATCCTGACCAACACCTCGTCAAAGCTCATTAAGAATGTTCACTTGAAAGTCACATATGGCTACTTACCAAGAAGCTGCACAATGCTTCCCTTTCCATTCTGAGTGTCTGGGTCCCTGGGGGCTTTATTCCTCCAAATAAAGCAGGGTGGGGGTGGGGTGTCGACAGGGGGCCCCTGTCAGTCACACAGGATCTCCAGGCTCTCCACCTTAATCTCCAGCTGGTTGATGTTTAGGGTGCTTTGTGAGAAGCCGGCCTGAGCATGTCTGCTGCAGTTAGATGAGAAGTAAAAGCTGCCCGCTGCTGAGGCTCTCCTTCATAACTGATCCTGGCATTCGTTTTACAAGAGAGCGAAATAAGAGCCATAAATGTTCAAACTCTCAAGAAGAGGGGGGGAGAGAGAGAGAAGAGGAAGAAACCTAGTCTGGCATTTTGGTCTTCTGAAATAGGCATTTCCGGTGGAATAGTTTTCTATAAAAATAGGATTTTATTGTTCTCCATAGGTTTGGGGTGAGCCAGGGTTCCAGGGAAATGCTGAGAAGAATGTGGAGGGGGAGATGGTATGGCCCTGGCTGCTGCTGAGGGATAGGGTAGAAAGCAGAGAAGACAAAATCCCAGCTCTGACTTCCCTCTCTTGAGATAGGTGAACCCTTCTGGAAGATTCTAACACCTGTGCTAAGCAGCTGTTGACTGTCATGGGGGAGAGGTGGGGATGGCCCACCACTCCCCAGCCTCATCCTGGCATCCTTGAGGGCAAGCCACGGACAGTGGGCGGCGTTGTCTTTCCTCTGGCATAGGAAGCAGGCCCTGCTGCCCCAAGTCTTGGTGAAGCTCCTTCTTCCTGTAGGCAGATGGCTCTGTGAGCTGCAAAAGGACAGACTGTGTGGACTCTTGCCCTCACCCCATCCGGATCCCTGGACAGTGCTGTCCTGACTGTTCAGCAGGTAACCTTGGCTAGGCCCCACCTGTGCAGCACTTCTCAGCGCTTCTGGAGTTCCTGCCTGCTTTGCCTCAGGCCCCTCTGCACTAAGCACCCCTGGAACCTTATCTCCCTCGCTCTCCCAGCAACCCACAGCCCAGAGATATAAAGCGGCTTGCCTAAGGCAAAACTCTTGGGAACACATAGGAACCAGACATGAAAAGCTGGGCCAGTGAGAGAAAACACAAATAAGGATATATATATCCTTTTCCACTGTTTCAAAATTAAGTTTGTCATGGAAAAGCCATAGAGCAAGAATACATTTAAAAAGGGCCATCTCTGTTTGTGACACCCACACCTTTTGAAATATGTGTGTCATAGGTGTTTTGGTTTTTTTTTTTTAATCTTTCCCTAAGGGCTGGGCTTGTTGGCACAGGCCTGTAACCCCCCAGTACTAGGGAGAAAGAGACAGGAGGATCAAGTTTGGGCCAGATAGAAGAGTGTAGTTCAGAGCATGAGAATCTAATTTCAGAGAAACAAATAACAACGAAACAGGCAAAATAAAGTTAAAATATTTTTCTACTGTCTCACCTGCTTTTATTATATATATGTATATATATATGTGTGTGTATATGTGTATCTACATATACACATATACATATATGTATGTATACATACAGTTATATATATATACATACATACATATATGTATATAAATCACTTTTATTCCCGTTTGAGTCAAGGTCTCACTATATAACCCAGCTTGGCCTAGAATTAGCTTTTAAGCTTAGGATGTTCTGGAATTCCACGCTCCTGCCTCAGTTCTTGAATTCACCAGCTTATACCACCATGTGCCTTTGTACTTACCAGTATGTGAACAATTTCATCAAAGTAGAGTCTTTGGGAACGTCAGGGATGGGGGATACAGGGTCAGGGTCAGGGAGAGACAGGACTGGTCTGGAAAGCTGGAGTTTATTAGTGACAGGAGAGGGACAGAAACCTGACGTGTCTCCAGCACCACCTTGAGCCTCACGGCCCATCTGCCCGTTCACTCCCAGGGTCCTCAGCATACCCCCAGCCCCGGTTGAAGATACTGAAGCAAGACCCTAATGTCTTCTTTGCTCAACCCAGCTATAGAAAGCACCCAGCACTCATTCCAAGGATGCTTATCGTTTGCCTAACCTCTGAGCTGCCTGGAGAGGTGCTCAGCCTGACCCTTGCTACCCAGATAAACTTGCAACCTTTGCCCTGGCCAGGCACCTGGCCACAACCAGCCACCCCTCTGGCTGCTGCTCACCACGTGCTCTGTTTGGCAGGCTGCACCTACACAGGCAGAATCTTCTACAACAACGAGACCTTCCCGTCAGTGCTCGACCCCTGCCTGAGCTGCATCTGCCTGGTACGTCCCACCCAGCCTGACTCCAATCCCCAGCATCAGCTCCTTAACCCTGGAGAAGGGTCACCTACAGTCCTGCTGAAAGCCATCTCCCTGAAGCCTATCTAGCATGATTTTTTGTTCTTCAAGATAGGGTTTCTTGTGTAGCTCTTGTGTAGTCCTCTGTCATGGAACTCAGTCTGTATACCAGGCTGGCCTCGACTCACAGAGATCCACCTGCCTCTGTCTCCTGAGTGCTGGGATTAAAGGCGAGTGCCACTACTGCCTGGCCCTAGCACAATTTTTTAGCCAGGGTCAGGGAATCATTTGGAAACTGGCTGGTCCAGAATCCCTGCTTCTGGGTTGCTGAACTCAATGAATCTCATTTCTGGATGTGAGAACTAGCCAGCAGAGACCAAGTCATTTGCTTATGACTTCATGGCTAGTTAAAGGGCCAGGCCCTGAACTTAGTATACATACTCCCAGATCCACATTTACCCTCTAGAGCCACTCGATCTAAAAAGCGTGTTCGGTTAGAGCATACTGAATTTTCATATTTGGAAAATGAAGGACATAAGTCTCATCTCTTATCATGCTGATATAGTTAATGCTTGGTGGGAGCTGCTGTGTTCTGTGGCAGTATATCTTTGGGGTGTATATAAACCTCAGCCCCAGTTATGTGTTAAGAGGGGCAAGGTCCATACATGGATTGAGAAATGCAGGTTAAATATCTCTGTGACCCCCGAGTGAACCGCTGCCAACTGGCCCTGTATATTCTCAGCCACGTGCTTTGGGATATGTTGCTTCTAGGTCCTCCTTTTTTCCTCGGTTTCTATGCTTTTCTTAAGATGCTGGGGATGGAATCCAGGGCAGTGTACCACTGAGCTGCACCCCGGCTCTCTCCCTGCTGAGCTTATCTGGATAATTCTGCCTTTGTTCAAGGGGTCACTATTGTCAGGTTACCTTATGGATCAAGGGAAGTCAGGAAGTACCCTAGCGGGGAGAATATCATCCTCTACCTCCATCCTACCGTGGATGGCCAATGCTGCCGTCTAGATGGGCCCACCTTGCTGTGTGCCCTGTGCCTTCCCTAGCATCGTACTAGCTGTCCTCAGTGAGCGGCCATGTGTCTTTTGTGTCCTACAGCTGGGCTCGGTGGCCTGTTCACCTGTGGACTGTCCCATCACCTGTACCTACCCCTTCCACCCAGATGGCGAATGTTGCCCTGTATGCCATGGTGAGTGGGAGAAGCCACCCAGGTCTGAGTCCCCCCGGGAGTCCTGGATCTCATTGTTCTGCCTCCTCTGTCTCTGCAGACTGTAACTTCGAAGGGAGAAAGGTGATGAATGGTCAGGTGTTCGCCTTGGATGATGAGCCCTGTACCCGATGCATCTGCCAGGTGAGCTGGCCTTGAGGGCCTGGGGCTGCCAGCCAGGCCTGCTTGTCACACATGGGACCCCGAGCTAATGTGCCCATCCTTCTGCTGTTCACATTTCATGAACTGTCAGGGTACCTTTGCCCCTGGCCACTCATCCCTCTTTGGAAGTTCAGATGAAGGTGTCTTGCCATGGCTGGCATTACCTGTCATCCAGACCAGGGTCCAGGTATTTGGGCCTCTACCCAACACTTTTCTATGTGTCCCAGTGCTGGCACAAGAGGCCCTGTGGGCTCTGCTACAGATGGGCGGGGAACTCTGGGCTTTGTCCTATGTGTCTTTCTGCTTCTTCAGCTAGGAGAGGTGAGCTGTGAGAAGACGCCCTGCCAGCCAGTGTGTTCTGACCCCTCCTGCCCAGGTGAGCAGGCCCTGATCCCGAGCTTTCCTTACCATCTTCCACTGCAAAACCACTCAGAAAGATAGGCCTTCGAAGAGGTTGCCAAGGAGACCTAGGCTCAGCCAGAATTGCTGAAGGGCACCCATTTGTGGTTGGGCTGCAGGTTCTGGGCTGCTGTTATGAAATACCACAATGTCATGTGTTGCCTGCCCCCTCCCCCCCTTTTTTTTTTAACTTGTGTTGGTGCTATCTATGGATCAGAGTCCATAAAGGACAGCCAGTGCTGCGCCCTGAACCATCTGCAGCCTTGTCCACTCCTCACCTTTTTTTTTTTTGAGACAGGAGTTGTATGTTGCTGAGGCTGGCCTTGAACTCTTGATTTAAGCAGTCCTCCTGCTTCAGCCTTGTGAGTGCCGAGACGGTAGTCATGTGCCACTAGACTTGGCTGGTCCATGTGGTTCTTTATTGCACAGTCACAAACAGGACCCAGCTATCTGTTGTGCAGCCCTGAAGTCTTGATGTGGAGCACAGCTCTTTAGGAAAGCTCCCCATTGTCTGTGAGACCTCAGATGTGTCTGGGACGCTGCATGAGAGCACTGTCAAACCAACAGCAGAGAGGTTCCTAAGGGACTGACTGACTGGTAGCATCGACAGTATGGATACGGTGGACTGAGTGCGAGTTGCAGCCTGGGCAAGCCAAGGTGGGATGGATCTCATTCTGATACTCATCATGACACACAATTTAAAACACTCGAGTTGTTTCTTTCTGAAACTTTCTACTTACTATTTGAGAACAGGGATCGATCATGACAACTGAAGTGGCAGAAAACAAAACTTTGGTTAAGGGGGGGCTACCCTATTCTTTTCAGGGGGCTTTCCTGTCTCCTACCTCCCCAGTCCATTGAGTTCCCTCCCCTATGTTCCTCCCTTCTTTCTTTCCTTGTATTCCTATTTCCCTGGGCCTCCTTTCTTCTCTTCCTCTGTGTTTCTTTCTCTTCCTTCCATACACCTGTAATGTATCTCCTGTGGAAAATCCTGTGACTTTTTCTTTCCAAATCTTGTGGGTTGTGCCAGGACCAGGTGATTGATAGCGGAGGCAACTGGGTTAGAAGAGTGTCATGGGTAGATTGATCCGGTGTCTCACAACACATTACCATCCCCTGGACCCGAAGGAGGAAGCAGAGTGATGCAGATGGCTCCCGGGGTCTTCAAAACGGTTTAGAAGTTTATTTTTTCCAGTTTACTCTGTGCATAGATGTGTCTTCTTTATATGTTTTCAAACTTCTAGAGAGATGTCAGGTTTTCCCACTGTTTTACGGCTGACATTGCTTCCTGGGAAATGTCTGTTTCACATCTTTGGCCTCCCAAGGGCACGCCAAAACGTTGTCTGCTCCGGGAAGGTAAAGGGCTGGGAACCGCTGGCGACACAGTGTAAAGGTACCACGCCCCCAGCTTTCCAGAAACTCTTCCGCCAGCACACCAGACAGCCACTGAGCAGACACCCATTGAGCAATTCAGCTGGAATGCTTGGGCAGGGCCTGGTGTTATCTCTGTTTTCCTGGTGAGGTGGTAGAGCCTAGGGGAAGAAGGTTGTTTTTTTGGTTTTTGACTGTCCTGGACTCTCTTTGTAGACTTTGTTTTTTGTTTTGTTTTGAGATAGGGTTTCTCTGGGTAGCCTTGGTTGTCCTGGACTCACTTTGTAGACCAGGCTAGCCTCAAACTCACAGAGATCCACCTGCCTCTGCCTCCCTGAATGCTGGGATCACAGGCACGCACCACTGCACCTGGCTTGGGAATGAAGTTTTTAATTGGTGGTACTAGATTCTTTTTCCTTATCCTTTGCTCTGAGGTACTTCTCCATGTCGGGGGGACTAAGACCCTGAGAGGACATGTGCTGAGCCAACTTCTTTTCCCAGAACACACTGTCTCAGCTCTGGGAAACCAGAGCTCACCACACCCCTATTTCCACTCATATTTCCTTTCTGTAAAAGGAATGGTCACCGTTTCATCGGAAGAGAACGGGAATTGCTTCCATTTGATAATTTAAACATAACACCAGGGAGCCAGGTGGTGGCGGCAGTGGTGGTGGCGGCAGCGGCAGAAGCAGCGCACACCTTTGATCCCAGCACTCAGGAGGGAGAAGCAGGTGGATCTTTGTGAGCCAGCCTGGTCTACAGAGTGAGTTCCAGGACAGCCAAGGCTACACAGGGAAACCCTGTCTCGAAAAACCAAAACGAAAACCAAAGCAAAGCAAAACAAAACAAAACAAAAAAACAACCAACCAAAAAACCCACAAGGGACGGGTGAGATGGTTCAGCATATAAAGGTACCTGCCTCAAAGCCTGATGCTACAAGTTTGGTCCCCAGAGAACACACGGTGGAAGGAGAAAACTGACTCTTGTCAGATGTCCTCTGACTACTACATGTGTGCTGTGGCACACACATAAACACACCCACACCACACCACATCACATCACACCATACTCCACAATGTGATAAAAACAGTGATTTCCTTCAGAGACAGTATGCCACCCAGTCGACACATTTAAAGCATGTGATTTTTAGCTATGTGACGCTGCCCTCTGGAGGACTGTCGCGGTATAGCAGCAGGCACAGCAGCTGGTCCAGCCCACTGCAGGTGAACTTTTGCTTCGTTTATTTTTTAAGACAGAGTTTCTTTGTGTAGCCTTGGCTGTCCCGGACTTGCTTGGTAGACCAGGCTGGCCTTGAACTTACAGCTATCCGCCTGCCTCTGCCTTCCCAAGTGCTGGCATTACAGATGTGCACCGTCAGGCCTGGCTAGGTGAAGCTTCTTATATTCATTCCTCCTTCGCTTTTCACTGGATAGTTTCTTGTTGTTTAGCTTCCTTTCCTTCTATGGACCACACACCCTTACAACACGAGGAAAGGTGATAGGCTGAGAGTGTTATTCATTCACTCAGTGTTCACTGCACTTGTCTAGTATGCCTGAAGGCCCAGTTCAATCTCCAGCATCACATACATTAGGTGTCAGTGGTTCATGCCTATAATCTTAAAGCAGGAGGATTAAAAGTACAAGTTTGCTGGGCTAGGTGGCACAAGCCTTTAATTCCAGCAGGTAGGCAGATATCTGTGAGTTCAAGGCCAGCCTGGTCTCTACTCCAAGTCGCCTTTGCCTATATGGAATATTACTTCAAATTAAAAAAAAAATAGATAGTCTATTTTTAGATAGCTTTTGGCTTATAGCAAAATTGAGTAGAACATACAGCCTTCCTGTATTCTGATTCCACATATCCGTTTTCCCCACTAGCAACACCCCACAGCAGAGTGATGTACATATTGTCACTCACTGGTACCTGCCGTCAGTCTATGGCTGGCATGAGGGTTTAGGCTAAGACATCCTGTGCAGTCTTGCATCTGGCCCTCAGTCTTTTGGGATACCCCTTTTTGCAAGTAGGAAAACAGAGGCCCAGGATTAGACTCTCTCTCTCCTTATCCTTTGATCTCTGGCACTCCTCTATGTGGGGGAAAGCAAGACCCAAAAAGGAGACATTTTCCCAAAATCACACTGCAACTTCCTGGGAGGGTGACTTTAGTGAACTGCCCGCTTCCATTCATGGTTTCTTTTCAGCCTGCTATCCGTGAAGGTCGGAGGCAGCGCATGATGGGCCTCACAGGTGTGCTGAGCCCCTTCTGGGGATGGAGTATGGCATCCATCCCTAGAATGAACCCTTTTGACTCGGTTTCCCTCCTCTGTCCAGATTCCCTGTTTCCTCCGGAAGAAAAGCAACAACCCTCCCCTCACGGAGACCTCGTCAAAGCTGCTCGGAGCCCCCGTGGAGACACGGAAGTCCCTGTCAACTGTAGCTCCTGCCAAGGGCCCCCATCGGCATCACCTGCAAGGCCCATGTTCCAGCTCCTGCAGCTGATTTTAAGAACAAACCTGTCCAATGTACTGACTGCAACCCCAGGCCTGCCGGCAACCCAGACCTCATCCTCATCCCTGTTGGAGCCAGAGGGCCCATTTCTTGGGGCTCCTGGAGCCTCCCAGCCTCTTGAGCCCTCAGTGGAATCTTCTGTCTCTCCTGGACCCTCCGCTCTACCTCCAACCATTCCAGGGACCTCTTGGTCACCTGTCACCCCAGAGAGCTCTTCTTCAACCTTTGGGGCTCCGGTAGCGTTCCAGTGGCCCCTGTCTGCCACCCACTTGACTGAGGCGAAAGCACCTTCAACAACTAATCCTGTTCTCTCAGAGACCCTCACCACCCCCTCAAGGCCTCAAAGACTCTCTCCAGCTCTCCAGGACGCTTCCAACCCTGTTCTCCAAGAGCCCACAACAGACACCTCAGAGAAGGAAGAGCCTACCACCTGAGGGGGTACCAAGCAGGGGACATGCCAGACAGAGCTCTCTACCAATGGCCTTGTGTGTCTGACCTCCCCCCACCCCGGGTAAACCCAGTCAGGTGCGGAGAAGATCGTAGAGTGTGACGGTCTATCCATAAGTCAAGGAGAGAAGCAGCAGAGGAAATAGCCCAAACACCCCCTGACTTTAGAGTTTTAGCCTCCAGAATTGTGAGAACGTAAATTTCTGTTTAGCCCCACCCTTGTCTATGGTATTGGTTCCATGATACATGTAAGTCAGTCATGATACATGGCCCTGGTACATGAAGTCAGCAGTGCCCACTCTTGCTCAGGCAGAGAGCCATGCCTAGTGTGTTCCTGTCACTGCACACTCTGGACACTGATGTCACACAACATCTCTGTCATTATGCTTTGTTTTCAACGCTGATTTCATGTTTTGTTCATTCCAAGACATGTTCAGAACATACATTATGTCCCCATCTCTAATTTAAACGCTGGGCTGCTAACTCTCTTTCCTCCCAAGCTCACAGTCCAGGGCAGGGGACAGTTGCTCAGAAGGTAAATGCACTTTAGAGCGTGAAATGGGGACAGTGAGGGCGGGGGCAGGGATGGGCGAGGGAGGGCTGAAGCTTTCTCCCTTCTGTTTTCCATGTGGCCCACACTCAGCACTTTCACAGCACAAGATGACTTCCGGTTTCTAATTCTCTGCTTTTAGAATCTGGGTAGGAGTGGGGGGGGTTGCTTCCAATTTTTCCTGTTGTGTTTGTAGGTGCCCTGGGAAAAAAAAATTAACGTCAACAAATAAATTATAGCTAATAAATAAGTAAATAAATACATTTGCCACCGCGGGATTAATAGGTTTAAAGGTAGGGAGATTGCAGGACAGTGGCTTTTCTTGCTAAGTAACCACGGACATAGAAGGGATGATTAAGACCAGAGGGTGGAGCCTGCACCAACGTTTGTGTGTAGTACCTAAGATGGCCAGCAGGTGTCAGCACTCAGCGATCCACACCGGTGGCTGGTCCAGAAAGAACTCAGCAAAGGTAAGGTCTCCAGATCTTGATCTTTATAAAGTAATGTAAATTAGGGCTCCGTGGCTCACACCTGTAATCGCAGACCTCTGAAAGCTGAGGTTGGATGATTAGTAGTTCAAGGCCAGACTGGGCTACATGAAATCTGTCTGGAAAAAAAAAAAAAAGGCTGAGTTATAGTGGCACAAAGCTTTAATGCCAGCCCTTGAGAGGCAAAAGCAGGCACATCTCTATGAGTTCTAGGCCAGCCTGGTCTACATAGTGAGTTCCAGAAGAAGCCAGGGTTATGTAGGGAGTCCCTGACTCAAAAACAACAGCAACAACGATTTCCCCATACAACAAACAAACAAAAACATCACTTTCCCCAAAACAACCCCAAAAGCAAAAAAAAAAAGATGTTTAACTCTCCCTTCTCCTCAACTGTCTTAGTATTGGCCACTGGGCAGGGGGGTGGCCCACTAAGAAAAGTCCCAGGGAGAGGTGTCTTCCCCAGAACCATTATCGTGGTTCACTGATTCATGCTGGGTGTCACTGTCCATGTGGCCTGTCGGGTTTAAATAGCAATAACTCACGATGCTACATGACAGGCTCAGTTCTGAAGGTTGTATATGATGAAGTCATTGTCTTCACATATAGAGGATAACAGCATTTCCCCCCCTGTGATGGCCACCTGCTCTCATGGTGAGGCACTCTGGAAGTGGGAATGGGGGCCAAGGACAGATGACCTCTGGGACCATTGCAGGGAGGCGGGACATGGAGCCGGGTGTTCTTTTGGGTTGTCCTTTGTGCACGCTGTGTGTAGCCTGGAAGCCATTCCTCCCCCGACCTGGAAATTTCCTCAGCATCTTTCATTGTCATCCCTCCTGGCTCTCTCAAGTCTCCGCTGTACCACTCCCTTTGATCTGTCTCTGTGACTCCAAGGCAAGTTCCCAGGGTGCACCACAGGCCTGACCTGCAGATGCCCAGTGATCATGGACCGCGTGAGCTGACACCAAAGCAGCAGCTTCCATGGTGTGATGCATCGAAACAGAGTGTTACTCTGTTCTGCTCGCTCCTTCTGCTCTCTGCGTAGCCTCGGCCTGTGGGAAAAGCCATCCCAAATCAAGCACACCCTTTTTTGTTTTTAGAAGATTTATTGAAGTGTTTGGCCTGCATGTATATACACCGTGTGTGCGTGTGGTGCTCACGGAGGTCAGAGGAAGTCAATGGATCCTCAGGAATTGAAGTTACAGATGGTTATGAGCTGCCACATGGGTGCTCAGAACCAAACTCAGGTCCTCTGCAAGAGTAACAAGTGCTCTTAACTGCTGGGCCACCTCTCCAGCTATAAGTATGTCAGATTCTGACAGTCCAAATCAAGTGTTCCAATAGCTGTGCCCAGAAGTTTGGGATGGCTCATCTCAAGTAACAACTTTTTTTTTTTTTGGTGGGAGGAGCAGGTGCTGGGGATTGAACCTGGTGCTTCGCTTTGACCAGCCAAGTGGTCTACCACTGAGCTGTAGCCCCAGTCCTTTTACCTTTCCGTTTTTAAAGGGTTAATTTATATGTATGTCTGTGTGTGCACGTGTGTGAGGGTACTGAGAGAGGCCAGGAGTGGGTAGCGGATCCCTCGGAGGTGGAATTCAGTTGCTTTTGTGCTGGGCTCTGAATTCTGGTCGTCTGACAGAGCGGTAAGCAGAGCCACCTCTCCAGCTCTTCTTTTAGCTCTTGGTTGGCTATCACTAAGTCACACAGGCAGACCTTGACCTCAAGGTAGCCCAGGTAGGCCTCGAGCTTGTGTATCCCTCTGCTTCAGACTCTCCAGGCACTGAGATTACCAGCTTGTGCCATGAGGCCCGACATCCAGAACCTGTTTTTAATTTTCCTTTAAGCAACTTTCTGAGTGAGGGGGGGATAGACACTGGGAGAGCCAGATCAAGCGCTCTTAGCCGTCCAGAACATCCTTTGCCATTGTTCTCAGTGACTACTCTCCACTCCGGCACCAGGGTTCTAAGAAAACCGCCAATCACTCCAGGTCACAGACAAGACCCTCTGACCAAGCAGAGACAATCACAGCATCTCTTTAACCTCTGGCCAAGATATTTGGTCCAGGTGGACACACCACTCCTGGCGGACCAACCAGAGCCCTCTCTGCTACTCTGGGGTTTTTTTTTTTTTTTTTAAATCATCTGTGTCCTTCCTGCCCAGATACCTTCAGATATGACATCCTGGGGCTGGTAGCAGCAAAGCACTTGACCTTCAAAGACAAGAAAAAGAAGCTGAGCGGCAAAGAGACTCGAAGGAAAGGAGAGCAAGGAGAGGAGGAGGAAACGAATGCTCTGACTTCTAGGCCTGTGGTTGTTATCTTCTGCACTTTTCTTATGTCTGTCCTTAGTCTTTCTCTTCTTTCCTGCTGGCTGGACTTGGCTTCTCTTACCATGGGGACCACATGGCAGAGTTTTGCTTCTTATCATTCTGGAGACTGAGGCAGGAGGAGTGCTGAAAGTTGGAGATCTACCTAGACTATGATAGTGAGTTCTAGGCTAGCCTGAGCTACAGACTGAGACCCTGTCTCAAAGACTAAACCAAACCCAAACTAACTCCAACATACCCGGTCGACCCAGAAAGAGCAGCTGTTAGCATCAGTGGCTTTGTGAATGCAGTCTTTATTCCCTACACAGAACAGGGCTTTCTGGAGCTCACAGGATGGGAATGTCCTGTGAGCATTCAGGTCTGTGTTGGGGTTTGGGGATGCCTGGCTAGCCCCTGAAGGAGGCCCAGCACTCAAGCAGCAGGAGCCAGACCAATTCTGTTATTTTCCCGATCAAACACGGTGAAATACAGCCTCAGGAAAACATCCCCCAGCACCCACATCTCAGGATCTGATGGGTCTTCTAGGCCGTCCTCAAAGTTGCTACAGCACTTGTGTGGATGATCCTGGAAAAGAGCGGTGATACAGGAGCTCAGTGGGCAGCTGCTCAGCCTCTTCTTCTTCTTCTTCCCCTTCCCCCAACCCTGGTTCAGCCACTCCCTCTGCAGAGCAGGCTTTTCCTCCTCCCCTCTGGGCAGCTTCAGTCACTGCTCCCTGGGCTGGCACACTGTCCTCCATGCCCCTTGTCTGCAGATCCATCTATCCTGGCTGCCTCTGCGTGGTCCCCCAGGTCTATTTACATGAGGTCTCATCTTTCCTCTGCAATCTGGGAAACTCAGTGGTGCCACCACGCCCTGCTGATCCCTCAAAACTTATGGGAGGAGAAAGGAATGCCACACTGGCTTTTGCTGTTGTGTGGGCAGGCAGCCCTTGCCCGTGGGGTGGGTGAGGTGTGTGGTGGGTGGCGGTGAGGAAAACAGCAGCACCTGTAATGGCACATCCTCACCACCAGGGTGCGCCTTCCTCTCCCACCAAAGCCCAACCTTGATAATTCCTGCTATTTCCAGGGTTTGAAGAACAGTCCCACTGCAGGACTCTCACCTTTCTGATGTAGGCACTGGCTGGCACAGGGTAGGCGATGCCCTCGATGGTGAAGACAATATCCGGTAGGGTGTTGATGGCGTCACACTTGAGGACGTACTGCAAAGGTGGGGAGGCTGGAGGTTAGTCCAGCTCCTACTGCAGTAGCGCGTGGATAACCCAGAGCCGGCCTCCCACATAACCTTTACCTCGCCATCACCAGAGGCCTTGGCTCCGATGAGATTCTGGATGTTAAGGATCGAGTTTAGAGGGCCAGTCAGCAAGGAGGTACCGGTGTCCATAATGCCTTGGCAGCCTCCAACACAGGCGATGACCTCCCCGCTCATGGAGATGCTGGGAGGCAGGGGCCAAAGAGGACAGCAGGATTACTGTACAGGACCATTCCCAGACTTCAGACCTTCGGGTCTCCACACCCACCCTCCTGCACCGTCACTTTACCTTTTTCTGGTTTTTTGTTTGTTTGTTTTGTTTGTTGGTTTATTTAGAGTAAAGGTTCTGACCATGTTTTCTGAGCTGGTCTCCAATGTCTGAGTTCAAATGACCCCTCTGCTTCAGATTTCCCAGGAGCTGGGACTATATCTGGATGCCACCATATCTGCTGTCTTTTTAGGTACCTTGTCTGTTTTATTTGTTTCTTTGTTTTGAGACAAGGTCTTATGTAGCCCAGGTTGGCCTCAAACTCATTTCCTTTCTTCCTTTCTTCCTTTCTTCCTTTTTCTTCCTTTCTTCCTTTCTTTTTTTTAAATATTTATTTATTTTTTATTATTTATACAGTGTTTCTCCTTATTCATTTCTAGCAAGGGGTGAGGTGGCGATTCGCCGCTTGCAGGGCGCCCTGGTTCATGCACACGTACACTACTGGATGGCACCGTCCCTGGGTGCCTCCCTCAAGGGGCCTCACACCGGGATGCTCAGCGTATGCATGTCTGAGAGAGTAAATGAACGAAAGGAACAACAAGGAACGCGTGTGCCCGACCAGCTCCACAGCTCCGGAATGAAGGTAGGTCCCTGTGTGCACCACACGCTCCACGGCGGGGAGACAAGCAGCCATTTGCTACACAAGAGGCCACCTCCCCAGCAGACTGCCGCTGTGTCAACGCACCAGGCAGCACCCCAGGAAGCCCAGGCCCATGGCCAGACTGCCGATGTCCTGGAAGGCTGCTTGAGCTTCCGTCTGGCGGCTGTGCAGAGTCTGCTCAGTCTTCGTCCCCGTGTGCTCAGGTGTTTCAGGTCCCCAGGTGGCCGGGTCTCTAGTTCGGGCCCCTAGCCTGCTGTGTGGCTGTATTTGTTGCTTTCAGGTCTGAGGATGGAGACTTATCTCTGCTCGTGTCTATTCTCTGGTGTGGTACTCTCACTGTGGACCCAGGACTTTCTCTGCTTTGGACAGGAAGCTCCAAGTCCTGGGCAAACCAGGATGGAGGTTGCTCACTGTGACTGTTCAGTCCGATAGGACACCCTCCATCCCCCTCTCTTTTTAGGGTTTTCAGACCATGTATCCCACCCATCCCACTCTGCATGGGCCTCTTCCAGAGACTCCCGCCCATCCAGGTCTGTAGATGCCCTGGCTGTGATTCTGCTGAGGAGACCTGAGGGGTTATACACATGGCTTCGAGGAGGTGTGTCTGTGGTGCCGCAGACTGGATGTCTGTGTGTGTATGTGTGTCTCCGTGGTTGTACATATTTTTGTGTGACTGTCTTGTGACCCCATGTGTCAGCGACCTTGTGTGTGGATGTATGTACAGGCGCCGTCATGCATGGGCATGGGTCGGTGTTACTTCATGTGTGTGTGCGTGTGTGTGCACGTGTTGGAGGCAGCATCCAGGGGTAGGAATCAGCCAGGCGCTTACCTGTCCACAGATAACTGCCAGTAGCTAGGATTGGACACCGGCACCCAGTGAAGGTCTCCGTGGTAGTAGGAGGGGTCTACTCCGCCCAACATCAGCACGCTGCCTTTCTCGTCCTTGCTGGAGGGGAGAGGGTGCAAGGACTGGCTGCTCGGTGGAGGTCGGTGGGCCAGGCCCCTTAGGCCTGGCAGTATCCCTGACCCTGCCAGCACCGCTAGTGTGCCCATCCGCACCCACACAGCCCTGCACAGCGGCCATCCTCAGGAATTAAGACAAGGAGGCCCTTGTACCTGCCCCAGGCCGGTTACACAGCTCATGAGTGGCAAAGCTGAGATCCAGATGTGGATAATGGGTGTAGAGCTGGGCTCTGGACACCCCACCATTCTGTGGAACATTTGGATTCCTCCGGAAACTAGAGCAACTTTATGGTTGAAAGATACTGCGTCCAGAGGGGTGTGACTTCTCCCTATCTGGATTGTCACTTTCCGGAACACTGAGGCCTTGGGTAGCCAAGCGTGTGCTTTCTAGCTCGCACAGGTCTAGCTTCAGCTCAGGGAGCCCCACCCCCACTTTTAAGGCCTATTGGTTCTATCCGCCCGATACACTGCTGTCACAGTCACAGTCACTACCTGAGGTCTCTTTTCCCTTTGTTTATACCGTCCTGTCTTCTGCCCGCCCCCTTTTCTGTATCCTCACACAAGCTGTGTACAGAGTGGTACTCAGTGCTTAGTACGTACTTAATAAGAAGTAGTTGAATGAATGCATCATTGTGGAGTGGATTCAAGTGTTCCCAAGGGCCAGAGGCACTTGCATTAAGCTAGAGAGCTGGGATTCCTGGAACTCAGGTTCTCGGAGAGCCCGCAGCCATAGACACGCCTGCCCCCCCCCACCCGCCATGCGGGATCAAATCTCAAAGTTGGCAGGGAAGAGGCAAGTGTCAACAGGACCTGTGACCTGTGCTTTGCTTTCTCCCTTGTCCTCCAGATCTTTAGTCCACCAGGAACTTCAGTGTAGCTGAAGAGCTGATGGACTGGTCACCATCACGGGGAAGAATCCTGAGGGCTGAGCTTGGGTCCCGCTTCTCTAGATGGGGCACTAGAGTTGTTTGCCATCCTGGGCAAAGCCCTTCCCAGAGCCTTAGCTCATCTCTGACTGGAGAGATGGGACTAAAGGAGTCAGTGGAGGGTCTGACTGTCAGTACTGGAGGCTGTGTACACTGGGAGACATTCGTCTCTACTGAATAGCTCAGTGCCACTGCTGCAGTGTAAAAGCAGCCACAGGCAAGATGGAAACAAATGATCCAGTGAAGCCGTATTTACAGAAGCAGAGGATGGGCCAGATTTGGTGTCCATGGCAGGCAGATGCCTGGACGAGGCTATGTCTAAGGACCCTTCAGGGTCAGAGGGTCAACAATTCTTAATGCAACTGACAGCCTCGAAAAAGGCCGATTTGGCACAGGCTCACCTGCTCAAGTAGAAGGCAAAGAGATTCTGGGGGATGAGGCCTTGCATCCACAGGTTGTCAAAGACAGGTGTGACTCCTTGAAGGCCAAGGTCAGGGTAGCCCAGCCCCAGGATACCATCAAAGACTGCATATTCCATGAAAGTGCCCGGTTCCTCCAGGCTCAGGCCAAATGCCTGGGCCACAACCGTGAGGTCCCCGATCTGTGGGAGAAGAGGGCATTCTCACATAAGGCTCTGAAACCAGGGCTGTGGTATGGCTGGGAGTGGGTGGGGAGCTGGTTTGACCCACAGGGTATAACTGAGTCCTGGCCCTGCCATGGGTCACATGGATGTGAATCCCAGGGAGGAGTGGACAGGCAGGCCCCCTATGGCGCTGTGGGTTGTCACTGACCACCATCCTCCAGATGCCATCTGACCTTATACTCTTTTCCAAATGGGGAAACTGAGATGCTGAGTGTGACCTGACCAGAGGGATCCCACTTGAAGATCAATGGAGAGTAGGGCTTCTCCTTCAGGGTTGTTATTCATGGTGATCTTTTCTGCACCCTTGGGAGGTGGGAGGCTGCTATGACCAGGTGTTTAGTTGAATTTAGTTTTGTTTTTAAGATCGGGCTCGCTATGTATCCCTAGTTGGCCTGGAACTTGCTATGTGGACCATGCTGGTTTTGAATTCATAGAGCTCTGTCTGCTTCTGCCTTCTGGAATGCCTGACTAAGCCACCAGGGTTCTGAGGACTGGGAAAAGTGTAAGCATGAGTGTGTGAATTTGTATATGCATGTGTGTGTGTGTATGTGTGTGCGTGTTGTTCATGCATGCATGCATAGGATTTTGTTACTTCTCCAAGGCCTCCAAGGCCTCCCAGGGAAGAATCTTTTGATGGAGCATGGCTCTCCTGAATCAGCTTTCCCTGTCTGGAAGCTCAAGGGCCCTTGGCTGCTCCCACAGGTCTAAACCACACAGCTCTCCCCTGGGAGCACTTCCCACTTGCCTACTTACTCTGAATCACACCCCGGCTCTTTGGCTCGCCAGCAGTGTGACCTTGGGTAAGGCACTGGCTCTCTCTCACTCACCTGTGGGATGAAGCCCTAGCAATGCCCTCTTACTGAGAAAACTCATGGAGTCGTTTGGAAGGACGTGCTCAGCCTATTGTCTGGAACTGGGTAGTGTGTGCAAGTGGTTTATTTTTACACAGCTCTTTCTCTCTGCTCCTGGCAGAACCAACTTGTGCTCCCCTTTGGAGAAGGAACTGCAAATCTGAACCTTGGCTGCCTGTGGCTAGAAGGACTCATGGGGTGGGGCCTCCACAAGGTGGGTGGGCAGCTGGAGCAGAAAGGCTCTCCCAGCTAACCCTGCCATCGGTGTTCACACCCAGAGCCAGGCCCCGTGGCCGCCTCCAGCTCCCAAGTTACCTTGACAGTGTCGTAGGCGAGAAATCCTGACATCTCTCCTGAGCCATAGGCGACATTCACAGGTCGGCCCGAGACCAGGAAAGTGGAGGACCGCAGAGGGTTGAAGGTCTTGTGGTGAGCTGGAGGACACAGGCAGGAGGTGACCCTCAGGTGTGCTTATGAAGGACAGGGCAGGGCAGGGCAGGATGCTCACCACAGGCTGGGCTGGAACAATAGATGGATGGTACCCACAGGTCTGAAGAACCAGTATCCAAGACGACCTTGAACTCCTGAGGGGGCGTGCCGATGCTGATGATACCAATGTAGACCAGCTGCAGGTGAGAAGGGTTGTGGCTAGGGCCAGCCTGGCTGCCCTGTCTCTCACCTGGATTCTGGGGTGCCTGCCTTCACAGTGCTGTCCACACTGCCAAGCCTCTGTTCAAACCAGGGCTTCCTTTTAGGAACACTCCATCCTCTCCCAAAGGTCTTAAATTCTTCCACCTTTCAGGGTTCAGCCTGAGTGCCTCCTCCAGGCTGCCCTCCTGCCTCACTCTGGGCCTCTGTGCTCTTTGCCTTCTACAAAGTCAGAACAATTACTCTCAAGGCCACTCAGCCTGTCCTCTCATTGGGCATTTGTTTACAGCCCCCTGCCTTTTCCTCCCTCCATTCCTCTCCCTTTCTTTCTTTTTGGTAGGTCTCACTATGTAGCTCAGGCTGGCCTCAAACTCATGGTTCTCCTGCCTCAGTCTTCTGACTGCTGGGATTCCAGATGACATTCGTTCTCTGCCTGCTTCTTTGGCTAGGCTGTAAGACACTAGGCTTAGTAAGGTGTGGTGGCACTCATCTTTAATCCCAGCACTCAGGAGGTAGAGGCAGGTGGACCTCTGTGAGCTGGAGGCCAGACTGGTCTGCATAGTAAGTTCTAAGCCAGCTGGAGTTATACAGCTGTATACAGTAGAGTTATACAGTGAGAACTGTCTTAAAAACCCAAAGAAAGAAAGAAAGAAAGAAAGAAAGAAAGAAAGAAAGAAAGAAAGAAAGAAAGGAAGGAAGGAAGGAAGGAAGAAAGAAAGAAAGAAAGAAAGAAAGAAAGAAAGAAAGAAAGAAAGAAAGAAAGAAAGAAAGAAACCAGGTTCTGCTCTTCAGACATGATGTCTTGTGGGTTGGCTCAGCATCTAGCCCATCTCAGAGCCCACTAACTGCTCATTGGTTGGAATCTGAGTCTGCAGGGTTGGGGACTCCTGAGATACCAAGCGTGAGTTGCAGTTGGATTTGTTGGCGTTGCGTTAGACACAGCTCACCCTTGCTCAGAGCCTGGGTGAAAAAGAACAAAAGTCCAGGTACCCAGTGATGTTCACAGCATAGAGCAGGATATCTGTGTCATTGTTTCGGTCCAACCAGCCAAACAGGGTCTCCTGTTGTTCCTCATCCATTAATTTTTTTTTCTTTCATGTATGTGAGTATGTGTGATGCAAATAGAGGCCAGAGGAGGGCTGGGGCATCCTGCTCTCTCACTCTCCACCTTAGTCTTTTGAGATAGGATCTCTCCCCGAACATGGACTAGGCTGGCATGCTACAAGCCCCAGCTACTCTCCTGTTTCCGTTCCCACAGTGCTAGAGTCAGAGGTGTGGGTATCTTACGTGGATGTTAGGGATTTGAACTGCGGACCTCACACTTGAGCAGCAGGTGTTCTCAGCTGCTGGGCCATCCCAGCCCCTGCTCCCTACTCCTTCTGGCTTTAGGAACTCCAACCCTAATTCAGTATTCTCCAGAGGGGCCACAGTGCCTGGCAGAAGCTCCAGGCGGCGTTCAGGAGCCCCAGCTCCTGCTACACGTACATCTAGGTAGTTCCTCATGGGCTCATAGGTTACTGCTGGGTTCCCTCGCTGCTCCAGAAGCACACGGGCACGGCTTTGAGGGTACTTCTCCAGGTAATCCTTCAGCATGTGGCTCTCCCGCAGATTTTCTCGCATGGACTTAATCTTCATCAGAGGGATTCTTTAAAGGAGCATTAGGAAGGAAACCAAGTGAGAGACAGCTGCCACGGGCTGCCAAGAGGCAACCCCTTACACTGCGGCTGCAGAGTGGTTTTTCCGACGAAGGCTGCTATTGGAAAAGGCACAGAACACAACGGGAAGACCATGACTGAGTGCCTGGTTTCCAGTCCAGGTTTTGGTATTTGCTCTGGAGCAAGCCACAAGACCCTTCGGAACCTTTCTGAAAGGAAGATGGGGGGATAACACCCCTCGAGTTGAATGCTGGGGGTGGGGGTGATGGAAGGGGAATGAACACCTGCCATCCATTAGATCCTGATAGTGACAGCCATGGTGCACTGTCTTCTCCTAAGCAGCCTGGGAGGAAGGATCAGGGCATTCTACCCCCAGCCTCCTTACTTTGTGACTCAGCTTTGGTCACCACGCTGGTTACCATCAAAGCTAGGCCTAGCAGGTAGCCTCCTTGGTTTTCATTTTTTTTTTTTTCTTTTTGAGACAGGGTCTTATGTATTCTAGGCTGGCATCAGACTTGAGATATAACTGAGGATGACCTGATCATCCTCTCCCCACCTCCCAAAAGCTGAGATTACAGGCACGTGTCAGTGCGCGCAGGTGGAAAAAGCCCTCTAAACCCACCTTGTTTCAATCAGAAATGAGGGAGGAGAGAAAATGAAAAATTCGAGAGAGCTAAAGCAGGAGAATGATGAGTTAGGGACATGATGAGGCCTGAGCCCAGAGAGAGAGAAATAGAGGTCGGTGGACACAGAGACTCTCAAAGAGGTGGGAAGATACAGATCTATAGAGACAGACAGACAGACAGACATCCTGAGAGAGATCTAAAAGACAATGCAGAAGAAATACCCCCTCAGCTGCCCAAGCTGTGCAGTGAAAGATTCTGGGAGTGACATCAGCACAGCTCACTATATGACTGTGCCCTTGGAGGTGGGTGGCCCTGCACACTTGGCCCCAAGAATTCTAGGCCCTTTCTGCATTCCTGGCAAACTATCACTGATGAACGGACACCTGAACTTTATGAAAGCCAGGGAGGATTTCATTTCCTTTTTCACCCCGGGATGAGCAGGGGAAAAAGAGGGTCAGGCAGTTTTACAAGGGTGAGAAGGAGCCCAGGCAGACAGCCGCTAGCACTCATTTTCTACTTACGTGACCAAGCATTCTGAGAGGGCCACAAGACCAAGAACCCAAAGCCACTTCATGATCTCTTCTGAGGCTGAAGGTGCTAGGGAGAAGAGTTCTGGGCCTGAAGCTGTGCGGGGAACTGCTTATTAAGTATGGCCTGCTCTAATCAGCCTCTGGAGGGCCACCAAGGGGCCCGATAAGCAATACAAACTTCCCCGATAACATCTTTACCCAGTCAGGGCAGGAGGTGCCTAGAAATTCTCAGAATCTGGGGAGTTTTAGTGGCTGGGAATGTAACACCAAAGCTACCTGACTTCACAGAGTGGGGAGACTCTTGCTATCTTGGTGATAAAGACACTGTAGACAAAGTGTTTTATAAAAGTAGGTGCCAGGTGCGTGTCCGCCCTTCAGATCCCACGCAGTTCCCAACTGGCCCATGACGTGTGTTCCATGGTCCCCACTGTCCTTACTAGAGAGCAGGTTGCTGGGAGGGAAAGAAGGTCACGTTTGACAACCTGAGTGTGATATCCAGGACCCACGTTGTAGGAAGATAGAACTGACTTCCACAATCTCTCCTTTTTTTATTATGTATTTTATTGATGTATTTATTCTTATTTATGTGCGTTGGTGTTTTGCCTGCATGTATGTCTGTGTGAGGGTGTCAGATCCTCTGGAACTGGAGTTACAGACAGTTGTGAGCTGCCATGTGGGTGCCGGGAATTGAACCTTGGTTCTCTGGAGGAGCAGCTAATGCTCTTAACCGCTTAAGCCATCTCTCTGCACCCCCTCCCCCACAAGCTTTTTTAATATCTCAGGCACCCACCCACATAAAACAAACAAACAAACAATATAATGTTAAAAAATGTAAAATGTATCCATGACAAATGAAATAATTTAAAAAGTTTACTTTTCTCCAAAGAGCAAAAGAGAGTAGACAGAGAGAGAGAGAGAGAGAGAGAGAGAGAGAGAGAATAGGCAGTCAGTCCTTGCCTCATGGAGTTTGCTGTCTGGAGCAAGGTGGGCATACTCAGGACGGAGGAGGCAAAGTGGGTAGGTAAGTAAGTTGTCTGGGTGGCCATGGTAGGCATGATGCAGCACCATTGTCTAACCACCCACCAGGGGGCAGTCCTGAGTCAGCTCGGACCTGCCACTACCAGGCTGGAAGCGAAGCCCCATGGTGCCAAGTTGGCTGCATTTTCAAGAGAAATCAGAGCTGGGATAGTTATGGGAAATTCCTGCTCTTTAAATGTCAGCAGCTGGGATATTATGATGCATGCACTTTGGCTTCCGTACACTGTTCCTGGCTCCTAAGTTCCTCCCTGCAAACAGGAGAGAAGACACTCTTCACCCCAGAGTGTGCATGCTCCATGCACGGGAAGAATCCGTTAACCTTAGCTCTCACCCCTTCCGCTCTGTCAAACATTTTGACATTCTTCTTGAGGCTCCTGTGACAAAGTCCCCATAGGAAAGCAAATGGACAGGGTTTGGGGTTCCTGTAGTGTACACTGCACCATCGGAAACCCACCATTTCCAGGGGATCCAATGCCCTCTTTTGCCCCCCCTTCTCTCTTTCAAATGAGTGAGCAAGCAACCACCCCTCCCCCAATAACGGAAGTGTTTCTCCAAGCTCTGAGCCACTCAAAAAAACGATCCAAACTCAAGGAAGGCTCTCAGGAACCTTAACTGATATCCAGTTGGGGAGAAGCACAGAGAATGCAACATGCAGGTGTGGGCTGGCATCCAGAGCATGGTGCAGCCAAGGGGCTGAGCCTCGCTGTGGAATCTGCGGTCATCTCCAGGTGAGCCAAAGCAATGACTTTAGAAAACAATCCCCACTTGATGAGGGTCTGTTACCGCTCCCCCGATAGGACCCAGGTTTGTCTGTCCTTTCAGACATGCAAATATATAGTTATCTTCTTAAGCATCTTGTCAACCCCCCCCCAGGAGCCTTTGGCCTGGGGTACACGTGTTCACCTTAAACTGTACTACTGTATAGAATACAGAATAATACTGCTCTCCTCCCAGGAGTCCAGGGCCCTTGTTCTTCTTACTGCTCCTGGGAACAACAGAGGCAGGTCTGACCTCAAGGTTTGGGTGGTAGGTAGAGTTGAAGCCCTGTCCTTCATGCCTCCCTTTTGCACATTGACTAGGCAAGCAGGTCATTCCCAAGTGGCTATGCCCATCCATCCATTGCTAGCCCCTAGTGAGGGTGCCTTGAAATACTGCTCTTCCTGCCTGTCTCCTGAGGGCTAGGTTTTCAAGTGTGAGTTATGTTGTCTGGTTTCTGCAGAGCAGAGCAGAGCAGGGGACGGAGCCCAGGGCTCTCTGCATGCCAGGCAAGCACTCTACTGACCGAGCCCTGCCTGCCCTATCTCCCCCTCCCAGCACACATTTTAAAAATTACGTTTATTTACTTATGTGTGTGGCAGTGTCGTACGGAGGTCTCGGGGGCTCAGGAAGCTGCTTTTCTCTTCTGCTGTGTGGGTCCTGGAGATGAATCATCCGATTTAGTAGTAGACACCTTTATCTGCTGAGGTATCTTACTGCTCCCAACACTTTAAATTTTTAAAATTCAGGTGTTGTGTGTGTGTGTGTGTGAGTGTGGCACACCTACACATGTGGGTGGATGCCAGAAGAGGGTGCTGAACCTCCCAAAGCTGAAGTTACAAGTGTTTTGTGAGCCACCCACTTAAAAAAAAATGTATGTTTTATTATTACTTTATGTGTGTGGGTGTTTTGCCTGCACGTATGTCTATGTGCCAGGTGCATGCTCGGTGTCTATGGAGGCCAGAAGAGGGTGCTGGATCCCCTAAAATCGGATTTACAGACATCTGTGAGCCGCCACGTGGGTGCTGGGAATTGAACCTGGGTTCTGAAAGAACAGCCAGTGCTTTTAACCATTAAATCATCTCTGAAGTGGCATAAAAGGGAGACTTCTCCACAAAAACGTCTTAGGAACCAGCAAACAAATGTAGTATAGGTGAGTGTGCACTAGAGCCCAGTTCACAATTTATTGGTTAAAACTCACTGTGTTTTATTTGCTGTGTTGGGGATCAAACACAGGGCCTCACACATGCTGGCAAGCACTGTCTGATTGGGCTGCCTCCGTGGCCCTTTAAAGGGATTTTAGGAGGAAGAATGCTGAGTGACATGAAAGGCAGTCAGCTGGGACTGGAGCTCAGTTAGCTGAGCGCTTGCCTAGCACTCCCTGCACTCCATTTCAGGCACCACATAAAGCAGGTGCAGTATCAAAGATCAGCGATTGGGAGAGGGAGTGTGGAGCATCAGGAGTTCAAGGCCAGCTTTGATTACAAAGCAAGTCTGAGGCCAGCTTTGATTATGTAAGACTGCATCTCAAAACAAATGAACAACCAACCAACCAAAGGAAATTTGAGCTCAGGTTGGTGATTTGTAATGATGGCACCAGGGAGGCTGAGGCAGGAGTTTGTGGCCAGCCTGGGATTCATAGCAAGTTTTGATTCAGCCTGAGCTAAATAGTGAGTCCCTGCCTGCCCTTCCTCCATTAAAAAAGCAAAATGAGCAACAAATAAAAAACCCTAAAAGCTGGCTTTGGTGGTACACACCTCTAATCCCAGCACTTGGGGAGGCAGAGGCAGGCAGATTTCTGTGAGTTTGAGGTCAGCCTATTCTACAAGGAGAGTACAGGATAGCCAAGGCTACACAAAGAAACCCTGTCTAGAAAAACAAACAAAACAAAAACAAAAACCATCCAAACAACAACAACAACAACAAAAACCCTAAACCCCAATAATCCTCCCAAACAAAGAATACTTTTTGCATAGAATAAAAGAGCACTGGGGCAGCCAGTCACAGTAGCACACACCTGTAATCCCAGCACTTGGGAAGGCAGAGGCAGGTGGACCTCTGTGTGTTCGAGGCTAGCCTGGTCTACAAAGTTTAGGACAGCCAAGGCTACACAGAGAAACCCTTTCTTGGAAAAATAAAAGAGAGAGAGAGAGCGCCATAAATAGCTCTCTATAATAAGCTCATCGGTGCTTATTATATCAGCATTTTAAAAGCTCCTAGGTCCTGAAAATGTTCAAAAGCATTTCCAGTAAAAATAATACTCCTGCAAAAAAAAAAAATAGTCCAATGAAAATAAATAAATGATAAACATTTAAAAAGAGGGGGAAGGTGCACAGGGGCTGAGGAAGTAGCTCAGTTGGTAGAGTGACTACCTAGCACACTCAAATCTCTAGCTCCAGCACTGAATTAAAAAAAAAATAAAAAATAACCCCTCAAAACAAAAAACAAAAACAAAAACAAAAACAAAACCTGTAGCACATACCTATAATCTAGCACTTGAGAGGTAGGGGCAGAGGACCAGAGCTTTAAAGTCATCCTTTAAAGTCATGGGGATTTGGAGGCCAACCTGAGTTACATGAGACTGAAAAAAGAAGAGGGCTTAGCCGAAAACCGGAACACCGTTGACATTCCTGCTGTGGAGTCACAGGATACCATTAAGATCAACTTGGAAGTTTAAAATTCTTTTGTAATAAGTTGAAATGTTTCCTGTTTTTAGGTTTACTTAATTTTGTTTGAGATAGGGTGCCGTTGGCTGGCCTGGAACTTGCTATGGTCCTCTTGCCTCAGTCTCCTAAATGCTGGTCTTACACAAGTGTGCTACCACACTTGGCAACATTTCCATCTTGAAGTCCTTGTTCTCGGTGATATGCCCAGAGGTCCAAACAGGGCAGACCTGGGCAGCCTGGCACTGGCCAAGCTGCACTAGAACCTCCATGTGTCCTGCTCCATCGTCCCAGGGTTACCCTGCCAGGTTTGCAACTCTGAGGAGCCTGGGGCAGGGCCGAGAAGTAGGAGAGTGGGGGCGATTTTGAGAAGTAACGAATCGAGGCTCTTTCTTTCTGGCTTCTTGTGATTGGGACCATCTGCAGGGTGAGGGAAAACAACCTGAATACGGAGGGAGAGAGCCCAGGCTGAAGCAGTCTGGTATTTTGAAAGGAAAGGGGAAGCCGGGCGTGGTGGTGCACACTTTTAATCCCAGCCTTTAATCACCCAAGGGCAGTGGGATGTGTGAGGTGAGCCAAGAGTCCAGATCAAACAGACCAGCCGACGGTGAAAGCAGACCTCAGACTGCAGCAGCACCCACCAAGGGTCCCATCCCACACATATCTTCTGGTGCACACATGCTGGAGGCTGGACATGGTCCATTCTGCTTGGGTTCCTGCTCCAGAGGGAGCAGCATTAGATAGCGGCTGCTATGCCACAGGAAAGGGGACAGCTGCATCAGGTGGCTCTTTGATGACTCTGGGTATTGAAGTCCCCTCAAAAGCTCTGGACACCTAGAACATCTTTCCTCTTAACATTTACCTGCCCCTTGCTATCATGCTTGGGGCACAAAGTCCTTTTCCTGTCCCCTGGATCAGGTTTCTATTAGAGAGTCCTCACATTTCCCGTTGGTAACTTCTGCTTCATGACACCCCACATAATCTGGTGGCAGAGTGTCCCATGAACACATGGGTTCCCTGGTTACTGGTGGCAGGTCGGTTGTGATTTGGGTAGGTGGCACCTGGCCTGCCCTCTCCATCCTGAGTGCTAAGCAGACATCACCAGTTGATCCCAGCCCTCTGGACCTCTGGATAAAGCCACGGAGTCCTGAGCAACATCGTTCCCCTTCAGCCAAATGTCCTACTAGTCAGTGCTGGCACCTGGACGGGAGTGATTGGTGTTTTCCAAGCCGACCCCTTTCTTTGGAAGAGGGGACACTGAGACCTGCAGCATGAGAAGTACTGAAATTCAGGTTTTCCGGGCTTGGGCCATCTCTTCACTGGGGAGGGTGGGGAGCAGATGCTGAGAGCCCTGAGAAGGGGAGGCAGAGATTTCTGATTGCATGGGCAACTCTCAGGGGTTTACAGCTGCCACACGATGAGCTTCTTTGCCTGTGTCATCAGCTCCATCCTCGTATCTATATCACCAGACCCACAGCCTCAGAGCAGCAGGAGACAGGAACCACAGGGGCAGCTGCAGCTGGACTGGCGCAAGAAGCTGCAGGTGGAAGTACAGGTTAGTGCTGGACCATGCCCAGCCTGGCAGCCCATAGCATGTCCCCCTCTCCTGTGTTAGCGTGGCCCTGGCTCATAAAGCCACAAGCACCTTCTACTTGGATGTTGCCAGCTGGAACCAGATGTCTTACTAGCCATGTCTACCCTGTTGTCTGCTCATGCCCTGGGATAGCTAAGAATGTATGCAGCCCAACACAGAAGCGTGAACTTATTCAGACTTTTGTTATTTGACAGCACAGTTCTTGAGTGTGAGCTTTGAAGTGACATCATGTCATAGGGTTGGAAACACATGTTTAGTCTTTCTTTGGGGAACCCATGAGCAGCTCAGGTGAGGCTGAAGTCTAGGACTTCTTGCCTCTGCTGCTCAAGAGCATCCTCAGAGTGTTGGGGGCCCTGGAGAGGGAAGGGACCACACGTGCTTCCTGAGGACCTTGTTTCAGGGGTCTGGCTGGGAAATAGGACAGGTTGCTGGAAAAGGCTGGCCACTTCTTTGTCTCAGTGACTGTCAGACACAGGCCTTGGGACAGGTGCTGATGCTAAGTTCCTGGCCACCTCCTGAGTGGGAATGCAGGAAGCAGGATGTGCCAGGGGTGGGGCCATCACTGGGTGCCACATGGTCATACTGGGGAAGATTAGATAAGAGTGTTTACTCTCTCCCTAGCCTTATCAGGGGCTGGGTGCACTTTCTAGGAAAACTGGAGAGGGCAGACAAAAGCAAACCAAGAGGGCAGAGCCATTGTTATAGGCAGACATGACATTGTCTATGCCATGGAGATAGGTGGCTTATCCATGTGGCTTGAGCCCAGAGTAAACTTGGCTTTGTTGACAGCCCTGACTACCCTATCTTGATCACAGACGGCCATTCACCCTGAGCCAAGGAATCAAGCATGTATGAGGCCTTGAGTCATGGTGGGTAAGGGGGTGTAGAGGTCTCCTGGGTGACAGTGTTGTGTTCAAGTGCAGAGGGAAGACTAGGGATGGGCAAGCAGCCATTATTGAGTTTGGTTACCCCATGTCCTCGTAATTGCAAATCCCCCTCTCTGGAGTGTTCTTCCAATTATGGTTTCTTTCTTTCATTGAAATATTTTATTTTTATTATTTTTAAGTGTGTGTGTGTGTTCAGATATCTGCAGAGGTCAGAAGAGGGCATTGGATTTTCTGGAGCTAGAATTACAGGGGGTTGTGAGCTGCCTGATCTGGGTGTTGGGAACTGAGCTTGGGTTCTTGTGAGAGAAAGATACACTACTGAGCCATCTCTCCAGCCCCATCATGGAGTATCTTGAAGGAGGATGAGTTCTGGGTCTGTCCTTGGCATTACACATGGGGACTTGGCCAAGGTTGGGGTGATTTTGTGGCACAGCATGAACTGTGACTTGGAACTGGAGAGCCCCAGGGTGGGTCCTGACAAAGTGTCTTCCAGCTGTGAGGTCTAGCCTAGTACATGGGGGTGGCCAGCTGAAACATTGGAAGGATAGGTTTGTTGCCTCCAGGCCCAGCCTGTGGATTCAGAGGTCTCCTGACCTCCAACTAGTCCTGGGGCTGCTTTGGGGATTCTATGAAGCCACGGCAAGGCATCCTCCCCAGTGATTCCTCTAACAAGAGACCATTTTCTGCCACCAGCTCTCCCTCCCATCATGTCCCAAGTTTGGTTATTCAAAAGGTCAATCCACCACAGCTTGGCACTGACCCAGGGCTTGGTCTGCAGCAGTTTGTCTCCCCTAGACTTTTGTCAAATGTTCAGGTTCTGATTGTCCGGGGTTTAGCTTCAGCAGTTTTCAGCACCTGCATACACTGGTGCACAAAATAGAGACTCTGCTTGTCAGTTAAAAAAAAAAAAATCACACAGCATAAGAGATGACAAAAGTTCACTGCCCTGACGCCAGCCCTCCCAACCATCGAGAAACAGTGTCAAGAAAGCTTTTCTGGAAGCTGCTATTAATAGTCCTCACTCTGACTTATGTTTTTGAAAAATGAAACATTTTCGAAACAAACACCGTTTGTTAAGTTAGCACGTATCCAAGAGTCAGTAGGTAGCACCTCAAGCAGGTCAGGAGTCAGCCAGGGCCTGTGCAGGTAGCTGAGTGTCTTCTATTCTGGTTCCTTCTGCAGTAACTGTGCCCAAGGTCAGATGGTTGACTGCTTGTCTCTGGTGCATAAGGCCCTGGGTTCTCTCTCCAGTGTGCATGGCAGTGCACACTTGTAATCTTTAGCATTTGGCAGGATTTTGAGAGTTCTAGGACAGACAGCATGGGCTACTTGAGACTTTGACAACCGTATCTATAAAATAAAATTAAATAAAATAAATAAAATAAAATAAAAAGCTGACTGATGAAGGTGGATTATGTGATCAGGTAGCTGGTAAAGTAGTAAAGGGGAGGGAGTTTTGCCCAATGGGAACTATGATTATTATCTTAGACCTACAATCTGAAATAGAACATTTGTTGAAAATTCGATGCTACAAAAGAGAAACAGATGTAAAACTGAAATTCCCAGGAAAAAAAAAAAAGGCTGAAGACTGATTAGAACTTCTTGATTATGGAGAGCTGGGATGTTGCAGATACAGGGTCAAATTATCTTTAGTCTCCTTAACAACTGTTGCTCACTTCTGTGGCTGGCCTCATATCCTTGTGATTATGGGTGAACTTTTTGGGATACATTAACTCAGCAGACCCCAAAGCTAAAATGTAATCAGATAGCATCTCAGACCCAAGCAGAGATTTCCCCCTAAGCTTTGGAACCCACTGACCTGTTCCCAGAAATGCCTTGAAATCTGAAAGATGCCTTGATGTATGACTTATTTTTATTCTGTTCCTTTACAAACTTCACAAAAGCACCTCTACGTTGGAACACATTAAGCAACCTGAAACTGTGTCTCACGCCACGGTCAGGTCACTCTTCCTCGGCTCAGAGCAAAATGACTCTCATCCCCTTTGAGAAGAGATCTGTTTTGTGTGAACAGAAGTTAAGATTCAAGTGATGGACAGGAGGCCTTGCATGACCCTGGGTCTGGTGTCACTATGTATGGCCTTTGGACTTTTCCTGGTTGTATGACCCAGCGATTTTGCAGAAGCCGGTTTGTGCTGGTCTCTGCCACTAACAACAAAAGTCCCAAGGCATAACAAAGTGTGGCATTTCAAGGGGCATGGTTTCCTTAGGCTGGAAGCTTATCTCTCAGGGTCCCCAAAACCATGGTAGTGAGGAACGGCGTTCACCTTTCAGGGCTGGTTTGTTCCCATGCCTTCCTGGGGCTTGTCACTCGGCGAGTGAGGATGGATCAGGTCCAAGGTTACCCCAGAGTCAACCACCTACAGACAACGTAATGCAATCTAGGGTCCTGACAAAGGATGACTTTCAGGAAAACGCCTCAGAGCTGTTTGCAGAGTCTGAAGGGGACACCCCGGATCGCAAGCCATTATAGTCCTGAAGCCAAACTATGAAAAGGAGTGTGCGCAGCAGGCCAGGGACGCCTCAATGCGAGACCAGCTCATTTGGGCCTCCCTTGGAGATTCCAGGCTTTCCCCTCCGGTCCCTCAAGGCTATCAAATGTAGACAGGCCTGCAAGTCTGCGCAGGCGCACTCTCTATGGGCGGAGTCCTATGGCGGGGGCGGGACGGGGGCGGGGCCTTGCCGCGAGGGCGGGGTCGAGTGGCCTTCCGCGGGTGTGGTGCCCGACCGCCACCGGCGTTTGAGTGCAGGTACCGTGGCCGCCCCGAGGCCCACGAGGCGGAACGCACGAGGCGCGGCGGAGGGGCAGCGCGGCTCGCTCCCTGCTGGTCGCGGGAGGGAGTCACATCCGGCGGAGGCGGGGCTCACGGATCCCGGAAGTGCGGGCGGCGGCCGATTGCCCACGGTGGCGGCGTCCCCTGCAGGTGAGCGCCGCTGGGGAGGGTCTCGGGTGGCGGCGGGCGGCGGCGGACGGGGCAGGAGGCGTTGCCGGCGAGCTCTGAGGCCCCCGCCTGCCGCTCGCCTGGCCGAGGCTGGCGATTGGGCGCAGTGGGCGCGTGACTCCCCGCGGGCCTGCGCCCCTGCAGCGCGGTGGGAGTGATGGAGGGTGGGAGGCTGTCCGCGCCGGTCGCTTCAGCTCCGCCCCCTCCCACCTATTCGCTAACGCCACGCAGTCCTTTACTCTCTGTAGTAGTATCTCGTGGCCATTGGGTCATTAAGGCCCTCTTTGCCCTTTGTGTGGATGGGGAAACTGAGGCCTGTGTGTGGTCCGACTTACCCTAGGGACATAGTAGGGTTGGGGGAACTCTGCTCTTTGTCTTGCTCGCCTGTGTCTTTCCCTAGGATAGCGAGAGGTTGGGGTTCTGTTCTTCCTCTTTCTTCTGAACCCCTACTTGGACTGAGCTGTCCTTACTCCTGTGTCTTCCATGTGTAAAGGATAGCAATGTATGGTCCCAGCATGTGTCTGGTTCTGCGTTTGTTTCTCCTCTCACAGCCGCTTAAGGGTGTTCTTCCACTCTTGGGTGGGGAAGGCGTTCCCCGAGGATGTGTTTGAGTTACTGGTAGAGTTGACTACAGTCGGGGCCACAGCCATTGAGTCCAGCCTATACCTTGTCAGTCACACTGGGACTGTTCACCTTGAGCCAAGGAGCCTCACAGAATACTAACTTTCCTTCATTTCTCCTTGCTTTTTATCCTCTTATCCAGGTGCCACTCCACATTTAGTGTCTGTCAGCCTTGGAGATGGTGGTGATACGGGGACTTAAGAGGAGAAACGTAGTCAGGGTGTTCTGGAACTGAGGACTGCTGGCAGGAATAGTGGACTCTGAAATGAGACTTTGTTCTTGGCCTTCATAGTGCCCAGAACAGCCTTTTTCCTGAGATTATCCTGGAAATCTGGCCCCGTGCCTTTGTAATTTCCATTAAGCAGAAAAGATGATGGAGTGCCTCTAGTTCTCTGTTGCTGTTTAGCCAAGCAGTACTTCTGATTGCTGTAGTAGTTCTGACGGCTGTCCTTTCCTGGGTACAGGCTGAACGTACCTACTGTATGTACATCCAGTATGGTTTGAACATACTGGGTATGGAGAGCACCTCTGAGTGCCCTCCAAGCATTAAATGGCCCAGTTAGGATTTTTACCCCTCTTGTCTCTTTGTGAAGCAGATGAGCTTTAACTCGATAATACTGCCTTCCAGATGCCTCAGTGCCCCAAAGTATTGGAGCTTAACAATTATCTTTGATAATTCTAGGTGAAAATGCAGAGCCCCATCTCTGGAGAGTCCTGTGATGTTACCTAGAGGGAACCTTAGGAGCCTGTTTTTAATACACACACACAGACACACACACACACAGGGTGATTCTGATCTTAATGCAAATTTGCAGGTTTGCCCGGCCACTGGAGCTTGGAAATGAGATGCTAACTCAAGATTCTTGTTGCCTTTGGCTTATTGCTTTGGAATATGCTAATATGCCATTTCAAAGGGCTTTGAGATAAACAGCCACATGATGAATCATTCCCTGGACACTTGGCTAGTAGTAGTGGGGTTTTTTTCTGATTGACCAATGAAGTCATCGAAGACCTGTATTAGTGCAGTTAATAGCTATTGTGGGAGGATTGTTAGAAGTTTCCTCTTGAGATACGGAGTTTCTGGAAGGTTCTGTTTTGCCCCTACTCAGCTTCCCCTGTGACACAGGTTTCAGTGATGGCCACAGTATTTAGGTTGTGCAGGCTTTGGCGGCATGCTCCACAAATCCCTCACCCCTTCCTCCATTTTTCTCCTCTCTGTCTTCTTTCTCTGGCTGCCTGGAAGACAGTGGAAATCAAACAGGTTTGCCTTGATTGAGCTGGGACTGACAAGTGAGGCCCTGGGGCTTAGGATGGGCTGGAGAAGGGAGTTTCCACTCCCAACTTGAGGGTAACTTCAGGCAAGTAGACCTCCTGCATTGAAAATGTGTGAATGTTTTAACTCCCACAGCAAGGTGTCTCCTCAGCAAGGTGTCTCCTCAGAGGGCTCACAGGCAGCAGAAGGAGCAAGCTAGGATTGTGCCGTTGCTTTATTCTCCTGCCCCATAAACAACTTTGCATTTACTGTCTCTGTGAACAGAGGGCTTACTGTGGTGGGTACACAACCAATTGAAAGGAGAAGGGGTTTATTTTGGTTCATGGTTCCAGGGCACAGATCATTCTGGTAGGGAGTGATGGTGGAAGGAGCTTGAGGTGGCTGATCATACTGTGTTGTTATCAGGACTCAGAGAGTGATGGATGCTGGTGCTCAGTTCATTTTCTCCTTTTTATGCAGTCAGGGACCTCAGCCTGTGATGCTGCCCACAGCTGAAGTAGGAAGACCTACCTCAATTACCTGAATCTGCATAATCCCTCACAGGCGTGCGTGCCTTGTCTCCTAGGTGATCGGTGATCGGAGTGCCTGTCCAGCTGACAAACCATCATGGTTACTTTTTATTTTATTATCTGTAGACAGGGTCTCCTACAGGCCAGAGTGGCTTTGACTTGCCATGTAGCAGAGGGACATTGAACTTCTCACCTTGCTGTTCCCACTATGCAAGGGCTAAGGTTACAGGCGTGTCCCACCACACCTGATTTATGTGATGAGTAGGATCACACCCAAGACTTCATGCCTGCTGAATAAGCACTCTACCAACTGAGCCAGGCCTTCATTTAAATTGTTTTAAATTTACTATTGTGTCCAAGGTGTATCTTGGCAAATGTTCTAAGGGAGACTTGAGAAGAAGTGTGTTCTGCTGTTGTGTAGAGTGTTCTGTGTTCAGTGGTCAAGTCCAGTTTGTTGGGAGTGCTGGTTACTTGTCTTCTGTGTGCTTACTGACTTTCTCTTGTTGTCACCGAAAGAGGGCAATTGCACATGTCACCAGTCTGTTGAAGCTGAGGGTTCTTTGCCCTGTTCAGATGGAAATTGAGAATGAGCCAAGCTTAGCTAGCCCTCTTTGTGTCAGTTGGTCTGAGCTTGGGGCATCCTTCATTCTTAGTATTATAGCTTTAGGTAAGTGGCTTCGCACCCAGTGTCTTGTGTTACAGCTCTTACCCAGGGGTGTGTGTGTGTATGTGTGTGTGATGACTCTCACATTCAGTGTTACCACTTTGAACTTCTTAGCAGCAGCAACTAACTAGCAGCAATTCTTAAAATTCTCCTGATAGTGGAGGCTCTCAGCTCTTCCACAGTCCCAGCTCCCTGTGTCTCTTGCCTTTTGTAGTTTCTGTTCTTGTTCTCCACAGCTCTTCACCCTCTGCCGTCTGCTCCCCACTGTCTGTCACCTTCCCAGCACTTCTCCAGTCCTTCATCTTTATTCTTAGTCTCTGTTCCTGCAATAAGACTCTGCCACCTGCTAGGTGCTGCTCAGTGTGGGAGCTGGCAGTCCCGGAGTCACCTGTTCCTATGCAGCTCAGCTCACTCTACTCTTGGGCAGTAAGAGTACTGTAAGGAGCTTTCTTGGGGCCTGTGCTGCAGCCTGCAGTGACAGTACAGGGGAGTGAGGTTTCCCAGACTGCTGCTAGAGCGGGAGAGAACACTTTTTTTTTTTAAGCTGTCCAGTTGGTATCCCATGCTCACCAGCTTTCCCAGGTGGGAGCGGAACTCCACCCTGACTGGGTTGAGGATTTGGTGCTATGAGGTCCCTTGTGATGAGGTCCAGAGTACTAGCCATGGACCTGGTTATCTGAAGGGCATCCCTGGCTGTTGAGGCTTCAAGAAACCATAACCACCTACCCCCCAAGTAAAGCCTTTGTTGGGTTAGTGGCCTTGACAGTTGTATGGTTCACCCTGGCAAGAACCAAATCCCATGGAGTGACTGTGTCTGGCTTGGGTCTCCTCCAGGAGATGGTAGCTAGATTGGAGTCTTGGCAGCCACAGGGGTTTTAAAACAGCTTGATTGTCAATTTAAAGAATTGCATTAGAAGTGGCTACTTGATTGGCAGCTTATGCAATTTTCATGAAAATTGGGGTTGCTTAAGTAGGCTGTCTCTGATGTGGACTTCAGGAGTGGACAAGGCTAAGGGGTTCCTTCTTGACAACCTTCATCTTAGTCTGGGAACCAGAGAAGTTGATGGTAGCCGTTTCTACCTCCTATGTCCATGCCCAGCCTAAGGCGGTTGTCCAGGTACCACTCTGGGTAATTGCATCTGTGGACTGCTGGGAAGAAGGATATGATGGCTGTCAGTCAAATCCTACTCATGCCTGACAGCTTCCATAATTTAAAAGGAAAAAAATTAAATAATGCTTCTAACAAAGATCTCTTAGAAAATTAGCTTTAACATTTCTTTTCTTTTCTTATCTTTTTTTAGACAATGTGCTGTGTGAGTCGTGACACCTAGAGAAGAGCAAAATTTTGTTTTGTTTGTGACAAGGTCTCACTGTGTAGCCCAAGCTGGTCTGGAATTCATTGCAATCCTTCTGCCTCAGCTTCCCAGAGAGTTGGGATTCCAGGCATGAGCCATCACACCTGACCATATAGTTTTTCTTAGTTTCTAGTCAGATTCATTGGTGATGGTTGGAGGACAGGGAGAAGAAGGTGTTAGTATTTAATGGGTGCAGGTCTATCAGTGGGGGGGTCATGAAGAGGTCTGAAGACAGGGGTAGGTGATGGTTGTACAGCAAAGTAAAATGTAAGTGTCAGAAACTACACTTCCAAATGGGTAAAATGGGGATGAAGGTCATCAGGCTTGGAGGCAGGCACAGTTAACCACTAAGCCAGGGCTTGTCAACAGTTCCTCATGTTGGGACCCCCAACCATAAGATTATTTTTGTTGCTACTTCATAATTGTGATTTGCTACTGCTATGAATTGTAAGTATCTGATATGTGAGGCCTGCAAAAGGGTTGTGTGACCTCTCCTTCCCCTAAAGGAGTCATGACCCATAGGTTGAGAATCACTGGCTGGCGGGGTCCCGGCGCCTGCTTCCGAGCCTGATGCCCTGAGTTTAATTCCCAGGATCTACCTGGTGGAAGGAGAGAACCAGCTCCTGCAGTTTGTCCTCTGAGCACATGTGTGCTGCGGTGCACATGCGCCCACATACACACATCATAAATATAAAATTTAAAAAGCACTAAAATGGTAGGTTTTGTAGGTGTTACAATTAGAGATTAAAATTTATGGCACAGCTTTAGTATCTTGTAAACTTTTTATATGAAAAATGGATTTCTTACAGGCAGCACACAGATGGGTGTTGCTTTTAAATTAGTCTTAGAATTATTGCCTTTGAAGTTTTTTTTTTTAAATTTTATTTTATGTGAAAGGGTATTTTGCCTGCGTGTATAACTGTGTGCCGCTTGCATGCCTTCTGTGAGGCTTCAGATGTCCTGGGACTGGAGTTACAGATGGTTGTGAGCTGCCATGAGGATGTTGGAACCAAACCTGTGTCTTGTGGAAGAGCAACTAGTGTTCTTAACCACTGAGCAATCTCTCCTGCTTTTTAATTGTGGTGTGTAGACCACATTTCTGTGATAGACTCTTGCTGTTTCTTTTCCATCTGTCCCACATTCTTTGTTCTTTTCTTCGATTTTTGTGATTTCTTAGGTGCTGAGTAGTTCTCACAGTCTCCGTTTTGCTTTTTTTTGTGGTGGTTTATAACAGGAACACTTCTTTTCAGCAGTGGCTTTAAGCATATACAGTGTGTGTTTTTCATTTGTTGCAGCCTGTTTCAAGGGTCCAGTGCCTCTTTACCTTCAGGATTGAATCTTGCACACACACACACCCCCCACTTCATGCTACAAATCCCATAGTGCTTTGCACAGTTGCAATGTGAGGAGATCAAAAAGGAAAGTCTTCTAAGTTTGTTTGGTTTTGGGTGTTGTTTATTCTTCCATACTGACCTGGGATTCCATCTCCTTGCGTGTTCCTTCTGTCTGTGGATTTCCTTGAACATTGCTTGTAGTCTGTCGCTTGATGAATTCTTTCAGCTTTTGGATGGCTAAGGGAAGTCTTTGTTTTTGCAAAACCTTTTTCCCAGGCCTGATCTCTTTTAGTTCTTTAAAGAAGCTAGCTGCCCTAGTGTCTGTTGCTTGCATTGCTTCATAGGCACTGTCCGCTGCCAATTTTACTTCTGTTCTTTTTTCTCGATGTTTCTTTCCTCACTTCCAGCTGATTTCTTGTCACTAGGTGTAAGCAGTTTATACTTCATTTATTCTATAGATGTTCTGAGGTACCAGGCATTGAACCTTGGGTTCACACACACTAGGCAAACACTCTACCACTGAGCTATTTAATTCTATTGTGTTCAATGTACTTTTCTTCATATTTCTCATTTTGGGATTCATTGCATTTGGTGGGGGAGGGTGTCTGTGGGTTATTGCTTTCATTTTCAGCCATTAATTCTTCAAACTGGCATTCCATCCATCTCCCTTCCTCTCCTGTGGGGACTTCTGTCATATGTGCTTCAGTGCTTACAGCCATCCCTCAGGTTTCCTATCCTTGTTCTCTTATTACTTCCTCTTCATGGCTCATTTCAAATAGTTTCTATTTGGATAGTACCTTTCTTTCTTTCTTTCTTTCTTTCTTTCTTTCTTTCTTTCTTTCTCTCTCTCTCTCTTTCTCTTTCTCTCTCTCTTTCTTTCTTTCTCTCTCTCTCTTTCTCTTTCTCTCTCTCTCTTTCTTTCTTTCTCTCTCTCTCTCTCTTTCTCTCTCTCTCTTTCTTTCTTTCCTTCTTTCTTTCTTTCTTTCTTCCTTTCTTTCTCTTTCTTTTTTCTTTTTTTCTGCAGATCTATTCTGCTGATTGTCCAGTCTGGTATACATTCAGTCGCATACAGTATTCCCTGTAGAAACCACCTTTTCTCTTTATATAACCACCATCCAATACACATATACATATATACATATGTATACACAAACATATATATCAGATGAAATATGGTTGCTATGTTAATATCCTTGCTTGCTAATTCTGTTACCTATGTATTTCATGGGTCCATTTTTATTGGTTGTTACAGGTCTTGTTTAGTCTTTGTCTGTTAAGTTCTGATTGGAGTTCAAATGTGAATTTTATCTTGTTGGCTATTATATATATATTGTCACCATCTTTGGATTGGTTGGGGCTATATTGTTACGTGGAAATAGAGCCAAGCTTTGTTAGCTGCGAGCTGACAGCTTTTATAGCAGAGCTAGGTTTCCCTCACTACTGAGTAATGCCTTCTGTGGTGCTCTAACAAAAGCAGTAAACAGGATGCCTTCCTGTGTATGCTGGTTCTCTGCCCTGCTGGCAACCTTGGCTTTCCGGGATTCTCAAATCCCGCTTCCCAGTTCCTTGTGCCATCTTGGAGAGTGACTGTAAAAGTAACCTGGGGACAACTCTAGAGCTCACTTTGTTTTGTTTCCCTGAGCACCATTATTCTAGGAAGCCTGATATCCAGTATTTAAATGCTATTCTACATTTACTTTGTCTAACTTTTTAGTTCTTTGAGGGTGTGTATGTGTGTGTTGGTATGTTGGTGGTAACCTGGTTCCTGCTTTAGAAGCAGAAATCCCTAAAGCACTCATTGAGTGCCTGGTGTGTGCTCAGCAGGGATCTGTGTTTTGGGATGCAGATGTGAGCGATGAGCAGAGAGCTTAGTTTTTTTGCTGGAGAACCGTGCTGTTTCCTAACAATAAATCTGCATGATATTTACATAGAACTGTGAAAGGGCATGGATTCTTTAGGAGGAATGAGCAAGGAAAGCCTCATAGAAATGTGACATTTGAGGGATAAGCAGGAAAAAAGGGCAAACTGTGTATTCCTGAGGGCTGGATATGGTTGGTCTTACTGTCATTACTTGTTGAGAGACTAGAAGTGTATTTCTGTGCTGTGAGAGGGTTAGGCAGCGAGAGTTGGGGTGAGCAGAGGAGCCCATGGATGGTGGAAGACTCAGAGCTAGCTGGAAAGGGAATTTCAGGGTTAGCAGCTCGTCATATGTCAGGCCAAGGATCACAGATTTGAAGTACAATAGCAAGGTGCTAGGGAGCCATGGAAAATTTCATAGCAGGGCCATGAGAACTCTGAGTATTCTCGGAGGTTTCTGGGCATGTGGGAGAGGGTTGAGTCCTTTGGAACTCATTAAGTCGCTTCTGGTTTGTGGCAGAGCCACCTTCTATAATTGAACCCTTCTCTGATGCTTTCCTTCGTGGGTCCTTCCAGCGTCAGAGGTGAATATGAGGGAGCTCTCACTCAGTTTCTTGTCTTCTGTCCATCTTCTGTTGCCCTCAGTGGACCTGTCTGCTTATTTATGACTCTGCTCATCCTAGAAGTTTGTGGAGCTGGACTTGGCACTGGCTGGGGTAGGCTGTGCAGCCACTCCATATCTTATCAGCCTGGATGGCCACCGACCAGCCAGAGAAGTAGTCCCATTGTCGTGGATGTTAAACAGAGGCACCTCCTGACCCAGGCCTGACCTCCATCCTGATCTTTCTGTAAGGGATGATTGACTATCCATCTGCTCAGCTTGCTCTGTGCAGCCTAGAGGTAAGGGGTGGGAGATCACACAGCTGCCTTCATGGTCTTCAGAGACAGTGGTATCGCATAGCTGCCTTCATGGTCTTCAGAGACAGTGGTATCGCATAGCTGCCTTCATGGCCTTCAGAGATAGTGGTCAGGACACAGCAGAAAGGAAGGAAGGCTGTGTGTGGTTATTTCAATTCTGAGCCACAAGTTAAGGAAGGAAGAGAAAGAAGAGGCCCTGCCAAGTGGGTGGGTGTCTTTGTCAGGAAGCTTGAAGGATTGGCTGCCTATTCAGACACGTTTCTTGTCAGCTTTATTGACTGAGGATGAAGGGTATTGATCTGGTCAGATCCAGTCATCCATTTCCATCACTCTGTTGACAGATACTGTCTCTGGAGGAATCCAAGTTCCTCTAAAAAGAGGAAGTGCTGAGTGGTAGAGGTATGACTGTGTGACTGTATGACTGGGCACTCTGCCAGCCTAGCCATGGTGCCAGCCTACCCAACAGCAGGTGGTAGACCTTTCAAGCGCTAACTTTTTTCGTTCTTGCTAAAGCCCCCTTTTAGGGAAGAAACTGAGGTACAGGGAGGTTGTATTCCCTGCCCAGGCTCCCAGCCAGTAAAGGCTGTTAGCCTCCTAGATGCTGGGTCTGCCCCATGGAGCTGAGATCTGGGGGAGGAACGACTCTGAGTGGAACTGTGTCCCTGGGCACTGTGGCCCTGGCTGAGGAACTTGGACTTTAGCCTGCATGCTGGTAAAGGATTTCAGGCCTCATTGTTTTTAGTTTTATTTTTTTTTTTAGGATTTCTGTTGGGTTCTGAACATAATCCAACAGGCCCTGCTCCTTGGAGGCTGGCTGCAGTCAGTCTCTAGTAACCATCCTTTATTGAGTTTGTTCCCAGAGCCAGGCACTGGTTTACCTCATGGTGAGGTGCGATGAATATGTGAAGAGCGTGGGCTCCCTACCTGGCTGCCCTGCTTAGCCAGAGTTCCTCCTTGTGAGGCTGTGGGACGACACACCACATTATAGCCCAGTTTTATCCTCAACAGAAAAAGGAAGGGCCAACACCACACCATGGTGCACACTTTACTTGTGGACACAGATTGCCTTGTATGGCTCTCTATACCCAGTGACCCCTTACTGAGAGCTGTAGGGACTGGCATCAGCCTGTTTTGCTGCTGAACTCATTTTGGAGTCCTACAGAGGAACCAAGCCATTGGTGGTTAGTCCGGTATGGTTCCCTCTTTGCCCTACTGGTAATATATCACAGCTGAAGGGGAGTAGAAGAGTAGGGCTTGGGGTCAGTGTCAGCAGGTGGGAGAACTTAGAGCAGTGCTCTCCAGGCTTCTTCCTGCTTTGGGCAAGAGAATGGGAAGAGGTGACTGGCCCAAGGGAAGCCAGAGGGACCCAAGAGGTTTACAGAAACCTCCTGGAAACTGTATAGGGGCTGAACAGTGATGGCAAGGAGGAGGCTTTGGGGTGGAAAATCATATTGGATCTTGTGGCAGGGCAGTGATGGCTGGAACACTGACTAAAGGAAGCTTGATGGTTGGATATTGAAGGTGAGGGCCATTTCTGGCCTGAAGTGGCCCGCTGAGGCGTTGGGGATGGCTTTGAAAAGCTGATGTAAATAAACGGTGGTTGGAGGGAGAGAAAAACTGAAGTTGGGCATCTCAGAAGTGCAGGGAGGATGCAGCAGTTGTGGGAGGGGTCTCTCTAGCACAAGGGCTAGAGTCTCTGTGGCTTGCCAGCTGGTGACAGCCCAGGAGTGGGCAAGCCTGGTTGGTATCAAAAGTCATTCCCTAGGGCCTCCGTACTTGGCACCAGGTGGAGGGAATTGCTCGTTTCCTCCAGGCAAAGTAGGGAGTTTTTCAGTGGGCCTAAGGAACAGTGGGCTATTGTGTAAATATTTACAAAGAGGAAGTAGCTTCTTGCACAAAGCTTTCTCCTGAAAGGTTACATTCCCCGCTTGCTGTGTCTACTTGCTTTCTACATGCGGACTTGTTCTTGTGGACTTAGTTCACACTGATGTGGAACCTGTAAGAGAAAGCCACACCTGGTCGCTCTGTTCCGATGTGTGCCCAGCCGGAGGCCCGGCAGGGCTGACGGGCGGCACTTTGTGGCCATCGGCGAAGGCGTTGTGTGTTGGAGTCACTGTGGCCAGGTGTCTGCCTAACCCTTTAGAAATTGTTTCCTTCTCACTAAACCCTCCAGCCCCTGATGATGTTTGCATCAGACGAGAAAGGCTGAGTAAGCCATCAGAAAAGCTTCAGCTGATTCACGTCTACACACTACTTTGCTTTACAAAGCTCTGACCTCTTTAGGACTCTTTACACTGGAAGATAGGGAGGAGCTTCCTGCCCCCATTTTAGAGGGGAAATCTGGCGGGCAAGATGGTTCAGCAAGTAAACAAAGTGTTTGATTCCTGGGACACACATAAAAGTGAAAGGAGAGAACCTACTCTCTGAAGTTGGCCTCTGACCCCTCTCCCGCTCTTACACTCTTAAAAAAAAATGAAGATTGAGTTGGGGAGTGTTGCTCAGTGGTAAAGCTCTTTCCTAACTTGATGGTTCATTTTGATTTTCATCCTGATGGGATTTAGAATTGCCCCAGAAACAAATTTCTGTGAGGGATTCTGTAGATTAGGTTAATTGAGCTGGGAAGATCCATCCTAAATATGGGTGGTCCCATCTCTTTGCCCTTAGTGTAGATGCCTCAAGCTCTTGCCACCGTACCTCCCCCAGTCACAATGGACCATATTCCCAGAATGTGATCCAAACATCTGTCCTTTCTTAGTTGCTATTGCTGAGTATTTTGTTTCAGCAGTGGCACAACTAAAACACCTAATTTTTGTGAGGCTTTGGGTCCATCCCCAGCATGGTAGAAATGGCAGTGAGAACCAAAGCCTGACAGGCTCTCACTTCTATGGCTTATAATCCAACTTTTCAAATCACAGGGAAGATCAGTTCCCCAACTTCTTCCTGTGCTGTTGATGGATGGGGGATTTATGAGAAACTGAGGGGTGCCCTTGCAGTGTGATATCAGGCTGGCAAGTAGTGCTTGCTGACTGTGGTGAGGGGAGGGATGAGCCCCACAGAGCCACATTACAGGGATGAGTTAGGGTTCAGTGATGGCAGTCACTTGGCTTGCTTCTCTTGCGTTCCAGGCTTTCAGGAGTTGCTCTCAGCATCACGGTACCCCAATGTGTAGAGTGAGCCAAGGGGATTTTCTCTCAGTGCACCTGAGGTTCAGGGACTTGGTGGAGTTCACATAGTAAAGGCTGGTGGACTCCAAGTGGGACCCCAGGCCAGCTGTCCCCACTCAGTTCTGCTTTTCTTGGAGCACTGTGGAGGGCACGCTGGCCTGAGCCTGCCAGAGCCGTGACAGGTGGGGGCATTTCGGATGTGGACCTCTGTGGGGAGAGATCCTGGCCCTGCTGGGGTTGCTACATGTGGCACTGCTGACCAGCTGTTTGTGTGTGGTTAGTCAGCGCTCATCCTGCCTTGTGCTGCTGTGTGGTCTAGAGAGAGCCGCATGGCCTGCATGGTGTGTTTTGGTTTCCCTCTTTTAACTTGTTCAGGAAAGGACCTCAGGTTGTTCCCAGCTGTGTTTTTGTGCAGAGCAGTCAGTCACCGGAGCGCCTGGAGTGAGGACCACAAGTGTTGTGTGTTGTTGCTGTTGGGAACAGATCTCTTGAGCTCACCCAGCACTCCTGCGCATTCGCCCTGAGCAGTTGTTCAGTTGCTTCTGCTGGGGTGTGGCCAGAAATAACACTCCATTTGGCCTAAATCCACTGGCCCTAATCTGGCTTATGGCCTCACTATCTGGGTCATATTGTGCTGCTGTTGTTAAGGCATGTGGAATGGTTTTGTCAAGATATGGAGTCATGAAAGGAGGCTGAAACTAGCAACAGGGCCAGTGGCCAGCCATAGACTACAAGACCAAGGCCAGGAAGTGCAGCCTTCTGGTAGGGAGTTCTTCACTTGTGCTCCCATTTCGTCCCCACTCGGAGCATCAGACTTGGCTTGGATCTCCCTCCTCCCATCTCTCTGCTTTTCTATGACCTGTCATCCCTATGTACACAGTCACCAAAGGGCATGGTGTCAATTTTAGGCTTCAGACCACAGCCCCTGGGTTCTGTGGCCTACTCTAAATGGGGCCGTGCATCTAAACTGGGCCTTGTAGCTTTCCAGGGGAGCTGGCAGGCCTGGCACCGCCATCACTCTCTCCTGCAGGAGGGTCTGGTGTGGGGCCAGGGTCCATGGGGTTCATGGTCTTCATTCCATGCTTGGCCTCTGACTTGTGGGACTGGCCTTCACACATGGTTGTATTTGTGACCTCTAATGAAGGTGAAAACAGCAGAGGAGGCAAAAGTTAAAAAAAAAAATGGCAGGGATAGGATTGGGGGGGTGGGAAGAAACAAAGTCAAGGCCTTTCGCTTCTCAGTGCAGGGAACAGGAACCCATTTTCAACCCCTACTGTGAAGAAAAGGCCAGCCTGGCTCCTGGGGTGTTACTTTCCCGCCTCACTGGCAGTTTGATCACCTCTGAGGTGTCAGTGTCACCTCCATAAGAGCTGTTATCCTGCTGTGCCTGTGGTGTTGTGCAGCTGCCTCACCAGCCACCAGCTCCCCTCCTGGATCTGCGGTGGCTCCACAGGACCCTTCCAGCATGGACCCTCTCTGCCCTTTGCTGCTCTGAGGTGTCCTTCCTGCCTCCTTGCCATTGTCTTCTTCACTGGTCCATACCTCATGCCACTCCTTCACCTATGTTCATTATGACTTATGGGCTTTTAAAAAGGTATTTGAGAAACAACTGAGTTCCATAAGAGGAAGAAGGAAGATTTTTTTGTTTTATTTTTTTAATGTGTCTACTGGGCCAGGCTCATAAAATTCAACATGTTTATGTACTTCCTTCCACCCCATGATGTGGGACAGCATGGGCCTTGGCATATGGTAATTGCTCAATAAATGCCTGTTCCGTAAAGGCATGAAGACATGAAGGAAGGCTTGAGTGGGAGGATGGGCTGTTCTGACTCTGTACCTTGATGAACTTGTCCATCATCTGGATGGCCTAGTCACTTTCTTCCTCCACCCTTGCTTGGCTATTTCTGAATTGCCTCTGAGCAGGTCTGTGCCAGGTACTGGGAAGACAAAGATGAATGCCCAGGACCCTGCCCATTTCACATCACCGCCAGTTCTCCTCCCCTAGCAGCCCACTCCCCTGTCCTCAGAGAATCAGCCATCTTCTTGATGCCATAGTGGTAATGGGAGGGAAAGTCTGTGTCAGAGCCCAGGCACCAAGGCCTGAGGAAATTGGACTTGCCATCCCTCTAGAAACAAAAGCCTAAGGACTTGGTCCCTAAATAATGTGTCATTAACTCCTGCTTCCCTCCCCTGTGACACCCTGGGGGTTTTGGTCACTCTATCTACCATATTGGCTGTTGGTGGGAGTTATAAGTTGCTAGAAACAGAGGCCCAGGCCGTAGGGCCACAGTTTTAGGTAGCTGCTTCGTGGGCCCTGGGCTCAGTACTTTTCCTTCTCACCCTTTCCAAATGGTGGCCTGCTTTCAGCCTCTGGGTGGCTCCGAAAAGCAGGTGATAACTGACTTGTGAGAAACCAGCCCCTGGAACATTCAGTGGGTAATGCTGTGAGAATTCTCACAGAAAAGCCTGTGCCTGCTGGACCAGGGATGCGCTGCTGCTGCTGGGAGCCACCACTAGCCAAGAGACAGGAACAGCAGCCATCACGGTAACATGCACTGCTTTTGTGGGCTTGCGATCTCTTCATTTTAGGCTTGGTCTTCATCACATCCCCAGGGTGGAGCAAGTATGTCAAAGGAAAACCTCGCAAGATTGCCCTAGGGACTGCCAGCTCTGTCAGGGCTTACTGAATGGACCTCTGTGGGGAGAGATCCTGGCCCTGCTGGGGTTGCTACATGTGGCAACATGTGCTGACCAGCTGTTTGTGTGTGGTTAGTCAGTTCTCATCCTACCAGGCCACCAGTGCCTACTGCACTTGGCCCTGACTGCAAGAGCAGCAGGCACTGGGCTTGGGGGTGGGGCTGCGCTAAGTGCTGCCCCTGGAGCCCAGCAAGTTCTTGGCTGAGCCTCCCTGGAGGCCAGTGTGGTCCTGCATAATTTCAGTGCAGTTGAAATCTTTGGCCAGCATTTGTTCTTGTGCTGAACTCTTGTGTCACTGAGCCTGTGAGGGAGGTCCTGCCATTTGGCCCATCTCAGATGAAGACCCAGAGGCTCCAGAACTTCCGCTGGTGTGAGGACATAGCTGACAAGGGGGCAGAACTGGTCATGGGTTAGGTCTGTGTTACTAAGCCTATACTCCATGTGTCTGGGTGTCTTCAAGTCTTTTAAGTGTTTGCGACTGGATTTGAACTTACTATGTAACTTATGTTGGCCTTGAACTGTTGATCCTCTGGCTTCTACTTCTCTGTAATACTGACATTTCAGATGTTTGCATTACCATGCTTGGCTTTATACTGTGCCGGGATGGAACCCAGGGCTATATGTATGCTCAACAGGCATTCTACAAACTGAACTACAGTCTTAGCCCTTCTGTGATTTTTTTTTTTTTTCTTTTTGAGGCAGAGCTCATAGATCTCCTGATGTCCATATTTCAAGTGCTGGGACTATGGGCATGTCCCACCATTCCTATTGAGACTCAGGATCTTTAAAGTGCTGTTCCTGTTTGTCACGGCACACTTAGGTTTTGGTGGAACAGTATTGTTTCTCCTCAGAGCTCTGGTCCAACACAGGGCCTCTGCTCTGTTCTGGTTTCTAGACCCTGCATTTTGAGGAAGCAATGTGAGGTATAGTTTCAGTGCAGGGTTTGGTTTGATTTCTTTCCTTTTGGGTCTTTTCATTATGAAGAATTTCTCTATACAAATTCCCTTCCTTCCTCTCATGTATTTGTGTGTGTGGTATGACTGTTCATATGTGTGCAGATGCACATGGGCATTCTTGCATATGGAGGTGTCAGTCCAGGGCTGATGCTGAAAGTGTTCCTTTATCACTCTCTAACTCATTTTTGTGGCAGTCTCTTTGTTTAACCCAGAGCTCACCACTGAGGGCTAGTCTGGCTGGTCAGCTGGCTCCTAGATCCCTTGACTCTTATCTTGAGAGCACTGGAATTACAGGTCAGCAGGCCAAGAATTTGCATGCGTCTGGAATCCAGGTGCCTGGGCTAGACAGTGTAGGTCATACTGTAGCATGATGCGGTTGCCTCCAGCGTGATGTAACAAGTGTGGAGTTATCCTCTCCTAGCTGCATCCTTGTTCCCAGGATGGACTGTGAGTTTCTGGGCTCTGTCCCAGCCTTCTGGTGCTGAGGCTTAGATGGGGTGGGTGCTTACCTCATGATGCATAGCCAAGCTTACTTAGAGGCTGGGCATGTGAAGCCCTCAGGAGATGCTGGCTAGTGGTGCTACCCACTTAAGTAGCTCTTCATTAGCAGGTGGTAGTGTCATTTGTTCTTTAAAGCAGGACACTTAGAACATGCAAGGAGACAGGTCAGGCCTAAACCAGGATGAGGGCCTTCTTGGCAAAGGGAGATTGTCATCGTTGCTCATTACTTTCTCCCTTCACCTAGGGATGCCATTCCTTTCCCATTACAGATGGTGAAACTTAGGCCCAGAGAAGGGGACTTCTGTCTGTCACCTTGGCTCTTAGTTCCCAAATGCCTTCTTGGCTGAGTCATCAGCATGACCCCCAGGCAAGCTCTAATGAGGGTAGAGGACCCTTGATCTTTGCAGATCAAGGAACTATACAAATTCTGGAAACAAGCAACCTTTATGATGAGAACATTCAACACGAATGCTCTAAAACACACAATTAGGAAGGATAAGAAGACATAAGCATGGAAGGTTCTGGCAAAGGAGGTTCCTGGTGTGTTTGCTTCTATCTGGCTGCCCCCAGGCCTGGCTGTGACTTGTCACACAGATGACCGATGACCTTTGGGACAGTGGCAGAGGGAGGAGTGCTGACTCCTGCCCTGTTAGAGCAACCTTCTCTCTGAGTCAGTTGGTTTCTTTCTCTTCTGACTACCCTTGAAGGTGATTTGATTATTATTATTTTTTCTGTTCCTGTGAGGACATAGATGTGAAAGTTTGCTTCTGTGACACGTGGAAAGGGCTGCAGTTGCAGAATACTTAGGGAGAGCTGAGGTTACCAGAACACTAAATGTAACAAGCAGGGACATAATTGGGCCTGTAAGGCCGTGTGGTGGGGGTATGCATGGAGAGAAAAGCTGTTTAAATTAGGTTCAGACAATAGTGGTCACGTACCAAGGCCTGGGGCCAACTTTAGTTTGTCCCTGCAGCCTGGCCTCTCCCTCGCCTTTTCCTGTCAGCTCCATGCCTTCTCATGCTTTGGCTGCCAAGAAGCTTGCACAGTTTTCCATCAGTCTCAGGGTTTTTTTGGGGGAAATGGCTGGGGCTCGAGGAATGTGTTTATAGGGCCACTCCAGTCTCCTTAGACCCCAACTGTAAAGGGACTCTGAGTGACTTTCTCTCAAACTGGGTGTTGTTTTGTGTTTACAGGGGAAGATGGAGGGGCTGAAAGACAAGACCCTGCAGGAGCTGGAGGAGATGCAGAATGATCCAGAAGCCATTGCTCGGATGGCCTTGGAGTCTCCAGAGGTACAGGGAGGCCAGTAATCCTGCTGCTGTTGCTGTTCCTCCTTCCTCTTCTCTTTCATCTTCCTCCTTCTTCTCTTCTCTCTCTCTCTCTCTTTTAAGTAATTGATCACTTAAGGTCCTCAACAAATTTATTTATTTACATATGTCTCTCTGTGTGTGCACGCCTGACACATGTATATATGTGGACCAGGTGTGTACAGGTGTGTGCAGAAGATTCAGATCCCCTGGCACTGGAGTTACTGTGAGCTGCCATGTGGGTGCTAGGAACTGAACCCTGGTCCTCTACAAGAGCAGTCAGTACTTTTAACTGCTGAGCCATGTCTCTAGCCTCATTTAAGGTCTTTTAAATTTTTATTATATTTATTTATTTAGTGTGTGTGGGGGGGTATTCATGTGCATGCATGTGTGTACCAGATACAACTTGCGAGAAATGAGTCTCTCTTTCTACCATATGGGTTCCAGAGACTGAACTCAGGTTGTCAGCTTGGTGGCAAGAGCCCTTACCCATTGAGCCATCCCATCTACCTCTCTAATAATTGCTTCTTAAAGATGCTTGCTCAGTAGGCTCTTGAGCCAGGATTCACCTTGTTGTGCTGTGAATTTTACCTTGGCCTTTACCTCACTAGAGGAGCCCTGGGGTTTCAGGTCAGGTCCTGGGTCCTTTAGAAGCCCAGGGAGTGATGAGTCCAGGGTCTGGTCCTCTGTGAGCCTAGGGAGTGATAGGGAGTCCAGGGTCCGCCTTGGCTGAGGACAGCCAGGGACTCAAATGGCCAGGAGTCTTCACACTGTTCCAGTGTGGATCTCGAGGCAGTTCTCTGATGCACTAGGGAGAGGGGCCCATCTTTCCCCGTGGGGACATCATTCACTCATGTTTCATGCTGTTTCCCATTGCTAGTGCCCCATTCCTCAGTTCCTAGTCACAGTAATAAGGAATAAGTTACAGGAATAAGCTTCACCCTGCTGTCTCTGAAGAGCTTGACTTGGCCCTCCCTGTCACTGTCTCCTGTGACCTTCCTGTGAGATGGAGGTCAGGTGACTCTGTGGCCACGCAGCTAGAAATAACCACAGGTACCCCCAGATCAGCTATGGCTGGTCATTGCCTGGAAGCTCTGTCCCCTGCCTTTGTTTGAAGGAGAGAAAGGATCACAGATAATGTTGGACTCCTTTTTCCCTGGCGAGCAGATGTGGCAGCTGTTCTATGATTCACTGTGTTAGAGAACAGGAAGGGGTCCATCCAGGCATCTGCTCAGCCTCCCTGGAGCCCTGCCTCTGCTGCACGGGCGCACATGCCACCTGGCCCTGTCCTTGCCTCTGCTGTGCTTTTTGCTGCCACCTGCTCTCCAACACTGTTCAGGCCTCTCTGCTGAATTGGAGGTGACCCCGGGTTGGGCTAGAAAGACCTCCTCATAGGTAGGGGTTAGGACAGGTCTTTGTGTGGCTGAGGCAGGAGGACCCTGTTTAGCATCTTAGGAGAAATGGCCTTGGTTAGGCAGCAAGGATGACTCTTACGGTTGGTTAGGCTGTGAGCTCTGACAGACCCTTGTCTTACCTGGCATATTCATCTGTCACATATATCTGAGTGTCCCTTACCCATCCCAGATACTTTGGACGAGAGTATTTCAGATTTCATATGTCTCGGGTTTTGAAATGTTTTGTGTAGATTTACTAGTTAGATAATTCTAATAAAAAAAATGTAAAATCCGAGACATTCTGAAATCCAGAACATGAAAAGTGTCACTGATAAAGGTCTTCATCTTGGATTTGGGGTTGCTGGATTAGGGATGCTTGCACACACACAAAGATGTGCGTATATGCCACCTCACCAGTGTGGAGGTCAAAGGACAACTTTTGGGAGTTGGTTCTCTCCTACCATTTGGTGCCCTCGGGTCAAACTCAGGTCAGTCAGCCTTAGCGGCAAGCATCTTTACCCACTGAGCCATCTTGTTGGCCCCAACTGTTTCTTCAGTCAATGATGAGCAGCAGAATGTTAAAGGGATTCCCAGGCTTGTTCCTGAAGGGAGTGGAGCTCAGCAAAAGTGAGTCTGTACCCAGCTCCCGTGCACTGCTTTCAAGCTGAGCAAGTCTTCCACCCTGTGGAAAAGCATAGGTTCCTGGAAATGTAAGGGATGCAGTCTCCTGGCCAAAGGGTAGATGGAACTCTTTGGTATAGCCATGTCTGAGTAACTGAGTTGAATTCTCTGAGGGGGAAAAATACTCGCTGTGGGAAAGACAGAAGCAAAGTAGGGCAAGCTACTTAGACTTTCAGGAAGTCCTTGGCTGGATTTCTTTGTGGCTATGAGACCGTGGTTGTGTCACCGTGGGACTGGGAGAAGAGCCGGCAGAGAGGAAGGCGGTGGGAACGTTGCTCTGTGTGGAGTGAGGGCGCCGAGCTCGGGGAGCGGTAGACCGACCTCAGAGGAGTGCTCATAAGAGATGGGCGGGAGAATAGGAGAGGTGGAAATGTGACAAGCTTTGGAGAGGATGGCACAGCATGGATGCCATGCTTCAGACCCCGGGAAAAGCCATGGACAAGTAAGGATGCCCAGGGTACGTGGCCCAGGAAGGACAGGCCCCACTCACAATTGGCCACACGAGTCTCCTGGCTTTTTTTTTCCTTTTTTCTTTTTAACATTGTAGTTTTTGTTATGTGTGTAGGTATGTCTGTGTGTGGGTTTGTGCATGTTTGGTGCAGTGCCTTTGGAGGCCAGAAGAGTCCGTTGAACCCTTGGAGCTGAAGTGGCAGGAGGTGTGAGCCACTTGACATGGGCACTGGGAACTAAATTCAGGTCCTCTAGATGAGCAGTGTGTTTTTAATTGCTGAGCCATCCTCCAGCCTCCTTGGATAGCATTCAAACTCACCAGTTTCTCTGCTCCCATGCTAGTGAGCTTGGCCAGTGGTTAAATGGCGTTTCTGGCCGGACAGCAGACAGTCCTGGTGGAAGGGTTTTAGACCTGGGCCCTGGGAGCCTTGTAGTGGAGGGGTAACGGCAACATCCCTCTTTCCATTAGGCTGCTGCCTGCTGTGGAATGCAGGGCTTGAGGCCCTGAGCAGGAATCAGAGTGGCCCTTCTGGAAACCCCTTATCCAGAATGCTACTTGGCTTCCTGTGGCTGCTGTAGAGGAGGCCAATCTGGCCTGCTGTGCTGTGCACTGGCCTAGGTGGAGGGAGAAACTCTGTGTTGCAGGACCCTTGTTTCCCTGCGGAAGCTGGCCTTGCTGACCTGGGCCCTGACTTCTGTGGCCAGTGCTGAGCCCCCTCTGCTGGTGTTACATGGTACTGTGACAGGATGGTGGCCCTGCCTCCAGCTCCTCTCAGGGCAGTAGATGCCTTCCCACATTAGGCCTGCTGGGCACGATTCCAAGGCTTGTGCCTGCCTGGCAGTTAAATAGTGGGCTTAGTGAGGGCTCAGGGATGCTGGCTAGGGAAGCATTTTCAGCAGAGGGCATTCAGGGACTGTCTATAGCTCTGTAGGCCATGTATGACCTGGGAGGCAGGGATGTTTGTCCTGCTCCAGTGTCTTGGGCTGCCCTGGGGCCCTGCCCTGCCTCCCCCCTCCAATATCTTTGGGACCTTACAGCATTTCTAGTTTGTGGTCTGGCTTGGGCCACCTGAGTTCTCCCTAGCAGCCTCTTGTATGTATGCATGCTGTGTGTGTTCACTTTAAAGCCTGGAACCAGCGATAGGGAGGGACTCTGAGTCCCCTCCCTCTCACAGGAGTGGATCTTCTCCCTCACCTGTGCCCTGCACGACACAGAACCACCTGCTGGTGCTTGTGCTTTGGGACGTCTTGGGTAGGTGGTTAGCCTGGGGTAGGTGGTTAGCCTGGGGTAGGTGCTTAGCCTTGGTGCTGTTTCCTCAGTGTGGGCTTCACAGGCTCTCTTGATGAGGATGAGGTGAGGCACCTGGGTCACAATGCCTGTGCAGAGTTTAAACTCCTGTGGCTGTGGTTGAGGGCTGAGCAGCCAGCTGGGTGTCACCAGGTGAGCAGTGAGTACAGGAGCCCCCCACCCCACCCCAAAAGGCTAACCAGTGACAGTGTGCTTATTGTCAGTTGTCCCACTTTCCTTAGGTTCAGGACCTGCAGTTAGAACGAGAGATGGCATTGGCCACCAACCGGAGCCTGGCAGAGCAGAACCTGGAGTTCCAAGGTCCCCTGGAAATCAGCCGCTCTAACCTTTCAGACAAATACCAGGAGCTGCGGAAGCTTGTGGAGCGGTGCCAGGAGCAGAAAGCCAAGCTGGGTAGGAACAGCTGATTATGGACATGCACTCTGGCCATCTCGCCTGCTGATTGAAACAGCGTTCCCGTTGAAGGGAGGACAGGGAGGCAGCTGGAATAGCATGAATGCATAGATGCCCAGGACAGGAAAGGGCCAGCAGCCACTATAGCCCACTTGCTCCATGCCCTGCGTAAAGTGCTTAGCATTTTTTTTTTTTTTTACACAAAAGGATGGAAAAGTGTAGGTACTATGGTTAGTTTAAACTTTTGAGTGTTTATATTTTATTATATACCTTGGAAATATTTTTATAGTATTAAAAATGGCCTGAATTTACTATTTTTATAGATGAGGAAAACAAGGCTGGGGAGATTGAAGTTGGGTAGAGCTGGGATTTGCAAGCCTAGCCTTTAACAGGCAAGCATCTCTTCAGCCCTGGAACTGGGATTTGAATCTAGGCAGCCAGTGTCTTTCGCTGCCTCTGGCAACTTAACCCTGAGCCTTGCAGAGCTGGTCTAGGCCTTGTGCAGGTAGGAAGGCTTCCTGGATGGCTATGCCTATGGGGACCTGTGTGGCCAACACTTGAGCTCTGTCCTTGAGCTTCTCTTTACTCAAGACAGTGAATGCCTACATGAACCTAAAGGACCCTGCAGAACCACCTGTGGGAAGTCTACAGTGGACCTGGTATGATGAGGCCCTGAGTGCTCACAGAGGGCATGCTATGGACCTTTGCTGAAATCAGGGTCCTTAGCTTTAAATAAAACAGTGCTTTTGAAATATCAACCTCTCTGCCTTTCTTCCAGAGAAATTTTCCTCAGCACTGCAGCCCGCCACCTTGTTGGACCTTCTGCAGATTGAAGGGATGAAGATTGAGGAGGAGTCTGAGGTGAGGTGGGGAGTGGCATCCTAAGCCCTTGGACAGGGTAGTGGCCCCTGGAGCCAGGTCTCATGGTGAGCTCAGGAACCACAGAGCACAAGGGTTTGGGATGAAGCTAGAATAGATGGCCCGTGGAGTACTAGTGGACGCACTTTGGTTGCAATACACTATAGCGACACATTCTGAGACCCCTGAGCACGTGAAACCATAGTTAGCACTTGCTTCTGAATAGACAGTACTGTTTTTCTGGTACATGTATGTCTAGGGTGATCTATAATTTATAAAGCAGGCTCAGTGGGAGATTAAGAACAGTAACCACTGGCTGGGGCGATAAGCCAGCCTTCACAAGCATGCCAACCTGAGTGTGATCCTTGCACCCCAGGCAAGGATAAGCCAGGCAAGGTGGTACAGATCCCTGGGGTTCTGGGAGCAGTCTAGCTCAACTGCTGAGCCTATAACACAGACTCTGTCTCAGGAAATTAGGTGAACAGTGCCTGAGGGATGCTACCCGAGGCTGGCCTCTCGCCTCCACATGCACACATGTGCATGTTCACCCACACACATGTGTATTCACACATGCAGATGTACATACACATGAACAGCTATAAAGTATTTTATAATGAAAGTTACTTAAAACTTACAGATTATGTCTAGAATTTTTCATGCAATGTGTTTGCAATAGAAGCCCTCTAGTATCTGAAACCGTGGTTAAGGGGCCTTTACTGTACCAGGACCCCAGGTGAGTCAGGACAGGTGACTGACAGCAGGCCCCAGGAAGCACGCACACCTGGATGGGTGGTGGTACAGAGCTAGGCCCATGCTCCTTGGCTCTCTCTGCTGTGTCCTCCCTGTGGATGTGCCTTTTGTCTCAGTGGGCAGAAGCTTTTTTGTGTTTTAGATGCAGCCCAGGGGCCAGCATATAAGGCACTTGTATAGGCCCAGCTGTTGAACAGACTTGCAGTGACCACCAGGGCCTGGCACAGTGCTGGGTAAGGGGTGGTGCGACCATGGAAGACGTGGTCCCGCCATTAAGTAGCTGACATTCCTTAATGTCACTCTGAATGGTGGCCAGGGAAGGCTGTGGAAGGCCTCTGTTCCTGTGTTGTCAACAGTTCTTGTGTCCTCTAGGCCATGGCTGAGAAGTTCCTGGAGGGTGAGGTGCCCTTGGAAACGTTCTTAGAGTCCTTTTCCTCCATGAGGACACTGCTGCACCTGCGCCGAGTTCGTGTAGAGAAGCTTCAGGATGTGGTGAGGCGGCCCCGCGCTTTGGCAGAGCTGGCCGGAGATGCCCCTCCAAAGCGCCCGCCGCCCCCTCGCCCAGCACCCCAGGCGACACCCCCTGCGACTGAAGAACAGCCTCCGCAGCCCTCTGTCGTGACTCCCTACCCTTTGCCCTACAGCCCATCCCCAGGCTTGTCTGTGGGCCCTACAGCCCAGGGAGCCCTGCAGCCAGCCCCCTTCCCTGTAGTGGCTCAGCCTTCCTCCTATGGTGGGCCTCTGGGTCCTTCCTACCCATCACCTCAGCCAGGACCAAGGACCACTATGGGCTACTCTTGGTCTCCACAGAGGAGTGTGCCACCCCAGCCTGGCTATCCTGTTGCTTCAACTAGCACCCCTGGTCCAGGATATCCCTTAATGGGGGGCCGAACTCCTGGTCCTGGTTACCCCCAGCAGTCCCCCTACCTCTCATCAGGAAGCAAACCTCCCTACCCAACACAACCTCAGCTGCCAGGCTTCCCAGGACAGCCCCAGCCTCCAGTGCCCCCTCAACCTCCATACCCTACCGGGCCAACCCCTCCTTATGGCTTTCACCCTCCAGGGCCTGCCTGGCCTAGATATTAGACCTGGTCCCTGTCCACCTTCTTCCTTCTTCCTGCACCATAGCCTTTGGCCTCCATTTGCTGAGATTCGAGGTTAACACTGGAAGTGGAGCTGATGCTCCGTGCAGAGTTGGGAACACACAGGTCCCCCTGAAAGGCCCCGGACAGTGTGGCATGGGTCCTTCTGGGATCTCCTCCTGCCAGGGAACAGCTCAGCACATCCTGAGGTGGCCTGGCGGGAGCCCAGGGCTCTCCTGTGTCTGCATGAGCAAGCGTGTTCATGTCTTTGCACAGCTGCCTGCACTTGCTCACTGACAGATGAACCAGTGCAGAGTGACCTTGGTAGCAGGTTGGCCCTGGGTCTTAGACCCTGCTCATCCAGGCTCTCCCTTGGAACTTGGCATGTCTCGTGTGGAGCCACTTGCCAAGCAACACAGCTCTGTCCATTTAAGGATGGTCTAAGTTACCACAGTTGGGTCAGAGGAAAGAATGGTTAGGAAAAACAGGGACTATGAGTCCTAAAAGCCATAATTTAGCTGCGTGCCAATGTCAGGCAAATGTGTCCTTTTTGGTGGTTGGATTCACAGCAGCACTGGTATGAGGAATGCGAAGGGAAACCCAGGCCTCAATTTTATGGTTGGCTGTCCTAGGCGTCACTCTGGAGTCCCTGGCTGGAGTAGAGGACCAGGTTTACCTCCCAGCCACTTCTCACTCCTGGATCCTCCACTTCCGGCTGGCTTTTTCTGAGGTTCATCTACCCACTCCTTTTAGTGCCTTGAATCTCATTGGCTAGCAGCCCCTCTGTCCTCCTGTGTAATTCCTTCCTGCCCAGTGTCCCTGCAGAACAGGCACCAGACCTGCCCTTCCAGAAGGTCCCAATGGTGCTTCCCAGATATCACTACATTGGGGTTGGTTTCTCTTCACTCTTGTCTTTAGAATGTAAAGGGTAGGGACTGTGAGTGCAGCCCCAGCACTCAAAGGGGCTGAAGCCTGTTTAGTAATAAAAGTGACTACACTATACCAAAGGGGTTGCAGGGGACGATGGGTCAGTGTGGATGGGCCAGATGTGAACCAGGTCTCAGGATGGACCTTGGAGCTGCTACGGGTTAGGAAGTTGTATGTGCCTTGAAATATCCCCTGCTTGGGTACCCAGCCTCTGGTGGGCCAAGGTGCTGGGGGTCAAGGAGGAACCCCATCTTCTGGTGCCACCCCGCCCACAGGCCACGGATGCATTACCAACTCTGCTTGCTTCTCCTGAGTTATTTATAATGAATCACTAATGGAGTCTGTGGTTGACTGCTGCTGAAGTGGATGATGACCACCCGTTTGTTTGTGTAATTGCCATAATAAACGTTGATGAGTTCCGTGCTGTGTGGTGGCTCTGATGAGTTAGAGAGCAGATGTGGCTGCTTGTGGGGCAGTGCCTTCTGCAGCCTGCGTCTGTAGGGTGCCTTACGTCTATGGCCACCTCTTGAGTCCCCCACTGCCATCCCACTTCTCCCTAGGGCTCAGCTCTTTCTAGCATTTTCTTTGTGGTTTTCCTTAGCTGTTTCTTGGAGTCTACAATGCTTGCTTTGTCCTCGGCTACATGCATGGCCCCTCAGTTCCACCAGGGGGCACCCGTGCCTCAGTCCAGGTTGGGAGGTAAGGGTTCTTGTCACCTGGTCAGCCTCACTGTGGTCTTATCCTTTTCTAAACCGGGATTGCAGAGTCTGGGTCAGGGGATGTTAATCTCTCTGGTACAGGGAGCTTGCTGTGGGCTGACTGCATTCCTCCAGGCGCTGTTGCTGGGTGGTTGTCCTGGAGCCTAGGGGGATGAGGGAGACAAGGTTCCTGGCAGTTCCTCCACTCAGCTCTCAGCCTTTTCTTCCTGGAAGAGTCATAGAGGTATGTTGCCTGTGGCAGATGCCCAGAGGTTCTAGGAGTCATCAGGATTGTGGCATGTGTCTCCACAGCCGCCCTGGCCCTCCCAGTCCCAGGTTTAAACAGGAGGGAGACCGTGGAAGCGGGGCAGTGAGCAGGCTGTACATGGAGGTAGGACTTGGGTTTTGATCCATAGAATCCCAGGGCTGCAGGGTTCCTGCACTGTGACTCTGTGGTGCTTAGAAGTCCCCGGACACACCCAAGAGTCACCAACTGCAGCTGGATGTTTATTGCCTTTCATTCCCAGCTGTACTTGAGTTTACTTGGCAGGAGGCCAGGGCTGGGCACACGAGCTGTCAGTCAGATGATGACAGCTCTTTGGGAATAAGTTGCAGATCTTACTGCAGCAGTTAAGTCACCTGCCTTGGGTTATTCCAGGCGGTGGGGGTGGGGCCAGGACACAGGGCCAACTTCGACTTGGAAAGCCACATGGTCTGGTCACTGTGCGAGGCACCCTGCCTCTCTTTTCCTTCCTTCCCGCTGCTCTGCCGAGATGGCTGCACGCACTCGCAGGCCCTCCTACCTCCTGTGAATATTTACAGGATCTCTTGCTGCACTTCAACAGTGATGGGCCCTGGGTACAGAATGGGCCTGGACGAGACCTAGCTTAGAGACTCCTGGCTGGGAAGAGCTCTGAAGTGTCCTTCCAGCTCTGAGGATTGTTGTCTAAGGGAGCTTCCTGCCGGGCTTTCTGTTCCTTTGACCGCTGTGAGGATGCCCTGCACTTAGCTTGTACATACATGCCTTCAGAGGTTGACCAGTGATAGGGAAGTGGGCAGGAAGGTAGGAAACCCCGGAATGGGAGGGTCAGTTCCTACTCTGCTCCAGTGATGTAGAATGGAGACCCTAAGACAGCCCAAGTCACAACAGGGTAACCTTGGTGGCCGAGAGATATGTGCCATGAACCTCCCAGTAGGGGACAGTGCTGGCCTGGGGACTGGGGAGTGGGGGTGGGGCAGCTAGACCTTGACAAGAGCCATAGGACTGAAATTATGCCTCCTGGGCTGTGTCACCAGGCGAGTCTAGTTGGGACACATCTTTCAGGCCTACACAGCTTGAGAGTTTTATGTGTGTTCCTATATGGAGACCAGAACTTACCAGTTTTCCTCAGCCCTTCTCCACCTTATGTTTTTTTGTTTGTTTGTTTGTTTGTTTGCAGGTTTCTTTTTAAAAATTTTTTTATTAATTACACTTTATTTACTTTGTATCTCCCCTGTAGCTCCCTCCTTTCTCCCCTCCCAACCCCCCCCTTTCCTTCTCCTTCTCCATGCATGCCCCTCCCCAAGTCCACTGATAGGGGAGGTCTTCCTCTCCTTCCTTCTGATCCTAGTCTATCAGGTCTCATCAGGAGTGGCTGCATTGTCTTCCTCTGTGGACTGGTAAGGCTGCTTCCCCCCCTCAGGGGGAGGTGATCAAAGAGCAGGCCAATCAGTTCATGTCAGAGACAGTCCCTGTTCCTATTACCATGGAACCCACTTGGACACTGAACTGCCATGGGCTATATCTGTGCAGGGGTTCTAGGTTATCTACATGCATGGTACTTGGTTGGAGTATCAGTCTCAGGAAAGACCCCTGTGCTCAGATTTTTTGGTTCTGTTGCTCTCCTTGTAGAGCTCTTGTCTTCTCCAGATCTTAGTATTTCCCACTTCTTTCATAAGATTCCCTGCGCTCTGCCCAAAGGTTGGCCATAAGTCTCAGCATCTGCTTTGATAGTCTGCAGGGCAGAGCCTTTCAGAGGCCCTCTGTGGGAGGCTCCTAACTTGTTCCCTGTTTTCTCCTTCTTCTGATGTCCATCCTCTTTGCCTTTCTGGGTAGGGATTGAGCATTTTAGCCAGAGATCCTGCCTCAAAAACATAAGGTGGCTAAAGAAACTACCTTATGTTTTTGAGGCAGGATCTTTCACTGAACCTGAGTTCACTGATTGAGGTAGGCCAGCTGTCCAGGGAGCTTCAGCGGTTGGTCTGCCTGTTTCTGCCTCCCAAGTACTGCGATTTCAGGTGCTTGCTACAATGCCAGCTTTTTATGCCAGTGTCAGGGGTCAGAACTCAGGTCCTCATGATTGCATGACAAGCATTTTGCTGACTGAATTATCTCTCTAGCTTCACAAGCAGTTTTCTAAAGAACCCCCTTTCCACTAAACTTTGTGGTGTGCATCTTTTCCTGTTAAATAGGCTATGGAAGCTTTGAAGGCACTGGTAGGCTTCAGAGAGCTAAAGAGCTTTTACAAGGAAGACACCTACAGGAGGCAGTGGCTGCCTTGGATCCTGCTTCCTTCCAGTATCAACCTCTTAGCTCCCTTTCATGGGTCCCCTTATCCTATTAGGTATGAGCAGGCAAGTGGTGGACCCTGCTCCTAGGTTCCTAGTGGCAGATAAGGGTGATGTGTGCTATTGGAGCTGAGGCCTAGGGCTGGAGAGGTGGCTCAGTGATTAAGAGTGAATACCGCTCTTGCAGATGACCAGAGGTCAGTTTCCCAGCACCCGTTTGAGGTGACACTCCAGCTTCAGGGGCTCTCACCCTGCACGTTCCCACACAAAGACATTCCATAGACACACAACTAGAAATTAGAAGGAGCAAGGCCTGGGTGGGGAGGGGGTGTTATAAGAAGGGCAGAGTACTGAGTAGACCTTTCTAGAACAATGGTGACCCTAGCTTTCTGATTCTCTGGTCCTCCTCTTCCCATACCCCTTCCTTCTAGTGATTCTCTGTTACTTTCCCAGAGTTGGCTGCTATGGATGGGTCATGGAAAACTGTGTCTGAAGGCTTTATAGCCAAGGCACAGCTTATTTCTGGGTTAGACTCGGGGTGGAGGGAGGGAGGCTCCTGGGCAGATGCCTTCCCTCTCCCCGAGAGTCAGGGTTATCTGAATGGTTTAGGAAACTGTTTTAGTTGAGAATTGTTTAGACCCCAGAACATACGCAGCCCATCCCCCAGCTCCTCAGTTTAAAGGTTAGCCGAAAGTATTGTACTGGAGATTTCTAACTTGTGAGGAGTAAAAAGTCTAATGGGAGAGGGTTGGCTGGGTATCCCTTTATTCTGGGCTCTGATGGGAGAAGAGTACCAGTGCCCTTGCCAGCCAGCAGGCCTTGCAATCTGGAGGGTGAGGTGTCTTTGGATGAGGGATGTGGAAGGTAGAAGGCAGGGAAAATGAGCCTCTCCTTGGCTTGGTGTGAAGCCTGTGACTATGGTCTCATCGGAAGGGTCTGGAGGGTAGGCTTGGGACACAACAGGCTGGAATACTCAAGTTCTCCGGAAGTAGAAAAAAAAACATTATTTACAAGGAATATATTAAAAAATACACTCGAGAAAGAAGCTCCCATGCAGATGTGCACTGCCTCATCATTCTCTCATGGCGTCAAGAGTCCAAGGAGAAAGCCAACCCCGCTGGTCACTGCTCCTCAAGGATGGGGGCGCCTCAGAGATGGAGTCTCTGCTTGCAAGGGTTGGTTGCTTGTAGGCTCTGTCTTTTGAGTGTTGGCTTTTGGAGGAAGCAGCCAGGCTGTTATGGCTTAGGGGGCATAGGAGCTGGCCTGCCACTGCAGGGCCCAGGATCGTTTCCAAAGGACCTTGGCATCTGCCCAAGTTCTGGCCGAGATGGAAATGGGCAGCTCTCCAAGTGGCGAATGCTTCCTCAGGACGGAGAGGATGGTCCCAAGTTCTGTGAGGTGAAACGGAGGCATGTCAGAGCATAGACACTGGCACCATGGAGGAGAACCAGAGAAGTGGGAGATGGGGTCTTGCTTTGGGCTCAGTTTGGGGAAGCTGCTGTCTGGTGCTCCGGAGTTCTTCCTGGAGGCATAGTGGAGCTGAAGGATATGATTTCTCATGAATTCTCAGGGGTGTGTTATGGGAGTAGTACACATGTGTGCACTTGCAGGTGTGACTTCTCATGAACCCTTAGTGGTCTGTCTGTGTCTCTGAGCATATTTGTTATGGGAGTGCACACACCTGCACTTGCGTGTGGAGTTCAGAGAACAGCCTTAGACATCTGGAGACCTCTTCTACTTTCTGTTGGAGACAGGGTCTGCCACTGGCCTGGAACCTTGTCACAAAGCTAAGCTAGCAAACTTATATGGTCTGTCTCTCTCCCATTCCACCGCAGCTGGAATTTCCAATTGCAAGCCATGATACCCAGCTTGTGTGTGTGTGTTTTTTTTTTTTTTTTTTAAATGGGTTTAGGGTATTGAACTCAGGCCCTCCTGCTTATAAGCCACTGCTCTACTGACAGCTATCTTCCCAGCTCTCTTAGGTATATTAGAACAGTGGCTGTTCATGATGCAGCTTTATAGGATGGCCTTAAGATTAATGATTCTTCTGCAGTTTTCCTGGGTGGCGTCATCATCAAAGATTTGGCATGCACACGCATGTGTGTGTGGGGTCTGTGGGGGGCGTTGGGTGGGCAGGTTTATTTAATATTTTTATTTTTTGAGACAGACTTGCTATGCATCTCTGGCTGGCCTGGAACCAGCTATGTAGACTAGGTTCACCTTAAACCTTGTAACTCCACCTCCTAAGTGCTGGGGTGACAGGCCTGGTTCACTCTCCCCCTTTATGTGAAGAAGATGCTAGGGGCCTGTGTCCATTATGGGCAGGGGAGATGCTGGGCCCCTGGGCTGGGTGCCAAGCACCAGGCAGGGGTGGGCTCACCTCTTACAGTCTCTGAGCCACTTGCAGGTCATAGTCACTGTCAGAGGAATTGTCAGGCTGGGTGGAAGAGCGGTGCAGGGCCCCTTCCAGCGCTAGAGAGAAAAGAATGCCTATTAAAGAGGTCCCGGAGGCTACACAAGGCCCCAGGAGCTGAGTGGGTTGCAAGATCACAGAGGCTTTCTGAGTTGGTGACATCCATGTATCAGTTTTGATCAGGCTGGCCAAGTGTTCGCTAATGATGCTAAACTCCAGGCCCCCTGGGACTTAATTGTGAGTGACTGTAGGAGCCAAGTATTGGAGGCTCCTGTGGACCACTTAATGGCTCCATCCTGGCTTAGTGAGATCTGAGGGCCTCATTTATCATCTAGCCCCTCAAGGCCTGCAGGCAAACAGGCCTATTAGGTCACAGCAAGGCTGGGGTTAATGGCATCCATCCAACTGCATTCTTCTCTCTAGATGAGTGTTTCAAGGTCTCCAAGGGACAGCAGAGATGAATCCTATGAAGGCCGCATTCCTGCCACCTCCCTGCTGGGGCCAGCTGTCAAGCAGGCAGTTTCATCCTCCACCCCCTGGAGCCTCCCTTTCCTTCTTTGGAAAAGCACAAAACTTCAAGGTCAGCAGTCAGCATGTGTGCCCTTCTTGCCCAGCAGCCCCCTGCTGCTCACCTGGATAAGCAGACAGGTGGGAGTTCCTGGGAGGTTGGCTATAGTCATTATCCACGTGAAGGGATGTTGGGTTCTCGACCTGGGACCGTACAGTTGCTGTGTGGCTTCGATGGAAAGACACTAAGCAGACACAGGAGGCCAGTGGCATTGTTAGAATCGATGTGCTTTCTGCCCAGAGCAAGGTCCCTTAGCTTAGCTTCCTGCTTCCATTAGGTCATGGGAGAGGGGTGGTACATTTCCCCTTTCTTTCTCTCTGTGGAGATTCATGGTGGCGGGGGTCAGCCTCAGATTTACAGAGCAGTCTGATTGGCCAGGCAAGGCCTGCAGTTGTTCTGTCAGACCTCACGCTTTTACCCAGCAGGCAGCTGGAACACAGGTGCTAGGGAGATGTACATCATACCCACCCAGAGCTGAGAGCCTTTATGTTTTTAAACAAACAAAACAGAGAACCTTCTAGAAAGAGCCTGGGCATAGAAAGGGGAGAGAAACAGAGTGTGTGCTGCCATCCATTAGTGTAGCTCTGAATGTGGCTAGGAGAGAGAATAAGGGCTAGGGGAGGGGGAGGGCTGGCAGGATCAGGGAATTCTAAAACTGGCCCTCTGAAGTTGTCCTGTGCTAAAACTAGCTGGGCCCATCCTTTGTCATGTCTTCCTGCCTTGAAGAGGAGCCGTAGGGAAGGTTCTGATAAGGTCCTGAAGAACTGTGCATAGCTTTGCTTAGCCCTGTTTGATGGTGGGAGGGATAATCCCCATGGGTATCTGTTAGTCATCAAGTTGGGGAAGGCCACCCTGGGGGGCGGGGATGAGGGCTGTGGGGACCTCTGCTTAAGTCAACCACAAGGCAAGAGACAGCAGAGATACCATGATGTCTGGGGCTCAAGAGGCCAAAGGCATGGAACCACTTGCCCCTAGAAGAAGCCTCAGCCTTCTCTGGTGTGGGGACATCTGTTGGCCACAGTCACACCTTAGTGAAATGTGGTGGAGATCTGAGGCTGTAGCAGCCGCTGCTTTGCTGTGATCAGCAGAGACCTTGACTCTGCCTCAGTGGCCTGAGTCCTGGGGCTGAGGAACACCCGCCTCTGGGGACACTTACTGCTCTGGTTCACTCCCGTGGGACCAATCCACTGATGTTGCTTCTTCTGCCGGACTAGACAACAGACAGGAAGCTCGTGAGACCAGATGGTGGCGAAGGAGAGGAGGGGTGGGGAGAAAGGGGAGGCACAGATACCCTGAAGGCAGGACTGATGGGGGCCACAGCTCCAGGCCTTCTGCTGCCTCATTTCCTAACTGACTGGGGGTGGGGAATGGAAGCCTTTGGGACCTTCAGAAATGATCACAGGGTTTATTTAGAACCATAATGGATAACCCCAGGGCAGGAAGGCCCCAAAACTGCTGCTCTGTTCTTTCATTGCCTGTGGGCAATTTCTCTAAGGTCTGCAAGAGCAGGCAGGCAAACTTCCTCATTCATAAAGTATCCACCTGTCCATTTAATAAACGGGGAAACTGAGGCTCAGATGAAGGCAGCAGTACAGTCAGTGTCTTTGGTAGCTGTAGAGCTGGTCTTGGGCCACATCTTGTGACATCAAAGGTTGTGCTGATGTCATGCGGCTATGGCCTTTGCCAAATGTAGACAAGGAAGAATCAGAGGGTACAGTTTGTCCTGACTTTCTAATACTGTAGGTGGAAATGGCCAGTGGGCAGCAGAGGGATTTGGGTGGTAAGGAAAGAAGGCTTGGGGTTTGGCACCTACACTTCTTCACCAGCTTCTTGTAGACCAGAGGCCCACAAATGACCAGCAGCACCAGCAGGAGTACAAGAGACAGGATGATGCTTGCCACAGTGCCTGGAGCCATGCCTTTTGGGTTTGGATCTTGGCCTGGACAAGGGGAGTCTTAAATGAGTCCCAGCCCTAGGGAGTGACTCAGAGGGCAGTGACTGCCTGATTTCCCTGGTACCGTGGCACCTCCTACCTACACACCAGTTTGTTCAGAGGGGACTTGTCTGTTTGGCCGTCTCTCTGGCCCTCTCTAAAAATCTTTGCTATCCATTCATTTGTCTACCGTTTGTCTCCTTCAGTGAGCATTCAGATACGATTTGCCATTCTTGTTATCAGGTGTTAACTTTCTATCTTTACTATTTAGGCTAATCAACTTCCCATTATCTACATCAGGAAGATGACCATACAGGACCTCATATCAAGAGCCAGCCAGCCTTCTGTTCATTCAATCAGTGATCTGTCAGCCATCTATCCATCCATCCATCCATCCATCCATCCATCCATCCATCCAGGTCATCTATTCACCCACACATCTATCTGCTTGTTATTTATCAACTGTCTATCCATCCACCTATCCACTGACCCATCAATTCATCTGCTTGTGAAGTCATCTGTCTGTCAATCAATCAATCTATCTATCTATCTATCTATCTATCTATCTATCTATCTATCCACTGACCCATCCATCTGTTAATACAATCATCTATCTACTCATCCATCCATCTATCCATCCATCCATCCATCCGCCTCCCATTCCTTTCACCTATCCATGTATCCATCTTTCTTTTACCCATTAATTAATTACCATCCATATAGTAAAATATGTTCCATCCAGCCCTGATTTTGGAGCTTGCATCCTGGGAGAACAGGAGATAGAAGGCGAGGGAGAGCTCTGGTGTCTGCCAGCGGCCTGTCAATGATCCACATGGGTCTTGCCTGTTCTACCCAGCACTGCTCTCTGATCCTTGAACCCCGTTTACTGTCCCCTTTCTAGGAGCTTTTGTCTACCTTTGAGATCTGTTCTTTAGAGATGTGCTCACTGACTCGGCCTCAGAGGAGACATCTTTAACAGCCCTCCACCCACTGAGGGCCGCGGTCAACTCACATGTGACGAACACCCTCTTGCAGGCGTTTTTTTTCTGAAGCTGGTAACAGTGAGATAGCCTCTCCTGGGCACAGAATTGCCCAGCGGAGTTCCTGTCAGCGTCCAGAACATGGAAGGAGGTGAGGCCGCCACACTGCTGCTCCCGACATAGCTCTTCCCACCAAGCCCGACCCCTGGCTGCAGAACCGGCACACAGGGCGGCCCACTGTGATCCTTGGCGCACCTCAGCAATGCCCTCACACACACTGCTGCCACCCACCAGGCGGCTCTGAACCTTGGGCTGGAAATCTGCAGAGGGGAAGTGATGATGAGGCGGTAGGCTTGACCTGGGACCCTTGGCAGTGCTGAGCACTCCAGGGTAGGTGCTGTCCTTCTCAACAGCCCTCCTAACATCCTCTCCAGTACTTCCCCAACCAATCTCTGGTCCCCGAGCCTATGGGTAGCTGGTGGTGGCTATCTCAAGACATCAGTGGCAAAGGAGCTGGTAGGGCAGCCATGCCTTCTTACTCTCTTGATATTCCTTGGAAAGAGGGAGGGCTTTTTAGAAGGAAAAAAACAGGCCTGAAGATGGAAAAAGCTGGTGTACTTAACTGGTAGGCCCAGGAATTTTGCTGCCTGGGCCTGCAACCCTGTGGATTAGGCTTTTGCAATGAGGTTGGGTACCTAGAGACAGGTATTCATGCCTGCTAATCAGGGTGGGGCCTGGGAATCTGTGGCAGAAGCTACTATGCTTGATTTAGAGTCAATAGTGAGCTCACCAGCTATGGCTAGTTTCCATGGCAACACCCACCTTCAAAGCCCTAGTGAATCTTCTACTTAGAAGAAACTTCAAAGCAAGGCCTTGGGCCTGGCTTTACAGGTTATAGCCTGCATAAGAGCTTGAGGGTTCATAGCTGAAGAGTAGGTGGGGCTGAAGCCAGCCGTGAGCCTCTCATGTGGCCCAGAGAATCTTGGGGCTGCTTCTGCCCGGAAGATCAATTTATTTGAGGTCTCCGATGGAGTAGGCTGTCCTGCTTGTAGAGCTTATAGTTCAGAGCCATGCATTCTATATTTGTGTAGGAATCCTGGGGACCTGCTGAAACCAGCAGGGGTTAGGGGTGTGGAGAGGGGTGAGACTGTCTCCAGGTGACACTGATGCTGCCTGTCTAGGACCACACCTTGAGTAGTACAGGCTTAGAAAATGGGTTCTGGATTGACACTGCTTGAGGACAAATCTCAGCTAGTGCTCTGTGATACTGAGGGGAAGCTGAGCTTCTCTGAGTCCTGGCTTCCCCATGGAAGAAGAGGGTTATAATACTTCCTCCCCCCAACTCTCTAAAACCAAGGATGTCAGCATCAAATAGCGTGTTGGGAACAGAACCAAGAATGCACCTGGGCACTTCCAGTGACGTGGACCATCTCTTTCCAGGCTTGGTGGTTATTCTGTCTTGCTTTGAACTGTGCTTTCTTCCAGTCTGTACTGATTCTGGTTTGGCCCCATAAAGTCCCACACTTTCCCTCTCTCTTCTCTTCAGCTACATCAGTCCTGCTCAGGGCCCATACAGAGCATCCTTTCAGGGGCTGCCTCTATAGCTGTGCTTTGAGCCAGGCCTTAGGGACCCCCCACACCTTACCATCCCTCCAGCTTCCTTTCTGAAGATTTGAAAACTTCCCATTGGCAAAGGTTATCCCTCTAATTTCCCCCAGGCCTTTCCCCAAGCCTCAGTTTCCTTTTCTCCCCTTCCTGCTGGGATCCCAGCTGCCTCCACTTCTCCAGATGGTAGCTCCTTTGGCCTGGGCAGGAGTTGCTTTGTAGATGCCTGAGACACTACCTCATCTAACTTGTCCTGTCTTTTAGAGGCCATGGGCTCAGGCCTTCACATCCCTTTTATCCCTATTGGCCCTCTCATAAAACTTGAGCATCTGATCAGGGGGCCCCCATGTCCTCACTCTAAGGCAACAGATGGCTTACCGGAGCAGATGACTGAGAGTGCCTGACCACCCTCCTGGGGCTTCGTTTTCTGGAAGCACTTCTGCAGTGAGGTACAGCTCGCGTTTTGGGCCTCCCATCGAATTGGCAAGGGCCTGAGTTTGCTCAGTTCTCCAGGAGCTGCTGTTCCTGCTGCCTCCGGCCCCGACAGATATGTCAAGAAAGATCCACACTGTAGAGCATTACAGATGAGGTTCCCCAGGCCCAGGGGACTGTCCTTGGCTTTGTAGAGGATGGAGCCACCCCGGCTGCCATTGTAGAATTCCACCACACCTGCGCACCTCAGGTCCTCGTGACCTGGCACCAGCTGCAATCTGGGAGGAGCTAGAAGCGGAAGGCACACCTGAGTGTGGATAACTCCCAGAATGCCTTGTTGCTGAGACCCAACAGATGGATGCTTGGGAGGTGAGGGTCCCAAACATTACATAGGACACACCTGAATCTTTTCCACTAAAATTTAGTTGTAAGGAGGCCTCCTCTTGGCTGCTGTTTGTTTTGGTGATTCAGTGAATTTAATTAGGGCTTATTTACAGAAACATGGGTACCTTAGCAGTGGCTACAGCACTGAATAAAATGTCTCTCTGCACCCCCACTAACTGCCTATATTTCCTCAGGGAGGGGAAAGGTCTCATGAATCCCTCCTCCCTCCATTAAAGAGTGTTGACGGGCCTAATCTTGTGCAGGTAACCACAGCTCCTCAGAGTTTGAGAGTGCAGTGGCTGTGTCATACCTGGCCCTTGGGCCTTTATTTGTCTGCATCAGTCCCTTCTCCTTCCCTCCATGATGCCTGAGAACCCTCTTACCTGTGGGCTCCGGCATGGTGGTGGGTGGGGTGGTTGTGGGTGGAGGTGTTGTCTTCTGGGGCTCTGCAGTGAAACACACAGACAAGGGCGGGAAGTGGGGAGTGGAGGGAAGGAGGGGAGCTGGGGGTGGCAACGTCAAACCCTGGGCCCTTGCCTTTAGTGCCACTTGTCAATAAGCTGACTTGACCCCCACATCCCCAGTGCTGCCTCTCAACTCCCTGGGAGGTGGAAGTCCCCCACATCACAGACAGGAACCTGGAGGCTCGAAGGACAGCTAAGGTGGCATTTGGCAGAGCCAGATCCTGCTTTTCAATCCTGCCAGATGGATGCAGTACCCTTTGGCTTACCTGAGCCAGCCAGTCCCCTCACCTGTCTGTGGTTGGGGCACTGTAACTGTGAAGCCCCCTCCCATCCAGGACTCAGGCACATAGCATCACCCACCTTGGCAGATCAGGCTCAGGGGAAGACACCTGGCTGGTGGATTTTTGCTGCAGTTGGAGAAAGACAACAGGGGTCCGTGGCAGATGACCTGTTTCTGGGGTGTGCTCGAGAAAAAGAAACTGCCGAGGGCCAAGGGATCACCACATCCCAGCTGCTTGCACACTACAGAGGCCTCATGGGGTTTTCTCCAGCGGTCCTGGCTCCACTCCCAGCTGGAACTGCACACGGTATACCTCAGGTCTGCTTGCTGGACCGACAGTTGACCTTGACACTTGGAGTTGGAGCCACTTAGTGTCACCTGGTGATCTGGGGGTCAAAAGAGGCAATGGGAGATATCAGGGGATGGAGGAAGAGCTCAGCTCTTCTCCTTCTCCCCCCTTTTAGGGCATGGCAGAGGCTTCTTAGAGCCTCAGGCGGGCACTGTGTTGGCCCCATGCTGTGGCTCAGGTTTCGAGCTAGAGGAAACCTTGGGGCCGTAGACAGGATGTTTCCAGTACCTTCTATCCAATAAAATCCCCTCAAACTTGGAAGTTCTTTTTCAGTAGGCCTGAGGTGTCGCCTGATGTCTATCTGGTGTCGCTGTGTGTGTGTGTGTGTGTGCATGCAGATATGTGTTTGAATGTGTGCATATGTGTATCAGGGGTTGGGGTCACTCTTGAGTGTCCTTCCTCAGGAGCTAGCTGTCTATCTTTTTGGAGACATGGTCTCTCTCTAGGACTTGGAATTACCAATTTAGCTAGGCCTGCTGGCCAGGAAGCCCTGGGGATCTGCCCATCTCTGCCTCCTAGCACAGGACTGACTACAAGTGTGCCAACATGCCCTGCTTTTTTTTAAACATGGTTTCTCTGTGTATCCCTGGCTGTCCTCGGACTCACTCTGTATACCAAGCTGGCCTCAAACTCACAGAGATATGCTTGCCTCTGCTTCTGAGTTCTGGGATTAAAGGTGTGTACCATCACCTTGTGTGTGTGTGTGTGTGTGTGTGTGTGTGTGTGTTTAATGTGGGCTCTGAGGATTGAACTCAGGTCCTCGTATTCAAGCACTTTACTGGACTGAACCATCTCCACAGCTCTTTCTCCCAAGATCTTTTTGTTTTAGCTTTTAAAATCAGTTGTATTATCTGGGTGTGGTGGTATATGTCTGCAAGCCCAGGGCCTTGGCAGTGGAGGAAGGAGAAGTAGGAGTTTTAGGTCATCCTCAGCTCTATACTGAGCTCAGCTCTATACCGAGCTTGAGGACAGCCTGCCGTAGGGAGACCCTGTCTCAACAAAACAAAACATCAAAACTCAGTTTCATAGAGGCACAATTTTCACACAGTGAAATACACTCATTTTAAGGGTTCTGTTTGGTGGGAGTTGACGAACATCTACAAGCACATTCTGTGATCTAGATACAGAGCCTGTCCATCATCTGGACAATTCCGGCTTGTTCCTCAACAGCCAGTTCATTTCCCTGGCTCCAGCCTCAGGCAAGGACTGCCCTGCTTTCTGCCGTGAAAGATTAGACTCCTCTCCAGGGTCACATAATTGAATTGAATCACAGAGCATCGTTTGCTATGGCCTCTTGCCCTCTACATATATTTGAGGTTTATGTGTGTTCCTGTATAGATCAGTAGTTTGTGCACCCCCTATTTTTAAACTTCAGAATATTTTATTGTGTGAATTTTCCCCAGTTCTTTTCTATGTATCATGTGGGTTGTTTGGGGATTTGCCGCCGATGTATCAAACTGCTTATAAATTTACATGCGCAGGCAGGCGTGTGGGCTCACATTTCCATTTCTCTTGAGTAAACACCTTACAGTGAAATTCCTAGGCAGGAATTATAGGTGGGCTTGCTGCTTTGTGAGTTTACAAAGCTCCACAATGGGAAGAGAAATAGATAATATAGATAATATATAGAGGTGCCCCTCGTGGCCCATGGAAAGAAGCTTCTAGGACCCCTGCAGTTGCTAGAATCCACAGATGCTTAAGTTCCTCCCGTAAAATGGTCTAGGACTAGGCAAGGTGACACATGCCTGTCATCCTAGCACCCAAGTGATGAAAGATGAAGGATCATGAGTTCAAAGTCACTCTCGGTGAGTTTGAGGCCAGTCTGAGCCACACACCTCTCCAACAAATTAACTAACTAACTAACTAACTAACTAATTAGCAAACAAGCCAATCCCCACCCCTTCAAAATGGGATGGGGCAGGAGATGTAGCTCGGCGCTAGAGTATGTGTTTAACATGCTTAAGGCCCTGAGTTCCACCCCCAGCCCTACAAAGACAAGCCAGCTGGCCGAGTGTCTGCATCTGACCTCCACACATCCTTTGTACGCTGTCCCCTCGAGGTTTTTCAGAATACTAACACAACGCAAAACTACGTCAATGGTTGTGATTCTGTACTGTTTAGGGACCTCAACAAGAAAGGCATCCAGGAGAGGTAGGCCTGGCTGCATTTTTGTATGCGGTGCGTGTGCATGCTGTCCCTCAGGCACTGTCCACATTTTTTGAGACAGTATTTCCCAGTGGCCTGGAGCTTAATAGGCTAAGCTGGCCAGTGAGTCTCAGGGGCTTGCCTGCCTTCTCCTCCACAGTACATGAAATACAGGGGCATGCCACGATGTCTGGATTTTTTTTCTCTCAAGTTTTGGGATCATTCAGGTCCTCATGCTTGCAAGGCAAGCACTTTACACACTGAGCCATATCCGCAGATCCTGTCCGCATCCTTCATCTTCACTTGGTTGAAGCCACAAATAGTGTGTTCTGTGTCTCTCTGTGTCTCTGTCTTTGTGTCTGTCTGTCTGTTTCTCTCTCTCTCTGTGTGTGAGGATATGTAAAACTATCCTCACACACAGAGAGAGAAGAGAAGAGACACAAATGAAAGTAGCAGCAGTTCTTGTCATAGGAAGCTTTGAGCTGAGCAGAGGTATTACTCATTCAAGACACACATTTAAAAATGAAAAGACTTTCCCAGACACTTCCTTGGCTTAGAGCTACTGCCTCTTCTTTCCTGCCCTTGGGGATGTGTAAAGCGTAGAGAGCAGGGCTGTGGCTGACCGAGGTCACCTGGCTAGCTGGGTGCCGAGGACTGGTCCTACATCTAACCATTGCAGATACTTCATGGGCTCCTGGCTTGGTAAGCACCCCAAAAGTGCTTACCCAAAGGGAGAGATTTTCTCCTCTGTAGGTGGGCAAGCGAGGCTCAGACAGCAAGTGACTTACTAGAACCTGATCTGGGACATCCTCTCTCTCCAGATAAACTCAGTACAGTGTTACCCAGGTTAATGTGGCGATGGGACTGTGGTGCAATGAATATGGAGACTGTCAACTTAAAAGATGACAGGGCTGGCGTAGCTCAGTGCAGAGCACTCGCCTCGCACGTGCAAGGCCTGGGGTTCACGCCTGGCGTGGAGAACTAAAGCAACAGTTTTGCACTGCAGATTTCTCCGAGCCTCACTAAGCCGGTGCACACGGTCTGTCTCCAGGAGGAGATGCCGTGTGGCCCCACCCTTCGGGAAACAGCGGCTTCTAAGACCGAGGTGGAGGCCCTCTGCTCTCTGCAATCCGACACAACCTTTCTCACAGCCTATCCGCAAGTGTCCATGACGGAGGACCAGAGAGGAAGCAAGGCTTTGTGAGGTGCATTTGTGGGTGGGTATGTTTCCTGCCCACAGAATGGGGTGGGGGGCGCGCTAGCTAGCATACGTGTGCTTCACAGGGCACCACGTGTACGCGTGCTGGCACGGCTGATGTCTTTGTGTTTGTAGGAGGTGGAGTTCGCATTGATGGAGGAGGCAGCTTTCTTTTCAACACGCAGGTCCTCATAGAGCCCACAAAGCCGGCTGTCCTGCTCCCTCCCCGCCTCACGTCCCTTCTCACGATCTTCCTTACCTGGGTCATTCCTCCAGGACTGTCCATGGCAGAAAGCAGCTGTGCAAGAGAGAGAAGCAGGTCACAATGTGAAGCCCCCATCCCTTGGCCTCTGCTTCAAGGGGCAGCGGTGGCCTTGGCTGACTGTCCCATCTTCCTGTGATTTCCCCACCCCATCCCCCAACCCCTTCAAGGAGATGCCAGGGCAGGGATTTTCATGCTGTAGCCTAGAACCCAAAGCGGTTATAGAATCAATTTAGTGGGCTGCAGCCATCGATTCTCTCACTTTTTAAAATTTATTTTCTCAATGGATATGCCAGTGGAATTGATTTTTCCTTAGTGCATGATCCTGTGAATGTTAACACATACCACATGCATGCCCTCCATCGCAATCAAGATACACGCCAGCTTCATTGCCCACAGGACTCCTCACCCCGTCTGTCCCCATAGAGCAATGCAAGCATTCCTCTTCTTAGAAGGGAAATGGGACAGAATATAGAATGACGCACCAGGTTGGTACTGGGAGGGTTTGAGTTGATTGGAGGGGCAGTGCTGCTGAGGAGATGGCTCAGTCAGTAAAGCGTTTGTCTTTCAAGCATGAGTTCTTTTGTTCAATCCCAGAGCCCTTCTGTAAGAACCAGGCAGTGTGCATGTGCTTGTAACCCTAATCCTAGCTCCTAGGAGCTAGGGACAGGAAGACCCTGGCCCTTGGCCTACTGGATAAGCTCTGGACCCGTGAGAAGTATTGTCTCAAAAGTAAGGCCGGGGCTGGACAGACAAGTCATCAGGGAAAGGTGCCCACTGCCAAGCCTAGTGACCTGAATTCTATCCCTGGGACCCACGTGGGGGAAGGAATTGCTCTCAGATCCCACACACATGTGGTATGGCGTGTGCATGCACATGTAAGCACACAATATTTTTTTTTCAGATAGCAATGCCAGGGGCTAGGAATGTAACTCAGTTTGTAGAATGCTTGCTTAACATGCACAGGGCTCCAAGTTCTATCCCCAACACTTCATAAATCGGATGGGTTGGTACGCTCTACAAGCCTACTTCTGGGGAGGTGGAGGCAGAAGAATCAGGAGTCAAGGTCATCCTGTACTGTATAGTTAGTTCCAAAAAAAAAAGGAAGAGGGAAAGAAAGAATAAGGAAGGAGGGAGGGAGAGAAGGAGGAAGGAAGGAAGGAAGGAAGGAAGGAGAGATGTTTAGTAAGGTGGAAGGAGGGAACAGATTCCCAAAAGTTGTCTTTTTACTTTTGTCTCTCTCTCTCTCTCTCACACACACACACACACACACACCAATGATAATAAATTTTAAAAGGAAAGTGATCTGTTGAGAGAGAGCGGCTGTGCATTCCAGGGTGTGGCTCATCCTGTTTGGTCCTGAGATGAACTGTATTTCCTTTTCTCTCTCCATCACCATCATTATTACCATCACTACCGTAACTACCACTATGATCACCAAGAATGCAATCACCATTATTCTCACTGCTACTACCTCCATCTCTGTCAGCATCATCACTATCCCTCCTGCCATTATCTTCACTGTCATCATCTCCACCATCATCACGGTCACCCCCTTCACTATCACCATCATTACCATCACGTTGTCATGACTACCACCATCACCATTCTCAATATCACAGTCGTCATCACCACCATCTGTATCACCATTGTTCCTACTGCCACCATCACCATTGTCACTGTTAACACTGGGAATTTTTAGCTTAAATCTCTCAGTTTTCTCCATTATGCCATTCGATACACATTACTGCTTTGGTCCCTGTTTGATAGAGGAAACCAAGAGAGGTGAGTATCTTGCTTGTAAAACTAGTGGCCCAGAGGCTCTGCGCTCCCTACTGGGCCAAGCTGGCTGCTGTGTTCTATGCTCCATCATCCCTGCCTGTTTCAAGTGGCCAAGATAAAGCAAGTGCACCATACAGAGACAGAGCTCTGTGATGCTGGCTACTCAGTCAGACTCTCAGTTCTCTAAGGTGACAAAATTCAGTTTCATGATTCTTCACCTTCCTTCTCTTAGCCTAAATGTCCATAACCTCCAACCTGTGTTTCTGATGCATACCAGTGTCTGGCAGAGCAAGACTCACGGCATGCTGCTTCTTTGCCTGCCAAGGCTACTCTCAGGCTTTCTTGGTCCACAACCCAGTTTCATTCATTTTGCTGCTTCTCACAGGTACCCGTGAACACCCTCCTACCCCTGAGCCCTGCAGGCTGTGTGCTCAGCATCTCCTTGACCTCCCCTGGAGCCACACCTCACCCCTTTCTGAAACTCCTGTAGCCAATCCCAACCCAGGACTCTGCTTGGAGACTCCGGAGGCTGCAGGGACATGGTGCAAAGAAGAAGCCTTACGCCATTTTCTTCTCCACCACCCACACCTCTCCTCCAAGCTCCTGGGACAACATCTAGGAATCCAAGGCCTTTTCCTTCCTCCGCCCAACAACCTCCAAACCCCTACAGTGCAGGGCTTGGACTGAGCAAGGCCAGACAAAGATCTTGGCAAAAGAAGCCACCGTCCCTAGCCCAGCCCCCTGTCTCCACGTTGATAGAAATCCAATTTTTTGAATGTGCCTAACCCGACAGGACTTAGAAAGGGTCGAAGGAATGGCAGGGCACTGCTGGGGGCAATCCTCTCCCTCTTGCCCCGAGTATGGCTCTTGGTGCTACATCCCACAGGCTATGTTTAACCACCTGTGAGTTCTTAGCTCCAGGCAGTGCTTAACATTTTTTTTTTTAATTTTTTTTCTTTTTTTTTTGGCGGGGGAGGGGGTGTGGGAGGTTGGGGGACAACTTTCAAGACTTCCTTTTATTTTGTTTTTTAGAATAAATCCGAGTGAGAGTTACGAAAACAGGTAGCCAGGCTATGGGCTGTGTCTCCATCACCAGGGCTTCAGCCAGCACTCTAATACTTTTTATCTTCTGATTTGCCAGAGCTGAGGGGCCCTGCTTTCTCCCCGTGTCTCCTGAGCCCTGACTGGTTTTAGGCATATGGTGCTGTCTTCAGTGAAACACACCCAATCCCACAATGAATGGGACACATCCAGATTATAATATAATTAGCCTCCCATGACTTCAAGTCGCCACCTTGTACCAGACCTGTTTGTCAGGAATTTTAAGTTTTTTGTGGATTTTGGAATGGCTGGAAAGTTCATGGCCTTCTACCATGGATCCCTTTACTGGTAGGCAGGCTGTCGCTGTTCACAGGGGTATTCGGAAGGACAAAACCTAACTTGGGGCGGCTGGCGGTAAAGCCAGACTCAGGCTTCCGCCCTTGACCTGCTCAGAGGTCCTGACTGTCAGTTGCAGCCTGGACATGCTGGGTAGGGCTGACTTAGCATCTGGTAGGCACCATCGGGTCAGAGGCAGGGCCTGGGTTGTTGGTGATAACCATAGTAGCTATTGTGGTAGGTTCCTCACTAGTGAGCCTCTCTCAGAAAGACCCATTTCTCACCTAACACCTCAAATGAAGCGGATGCTACCATCTTGCTCTTCAGAGGACTCTCTTCCAATCACTTTCATGTAACTTAGAAATCAGGTGGCCTCTTTGTTCTATAACCAGTGATATCCTGACAGTTCATGGATCTCCCTAAATCGCAGCCATCAGTTTACATAGGAGGCAGCCAGCTTGGGGAGGACCCTAGCCTTTCTCTCCACATCTCCTCTGCATTGGCTAACTTGGAAGGTTCCAGAAACTCCAATATTCTTTCTTTCTTTCTTTCTTTCTTTCTTTCTTTCTTTCTTTCTTTCTTTCTTTCTTTCTTTCTCTCTCTCTCTCTCTCTCTCTCTCTCTCTCTCTTTCTTTCTTTCTCTCTCTCTTTTTGTTAGAGACAGGATTTCTCTGTATAGCCCTGGCGTCCTGGAACTCACTCTATAGACTAGGTTGGCCTTGAACTCGGAGATCTGTCTCTGCCTCCTGAGTGCTAGTATTAAAAGTGTGTGCTACCATGCCTAGCTAAAATTCAATTTTTTTTTTAAAAAAACAAAACCAAAAACAAAAAACACTTAGCAATGGAGCTGTCCCTAGCTTGAAACTGTCAAAGCTTTCTGGAAACAGAGGTCAGAGAGAGCCAGGGCTCCAGATATCAGTAAAATCTTTGGTTATGGCAAGTGCCTTTTGCTGTGACCAATGTGCAAACACTACTCCCCCTCCACCCTCAACAGGAGCAGCCTGGAAGAGAGAGCATGCTCAATGGGCAGTGGGTTCAAACTGAGGCAACACACATTTTCCACACACATTTCCTTCTCTGCCTGGAGTTCTGGCACACCTAACAGAATCCACTCCAGTTTCCTGCTATTTGCTTGTGCTTCCCTTGCCCCCTGACTGCCTCTCCTTCCCTTTCCCCTTTTCTTCCTTCCTTCCTCCCTCCCTTCCTTCCTTCCTTCCTTCCTTCCTTCCTTCCTTCCTTCCTTCCTTCCTTCCTTCCTTCCTTCCTTTTTTCCTCCTTCTCTCCCTCCCTCCCCCCCCTCTTTTTGTGCTACAGGGTCTTGTGTAACCCAGGTTAGCCTAGAACTCACTATGTCTCAGAGGATGGCCCCGAAACTCCTTGATCCTCCTGCCTTAGCTCTCAAGCGCTGCAGTTGCAGGTGTGCAAGCCCTTCTTCACAGCAGCCTGTTCTTGCCATCACAGCCCCGTATGAACAGGCTGTGTTTGCCTCCACACATTCGGGTGGGAAAACCGAAGTTCTGAGGGGATGATGACTTGGCCAAGGTCATAGACGTGGCTGGAGGTGAGCAGCACTGTGCCTCACACCCACCATCCGACACAGCGTGAGGGGTTCCTCTGGGTTCCCCATAGCCAAGGTGTCGCTGCAGAGGTGGGACTGTGTTCTGTTCTGTGACCCAGTGGTGCTCCCGGACCTCAGAGTGAGAAGCATACAGGGTTTCTCTGTATAGCCCTGGTGTCCTGGAACTCACTCTATAGATTAGCTCTTTAAAATGAACAAAAACATCTGAATTCCAGAGCATGCCTGGCTAGAGATCTGGATGAGGACCCATAGTCCGAAGAGGCTGGAGGAAAGCCATCTGCACTGCGTGGTTCTCCCATCCCAAAGTGGGGTGGTTAGTCCTCAGGGAGGCTCTACGCACAGGTGCTCTCTCTCCTTCCCTTCTTTGGACCTGTGGAGCCACAGACCCCTCTGCTAAATCGCCCAGGCTCACCCAGTGGCAGGCTCGCTCACCCCCCCTCACCTAAGCGTGAACATTTTCTCTTTTTCTAAGGCCTGTCCTGTGTGGGCACAGCATGCTCCCATTCCCATCCAGCCCATCCTTATCTATTGCCAGCCTGCAAAACCTTCTAACACCCACACTCACTATCTTGGTCTCTTGTCTATCTTCCTACACACTCTAATTACCGGGTCAGGCCCACCAGGGCAGAGATCCTGTCTCTTTGCTCTCTGCGTACCCCCAGCACATAGTAGGTACTCAGTTAATGCTTGCTGTCTGGATGAATCCACAGAAACTACCACCACTATCCTTTGAAACACAGCTGCAGGCTTCTGATATTCTGTTCTGTTGGGTTGATTTTTTTTTTTTTTTTTTGAGCCAGGTTACTCGTTGTGTCTCCCAGGCCGGCCTGGAACATGTGATTTTCCTGTCTCAGCCTACCAAGTTCTAGGATCACTACCACGACCAGCTCAGCCTAGCCTGTTTGATGGAGGAGAAGACCAAGGACCAGAGAAGTTCTTGTCACTAAGGGTGACTAAGAAGAAAGCAAGTTAGATCCTCCCACCCTGCCCTGCACACTAACTGCACACACACATACATGCACATAAACACACAGGACTGATGCTCCTAGCTCCAGATGAATTCTTGTTCCGGTCACTTTAGAGAGACCATCTGACCCGATCCTTTGTGCTTAGAGCCAAAGACAGCCTCGGCTGTGTATCCGGGACAGCAGCTCACAGCCAGCATGTACCTAAGCCCTTTCAGGCCCATCTTTCCCCCAGGGCCTCTACCCTGTGGCCATCTCAACCCAGGCACCTCTTCCCTCCTTTCTCAGACTAGCTGGTTCTTCTTATCATTCGGGGCTCAGCGTGACCGGGGAAATATCATCCCCTTCAAAAAAAATCCTGTGCCTATTCTTATGCTTCCAGACATGCGAGGGCCCAGGTGCTGACTTCCAGACTTCCGTCAGGCCTCCTTGTGAGCTCGGCAGGCCCACGGCCTGGGACATCTGCCTTGGCTCCCGCTCGCTGCTCCTGCTGCTGTAAAGAGCTGAGTATCTAGTAGACGCTGAAGACACATTTGTGGATGGATGGATGGATGGATGGATAGGTGAATGAATGAATGAACAGCCTGTGTGTGAGGAAGGGGGAGAGCATCGGTGGTGCAGTGATCATCTCATAAGACCCCTTCCAGCTCTGTCCTGTCTTGCCTTGCTTCTGGATGGCCCTGATGTCTAGTGAGCACCGTGTCCACCACAGGCAGGTCAGACCTACTGTGCGTCAACTCGTTTACCCGCCACTAACATCCACAGGGTACAGTTACTATTTTCTACTTGCAGTGGAAGAGACTGAGGGTTACCAAACCAGCAAAAGCGGCAGAGTGGAACTCAGATTGCTTTGTGGAGTCACCGTGGTGGGGTCCGGCGGGCTGTGCAGTGTCCAGGCCATGTCACCAACCCACTCCAGTGACTGAGGGTCAGAAAAATTGTAAGAGGGTTACGGTGTGGGACCCCCTGGCTGACACTCTAACGCAGACAGGTTGTGTACACCTTCATTCCTCAGGCCCTGCGGTATCCCCAGCCCTGTGCCTTGATGACTGTAGGAGGCTTCTTCCACGGCCATGCCCTGACATGTGAGAATGGCTTTGGGGACCTAGTGCTCCTATGGAGGCAGTGGGGCCGTGTAAAGGCAGAAGTGGTGGACCAGGCTCTCTATGATGCTTACCGTCTGTTCCACCACGGGCTTGCCACTCTTGGGTCTCAGTTTTCCCTCACTGTGAAATGGGGGAGACTGTACTATTCAGAAGCTTATAGAAAAACAAAACAAAACAAAACAAAACAAAACAAAACAAAACAAAACAAAACAAAACTGGCTTTAAAAGGATTTCGTGAAATCAGGCCTAGTGGCACAGGCCTTTAATTCCAGCTACTGAGGAGACTGAGGCAGAAGGATTGCAAGTTCAAGGGACTCCTGGGTTACGGGATGTAGTCGAGGTCAGCTGATCACTATACGGAGACCCTGCCTCAAAAATCCATGGGCCAGTGCCTAAGTGCATAAAGATAAATAAAGGCGTTCTCTGCCCAGACCGATGAGTTAAATTCCATCTCATGGCAGAAGGAGAGGACTGACTCTTGCAAGTTGTCCTTGGACCCAGTGGCATGCCTGCACAGGACATACATGTGTGTTCGTGCACACACCAACACACACGTACACAAATAAATGTCTAAAAACATTTTTTAAAATAAAAACTTGGATATAGCTCATTGATAGCTTGCCTAGCATGTGTGAGGTCCTGGATTCAATCGTAGGACCATAAAAATAAAAATAAAAGTGTCAGCATTACCCTCCCCGCCCCCCAGGACCATGGGGTCACATCCTACCTATATGCTCTAGCAACACATAGGGACCATGTGCTCCTGGGCCTCCACATGATGCCCCCACTGGGGGTGAAGGTTTGCCTCCATCTCTTCTGGACTCTGGGTACCAAGGGGGCTGAGTTGCCTGCCAGTCTTGTCAGGAGTGCACTCCATACCTAGTGGGGAGCCTGGGTGGGTTTTGCCTCCCTGTGTGTGCATCTGAGGCTTCAGGGGAGCACTGGGTGGGGGTGGGGGGGGAAGAGATAAAGCCTTGGTTTCTGGGATTCTCAGGACTAACGGAGCCACGGCAATGTCCTGGTGGGGCCCAGGAAGTGAACAAGGCTTGTCATACAGGTGCTTTGTATCTTCTGCTGTCATATGTACAACGGGTGTGTGCATTTATCTCCTAAGCCACGGTAACATGAGTGAAGAAGCATGTAGTGTCCAGGAGAGAGCACATACGGTTCTCATACATACACACATTTGAAAGGCACTCTTCCCCCTCACACATGCACACACATACACACACATCCAAACTCACACATCCACATTCTCACACACACTCACTCACTCACTCACTCACTTAATCACTCACTCACTCACTCACTCACTCACTAGCTGTTGTGGGTACATAGTGAGTACCTGAGGCCTCAGACCCTTCTCTGTGACATAGGAAGCCATCTCTTCCTCTCTGTCACACCTGGCATCCAGCAGCCCTTACCCTGCCACACCTCTTGAGTAGTCAGAACCCACCAGTTTATACCCCTGCTCCTGCACGTCCACATGCTGTGGATGGGAAGATCTTATGATCAAATTCGGAGCTGAGGGTTTGGACCTCCAGGGGTAACTCCCGGAGGCAAAGCTCCCATGACCCTGGCTAGTCAAGAAGCACCCCCTTTGCTGATGTCACTGAGGGCCCACCAGCAGGGTCTCGGGTCTAGAACAAGACTTTGGAGTTGGGGGCTCCTTTAGGACTGACCCAGCGCTACTCTGTGAGCTTGGCGTCTGCTCTTCGGCAACCTTATGGAGGGACCATTTTCAGAAGCCTACTCCACCCGGAGTACCCTCAGCATCAGGTTTCTACCTCCATGGAGGCAGCCAGGTTAAGGTCAGGCATTTCTGGGTGGCGCTCTGCAGAAGGCAGCAGCATGTGTTGGGAGCTAATTGCCCTGATTCTAGCCCAAGGCTGAGGAAGACAGAGAATCAGGCTCTGCAATGTCCGGGCGGAACCCAGCTAAGGATGGATTGCTGGCCTGGCCCCTAAGACCCTAAACTTCCCCGCTACTGCACATGGGCCCAGAGTCTGACCTGGGAAGAATGGAGATTCCCCTTCCTGCACCCCGGAATGCCCAGGTACTTTGCCTGGCAGTAGCTGGCCCGAGACTCACCCAATGTTCCCAGCAGGTACATGGCAACCAGCAGCACCTGGCGAGAGTCCATGTATGTGGCCTTCTGCTGTTCAGCCTCAGTGAGCTCAGATGGCCAGCAGTAGAGGTGTCGGGCCCGGTGAGTGATTCTCTGGGAGGAAGGGTGCATAGGCAGGGGTGGAACAAGGGAAGCAGGCGGTGTGGGTGCGTCACTGCCACCCGTGTTTGAAGTTGAACTGTCAACTTCCTCCCGGTGAAACCACCTGCCCCAATTTGAATGGCGGCCCGAGCCTCTGTCAGCTTCCTGCACGAGGTGCTCAGAACTGAGGTGGTGCCCGCTGGCCATGCTCGGGCTCGGAGAGAGCCGGGTGTCCTTGTGGGATGGGACTGTGGGGCAGAGAGAGGCTGGGGACTCAAGAGAGGGTGTCCTGCTCTGGGGAGAGCTAAGCTGAGGTAACAAGGGCAGACGGGGCAAGCGCCTGAGGCAGGAGTTTCTTCTAGAGGATTCTGAGTGGGGCTGTGAGAGGTGGGAAGAGGCTGCAGGCCTTGAGTCTTGTTGAGGGATCAGTGAAGAAAACTGAAATGTAAGAAGACCTGCTAACTTCTGGCGGTGAACCAAACTGGAAGTCTTGCTAGGTAGCCCAGGCTAGCCTGGGATTTGTGGTACTCCTTCTGCTTCAGCCTCACAAATGCTAGAATTAGAAGTGTGAGCTGCCATGCCTAGAAGTCCGTGAGTGATATTTTACCGGCAGGTATAGCAAGGAGAGGGTGTCTTCATCAGAGTTGGACTTGCACCAGTATGTGTGTCTGTGTGTGTGTGTGTGTGTGTGTGTGTTAATGTGTATGAGATAGAAAGAGACCTCCGTGTTGGCGTGAGACCCCCATGATGTTGGGTGTGTGATCTCCATGTTAGGTATGATATCTCCATGTTGTATGGTCTACGAATCTGGATTCATTCATGTATTCATTCATTCATTAAACTCCATCCAAGAACTAGAAATGCAGCCAGTGTGGTGGGGCATGCCTTTAAACCCAGCACTTGGGAGGCAGAGGCAGGCGGATCTATGCAGGTTCGAGGCCAGCCTGGTCTATAAAGTGAATTCCAGGACAGCCAGGTCTGTTACATAGAATGTCTTGAAAAATGAAGAGAGAGAGAAAGAGAGAAAGAGAGAGAGAGAGAGAGAGAGAGAGAGAGAGAGAGAGAGAGAGAGAGACCTGCCTGCTAGCCACCAGGGGACCTCTATGACCTAGTATTCCTGTTATTTTTCTCCTTTGGCATTGCTGGGGATGGGTGCTGGGGATGGGTGCTGGGGATGCATGCTGGGTGCGTACAGGGCAAACACTCTACCAGCTGACCCCTGTCTCCAGCATCCCTTTCTATTTCTTAACCCCCCACAGCCTGTTCCCTCACAGTTTACAGAGAGCAGCTGGAAGAGCTCAGCCTCACTGCTCACTGAGTGCAGCAAACACAGACACACACACACACAGACACAGACACAGACACACACACACACACACACACACACACACACACACACGGAAACTGACGTTCCCTTCCGCAACCCTCCAGCCTGTCTTTTTTTATCAGAGGCGACTCAAACCCCGGCCTTTAGACTTAGTTTGCCTGTCACCTACGAGGTGGCTTCCACTGTGGTCCATCCTTTGCAGAAATCTGAAAGTATTACCTCAGTTACTGGCTATGTACCTGTGGGAACCCTAGTGGTGGGCTCCCTCCACTCCTGGGTCCACAGTCCCCTCACAGCCCTGGCCTCTTCCTCACCCACCCACTCCACGGTGGTTCTGCCCCCCACTGTATCCCTCCAGGCCCCAGGTCCTGTGCCCGCTCAGGACCCCAGATCCCAGGCCACAGTTTCCTGTCCTATCACCCGCACTTTCCATGACACAAGAGGAAGTCAGCTGAGCCGGCTGGGTTTTCCATGCCGTGGCTAGGTGGAGACCGAGGTGGGGGAGGGGGAATGAGCCCCCTAGGCCAGTTTCAGAACCTCAGCGGCCTCCGAGAGACAGACATGTACCCCATTGCCTTGGCTACACCAGGTAACCTCCGAAGAGCTGTACTGTGCTCTACCCTCCCGGTTTGGGTCACTCCTCAGTGATCCTGACACCTGTCCTTTTGGATGGAGGACCAGGGGTTGGGCAGGGGGGGGAGGTGGCAAAGGAGTCACATGGGGTATGTGTGTGGAGGAGGGGAGGAGTTGAGGGCAGGAGGAGAGCAGGGAGGGGGCTGAAGGCTGAGGAATGACGGACACTTAGCAGGAGGTCAGTATTTGTTGAGTGACTGACCCACTTTCTTCCGTACTTGGCATCCTTGAGCAGGTATGAGCATGACAGTCCCGGGCTGACTTTCCAGCTTAACTACCCAGCTTAGGGAGTACACCCCCTGGCCCAGCTTTGCTCTTTCCCTGAGAGTGTGTGTGTGGGAAGACCCCTTGTCTATTGAAGGGACTGCCCAGGTGCCTTTAGAGCATGGCCTTTGCAGTGTGACCTTAGGTGAGTCCTGGGGTCTTCCTACCCATGGAGATGGTGGAGGGGTGTGCCAGGTGCACTCAGAGGAGGGCCTTTCCATGTTGGGACCTAGAGGATTTGGTTCTTGCTGGTGGGAGAGCATAGGCCTGAACTCTTTGGGGGAGCAGAACTTCCAGGGCACTTTCTGAACTTGGACTTCCGGGCTGCTCAGCAGGCTCCCTAGTGTTTTGGGACAGTACCAGCCTCTCACATCTGTGGTGAAACTGAGTCACTTAATGTAGCTGATTACCTAACTTCCCCTTGTGTGGTGTGTTTGAAGAAAGTCTATCCTGTGACAAGACCCATGGAGTACTAGCACAGGACAACGCTGGCCAGCTCAGAGGGAAGGTTCTAGAATCCATGGTTGTTGCTTCCAATGATGGCTTTCACAGTTGGGTAGAAACAACTTAGGGTCTGGAAGCTGACTGAAGTTCAGTGGGAATCGTAGGCAAGTTCCTTCCCCTTCCTGAGATCCATCTTCCTGCATCCCAGGGCTTCCGGAAGCTGCGGTGATGGTGGCATGCAGGGCTTGTGAAGCACGGGGTGCTCCTATGTGAGGCCAGTCTCTCGGGCTTGGCCCATGCTTTCCCAGAGGGGGTGTTATGTGGAGGTGCTCGGATGAAGTGACCAGCCTTCCGAACCACCTCTGTCACTCTCACCACAGCCAGCCCACAGCTCTGACTTGAGCTTTCTCTTCTGTCGCTCTTAGGAGTGACACCGAGCTTGTTGGCCCACAGGGTAAACACGTGAGAGCAGAAAACAAGGCTGCCTCACTAGAGCAAGGATGCGTGTTAGCCAAGCCCATTTTGTTTCCGATGAGCCACCTGAGGATCACTGAGGTCAGGTGAATTTCCCAAGGTGCAGAGCGCAGCAGCAGTGAGGTTTGAAATGTGCCTCCAGCTCTCCCGGCAGGTGGCTGTCCTTCTCTCACATGCCACCTGTCTCTTATTTCAGTTGGGTGCATCCATTTGCCTGAAAGGAATGCCTGTGGGTTAGAGTAGAGACATTGGGGACCACAAGATGCCATCTGTAAATCAGGGGACACACAGGGCTGGCCGGAGTGGTGAGGTGGACCAAGGCACCGGTAGGAATGCACATGGTGGGTGGGGGGTTTCTTAGAGCAGTGGACAGTCCCAGCTCCTTAGGGCGGCATTGCTCCTGAAGCTGCCTGCCTCTTTGATCACCCAGCCCAGTCCTGCTCTCTCTGAGAGCCCAAGGCCTGCTCTTGAACAAACGAATGCATACGTGGAGGGGGCTCCTTCAGCAAGGGCACACGAAGCAGACTGGCCCCTGAGATTTCCTGCCAGTGAGGCAGTCTCTCACAGGACGTTAGGATAGGGTCTGCGAAGGGCCAGCCTGAGGGGACTGCGGAGAAACTGTAGCCATTGCAACCTGTGGGGACGTTAGGGAAGGTAGAAGGGCACTGGAAGGATGAGCAGTTTCCCAGGAAGCAGTAGGGTGGGTTTCCTAGGCTGAGGGAAGAGTGAACACAAAGGCTCCTGGCTCCCCTATGGTAGTAGCTAGTCTGGGGCAGGTGAGAAGGGTACAGAGTCGAAGCGTGGGGCATGAGTCCTGGCTCAGCTCACTCGATGTGTGTCCGAGGTAGAAGCTCTTCCCCGGTCCCCAGTTTCCCTGATTTATAAAGGGCCTTCTCCAGATGGTCACCGAGAGTCCTCAGACTGTGAGCTCACTCGTCAGTGTCATTTAGAAAGCTGGTCAGCACCTGAGCCATCTGTGCTGATGCCATAACACTCTTTAGAACACTCACACACAGGGCCAGCAAGATGGCTTAGCAGGTAAACGCCCTTACTGCCAAGCCTGACACCTTAAGTTTAATCTCCCAAATTCACATGGTACAAGGAGCCAAGTGATTCCTGTATATGCCTGATGCTGACATAAGCACATGCATGAGCACAGACCCAAACATGCAATAAACACATGTGACTTAAAATAGTTAATAGTTAATAGTTAAAAAAAAAAAAAGAAGCTCATCCACAATGTCCCCTTAGAGAGGCTTCTTGGTTGGGAGCTAGGGTCCTATGTAAGGGTAATTTAGCTACCCAGAGGAAAGGAAAAGAGCAGGAGAAAGTCCAGCCCCGCCACACTCCAGAGCCCACACAAGCCCTCAGAGGAGGGGACAGCAAGCCTGTTGTAATCCCAGCTTTTCCGGGGGTTGAGGCAGGAGGATTATAAACTCAAGGCCTTCCCAGACTACAGAGTGAGCTCAACGCTAACCCATACGATTAGTGAGACTTTGTCTCAAAAATAAAAAGTGAAATGAAGGCTGAGAGCGTAGCTTGAGCAAGGCAAGGGACCCCTGCACTAAGCAAAGAAAGATAAAAGAACAGGCCCTGAGGCACTGATGTTCAGGTGACCAAACCTTATGATGCTTTGTGTCTTGCTGTCTACTTGAATAAAATATGCACGAAACAAATCTTTAGACAGCATTTCCGTGTCCACAAAAGGAAGTGTGCAGAATTTAGACTTGAGGGTGATGGATTAATAGTGGAGTGGGCTTGAAAGATCTGAGAGCATGGATAAGAATGGGTAGGTTTTTGTTTTCATGGATGATGCCTGTGTTGTTTAATTATTTTAAAAAGCATACATACGTATTCACTAGGCATCGTTTAGAGACAACTTACAAGGGGTGTGCAGAAAGCCTCTTAATGAAAATAGTTCAGTGGTTTTCCTTGCTGATAAAAATAATTTATGCTGATTGAGGAAAGTCAGCAAACACAGTGGAGCATAAAGGAAAACATAAGTAAAACTGCCCTCAACCCTGCCACCTGGGGATAATAACCATGGTGGACATGGTAGGCCCTATGTAACTTTCAGTTTTTCTTTTTGCCGTTCCTAGTTATGATAATTACGTTTTAAAGCTGGCAGCATATGTAAATAATATGTAATATAATCTTTTATCTTTGCATTATAGATACATATTTATGTGCAAGTATATATAAATACATATTTTTCCGGTGCTGGGCATGAACCCAGGACCTCACATAGTCTTTGTTCTAGACAAACACTCTACTTCTGAGTTATAATCAACCTGATTGATTACAGTTGTGTGTGAGTGCAGGCGTGCTTCAGCACCAGTGTGGAGGCCGGAGGATGACTTGCGGGAGTTCATTCTCGCTTTCCATGTTGTTGAGAAAGAGTCTCTCTGTTTTATTTATCATTGAGACGGGCTCTTCCCTGTGTAGTGCTGGATGACCTCAGCCTCACAGGGATCCGCCTGCCTCTACCTCCCGAGTGCTGAGATCGCAGGCGTAGGCCACAGCGCCCGCCTAGCGCCCGCCTAGCGAGGTCTGTTTTTTGTTTCTGCTGCACTGCATCCTCCAGGCTAGCAGGCCTAGCAAGCTGCATTGATTCTCCACCTCCCCTCTCACTGGGAGTGCTGGTCTATACATGTGTGCTACTCCATCTGCATTTTGCCTTTTTATGTGGGTTCTAGGGCTAGAGCTCAGGTAATCAGGCTTGAGTCACAAGGGATTTATTTTGTTTTGTGTTGTTTTTTTTGAGACAGGGTTTCTCTGTGTAGCTCTGGCTGTCCTGGTACTCACTCTGTAGACTGGGCTGGCCTCGACCTCACAGAGATCTGCCTGCTGGATTAAAGGCTTTGTACCACCGTTCCTGGCCACAACTGATTTTTACCTGCTGAGTCATCTTCTCAGCCTGAATCTTGGGCACGTGTACACACAGACACACTACACACACACTCACACACTGTTACACACTCTGTCACTGAGCTTTATCCTCAGTCCATTTACAGCTCTGTGATAAAAGTTGCTTTAAATGTCTGTATGGTACCTAATACACAGCCCTGATGTAGGCCTAATTCTTATTATTGGGCGTTTGTCTATTCTTTTGTACTTAAAATACCCATGGTAGCTATTTTTACATGATTAACTTTTTTCAGTAGATCTTTATTTTCCTTAAATGGTGTTATTCGAACCAAAGGTTTTGACAATTTTAAACAGTAAAAGTGTTTATATGAGATATGAATGCTCATCTGTTGGGCTTACTTAAAAAGGGTGACCTGAGCAGGTTTGTAGCCACTGTGGGGATCAGTGCCGGGCACCATAGGACAGTGAGGAAGGGGCCCATTTGGCGGATGACTTTTCATCAAACCTGTTGGCACAAGTCTGTAATCCCAGCTACTCTAAGTGGGCTGAGGCAGGACGATCAGAGATTCAAGGCCTGCTTGGGCTACGGAGCAAGTGTAAGGCTAGCCTGGGTGTAGTGAGGCCCTGTCTTTTTCTTTTGTTTTGTTTTCCAAGACAGGATTTCTCTGTGTAGCCCTGGCTGTCCTAGAACTCATTCTGTAGATCAGGTTGTCAGAGATTTGCCTGCCTCTGCCTCCTGAGTGGACGCCCTGTCTTAAAAGAGTAGAAAGAAAAGAAATGAATGTGTTGAGATAGAGAAAGGAAGGAGGGAAGGACAGAAGGAAGAAAGGAAGAAAAAAAAAGAAAGAAGGAAAGACACTTTTTCTGTGATATGCTGAATGAGCTCTCTCTGGGAGAGGACATTGTCCTCTGAAGGTTGAGGCGATGGTCTATAAGCAGAGAGAAATTTTCAAGGAGCTTTTGCCTTGGCCTGGGGGAGGGGGATGGGCTCAACGTGGCCTGGAAACTGGGCTTTTGCAGCCTCTCCTCTTCTGCTCAGAGCCAGCACCTGGATGTGCACACTTGCCTGCCTTGGTCCTTCTGGGAGGTCCTGTGTTACTGATTCTTTAGTCCCTGTGGCTTTTGGGGTCATGCCTGGCTGGCCCTAAAGGCTGATGCAGAAATATTTATCTATTGGTTTTGTATGTGTGATGGTGTTGACAACGGTGATGGTGGTGGGGGCAGCAAGGGAGGTGATGATGTCCAGAGGACGATGTGCTGAAAATGGTGGCGATGATGGAAATGTTGATGTTAGTGAAAATGGTGCTGGTGACTATGGCAGAGACAATGGATTGCATGGTGCTAAGGGGTTCCAAGAGGGCTTGAGGCAGCTCACAGGTGGATGTTTTATTCTGACTACTTATGACTTTGCTTTAATTTGCTGTAATTCAGTACACTAGAAAACGAGTAATTAACACACCAAAGCCATGATTCATGCAAGTTATGGAAAGTTTTGTTTTTTACAGGCAAGGCAGCATGTTACTACAATTGTAGCACTTGAGAAGCGAGGCAGGGAGATTAAGAGCTGGAGGTCATTCTTGCCAGCCTGGACTACAGAGATCTCTTAAAGCAACAGCTTTGTTTCGTTTTTAAAGGGAGGGTTTTAATTTTGTTTATTTAGAGGGCAAATCCCCTAAGTAGAGGAACGTTGCAGAGGTGAGCTGAAACATGACATCACTGGCTGGATCTCTGACTGCCAGGTAGTCTTCCGAAGCACAGCGCAGGAAGTTAGCATTTCATGAGGATCACACACGTGCAGCTGTGGAGCTGGGACTCGAACACAATGCTCAAGCTAAGAGCCGGTAATCCTAGCACTCGGAAACAGAGGCAGGTGGGCACTGTGAGTTTGAGGCCAGCCTGGTCTACAAAATGAGTCCAGGACAGCCAAGGCCACACAGAGAAACCCTGTCTTCAAACAAACAAACAAACAAAAATAATAAGTAAAAAATTTTAAAAGGCTAAGAGAAAACTAGTAAATGTAGGACGCACATACCATAACTGACCAGGTGACGCCACAGACTGAAACACGCTTTGCTTGTGCTCGCTGCTTCTACTCAGGTATCCACTGGTCTTTTCTTGTCACTGATTATTTTAACCTGTTCTTGAATTCTCTGCTGACGGTATCACCCAGCTTGTATTTTTTTTCTTCTTCTGAATCTGTCCATGGTATTTTGTGGAGAGAGTGTCCAGTCTCTCTTCATGGCTGTGTAGTACTGTGATGCCTGGCCAAACAACAGTTGACTGCTACGCTGTACCGAGATAGGTGCATGTGTCCCACAGAGTATGCGATTTTAACGTCGAAGCTCTGCTGCCACCCACAGATACCTGCACAGCACGGAGCTGGAGACTGGGGTGTAAAACACAAAGCCACAGTGACGGAGAGAGCGGCGTTTCTGAGGCAGAGTGGCCTTGAGGGTGGGGTGCTCGGCAGACATTGGTCCTGCTGACTGGCTTCCAGCTGCATTTTGTACAGCGCATTCTCAGAAGCGTCTTACCTCAGCCCTCGGGTGGTGGCAAGTACCTATCCTTAAGCTAGAAGTCAGACAAACCTAGGCTAAGGGAAGCACCTCCAACAGAGAGACAGGAAAACCAAGGTCTGAGCTCAGCAATCCTCTCCTTACCTGCTTCCCACTACAGGGGAACTTGCCTGGGCCCAGGAGACCTTTTGTGTCTCCAGGGACTTTCAGCTTAAGCCTCCTTCTGAGAAGTATTTAGTACTTAAAGGCACCTCCACCCTTTTGATGTAGGCCAGGATGTTGTCATCTCCTGGACAGGAACTGCACAACGCAATTTAAAAAATTGCAACAACTACAATAACGGCTTTATAATGTTTTAAGTTAGGTTTATGTTGGGACACATTCCTAGCTGTCCTGGCTGTGAGAAATCTTAAATGAGTTTCTTTTGCTGTTTTGGGATGAGACTCTGCCTTCCCTTGAATATCTTTTTATTTCATTAGCTAATGGAGAGGGTCGCTGATGCCCTGCCTGGGAAGAACCTTTGTTACCCTTCAAGGCGGCCTGTGCCAGTTGGAGTCAGTTGCTGATGGTGAATTTTTACCTCAGCCTCTCTAGTCAATCTGACTTTCATAACATCTCTAGCACAAAATGGCCAGGTGAACTTCTGTCTCTTTATCTAGGGAGGTGGCCCATATGTTGTCATGTGACAGGTTAAGGAACCAACAGGGACACGCGATGCTGATTCTGAGCCCAGGGGTGCCACAGTGGGCACTGCCCACTAGAGAAAGTCTTTTGCAACGACACACCCAACCCTTCTGCCTCAGGCATAAGACACAGGTTAGGAGGGTCCGTTCACGTTGGGGATATTCCCCAGACACACAGCAAGGACGGTCAGTGAGAGCCCATGGCTCCTCTGTCTGGCCCTCTGCAGGACAGGGCCAGGTGAGGAGGCTGGAGGTGAGGAGAGCGAGTGTCCATGGAGGGCCTCAGGGCAGACTTGTTCTAGAGTTCAGAATCACTGAGGCGTTAGGGCTGACCTGCCTCTGAAGCTGGTTCTGGCTTCTGGGAGACTGCCACTGGCCAGCCTCGAAGCTCCTCTTTGAATGAGGTGGGGGGTACCAGAACCACCTGGTTGGAAGAGCCTTCAGACAAGGACACTCAATGACCTTGAGGGTAGAAAACTGCTTCGGTGTGTGTGTGTGTGGGGGGGGTCCCATTATCTGTCGGCTTCTAGGTGTGAGTGACTCTAAAGGGAGGCTGTTGGGAACTGGTAGAACTGTTTTTGTATCGTGCAGGGTTTGGGGACCTCTGGGAGTGGGAATGATATCAATCAGGACAGGATTGACTGTTGGGAACCACCTTGCCCGAAGCTCTTTTCTGCTCTTGCTGAGGGGTGCCTCAGGCCAGGAACATTTCTCAGTTCCTGTCAGCCATGATTGGAACCTCAAGGGCCTGTTTGTCTTCTGGGCTTCTCCTAGCTGCCTGGCAGTCTGGGTGTGCACTGGAAGGCTTGGGCCGGGAGTGTGAGACCAGTGGTGCCCTCGCCCCATGTGAGGGGCGGTTTTGTGTTTTCTTGGTTTGCTACAGAAAGCACATTTGCTCGTCACTCAAGAGACTGCCGAGACCTGTAAGTTCTCCCAGAGGTGACAATGGCCTGCACTTCCGTCCCCTCCTCAGGGTTGTGCAGAAGTGTCCCTGGTTCTAGCTGCTGAGGCCTGGCCTATTCCTGTTCACGGCTGATGTGAAGAAGCCACAAGGTCAAGTGCCTGGGGAAAGGATGGCACCTGAGATGTCACATTCTGGCCCCTGAGCCCTTTCTGCCCATTATCCTCCTACCTCAGCCTTCTTTGTTGCTGTGGCAACAACAGCAAAAGAGTTGAGCTAGAGGAAGTTAATATTTTCTAGTACTTTCCTTGCAGCGGCCACTTAACCTATGGTTCCCCACAACCCTTGAAAGCACAGGAAATCTCGTCTGTATGTTACCGCTTCATTGTCTGACCCTAGTGTGTATGTCTCTCCTCCTGTTCCCTTGGGAAAAAAAAAATTTTTTTTCCAACTTGCTATGTAGTCAAGGAGGACTTCGAACTCCTGATCCTCCTGCCTTCAAATCCTGAGTACTAGGGTTGCAGAAATGCACCTCCGTGCCATGCTCAGGGTCTAATTCCATGTGCTCTAGACAAGCGCGCACCTGCTGAGCTGCCGCCATGTTTCTGCATCATCACCTCAGACTCTAGGGATAGACTGCTTCTGTGCCAGGCCAAGGTCTACCCCCAGTTCCTCAAAGTGTGACCCAAACACAGGGTATCAGTGGCTAGCCCCACACCCTGCTCCAGCTTCAGGGGACAAAGAAGCCTGAGACACTAGAGAATTTGAGGAGGCAAATAAGAGAAATTGGGACCACAGTTTGGTCTGCCTGTGGCACCAGCCCAATCCTTTCTGAGAAGTGTTTTTTCCCCATAAGGTGGGGCCCCTTCTGTGGAACCGGGGATTGAATTCAGACTCTCATGGGTGCTAGGCAAGTGCTCTACCACTGAGCCACAACCCCAGCCTTTATCTTTTTATTTTATTTTATTTTTTTATCTGGAGACAGAGGCTCGCTAACTTTCTCAGACTGGGCTCAGTCTGGTCTCAAACACATGATTGTCCTGTGCTGGCTCCCCAGTGCTGAGATCATAGGCCTGTGCCACCAAGCCTGGGGTAGTGGTTCTTCTTTTCCTTTGTTTCAAGGGTCTGTAGGACCTGGGACCTGTGGGCTTCTGAACTCTTGATTGCCTCCCGTGGGCAGGCTGAGGGGGGTGGGGCCAGCACTTCAGGTTCTCAGAGGAAACAGAAGAACTCTAAGTGACAGATCAACGCTGCAGATTGCGTATCAGCCACACGCTGCAGAACACATTCCTCTCCTGTTTGCGCCAGCCATGAGGAACAATCCACCGGCTGTTGGCCAGAAGGTTAGAAAAGAGCAAGCCTTAGTTTCTGCGAACACACAAAACTGGAGGCTCAAACTGGACACAGCTGCAGGCCGAGTCAGTAAAGCCTGCGCCCACCGGCTCAGCAGTCAGGCGTCTTCCTGTGATTCTTCTTTGGCACCAATACACCCTAACCCTCAATTCCTGTCTGTATTAGACTCAGTTTCCCTCCTAGATACACGTACCTAGAGTTCAGCTTGCTTTCTTTGTTTTCCTTTTGAGACAGGGTTCGTGTAATCCAGGTTGGTGTAGGATAACCTCAGGTTCTAGATTCTTGAGTCCGTGTGTCCTGAGTGCTGGGATTTCAGGCATGCTCCACCATCGTCTTCAAGCTTGGTTTTCTTTTCTTTTTTCTTTCTTTTTTTTTTTTTTTTTCCTTTGCTGAGACAGGCTTTCTCCGTTTAACTCTGGCTGTCCTGGAATTCTTTCTGTAGACCACACCAGGCTATCCTCCAACTCAGAGATCTGCCTCTGCCTCCCTAGTGCTGGGATTAAAGGCCTGTGCCACTATGCCAGTCCAAGCTTCGATTTTTAATGCCATTTTCCCCCTAAAATTGTTCACTACCCCTTGGACAAGGTTTGGAAACTATAAACAATTAACGGGAAAAAAAAATAATTAGTTACTTTCAGACTTTTCATATCCAGAAAGGCCCTCGGCTACTCCCACGACAGCACCAGCTGCCCTCCACTGGACACTTCAACTTTACTCTTTTTAAAGTTTCACCTTTCTTTCTTCCCTTTTCATCACAAAGGTGGCAAGGTGGCATGTTCCTTGGACCAGCTCTTTTCTTGTTTCTTCAAGCTAAAAAAGGAAACTCCTCTTTCCACCTCCCTGGGTAACCGCTGTTTGAAGATAGGAACCGCTTCCTCCTGTTCTTTTTGGAGGTTTTAAAAAGCACGTCTTTCCCCAGCCAAGAGCCTACTATGCAGAGGATGCTGGGTCCAAGTCTGCAATGCAACTGCGCACAAGAGTGTTGCCATGTTAGCGAAAACAGCAGCTCTCACATTTCCCAGAAGGGCTGCCGTGCGCACAGACCAGGCCTGGCTCTTTGCAGGCCTCTGTTACCTCCGTTATGGGCGCGTCTCCTGGTGAGGCAGGTACTGCGTGTTGAGCCTGCAGATGAGGAGACCTGAATAATCCTGGTTTCTCTCTCTCTCATACACACACAAATTTGAAACTGCCAAGGTGTGATGGAGCGCACCTATAATTCTAGCACTCTGCTGGGAGGATCTTGAGTTCAAAACCAGCCTTGACCCCCTTTCATAACATTAGCAACCAGGTATTTCTGAGAAGAGTAAGGAATATTCAGAAACTTTTTACCAGGTGACATTTCCCTGGCTTCCAACAGTCTTGTTTTGTTTTTAAACAAAAACTCCCCTATGTTTTTTTCTGGTTGATGCTATCCTGTTTGTTTTGAATGCATCTGTTGTCATGGACAACTTTGGTTTTGTTTTGAAAAAGAGCCTCCCTAGGTTTTCATGTAAGTTTGGAAACCCATTTCCAAGGTTGCTCTGTAGCCCAGCCTCCAGAGTGCCGGGATTACTTGTGCCACTGTGTCCCACTTTTGTTGCTTTTTACATATACCCTTACTTGAGTATGTCTCCCAAGTCATTAAACATTTTGAGCAACACATAAGTTTATTAATCACCTATCTTCCTACTGACCTGATGGCTGTCACACTTCCCGAAGGTTGGACCTTCAGTTTCAGCGTAGGGAGGTGATCTCTGAATCTATAGATAATTCGGTGATAAATCAGCTCCTGCATATGACGGCTTGTGTAAGAATGTCTGGGATTCCCAGTCTGGGAGCTCTCCAGCCCCAGAACTTGCTATTAGGCCAGGCTGGCCTCTAACTCATAGAGCTACCTGCCTCTGCCTCCTGCGTGCTGGCATTAAAGGTGGCCTGGGGCGGGTGGAGGGTTGTAGCTTTTCGTACACAATGTTTACTGATTTCTCCAAGGGTCAGTATCTCTGTTCTTCAATTTAGCAACATCTGGTTTACCCTTAATTAGATCATCATTTGCATTCCTGAGAGTGTTCGTGAATTGAAAGTTTGCATATGTTGAGCAGTTGCCTTTGTGTCTGTTTTTGCTGAAACAGTGCTTTTCAATCAAACTTAATAGCATATTAAAAATGGCCTAAATCTACACCATTCGGTTGCTACCAGCAACATACAGCTACCGAACACTTGAATCATTTATTTAAATATAGAATTATTCCACTTAAGCCTTTAATTTAAATCTAAATTTACATATTCTACTATGGCTAGTGGCTGTTGTCTTAATTTTTTTTTTTTTTTGCCTTGGACATTGAGGTCTCAGTGGGTGGCTTTTATTGATTTGTGAGAGCTCTTTATATGGATATTCATCTTTTGTCGCAACTGTCACAAATATTTTCCCCAGGTTGCTATTTGACCTTTACTTCAAAATGTTAGGCAGCCAAATCAAGTTATCTTTTTTTTTCTTTTTTCTTTTTAATTTGTTGTGGTTTCTGATGCAGGTTAGAGTTAGAAAGGCTTCCCTGGTGGAAAGGCTTCGCAGAGGTTTTCATCAGCTTTGTGCAAGCCTGTCTGTGATTTTGTTTTTAACCTCCTTTAGCCCTGAAGTCATTTCTCTGTGTGGCCTGTCTTCTCAGTGTTGTGCAGAGAAGATGTACTCCATGAACTTTACCTCAGATGGGATACAGTCACTAGATAAGAGGACAAAATTTAATAGCATGTAAAATACTACTATTAAAAATTGATATAGCTGTAAATTTTATTTATGGTGGGGCATGTGAACTGTGTGACTCAGGGGAACTAGCCTGAAGCAAGGGTGAGATGGAGAACAGTGCAAACCCCAAAAATCTCCATCTGGAGACCACCAGGAGTAAGATGGCTCCCTCCCTTTTCTGTGCCTGCATGCCCCAGTGCCCATAGTTTTGTGACCCCCACCTCCACCATTTTTGAGGTAGTCAGGTGCTTAGGCTTGGTGTTGACTAGGACATTTCCAGCTAGTGCTTGGGATTCCTCTTCAAGAAAATGAATCATTCCCAGCACCTCAGCCCCAACCAATGACGTACACTCACCTGAACGCCCCTACCCGCTTCCCCAAGTTTACATAGCCCCTATTCCCCTCAATAAAGAGAGCTGTATCGCTAGAGGAGCCAAATTGAGATCCTGCTATCTGGCCCACCCAAGCCAGCTAAGCTTCATTCCTTCAAGCCCAGCATCAGTAGCATCACTGCCTCGATGCCCTGAGGGAAATGAAGTGGACCCTCAGGGGTCCAAAATAACAGTTTATTTGTTTGTTTTTATTTGAGAGAGCGTGTCTCAGTGTAGCTCTGGCTGTCCTGGAACTCCCTCTGTAGACCAGGTTGGCCTCAAACTCAGAGATCTGCCTGCTTCTGTCTCCCAGTGTTAGGATTAAAGCCATGTGCTACCACAGCCCAGCTCTATCTTTTAATTTTAATACTTAGGAAGAGTTAAAGTATTGTTTTTTACATTTTATTAATTCATTTTTTTTTAATGTCTGTGAGTGCACAAGTGGCCACAGCGTGTGTATGGGCACCAGAGAGCAAATTTTAGGGAGCGAATTATCTCCTCCTATGTGGGTCTCTAGTTCCAGAGAGAAATGAGGTGCATGGGGAGGGGAAGAGGGAGGGTGGGGAAGGGACTGAGAGGAGAGGAGGGAGGGGAATGTTAAATAGAAAAATCAGGTGCTTAGCCTTGGTGGCAGGTACCTTTGCCCACTCTGAGACATGTCATGAGCCCAGCTCACAAAGAGTTTAATGACCTAAGAGAACGACTAAATAAGATATTAAATGCGTTTAAAGATGCTGCAACGTGGCCTGGAACTATAGCTCAATGGTAGGGTTCTTGTCTGGCATGCATGAAGCTCTGGGTTCAATTTCTAATAACATACACATGCATGTGCACGCGCGCGCGCACACACACGCACACACACACACACACACACACACATAGAAAGAGAGAGAGATGTATGCACTCACTCACTCTCAGCAGAGTTCCAGTATGAGGAGTGCCGAGGGTGGATTCTGCCTGGGCTCTTGCTGAGCACTTAAAAATTTGAAAGACCACTTCTAAATAGTTCTTTAAACTAAATAGTTCTTCAGTCAAAAGGAAATTGAACCAACGGGCTTTGTATTCTAGGAGACCTTTTGATGGCCCCAGCTCTGTTCTGAATGCTGTGTCTGCTTTAGCTTTTACTAATAGCGTAAGCCTAAAATGTATCATTGTATTTGAAATCTGAATTTTCTTAGTCGGCAAGGAGCTCAGGCAGCTCTTGAGCCCTGAGAGCTGTTTCTTCCCTTGTCAGTCCTGCGCTCCGTTCTTCCCTGCCTGTATTTTGCATTGTTTTTCTCTTCTTAGTTGATTACAGGTGCTCTTTATGCATAAGGGCTGTAGTTTCTTCGTCTCTCGGATGCATCACCAGTGTCCTCTTGGGCCTGTTGGTTTGTCTGCCACTGCTTGCACGACTTTCCTACTGCTCAGAGGTTTTACATTTTAAGTGGTCTCTTTTCTTCTTTCTCCTTGTGACTTTTAAACGTAAAGTTGTTTTTTAGTGTTGTGTGGTGAGTCAGTGTGCTTGTGTGTAGGGTATGTGTGTGGAGGCCCGAGAACAACGTTCAGGAACTGGTTCTCTCCTCCCACCTTTACATGGGTTTTAGGGCCTGAACTCAGGTCAGTCAGGCTTGCGAGGCAAGTGTGCTCAGGCGAGGAGCCCTCCCACCAGCCCTTACTTTTAGTTTTTTGTAACATGCTTGGGATGGCCTTCTTCACACTGAGGTTGTAAATATTTCTCCCCATTTCTCTTCTGGATCTTGTTTTGTTTTATTACCCAGAAGTCTTTAATCTAGCTCCATTTTGTCTCTCAAACCATCTTTAAGGTTTTCATTTTTTTTTCCAAGGAGAAGAACGATTGTTTCAGAACTTTTTGAACATTTCTTTCTCCCTATTGATTAGAAATGTATGACATGAGGCTAGAATACAGCTTAGTGACAGAATGTCTCCTGACAAGTTCAAGGCTTTAGGTTCAGTCTGCAGCACTGGGGATAAAAGGTGAGGGACAGGGGAGAGAGAAAGATGGGGGTGTGTTACATCTGAATTCCTTATAAATGATGTGATTTTTCTCTTCTGGATTCTTTCTTCCATTAATTATTCTGTTTCTAAAATGGTGGCCACAGTTTTAGCTTCTGTAAACTTTAAATTTAACCAGACTCTTGAAAATGTAGAGGGACATTATTCTTTCTTAGTATCATTCATTTTAACAGAAAATCGTCATCTTCCTGCCTAGGCAAATTTCCCCTGCATTTATTTACTCATTTATAATAAGCCTCTTTCTGCGTTTTAAAATTATATTTCATGTCTATGTGTGCATGTGTGTGTGACTGTGCACAAAAGTGTGTGCATGTACTCACACGGGCAGCAACAGCTGCTGAATCCACCGAGTTGTCAAAACACCCAGAACACAATACAGTGAGATGGATATTTTTGTGACCTTACAGACTGGTCTGAAGGATCTCAGCAGGCTTACAGTACTGAGCCTCCCCAGCCAGGATCTGGTATTTAACTAAAAATACCCAGTGCCCAATGTCTCAGCCTTCACCCCATCCCCGCTGGTAAAGAGGGGGTCAGGTTAGAGTTAGCGTTCTGTTCGGGGTCTATTTTAAAAACATCAGCAGTAAAAATATTGTCTGTTCTAGGACCCAACAGCAGGACACCAGGTCACAGACATTAAGAGACTTGCCTTGCAAAGCAAAGGTTCAGCTTGTGACATGGCTAGCCAAGAGCCATGAACTCACTAATCTCCTGCCGCAGCCGACCAAACGTCGGATTACAGTCATACACCGTCTGGCTGTTTATTATTCTTAGTGAAAAAAAATCAGAGTTTTTAAAAGTAAAATAAATTTAGGGGAAAAAAAAAGCCCCGAAATTATGGCAGCACTTGTAATCTGAACACCTAGTCCATATTTCTCTTTTTGGTGTCTTTCTATAATTAATATTCTTGCCTGTCGTGGTAACACACCTTTAATCCCAGCACTCCAAGTAGAGGCGGTAAGATCTATGTGGGTTCAAGGCGAGCCTGGTCTACGTAGTGAGCTCTTGCCTCAATAAATGAACAAATAAACAAACAAGTAGATAAAAATGAAAGTCTAAAATGAGTATTCTTGCTTAACATGCTAGCATTCTCTTGCAATTCTAACACTCAAAGGGCAGAGACAGGAAGATCTTAGCCAAGTTCGAGGTCAGACTGGGATACACAGTGACACATTGCCTAAAAAACAAAACAAAACAAAACAAAACAAAACCAGAAAATGGTCCGGAAGAGCCAGGAATCTGCCTAAGTTTCTGCTGTGAGTTAGAGCTGGGTGCTCTGTGCTTTGTCCTCTTCCTTGGGGAGGTGGGGGACACACTCTCCTGTGAGAACAATGACCACCCAGTGCCAGGAGTGTTGGGAGGGCAGAGAAAGGGACTGCCCCCTGAGGCAAACAGATACCACATCCTGCTGAGGTGGGCCTCTCGGATGCCCTGACTCTAATCTCCACAGATTTTCATGGTGCCCAACACCTGGAGTCAGGGGCCCTGGCTCCCATCCGGATTGGATTATTCCTGTCTGGGATCCTCTAAGACCTGGGGACCAGAACAGATAATCTCGAGTTCCTATCACCATTCCTGATTCCCATACATACAGCACAAGCTCATTTGCATTTTGTAGCCATTTAGCCAGAGGTTGGCTCTGCCGTTCTGCATGTCCGTCCTGAGGCGTGTGACCAAGCCAGTGTGTGAGGAGGCTGGTGGGGTATCAGTGGTCAGTGTAGAAAATCGGGGTGGAGTGTGGTGACAGATGGTGTCATTTTTGTGCAAAGCTAGGGGCCTGTTTCTGTTCTGGAACCAGGATCCACAGGATAGCCTGTATGGCCCAGGTATAGCCCACAGAAAGCCTGTACACCCAGGCCCAGTAGCCTGACCTAAGGTGCTTCTGACTGGTGACTCCAGTGAGCAGGGAAGAAGCCAGGGAGAGAAAAATGTGGCTGCCAAGTCACCTGTGGACTGGCACTCCTTGCCTTTCCCATAAACAGCAGGAGACTGAGGCCTTGCATGTCATCTCTCTCCATAGGACAGCTCCAGGGGAGGCCTATGTTTTCCAAGAAGCCAGTTCCTCGTGCCCCATGTTCGGGGTGGGGCCCTGGCCTGTTTTTGTAACCAGGCCTGCTATTGTCTGCCCCAGACTTCCCTTCCTTCCTTCCAAATAGTTCTTCCTTAGGGTCACAACTCTAGGACACAAGTGTAGGCGGGAGGACAACTTGCAGAATCCAGTTCTCTTCCTTCTGTCACATGGTTCCTATGGAGGCTTGGTGGCAAGCTTCCTTACCCACTGAGCCACCTCGCTGCTTCCTCTATCCCATCTTCTCTTGGAGGTGGGTGGTGGGGTCTGTAAACTTCTTCCAGGATGCCAGGCACCTGCCCAAATCCTCACTGGAGATAGTTGGGAATTCCTTTGCTTGCAGCCAGTTCTGTGCTCAATCAAGCATCAAGGCCCCATGTTGCGCAGGGTCCAGTGTATGTTTGGGGACTTATCACCTGTAGGTCTGGTCTACCTGTGGCCCAGAGGGTTGAGGTGGAGGAATGAGGGGGCCTCACTCTGGGTGGGCGTCGCTCCTCCTCCAGAGCCACTGTCACCCCCAGCCCCACAGGAAGTGGTTCTTTCTGTTTTTCCTCTCTGTCACTCAGCAAGGTTCTGCATGCACATTCTCCCATGGTGAATGCGGGTCCTGCAGCGGGCCAGGCATCAGCCAGCGGATCCGCAGGAAGACTCTGGAGGACTGAATTTTGGAAAAATGTGGGTGCAACGTCTGTGGTTAGTGTGCTAAGGTTATTGGTAGATGCTGGTTGTACATTTAATCATATCACGTAGAAAAGGACAGAAGAATGCTTCCTGCAGGTTCGCAGCTCAGGAAAAGCCCCTGTGTGCTTCTGGGGCACGTCTTTTAAGATGCATTTCTGTGCGCGCACACAGCAGTTTTAAACAAAGAATACGGTCTGTGGGGATATGAGAGTTAAGGCTACTGTCCCAGCCAGCTTCCTGTACTGGGAAATGAAGCAGTTGTGCCGTGCTTGCAGAGATGCTTAGCCATCTCCTGGCACTGCCATGACAAGCAAGCATCCTTGCCCTTACCTTGTGCACCATTGCTGTGAGAGCTTTGCCCTAAGTCTCTAGGTCAAGGGTTATTGTGTCGCAGTGATGAATATCGAAAAGTCAAAGGCTCTGTGCTGGGAGCACAATCTACTTTAGGTTGAGGGGAAAGCTGAGCATGATGGGTATCTAGGGTGACCTCCCAGACCTACTTGAGTCACCCATACCCCATGTCATCTATGTCCTCTGCCCACACCCTTTCTCCTGGAACCTCTCTGATTCAGTTCCCCCCATGGTCAGAGCCTCTATGGCTACTGCGATGCCTGTAGGTAGCAAGTGTCAGACAGAGGGAAAAACTGAACAACAGACATCTCTGGGTTCAGGACAAGGAGTTCTGGCCCCTTCTGTGTGGCTTGGGTTTTAGTTGGAGCCTTGCACGGTGACCTCTCTCGGTCCTTTGTGTGTTGTGACTGGGACTCGGATGATCGCTAAGGCAAGCCACGACATGAGGCTTTGGATCTGAGGGGATGTGGGACCCTGCCGGAGCCACACAAGCACCTGTAGTCCTGTTCTGAGTGTAAGCACTGGGTGGCCAGGGGGAGGATGGTGTTTTCTTGCCAACACTGTAGTTCCAGAGGAAGCTGCAGCCTGTATTCTTTATTTTTTCAGCAGCTTGGGGAGTAAATGCCTGCCATTCAGTCTGCATCAGGCACTGTTCGTGGTACCTACAACACTAAGTAGAACAGACAAAATCCCTGCTACTGATGTGTTTCTTACAGTCAAATCTGGGGAGACAGATGGTAAATAAGATAAATAAAAAGATATTGTGTGTCAGACGTTAGGAACTAAAATAAGGGGAAGAAAGGAAGTGAAAGACCGTGGGTTTCTAGAGGAATAGAATTCCCAGTAAGGAGTGGCTTGAGTGAGGGCCCTAGGGCAGGAATTGTCCCAAATGTTTGCTAGTAGGAAGGCCAGTGTAGTTCCAGCAGTAGGGTGGAGCGAGGCAGTAGGACTTGAGGGATAAGGGGCAGTGGGGCCTTTATTTCAGTGCCATTGTTCTTTCTAGGAGGTATAGAAAACTCCACCCGGCAGAGGACTGAAGCAGATGCTGAGACTCACAGCCAAACTGTGGGCAGAGTGCAGGGAATCTTATGGAAGGGTAGGAGAATAGGAGGGCTGGGAGAGGACAAGAAGGAGCTCCACTAGAAGACCAACAGACTGGGTCCAGGGGAGCCTGCGGAGACTGATGCACCAACCAAGGACCACGTATGGAGAGGACGCAGGTCCCCTGCTCAGATATAGCCCATAGGCAATTCAATTCTATGTGGGATCACTAGTAAAGGGGACCAGGGTCTGTCTCTGACATGAACACTGTTGCCTCCTCTTTGATCACTTCCCTTGGGTGAGGTGGCCTTGCCATGCCACAGAGGAAAAGATGCAGGCAGTTATAAAGATACTTGATAGTCTGGGGTCAGCTGGTAAGGGAGGAGGGTTCCCCCTTCCTGAGGACTAGGGAATGGGATGGGGGGGGGAGGGATGGAAATTGGGACCTGGAGGAGATGAGGGAGGGGATGATCCGGATGTAAAATGAATAAATTAATAAAACAAATTAAGAAGAAAAAAAAAAAGAAAATACACCCAAGAAGCAAGGGCAGGAAGCAAGAAGACCAGCTGGGTGAGAGAATCTGGGCCTGAGTCTTTCCAGTCCTGGAGTATGGTAGGTTAGAGACGGAGGATTTGGGGTGACATGCTGGGTTTTGGGAACAGCCCCTCTGAAGATGGAGAAGCCTGGTCAGAAGCAGGAGTGCCCACTCTGCCTGTGGCTATGTTCCACGTTGACTGGCTGACTGGGGAGTGTGGGTTTTTGTCACAAGAGAAGTCTCAGCTGGGGACACACTGGCGTCATTGCTGTGGACAAGATAGATGTGGGGCCTGGTACTCTGGCACCAGGATCATGTCATTCACTGACTTCTCTGCCCCTCAGCTATCCTTCGTTCAGAAAGACAGACATTTGTCCCTGAGCCCACCCAATGCTGCCTGTCCCCTCCTCCTCCAGCCTTCTTTTTTTAGTCACTTGTCTGCTGTGGCTTTGGGGAGGGGCTTCTATTTTGGGCTCCTTCCACCCCCACTGGCAGAGGAAAGAGGCTGGGAGCCATCGACACCCTGTCCCAACGACCAACGACAGGTCTGAAAACTAGGTCACCCCCAAGCCTGGAGCTTAAATATCATGTCTGTCATTGACTACATGTCCAGTCCGCAGTAATGACCTCATGGGCTCTGTGTGGCTCTGGTCAGCCCATGGCTCCTCCTCCCTGGAGCCCTGGTAGATGAACAAGCAGTGAAAGGGGTCTGCTCATCTGCCATAGCTCCTGAGGCTCCTGGCTGGCAGGAGGACTACCCACTGAAGGCACAGGGACAGATGAATGGACTGGCAGCATCCCCAGTGTCGTAATTCACAGGACAGATTAACAAACCCAGGCGATTTGTCTGACTGAGACCTGTGTGAGAATGCTGTTCAAACACAGAAAAACATGGGCAAGACTATAAAGCACAAACTCTCTTTTACAGTGTGTGTGTGCGTGTGTGTGTGTGTGTGTGTGTGTGTGTGTGTGCGCGCGCGCGCGCGCGCGCATATGTGTGCACATGCCAAAGCATGCATTCGGAGATCAAGAGATACCTTGTAGGAGTGGGTTCTCTCCTTCCACCGTGTAGATCATGGGGATTGAACTCAGGTCAGATTTGGTGGCAAGTGTTTTACCTGCTGAGCCATCTTGCCAGCCCCTATAAACTTTTTGTTGTTTTGTTTTAGGAATAATATGCAGTTATATAACCAGGACCCAGCTCATGAAATAAAACGTCCTCTAAATAGAAGGTTCCCTGGGCTCCTTCCCATCTGCAAAGAGCTCAGCCCCATTCTGTCTGTTATCACTGTTGGTCAGATCTACCTCTTCTGAATTTAAGACAAAGGGAGCCATAGAGTGTTTGTTCTTTTGCATCTGGCCTCGTGGGCTTTTCGTTCGAATGTGGGATTCTCCTGTGTTTTTGATGTAGCATGGTTTGCGGTGTGCTTTTCTGTTTTATTGCTGCACTGTGCCCCATTGCATCAATAGACAGTATTGATTTTGCTCTGAGTACCACAAAGGCCTCAATTCAGCCTCTCTTTAGGAGCATGGCTGCAGTCCTGGGCACAGGTTTTTGATCTGTCTGTGTTCTGACCATTAGTGGAGTTTAGCCAAGGCTGGATTTAACCAGGAGCTGGTTGTGATATTCACGGACACACTTCAGATACTCTGAGAATCTCTGTGAAGAGTAGGCTTCACTCTTGAAAACCTCTGGGGAGGACCCAGAATCCACAATCCTTCCCCCTCTCACCCCCCGGCCTCCACAACCCAGGCTAGAACATGGCCCCTGCTCTAGTAGGCCCATGGCAGTCAGATGGCTATCACAACCCTTGTCCTGATCCTGGGGCTGCTCAAACCTGTCATGCAATCCCTTAGTCCTCCCTGTGGAAAAGAAATGAGGACCCTTCTGAAGCAAGTAAATTAAGGCGATGCCCAGGCCAGCATAGGAGACTCAGAGCTTCAAGATGTGACCATTGCCACATCACTGCCATTTCTGGGCCTTGCTTCACCTTTCTGCACTAATGGATTTTTGTTTGCCTTTGTCAGAGATGATAGTGAGAACCCATGGGGAGGGACAAGCAGGTGGCAGTCCAGGATGGCCCCTCTGTTAGCTGCTGGAGCCAACATTGCTATCCTAGAATGGCTTCTTGCCTGGGGAAGCTCAGCCCAGCTTTCTGCAGGGCAGCCCCCATCCCCCTCTACACACACACACACACACACACTCACACACACACACACACACACACACACCCCTCTGCCCTGGCCCCTGTCTTTGATGGTAACATGTGAAATCAGGAAGCGGCTAGCTCTTGAGTGAAGTTGTATCGAAATGAATCCATCAAGACAAATGGGATCTTGATTTATCTCTGTTTCCTGGTTGCTGTTACTTGGGTGGAAGTGGAGACGGTGACAGGTGCTTTCAATAGAAAACCGAGTGAGATGGATGGTGGCCTGAACAGAAAGTGGGAGTATTGAGCCAGACTCTTGGTGTGCGGAATGGCTTGGCCTATAGACACACGATCTGCCTCCAAACAGTCTCAGGAAGAACAGAATGTCTAGGTTGTTGACACCAGCAACAAAATGACATAACACACCTAGGTTGACTCCATTCTTGTGCCCCTGACAGACATCACTAGAGCATAGTAAATAGTAAATAGCGGTCAGTGCTTGTTTCTGCAAGGCTCAGATATGGCTCGAGTTGAATCTGAACTCACTATAATCTGTAGTTAACATCATCTCACCTGGCATATGAATTGAAACCTGTTCGTGAACCCCGGTCTGTGCAAAGTCAGGCAGTGTGGATGCTTGGAAGTTCTTTCTCCCAAGGCTCTTTCTTTGTTTGGCTCATTTTTAGCTTTCATCTGCATGGTTGGCTTGGATTGATCTAGATGCTCGCTAGGTTGACTTTGAGAGCCCAGAGACACTGCTGTTAGAGAGGTACTCATTAGAAGCTTGGCATGTTGGTATATTCCTAGGATCCTGGCACTCAAGAGGACGAGGCAGGAGGATCATGAGTTTGAGCCCTGTCACATAGCAAATTTGAGGGCAGCATTATATATATGAAAATATCCTGGAGAGGGAGTTATGCTGTTATTCCCTTAAAAGTTTCTATTATATTTGTATGTGTGTGTGTGTGTGTGTGTGTGTGTGTGTGTGTGTGTGCGTGTGTGCATTTACACATGTGGAGACCAATATACAACCTTGTGTGTCGTTCTGCAGATCCATCCACTGTTTTCACTGATCAGAATCTCACCCATTAAGTTAGACTGGCTGCCACAGAGTCCCAGGGACCCACCTCTCTCCCAGGTGTAACCATCAAGCCTGTCTTTCTTAAAATACGGGCTCTAAGCACTGACATCGGGTCCTCTTTGCTTTTGAGTTGAGCACATCCCATCATCCCAGGCACCATCCTTATTATCTCAATACGGATTTTGTCTTTGTCACCTGAACCAAGGAAACAGGACAGGTAGGGCTATTGTGTACCCATGTGGTACAGCAGCCATCCCTCCTAGCTGCTCTCCTCACTCCTGGAGGCAAAGCGACAGGAAGCACCATGGACTCACACGGACCACCTTTGTTTCCAGTCAGATGTGAATAAAGTGGATCCAGTTGCTGCTCCCTCAGCTCAGTAGTGTGTGTGAGTCATGGTGTGTCATCTTTCTTGGATGCGTTTGTCCCTTCCAGAGCTCAAAGCTCCGTTGCCACGAGCTGAGAAACTCGAGTGCCAAATGACTGTGTCCCAAACAGGATGGTGCTCTGAGTGTCTGGTAAAGTACCTGGGAGTTTTCTTCGCTCCCAGTGGGGTCGGAGGCTGAGCTGTGGGGGCCTTACAATGATGTGATGGTCATATACAGTAGTGATCAGGAACCTGTCAGCCCTGACGAATCACCCGCCTTTGAACTGAGGACTGAAAAATGACAAAATCTCTCTGTGGTCGCAACCAAGATGTGATGATAGACCGAGCCGTGAGAGTCTCAGGCAGCCCACTGGCACGTTCTGAGGGTGCTGTGAAACTCGGCTAAGCCACCCACCGACATAAGAGAATGAGCAAGTGGGGGTACGAAAGGGAGGGAGATCGTGCAGGTTCTGTTTCTCACTGGCTGTACAAATAGGAGCTTGCCGGAAGCTGCTCAGTGGGAGCAAAGCCTCGTGAGGCTGCTAAGTCTTTTCTGGGAATGATTGGGTGTGTGTGTGTGTGTGTGTGTGTGTGTGTGTGTGTGTGTTGGTTTTTGTTTTCTGTTTTCCATTTTCTCATTTTCCATGAGTCTTGACATATTTATGACCTGGGACTTTTTGGGGTGGGATCCTGACAGAATGTTAGTGTTATTTAGTAGTTCTGGTGGGAGTTGGGGGTTGGCAATAGGGTAAATCTGAAACTCGCCCCTAATTTGCATTCTAGTCATCAGTACAGATTCCATACATCTTCAACATTTGTTTAAGAGGTGGATGGTATGGGGCTGGTAAGGTGGCTCAGCCAGTGAAGGTGGTTGTAGCTAAGCCTGAAGATCTGAGTTCAATGCCCAAGACAGATGGTGAGAAAAGAGAGCTGACTCTTCCTTAATCTCCACACACTAAATAGATGATAGATAGATAGATAGATAGATAGATAGATAGATAGATAGATAGATAGATAGGTAGGTAGATAGGTAGGTAGATGATAGATAGGTAGATGATAGGTAGATAGATAATAGATTATTTTTTAAAAAAAGATATGTGTGGTATGGCTTGTATGACTTGAAGTTAACCTGGCCTTTCAAAAACAGCTAGGTTGGATAAAATCATTGACCTGATCCTAGCTTTTACTCATATGCTTGTGTTCTGGGATGGAAAGAATTGAAGGGAAAGTGTGAATGACAGGTCCAGCCAGAAGGACCATGGAGCTAGAGAAGGTCATCTGAGGGTGACTCCCCAGCACAGCCCTTGCCTTATCTGTCCTTTGAGAGAGCTCACCCACTTCAACCCCATCTGTAAGCTTCAGACGGCTGGCTGCTCATGCATCACGAATAGCCACGACCTGGCTTGCACACTGTTCGAGCATAGGCTGTGCCTGCGGCTAAGGCCCAGAGAGTGGTGACACCTGTCCATCCTGTTTGTAGGCATGACACAGTGTGAACCTGTGGCGGCTGGTCTCCCTACCACATCTTCAGATGTGACGCACAGTCGCCCCACTTTGTGACTCCCAGTTTGTAAATCAAGGGGGGGGTCAAGCCCTT